>NC_134098.1:46227681-47490181 GCF_000715075.1 Nicotiana tabacum
TATATATATATATATATCTTAAGATGTATATATAGTATATCTTAAGATGTATACTATCGAATATGGCTTATATACTATGTATATATAGTATAGTATAGTATAGTATATATATATACAACTTAAGATATATAAAAAGACAAAAATATTTTAAAGAGACATTCAAAGCAATGCGTTATAATTTTATTATAGCATTAAAAAATCATGGCAATATCTTTCTTAGTCTTCCTCCCCCCTATGGAATGAGCACAATAAGGTGCTAATACCACCATTGAGAAGAAAAAGAAACTAATCAAGATGTGCCAAAATACAAGTTACATATTAATTTACATGGTATCTCTTACAAATTTCATAAATCCTTCAAGGTCCGGAGGAATTTTCGTTGGTGGTGGCGGAAAATAAGCTTGGTCATCACCGCTTCCAGGCGAAGCATCATCCTCCGCAAATTCAGCTAGCATTTCTTCGTAAGCTTCGTCTACCTCTGGTTGTGATTCATCAAGTCCAAAATTTCTTCTTTCCGAACGGATCCAATCTCTGAAAAGTACTGATTTTTCAAGCTCTCCCTCATAGACGCCCTATAATCACCGAGTTGAAGTCTTACTTGACTGAAAGCGCTCTCTGATGCCACTGTTGAAGCTTGAATAGTTAAAATATCTCGAGCCATCCTTGAAAGAATCGGAAAGTATTTTTCTTTGTCCTTCCACCATTCCAAAATATTAAAGGAGCCGTCGGGATTCACTTCCTCAATTCCCTATGAAAAATAAACTTCAAGCTCATTTAGTTGTGAAAAATCACTAGTACTAGAACCTTGAGAACCCGTGAACCCTGCCGAAGCACTAAGTGCTCTTACTCCCGCAGTTCTTTTAGATGATTGAGAACTAGAAGAAGAAGGAGTTGGAACGTTTGGTCTAGCATGATCTAATGCAACTTGATAAGCATTATAAATTATTTGAACATTTATTTTAATTGAGGCTATTGCGTCCGGAAGTTTAGACAACTCCTCATCTTCAAGTGTTAAACCATTATAAACAGTTTCATACCAAAATTAAGGACCTCCTAATTTCATAGTAGGATTTAACAATGCAGCAATACCGTAAATAGGGGGAATAGGAAAAAAAATATTTTTTAAACTTTTTTCTCATAGAATTAATAGCAAGTTGATAAATTTCCCCACCCTCTGAAAAATAATCAAATAAATTTGCAAGTTCTGCAATATAAACTAAACAGTTAGAAATAGTAGGATAATATTGCCCAGAAAATTTATTTGTAGCAATATGAAATTTTTCTAAAAAATCTACAAGCATTTTAACATTAGCCCAATCCGCATTTGTAAGGTGCTCATCATCATCACTTACATGAGCATTAAACGTTGAGTTTATGAGGTTTCTATATTTATATGCAACAACTAAACTTTCATACATGTAATTCCATCTAGTCGGACAAGGTTTAGGAACCTTTCTTTCTCTTAGGCCAAATTCATCGCATCTTTTAAAATATTCTCTAAGTCTACTTCTACGGTTTGAATAAAAAAGTCAATTAAGAGCCATTTTAACCTTTTCAATTTCAACATTTAAAATTCGCATACCATCACCCACAATTAAATGGTAAATATGACAAATGCATCTAACATGAAAAATGTTACTAAATGCAGGACTTAGTGTAGTGGTAAGCAAGGCTACAACATTTGTGTTACTAGTAGCATTATCTATTGAAACTGACATTATTTTATCATTAATGCAAAAATATCTATAAATATCCGTAATCGTGCTAGAAATAAACTGCCCTGTGTGACGTGAATTAATTATTCTATAAGCAATAATGCGCTTTTGCATTATCCAATCCTCATCAATCCAATGAGTGGTAACAGTAAGGTAATCACAGTCATTACCACTTCTACCAATATCAGTTGTAATAGCAACACGACAATTTATATGAGTAAATAAATAACGCAAATATTGTTCATATTCATCTTTATATTTATAAATATCGCTGTTTACGGTTGTGCGAGAAAAACCTTTATAAGTAGGATTATAAACTTTTCTAATATAATGCACAAAGTGAGGGTTAGAAGGAAAACTATAGGGTAAGCACATAACAGTAACCATTTTTTGCCAATTCTTCCCGACTAGGTGCACTTGTCCCCTCGGCCAAAGCTTTCATACGAAAATATCTAGCTTTATCTTGAGGGTGTAGCAATATGTGTCTAGTCAAACTCCCCCCTCCCCCTCCCCGACTTCCAACATATTGAAAAACTAACTCTTTGCCACAAGTTTTATACTTAGCCTTATTTTTTTCTCTTAGTTGAGTAAAAAATGGCCAAACAAGAGATGTTTCTGCCCGTTTAGAAGGTTGTCTAAAAAAAGTAGGGGCAGTAACAGGAGGGTCAGACGGGGCATCATTTGGATTATTATTAGTTGGGTTAACTTCAGGAGCAGGAGTAGTGGGTGTATCGTCATCCGGTTACGTTTCATCAAAATCTATTTTTTCATCATCATTTTCATCAATAGTTGGATTACCATAAAGAGCATTCATATATTCATGGTTTAATTGTTCACCGGGTGCAATATTATGGCAAAATTGACTCTTGATAAATTGTAATAAACTATTATCGTTATCAAGAATAGGAGGTGTAGGACGGGTAACAAGTTTGGGTCGGGGAGCCGGGGGAAGTGGAGGAGGAATAGATTGGCCACTAGATTCACCACTCTTGGATTTTCCCTTATTTTTACTAAATATTTTTTTAAGGAATAAGCCATCTTAATTAATCAAGCAAAGTAAATAAAACAAACAAAACTATACTATTAAAACTTAAGAGTTGGAACGAGTTTACCGAATTGACGAACAACTTGTTGAAAATTAATTATCGATGAAGATTTGAAGACTTAATACTTCAATTCACCAACTTCACAATTTTGCACAAAATGTAACAATTAAGCAAGTAATTATAGAAGAATATTAGAGAGAGATTGATGATTTTGTGAGAAAAATGAAAGAATGAGGGGGTATTTATAGTTGAAAATAGGGAAAAGTGTAATTATAAAAAGTTTGGGGTTAAAAAAAAGTTTGGGGGGGTTAAATGGCTATTTTGCAAATAGCCAACGACTATTTTGGCAGACCAAACGGCTAGTTTTTAAATGGTCAAACGGTCAATTTTTTTTTAAAATTATCTGTTGGGCCTGTATAGGCCCGTTTAGGACTGCTTGAACCGACCCACTTCTCAGCCGGTCCCGGTCCCAAACGGTCCCGGTCTCGCGGGCCTCCCCATAGGACCGACCCACTACCCAGCCCACCTCCCCACCATCCCGGTCCTATCCGGTTAGGACCGTTTAGGCCCACCGCCCATTTGGGCTTGCGGTCCTGGGCCGGTCCCGGTCCTAACCGGCCCACATGCCACCCTTAGTTGGGAGTGGTACTGTGAAAGAAAACCATCTCGTCCTTATCCTTGAATTCTCTTTTATATGTTCCGTCTTTTAATCTCTTGTTTGTGAGCTCCTTAACAAAAAAATCCTGAACTCCAGTGTAACTTTCGTCTCTGATCGGTGTCTTTTTCAGGACCCGAGAACGGGGGGATCCTTGGGAGTGGACGTGAGGACAAAGGGCTCTACAAAGCATCCTTGAGACTTTTGGTCTTATGTCCTCCACATAGGCCTTGAATGCTTCTTCTTATAATGAAATCGAGTATGGCATCGTAGATTAGGGCATCTTCATGTGTCAAAGATGCGAGTCTTAGTTCCTAGTTTATCTGAATCAGGTGTGTCTGAGTTGCAGTCTTATGTATGCAAGAGGGCTAAGCATATTCTAAAGTAATATTCCTATAGTGAGAGTCATTGTAGTGTACTATTTGAGTTAGTTCACTCTGATGTATGGGGGCATGCCCCTACTCTTTCTTTATCGGGTTATAATGATTTTGTGACTTTTTTGGATTCTTTCTCTCGTCTTACTACTGTTTATCAACAAATATCTAAGGATGAGGTTAGTTTTATCCTTCCTTTGTATCAAAAGACTGTTAAAACTCCATACAATGCTTCTATAAAAAAACTTAAGTAAGATAATGATAGAAAGTACATCTCCAAGAAAGTGCTGCAGGGGTATTTGGAAAAGCAAGGCATTGAGTCTCAAATGACATGCCCATACACCCCACAGCAAAATAGGGTTGCATAATAGAAAAAGAGACATTTATTGGAAGTTATTAGGGCACCTTCCTTTGAGATGAATCTTCAAAAGTCTTTATGGTTTGAAGAAGTGTTAACCTAGGTTTTACCTGATTAATAGGGATGCTTTCTGTGGTATTGAAAGGTACATGTACAATTGTGAAATCCTAATGCTAAAAACTTTATTCTTCTACCTAATTTCTAAATGTATCGAAGTCCTGAGTAGTAAAGAAAAGTGGGATGCTATATTTCCAGGATTGGGATTCGTAAATATGTTAATAGATTTTTGATCTATATCTTCCATTTTTGGGTGTGTGTTATGTCTATGTAACCGGGACCTCTCATGAGAAATTGGATCCTAGAGCTGTGAGATGTGTCTTCACTAGTTATCCTATATCACAAAATTCTTTGATCCCATTACAAAAAGAAAGTATGTCTCTATGGATGTTACTTGATTTTCAAATCAACCCGATTTTCATGACCCAACCAAGAAAACCTTAAGTCATCAACAAGAAGGACCTGAGTCAAGTTATTAGCCGTGTTTTATAATCCCTATGTCATCTGCCCATAGAGAAAACAATGCTACTACTCCTCGAGGGGAAGATGCGGTCAAGACCAATTAGTGGAAGACATACTGACCCAACGAGGCAAGAGAGGACTTGTTGTCCCTTATGTTCCTCTTGTTAACATAGAGGATCTTTCCCTTGAATTGGGAAATGTTAATATGCCTCAAGATGAAGAGAGTAAAACTAACCCTGAAACTTCTGATCTTGATCTTACGATTGCAGTCAGGAAAGGGGAAAAAGAGCATGTACCTAACTCCCTTTGAACTACTATATATCCTATCCAAAATTGTCATCCTCCAACAAGGCCTTTATATCCACGTCTAATTCGGTATCCATACCAAAGACTACAAGGGAAGCCTTGTGTGCCTCTCACTAGAAGAAGGCGATGATGGAGGAGATGAGTGCACTTGAGAAGAATGAGACATGGGAGATTGTTGATTTACCTCCTGGAAAGAAGACCGTGGGATCTAAATGTAAATGGGTATACACAGTGAAATTCCAGCCAAGTAGGGAGATTGAGAGATATAAAGAAGGTTAGTGGCAAGAGGATTCACACAAACCAAAGGAATAGACTATGGCGAGACCCTTTCAACAGAGGCAAAGGTCATTTTTATTAGAATATTACTTTCCTTGGCTACACAGAGATCATGGACATTGTATCAGTTAGATGTGAAAAATGCCTTCTTGCATGGGGACTCGCACGAGGAGGTATATATAGAGATAGCACCCAGATATGGAATGAAAGGGGAGTCACATAAAGTATGCAGATTGAAGAAAGCTCTGTATGGATTGAAGCAATCCCCGAGGGCGTGGTTTGAGAAGTTCAGTACGGCCATAATTTAGTTTGGCTACAAAAGGTGTGCTTCTGATCACACACATTTCGTAATAAAGGGTAAGAAAGTAAGCCGGATCATAGTAAATGTTTATAATATTGTGGTCACTTGTGACGATGTTGATGAGATTGCAAGATTGAAGGCTTACCTAAGCCGCACCTTCTACATAAACTTGGCATGCTAAGGTACTTCTTGGACACAGAGGTTTTCGAGATCTATAAGAAGTAGAGTTATCTCTCAAAATAAGTATGTCCTTATTTGAAGAAAACATGGATGTTAGGTTGCAAGGCCGCAATTAGCCCAATAGAAGAAAATCATAAGCTTGAAGAAAAGAGAAAAGAACCCTTGGATGATGCAGGCATCGGAGGCTTGTGGGAAAACTTAGATATTTTACTATCACTAGACCTGACATTACCTATGTTGTGGGGTTGGTAAACCAGTATATGCATGCTCCTTGTCAAGCACACCTACATATAGTATACAGGATCTTGAGGTACCTCAAAGGTTATCTTGGCAAAGGTATGATCTATACTAATCATGGCCATGAGAGAGTTGAAATCTGTAGTAATGCTGATTGGGGTGGGTTACTAGAGGACATGAGATCAACTTCAGGATGAGAAAAGACCGCTGAGAAAGCATCTTGGCGAAGATAAAAGAGTTCGACACCTAAAAACCCCAAAACAAAGCATGTATTCTTCCTAAAACCCCTATTCTTAGCATGACGGATATTGAATAAATGGATGACCGAGGGGGTACCGATTTGAGGGAAGCATAAAGGAAGACACCAAAAGGTTATGTTAAAAGAGATGGCTATGAGACTAGTGCAAATAATATGTTGAAATAGTAGATTTAGTAGTCTGCTTTCTTTCTCCGTGTATGAACTCCTCCCTTGAGGAAGGCCTATGTTGTGGCAATTCAAACCAGAAGGTATAGTTACTATAACTAATAAGAAGCATAGCAAAGTCAGTGTAGAATAATATAATCTCTTATTAGCTTATGAAGGAAGGAAGTAAGTGTAGCTTTGAAAGCAGCAAGGAGGCATTAGGGGAAACCTAGATTCAAGGTCGGAAGAATCGGAAACAGACTCGAAAACGTAACCCTTTATCTAGCGTCCTCTTGGCTTATTTCTTTACAATCAGTCCAGGCCAGTAGCTGCTCCTGGCTTTCGGACAGCTAGAGCACTGATAGATAGAGCGAAGGGTCCATAAGGAGAAGAGCCAAGGCTTGTCGTAGATAAGAGTTGTGTACGATAAGTTTGAGTCTTATATCTTATTCTCGAGAATTTCTTCTCTCAGGTCTTGTTTCCTCACTAAGTGGCTGCACACACCTGTCTTACAGATATAGTCAAGCACGAGATGGGTATTTACTTGTTCTTTTTAGCTAGCTAAAGGGTATCTACGGTTGAATTCGTGGTTTTGCTGGTCGGCTGAGGAAAAGTCAAATGGTATTTGGAGGAATAGACAAGGCATGATTTTCGTCTTGATGAAGTGTAGAACGGGGTTGTCTTTCCATTGAGTCGGGGAGACAAAATCGTAGTCAGTGCCCATTATTTGATTGAGCATGACGTGGTCTGCTAGTCGCGTTAAACCATCCAAAGGAGTACCGTCAGCCCCCAAAAGTGCTTTCCTTCTCGCGCGAAAGAAAAAAGATGTTTAACTTTTTTGTCTGCCTCCTTTACCTATCAAAGATTCTGTTAACATTACAGATGGCACTCTCTTACCTCTTTCACACTGTGGGTCTATGTATTCATCCCGGATTCTTCATGATAGATTCCATTTTCCTCCTAAAGACAACTTGTTTTCTGTCAGTCACCTTGCAACTAACCATCTTCGTCTCATCTTTTCTTCTTCTAACTGTCTTATCCATGATCAGCTCACATGAAGGATCGTTGGCCGGTTGGGAAAGCTTTATTATACATGTATTCTTCTCTACATTCCCTTTTTTAGCTGCTTCATTAGAATAAGGAATGGGACCCGCCATCACCTGAGACATACACAACACACAGTGCAAGACTTCTTCCATTATCTAGGGTATATTCCTGCATTTCATTCAGATGGGTTGAACAATTCATGTGATTGTTTACAGTTGGCAATTGTATGCTCCTGGATTAAACATAAGAATCCAAAAAAGTGTGCCTTTCTTTGGATTGATTCATTCGTTAGTGTCCACTTGTGATTTGACCTACGGCTGATTTAAGGATATATCACAGACAACTACTTGAATTTAATTAAGGGGTCCTACTCGAGTGCAGTCATTCATAGGTGCAAGGTACTTTACTTACTATTATAAGTGGATGACTACAGTAGATAGATCTGGCTTTCTTTACTTAGAGAGAAGTCCTAAGCTCTTTCTAAGTTTAATATATAGAAAGTTTGGAAAATAAGTCAAATCTCCAGATCAAGAGGTTGAGGTCTGAACTCCGGCGGAGAATACGTGTCAAGGGTCTTTGATTTCATGCTCCTGAAGATAGGAATCAAACGTGAGCTGTCGTGTGTTCATACTCCGCTGCAGAATGGGGTGTCCTATAGTTATAGTTGAAATGGATTTGACTTTGATGATAAATAATGGAGTACCAAAGCATATATGGGTTGAAGCATTCACTACTACAGTGTATTTAATCAACATAGTGCCATTTTCAGTTATCAACATGCAATCACCCTTTTCTTCTCTTTATGGTCATGATACTTTTCAGGGGGAGATCACTGCCCTTTCTAAGACATCTGACTGGGTTACTTTAAATCAATCTTCAGAGCACAGTTCCAATAGTATAGTTCAAGGTGCCAATAATTCATCTTCAAAAATCATTCTATCTCTGTTTGCCGCCTCAAGCGAGCACTTTATGGCCTTAAACAAGCACCCAACCTATACAAAGGGCTATAGTTATCCACTATATGAGCTTTCATCTAACAATCCCTTATTTGGTATGTCACGAAATCATGAAGCGAACTCATTCTATTCAATATCTATATGGGGGAAAGAAGATCGAAATCCATTGAGTAGTGAGACTTTCTTTTCCAGAGTAGTCATAGAAAGAGAATCGAGGGGTTTGCATGCATGAGTGCTCAGGTACGCCGTCAGTCTAAATTCCTAGTAGCCTTTTTCAGTTGTATTTGTTTTAACGAAAAAAATAAAGAAAGTCCCGAAGAGCGAAATGGCCGTCCAACTCCCCCAAATACAAGGGAGCGAGCACTACTCTCAGCCTGTCGTAACAATGAAAGAAAACTCCACATACCGTAAAAGAAATTGACCTTATTCCTAGAACTGAATATAGATATTGATACAAAATGAGGCTTGAGGGACCTCGAGCGTAGAGCGTAATATATGCTACCATTAGAGAAACTTTAGCCACAATTAACCCATGGTTGAAGAATGAGGCGATCAAGAAAGTCCTCCACTGGAAAAAATATCCGAAGATCTTCTCTTTCTTTTTCATTACAAACAAAGCGAATGCGCTACTTTTAGCCCTTTCAATAATGAAGGCCCGTGCGACACTCGGCGTTAACACTCCCAAATCTTGAAATCCTAACCACAGTTTTAATGATAACTAGCGGCGAAAGCATACAAAGATAGTGAGGCTTCCATCGCTTAGATTTAGGGCGATAGGGCGCACCACAGATACGATAAGAAGCACCCCTCAATCGATAGGTCAAAGATAGAAAGATAGTACCAGTGACGTCTCTAATCTTTGAGAAAATCGGGGTCTTTTCCACATAATAGCGTCAACCAAAGACCGGAGGATCTTAGCAGACACTGGAGTGAAATCCCTAGTAACTTCGTCGCTCAAAAATGATTTGGCAAACTCCAAAACATGACTTATAATAAATTATCTTTCAAATGGGAGACTTTTCTTTATATATAGTTATAGTACACTAAAACTATATATTATGCTAAGTGGCCATCACCTTCTCGTCGGCGATCACCGTCGCCAAGAATGGCATAGTCGCAAAGCTTCGTCGTGCCATATACCCTTTCAGTAGCTATCCACACAAGCATATGATGTTAAAGTGTGAATAGAGGCCAATAACTAAAAAATCCGATGGGTTGACCCTTCGTAAACGTCACAACCGATGACCTATAGACTTTATTATAATTACAGAAACTATATGGTTATTGAAAGACTACAGAACAAAGTATGAACGTCCAGGAAGTTGCAAAGGGATTTCCGAACAACCTTGCATACATGACATCAGGATAACAGATAAGGAATCGGTAGCATCTTTAAGATAAAAAGAGATAAATATTTTCTTTCTTCTCAAGTACTGTAACGTTTGGGTCTGATTATAGGTACCATCTATTCTTAACCTTGCCAAAACCCTCATCCATCGTGTATAGGCCATACCAAGGCCTGATATAAGGGTAAGACAATAGCGAATAACCTTTTCTTCCATGCCTCCTAGACCTTCATTCCCATCCCGCAACCAAAGTGATAGCGGCTGTAGCATCCACCGGTAATGTGTAGAAGAGGGTAAGATTTCTATGTGGATATGACGTATCAACACCTTTTGCATCTTTTCATTTTAAAGAAAATATAGTTAAATAATATAGTGTTGGGTCCTGAGGACCAGGATGGCCAAAGATCAAAACCTAAATGTGCCAGGGGTTGATCATCGAAGCCTGGGCAATAACGATTAAGGAATTTGAGCGCTGATATAGCTAAGAGCCACCTTCATAGTCAATTCATTAGGGTTGTCACCTTCTATCCGGAAAAGTATCCACCGTTTTATTTATCTGTTAAGCCTCACAGCTATGGGACTTCCTAAAGAAAACGGCAATCGTAGTTTATCAACCACTCACAAGACCAGCAATATCTTCAACTTAGCTCCAAAAGGTAATCCACCCGGTCCTTTCCCAACCTATACAAGGAGAGTGAAAGATAACAAAAGGGAGACAAGGTCCAAACTAAATAGAACACAAACTCCCATTCCATCTATCATATCCGTCGAGTTGATCCGATTCATTCTTATCTATAGATAACGTAAGAGAGAACTTATGACCTCATGGATGGAGAGGGATTCGAACCCCCCGTATTTCTATAAATACTTTGGTTTTCAAGACCGACTCTTTCAACCGCTCAGACATCCATCCCCTTCGAGCTTCGCCCTCCCTATCCATCCGTACACTGGCAGGTAGGGGCTTATCTATGTGATTCGCTACACTTGCCTGCACCTATCGATTGATTCTATTGCCTGCCGGTTAGCCAAACTTTTTCGGTAGTACGAATCGCTACGCTTTGCCTCTTTCTATATGATAATATGCATCTTAGTTGCTGCGCTCCCTGCGGGTAATAGCAAGAGAGTGAATAACGAATGATCCTCCAAACTAAAAGAGTGATTGAGTCCGACTCAAGCGAGTGAGTGGAAGGAATGGCAAGAGAGCGAGCTTGACTCGCGAACGATCAGCAAGTGAAGGACCGATCCTTTTGCGCCAATACTGTTGCAAGACTGGTACTTGGCAGCTCACAAGCAACATATAGACTATGATTGCCCTTCACTCCCTTGATCTTTTTTGAAGGCCCTTTTAATTCTCTTTCTAGTATAGTTCCTCCATAAGAACACTGAACGCCCAGCTTCGCATAGCAGCTCTCTCCCCAGCCCACATCATAGTGTGGAATCTTGATCCTTTCATCGAGCACCAATTTTTTTAGATAGAAAGGTGTTCTGACTCTATTGGATCAAGTCATAACCTAAGCCTTCTACTAGTACACTACTATGGAGAGACTAAGCTCTATTTCAGAGATTGGACTCTCTTACTGTGATTAACTCCTACTAGTAAGAAGCTGTTCCCGAGCCAGGTTCCCTGGATCCACGTGTTCCTAGCCGGACCTAAATGGATGAATGAAGAAGGGCGTCCGTGTAGACTTCAAGAGCTCTTTCTTTGCCTATCCTCCTTCTTCTTATTCTGGGGTCATAGAAAGATACGAACCACCTACTCTTTAAAGCCCTACCATTAGATTGAATAAAATGAAAGCTGCTTGTCCTCACTAATAAAAAACAGCAATCCCTCCCCTTCTGTTACCTACTTTTACTTATTTCTTCGGTATAACTCAATATAAGACAAGCGCAGGAAAGGATAAACAATAAAAATCGGGCTATCGCCCTATCTAAGCAGCTTTCCCCTCTCCTCTACGGAAGTAATCTTTTAATTTATTTCAGTTCCTGTGTTTGTCTCTATCGCCCTATTCTCTCTCAATTGCCTATCCTTTCTAGATGAGTGGGAGTCCCTTAGCCGTAGCTTCCAACACTTAAGATTGACCTCCTTAAGTGCCAGATATGAATATTTTATGAATTTCATACGTGACTACTTACTTACCTAAAGTTCACTTTTGGCTTACCAAAAAAGTTGACTGAAGGAACTGAACTAAGCATAGCTCTCTCTCTCTCTCTCTCTCTCTCTCTCTCTCTCTCTCTCTCTCTCTCTCTCTCTCTCTCTCTCTCTCTCTCAAATACAAATGCTAAGAAAGGGATTCCTTGGATAAAGTGGAAAAATGCTAAAAAATCCTTTCATTTTTATTTGAAGGCCTTTGTCCTACTTATAGTATCAGTCCTCCAGCCTATACTTGTGTTTTTATTAACCAAGAATACATGCACTTTGTTGGCACTAAAAAAAAAGGTTATTCAATCCACTAGTGAAACTGAAGGTGCGCAACCTCTTCTGAACCGGAACAAGAAAGAGCTCATAACCACTGCTTGTGAACAACTCTCCTCAACTTAAGGCGCACCTACTCTTACTAGAAGTCTAGTCTCTCTCAGGTCCAGTTTCGATCTCTAACTAACTAACTTATAACATAGGCTGGAAGAGAGATATTCAGAAAACCCGATTTCCTGTCTTAAGAACCTGACTCAAAAGAGAAAAGAAGATCGGACTAAAAGAGATCTCACTTTCGACGATTGAACTTGTCTTTTATATCCAGATTGGAACTAGACTTAAACGTCTTTGGATCCTGCTTAGGGCCGGCTTTCACTCCACTTTCACTTTCATATCAGGAACATCGACTTGCACTTGCAATATAGAATTTGACTTTCTGGAATCTTTGCTCTTGGCTTATATTCACATAGGCCACTCATAAGAATAAGACGTTCAACTCCCTAAAACATGTGTAATTGAGAGAGTCATCATATCAGTGCCTTAGGGAAATGCCTACCTTCAGGAAAAGATTACCAAATGAGTTTCAAATCTGTCCTCTTCGCTTTCCAAGATATTTAGGAAAATGGGCCTTGTCGGTCACCGCTTGCTGACGACGGAACACATCATCAATTAACGGGTCCTCGCCTTGGACTTAGTTGGAAAGGTAGGTGTTCGGCATGTCCATTGCTTATGAACTTCTTTAGTAGGGCGGAGGTGCCATTCCTCACGTTTATCGTTGTCCCCAGACTTCACTCTTTCAACACGTGTATACTTTCTAAAGAGTCAGGCATTCACTGAGTGACTTTTTCTTACCGCTGCGCTTACGTCCCTATCTCTTAAAGCTCTATCAGACTTCCCTTGCCGATTGAAGAAAGCCTTATATGGCTTCAAACAAGCAAGAAAGGCCCTTTCTATCTTATTAGTCAAGCGTGCTAGCTGCAATCGAAAAACAATATTAACGAGCAAGAAAATGGATGCGCTAAGGCGCAACTTCATGCAGCTACTACGCCCTTGCTTCTTGCTTTCTAGCCGGAGCTTGCTGGGTAGTGAAGTGGCCCGTGAAGGTTAAATAAGACTTGTGTTAAGAAAGCAGAGTAGTCAAGCCAGAGAGGAAAAAAAAGCAAGAAGCTATTTTCATTCGATCGACGGAATCAATCGTCTTTTCAATGCTGTGGACCGGCTTTCATAAAGCACCTTTGGGAAGCAGCAACTATTGGGATCCAATTTCGAGATCAATTGGATAATGAAACTCTTTAAGCAATGATCTTATCTATGTCATTTCTCTTGACGCAATACAAAAGACTACTTTCGAGAGTCACTTAGCCCCTTGACCTCTTCTGTCAAAAAAGACGATATGCGGGCAAGTTGATCAAAGTCAGAGCAGGGAGGGAATGTTTATTTACAGTTGTTGTAGTACAACTTTTCATTTCCTGTTTGGTATTTCAATAAGTAGTCAGCTGTGGGCGTAGTCAGACTTAACATTGATTGAAGCAACTGTTGGAGAGAAGGCACCAGTCAGACCTGCAAGCACCGGGTAGTATGCAGTGGCAGTTTTCAATCATACAATGTGTACTCTTAGTCTGACTTTTAGCGGTAGTCATATGTCCTCATTCTCCTCTTTGAATTGCCCTATTGAGTAAGGGTCGATGTTTGCTAAAATGTCGAGCCGACGGGGTCAGGTACCAGTAGTGACAATAGCAAAGGGGGGCTGGACACTAGTTGTGCGAGTGGAATGACCCAACTGGACCTAGTCAGCCCGAACCATTTTGCGGTTCTAGAGGACCCTGAACAAGAAAGGGCAAAGATGCCATATCTAGACACTACTGAACCAGAAGAGATTTCTCAGGATGAGTGTTTGGGTAACAAAGCCGCGGAGGGTGTAGTCAAGGAAAGAACTCCCGAGGAGAGTGATTTGGCTCATAGAAGTGAGGATCTGGAAGAGAGGGTAAACTATGGAAGTGACTGAGATGGACTTGTTCTGTGATAAACAAATGACTTCAAACAAGAACCTCAGGGCATCCAAAAGAGGTGAACCTGAGAAGAACAGTAAGAGTAAGCGTTCAAGTACTAGTGCTATGACCAACAAGGTAGAAAATCCTCCCCTGGTTCGAATCACCATGAATGAAAAGTGGGCGAACAAGATGCAAAACATATCATAAATGTTGAATTCTAAGAATGAGGGGGGAGGGTGAAAGTAAAGGCCAAAGAACAAAAGACAAATAAGAGTTGCACAAGACGAAAAACCAGAGGTAGCGCTAAGGTGCGAGGGGAATGTAAAATTAACAATAGTTCCACATGAAGGTCCTTATATGGAATGTCAAAAAGATCGGTAAAGTTGAGAAGAAGAGAGAGGCCAGAGATTATATAAGAGCACAAGAGGCAGATTTGATTGGCTTGGAGGAAACTAAAGTGAGGAGTGGAAAGGTAACCAGAATTACCAGATGCTTGGGAAAGAATTAAAGTAAATCCATTACTGTGGAGAATGAGTAAATAAGTTTGATGAGTGTAAGGACTAGTAAGGCCTACCCACTTTATTGAGCATTTTCATTCACTGAAGCAACTTGAACAAAATAAAAGTAAAAGAAAGAAATTCATTGACTTTAAAAAGTAGGTCAATTAAATGAGTACTAACTCTCTTCTATTACTTTATTGTACCGGGTTAACAAGAGCTGACCCTCTTTATTCACTACAGTCTCGGAACAGAACAATCTTGTGTCATAAGAAAAGCTATTATCCAAATCGATTTTTTTGTTTTTTTTATTGGCTTCATCCGGAACATCCCATTACTGATGGGGAAATCTGTTCGGAAAGAGATATTTATTAAATAATAAAAGCGGCATTATCCCTAAACTTTAAGAACACACAAAGAAATCATGCAACACAACTTATTAATATCATCTGCAGGAACCATCCCTTCTTCAATGTCTATTGATACTAGCTTCTCAAATGTAAAATCACTAGGATCCCCTTTATTTTACCATGTATACTGAGGTCCCAAAGTAGATATTGCTATTAGTCCCAGCTCATTGATAAAGTTCTTCAAATCCCTTGCTCCAGGTTTTGACTGGTTCATAAGGACCAGGAAACAAATGTCTATTCAATAGAAGAAGTTGTTCGACCTTTCTTTCATTTAGTTTGAACCACCCGAAACAAAAGGAAAATCAGGCTAGGAGATGACTCGTAATCGATCCGGCTGTTGGACCCTTGACCCACCCGGCCCGTATATTTCATAAGATGTGTTTCATTTAGGAGGATAAACTAGACTTTTTTCATCGCCCCACCCAAGGCAGATCGAACAAAAGATCTTCCCACTATTGCTTTCATTCTCCCGGCTATGTTACTGGTAAAGAGCCCTCTTCCTTCTCTCCGACACGGTTGTTGAGACACACTAAGTAGTCATGGTAAAGATAAATATCATCCGTGTGAAGGATATTGAGATAGCTTCTTCCTTCTCTGTGCGTGGGTTAGCCCTTGATCGGATAATTATTCTTATTAAAAAGTCAAAAAATAGAGTTCTTTTCACTTTAATAACTGTGTTTTTTCTAACAACTCGAAAGGCGATTCCCCTTACTATCTACAACTCCAGACGTGACAAAAGTGCTTATTCCCCAAGAAAATGATTCATTCCCCTTCTCTTCCCGACGATCGGTAATTCTTTCTAACAACTCCATCTGCCCATTTGATAACGATGCCCTTCTTGTAAAATCTCTTCTTACGCTAACCCTGTTGGTGGGATCTTTTATCCTTTCCTTCTTTCTAGGACAGTAAGAATGGAATTGCCTGAATGATATCAGTCAGAGCGCATTCTCTCACAACTTCTTTTCTTCTCAAGCACTTGCTATTCATCTTCTCTTAAATAGGCTATCTTCCGATTCAATGCCATCAAAATGTATTTAGCATGCCTACTTTTCCTTATTAGTTCAAATAGACCTAGCTAGATTCTCAAGCTCTAATAAACCCACAACAAGAACAATCTTTATTTTATGCCGTGCTGAAAGGACTAAGAGCTCTTATTCTGCAGTCATTAGCACATAGTAGTCGACGCAGTACTGATTCCTGGCGGTTCTGCTAATCTTTCTATAAATTTCATTCCTAAAAAATTCGGCAATTGTAGATTGCTTTGGTTTATCTAGTCTTGATAAATGAAAGGTACCCGCTCTTATTCCAAACAGTCAATGAAAAAGGCCGTCTTCGCAAAGTCTGTACCTGTACCGAAGAGACCAGACCTTGGGTTGCAAGGTTGCTTTGGATTGCACTTGTTTCCTGTTTTTCAAACAAAGAACAATTTGTGAGTTTGAAACGGTGGTTGATTTTGTGGCCTTGAGTGTTTCAACCACTTGATCTTGATCGGCTTCTTTGATGATGATTTCAACCGTAACTAGTTGTTTCCTGGATATCGATTGCATTTATGGCCTGGAGAACCTTTGGCTCTTCCAAACTTTGCCATAACGGTCGGTCACGTGGGATTTAACCCTTTTTCAACTTTATTTTGCCTCTTTAGGCCTTTGACTTCTTTCTTCCAATTTTAACTTCAGAGCATTGGGGAATCCTTGGCTTTTCAAACCTTGCCAAGACGGTTAGTCGTGTGGGACTCAACCTTTTCAACTTCATTTCTGCTCATGTAGATACTTCAATTTGATTTCCTTCTTTCGAGAGTTTTTGATTTCAAAACATAAGCTACCATGGCCAGTCGGGGTTGACTTGATGCCCCTACCGAGGCTGGGTGCCTTTTTTTAGCTTGCATTAAACGAGAGCCCTGTAAATCAATCTTGCCATCCCTTTTTTGCCTTAGTTTTGTAACAGAGTTAGACCAAAAGGGATTCAAAGAAAAATAAGCAGTAAAATGGAGAATGAATTTAGACAAAAGGTATCCCTTTCGGAGAAAGGAAAAAAGGACTTATCTGGAGTACATGCGGATTTCAATGAACATTACATGCCTTTTGGACTGGATGCCTGATCTGTATAAACCGTCCGACTCTCAGAAATTCATCACAACTTTTGCCTTGAAAACAAGAAACCTTGCACAGGGTTATGTCGATGCCAATGACTGTGAGGACCCTCTTTTTCGATCAGGCTCACCATTGACTTATAGTGCTCTTTGCGAGTTTTCACTAATAAGACTCTCTCTTTCAATTTTTTTACTCCCTATCGCCTTACGGCGCCCGAGAGGGTTTTCACCAATAAGACTCTCATTTTTGTTGCATCAAATCCAAGTAATTGTATTCCCCGATTCTTGAACATTCTCGCCAAATGATCGGAAGGGCTTTAAAAGGATTTGGGGTAAAAGGAATTTGGATTGAATTACAACTTTGGAACCTTTCAAGCGAAACCATCGCCGAACCATTATAACTTCTGCCTGAGTTTCAACTTTTGGGGGAATGTGAATTTTTTTTTTGGTGTGACTAAACCCCAAAGAGAGGCTGCCTACGAATCCTTTTGGAATCAAGTCAAACGTAATTCAAGGAACTTTGTTTTGATTTTCTTTTGTCTTTTATTTTTCTTTTGTTTCTTTCCTTTTTTTTTTAGTTTTTTTTTTATCTTTTTGTTTAATATCAATAAACTTCCAGGTTCCAAAGAGGGTAATCAAAGGAAGGTAACTGGCTCAAAGGGTTGGCAAAAGGATTAATAGTTTTTGGATAGCGAGAAAGAAAGCCTTCGTCATCCCAGTCGGAGCATTAATGCTATATAGAGGATCAAACATAATATCTTTTGACTGCACTTGCGTTGACAGTTATTTCAGGGACATTTCCTTCGATATTTCCTAGGTACAACGCTCTCTTTTAGCAGTACTCTCATTACCATATATGGATCTTTCCAATATGGAGCCAATTTCATTTAATCGTTCCGATTCTTTGTTTTATTTCCTTAAACCTATTTTCATTGCATTCTGATTCTTGATTCATTATTTTGAAGTCTGAAAATGTTTTAGTATCCGGCATGAAGTCTGCAAGCATGTCATATTATTGAAATGTATATTTAACAGAACTGAAAAGAAAAGTGACAAGATTAAGAAAAGAGACATTTTTGGACAATGAAATATTAATTTCATTTCATTTTATTTATTTTTTTGATTTTTTTGAATTTTAAAGATAGAAAGGTTTTACATCGGAAAGTAAAACATCCAGATCACACCTTGAGATAATCTGGATGCAGAAAGGATAGCAAGACTGGCTACCGAGACTCCCATCTGATGGGAAACTTTTAGGCTTGGCAACCGTTTTTCGTCGCACACATGCCAATGGGTAATTTCTTGATCTATGTACCACTTAGAAGCGATTCCGGTGAGGCTTTCTCCAAAATAGGCCATTAGCAACTCCTCTTTTCCACCAACACCCCTTACCTGGTTAAAGTATCATTTCAGATGAGCGATCAGGTCTCCGTGCCCGTCGTACTTTTCAATTTTTTGCGTTTTGAAGCCAGCCGGTAAGTGAACATGGGGAAACATACACAGTTCGGAGTATGAGGCATTCTTTTGGCCACTCAGGCCTCGCATGTTTTTCATGCTTTGTTCTAGGCTTTTCATCTTCCAAGTCATTTTTTCTTGCTCGGGATTCTTGATAACCTTTTCTTGCTCCACCGAAAAATCATATTGCGGTGGTAGAGTAAATGAGTATGGGGTCACGTATGTTATTTCTGATTGAAATTATAGACCCTGAAATATGAACATTGGAGGCTCAACATACGGTCGTGGTATAGTTGGTTGTGCTGTAGTGCTGACTGGTGCTGCAGAAAACATTGCTGGCGGTGCCCTTGAGGCCGGCGCCTGGGGGCGAACCACAGAAGGCATTCCGGGACCGTTAAACAACATTAGAGGGTAACCGTATGAGGTAAACGGGTTAGACATAGGGACGCTGGCAGCGTCACCTGATCTCGGGATCAACACAGGGAATCCGGGGATTACATTTGGTGGTTTCCTACCATTAGACCAGACGCCCCACATTTCTATCACGCGGAGATGCAATATCCTATTCTCTTGAGCAGTTGTTGATTCTGGTTGTGGAATAGCCGATGCTGGGCTATCCTCAGGGTCGATAATTGGTAGATGACTGTCGGAGGCCATATGAACCTTGCATTTAGATCTTGTGAAGTATGGATATGAAGCCAGATTACCAACAGAACCAACCACCTGAACAGAACGTGGCTAATTTGCACACGCCACAACCTTGTTAGTTTTGAGGCATTTATCATATAGGAAATCGCACGTTGGGATGCAATGCACCTAATAATTAAACGCTTCTACCATGTGTGTTAAACGGTTGCGTGTTTCATCCCGGCTATTAAATGTCCTTTTTCACTTTGTACCTTTTTTCATTCATTTCCACTCTCCTTTTCTTTTTTTGGATCTTTCACATCTTGATTTTTTCTCTTTTTGTTGTTTTCACTCTTTGTTTTTCTATGTTATTTTTTGTCACTCTTTTCTTTCTTTTTCACTTAATTTTTCTCTCTTTCTTTCTTTTTTTTTTGATTTATTTTTCACTCAATTTGTTTATGGCTATGATCGAATCCGATGGGGATTACTTACGAATTATGACACCGCATGAATCAGATCATTACATAGTTCAGGAAACAGATGACTCCTAATCATGAAAAAAATAATTTGGATTTTAGGTTTTGATTTTTTTTAAATTATATTTTTAATTTTGTTTTCAAAAGAAAGACTTCTAAAAATTATTTTTCTTTCGTTTTGAACTTTGGGAATTTAAAAAGTAAAAGAAAAAATATTTTTTTTTGAATTTCCATTCATTTTCTCCTTTTCTAAATAAGAAAAAAAATATTTTTGGATTTTGAATGTTGCCTCTAAATTTTCGAAAGAGGGACTTTTAAGAAAATATTTTGGATCTTTTTTTTTTTTAATTTACGAAAGTACTTCTAAATAAAAGCGAAAATATTTTTGGACTTCAATTTTTAATTTTTTTTATGACATTTACAAAAGAAAGACTTCTAAAGAAGAAAACGAATATTTTTGGATGACACCGCGAGAGAAATTGGTGATTCTGGTCGGCTACTTTTGCTGTGATGTTTCCCACATTTCCTGCCTTCGTTGCTGAGATCTCCGGCCACTGAGTGATCTTTGTTGTATTAACATATGATCTTATCTGAGGAGCATAAACGTGCTAGTATCTGTTTTGTGGGTAGTTCCTCCAGAAAATGTAAGATCTTATTAGCAATGTCACCCCATTCCCCATTGTAAACTGATTCGGGAATAATTACTGCTTTTTTTCTATCCCATGTCCAAGTTTCTATTCTGATGAATCTGCCATATGTTTTGAAATTTTAAAACACTCTGTATGCGTATGCTTGTGACTTCCATCCCCATCGCATGTAATGATCCCATGCACTTCTTGATGCTTGCCTAAAAGATCCACACACCCGACGAAGGTTCTCCTCGTCTAATCTGATTTTGGCCGAGAATCGTCTGCCCCTTTCAATTAAAACGAACCATCCTTCCCCGGAATCGATCAGCTCAAAAGATTTATCACCTGCAATAAAAAAATCTTGTTTTCCATGTGAACCCGGTGAAGAACAGAGTGATATTAATAAGAAAAGTCGTTGGAACATGGTTCAAGTAGAGTGAGAGATTGCTCATTTCCCAAGATATAGATTTTTTTTTGCAAATAGTTGATTTAAGAGATTAAATTTTGCAGATCCACCCATAAGGCACATTGGCTTAGAAACACAAAACCCTATATGATATTTTCATTTTAGCAACAATGCAACTTATATACTACAACTATTTAGACTATAGTACGACCTCAAAGCTGATGAGTTACATCAATTTCCAAAATTCAACCTAAACAGTGAATAAGTGCTACATTATGTTACTTAGTACCCATCCCCTTTGTGTTTTCATGTAAGAAAATCCAATTCCCAGTTTACCATCAATCATCAGACGAATGCAATAGTGAAACGAAATAATTTTCAGGTCACTTTTAAATGTATTAAGATGTAACGACCTGACCGGTCGTTTTGATACTTAGTGCATCATTCGATGGTTTGAGGCCATGAGTAGATTCACCTCAAGTATTATGACTTGCACGTATGGTCGGAATTGAATTTCGGGAAGTTCAGAGTTGATTTGGGAAGAAAATTCTAATTTTAGAATCTTTAAGTTGGAGGGATTGACTAAGGTTTGAATTCCAAGTAAACGGTCTTGGAATCGGGATTTGAAAGTTACAATAGGTTTGTATGATGATTTTGGGCTGGGGCGTGTGTCCGTATCGGGTTTCGGATGAACCCAGGGCATTTCGGCGCCTATTGTGGGGAGTTGGTACTTTGGAAGAATTTCATGAATTTGGGTTGAAGTGTATTTCAATGTCATCGATGTCTGTTTGGGATTTCGAGCTTGGGAATAGCTCTGTATGGTGATTCTGGTATGAGGAGCGCGCCCGGATGTGGATTTGGAGGTCTGTAGGTCATTTCGGGGTCATTTGGCGAAAGTTGGAAATTCAAAGGTTTTTGAAAAGCTTGACCGGGAGTGGACTTTTTGATATCGGGGTCGGATTTTGATTTACGAAAGCTGGAATAGGTATGTAATGTCATTTAGGACTTGTGTGCAAAATTTGAAGTCATTCTGGATTGATTTGGTACGTTTTTGGCACAAGTTATATAATTTGGAAATTTGTAAGTTTGATTCGAAGCGTGATTCATGATTTCGATGTTGTTTGGTGTGGTTTGAGGCTTCGACTATGTTCGTATTTTATTTTGGGACGTGTTGGTATAATTGGTTGAGGTCTTGAGGGCCTCGGGTGTATTTCAGATGGTAAACGGATCGAGTTTGGGCTTGGAGGAATGCCGGAGCTGCTGCCATCTTGTGTAACCGTACCTGCGAGGGTTTGGTCGTAGGTGCGGACCTACAGAAGTGGTTCTGGGTGAGCTGGGCAGTACCCGCAGGTGCTAGACTTTTTTCGCATCTGTGATGGAGCAGATGCGGCCTCTTGGAGCGCAGAAGTGTAGTGGAGCGTAGGAGCGAGGTGGATTTGCGCACCTGCGATGTCGCAGGAGCGAGGAATTGTCCGTATGTGTGAAGGGGCAGCCTCCAGTGTTTTTCGCAGAAACGGTCTTGGTGCCGCAGAAGTGACGCCACAGAAGCAGCCTTTGGTTTCGCAGGTGCGAAAGTCGCCTGGGCAGAATGTATAAGTTAGCCAAATTGAGTTTTGGCTCATTTCACCTCCTTTCTCTTATTGGAGCCGGTCTTGGGTGTGATTTTGGAGTGCCATTTTGTCATCCTTCATGAGGTAAGTAATTTCCACATATTGTGAGTTAAATACATGGTTTACATATGGATTTAAACATAAAAATTATTTTTGAAGAAAAATCTATAAATTGGTATTTTTGGATTTGACCACGAAATTGGACATGGAATTGGGAATAAATCATATATTTGAGTTCGTAGTATTATGAGTAATGATTATATTTGGAAATTTTCGAAATCTGGGCATGTGGACCCGAGGGTAAATTTATCGACTTTTTGAGCGGAGTTGGAAATTTATTATAAATTGATTTATAATGAGTATTATAGTATGTATTTATGAATTTGCATATTGATTGACTAGTTTTGGAGCGACTGGCATAGATTTGAGTTGTTAGAGAGGCTTTGGAGCCGGTTGTAGAACTTCAGAGCGAGGTGAGTCTCCTGTCTAGCTCTGTGAGGGGGAAACTACCCCTAGGTATTGTAATTGATATTTGCTATTTTTTGTGGAGGCTACGTACGCACGAGGTGACGAGAGTCCGTACGTAGCTATATTCATGTTATTGTCCGGGGTAGACTTAGGTTTATGCCATGCTATAACTGTACTATTTGTGTTGTCTCTTACCTATTAGATTCCTTTACTACATGTTAAAATTTGAGAATAGACCTGTGTAGAGAGGTAGACTCATTATTGTAGAGACCGATCGGACTTTATGATTTGCCACGGAATAATTGTACTCCTCTTACGAATTTTTCCCGCGTTACGCTTTCCCATCGAAGGGCTTTCCCCAAAGCTTTTCTAAAACTCACATGTCCCTTCGTGAGTGGGGTCAAGGACCTGTCAAAGTTTTTTATTCTAATGGGATCGGGCCGTTCGCCTCAGCAGGATAGATACATCTATGGTTCGTGTCGTTCGACCCTCGGCAGTGCGCACATCTTATGGGATCGGGCCGTTCGCCTCGACAGTTCTGTAAAATACTTCTATGGAATCGTGCGTATTATTTGTCAAAAGGCCAGTGTATCTGGGGGTATTCCTGATTTGAGTTATGACGACCCATCTGGTGAGATCCATTATATATGTATATACACTCCGGTGGAGGAGGTGGAGGAGGTGATTGCTAATCGAGAGTTGAGCTTATTGTTCAGAGAAGGATTGTACCACATAATTATACTTGTTTAATTCGTTTATTTACTCTGCCCCATATCTGTTTACTTCTACTGTATCTGTCTTATTGGACCACTAGTATGTGTCGATGTCGACCCCTCGTCACTACTTCTCTAGGCTAGGCTGGATACTTATGGGGTAAGCGTTGATTTACGTACTCATGCTACACTTGCTGCACATTTTTGTGTAGGTACATATATGTCTGGTGATCTTTTGGGCGCAGAGACGTGGCTAATGTGGAGACTTACCGTGAACTGCATTTCATGATATGATTCGCAGCCCGCAGAGTCTCTATCATTGTTATTTTTATATTTCTCTTTGTCTAATTTGTATCTCCAACAGATGTTGTATTTTATTTTATTCCTTATCTAATGCTCATGCACTCGTGACATCGGGTTTTGAGAGTGCTTATGGGTTTTTCCTTTATCGCAGATGTGAAACCATTTTCAGTAACCCTGTAAATTCTATTTCTTACTATTTAAATGATAAAAAATTATGGTTTTAAAAATACTAAAATGAGTAATTAAGTTGATCATCCATTGTTGGCTTGCCTAGCGGCGGTGTTAGGCGCTATCACGACCTTAATGGATATTGGGTCGTCACATAAGATATTGGCCAACCACAATAACCTGGAATTTTTCCAATAACATCAACTGAAAATAACAACAGAAGTATATACTTAGATAATTCTCTAAGGCTCCCATTATCCCCAAGTTTCGAAGACTGTGGTTGTACCTAAGGGTTGGCCCTAGAGGGATTTCTCGTCAGCAAAAAAATAATTCTAGAAATATAGCACTGCGCTCACTCTCTTGCGTGAGCTTTCGATCCAGTATTTGTTTGGCTTTGAAAACCTCAAAATACCAGCTTTGACTACAGTTATAGCATCATGTCCTGCCAAAGCGGCAAACATATATATAGAAGATCAGAGATATTTATCTTAACAGCAGTTAGAAAATCTAAGATACTGCTGTATTGCCTCATTGTATTTTGAGCATACTAAAAGTATGATAGAAATTTCTCAAGTATCAATATTCAAACCATAACTCAAATAATGCTAAATCGATTACTATCATCCACAAAGGAAAATACCATATATACAGGAAATGTCCCAGAACAGTGGGGGAAGCAACCACAAGTTGGAGATCTCACAGGATCAGTGTCTAGCTTGAATATGTTACCTATGTATCTCTTTTTTGTACATATGGAATGAAAGAAATAGAAGATTTTCCTAAAATAGCAAGAACGGTATCTTCCAATTTGAGTTTGTGGTGTAAAGTCAAGTATATAAATGATCCAGAATCACTGACAGATTTGGCGAGAAGAACTAAAGCATTATAAATGTACATAGTTTTTAGCATTTGGTTGCATTGAATAATGAAATCCCAATTTGCTGAAGGAAAAAAATGGCAAAAGTGATGTATAAAGTATAAATGGAACCTTTTTTTATATGTATTTTTTTGTGCAAGGAGATAAGACCATGCTCTATAGGCAGCTGGGCAAACTTTAGATGACTCTTGTTGGTACGAGTTGAGTCATATACACAATTTGAATATATTCTTCAAAGTATCTTGGTGTTATATTAATGAAATTATTCGGGTTATATAAAAGGGAACCATATACGGGGAAAATGGTGAAAGAAAATTAGTTCTTTTACTCATTGCTAATAAGTGTTGAACAAAAAATCAAAAATGTATCAAAATCCATGTGCCACAACTAGTAGAGTTCAGAAAGTCACAGTAGCTACATGGAAAATAATCAAAGCATCCATATGAAATTAACCCTACTGAAACAAAACCTGTTGGAGGCTGCCACCCAACTTAATGGTTTGGTTAGTCAATGTAATAACCCGGTCGGTCATTTTAAGTATTATAACTGTATTCTCCCATTTACTGCTCAAGTTATTCTTTACAGTTATTTTATTACTTACCGGATTAGTTGGTTTGGGTCCGTAAGGATTTCGGAGTGAAATGGGACACTTAGTCTCATAATTGAAAACTTAAATTGGAAAAATTGACCGGATATTGACTTATATATAAATGGCCTCAGATTTGAATTTTGATGATTTCAATACCTCCGTATGGTGATTTTGGACTTAGGAGCGTGTCCGAAAAATTATTGGGAGGTCCGTAGTGGAATTAGGTTTGAAATGGCGAAAGTCGGAATTTTGGGAAAGTTTGACCGAGGGGTTGACTTTTTGATATCGAGGTCAAAATCCGATTCTGAATATTTTAATATGTCTATTATGTCATTTATAAATTGTGTGCAAAATTTGAGGACAATCAGACTTGATTTGATAGATTCCGGCGTCATTTATGGAAACTTGAAATTTCAAGGTTCATTAGGCTTGAATTGATGTATGATTCGTGGTTCTAGTGTTGTTTGGCGTGATTTGAAGTTTTGACTAAGTTCGTATGATGTTTTAGACTTGTTGGTATTATTTGACGGTTCCCGAGGGGCTTGGGTGTATTTTTTTTGGATCATTAGATGAGAGACTAGTAAAGTTAACAATTTGGGTTTTTTACAATGGTCAATATCGGGTCAAGACGATCTCTTTTCAGTTTTTGAATGCACGAGCAGGTCCGTAGCGTGTTTTATGATTGAAATTCATATATAGTTTGTGTCCGGGAGGTTTCAAGTGAGTTTAAGATGGTTAACGGATCAAATTTTGGACTTAAACAGCTGGTGGAAATTTCTACTGCTGGAAAAATCGAGGTCTTGAAAAATCGAGGTCATAAAAAATCGAGGTCATGAAAATCGAGGTCATGAAAAATCGAGTTCATGAAAAATCAAGGTCATGAAAATCGAGATCAGGAAATCGAGGTCATAAAAATCGAGGTCATGAAAAATCAAGGCCAGAAAATCGAGGTCATGAAAAATTGAGGTCATGAAAATCTAGGCCAGGCCTGCGCAGAAACTTTAAGTTACAAAACGGGGGTTTCGTCCCATTTTTTTCTATTTTTGACAAATTGGAGGTTGGGGAGAGGCGATTTTTGAGAGATTCTCAAGGAAAAATATCGGGGTAAGTGATTTTAACTCGGATTTGGTCAATATACACGAATATATCATTGTTTTCATCATTTAATTAGTGTTTTGAGATGAAAATTTGGGGAAAATGAAAAAGAGTTCTTGGACTAGAATTTTGAGGTTTTGAATGGGATTTTGTTATCGGATTTGAGTAAAATTAGTATGGTTAGACTCGTGAGTGAATGGGATTTTGGATTTTGTGACTTTTGTCGGATTTCGAGACATGGGCCTGGGGCCGGGTTTGAGCCGATTTCGGATTTTTGCTTATAATTTCGTATTTTTTTATGGAATTGATTCCTTTAGCCTGTATTGATTATACTGTACTGCTTGTGGCTAGATTCGGAATGTTTGGGGATCAATTCACTAGGCAAGGGCATAGCGTAGTAAGAAATTACGCGGCTTTGAGATAAATAACAGTTCTAAATTTAGTCCTGAGGGTATGAAACCTCGGATTATGTGTTATATGATTGATTTTGAGGTGACGCACATGCTAGGTGAAGGGCGTGTGAGCGTGCACCATAGGAATTATGATTTGGTCAAAACTTCTATGGAACTGTATAGTTGAATAATCTGTTGTTATCTGTACATTCTCCATGTAGTAGAGAAATTGAACCACAAATCATGTTTAGATTATGTGTTGGCATTGTAGGGACCCACAAAGGTCATTACTTGTTGAACTATGTGCTTAATTGTTGTTTTGTATTCAGTCACAGTTTACTTGTTTATTTTATCTCAGTTTCTATTGTTCATTATTGATGCATCATATTATTGTGGTATTTATTAATGATATCCTGGTGTACTCTCGTAGCCAGAAGGAGCATACACAACACTTGGGTATTGTATTGCAGAGGCTGAGAGGGGAGAAACTATATGCCAAATTCTCTAAGTGTGAATTCTGGCTTAGTTCGGTGACATTCTTGGGACACATAGTGTCCAGTGAAGGGATTAAGGTGGATCCGAAGAAAATAGAGGCAGTTCAGAGTTGGCCCAGGCCATCTTTAGTTAATGAGATTCGGAGTTTTCTCGGCGTGGCCGGTTATTATCGTCGCTTCGTGGAGGGTTTCTCTTTCTATTGCATCACCTATGACTAAATTGACCTAGAAAGGTGCTTCGTTCAGGTGGTCGGATGAATGTGTAGAGAATTTTCAGAAGCTCAAGACAGCTTTGACTACAACTCCAGTATTGGTGTTGCCTACAGGTTCAGGGTCTTATATTGTGTATTGTGACACATCGCGTATTGGTCTCGGCGCAGTGTTTATGCAAAACGGTAGGGTGATTGCCTATACGTCCAGATAGTTAAAGGTACATGGGAAGAATTATCCGGTCCATGACCTTGAGTTAGCAGCTATTGTTCATGCCTTGAAGATTTGACGGCATTATTTGTACGGTGTCCATTGTGAGGTTTATACTGATCACCGATCACCGGAGTCTACAATATCTGTTTAAACGGAAGGATCTTAATTTGCGGCAGCGAAGGTGGTTGGAGTTGCTTAAGGATTATGAAATCACCATTTTCTATCATCCCGGAAAGGCCAATGTGGTGGCCGATGCATTGAGTTGTAAGTCGGAGAGTTTGGGCAGCGTAGCATACTTACCGCTAGCAGGGAGGCCTTTAGCCTTGGATGTTCAGGCCTTGGCCAACCAGTTTGTTAGATTGGATGTTTCCGAGCCGAATCGAGTTTTGGCTTGTGTAGTTTCTCGATATTCTTTATGTGATTGCATCAGAGAGTGCCAGTATGATGATCCATATCTACTTGTCCTTAAGGACACAGTTCAGCACGGTGATGCCAATGAAGTCACTATTGGGGATGACAATGTGTTACGGATGTAGGGTAGGCTATGTGTGCCTAAGGTGGATGTATTGCGTGAGTTGATTCTCCAGGAGGCTCACAACTCGCGGTACCCCATTCATCTAGGTGTCACGAAGATGTATCCGGATTTGAGGCAGCACTATTGGTGGAGGCGAATGAAGAAAGATATAGTTAGGTTTGTAGCTCGGTATTGAAATTATCAACAGGTGAAGTATGAACATCAGAGACCAGGCAGATTACTTCAGAGACTTGAAATTCCGGAGTGGAAATTGGAGCGTATTACCATGGATTTCGTAATTGGCTCCCACGGACTTTGAGGAAGTTTGATGATGTTTGGGTGATTGTGGATCGGTTGACCAAATTCGCGCATTTTATTCCAGTTGGTACTACTTATTCTTCAAAATGGTTGGCTGAAATTTATATCCGCGAGATTGTTCGCCTACATGGTGTGCCAGTATCCATCATTTCAGATCAGGGCACGCAGTTTACATCACAGTTTTGGAGAGCAGTGTAGCGAGAATTAGGTACACAGGTTCAGCTAAGTATAATATTTCACCCTCAGACGGACGGACAGTATGAGCGCACTATTCAGATATTGGAGGATATGCTACGCGCTTGTGTCATTAATTTTGGAGGTTCTTGGAATAAATTTCTGCCACTGGCAGAGTTTGCTTACAATAGCAGCTACCAATCGAGCATTCATATGGCTCTGTATGAGGCTTTATATGGGAGACGGTGTCGGTTTCTGGTGGGTTGGTTTGAGCTGGGTGAGACTAGACTATTGGGTACTGATTTGGTTCAGGATGCTTTGGAGAAGGTTAAATTGATTTAGGAGCGGCTTCGCATGACGCACTCTAGACAGAAGAGTTATGCTGACTGGAAGGTCCGTGATGCTGCCTACATAGTTGGGGAGAAGGTTCTGTTCAAGATTTCACCCATGAAGGGTGTGTTGAGGTTCGGGAAGAAGGGCAAGTTGAGCCCTCGATATATTGGGCCTTTTGAGATACTTAAGACGATTGGAGAAGTGGCTTATGAACTTGCTTTGCCACCTAGTCTATCAGGTTCATCCAGTGTTCCATGTGTCCATGCTCCGAAAGTATGTCGAGGATCCGTCTCATATTTTGGATTTCAGTACAGCGCATCTGGACAGTAATTTGACTTATGATGTGGAGCCGGTAGCTATTTTAGACCGGCAGGTTCGAAAGCTGAGGTCAAAGAACATAACATCAGTGAAGGTACAATAGAGAGACCAGCCAGTCGGAGAATCTACCTGGGAGATTGAGCAGGAGATGCGAAGCAAATATCCACACCTATTTGAGACTCCAGGTATGATTCAAAACTCGTTCGAGGACGAACGTTTATTTAAGATGGGGAGAATGTAATGACCCGGTCGGTCGTTTTGAGTATTATAACCCCGTTTCCCCATTTACTGCTCAAGTTATTCTTTATAGTTATTTTATGACTTACCGGGTTAGTTGGTTCGGGTCCGTAAGAATTTCGGAGTGAAATGAGACACTTAGTCTCATAATTAAAAACTTAAGTTGGAAAAGTTGATCGGATATTGACTAATGTGTAAACGACCTCATATTTGAATTTTGATTATTTCAATAGCCCCGTATGGTGATTTTGGACTTAGGAGCATGTCCGAAAAATTATTGGGAGGTCTGTAGTGGAATTAGGCTTGAAATGGCGAAAGTCAAATTTTTGGGAAGTTTGACAGAGGGGTTGACTATTTGATATCGAGGTCGAAATCTGATTTTAAAAATTTTAATAGGCCTGTTATGTCATTTATGACTTGTGTGCAAAATTTGAGGTCAATCGGACTTGATTTGATAGGTTCCGCCGTCGTTTGTGAAAATTTAAAATTTCAAAGTTCATTAGGCTTGAATTGATGTATGATTCGTGGTTCTAGCATTGTCTGGCATGATTTGAAGTTTTGACTAAGTTCGTAAGATGTTTTAGGACTTGTTGGTATGATTTGACAGGTCTCGGGAGGCTTGAGGGGAGGGGGGCTTGGGTGTATTTTTTTTTTGGATCATTGGTTGAGAGACTAGTAAAGTTAAAAAAATTTGGGAGTTTGACCATGGACAATATCGGGTCAAGACGACCTCTTTTCTGTGTTTTGAGTACGCGAGCAGGTCCATAGTGTGTTTTATGATTGAAATTCATATATGGTTTGTGTCCGGGAGGTTTCAGGTGAGTTTAGGATGGTTAACAGATCAAAATTTGGACTTAAACAACCGCAGGAAATTTCTGCTGCTGGAAAAATCGAGGTCATGAAAAAGCGAGTCCTAAAAAATCAAGATCATAAGGTCATGAAAATCGAGGCCAGGAAATCGAGGTCATGAAAAATCGAGGCCAGAAAATCGAGGTCATGAAAATCGAGGCCAGGCCTGGGCAGCAACTTTAAGTTACAAAACGGGGGGGGGGGGGGGGGGGTTTCGTCTCGTATTTTTCCATTTTTGAAAAATTGGAGCTTGGGGAGAAGCGATTTTTGAGAGATTCTCTAGAAAACAACATCGGGGTAAGTGATTTTAACTCGGATTTGATCAATATACACGAATATATCATTGTTTTCATCATTTAATTAGTGTTTTGAGATGGAAATTTGGGGGGAAATGAGAAAAAGTTATTGGACTAGAATTTCGAGGTTTTGAATGGGATTTTGTTATCGGATTTGAGTAAAATTGGTATGGTTAGACTCGTGAGTGAATGAGCTTTCGAGTTTTGTGACTTTTTTTGAATTTCGAGACCGGGCCCGGGGGCCGGGTTTGAGCCGATTTCGGATTTTTGGCTATAATTTCGTATTTTCTTGTGGAATTGATTTCTTTAGCCTATATTGATTATATTGTACTACTTGTGGCTAGATTCGGAACGTTTGGGGACCAATTCACTAGGCAAGGGCATAGCGAAGTAAGAAATTACGCGGCTTTGAGGTAAGTAACAATTTTAAATTTGGTCATGAGGGTATGAAACTCCGGATTATGTGTTATATGATTGGTTTTGAGGTGACGCACATGCTAGGTGAGGGACGTGTGGGCGTGTACCGTAGAAATTATGGTTTAGTAAAAAATTCCATGGAACTGTGTAGTTGAATAATCTATTGTTATCTGTACATTCTTCGTGTAGTAGAGAAATTGAACCACAAATCATATTTAGATTATGTGTTGGCATTGTAGGGACCGACAGAGGTCGTGTACCTGTTGAACTATCTGCTTAATTGTTATTTTATATTCAGTCACAGTTTACTTGTTTATTTTATCTCAGTCTCCATTGTTCATTATTGATGCATCATATTATTGTTGTTTGGATTGATTTGCATGATCATTGAGAGCCCGAGAGACTAGAGAGATTTATGATTGAGTGAGGCCGAGGGCCTGTTTGTGAGATATTATACTATATCACGTGAGTTATCCGTGCAGATCCAGATATTGATACTATAGTACGTGAGTTATCCGTGCAATATTTGAGTTGTCCGTGTAACATGTGAGTTGTCCGTGCGGATCCAAATATTGATACTATAGCACGTGAGTTGTTCGTGCAGCACGTGAGTTGTCGCGGATTCATATATTATACTATAGCACGTGAGTTGTCCGTTCAGATTATAGCGCTTGGACTGAAGGAGCCCCTCCAGAGTCTGTACACACCCCAAGTGAGCGCAGGTACCTACTGAGTGCGAGTGCCGAGTGATTTGGGAGAATGAAATGGCAGAGTGACTGTGGTCCTGAGGGGATGCATATGATTTCATTATTTTTGCACTTCAGTAGTCATATATCACTGTTTGAAATTTTTTGAGAGATATTATCTTATGTTTCAGTTAAACTTGACATGAAATTACTGTTTTGGGCTTAAATGTTGAACTTGAAAGCATGCCTACATTATTATATTGGAAATTACTGTAATTGGACTCAACTATGAAGCTCGTCACTACTTTCAGTTCCTTATTTATTATTGTTACTTGCTGAGTTGGTTGTACTCATACTACACCTTGCACCTCGTGTGCAGATCCAGGTACCTCCGGAGACGGCGGTTGCTAGTTTTTCGGAGTTTTATCTATTGGAGATTATCGAGGTAGCTGCTTGACGTCCGCAGACCTTGACTTTCTTTTCTTTCAGTTTTTGTACTGTTCTATATTTTTAGACAGTATTTTTAGCAGTCAGACTTTGTTATCATTTAGATACTCATGTACTCAGTGACACCGGGTTTTGAGAGTGTTTATATTTGTACTTGTGAGATTTTTTCCGCTGAAATTAAATATTATATTTTCAAATTTAAAAGATATGATATTTTATTGAGATTGTCGACTTGCTTAATATTTAGATAGGCGCCATCACAATATGTGAAATTTTGGATCGTGACAGTCAACTTAGAAAGATCCAAAATCACATCACTACGAACGTGATTAAAATAAAAAATACAATCTTTTTTGCATTAAATATACACGCGTGAATTTCAATATATTGGCACATAAAAAAGAAGAAAAAAATAAGTGGGGGGAAAAGAGGGTACTTACTACAGGTTTATCAATAAAGGTTGAACGAGTAGGTAATGGCTTTGAAACCATTGTCTTTCTTGGTTTTAACTCTGTTACAAAGGGAAGTGTAAAACTTACGGCTGTGTACTCAGAGCAACTGAGACGAGAGCCTGTTGTAGGAGAAGAAAGGGAGACTGCGTAAGAGAAGAAATATATTCCTTGTTTTTCCTTCCCCTTTAAGTCGCTAAAAGGTGATAAAATGTTATTTGAAAAATTATCGGATTTTTTACCACAAATATATAAATTTTAGTTTAAATATTTATGTTCAAATTTACATCAAAAATTAAATAATTAGACCCTCGTGTCATATAACTAGTATTACTTTTTTTTTTTTAGATAAACAAGAAAGCAAATAGAGCTATTTTTTAAGATGTATGACCGCGAACCACAATGTCGGTGTACGCATAAAATTGATTACTGACAGTTAGATGAATGAGGAGATGACATGTGGAGCTGAAAACAGGTAACATGTGAGTCAACAAGTAGTTAATACCGGTTGTAAGCATGTGACCGGTGTTGGGTGAATTTCGATGACAGGGTAACCGATAACAAAGATTTGAATAATTGATATCGAATAGCATTCAATAAACAGACGTTACAGAGAATATCTGCATTTATATCCAACCGTTATGCAGCCATCAATGACGGTTTTATTCTCATTCAAGAGGAGATTGATTTGGGGATCTTGCCACCCTAAATATAGCTATAAATAGGAGAATTAGTATCCATTGTAGAAAAAAATATATATTATGTACACAAAAGCTTGAATCAGCTCTCATTCTATAACATTATTCTTCTACCCTGTTCTTAATATTGTTCTTACTTTTGATACTAGAGAAGCTAAAATTCGTAGCTAGGCTTGTATTTCCTTTAAGTTCATTTTATAATCTTATTTATGTTCTTATTTGTTTAATATTTTTGGGTCAAATTAATTCACGTATTTATAAATCGTGTTACAAATTCAGCTGTACCATTTTACGGGTAAATAGTTTTGCGCCTACCGTGGGGCATAGACAATTGTGTAATTGATTTGATCCATTCATATGTTACTAACAAATTTTGATTCCTTTTTTAGGAAAAGAAAAATTAGATATGGCAGCTAACAATGTCAATAGTTCCTATAATGTTAGAGCTCACAATGAACGTGAAGATATGTTTCAATGTGATGATTCAACCAACGAAACTCACAATGAAGGAGATAAATCAACTCCAGTTTGCGAAAGTCAAAATCCTTGACATGTGAGAAGTCCAACTCTTGACGATGCGGATAATGAACACGTTATTGAAATGGTCAAAATCTTAAGAGAGTAACAAACGACAATTATGGATCACCTCTCAAGACTGTCACACCTTCCTTTTCCCACACAACCCTATTACGAGGTTGAGTTAGAAGTGTTTTTTCAATTGAAGTGACGTTTTAAAAAGGGATTATTAATTGTTTGGAGTCGCCACTTGGAATTGAGTTTTAGTATTTCAAGTCACATTTTTATTTGAATCCCTCATCAAATGGAAGATTTGACTCCTTATTTATGGTCTACGAAAACAGAAGACTGAGTAAGGAATTCTGTTGACCGATGGGATGTGTGAGGTGCCCCTCGAGTCTCGTGGTTCTAGCACGGTCGCTTTTATCGACTAATGTAAGGCTTAAATTAATTTTTGGCTATTCTTATATTTTATTATTTTTTTGACCTAGATGTGGTATGCACACAAGGTACTTATTAGAAATTGGATATTAAACCAAGGTACGGAATGTACACATGGTTAAAACATAATTATTTTAAACTTAAAGGTATTGAGATGTGGGAATGCGCACAGATCCTTTTATTATTTAAGCATATCAATTCAAAGTTCGTGCATGAACACATGGGCTAATTGCGTATTAGAATATTTCATTTATGGAAATTTCGGATCGTGACATATATATATATATATATATATATATATATATATATATATATATATATATATATATATATATATATATATATATATATATATATAAAAAGAAAGTGGTAAAAATTAATTGTGAGGGAGCGAGATGAGTTAGGAACTAATTCAATACTCGTTGTAATAATTCAAAAATAAAAATAAAAATAAATAAATAAATAAATAAATAAATAAATATATATATATATATATATATCGGGCTTACGCATGTGGCGAGAGAAAGAGGCATTTATAACTATTTTCTAGTAATAGGCCTCGAAATATATCTAGCCCCAATTAATTACGTTCCTAACACGCAACATTGCCTATCCTATTTTCTACTAAAAATCTCGGCACAAATTGGAGTTGGAATAAAATGTACCCAATGTACCCAAGTAAGATGGTCATTGTCATTCAAATAAAAAAATCAAAAAGCTGATACGATCAAAACATGACATGATCCAACTTAAAATTCATTAGTTTTTAAACCTATCAATAATGGAAATGGCTTTGGCGTTCAACTGATTTCTAAAGCATTTATGGCATTTTATAATTAAATTATAAATAAGACTTCTAAAAAAAAGGAGAATGAAAGAAAAAGAAAATTTATTACATTGAATTAGAACCTTACACTATTGACATAATTAGATCTACACTTCTTGATAATCTAAATTCCACCTTAAATTTCCTACTTCATTCCATGAAAAGACAAAAAGAACAAAATCAAAAGCAAACAATACTAAAACTCAAACATCCTTTAATTTCAAAATGCTAAACACTAAAAAATAACTAAATTACCATGCCTCAGTTATTGCTTTCCTTTAGCAATTAAATTCACTTATCTTCAATGAATAGAGCCTCTGTTATTAGAGATAAGAATCATCCACGTACAAAAGAACGAGTACTTCGTAGGATATGTGGAGCGAAAAGTCTAAAATGAAGACTATCAACAATAAAGTTAAAATATTTCAACCAAAACTTACATATAAAATTGCTACCAAAGTCTAGCCTACGTATTAAAAGAAAAGAAGGTAAAGAAAATGAATTATCAAATACATAAAAAGAAAAGCAGAAGATAAACGCCACTTAAAAGATTAACATCCGGCCTTATTATGCGCATAGAGAATCATCACAGATGGAAAATAAAATAAAAAGATGCAATATAAATATTAACCTTTTGCCAGTGAAGTTTTTCAATATATGTTTGAGAAGAAAAGAAAATCCAGCAAATATAATGATATTCAACGCCAAACTTGAGCAATGACGACAAAGCACGAACCAAAAGAAATTTGACTTGAACCTTAACGTCCAGAACTCGAACAAAGAAACCCCATTTACTTCATTTCGAGTATGATTTTCAAACTTTTATTCTTAGAAGAAAAGACCGGAATAAAGTAGAACTGAAGGAACTTCAAATATTTATGTATTTTTCTTCACTTTACTCTATCTCTCCGACTCAAAAACCAAAGAAAACCAATATGTGCTTTCTTCTTCTCACTGCCAATTTTCTTCTCCAAAAAACAAATCCCCCTTGAATGATTAAAGTTTTTCTCTATATATGCCTATGTATAGGAGTTGTGCAGGTGGTTAAAATAAATATGGGTGATCGTGTGTGTGTGCCAGTGATCGTGAGAGACATGAAAGGTGGGGGAAGTTAGGGGATAAAGATCTGATGAGTTTGGGAAGAGGGGGTCATGGGGTTAGTTAGGATAGGAAGAAATCTTTTTGTTGTGTTTACTCTTATTTTGTATCTTTTTTTTGGTTCTTTTCGTTAGTTATCTATCTTTAAAAAAACTCTTTTTTTGTGAAATGAAGAAAAGAGAAAGTAAAATACATAGCGAAAAATATTAGCCAACTACTTTGAGAATTATATATTATAAATATAAAAAAATTAAATATTTATACTATAGTATAAATTATACTAAGAAAAATACCATAGCTTATTTATTAAAATTCTAATTAAAAATAAATAAATATTTTTTATAAATTTTCTTTTTCTCTTTATAAATAGAAATAAAATATATTCTATAAGTATGTGAATATTCTTTTTTGTAATAATTTGTTTTTTAAACTTTTTTCTCAAATAAAACCTATTAAGAGTAAGATAAAAGTTTAAAATATTAAGATTAAACCTAAAAGAAATATTTATACTAAAATAGTATAGAATTTGGGTGTGGTAAAAAATTAATTGTTCACAAAGACAAGATCAAGTGATGACAAAGTTGAAACAGAGTGCTTCCAATACTTCTAATGGAAGAGCTCAAATTCTTCCCAATGTCCCTGCAAATCAAATAGTTCAAAGAACTGGTAACGACGCTCTAAGGGATGAGTTTGATTTTAACGAGGTAGGAGGTACCAGTAGTGGATATGAGAACGTCAACAACACAAATGGCCCTTTCAAAACCAAGCTCATGAGATTCATGAGGAAAATGAATGAACGAATGGACCAAAACATTAAAAGGATTCCATGCTCGGATGGATCAGATGCCGGGAGCGCCGCCGGTGCTTAAGGGACCAGATTCAAAACCAACGTAACGCCATAATTGATTCCGAAAAGATTCAAGATGCCAGATATTCCGGAGTATGATGGGACTTCGGATCCACGGGAACACTATGGTTGTAAAGGTAAATGACCTGGCTCATCACGAGATCGAATATGTCGTATTGAAGAAGTTTGGTGAAACCCTGACGATGGGTGCCTTAACTTGATATTCTCTTTTACTTGAGAATTTTATTGATTCTTTTAAAATGCTTGCAGATTCGTTTATTAAATCTCATGTTGGAGAAATAAAGGTCCAAGCAAGAAAGGAGAATATATTCAGAATATCCCAAGAAGAATCCGAACTATTGCGAGAGTTCGTGATCCGTTTTCAAAAGGAGAGGATGTTGTTACCGGCAGTACCGAATGAGTGGGCAGTAGAGGCATTTACAAAGGGTCTCAGCCCGTTAAGTTCCGATGCCCCCGGGAAATTGAAGAAAAACTTACTAGAATTTCAGGTAACTACACGGGCAGATGTTCACAATTGCTACGAGTCAAAAATCAGAATAGAAAATGATCAACTGGGTTCCTCAGTATCTTCCAAAGAATGAAATCGTGACCGGAATCAGAATAAATTTAAAAATGATTTTGATGCAGATCGGAGGTCCTCTAAGAGTTGATTTCAACCTTATGAGGGGGCTGATGGGCTTGGAAATAAAAAATTTTAGCCATTGGATAGGTTCGCTTCTGATAGTACGGTGGATCGTGGTCGAAGTAGCATATCATTGCAGGAGAAAGAGGCGTTGGGGTCCCGAGATTCAATATATCCCAGATTATCCGACTACAACTTTAACATCATCTTGGTAGAACTAGTGTCAATTATGAGGAATATTAAAAAAGCTAGGTTCACGAAACCAATCCGGTCGGATCCTAGCCAAATAGATCCTAATTTTTGGTGTGAGTTCCATGGAACTCACGGCTACAGGACTGGGGACCACCGACACCTTCATGAAGAGGTAGCAACATTGTTGAAGAATGGTCACCTTAGAGAGTTTTTAAGTGATCGGGCCGAGAACAACTATGAAAAAAATTACGATGTTGCAGAACCATCAAAATAGGCTGCATGGTCACCTCGTATGACCATTAACATGACCTTTGGTGGAGACGAAGTAGGATGGCATTTTTTACAGCAAAGAAGACAAATATATCGGTAACTCATGGCAAAAGGATCCGAGAGGTCTCAGAAGATGACATCACCTTTAAAAAAGAAGATGTTGATGGACTTCTTCTACCACACAATAATGCTCTGGTAATTTATCTTAATGTTTTAGATTTCAAATTAAGCATGTTTTGATTGATCCAGGTAGTTCAACCAACATCATACAATAGAGAGTTTTGGAGAAAGCGAAGTTAACCAGAAACATAGTTTCGACAATAAAGCTTTTAACTGGGTTCAACTTAATAAGTGTTACGACCTGAGGAGAAATTTTGCTGCCCACGCATGCCGAAGGAGTAACGAAGACCACCATGTTCAAAGTGGTAGATGGCAACATGGGCTATAATGTAATCCTTGGGAGGCCATGAATACAAAAAATGAAGGTTGCACCTTCAACATACAATCAGATGTTGAAATTCCCCATACTAGAAGGGATTAAGCAAATTCGAAGAGACCAACCAATTGTAAGGGAGATGAACGCAGTGATCATCTCCAATAGCAAGGTCAAAGAACGAGCAAATAGTAATTACAGGAACTGGTGCCTTCTTCTACCGCAATTGAAGATGATAAAGAAGAGGAGTCATCGGAATTTTATTAGGTACCGAGGTCTTTTCAGGTAGCGGAGGAAACAGACGCGACCAAATAAACCGCAGAAGAGCTCGAACAAATGTCTATGTTTGAGGAGTTCTTAGAAAGAAAACTTCATTTAGGAACGGGTTTGAGCCTAACACAGATTAAAAATTATAAATTTTCTAAATGGTCGCATTTAGATATGACATGTATTCCATTGGAAGTGGCTATCCACAAGCTGAGTTTGGATCCTAACTTCCCTCTGGTAAGGTAGAAGAAACAACCGATAGCAGAGGTCAGAAACAAGTTTATCAAGGAAGAGTTAACCCGGTTACTAAATATAGGTTCAATTCGAGAGGTAAATTACCCCGATCGGCTAGCTAACGTAGTGGTAGTGCCTAAAAAGAATAATAAATTTAGAATGTGTGTAGATGTGATGACCCAAAAGGTCATCTTATATTTTAGAACTCGAATCTGCGCTCTTAAGCCTTAAAAATCTCATTTTTACCCTTCTCGATTTGCGTGCGCAGTCCGTGCAGGTTTCCAGAAAGCTTTTATGTTGAAAGCTAATGAAATTAATAATTTTTGCCTTAAAAGTTGATTTTAGTTGACTTCGGTCAACATTTTTGGTAAACGAGCCCGGATCCGTACTTTGACAGTCCCGGTAGGTCTGTATCAAATTATGGGACCTGGGCGTATGCCCGGAATCGAATTTGGCATTGTTAGTATCGGATCCGTATTTTGGTTCCGGAGCCCGGTACACGTTCATTATGATATTTAAGAAATATATGTGAAATTTGGTGAGAAACGGAGTTGATTTGACGTGATTCGGACGTCCAGTTGAGAAAATAGAAATTTTAAATTGTTCTTGAGAATTTCATTTTATTTGGTGCTAAATTTAGAGTTCTAGGTGTTATTTTGGCGATTTGATCGTGCGAGCAGGTCCGTATGATATTTTTAGACTTGCGTGCATGTTTGGTTTGGAGCCCGGAGGGCTCGGGTGCCATTCGGGCGATGGGCGAGTTGAGTTCAAACCTCAACAAGGCTGGTGGTGCACCAAATCTGGTGTGCCTGCACCTCCGAGCCCTTGGTCGCAGGTGCAAGCTCGCAGGTACGAGCGAAAGCCCCGCAGATGCGACCCAGGCCTGGACTTTATTTTTCCGCAGATGCGGACTTTTCTCCACAGGAGCGGGACCGCAGAAGCGGAACCCTGTCCGCAGGTGCGGCCCCAGTTGGCCCAGCGCTTTTTCGCAGAAGCACACACCCCATCCGCACATGTGGATGCACATGTGTGAAGGTCACTGGGCAGTGAGCATTTAATTCGGACTCCAGCCATTTTTCTTCTCGTTTTCAAAAGGATAGGAGGCCTAGGGCGATTTTTCAAAGACGTTTTCTTCCCCAAATCATAGGTAAGTGTTCCTTAACTCGTTTCTTTCAATCTTTTACTTCATTTCACTAGAATTCAACCTAGAAATCTAGAGTTTCATGGTAGAATTAGGGGTTAAGGTAGAAAATAGGAATTTCAGGAATTTGGGGATTTAGACCTCAATTCGGGGTCGGATTCCAAAACTAATTACATATTCGGGTTCGGAGGTGAATGGGTAAAAGGATTTTGGTCCGAACTTCGGGTTTTGACCAAGCGGGCATGGGGTCGATTTTTTCGACTTTTGGAGGAAAATTTTGAAAATTTAATTTATGAAATATAATCGATTCCTTTAGCAATATTTGATATTAATGAGTCATTTTTGAATAGATACGAGTGGTTTAGAGGTGAATTCCAAAAGAAAAGCTGTGATTGAGAATTAAGTGGCCTTCGGAGCGAGGTAAGTGTGGTGCCTAACTTTGGCTTGAGGGAATAGGTATTGTGTGAGTATTTGCTACGTGTTTTGTTATTGAATACAACGTATAGTTGGGGTGATGAGCATCTATGCGTTGTAGTCGAGTCATAGCATGCGAGTAAAAAAAAATTCATTTCTTGCAAATTTGTAGTCTTAAATCTTGTTATCCATGCTTATTGTTGTTGTTGAAATGTTGAAAGACTTGTATCCGGTTCCACCAAGGACGATAAAATTGGGAATATTGATTCAAGGTTGAGATGTTAAATTGTGAAAGTAATCATTTATGAAATATTATTTTATTGTGAAACTTCTCTCCATCCGTTGTTACTAATTCTGTGAATTGTGAGAAAGAGTTTAAAGCACGAAGGGTGATGCCGTGCATAATTTAATTATGTTGTGAGGAAGAGTGTAAAGCACGAAGGGTGATGCCGTGCATAATTTATTTATATTGTGAGGAAGAGAGTAAAAGCACGAAGGGTGATGCCGTGCAGTATTATTTGTTATTTGGTAAGGTTGAGAGTAAAAGCACGAAGGGTAATGCCGTGCCGTTTTCCTTGCTGTTCTAATTGCTCAATTCGTTTAAGGATTTCTGGTTTAATTATGTGTTTTCATTTTAGTCACTCTTTATGTTATATTCCCCCACTGTATGTTCCCCTCTCATTATTTCTGCATTTACTGCTTTACTTATTGTTGTTGCCTATAGTATGATTATACCGTTCAGGTTATATGTGGGTGTCTTGTCCTAGCCTCGTCACTACTTCACCGAGGTTAGATTCGACACTTACGAGTACATGGGGTCGGTTGTACTGATGCTGCACTCTGCACTTTCTGTGCAGATTTTGATACCGACTCAGGTTGATCGAGATTTGCTACTGGTCCGCTGTCCGGAGACTCAAGGTAGATCTGTCGGCGTTCACAGACCTTGAAGTCCCCGTCTATCCTTTATGTCTTACTATTTTCTTTCATTCAGACAGTTGTGTTTCCTTCAGACTATTACTTGTTGTAAATTCTAGAATGTTTCTGAATTGTGACTCCAGATCCGGGTGGTAGTAGTTAATACAGATTTATGATATTCCGCACTTGTTATATTTTATTGTAGTTAATTAATGTTAATTACTGAACGGAAATAAGGAATTGGTAAATGATTCTCTAACGTAGACTTGCCTAGCAAGTGAAATGTTAGGCGCCATCACGGTCCCGTCGGTGGGAAATTTCGGGTCGTGATAGTTGGTATCACAACCCTAGGTTGCTTAGGTCTCACGATTCACGAGCAAGCTTAGTACAGTCTGGAGGATCGGTACAGAGATGTCTGTGCTTCTTCCAGAGGCTATGAAGTTTAGGAACAAGTTTCACTTATATTTTTCTCTGTCGTGCGATTTTGCTTTCTCAATGCTGATTGAACTCTTCTACTCTTATTCTCTCGCACATGGCAAGAACACGTACCGCTTCCTCAGCTGAGCAGCAGCCAGAGCCTCCAGTGACAGCTCCTACACGGGGCAGAGGTCGAGCTCGAGGCCGTGCCAGAGGCCGAGGCAGGGGCAGGGCTCAGCCTAGGGCCCGAGCAGTTGAGCCTCAGATAGAGCTTGACGAGGAGGTTCCAGACCAGACTGTTCCTGTCGGACCAGCTCAGGTTCCGAAAGGGTTCATTGCTACCCCAGTACTTTAGGACGCTTTGGTCCGTTTGGTGGGCCTTATGGAGAGTGTGGCCCAGACTGGCACATTTCCCATGGCACCAATAGACTCTCAGGCTAGAGGAGGTGCCCAGACTCCCACCACTCCCGCTCCGGAGCAGATAGCTCCCCAGTATCAGGCTCCAGCAACTCAGCCAGTTGGATTAGTTTAGCTGATTATTGCGGCACATGTCGGAGATGGGCCAGCTATGTCTTCTGAGGCTTTATGGAGATTTGACAGGTTTATCTAGCTTTTTCCCGTTCACTTCAGCGGTGCTCCTTCAGAGGATCCCCAGGAGTATCTTGACAGCTGTCATGAGGTTTTACGGAACATGGGTATAGTGGAGACCAATAGGGTCAATTTTGCTACATTTCGGATGACGGGTTCCGTCAAGAAATGATGGAAAGATTACTTGTTGACCAGACCAGCTGGGTCACCTGCTCTTACTTGGGACCAGTTCTCTCATCTCTTCATAGAGAAATTTCTGCCTATCACATTGAGAGAGGAGCGTCACCGTCAGTTTGAGCGTCTCCAGCAGGGCAGTATGACTGTTACTCAGTATGAGACCCGTTTTGTGGATTTGGCCCGTCATGCTATTCTCCTGCTTCCTACCGAGAGAGAGAGGGTGAGGAGGTTTATTGATGGACTTGCTCAGCCTATCAGATTGCAGATGGCTAAGGAGACTGGGAGTGAGATTTCTTTTCAGGCGGTTGCTAATGTCGCTAGACGAGTCGAACCGGTTCTTACTCAGGGAGGTAAGGGGTTTGACAAGAGACCTCGTCATTCTGGTGAGTTCAGCGGTGCCTCATCTAGAGGCAGGAGTACTTTTGGTAGAGGCCATCCTCTCAGGCCGCTTCATTCAGCGCTCCAGGCATCCCACGGTGCCTCACGTGGTCGTGGCCCTCAGATGCATTATTCCGACCAACTAGCCTATAGTGCACCACCAGCTCCTATTAGTGCACCTCTACTCTAGAGTTATCAAGGTGGTTATTCAGGTCGACATGGTCAGTTTTAGGGTCAGCAGTCACAGCAACCGAAGATCCGAGGCACATTGCTAGATTTTTGCCCTCGAGCAACGGGCAGCTCACAGCATCAGAGTTCTCGTGCCATGGTTCCGGCACCAGTTGCTGCACCACCTGCTCAGCCAGCCAGAGGCAGGGGTCAGGCAGCCATAGGTAGAGGCCAGACAGTTAGAGGTGGAGGTCAGGCCGTTAGAGGTGGAGACCAGCCAGCTAAAGGCCATCCCAGGGATGTAGTTCAGGGTGGTAGGGCCCAGCCCCGGTGTTATGCTTTCCCAGCCAAGCCTGAGGCTGAGTCATCTAACACTGTTATCACAGGTACTATTTCAGTTTGCAGTAGAGATGCTTCATTTTTATTTGATCTGGGATCTACTTACTCCTATGTGTCATCCTATTTTGCTTCATATTTGGTTGTGCCCCATGATTCTTTGAGTGCTCTTGTGTATGTGTACACACCAGTGGGAGATGCTATTGTTGTAGATCGTGTTTATCGTTCGTGTGTGGTCACCATTGGGAGTCTTGAGACCCGTGTAGATCTCCTACTTCTCGACATGATTGATTTTGATGTTATACTGGGTATGGATTGGCTGTCACCTTATCATGCTATATTAGATTGTCACACTAAGACAGTGACCTTAGCCTTGCAGGGGTTGCCTCGATTAGAGTGGAGAGGAAATCTTGGCCATTCTACCAGCAGGGTTATCTCTTATGTGAAGGCTCAGTATACGGTCGAGAAGGGGTGTCTAGCTTATTTGGCTTATGTCCGTGATTCTAGTGCGGAGGTTCTTTCCATAGCTTCGGTGCCGGTTTTTTGTGAGTTTCCCGAGGTATTTCCTGTAGACCTGCCGGGGGGCCACCCGATAGGGATATTGATTTCTGCATTGATTTGGCTCCGGGCACTCAGCCTATTTCCATTCCGCCATATCGCATGGCCCCGCCAGAGTTGAAAGAATTGAAGGAGCAGTTGCAAGATTTTCTTGATAAGGGCTTCATTAGACCTAGTGTCTCGCCCTAGGGTGCACCTGTGTTGTTTGTGAAGAAGAAAGATGGATCGATGAGGATGTGTATAGATTATCGGCAGTTGAACAAATCCACCATCAAGAACAAATATCCATTGTCGAGGATTGATGATTTATTTGATCAGCTTCAGGGTGCCAAGGTGTTTTCAAAGATTGAGATCTGGCTACCATCAGTTGAGGATTAGGGCATCCGATGTTCCTAAGATAGCTTTCCGGACCCGGTATGGGCATTATGAGTTTCTAGTGATGTCATTTGGGCTGACAAATGCCCCAACAACATTCATGGATTTGATGAACCGGATGTTCAAACCCTACCTGGATTCCTTTGTGGTTGTGTTTATTGATGATATCTTGGTCTACTCCCACAGTCGAGAGAAGCATGAGCATCACCTTTGGATCGTTCTTCAGACTCTGAAAGACAGCCAGTTATATGCTAAGTTCTCAAAATGCGAATTTTGGTTGGGTTCAGTTGCTTTCTTAGGTCACGTTGTATCAGAAGAGGGTATTCAGGTGGATCCTAAGAAGATTGAGTCAGTTCAGGACTGGCCTAGACCCACATCGGCTACGGAGATCCGTAGTTTCCTGGGTTTGGTGGACTATTACAGTCGATTTGTGGAGGGGTTTTCATCCATAGCAGACCCGTTGACCAGATTGACCCAGAAGGGTGCCCCGTTCAGGTGGTCAGACGAGTGTGAAGCGAACTTTCAGAAGCTCAAGACTGATTTGACTATAGCACCGGTATTGGTGTTACCTACAGGTTCAGAATCTTATACAGTATATTGTGACGCATCTCGTATTGGCCTGGGTGCGGTATTGATGCAGGGTGGCAAGGTTATTGCATATGCTTCGCGGCAGCTGAAGGTTCACGAGAAGAATTACCCTATTCATAATCTAGAGCTGGCAGCCATTGTTCACGCGCTAAAGATTTGGAGGCACTATCTTTACGGCGTGCCATGTGAGGTATTCACTGATCATTGGAGCTTGCAGTATTTGTTCAAGCAGAAGGAACTCAATTTGAGGTAGAGGAGGTAGCTGGAGCTATTGAAAGACTATGATATCACCATATTATATCATCCCGGGAAGGCCAACGTGGTGGCCGACGCTTTGAGTAGGAAGTCAGTCAGTATGGGTAGCCTTGCATATATTCCAGTTGGGGAGAGATCGTTTGCATTGGATGTTCAGGCCTTGGCCAACCAGTTCATGAGGCTATATATTTCTGAGCCCAACCGTGTTCTAGCTTGTACAGTTGCTCGGTCTTCTTTGTTTGAGCGCATCAGAGATCGATAGGATGGCGATCCTCATTTACTTGTCCTTAGAGACATAGTGCGGCACGGGGGTGCCAAGCAAGTTACTGTTGGAGATGATAGAGTTTTGAGGATGTAGGGTCGTATTTGTGTGCCTAATGTGGATGGACTTCGTGAGTTGATCCTTGAAGAGTCCCACAGTTCCCGGTATTCTATTCATCTGGGTGCCGCCAAGATGTATCAGGACTTGAGGCAGCATTTTTTGGTGGAGGCGAATAAAAAAGGACATAGTTGCCTATGTAGCTCGGTGCTTAAATTGCCAGCAGGTAAAGTGTGAGCATCAGAGACCTGGTGGCTTACTTCAGAGGTTAGATATTCCTGAGTGGAAGTGGGAGTGTATCACTATGGACTTTGTCATTGGACTCCCACAGACTCAGAGGAAGTTCGATGTAGTTTTGGTCATTATGGACAGGCTGACTAAGTCAGCGCATTTCATTCCCATGGCAGTTACCTATTCCTCAGAGCTGTTGGTAGAGATTTATATTCCTGAGATCGTCCGTCTTCACGGTGTGCCCGTGTCCATCATTTCTGATCGAGGTACACAGTTTACCTCGCACTTTTGGAGGGCAGTTCAGCGTGAGTTGGGTACGCGGGTTGAGTTGAGCACAATATTTCATCCTCAGATGGACGGGCAGTCCGAGCGTACTATTCAGATCTTGGAGGATATGCTCCGTGCCTGTGTTATTGACTTTGGAGGTTCTTGGGATTAGTTTTTGCCGTTAGCGGAGTTTGCCTACAATAACAACTACCAGTCGAGCATTCAGATGGCTCCCTATAAGGCATTATTTGGTAGACGGTGCAGGTCGCCAATTGGGTGGTTTGAGCTGGGGGAGGCTCGGTTATTGGGTACAGATTTAGTACAGATGCCTTGGATAATGTCAAGATTATTCAGGATTGACTTCGCATAACTCAGTCCAGGCAGAAGAGTTATGCCGACCGTAGAGTTCGTGATATTGCACTCATGGTCGTAGAGAGAGTGTTACTTCGGGTATCACCCATGAAGGGTGTAATGAGGTTCGGAAAGAAGGGCAAGTTGAGCCTTAGGTATATCGGACCTTTTGAGATTCTGGAGAGAGTGGGAGAGGTGGCTTATAGGCTTACGTTGCCACCTAGTTTATCAGCTGTTCATCCGGTATTCCATGTGTCCATGCTTCGAAAGTATCACGGCGATCCGTCCCATGTGTTAGATTTCAGCTCTGTCCAGTTGGACAAGGATTTGACTTACGAGGAGGAGCCGGTGGCAATTCTAGCACGGCAAGTTCGCCAGTTGAGATCAAAGAGTTACCCTTCAGTTCGAGTGCAGTGGAGCGGTCAGCCTATTGAGGCAGCTACTTGGGAGTCCGAGTCTAATATGCGGAGTAGATATCCCCACCTTTTCACCGGCCCAGGTACTTTTCTATGTCCGTTCGAGGACAAACAGTTGTTTTAGAGGTGGAGAATGTGATGACCCAAAAGGTCATCTTATGTTTTAGAACTCAAATCTGCGCTCTTAAGCCTTAAAATCTCATTTTTACCCTCCTCGATTTATGTGCGCAGTCCGGGCAGGTTTCTGGAAAGCTTTTATGTTGAAAACTAATGAAAATAAGAATTTTTGCCTTAAAAGTTGATTTTAGTTGACTTCGGTCAATATTTTTGGTAAACAGGCCCGGATCCATGCTTTGACAGTCCCGGTAGGTCCGTATCAAATTATAGGACCTGGGAGTATGCCCGGAATCGAATTCGGAGGTCCCTAGCTTGAGTTATGAATTTTTGATGAAAATTAAAAGTTTGGAAATTATTTGTTTTTAAGAATTGATTGATATTTGGAATTGTTAGTATCGGGTCTGTATTTTGGTTCCGGAGCCCGGTACATGTTCATTATAATATTTAAGACATGTCTGTGAAATTTGGTGAGAAATGAAGTTGATTTGACGTGATTCGGACGTCCAGTTGAGAAAATAGAAATTTTAAGTGTTCTTGAGAATTTTATTTGATTTGGTGCTAAATTTAGAGTTCTAGGTGTTATTTTGGCGATTTGATCGCGCGAGCAGGTCCGTACGATGTTTTTAGACTTGCGTGAGTGTTTGGTTTGGAGCCCCGAGGGCTCGGGTGCCATTCCGGCGATGAGCGAGTTGAGTTCAAACCTCAACAAGGCTGTTGGTGCACCAAATCTGGTGTGCCGGCACCTGCGAGCCTTTGGTCGCAGGGGCGAGCGAAAGCCCCGCAGATGCGACCCAGGCCTGGACTTCATTTTTCCGCAGATGCGGACTTTTCTCCGCAGGAGCGGGACTGCAGAAGCGGAACCCTGTCCGCAGGTGCGGTCCCAGTTGGCCCAGCCCTTTTCCGCAGAAGCGCACACCCCGTTCGCACATGCGGATGCGCAGGTGCGACCAAAGCACCGCATGTGCGAAGGTCGCTGGGCAGTGAGCATTTAATTCGGACTCCAGCCATTTTTCTTCTCGTTTTCAAAAGGATAGGAGGCGTAGGGCGATGTTTCAAAGACATTTCCTTCGCCAAATCATAGGTAAGTGTTCCTTAACTCGTTTCTTTCAATCTTTTACTTCATTTCACTAGAATTCAACCTAGAAATCTAGAGTTTCATGGTAGAATTAGGGGTTAGGGTAGAAACTAGGGATTTCAGGAATTTGGGGATTTAGACCTCAATTCGGGGTCGGATTCCAAAACTAATTACATATTCGGGCTCGGGGGTGAATGGGTAAGAGGATTTTGGTCCGAACTTCGAGTTATGACCAAGTGGACCCGGGGTCGATTTTTTCGACTTTTGGAGGAAAATTTTGGAAATTTAATTTATGAAATATAATCGATTCCTTTAGCAATATTTGATATTAATGAGTCATTTTTGAATAGATACGAGTGGTTTAGAGGTGAATTCCAAAAGAAAAACTGTGATTGAGAATTAAGTGGCCTTCGGAGCGAGGTAAGTATGGTGCCTAACTTTGGCTTGAGGGAATAGGTATTGTGTGAGTATTTGCTACGCGCTTTGTTGTTGAATACAACGTATAGTTGAGATGACGAGTATCTATGCGTTGTGGTTGAGTCATAACATGAGAGTAAAAAAAATCCATTTCTTGCAAATTTGTAGTCTTAAATCTTGTTATCCATGCTTATTGTTGTTGTTGAAATGTTGAAAGACTTGTATCCAGTTCCACCAAGGACGATAAAATTATGAATATTGATTCGAGGTTGAGATGTTAAATTTTGAAAGTAATCATTTATGAAATATTGATTTCTTGTGAAACTTCTCTCTATCCGTTGTTACTGATTTTGTGAATTGTGAGGAAGAGTGTAAAGCAATAAGGGTGATGCCATGTATAATTTAATTATATTGTGAGGAAGAGTGTAAAGCACGAAGGGTGATGCCGTGCATAATTTAATTATATTGTGAGGAAGAGTGTGAAGCACGAAGGGTGATGTCGTGCATAATTTATTTATATTGTGAGGAAGAGAGTAAAAGCACGAAGGGTGATGCCGTGCAGTCTTATTTGTTATTTGGTGAGGTTGAGAGTAAAAGCACGAAGAGTGATGCCGTGCCGTTTTCCTTGCTGTTCTAATTGCTCAATCCGTTTAAGGATTTCTGGTTTAATTATGTCTTTTCATTTTACTCACTCTTTATGTTGTATTCCCCCACTGTATGTTCCCCTCCCATTATTTCTGCAATTACTGCTTTACTTATTGTTGTTGCCTCTAGTATGATTATACTGTTCAGGTTATATGTGGGTGTCTTGTCCTAGCCTCGTCACTACTTCGTCGAGGTTAGGTTCGACAATTACCAGTACATGGGGTCGGTTGTACTGATGCCGCACTCTGCACTTTCTGTACAGATTTTGATACCGGCTGCTCAGGTGGATCGAGATTTGCTACTGGCCCGCTGTCCGGAGACTGAAGGTAGATCTGTCAGTGTTCACAGACCTTGAAGTCCCAGTCTATCCTTTATGTCTTACTGTTTTCTTTCATTCAGACAGTTATGTTTCCTTCAGGTTATTTCTTGTTGTAAATTCTAGAATGTTTGTGAATTGTGACTCTAGATCCGGGTGGTAGTAGTTAATACAGATTTATGATATTCCACACTAGTTATATTTCATTGTAGTTAATTAATGTTAATTATGGAAATAAGGAATTGGTAAATGATTCTCTAACGTTGGCTTGCCTAGCAAGTGAAATGTTAGGCTCCATCACGGTCCCGACGGTGGGAAATTTCGGGTCGTGACAGTAGATTATAAAGATTTAAATAAGGCATGCCCTAAAGACTTTTTTTCGTTGTCAAACATCAATCAAATGATTGATCCTACGACCGGGCATGAGTTAATGAGTTTTCTTGATGCTTATTCCGAGTATATCAAATTAGGATAGATCCGAAAGATCAAGAGAAAACTTCTTTTATCACAAATTTTGGCACATACTACTATAATATGATGCCTTTTGGGCTTAAAAATGCCGGAGCCACTTATCATAGGCTTGTTAATAAAATATTTAAAAAATAGATAGGTAAGACAATGGAAGTTTATATTGACGACATGTCAGTTAAGTCTCTTAATGCAGGAGATCATTTGAAACTGATTCAAGAAACATTTGACATTCTGAGAAAATACAACATAAAGCTCAATCTGCGCCTTCGGAGTTGGTTCCGGTAAGTTTTGGGGGTTTCTGGCCTCTCAAAGAGGAATTGTAACGACCCGACCGATCATTTTGAGCATTTGCATTTTTGTTCGGTAATTTGAGTTCATAATTAGATTATGACTTGTGTTCATTGTCAGTTTTGGTTTTGGAGTGGTTCGGGATTGATTGGAAAGATGATTCTTAATTTGGAAGCTTTAAGTTGAAAGGGTTGATCGAGTTTGACTTTTATGAATTTGACCACATATCGGAAATTTTATGGTTCCGTTAGGTCCGAATGGTGATTTTTGACTTGGACATATACGCAGATTTGTATTTAGATATTTCTATAAAGCTTTGGCACTATTTGGCAAAAGTTACCAATTTGAAGGTTTGAAAAGTTCATAGGTTTGACCGGGAGTTGACTTTGGAGTTATAGGGATCGAATTATTTTTTCGAAAGTTGGAATATATTATTTATATCATTTTGAATTTGTGTGCAAAATTTGAGATGATTCCAAGTTGTTTAGAGGTGTTCGACGTAAGTTTGAAATTTGGAAATTTGAAATAGTTCATTAAGCTTGAATTGAGGTGTGATTCATGGTTTTGATGTTATGTTACAATATTTGAGGCTTCAAGTAGGTTCGTGTTATGTTTTGGGACTTGTTGGTATGATTTGACAGAGTCCCGAGGGGCTCGAGTGTGTTTTGGATTATTGGTCGAGAGACTTGTTAAGTTAAGAAATTTGGAGTTTGACCATGGTTAATATCGGGTCAAGACAACCTCTTTTTAGTGTTTTGAGTGTGCAAGCAGGTACGTAGCGTGTTTTATGATTGTAATACATATATGGTTTGTGTCCGGGAGGTTCCGGATGAGTTTCGAATCATTTTTGGTGAAGTTTGGGATTGTTGGTGCTCGTACTTCGTAATTACGAACCTTTTGTTGCAAATACGAACTCTGCATTTACGAACTTCTTGTCGCAATTGCGAACCTTGGTCGCAATTGCAAACATGTGATCACAATTGCGAGCTCCGCAATTACGAATTTGTGGTCGCAATTGCGAACTTTTGGTCGCAAATGCAACATCTGCAACTCGGTTAAGAGTTGAAATTTCGGGATATTAGCTCATTCTATCATATTTTGAACTCTAGACTTGGTTAGGGGCAATTATTTATGGGGATTTTCATACAAGGCAAGAAGGTAAATGATTTCTACCTATTTGTGATTATATTTCAAAGATCTACATGGATTTATACACCAAAAACATGGAGTTTCAATGTGAAATTTGGGGGTTTTGACTGCACTTTAAGAAAGTATATTTTGAGAATTTGAGTATCGATTTGGATTCGATTTTGGAATCTAATCATATATTTGTTCCCGACAGGTTATGGGTCATCAAATTTTGGTATTAGTTTTGGGTTTTGGACATGCGGACCCGGGATTGAGTTTTATTGACTTTTGTTGAATTTTTCAAAGGTCTTGGCTTTATTGATTGAGATTAATTCATATGACATTGGTTGACTTCCTTGAATGATGATTGGCTAGTTTCACACCGATTAGAGGTGATTTCTCAAGGAAACACGATTCTGATGAGGTAAGTATCTTGACTAGCTTTGTTTGGGAGGATTTTTTCTAATAAAATGATATTGTTTGCTACATGTGAGGTAACGCATATGGGAGGTGACGAGCGTATATGCGTGTGCCTGGATTGTCCATGTTCAGGGTAGATTATACGATTCTTTGTGCCATGTTGGAATATGTGATTTTCTTGATTCATGTTTTACTTGACTTCTATAATAATATGAATATGAATTTCAATGCTAGAAATCATGATTCAACTTATTATAACTTGATTAAATTTGACGGACTCTTTGTGTTAATGTGCTAAATTCGGTCATCACCATACCTAATCACGAATACATGTATATGACCGTACCTAAACTGTTAATGTGTTATTAATTAAAATGAAAACCTTGAAAAGAAAAATAAAAGATAGAAGTATCGTGTTTTGGAGTATATATATATATATATATATATATATATATATATATATATATATATATATATATATATATAAAATTGGATTCCATACTTATGTTGAAAAACATGTTTGATCTTTGTCAAGATACTTGAACAATAAGATTCTTGAGGTTTATTGAATTGTTTATTGGTTCGAGTGATGTGATTGATGTTCACGTGGTGTATTTGCTTAACCACTCTTCTTGATGTTATTCATGCTTCCTACCTTATTTTTCATTGATATACATGTGTTTGGTGAGTAAGAGTGTAAAGCACGAAGAGTAATATCGTGCCATTGCATATGCATTATCATGTGAGAACGAGTGTAAAGAACGAAGGGTGATATTGTACCATTGCATATACATTATCATGTGAGAAAGAGTGTAAAACACGAAGGGTGATACTGTGACATTTCATACACATTATTACGCATAAAGGATAATTATGTGCCATTAATTTACATTATCATGTGAGGAAGAGTGTAAAGTGCGAAGGGTGATGCCGTACCATGCATATACATTATCATGTGAGGAAGAGAGTAAATCACGAAGGGTAATGCTATGTCATTGCATATATATATATATATATATATATATATATATATATATATATATATATATATATATATATATATATATATATATTTATGTATGTATGTATATGTGCACATATGCTTTCTATGTGACTTGTTGTTGTTATCACGTCTTTGCCTCCTACTTTAATTGTTGTTGTTCCAACCACACTTTCTATCTATTTATCTGGTCAAAATCATACTTTCCGTCTTATGTTTTTTATATTTACATATATGCCTTTCCTCGTTTGTTGTGCTCTCATCTAAACCTTCTACTGGGCTAGATAGTAAAATTTATGTTCCCCTACCTTAATTGTTATCATTACTTATGTGCTTCCTACACTATCTGTTACCGTTGCCCGTATGCTCTGCCTTGTTCGATATTGCTACATGTGTATTTTCCACTTTGCCGTTACTGTTATTGACATTTCTTTTATCTAGTTGGTATGTTATACATATGCTTGGTGAGGATAAGATAAATGCACGAAGGGTGTTGTCATGCCAATTGATTTGACATACATTCATATATTTGGTGAGTATTAGATAAATGTACGAAGGGTGTTGCTGTGCCATTTGAATAGATATCTTGAACACATTCCTCATACTATGAAGATTCACAGATTTACTATGTTGGTTGGTGGTTATCGCTTTAAGAAAAAAGATTGGTTGTAATATTGAGAAAGCTGATCGTGATTTCTTTCAGTAATCATTTACTACTTCGCATATTTGTTCTTGTACTCTTCGCTGTTAATTCTAGTATTGTTTCTATTATAAACTTAACTGCATAGGTTATAGTAGTGAGAATCTTTGACCTAAAACCCTCGTCACTACTTCACCGAGGTTAGTCAAGATACTTACTGAGTACGTAGGGTCGATTGTACTCATACTATACTCATGTACCTTGCGTGTAGATCTCGGAGTTGCGTCACTGTGAAAGACGGAGCCTTGCATTGAAGTTGTACATGCGTTCCAGATTCAAGCTACCTTTTGTTCATGGTAGTTTTGGATTCATCTCTGCTTATGTAAACATCAAATAATTCTTGTATTTATTCTTCATATCGGCTTTGTTAATCTAAACCATAAGGGCTCATGACTTGTACTACCAGTCCTTGGGGTAGTTATATTAATTTTTTTTGTAGCTTCTTTTATATATATTAGTGATTTCACAGTTTAGTTGTAACTTATATTGTCTGGCTTACCTAGCGGATTGGTCTAGGTGCCAACACGAGTTAGCGGGATTTTGGGTCATGACAGGAATCGAAGTAAACCCCGATAAAATCAAAGCCATCGAGGATATCCCTGATAAGTAGGGATTTTGACTGCTTATTAGTACCTTTTTGATCTTGTCTTAGTCCGAAAGTGTCGAATTGTGTTCCCAAAACTAATAAAATTGTGCAAATTGTAGGAATGCTGGAAGTTTGGTCTCTTATGATGAAACCATACTAAAAAAAGAGTATTCCGAAGCACAAGAAAATAAAGAGTGCATAAGCAAAGATATGCGGTCCGCCGAAGGAATTTTTAGCAATGTGCGTCCGCAGAACTGTTCTTGCACTGACAAATATTTTCAAGTTCAAAGAATATGCAGAAGTCCAAATCCTGAAGCCTTGTAGAAGTGCGGACCACACAAAAATTGTGCGGCCACAGAAGTTTGCTTCGCAACCGCAGTTCAGAAATGTGCGGCTGCAAAATCCTCCTTCCTGCCAACTGAAGAAATCTGTAGACCGCACATGGAATTGTGCGGCCTCAGAACCTCCCGAGGGGAATTTTTGTTCGCGGTTTTTAGCCTAGTATAAATAGAAGAGTTTCACAAAATTAGGTCAAATTTGAAGATTCAAAGCTGCCATAGCCGTGTCTTTTTACAATTCTAGGAAGTTTTAGCTTATTTGGGTATTTTAACATTAGATTTCATCATTTTAATCCTTCATTATGAGTTTAATTAGCTTTTCTTCTTTATTTTTTGCAATTTCCATTATGAGTAGCTAGATTTTTACTAGGGTTGTGACCCGACCAATCACAACTCAAACTAACCCTGTTGTGATGGCGCCTATCGTGGTACTAGGCAAGCCGACCTTTCCAAGACTTTCAAAATTTAACATAAGTGAATTAAGATATTTAAAATATCCGGAGTTTTTCATAAATACGGGGTAAAGCCCAAATAAAAATATAAGTGCATAAAAATAGCTCGACATTGGGGTGTCACTAAGTCATGAGCATCTAGATAACCAAACTAATACAACCAGTATCTAAGTATCAATACAAGACAGAAAGAAATATATAGAAGGAAAGACAAGGCACTGCGGACGCTGGCAGCTACCTCGTAGTCTCCGGTACTCGATCCTCCCGAACTCAACGACCTCAGTAATCAAACACACCTGGATCTGCACATGAAGTGCAGGGTATAGCATGAGTACAACCAACTCAGCAAGTAACAGAAATAAATAAGGAACTGAGAAGCAGTGACAAGCTATACAGTACAATTCAATTTAAAAGTTTCCAACAAAGAGTGAACATGCTTTCAAATCATGTGGTATAAGTCAAAACAGTTTGCGCTCATGTAAGACGGATATGAATCTTCCAGAAATTTCATAACAACAACAGATAACAACCAAGTGCAACAATAAATAAAGCAGGTACAACCTCTCAAGGCAACAATCACTCAAACCATTTCAACCTTACGTTCTCGGCTCTCAGCCCTCAATACACACTCTCAATAGGTACCTGCGCTCACTGGGGGTGTTCAGACTCATGAGGGGCTCCTACAGCTCAAGCGCTATAAGCACGGACAACTCACGTGCTGCACGGATAACTTATGTGCCATAGTATAAATATAAGGATCCGCACGGACAACTCATGTGTTGCACAGACAACTCACGTGCCATAGAACAATACCTCACAACCAGGCCTTCGGCCTTACTCAGTCATGAACCTCTCTAGTCTCATAGCTCTCAATAAAGAAAGGGAAAGCAGCCCAAATCAAAGTGTTACGGTATATCATGAGGGAAAAACAAATAACAAAGACTGAGGTAAACATGTACAAGAATCACTATGACAGAGTATAACTACCATGAACGGAATATAGCCTAAGCATGACTTCTAACATGAAAGGCAGTCAAGTTCTAGTAAAAACAGAAATGCACATAAACACAAATAAAGGCTATTAGACTTCACAGTTTCCCGGGACGGACCAAGTTTCAATCCCCCATGGTGTGCAGCCTACACGCCCGTCACCTGGCATGGGTGCCACCTCCAAACAGTCACATCATACCAAACTCCGGGTTTCATACCCTCAAAACCAGATTTAAAATTGTTACTTACCTCAACAGTGTAGAACTCCTACTCCGGAATGCTCTTTCCTCTCAAACCGGCCTCCAAATCAGTATAATACCATCAATATACGCTAATGGAATGAATTCCACAAGAAAAACTATCAAATTAGCCCAAAACCCAAAATTGGCTCAACCCGGCCCCTGGGCCCACGTCTCAAAATCCGACAAAATTTACAAAACTAGGAAGATCATTCACTCACGAGTCAATACATACAAAATTTATCAAAATCCAACATTGTTTGGTCCCTCAAATCCTTAAATTAAACTCTCCAAAATCCCAAGCCCTAACCCCTCTTTTTCACTAATTACATGATTAAACAACGGGAAATCACCATACATACGAGTATTAGGGCTCAAGCAACTTACCTCACTGATAGCCCTTGAATCACCCTTCAAATATCACTCCAAAAGCTCCAAAAACCGGCTTGAAAATGGTGGAAATGAACTAAATTCGCGAAGGGTTCTATTTATGGTTTCTGTCCAGGTTTTTCGCACCTGCGGACAATTTCTCGCTTCTGCGCCAGCGCACCTGCAGTCCAAACAACCGCACCTATGTAAGTCACTTAAATTCCCAAACTCCGCACCTGCGTTCCATTTTCGCATCTGCGACCACGCAGGTGCGGAAAATACCTTGCACCTGCGGCCACTCCCTGACTCGACATTGTCCGCACCTGCAACCTCTTGTGCGCTTCTGCGGCATCGCAGGTGCGGGAACTTCATCGCACATGTGCCTTCTGCCCAGCTCATCCAACCTCGCATCTGCGACATCCCGCTCGCTTCTGCGGGCTCGCACCTGCGATAAGACATCCGCAGGTGCGATTATGACAGTTGAGTTCCAACTTCAGCAATCCTCCAATATCCAAACTTGTTCCGTTAATTAGCCAAAATCACTCCGAGGCCCTCGGGACCTCAACCAAAAATACCAACAAGTCATCTATCAACATACAAACTTAGTCAAACCATTGAATCACTCAAAACAACATCAAATCACCATATTACCCTAGGATTTAAGTCTAAGAACTTCTAAACTTCCAAATTAGACACCCGATGCTGAAACCAACCAAACCACGTCCGAATGACTTCAAATTTTGTACACACATCACAAATGACACTACAAACCTACTACAACTTTCGGAATTCCATTCCGACCCCGATATCAAATTTTTCTTGCTTCTGCGCCAGCGCACCTGCAGTCCAAACAACTGCACCTACGTAAGTCACTTAAATTCCCAGACTCCGCACCTGCGCTCCATTTTCGCATCTGCGACCATGCAGGTGCAGAAAAAACCTTGCACCTGCGGCCACTGCCTGACTCGACATTGTCCGCACCTGCGACCTCTTGTGCGTTTCTGCGGCATCGCAGGTGCGGGAACTTCATCGCACATGCGCCTTCTGCCCAGCTCGTCCAACCTCGCATCTGCGACATCCCGCTCCCTTCTACGGTCTCGCACCTGCGATGAGACATCCGCAGGTGCGATTATGACAGCTGAGTTCCAACTTCAGCAATTCTCCAATATCCAAACTTGTTCCGTTAATCAGCCAAAATCACCCCTAGGCCCTCGGGACCTCAACCAAAAATACCAACAAGTCATCTATCAACATACAAACTTAGTCGAACCATTGAATCACTCAAAACAACATCAAATCACCAAATTACCCTAAGATTCAAGTCTAAGAACTTCTAAACTTCCAAATTCGACACTCGATGCCGAAACCAACCAAACCACGTCCGAATGACTTCAAATTTTGCACACACGTCACAAATGACACTACAAACCTACTATAACTTCCGAAATTCCATTCCGACCCCGATATCAAATTTTCCACTGCCGACCAAAAATCGCCAAATTTCCAATTTTGCCAATTCAAGCCTAATTCTACCCCGGACCTCCAAATCACATTCCGGACGCGCTCCTAAGTCCAAAATCACCTAACGAAGCTAATGGAACCATCCAAATTAAATTCCGAGATCGTTTACACATAGGTCAATATCCGGTTGACTTTTCTAACTTAAGCTTCTACTTTAGAGACTAAGTGTCTCATTCCACTCCGAAGCCACTACGGACCCGAACCAACCAACCTGGTATATCATAATATAGCTTAAAAGCATAAAGGAAGCAGAAATGAGGGAAACGAGGCTATAACTCCCGAAACGACCGGCCGGGTCGTTACATCTTCCCCCTCTTAAACAACCGTTCATCCTCGAATGGGTCTAGAAACATACTTGGAGTCTCGAATAGTCATGGATATCTGCTCTGAATCTCCCGCTCGGTCTCCCAGGTGGCCTCCTCCACAAGATGAGCTCTCCACTGCACCTTCACTGAAGCTATATCCTTTGACCTCAACCTTCGAACCTGCCGATCCAAAATAGCCACCGGCTCCACATCATAAGTCATATCACCCTCCAACTGAACCGTGCTGAAATCCAAAACATGGGACGAATCTCTAATGTACTTCTGGAGCATGGAAACATGAAACACTGGGTGCACACTCGAATGGGTGGCAAGGCAAGCTTATAAGCCACCTCCCCTATCCTCTGAAGCACCTCAAAGGGCCCAATGAACCGGGGGCTCAACTTGCCCCTCTTCCCAAACCTCATAACACCTTTCATGGGTGATAGCTTCAGCAAAACCTTCTCCCCAACCATAAAAGATACATCACGGACCTTCCTATCCGCATAACTCTTCTGCCTAGACTGCGCTATGCGAAGCCGCTCCTGAATCAAATTCACCTTATCTAATGCATCCTGGACCAAGTCTGTACCCAAGAGCCTAGCCTCACCCAGATCAAACCATCCAACCGGAGATCTACACCTCCTCCCATATAAAGCCTCGTACGGAGCCATCTAAATACTTGACTGATAACTGTTGTTATATGCAAACTCCGCGAGCGGAAAGAACTGGTCCCATGAACCCCCAAAGTCAATGACATGAGCGCGTAACATGTCCTCCAATATCTGAATAGTGCGCTAGGACTGCCCGTCCGTCTGAGGGTGAAAAGTTGTGCTCAACTTAACCTGAGTACCCAACTCTCGCTGAACTGCCCACCAAAACTGCGATGTAAACTGAGTGCCCCTATCTGAAATGATGGAAACTGGGACACCATGCAGTCGAACAATCTCTCGGATGTAAATCTCAGCCAACCGCTCTGAAGTGTAAGTAGTACCAACTGGAATAAAGTGTGTGGACTTGGTCAGCTGATCCACAATAACCCAAATAGCATCGAACTTCCTCGAAGTCCGTGGGAGCCCAACTACAAAGTCCATGGTAATCCGCTCCCACTTCCACTCTGGAATGTCTAATCTCTGAAGCAAGCCACCCGGTCTTTGATGCTCATACTTAACTTGCTGACAGTTGAGACACCGAGCTACAAACCCAACTATATCCTTCTTCATCCGCCTCCACCAATAGTGCTATCTCAAATCTTGGTACATCTTCGTGGCACTCGGATGGATGGAATATCGCGAGCTGTGGGCCTCCCCAAGAATGAACTCCCGAAGCCCATCCACATTAGGCACACATATCCGACCCTGCATCCTCAACACACTATCATCACCAATAGTCACATCTCCAGCATCACCTCTCCGAACCCTATCCTGAAGAACGAGTAAGTGGGGGTCATCATACTGACGCTCCCTGATACAGTCATAAAGAGAAGACCCGGAGATCACGCAAGCCAATACCCGACTAGGCTCCGAAGTGTCCAATCTCACAAGCTGGACCGCTAAGGCCTGAACATCCGATGCCAAAGGTCTCTCTGCTGCTGGAAGATATGCTAAACTCCCCAAACTCTTCGCTCAGCGACTCAAAGCATCGGCCACCACATTGGCCTTCCCCAGATGGTACAAAATATTGATATCATAGTCCTTAAGAAGCTCCAACCATCTCCGCTGACGCAAATTAAGATCCTTCTGCTTGAACAGATGCTGCAGACTCCGGTGATCGGTATAGATCTCACAATGAACCCCATACAAATAATGACGCCAAATCTTCAAGGCGTGAATAATGGATGCTAACTCAAGATCATGGACAGGATAGTTCTTCTCATGGGTCTTCAACTGGCGCGAGGCATAGGCAATCACCCTACCCTCCTATATCAAAACACAACCAATGCCTATCCTCGAGGCATCATAATACACGGTGTAAGAACCTGAAGCTGATGGCAGAACTAACACTGGAGCTGTGGTCAAAGCAGTCTTGAGCTTCTGAAAGCTCTCCTCACACTCATCCGACCACCTGAATGGAGCACCCTTTTGGGTAAATTTGGTCAAGGGCGATGCAATAGTTGAAAATCCATCTACAAAGTGACGGTAATAACCCGCCAAACCAAGGAAGCTCCTAATCTCTGTGGCTGAGGACGGTCTAGGCCAACTCTGTACCGCCTCTATCTTCTTCGGGTCCACCTGAATACCCTCATTGGACACCACGTGTCCCAAGAATGCTACTGCACTGAACCAAAACTCATACTTGGAGAACTTTGCATAAAGTTTCTCCTCCCTCAATCTCTGTAATACAATCCTCAAATGTTGAGCATGCTCCTCCTGGCTACGAGAGTACACCAGGATGTCATCAATGAATACAACAATGAATGAGTCCAAATAGGGATGGAATACACTGTTCATCAAATGCATGAACGTTGCTGGGGCATTGGTCAGCCCAAAAGACAACACTAAGAACTCATAATGGCCATATCAGGTCCTAAAAGCTGTCTTAAGAATATCTGAATCCCCAATATATTCAGCTGGTGATAACCGGACCTCAAATCAATCTTGGAGAACACCCTCGCTCCCTGAAGCTGGTCGAATAAATCATCAATACGGGGCGAAGGATACTTGTTCTTGACTGTGACCTTGTTCAACTGCCTGTAATCAATACACATTCTCATGGAACCATCCTTCTTCTTCACAAATAGAAACGGTGCACCCCAAGGTGATACACTAGGCCGAATAAACCCCTTATCAAGGAGTTCCTGAAGCTGTTCTTTCAATTCTTTCAACTCCGTCAGTGCCATACGATACGGTGGAATAGAAATGGGCTGAGTGCCCGGCACCAAATCAATACCGAAGTCAATATCCCTGTCAGGCGGCATGCCCGACAGGTCTGCAGGAAACACATCCGAAAAATCACGTACCACCGAAACATAATCAATGACAGGAGTCTCTGCACTAACATCCTTCAAATATGAAATCACCCTACTTGGTACATAATCTACAGAACCGCTCCACTCAACCCTCAGAAGTCCCAGCATAGCCAACGTCACCGTCTTAGCATGACAATCTAGAACATTATGACATGGAGATAACCAATCCATACCCAATATCACATCAAAGTCAATCATACTGAGCAGCAAAAGGTCCACTTGGGTCTCCAGACCCCCAATAGTCACCACACATGAGCGATATATGCGGTCCACAATAATAGTATATCCCACAAGAGTAGATACATGTACAGATGAAACTAAAGACTCACGGGGCATATCCAGAAAATGGACAAAATACGAGAAAACATATGAATACGTGGAACCAAGGTCAAATAATACGGAGGCATCTCTATGAAAAACTGAGACAATACTTGTAATCACAGCATCTGAAGAAATAACATCTGGTCTGGTAGGGAGGGCATAGAAATGGGCCTGACTACCCCCTAATCTGCCTCCCCCTCTATGGCGACCCCTAGATGACTGGGCTCCGCCACTAGCTGGCTGGGCGAGTGATGGAGGAACTGGTGTTAGTGCTATCAACCTAGTACTCCACTGTGGAGTCCCACCCAATAGCCTAAGGCAATCTCTCATAATGTGACCAAAATATCCGCACTTGAAACAACCCCTCCTCTGACAAAACTGCTGCTCCTGATGCCCCAAAAAACTACCTGAGGATACCTAAGCGGGCGGGGCATGATGAGAACTCTGCGCTGGTAGTACACTGAATGATAACTGGCCCTACTGATGACTGTGAGAACCATGGCCAGATGATGCACCACGGTGAAATGGCCGAGCTGTCTGAGCATGTCTGAAATGATGACCTCTATCGTGTTGGAACTAACCCCCAAAAGGAGCACCGCTGAATACACCCTGACCACGAGGTCGCTTGGCCTCCCTCTCAACCCTCTCCTGACCGCAAACCATCTTAATCTGCCGAGAAATGTCGACAACCTCATCAAAGGTAGTACCGGACACCCTCTCTCTGGTCATGAGCAACCATAGCTGAAAAGTGAGACTATCTATAAACCTCATGATCCTCTCCCTGTCTGTGGGAACCAACCAGATAGCATGACAGGCCAACTTCGAGAATCGCATCTCACACTGTGTCACCGATATGTCGCCCTAGCGAAGCTGCTCAAATTGTCTACACAGCCCCTCTCTACAGGACTGAGGCACGAACTTCTCCAAAAAGGCCACGGAGAACTGCTGCCAAGTAAAGGGTGCTACGCCAACAGGCCAACGCCTCTCGTAAGTCTCCCACCATCTGAGTGCAGCCCCAGAAAACTGAAAGGTAGTGAATGAGACCCCACAAATCTCTAGAAAACCAGCAGTACGGAGTATCCTCTGACACCTGTCTAATAGGTCCTGAGCATCCTCTCTCTCTCTGCCACTAAAATGTGGCGACTGGAGTCTCTCAAACCTCTCCAACCTACGCTGATCATCCTCAGGCATAGCAGGAACCACATAATCCTGTGCAGCTGCAACCGGCTGGGCTGGTGGTGCCTTCGGTGTCTGAAGTCCCTGAAAAACCTGCTCGGGTGTGCGAGCGACGAGAGTCTGAGTGCCTCCCCCAACCTGAGAAGTGGTTGCGGCCGTCGAGATAGAGACCGCCTGAGCAAGGCCGGTACATGCTGTCAGAATCTGAGCTAGGGCCTCCTGAAGGCCTGGAATCACAATAGGCACAGGTGGTGCTTGAGCTGGCGCATCAACAACTGGAACCTGGTCCTGATCTGGGACAACTGGTGGATCTGCAGGTACTGCCCCAGCTACTGTACGGGTTGCACCTCTACCCCTACCATGGCCTCTACTGCGGCCTCGGCCTCTCGCGGCCCTGGCTGGCGGTACTGGAGGTTGGCCCTCCTAACCGGTAGCATGAGTCCTCACCATCTGTGAGAGAATGAAACAACAGATGTTTAGTTACTAGAATCAACAGATTCGCACGACAAGAATTCAAGAATGTGAAGTTTCCTAAAGGCTTTGCAGCCTCTTGAAGATAAGTATATGCGTCTCCGTACCGATCCGCAAGATTCTACTTAACTCACTCATGACTCATGAGACCTATGTAACCTAGGTTCTGATACCAATCTGTCACGACCCAAACTAACCCTGTCGTGATGGCGCCTATCGTGGTACTAAGAAAGCCGACCTTTCTAAGACTCTTTCAAAATTTAACATAAGTGAATTAAGATATTTAAAATATCCGGAGTTTTTCATAAATACGGGGTAAAGCCCAAATAAAAACATAAGTGCGAAAAAATAACCCGACATCGGGGTGTCACTAAGTCATGAGCATCTAGATAACCAAACTAATACAACCAGTATCTAAGTATCAATACAAGACAGAAAGAAATATATAGAAGGAAAGACAAGGCACTGCGGACGCTGGCAGCTACCTCGTAGTCTCCGATACTTGATCCTCCCGAACTCAACGACCTCAGTAATCAAACACACCTGGATCTGCACATGAAGTGCAGGGTGTAGCATGAGTACAACCAACTCAGCAAGTAACAGAAATAAATAAGGAACTGAGAAGCAGTGACAAGCTATACAGTACAATTCATTTTAAAAGTTTCCAACAAAGAGTGAACATGCTTTCAAATCATGTGGTATAAGTCAAAACAGTTCGCGCTCATGTAAGACGGATATGAATCTTCCAGAAATTTCATAACAACAACAAATAACAACCAAGTGCAACAATAAATAAAGCAGGTACAACCTCTCAAGGAAACAATCACTCAAACCATCTCAACCTCACACTCTCGGCTCTCAGTCATCAATACACACTCTCAATAGGTACTTGCGCTCACTGGGGGTATTCAGACTCATGAGGGGGTCCTACAGCCCAAGCGCTATAAGCACGGACAACTCACGTGTTGCACGGACAACTCACATGATAAAATATCATATCTGGATCCGGACGAATAACTCACGTGATGCACGGACAACTCACGTGCCATAGTATAAACATAAGGATCCGCACGACGGATAACTCACGTGCTGCACGGACAACTCACGTGCCATAGAACAATACCTCACAACCAGGCCTTCGGCCTTACTCAGTCATGATCCTCTCTAGTCTCATAGCTCTCAATAAAGAAAGGGAAAGCAGCCCAAATCAAAGTGTTACAGTATATCATCAAGGAAAAACAAATAACAGAGACTGAGGTAAACATGTACAAGAATCACTATGACTGAGTATAACAACTATGAACGGAATATAGTCTAAGCATGACTTCTAACATGAAAGGCAGTCAAGTTCTAGTAAAAACAGGAATGCACATAAACACAAATAAAGGCTATTAGACTTCACAGTCTCCCGAGACGGACCAAATCTCAATCCCCCACGGTGTACAGCCACACACTTGTCACCTAGCATGGGTGACACCCCCAAACAGTCACATTATACCAAACTCCGGGTTTCATATCCTCAAAATCAGATTTAAAATTGTTACATACCTCAACAATGTAGAACTCCTAGTCCGGAATGCTCTTGCCCCTCGATTCGGTCTCCAAATGCTCTGAATCTATTCACAATCAGCACAATACCATCAATATACGCTAATGGAATGAATTCCACAAGAAAAACTATTAAATTAGCCCAAAACCCGAAATTGGCTCAACCCGGCCCCCGTGCCCACATCTCAAAATCCGACAAAATTTACAAAACTAGGAAGCTCATTCACTCACGAGTCCATACATACAAAATTTATCAAAATCCAACATTGTTTGGTCCCTCAAATCCTTAAAGTAAACTCTCCAAAATCCCAAGCCCTAACCCCTCATTTTCACTAATTACATGATTAAACAACGGGAAATCACCATACATACGAGTATTACGGCTCAAGCAACTTACCTCACTGATAGCCCTTGAATCACCCTTCAAAAATCACTCCAAAAGCTCCAAAAACTGACTTGAAAATTGTGGAAATGAACTAAATTCGCGAAGGGTTCTATTTATGGTTTCTGCCCAGGTTTTTTGCACCTACGGACAATTTCTCGCTTCTGCGCCAGCGCACATGTGGTCCAAACAACCGCACCTGCGTAAGTCACTTAAATTCCTAGACTCTGCAACTGCGCTCCATTTCTACATCTGCGACCATGCAGGTGCGGAAAATACCTCGCACCTGCGGCCACTGCCTGACTCGACATTGTCCGCACCTGCGACCTCTTGTACGCTTCTGCGGCATCGCAGGTGTGGGAACTTTATCACACCTGCGCCTTCTGCCCAACTCCTCCAACCTCGCATCTGCAACATCCCGCTTGCTTCTGCGGGCTCGCACCTGCGATGAGACATCCGCAGGTGAGATTATGACAGCTGAGTTCCAACTTCAGCAATCCTCCAATATCCAAACTTATTTCGTTAATCACTTGAAATCACCCCGAGGCCCTCGGAACCTCAACCAAAAATACCAACAAGTCATATATCAACATACAAACTTAGTCAAACCATTAAATCACTCAAAACAACATCAAATCACCAAATTACCCTCGGATTCAAGTCTAAGAACTTCTAAACTTCCAAATTCGACATCCGATGCCAAAACTAACCAAACCACGTCCGAATGACTTCAAATTTTGCACACGCGTCACAAATAACACTACCAACCTACTCTAACTTCCGGAATTCCATTCCGACCCCGATATCAAAATTTTCATTGCCGACCAAAAATTGCCAAATTTCTAATTTTGCCAATTCAAGCCTAATTTTACCCCAGACCTCCAAATCACATTTCGGACAGGCTCCTAAGTCTAAAATTACCTAACGAAGCTAATGGAACTATCAGAATTAAATTCTGAGATCGTTTACACATAGGTCAACATTCGATTGACTTTTCCAACTTAAGCTTCTACTTTAGAGACTAAGTGTCTCATTCCACTTCGAAACCACTCCGGACCCGAACCAACTAACCCGGTATAACATAATATATCTTAAAAGCATAAAGGAAGCAGAAATTGGGGAAACAGGGCTATAACTCCCGAAACGACCGGTCGGGTCGTTACACAACCCTAGTGTGTAAACCTTATGGGTATTTAATTTTGTGCTTGTTTATGATTGATGTTGATTATTTAGCTTAGTTCATGCTTCAATTTCATGCCTATTTGACTTAGTATCTACTTGAGAAATAGGGACCTAGTTTAGGATAACTTAGCTAACAAGGAATTTGGTTAATTGAGAGATTGATTAACCTAATTAAAGGGTTCAAACTAGAGATAGTAAGAACCCAACTTGAGCTCTTATCAATTGTTTTGGTTGATACCCATTTGGACTTAAGAAAGCCAAATTGGGCAAAATCACTCTTTTACCGAGAGGTATTGAGTGGGTAATGTAGAGTTGAGAGCTATAATACACCTCGATCAACAAAACTAGCATTAAAGTCTCTAATAGGCAAACACCTAGGTTATCCCATTAGGCAAACACCTAGGTTATGGTCACAACCCTAGGCCTTTAACCTATTTGGAAAAACCTCAAAAACATTTATCTCTAATATATTTTCGTTAGCTTGTATTCATTAGAGTAACAGTAGAAGTAGAAAGCAAAACTCTGTTGTGGAAGTGTAATCTTAGATAACCCATTTGCTTACTTTAAATATACACAGTGTCATAGTTGGGTAATTATTTTTGCATATGACTATATCATATCTATTATTGGGGTGTGTTGTGGACGTCATCAATATTTGGCATTGTTGCCGGGGATTTTAAAATGGTGTTAGCTATATATTTGAGTTTATTCTTGGAATATCTTCTTTTCCTTCCGTTGTTACTAACTTGTGTGAAACAATTTTAGGTACAATTATGGCGGCAAACAATGAACTCGGAAATATACCTTTGAGGGATGTGGACATCGACGATGAGCAAGTTGAGGAGGTTCCTCTTGAACATCAAGCCAATAGAAGAGGCCGAGTGCCTCATGACAATGTCCCTGATCCACCCCCACCTCCACCACGAGCGGATCCACACCTTGTGTTACCTAATGAAGGATATGCCAGTGCAATAGTCCCTCCCCGTATTTGGGCGGGCAACTTTCAAATCACTAATGTGATGCTCACTTTGCTAGAGCAACGAGGTTTCTTCACCGGTGCTCCAAGTCAAAATGCGTATAAACATTTAAAGGGGTTTGTGGATACTTGTTAGGGGAGCAAACAAATAAATGTCTCTGAGAATGCATTGAGGCTAAGGATTTTCCCCTTCTCTTTACGGGGGAAAGCTTTAGATTAGTTGGAACGATTATCAAACCATTCCATTCATACTTGGGATGAGTTAGCGGCAAATTTTATTGCCAAGTTCTTCTCTCCCGGGCATATGACTACACTTCGAGATGAGATTTTGGCATTCAAGAAAGAGCCGAATAAACCACTACACAAGATGTGGTAGCGATATAGAACAATGGTTAAGGAATGTTCTGACAACGATATGACGGAAAACCTGATTCAACAAACCTTCTATCGTGGGATTAACACAACCAACCAATGTGTAGTGAATCAACTTACCGGTGGGAACTTTATGACTACGCCTTATGCAGAGATGTGCGAGATTTTGGATAAAATAGCGGAAACATCATCGACATGGAAATTCCGGGCTAATGTTCCACAAAGTGATCCGAACATGATCTACCTTCATAAATAGTTGCATGACCATGGGCAAGCCATTGCCGAATTGACTACCACCATGAATCAACTAGGAAAGGCTCAACTTTATCAAGTGCAAAATCCTAAGCAATTCAGTGCCATGGAAGAGGTGAACATGATGGTAAACAAGAGAAGGTCCAAGGGTCCACAAGTGCAAAATCGAGTGGAGAATTATGTTCAAGAGGATAGTGGTTTTGATCAAGATGATTCTTACAATGAACAAGAAGACGAGGTGCAATATGTGAACAACTTTCAAGGGCAAAGAAACAACTTCCAAGGCCCAAACCAACAATAATGACGACCTTAAAATAATCAAGGCAATTAGAATTCTAACAATCAAGGAAATTGGAGTGGTGGAAACAATCAAGGGAATTGGCATAACAACAACAATCAAGGAAATTGGAGTGGAAATAATCAAGAAAATTAGGGGGGGTAACAATCAAGGCAATCAAGGGTCGGGTTTTCAAAGGACCCCGATGTATCAATAACCGAGCAACCCGCCTTCTTATCATTCTCATGGTCCAAGTTCTTCAAACAATGAGATGTGGCATATTGAGAATATGTTCAAGCAAATGTTGGAAAAAAATGTCGATTCGGATGCCCAACTTACGTCACCCAACACATCAATCTGTAACTTAGAAGTGCAAATAGGGCAAATCTCCTAAGCTCTAAATTCTCGTCCTAACGGGGAACTACCAAGTGACACGGTAGTAAACCCAAAGGGTGGAAACAACATGGAGCATGCTATGTCCATTACTACAAGAAGTATGGAAGAGACTAAAGAAGAGGTGAACCCGTCTAGGGATCACATTATTGACATACCAGAGCCGGTAGTGCAAAAGACTGAGGCACCATTGCCTAAGACTCCGCCTCCATACCCTCAAAGACTTGCCAAGCAAAATGGTGAGAATCAATTCAAGAAGTTCATTCAAATGATGAAGAGTCTCTCAATCAATGTGCTATTAGTTGAAGCTTTGGAACAAATACCGGTTATGCAAAGTTTATGAAGAATCTTGTGACAAATAAGTGATCAGTGAATTTTGAAACCGTTAAAGCCACTCATCAAGTGAGTGCATTTATACATTTAATGGCTCATAAGTTGGAGTATCCTCGTGCTTTCACGATCCGCGTACAATTGGAAGTGCTGAGTTTGCTAAAGCTCTTTGTGATCTTGGGGCAAGTATCAATTTGATGCCCTATTCGGTTTTCAAGACTTGGGAATTGGGCAATGAAGACCCACCTCTATGAGATTGCAAATGGCCGATACTATAAAGAGACCTTTGGGAGTGATTGAAAATGTCTTGGTTCGTGTTGAGAAATTTATTCTTCCGGCGGATTTTGTCATTTTAGATTATGAAGTTGATTATGAAGTATCGATTATTCTTGGGAGACTTTCCTTGCTACGGGGAAGGCTCTTTGTGATGTTGAAGCGGGAGAACTTACCTTCCGTGTTAGTGATGAAAAAGTAGTTTTTCCATGTGTGTAAGTCCATGCGGCAACCAAATAGCAATGAGGTGTGCTCATTTGTGGACTTGGTGACCGATGTTATTGTTGATGAAACGAGTGCTACAACCAATGTTGGTGATATATTTGAGGTCGTCTTGCTCAACTTTAATGATGACGAGATGGATGGCTTTATGGAATGTGTGAACTCTTTGCAAGGAATGGGGTCGTACAACTATGCACCCCGAAAATTGTCCTTAGATTCTGAAAATAGGACAACTCATCCTACAAAGCCTTCTATTAAAGATCCTCCTACCTTGGAGTTGAAGCCATTGCCTCCACATCTTCGATATGCATTTCTTGGTCCTTGTTCTACTTTACCGGTTATTCTTTCCTCTTGTTTGTCTAATGTGCAGGTAGATTCCACTTTGGCAGTGCTACAAAAGAGAAAGAAGGCTATTGGGTGGACCTTGACGGATATTCGGGGGATAAGCCCCATATTTTGCATGCATAAGATCAACTTGGAGGATGACACCAAACCATCTATTGAACATCAAAAGAGACTCAATGAGGCGATGCAAGATGTTTTCAAAAAGGAGATTATCAAATTGTTGGATGTCGAGGTTGTCTACCCCATCTCCGATAGTTCATGGACTTCTCCAGTTCAATGTGTCCCGAAGAAGGAGGTATGACGATGGTCACCAATGACAAGAATGAGTTGATTCCTACAAGAACGGTGACCGGTTGGAGAGTGTATATGGACTATCTCAAGCTCAATAACGTCACAAGGAAGGATCAATTTCCACTTCCTTTCTTAGATCAAATACTCGATAGATTGGCCGGTCGTGCTTTCTATTATTTTCTTGATGGGTATCGGGATACAACAAAATTTTTATTGCTCCGAAAGATCAAGAGAAAACAACCTTTACATGTCCTTATGGTACTTTTGCTTTCAAGGGAATGCCATTTGGTTTGTGCAATGCACCGACGACTTTCTAAAGGTGTATGATGGATATTTTCACGGACATGGTGGAGGACTACCTTGAAGTTTTCATGGATGACTTCTCGGTGGTGGGTATTCTTTTGATGATTGTTTTAACAATTTGGATAAAGTGTTGGCAAGATGTGAAGAAACAAATTTGGTACTCAATTGGGAGAAATGTCATTTCATGGTCGAGGAAGGCCTTGTCCTTGGCCACAAAATCTCAAAGAATGGAATTGAAGTTGATACGGCAAAGTTAGAAGTGATTTCTAAACTTCCACCTCCAACTTCGGTGAAGGGTGTGCGGAGTTTCTTAGGCCACGCAGGGTTTTACCGGTGTTTCATCAAAGATTTATTTAAGGTGATGAACCCGTTGTTCAAGCTTCTTGAGAAGGATGCTAAGTTTAATTTCAATAATGATTGCATGAGAGATTTTGAATTGTTAAAGTATTACATTTCGCGTTTTCGTACGTTAAAGTTTCATCGTAAGTTAATCGACGTAGGCTCGAGAATGAGATTAATTTTAAGGTTATAAGTATTTATGCTATTTATAACATGTGATAAGTAAGTGTTGTGAAGGTTAGAGGGTAAACAAATCAAAAAAAATGAGTTTCGTTGAAGGTTGTCAATTTGGGATAAAATACGGTCCATGCTATAATACCCGATATTTATGGATTAATGCCATACAAGGTACCACATGACCATGATAGTGAGGTGTATAAAGTATGTTAAAAGTGATTAGTATTTTAAGTAAATTAAGATATTACCTAATTATGTTGGTAATGGGTTAATTATTGATTTAAGTGGGAAGTTAACAAATCAATTAGAAATGGGTGGATAATTATTTGGTGGAAACATCACCCCCAACGTGGAAGCAAAGGGTAATATTTGCCAAGACCAAACAATGACTCTTTAGTTTATGTGACTAGGTGTCATATTTAGGGGATTTTTGGGCAAAGTAATCCACAAAAGTGGGCCCCACACCCCCACAATGATAAGAAATTTGCCTATATCTTTAAGTGTGATGTTTTATGTTTGGTTAGTAATGGATGGAGCTACAAAAGAATTCCAACGAAACTACATAATGTAATAGCAACGTGACTTGCAATTCTAAGGGAGCCCGGTATAACCTTTCTCAAGAACGTCATACGGATTTTTTCCTACTTCGATCCATCGTTATGTGTTTTGTCGCGATTGATGTGTGTTAGAGGGATTGTCAAAAAAATTGGCTCAGGTATGTTAAGGCTATCCCCTCTTTCCTTTTAGCACGATCCATATGATACAAACGAAACGAGCAAACACACAACTTTCATAAATGACTCTATTCATAGAAGTACTAGGGGTTCTTATGTTCTTGATTCCCCATGTGTACTATTATTCTATCATATGTTCATGGGTCTCAAAAAATACGTAAGTTGATAAAGTTTATTTCATGATATTAATCAAAGCCATATTGATCTTATGATACTCCGAGAGATCTTATTGACTTACTTTTTATGTAGTGCATTCATTTATATATGTATATTGACCCATGACCAAATGGCATCATATACGCATATATTATATGTATATGGGATATGGAGAAAGGTTATGGCGTTATAATATACGTACAACCACCTGATCAACTGATATACGTTGATGATCTTACCCACAGAGGCCAAGATGATATAATGGGATGCCCTCAGAAGCTTGATGATGTTATGTATGCATATACATATGCACGATATGACATTTATACGCATATGCATGACATTATAAATGTTACATGATTCACAAAGCTATTTAGACTTACTGATTGAATCTTTTACTTCATGTTTCTCTCGTGTCTATTATATACTACTTTTTATGCCTTACATACTCAGTACTTTATTTGTACTGGTGTCCCTTTTGCCCGGGGATGTTGCATTTCATGCTTGCAGGTCCCAATAGACAGGTTGAGGGTCCTCTAAGTAGGCTATCAGCTCAGCGGAAGGTGTTGGTGCACTTTATTTGCTTCGAAATTGCCTATTTAGTCAGTATGATTTGGACATGTATTGATTGGTATGACGGGGCCCTGTCCCGACCTTTATGATATTTATGTACTCTTAGAGGCTTATAGACAGATGTCATATATATGGATACTTGTATAGCCTTGTCGGCCTATGTTTTGAGTATACAAATGATCATGTTAGCCTATAGGCCTATATGTCACATGTATAAGTTTCTATATCATGTTGGGTCGTCCCATGTCTAGTATTCTATTATGTTTAATTCTAGTTATCTCATGACATTCTTTTCGGTTCATTTACCCATGATAGTATGATAAGAATGGTATGTTACGTTGGTTCTCGGTTGAGTTAGGCACCGGGTTCCCGTCGCGGCCCTTTGGTTTGGGTCGTGACATAAAGTTCAAGTTAACAACTACTCCTATCATCACCGCTCCAAAGTGGAGTGTCCCTTTTGAACTCATGTGCAATGCAAGTGACGTAGCGGTTGGGGCTGTTTTGGGGAAACGCATCAATAAGATTTTTCATCCGGTCTACTATGCTAGTAAGACCATGAATAGTGACCAAGTCAACTATACTCTTACGGAGAAAGAGCTCATTACCATTAAGTTTGCAATTGAGAAGTTCTGCCCATAATTGATGGGTACAAAAGTCATTGTCCACATGGATCATGCGGCACTTCGGTATCTTATGATCAAGAAAGACTCCAAAGCTCGGTTGATGAGATGGGTACTTTTGTTGCAAGTGTTTGATATTGACATCCAAGATAGAAAAGGTAGTGAAAACCAAGTGGCGTACCACTTGTCTTGTTTGGAGGAGGAAGGGAGGCCGCATGATGACCTTGAAATCAATGACTCCTTCCCCGATGAGAAACTCTTGTCTATTTCAAAGAAATAAGTGCCATGGTTCGCGGATCTAGCAAATTTTCTTGTGTGTAATCATTCTGGATGAGTTCTCTTCAAACCAAATGAAGACGCTCAAATGGGGTTGTCAAGATTATTATTGGGATGAACCATACCTCTTACGAATTTATACAGATGGGGTGATTAGAAGATGTGTACCGGAAGAAGAACAAGGTAAAATTCTTGGGTCTTGTCATTCTTTGCCTTATGATGGTCATCATGGTGGAGCGAGAACGACAACCAAAGTGCTTAGTTATGATTTCTATTGGCCCACTCTTTACAAGAATGCAAGTGAGTTAGTGAAAAGATGTGATGAATGTCAAAGGGCCGGTGGAATCTCAAATAAAAATGAAATGCCTCTCACAGCCATTTTGGAGATTGATATTTTTGATGTGTGGGGTATTGACTTCATGGGTCCTTTTATGAGTTCTTGAGGAAACACCTACATCTTGGTCGAGGTGAATTATGTGTCCAAATGGGTTGAGGCCATTGTTATACCCAACAATGAGGCAATAAGTGTGGTGGCGTTCTTGAAGAAGAATACTTTCACAAGGTTTGGTACTTCGCGGGCTATTATAAGCGATGAGAGGTCACATTTTTGCAAAAAGGCTTTCGACACTTTACTTAGCAAGTATGGTGTTACTCATAAAGTCACGACTCCTTATCATCCACAAGCTAGCGGTCAAGTGAAAGTCTCCAATCGGGAGATAAAGAGTATTTTATCCAAAACGGTGAGTGCTAATTGGATGGATTGGTCCAAGAAGCTTGATGATGCATTATAGGCTTATCGGACGACTTATAAAACACCTATCGGAATGTTGCCATACCGGTTGTTGTTCGGAAAAGCTTGTCATCTTCGGGTGAAACTAGAGCACAAGGCCATGCAGGCTCTAAAGAAGTTGAGTCTTGATTGGGATGTAACCGCTAACTTGAGGGTTGCACATTTGAATGAATTGGATGAATTTCGGTACCATGCTTATGCAAGTTCGCCCTTATACAAAGAAAAGATGAAATATCTTCATGACAAATACATTTGGAATAAAGAGTTCAAACAAGGTGATCTTGTATTGTTGTTTAACTCAAGTTTGAGGATGTTTCCCTGGAACCTAAAGTCCAAATAGAGTGGTCTTTTTGAAATTGTGAGTGTAACACCTTTCGGTGCATTGGACTTAAAGAACAAAAATAGTGAAGTATTCCGAGTCAATGGTCACCGAGTGAAGCACTATCTAAGAAAAGCTGGAGATAGCCAAGTTGTGGCGGTCATTCATTTCAATTGATGGTATTCTGTATCGTGCCGCAACGTTAAATCAGGTGCTTCTTGGGAGGCAACCCATGTTCCTTTTCCTTTTTCTTTGGTAGTTAGGTATTATTTTTGCTCTAACTTGATTTAAAGTTTGCTACAAGGTTGAGTGTGACCTACAAAAATTGTGGACAAAAATCAGGGTAAGTGTTGCAAGAATTGTCGACCACAGTTGATTTGTGCGGACCGCACAATTATGGGTGTTGTAGAAAAAAAAAGCAATGCGGCCGCACAATTAGATTGTGGACCGCACAAATGAGAGGTTGAAAACACCAACTCTCTGAAGTTTAGCCTGTCGGAGAAGAGGTCGATGTGCGACCGTATGAGAAATCTGCGGCCACACACAAAATTGTGCGGACCACAGATGGAAAGCTGAGAAGAGGCCCCCATGTAATAGAGTGCGTACCGCCCATGAAAATGTGCGATGGCACTCGACTTCTCCCCCCCCCCCAACAAACGACTAGTATAAATATAGGAACATGGCCATTTGTACATCTTTCACTCTCTGAACACAAAAATAGTACCCTCTTGAAATTTCTTGGTGATTCTATATGTCCACACACACAACATCTTTGACCAGTCACTCATTATACTCATTCATCTGGTATGCTTTAATTTCTTGTTAATCTTTTTCTTTTAATTCATAGATTTTGTTATTTTTAGGCCATTTGTCATTGGAATTCAACTGTATATCCATGTGGGGGTACATCTATAATGGGTTAACTAATTCATGCTCTATGGGGATTGGGTTAACATATTTCATGTATCTATGAGGTTTCCATGTCAAATTGTGCACAAATTTGAAAAAACCTAGATAGACAAAATTAATATGTGCGTGACTTTTGAATTTTGTGGCTGCACTTGAATTTGTGTGGTCCGTAGAAATTGATTTTAGGGTAGCATTAGTGAAGAAGGGATCTGCGACTGCAAGTTAAAACGTGCAGACCACATAATTCCCATTCGCGGCCGCAGAACAACCCATTTACTATAATCAGAGAGTCCATACTTTTTGACTCTAATGTGCGGCTGCATCTCTAATTGTGCGGACCGCAGAAATCATGTTGCGGCCACACATCAACCAATTCTCTATCATCAGAAAGTTGGCATTTTTGGTTCTTAGAGGTGCGGCCGCAAGTGAAATTATGCGGACAACACTTCACTTTTGCGTCCGCACAACAAAAATATGAGGTCCGCAAGTCCTCATCTATGGCCGCAAGATAATTGTGCGGATCGCAGATCTTGTTTCCTGCAAGCATGCTTTGACTGTGTACCCTCACTATGTCTTCTCGTTTATATTTTAGTTGCATATTTCCTATGCATTTTTGAACATTGAATTGCAACTAACAATCATCTTTGCTTGATACAGACAATGATTCGATCTAGGGGATGCGGCGACACTTCTAAAGGGAGGGGTGAACCTTCTCGGGGACGAGGCAAGAGGGCCTTACCTCTTGGCCAACAATAGGAAATTAGAAAGAAGACAATAGTCGGGAGAGGGAGAGGTGCAGACCTCTTTGAGACAAGCTCATATGCCCTATCTAGGGATGTCTAGGGAAGTATCAGAAGGCAACTCAGCCTCTATCCGGGAGCAGTCGACCGTACAATCAAGGTCGCAAGGGAGATTCCAACTTAGGGACGAGCCGTACTCATCTCACAGCAATTCCGAGGGGTCGGAGAGTGCTAGTCAGGCTTCTAATCCATCGGCTACGCCAGTCCCTGTGACATAGGATGCACTAGTTCAGGATATCCCCGATGATGGAAGAAGGGGAGATGCTACAGCTGCCGGGCTCGAAAGAACAAAGAAGAAAGAGGTCTGGGAGGACCGCTTCGTCAGCCTGGAAGCTTTCACTAGCTTCCGTACATGGTGGACAGTAAAGTTGCTAACCCTTGAGCGATAGCTCCTATTGACAGATTTGGAGAGGTACAACCCATCCGTGTTGAGACAGTTCAGGGAACGCAAGGGATGTATATGATTTACTCAGAGCGTAGTAGATGCCAATGAGTACCTTTTCTGGGAATTCTACACCAATGTGGCACATATAAAAAAGGGGACAAAGGTGACCAAGGTGCGTAATCTCAAAGTGAGGTTTGACTAGCATACACTCAACACGTACTTGAGCTTTGAAGATATATTTGGAGAAGTGTGCATTGGGAGACGTAGTCCGGCCTTGGTTTGCGGAGATTCTAGCAGCACCAGGGCCACCACCACCATGGATTGCCTCATGGGTTCCTATCCACAGAAGCACTCTGAATTTCGAGGCAAAGGGGTGGCAAACCTTTGTCTGCATCAGACTAGACCCGAGGCAAAATGAGACTCACCTTTCGATTCCTCATGCAGTTCTGGTTGCTTCTATTATGGCCGGGTACCCTATCAATGTGGGTGCCGTGATGTCGGCCAATATCTCAGTGATCACTCGACAAGATGACTCGTCCTACCCGTATCCCAACACTATTACAGAATACCTCACGAAATACAAGGATAGAGCCGAGGGATTATGATATAAAGGTGAGGCCGAAGAAGCCTTTCTCTTGGTACTCACTGATGGATGCGAACAACCCCAAAATGAAAGTTCAGCCTTCTACCACCATAGTCCAGTCTTATGAGCCAACCGTGGTAGTTGTTGAGAAAGTTGATGTTCCATCCACTTCGACGGAGCCTTCCTCTAGTGCCGCAACTCTGCCTCCACCATTATCTACAACCCCTGCTACAGCTCCTACCACAACTTCCACCTCGGCTTTGAAGCCAATTCCCATGCCTAATGTACCATGCGTTGCGAGTCTCCCATACATTGGCGAGTCTCAATAACTAGATGCAGACATCCACTACAAAGCTGTCTGACTTATCTAGTACTATTGCAGTACAATCTACTGCTCAGGCACCTCAACTTCCTCCGACTATTGAGGAGACACTGAAGAAGCTTCGGGAGAACCAGAAAACAATCACGAACACCTTGGTACAGCACGGGTCAGTGATCGAAGAGCTGGCAAAGGAAGTAAAGTAGTTGAGAAAGTCCCAAGCCAGTAAGAAGTCAGTGGATAAGCTCCGGAAAGAGGTGAACATAATTGCTACAGCTCGAGATCTTCCATTTGACATGTTACTTGACCTGCACCAGTCGGCACCAGATCCTCCAGCCCCTTATGCACCGGTCGCACCAACTGGCCAGTCTGAAGAGCTAGACCTTATTGCGGACACTGCTGAGGCAATGCGTCAGATGTTCGCCAACCCAACCACACCTAGAGTCGAGGATGATGAGATTTATTTGGCTGACCCGGAGGGCGATGGCATTGCTGGGGACATAGAGATGTCCAAGGAGCCATAGGGAGTTTTCTTCACCTTTTCCTCATTTACACTTTTGTTAAGCATTGGGGACAATGCTTATTTTTATTCGGGAGGGGGGGGGGGGTGGCGCTTATTTGTTGTACATTTGATAGACATTTGGCCTGTAATAACTAGATAATATTTTTTTTTCTTATTTGTATGTATATATATTCTCTCTCTCTCTCATGATGTATATTCATTCTATCTTCAGTAGTTTTATCTTATTAGCTTCTTTATTTTTGTTTCTTTATTAGTTCTTGTTTGATTTAGTAGCTTCTTTTTATGTTTTAATAGATAATAAGTCTTAGGGTTTTTTAATGTCACGGTTCTTTCCAAAGGCACTACTACAAAAAAGGTCTTTGGCGGTAATTATTTAGTGGCAATAAGGCAATGGTCGCTAATAAATTCTTTAAGCTTAAATATTAGCGGCATATGGCCATTAGCCAGTAAAAGATATCCTTTTTCCGACAATAAAAGATAATAGCCACTAAAAATAACTAATTGAAATTAATCTTTTATTTTTTTAAATTTCCCTCTGCACAAAAAGAGAAACATCTTTCCCTCCAATTTTTTTGATACCTTTTATCATTTTTCTCCCCAAATAGAAAACAATTAGAAAACAATTGAATCAGTTGGATCGACTGTCGCTGCCACAAAAACCTAACTCGTTGTTGCGTCAACGGCAGTGCGATTTACCGCGATTTACAGTACGTCAATGACAATGCCCATCTTCTTCCCAGGTAAATTCTCTTCTTGCCCTATTAACTTCTCTTCTTCCAATCGATTTACAGTAGATTAACAGTAAATCAGTTCCTTGCAATCGATTTACAGTAAAATTTGAATTGATGTTGGTCGATTGATTTACAATAGATTCTGTGTTAATTCGTGTTCTGTATGAAACGATGTATGTAGCATGGACAAAGAGTTTTAGATCCTTTAATAAGCATGAGCGCCCTTTGTTATTTTAAGAATGACCTTCAAATGGTGTAAAACAGGCCCTCATCTATTCATATATTAGATTGAACTTTGTTAAGTGCTTAGATAAAGAATATAAATATATAGAGTACCGCTGAGATATCTTTCTGATTGCAAAATCTATCTACTGCCAAGACTTATTCTTTTCCGTGTTAAAGGTCCATGTCATGGGTGTGAGGTTTACTAGAGCAGCAGTTATGAATAATCTATAAATTAGTGTACTATTGAGTTAAAAGAAATAGCATGCATGTAGTAATTTGTAAATGATTATGAATCTATATTTACCAGAACATTTAAGGTTTTAGTTAGAGTAGTAGTACATAATTCCATCCTTAAGAGAGAATTTCATTAAGCTAGTAACTAAGCTAAGGTACACAAGTTGTGGTATTTTTGTTTCTTTTCTATCATCGTGGTAAGGAATGATCGCTTATTCTAATTCATACAATGATATGATAGACATTGCATCTTATGAACTTATATTTGCTTAGGAAAATTTGATTTTAAGATGTCAGGTTTGGCTGTAGATTATTAAATAGGTTGTGAATTTGTGAAAGTATTGCTTTTTTTGTGTGTGTGTTTGCTAAGTCGTTAGTGATATTTGTTTGCTGTTAGATTGATAATCGATTGATTGAATTGATTCCTCCTCTGTTCTGGTATTGTTTTATCAATCAGTTCCTCTGTATATTTCCTAAGGCTACTTTTCACCATATAAAAGCTCAATCGCCAATAGGACATCTCAACCACAATAATTCAGTCGTTTGTTAAGAAACAGCTTGGGCTGTTAGCAATAGTCAGAATCCCTCGACAGTTAGTACCCACTAGTTTGTTGGTAGTAATAATTAGAATGTCTAGTCTTAAAAAGTTGTATAATTTATAAGTTTAATAATTCTATTTTTAAAAAGTTTATGAACCAATATAGTGAAAATCAGCAAGTTGTCTTTGGCTAGATGTCTTTTTCATATTTACATGTTTGTTCTATGATGACTATGATTTGTTTATAAATAGAAAAATATTACATATCGATTCAGCCCCATGTATGTCACTGCAATCATTGTCGTATAGTTAACAAGTTCACACCCTTTTAGGCTTTGCATAATGTGATGAATTTTTCAAGTTTATTTACTCTGTCTCTTTCTTGTCATGTTTGGTTTAAGTAATCTTTAACTGAAACTTTAGATGGATGATTTCATAGCAATTATATTGGTTTTTTATTTATAATTGTGTAATTTTAATATATAAACTAACTTATATTCCATTTAGCTTTAGAATAGTTAAACTGACGCTCGGTGAACGAAAGAGTTATAAACAAATTGGTAAAAATGGAGCGTAGAAATAAATTTGTAAAAAATGGAATATAGAAACAAATTGGTTAATAGATTTATGTTTGATAGTTTTAATTGTTAAAATAATATCTTGGAGCTATGAAATTACCTACTAATAGGATAGTTATTTTATTTTGAATTACCTTTTTAATTAATACCTCCTTTTTACTAACGAATTTTTAGCTCTTGCAGTAATTATAGAAAATAAAGGAATATCTTGAACGTCATGGACAATCCTAAAAATAAAAGATGAATGTATTGTGATAGAGTTAGCAAAGAATATTTGGACTGAGTAGAGGATTTTTTAAATCAAGCCTTTTCTGAAAAACAAGGTGGAGAAAAAATTACATGTCCTTGTACGGAGTGTGTGCTTATCCATCAAGTAAATCGGGCAACAATATATAATCATCTTGTAATTAATGGTATTATACCATCATATGATACTTGATTTTGTCACGGGGAGTCACTAAAGGGATCAAACAATGCTTGAGAAAATAATCGCATCCAGTTAACTCTAAGGGGCGATGATATGCGAGGAATGATACATGATACTTTTGGAGGAGTTACACAGTTCATGGATACTGACATTAGTGAAAGTGGTGGCATGGAGAAAAATGTATAAGAGAATACTGCTCATCCATCTGGAAATCAACCTCATCCAGAGGTGGATCAGTTTGAACGGCTCATGAAGGAGGCAAATGAAGAACTATATCCTAGATGTAAGAAGTTTAGCAAACTGTCCTTTTTATTGCATATGTATCGTACAAAATGCATGTTCAAATGGTCAAATGAATCTTTTAATTCTTTGCTTGGACTGTTGAAAGATGCGCTGCCTGAAGGAGAAAAATTGCCTTCTTCTTTCTATGAGACCAAAAAGATAGTTGAAGGTTTGGGCTTAAAGTATGAAAAAATTCATGTTTGTCCCAACGATTGCATGCGTTTTAGAAAAGAGTTTGCTAATAAGAATGTTAATGAATGCAAAGTTTGTGGGGCTTCTAGATGGAAAAATAATGCTAGAAAAATTCCAGCTAAGGTCCTAAGGTATTTTCCTTTAAAACCAAGGCTACAGAGATTGTTTATATCTTCAAAAACTTCTAAAGCAATGCGATGGCATCATGAAGAGCGCAACAAAGATGGAGTTTTACGTCATCCTGCAGATTCTGAAGCTTGAAAAGATTTTGATAGTAAATATCCCGAATTTGCTGGAGATCCTCGCAATGTGCGCCTAGGATTAGCTTCTGATGGGTTTAATCCATTTGGCACAATGCGAACTGTTCACAAAACATGGCCAGTGATTTTAATGCCATATAATCTTCCACCATGGATGTGCATGAAACAAGAGTTCTTCATTTTGTCCTTACTTATTCCTGGACTAAAAGCGTCTGGCAATAATATTGATGTCTTTTTGTAACCTTTAATAGAAGAGTTAAATGAACTATAGGATGTCGGGGTAGAAACACATGATGCCTCTACTAAGGAGATATTTCAAATGCGAGCAGTTGTAAGGAGCCGACTTGTCGTTTTAAGAATTAATGCCCCGTTCAGTGGCTTAAGGTCTCGAGAAGTTTTGTAATATGTACTATGACCCGTGGGTATGGTCGAGTTTGATTTTTGGAAGATTCGGAATTTAATTAAAAGAACAGTTCTTATTTAGAAGCTTAAATGGAAAGAGTTGACCGGAGAGTTGACTTTTGAGCAAACGACCCTGGAATGGAATTTTGATGATCACAATAGCTTCATATGATGATTTCAGACTTAGGTGTATGTTCGGATTTAGATTTGGAAGTCTGTAGGACAATTCGACACATTTTGGCAAAAGTTGGAAAATATAAGCTTTTGGAAAAGTCCGGCCGAAGGGTGAATTTTGGATAACAAGGTCGGATTTCGATTACGGAAATGGGAATAGATCCCTTACGTCAATTATGACTTGTGTGCAAAATTTGAAGTCATTCCGGATTGATTTGATACGTTTCGGCGCAAAATATAGAAGTTGGAGGATTTGAAAACTTATAATTCGATTCGATGCGCGATTCATAATTTTGGCGTTGTTTGATGTGGTTTGAAGCCTTGACTAAGTTCGTATTATATTTTGGGGCATGTTGGTATAATTGGTTGAGGTCCCGGGGGCCTCAAGTGGATTTCAGAAGGTTAACGGAGCAATTCGGACTTGGAAGAAGCTGCTGGAAAATAGCAACAGTTGTTGGAATCGCACCTGCGGAATTTTGGGCGCAGGTGTGACCATGCAGAAGCAAGGGAGCCATCGCAGAAGCGAATATGGAAAGGCACGGCAGTGGTCGCAGGTTCGAAGAAAATCCCGCACATGCGGAAGCGTAGAAGCGGGAAAGGAAGGCGCAGAAGCGGCTGTTTGTGCAGATGCGGATGCTGCATCGCACCTGCGAATGTGCAGAAGCGGAAAAGATTCCGGATGTGCGATGTGTTTGTTGGCAGTGGCCTTCGCAGAAGCGAAATTTTGCTCGCAAAAGAGAGCACGCAGGTACAAAACTGGGCAGAATATTAAGGACCAAAAATGGTCATTTCGACATTTTTCGATTGAGATTTTGGAGCTCGATTTTTGGGCAATTTTGGAGGAGTTCTTCAAGACTTTGACTTGGGTAAGTGTTCTCTATCCTAAAGTGATTATATTTCATGAATCTATGACTATATTCATCGTTTAGTTTGGATTTAAATAGAGGAAATCAAGATTTTTGCAAAATCTTCCAAAAACGAAAATTGAAGATTTGGAAGTCGAGTTTTTATTGGAATTCAATAAAATTGGTATGATTGAACTCGTATCGGAATGGGTGTTTGGATTTCATGAAAATTATGTCAGGTTTCGAGAGGCGGGTCCCACATTGACTTTTGTTGACTTTTTAGAATAAATTTTTAAGTCGACGTATTATTATCCGGAATTATTTTCGATGAATTTTAATGAAGTTATACAATTAATTTGGATAGATTTGAGCTTTTCGGAGGTCAATTCAAGCAAGAAGGCTATTTTAGAATATCGGCATGACTTCAAAGAGGTAAGTGTCTTACTTAACCTCGAGTGGGGGGAATTACCCCTTAGGCATCGAGTCTTATGTGTCATTTGTGAAATGTGAAAAGCCGTGTACGTGAGGTGACGAGTACGTACTCGGCTTAGATGTGTAAATTTTTATTGAGTTAAAATCTTGAGCATATTGTGTGGTAAATTAGGTAATTATTGGTATATATTTAATCATCTATTTGTCATGCATAAATCCTTGCTGTTGTTGAATCTGTTATTATATGACAATTTGATGTAATTGTTACTTGATTATTTATGTAATTCTGTAAATTTGTTGGTTTTATAATTATTGGAATTGAATTTTATTATGGATTTTTCCTCTGCAAATAATTAATTAAATGAGCTTAAGAAGAGGTGTTTATATAATTATCTAAATTTGCATTAATGAAGGCTTTGCTTTATGCTGAGTAATTTTTATCTCTATTGATTATTTTTGGGTGTTATATATATTGTGTGGAGCCTTGGGCTATTTGTTTTGAAAATTAATTTTGTTATATCTTTGGAATTTGGTTGTGGCCATTGGAAAATTGTGATATGAATTGATTTTATTATGTTGTCGTGTTAATTTCCCGTGTAAATTGTTGTGTTGTGTGAGTTATTATTTTGGGGAGATAAGGGTGGCATTTCACCATTGATATTATGTATAAGAGTGGCATTTCACTGTTGTTGTATTTGTTAGAATATTGTCTGGGCGGAGCAATAAGGGTGGCTATAGGAGTGATAAGGGTGGCTATTGATATTGTCTGGGCGAAGCGATAATGGTGGATATAGGAGCGATAAGGGTGGCTATTGTCAGGGACGATATGTGATGATGTGGGGTTGTGGTGTTGATGATTTTCATGTGATGTTGTGATTTTCTTGTGTTTATTTTTATACATTATGCAATTTGATTTGTTGTTGGTAAATTGATAATAATCTGATTTATGTTGAAATTGAGAGCCTGGGGCTATGGCCAGGCGGATTATAAAATGAAATATGGGCACGAGGTGCCGTGAGTAAATAATGAGGATATATGGCACGTGAATTATCCGTGCAGTTGAGATATGAAATGTGGGAACGGGGTGTTGTGATGAAATGATAATGATATTTAGCATGTGAGTTGTCCGTGCAATTGTGATATGAAATGAGGGCACGAGGTGCCGGAGAAATATGATGATTTAATTATGGGCACGAGGTGCCGTAGAAATATGAAAAATGTGCTGAGACCCGTGTTTACGAAAAATATGAAAATGGGTCGAGACCCGTATTTTTATAATTTTAAAATGAGGTGTCACATGGTGACTTTTAATTGAAAGAATTATATTCAAAATATTTATTTGGAAGGATTTTTATTCAAAAAGAATTATATGAAAGAATTGTATTTGAAAGATATTTATTTAAGGAAATTATATTTGAAAAAGAGTTTTATTCGTAAGAATTATGTGTGAAAGATAGTTAATTGAAAAACTTGATTTAACTGGGTGTAAATGTATTTATCAATTGTTGAGCGATATTAATGATGATTTTATTATTTTACTGTGCACATCACTGGTTGTTTTATCCTGCCCTTATTATTATTTATTTCCTATTATTTTGTATATTATATTGCACAGGTTATTAGACTAGTGAGTGTTTTGACTGTACCTCGTCTCTACTCCATTGAGGTTAGTCTTGATACTTACTGGGTACCGACCGTGGTGTACTTATACTACACTTCTGCACATTTTTATGCAGAGCCAGGTATTGGAGACATCGGACTTGAGCAGAGTTAAAGCGGGATCGTAAGGATTCAAGGTAGAGCTGCTTAGTCGTCGCAATCCCTTGGAGTCTTTTTATTTCATTGTACTGTTAATTTGTAATCAAACAGTATTGTATATTCGGTTCTCGTGATCATTCCATGTATTCAGTTAGAGTTCGTGACTCAGTACTGCCAGTCTTGGGAGGTTGTATATTGTAATTATTTTCGCTGTTAGTTTCAAAAAATAAATATAGCTTCAAAATATAATTAAAATCGGCTTACCTAGTCTTAGAGACTAGGTGCCATCACGACGCCTGAGGTGGGATTTTGGGTCGTGACAGCAGCTCTCATGTGGACTATAAATAATTTTCCAGCATATGGTACTCCCTCTGGATGGTGCACTTATGGTCGGTTTGCATGCCCTTCATGTAACATAAACACTCAATCTAGAAGGCTCACACATGACAGAAAGTTTTATTACATGGGGCATCGACGCTTCTTGAAGTCGGGACACAAATATCGGAATGATGCAAAATTGTTTGATGGGACTAAAGAAACAAGACCTGCACCTTGTCCAGTATTTGGGTCACTAGTGTTGAATCAAGTTAAAGATATAAAATTTACTCTCGGCCAGTCGAGTGAAGGGGTAAGTGGAGTGATGAAAAACACATGGAAAAAGAGGAGTATTTTTTTCGATCTTCCTTATTGGAAGTTTAACTTGGTGCACCATAATATTTATGCGATGCACATAGAAAAGAATGTGTGTGATAACTTAATTTATACATTATTGGGTCTTGGTAAAAGGTCTAAAGACAACTTAGAAGCTCGATTGGACTTGAAAGAGATGAAAATAAGACCAAGTTTATGGCCTCAATATCGAGCTAGTGGGAAAGCATATCTTCCTCCTACTTTTTTCACAATGTCTCAGAATAAAAAGGAGTTGTTTTATGAAGTACTACAAAATGCCAAGTTTCAAGATGGCTATGCGTCTAATATCTCACGTTGCATTCGCAAACGGAATATATCTGGGCTAAAAACTCATGATTGTCATGTTATAATACAAGAACTTCTTCCTCTTGCCTTGCGGAGATCAGTAGATAAAAGAGTTAGTTCCATTTTAATTGAACTATGCTCATTCTTTCGTGTTTTGTGTAGCAAAGAACTAAAACTAGAAGAGTTAAAGTTACTTGAAGAAAAAATTTCAGAAACATTGTCTACTATGGAGAAACTTTTCCTCCCAGGATTCTTTACTATTATGGTACATTTGGTAATTCACTTGGCAATTGAGGCTAAACTTGTGGTGCCAGTACATTATCGCTGGATGCACCCAATTGAGAGGTATCAAGAATATCACTGAATATTTATTATATATCCTTAGTTGTTAAATCTTATATCAAACTAATACTATTATTTTATTTCATAGGTATTTGGGTACTTTAAAATCATATGTTCGTAATTGTGCATGTCCAGAAGGTTCAATAGTAGAAGCATGCATAGCAAATGAGTGTATGGCATTTTGCTCACGATATTTGAAGGGTGGAGATTCAAGGTCTTATTGTTCAAGAAAATGCGGTGATGAAATTGAGCATGAGACTAGTAAAGAAGAATGTCTTTTTCCAACTGTTGGTGAGTCGTACGGTGGAGTAGATGTATTTGAGTTGGATGAGAAAACATGGTTGCAAGCACATCGACATGTACTTTTCAATTGCGAGTCAAAAGTAGTTGAGAATTATAAAAAGTAAGCGTTATATCTATTATTTATTATATGTATATTACTTATTTGATAAAAAATTAAATATATGCAAGTTACATAATAGGAAACATATTGCTGAAATCAAGAGATCACATCGTAAACGTTGTTTGACACAACATCAACTTGATCGTGTGCATTTCAATACATTTCACGAGTGGTTCAAGGAGAAAGTAAGTAGTAGGACTAAGTCATTAGTTATGTTGAATTATTGTCCTTGTACATATATTCACATTTATAGTTGTATCTTTTATTTGGTTAGGTAAAGGAGTTAGAAGCCACATCTAACATCTTAAAGGATGTTAAAGTCCTTGCGCAAGGGCCGAGTTACATTGCAAAAAGATTTAATGCATTCGATGTAAATAATGGGTATCGGTTTCGAACGAAGCAAAGTTAAGAATTTAAGGTGACACAAAATAGTGGTGTTATGGTCGTTTCAAAGACTGAAAATTATGCAAGTACAAGTAACAATGCTCCAAAGTCTGCAAATATCACATATTATGGAAGATTGAATGATATTGTGGAGTTAAACTACTACGAAGAATTTAAGGTTGTCTTATTTAAGTGTGATTGGGTTGATGTAACCAAAGGTAGAGGAGTTAAGGAAGATGACTTGGGTTTCACACTTGTGAATTTCTCACGCCTAGCAGACTCTGGCGATCGAGAACGTCATGAGCCCTTTATTTTTGAAGAACAAGCTCAACAAGTAATATTTGTACAAAATCCTCAAGATCATGAATGGTTTGTCCCTAGGTTAATTAAACCTCGAGATATTTTTAATATGGGAGAGGAAAATAGTTTATAGTTTGACTTATCAATGCAGAGTGATGCCACTGACTTGGCTCTCTTAGAAAATGCTCGTGTTCCAGAGGATGAGTATAATGATTGGGTAAGAAGTGGTGTCGATGGGATAGTAATTGATACAAGCATACATTCTCAAGCTTCTCTAAATGATGGTGAAGCTAATGTTGAGAGAGAAAATGGCATTGAAAATGAATGTGATTCTGAATAAGATAGTTAGAACTTATAGAGTATTTTTCTTGCAAGTGTTATTTAAGAACTTCTAGGGATTCTTTTCATGCAGAAATTTGAATAAATATACTTTTTGCTTTCACTTTGAAGCATTTTATAGAAGATGCATGTTAGTCAGCTATGGATTTTTCATGTTTGTATTGGTTGATTTTTGGTTGAATTGAGTGAATTCTTTGTGCTTTCTTTTAGTTATATTTTGTTGATTGTAGCCCTTGTACTGCAATATGCTAAGGTGTTATTATAATTGGACAATAGTTTTTGTTGGTGCATCAATTCCTTTTATCTCTTGAACTATCTTTGTCGCAAGGCTTTGTTTGTATGCACGAATTTCTATTCATTAATTTTTCACAGCTTGAGATGAGGACGATGATTCCTCCTATTTTGCGTGTGACCTGTTGATTGATTGGAGTTAATCTGGTACTAGTATAACTTAATGCAGCTAGATAGTTTCTTTATTTTGAAAAAAAGAAGGATGCAAACTAGAGGTTGCAACCGACTGGTAGTTGAACAAGATGAAGATGAAGATGTGAGACCCTATATTGAGCACTTGATGGATGGTCAAAACTACTCCAGAGCCCAGCCATATATTGAGCAGTTGATGGATAGTCAGAACTACTCTGACGCCCAAGCACGTAATGGTCAATCTAATGAGTTGAATAGTTCTGATGGTGGCACTGAGATTCAACATGATGAAGATTCAGGTAATGCTTCTATAGTATTGCAATCTGATTATGTATAACATTAGATGATAGCTTTCATTTGCTAGTATGTGTGAATTTGGCTGAGTTTGTTCTTAACTAAAACAGTTGCTAATGCTTCAGTGGACTACTTTGGCCTTGGTGAACCTTCTGTTAGTTAAGATCTATGTTAGTTAAAAGCTTTGTTAGTTGTGGACTACTTTGTTGGGTAAAAGGGCCAACTCTCATGCGAAAGATAGGCTCACACACTACATGTAAATGAGTAAGGTTCTGTTAGATGTGTCTGCATCTTTTGGTTGTGTTACAAATTGTGAAACTAACACAACTTCATTATTAGGATCATGTGCTTGACTCCTTTCATATGATGATTCTTGATTTCCTACAACCTTAACTTCAGTTCCAATATGAGCACTTTATTGTAATTCCTTGACATTGTTGTGATATTTATAGTAATACTCCTGCTTTGGTAGTCTCTTTCAACAGCTTAATGTTAAAGTATCTGGAGTTAGAATTCTTGAAGTCACCACATTATTCAGATTTTTTTCATTCTAGGTAATTCAGAAGCAAAAAAAGTTTGTGGGCCTACTTTACTAAAAGATATTTGGAAACTTCCGTCGGGGAAGACAATTGATGTGTCGTTTAATAATCGTAACCAAGATATTGGGAAAGAGGGTCGACAACTTGCTAACTTTCTAGGAATTATTGCCAGAACTCCAGAACTAACACCTCTACATATAGATGATTGGAGAAATTTTGACAACGAGGAAAAGAAGAAATTGGTGGATTTTGTGAGGGTATGAAAAAGTTATTATTATTATTATTATTATTATTATTATTATTATTATTATTATTATTATTATTATTATTATTATTATTTTGTGAAAAGATACAAAGATGTTATCTTCTAAATGTTGGCTTTTATTTTTTCAGAAGAAGTTCTCTATCCCAAAACGTGGAAAAGCGTGGGTCTTAAAGTCACTAGGAAAGAAATAGAAAGATTACAAGTGCGAGTTAAAGGGTGAGTATACGCTAAAATATAAGACTAAAGACGCATTACTAAAAAAATAGACCAAGTCGCATACCGAGAGACCAATGGAGTGGTCTTGTCTCTTATTGGCTTTCTGATAAAGCTAAGATATGAACTTCGAAAATTCTCCTAGTATGCTCATTTTCATAGCGTTTTTATTTTAGTTATGCTCAATTTTTATTTATGATTTATAAGATATAGTTTTAATATTTCAATGACGGAGACGTACCCAAGCAAATAAAAATAATAGGGCCAAGCAAACGATGCCTCACACAGGAGGATCCAAAAGTATTTTTACCTTGATGAATGAGCAGGTAAACTTGTGAAAATTACAAACTATAATATCTTAAACCTTTTTTTGTCACGCATATCTGATATCATTTTTATTATATTAGGCTGTAAATGGGATTGAGCCTACACGAGCAGAAATTTTCTTATTAACTTATAAAAAAACGTAAGGATGGTAGGCCACTGGATGATGATTCCGTCAAGACAATCGTAAGATTTATTCTTTCTTTTATTTTGTTGGTTTGATGACTCCGTCAAATAATGTGCATTTTTTCCTGATCATGAATTCCAAAATTGATTTATTGTGTATTCTATGGTCAAGAAATGATAAATGAAAGGATGAGCAATAGTGAGAGATCAACTGAGTAGCCTCCTCATAGTGTTGCTTGGGAAGGCGATGTGTATTCTCAGGTGTTGGGAAATGAAAAAAGTGGGTATGTTCATGATTTAGGATTTGATCCAACTCCTTCTGTTCTATGGGGTAGTAGGTCTTCCTTAGGAAATATTATTGTAGATGATTCTTCTAATGAGGTTATACAAAGGTTAGAACAAAATATAATCGAGTTAAAGGAGAAACAAAATGAAGAAATGAATATGATGAAACAAAATCAGGAGATGATGCAATCAAAATTACTCCAAATGAGACAACTCATGCGCAAATATGCTCCCGATGCATCTATGCCTCAAAGTAGCAATGGCACCTCAGGTGAACAAGTAACTCCATTTCATAAGCTTTAGAACTTTTTAATGAAATTCTAATCATATAAAAGTATTATTATCTAACATGTTAATATTTATTAGATCCCTGATGCCAATAGTGGACATGAACGAGTACCACAAACATCAAGGATGCCTAGTATTGCTGAAAATGCTCAACCTTCTCATGATACTACTCATCTTTGTCCTTCGTCGCCATTGTTTGAGTTTTTCTCCTTTGATTTTTATTAATTTTTTTTTTGTATTTAGGCTTACCTTGGATGCTTCTTGCTTTTATATTTCCCTCACTTTTGTTGATGTCGCAAAGGTTGTGAGGATTTTTAGAAGTACAAGACACACTAGCATGTGTTGAACATTTCGATTATAGCCTGCCTAGGAGTTTCCTTCTTGTAAACAAGGAAAGAAAGTAGTAGACAAATTTAAATATATTAGCTATGTGTCATTTAAGTTTTTCTTTTTTGATAGGTTTTTAGTTCTATGTCCTGCACTTTTGCGCATAGTTGGCCTTACACTGTTTGCTCCAAAATTCGTGTGACCTCCAGTTGCAAATCGATGAAGTTTTTGCATGAGACCAAACCCAGGATATTGAATTAATGAAATGCATTGGGTTCTTACTCCACACTCCTCCCATTATACCCATCTTTTGTCTCCAAAGTCCAGTACCTCGTGAGATTTCCACGCTCAAAATTCTGGGCAGCCATCTCTTGTGTTTCAAATCTTGTGATGCACCTGTTGTGGCTGAAATGCCTGTTGTTTGTACCATAATATCCAACACATTCGAGTACTGGATCTTCAGCATTTCGTTCCTATGTGTGAGGGCCAAGGCAAGGCTGTCCAGTTCCAGTTTCTCCTTTTCAAACCTTGATTCCAAGCTTGATTTGTTCATATCTTCCTTCCAGTTGTGCTGCATCGTTAAGTCATTCTGAATATTCTTAGAATGCATTCGATAAATTTCCATGTCACTGCATTTTATCTTTACTGCTGCATGACTCTTGATGATCCCACACCATTGTAGCATTGTTTCCACCAGTGATAACCCATAACTGCTCGATGTAATCCACGTGATCTATACTTGTGCCTATGTTTAAACTCCTTTCAATGGAATGATCACACAATGCTAGTAGCACACATTGAACCTCTGTTAAAACATAGGGCTTGAAAATAGTATCTTTTCCTGCAAAAAGGAAAACATTGTTAAGTAAAAACAAGTGTCTCCATATTCTCCTCCAGTAGGACTTGAATATGAAGACAATAGCTTCCTCATCCTTTCTTCATTCTCCAAGTTCTGATAATTCCCATCCAAATTATCTCCTTCCACCCTTCATCCGTAAATAGGGGCATTGCAACTTATCACTATTGACCATCCTTTTCCCTTGTACCTCCATTTGCGCAAAATTATTAGCCTCACAATTCCAATTATCCAATGCATAGTTAGCTAAATAGTTCGCCACTTTGTTGCCTTCTCGCATGATATGTGTTACATTTCTATGACAACACCTCATGATCTCCTTGTTCTCCTCCACCTACGCATTTACTGACCAAGGTGCATCCCATGTACCATCAATCACCTTCTTCATCATTAATGAATCTATTTGCATTGAGATGTGGGTGTAACCATGCATTGAGTTCATTTGGTCAGTAACTATTTCTGTATCTCCGCTTCTCTGATAAACGATGATGCTACGCCTAGCATCAGGTACTTGGGCTAATAATTCAGCTGAATCACAACCAGACCATGTCTTGTTGTAAATTGTTGTCTTAACTGGGATTGTCTTGGTTTATGCTTCTGGCTTGTGCATACAAATTTGTATTTTTCCTTCCAAATACTAGGGACCGAATGTCATCTTAATTGTCTGATGTAACTGCAGTGCCAAAATGTTAGATGGTTGGCACGTGCAAGTTCTTTGAACATTGCATTTAAACCTGTTAGTTGAGCATTCCTTTCTCTCAAGCTTACTATCTATTCAGCTTCATTGAGCATTACTTCCTGCTCCCTTAATTCATCTTTGAGTGCTGGTGATCTCGATGTATTCATTGAATTGAATCAGTGAGTTGAGTCTAGCTTCTTGATTGAATTCTGGTATGAATTGAGTGTTGGTTCGACTATCTGCTGCTAAGAAGATTGTTGGATTGAAGAATCAAACTGTTTTTAATAAGCTTCAGTAGGTAGTTGTTGAAGTTTGGGTTCAGAACAAAAGTTTGATCAGCTGAGTTCAGGCTTCTTAATTCTTCAGCAATTTATTTCTTAATTTGCACCACTGCAGTATCTTAGTAAAGTGTGGACTGTTTTGAGTTGGAAAATGAAATCTCCAAGTGTTTGAACTAAGTTTGGCTACCAGCTGTGCACCAGTCTTATACCAGGCCTTTGATTGAATGAACTTATAGCAGAAGAACTCCCTAGTGCCCCCAACCAGTACCTTGTTTCCATGCTTGTTTCCCATAACACCTTAGTATACTTCAGTGTAGGTGTATAATTATAACGACCCGACTTGTCATTTTAAGAATGTATGCCTCGTTCAGTGACTAAAGGTCATGAGCAGTTTCGTACTATGCATTATGACCCACGGGTGTGGTCGAGTTCGGTTTTCGGAAGATGTGGAATTAAATTGAAAGAACAATTCTTATTTAGAAGCTTAAATGAAAAGAATTGACCGGAGAGTTTGACTTTTGAGAAAACGACACCGAAATAGAATTTCGATGATGCCAATAGCTTCGTATGATGATTTTGGACTTAGGCGTATGTTCGGATTTGGATTTGGAAGTTCGTAGGACAATTTGACGTATTTTGGCGAAAGTTGAAAAATAGAAGATTTTTGAAAGTTCGACCGAAGGTTGAATTTTTTATAACGAGATCGGATTTTGATTCTGAAAATTTGAATAACTTTGTTATATCATTTATGACTCGTGTGCAAAATTTGAAGTCATTCCGGACTCATTTGATACGTTTCGGCACGAGTTTTATAAATTGAAAAATGCGAAACTCACAAGTCCGAATCGAGGTGTGAATTGTAATTTCGATGTTGTTTGACGTGATTTGAAACCCCCGAGTAAGTCTATATTATATTTAGGTACTTTTTGGTATATTCGAACGGGGTCCCGAGTACCCCGAGTGTGATTCGGATCTATATCATAGCAAGGTATCAAATGAGGGTGAGTAGAGAGGCAAGAAATGGAAAATAAAACAACTGGGAGTGTGCTAGAGTCAGTGCAACGCGCGGATTGTGGCACACCAGCCCTCTCATCAACTTTGAAAACCAGTGCATTATAGCGGTTTGGCACTGGACCTGTCATGCTACCGCCTGAAGCTTTTCTTTTAAGTACTCATTTCGGGGGTTCATTTCCCCCATTTCACTTGGACGAATTTTGAATCTCTTCTCCACTCTCTCAAGACCACCAACTCCTCTCTTATTCAAGGTAAGCAATCCCCATTATCTTGGTATGAAATTCCATCATTTCTATACTAGTATTGATGGAATCTACACATAAAATACTTAGATCTTCAAGAAATTTCTTCGAGAACTCAAAGGAGGGTTTTGCAAGATTTTTTCCAAAACGGTAATCCTACACCCTTAGACTTACATGTACGGATTATTATGGGAATATGAGTACGAATTAAGTATTGGAACTCATGGTATGGTGATTGGAAGCCATAAATTCCCAATTTAAATACATAACCATGGTAAATATTGAAATATGATTAATTGATGTAATTTTGTTGATTGGGTGTAGATGAATGGTCACGCATGTGATGATTGAAAGTTATAAATTGTTAGTAAATGGTGGTAGTTGGATGAACTAATTTCACGGTTAAGAGATGTAGAGATTTATGCACTCTAGGTGTTTGATAAAATACCTAAATGGCTTAAAACCTAGAAATTTTACTAATATTGGGCCAATCGAATTATGTTGATGTAGATGGAATTTGTAAGAGTAGTTGGAGGTTTTAATATCACTAAAGAGCTAAATCAAGAAAGCTCGGTTTGTAGCAATTTTGCCGAAGGATTTGCAAGGAAATATTCATCTGGATTCGAGCCATTCGGAGTGGGATAATCGTGGAAAAAGGCTTACCAGTGGATTGAGTTGCTTGGGGTAAGTATCTTACCTAACCTTGAGTGGGAGAATTACCCCTTAGGCATCGAGTCTTATGTGCCATTTATGAAATGTGAAAAGCCGTGTACGCGAGGTGACGAGTACATACTCAGGCTTATATGTGCAAATTTTATTGGGTTTAAGTCTTAGGAATTATTGTGTAGTAAATTGAATAATTGTTGGCATTTATTAAATCATCTATTTGCCATGTCTCAATCCTTGTTTGTTGAATTTGTTTTTATATGATAATTTGATGTGATTGTTACTTAAATATTTATGTAAATTCCGTGAGTTTGGTGATTTGATATTTTCTGAAAATAATTATATTATGAATTTTTCATCTGCAAATAATTAATAAAATAAGTTTAAACCGAGGCATTATATAATTATCAAGAATTTGGATTAATGAAGGTGTTGCCCTATACTGAGTACTTTCCATCTCTATTGTTATTTTGAGGTATTATACTCATTGTGTGGAGCCTTGGGCTATTTATTGTGAAATTAATTGACTTTGTTATATCTTTGGAATTGGTTGTGGCGGCCATTGGGCAAATTGTGATATGAATTGATTTTGTTATGTTGCCGTAAAAATATTCCGTGTAAATTGTTGTGTTATTTGAGTTATTATTTTGATGATATAAGGGTGACATTTCATTGTTGATATTATGTGGGTATAAGGGTGGCATTTCACTGTTGTTATGTGTGTTGGGATATTGTCTGGGCGGAGCGATAAGGATGGCTATAGAAGAGATAAGGGTGGCTATAGGGAGCGATAAGGGTGGCTATTGATATTGTCAGGGCGGAGGGATAAGGGAGGCTATTATAGGAGTGATAAGGGTGGCTATAGGAGAGATAAGGGTGGCTATTGTCAGGGATGATATGTGATGATGTAGGTTATTGCGTTGGTAATTTTCATGTGATGTTGTGATTTTCCTTGTGTTTATTTTTATACCTCGTGCAATTTGTCTTGTTGTTGGTAAATTGATAATAGTCTGATCTATGTTGAAATTAGGAGCTTGTGATTATTGCCAGGCGGATTATGAAATGAAATGTGGGAAGGAGGTGTCGTGAGAAAATAATGATGATATTGGCACGTGAACTGTCTGTGCGGTTGTGATATGAAATGTGAGCATGAGGTGCCGTGAGTAAATAATGATGATATTGGTACGTGAATTATCCGTGTAGTTGTGATATGAAATGTGGGCACGAGGTGCCGTGGTTAGATGATGATGATATTTGGAACATGAGTTGTCCGTGCGATTTTGATAGAGAAATTGGCATGAGGTGCCGTGGAAATATGAAAGTGGGCTGATACCCGTATTTTATGATTTTTAAATGCTGTGTCACAGGGTGACTTTTATTCGAAAGAGATTTATTTGAAAGAATTTTATTTGAAAGATATTTAATTGAAGGAATTATATTTGAAAGAAATTTGAAAGAGATTTATTTGAAAGTATTATATCCTGAATATTTCTATTTGAAAAATATATAGGCGAAAGATTTATATTGGAAGGACTTGATTAATTGGTTGCACTTGCATTTATTATTTATTGTGCAATATTTATGGTGTTCTTGTCGCCCTACTGTGTATATCACTGGTTGATTATTGTTGCCATCATTGTTATTTGTTTCCTATTATTTTTTGTATACTATATTGCACAGGTTATTAGACTAGTGAGTGTCTTGGTTGTATCTCGTCACTATTCTACTGAGGTTAGTCTTGATACTTACTGGGTACCGACTATGGTGTACTCATACTACACTTCTGCACATTTTTGTGCAGAGCCAAGTATTGAAGATATCGGACTCAGACAGAGTTAGAGTGGGATCGCAAGGATTCAAGGTAGAGTTGCTTGGTCGTCACAGTTCCTTAGAGTCTTTCCATTTTATTGTACTGTTAATTATTATTCATACAGTATTGAGTATTCGATCCTTGAGATTATTTCATGTATTCAGTTAGAGTTCGTGACTCAGTATTACCAGTCTTGGGAGGTTTTTCATATTTGTTTCCGCTGTTGGTTTTGGCACCTGTATTGAATTAAAAAAAAAAAAGGCTTGAAATGTAATTGTAATCGGCTTACCTAGTCTTAGAGACTAAGTGCCATCACGACGCATGTGGTGGAATTTTTGGGTCGTGACAATATTGTTCCATCATGTTAAATAAATCTGGCCACCTATGAGGGATGTTCTGAATACCTGGCTTCCTTAATTTGATGAGAGACTGCATAGTGGAGGAAATCTGATAAATGACCTTGTTGACAGTCGCTTTAAGTTTACTTTATTTTTCCTTTTTCCCTATTTGTTCTAATCAATTTGATTGAAATGTTCATATTTTAGCTTAGTTGTTTTTGTTTATAGATGTTAGGTGAGGGAGTTGGCTAATCTAACAGTGATGGAATCTTCAAGATGTTTTTTCACATTATACTTTATCTTTTGACATAATTATTTTATAATTTCAGGTCATACCGTATGATGTTGGATAATTTAGCGGGTGAAATATTTTAAAATAAAAAAAAGTTGCGGAAATCATTTGAAGACCATCATTCGTCTGGATTAATTATATAATGATATTAGCTATTTAGTCTAAACAATATATTTTTATGTTTTAAGTTACTGTGATATTAATGTTTTTGATTAGTACTTCCTTTTGTTTGTTAAGATTAATGAGATATATTATGTTTTTTTGAATTAATATTAATATATTTATTATTTGAGTCATATTCTATACGAATGTAGTTACTACTATTAATTGTGGCTAAACTATTTATAATTGATGTAAAACAATTGTCATTAAAGATTTTGACTTTTAGCAGCAATTTAGTTAAACATATTAGCCATTAGAATGGAAGCTAAAAGGGCAAACTAAGATGTTTTCAGAAGGGATACTATGGCCATTTTAATTGCCACAAAATAATTGTCATTAAAGATGCGAACTTTTAGTGAAAATTATTTTTAATTTAGCGGCTATAAAAAATAGATGCTAAAGAAGTATAATTAGCCGTTTGGATTGGATTTAGTAGCCATTATAATTGCCACAAACAATTGCCCTTAAAGAACAAATTTTTAGCGGCAATTATTTTGAATGTAGCGGCTATAATAATGGACGCTAAAGAAGTATAATTAGCCATTTTGGATTGGATTTAGTAGCCATTATAATTGCCGCAAATAATTATCGTTAAAGATAATAAATTTTAGCGGCAATAAAACATACCGTTCACCAACTTTTGCGAGAAAAACCGCTAAAGGCTTTGCCGACCCCGGTTTCAGCGGCAAAAGACTAATGGCCAGTAAAAGATATAGCGGCTACTATTATTGCCGCTAAAGCCATTTTGTATTACCGCTAAAGGTCTTATTTGTAGTAGTGAGGTAGTTGTGTGAACTGAGTGATTCGTCCCAACGATGGATGGTGTGATAACATTCTTAAGGGAATGCGTCCGTTTGTGTGTTTAGGTAATAATAGTAGTAGTAATGAATAAAGAGACCTAATTAAGTCATGCTCGAAGAGTCAATCATGCTTCAATTGGCACCAACACACTTAACTACGTGCTTATGGTTAGAGACAAGGTTTTTGAAAGAAATAACTCTAGTTAGTGACTTTATGACTCTTGTATTGACTTTGGTAATCATCGAGCGGTTAATTGGACCATAGTGATCTTTAAACTTGAATGTGGTTGTTGTGGGCCCTCGTCGCTATCCTCTTTTACAATCCAGTTATGTCACGACCCAATTTTACCTATAGGTCGTGATGGCACCCAACACTACAGCTAGGCAAGCCAACAAATAAATTAAACATATATCAATTATTTTCAGAATAATTTTATAAGTAATTTTATTATTTTACTAGCAATATTAAAGAAATTAGAAAAGATACCGATTAACTTAAATCCAAGAAAATAATACAATTCCAAATTCTACCAATGTGTGTGCCAAGACCTAGTGTCACAAGTGTATGAGCATCTAGTAAATTATACAAAACTCCAAATACTGTCTGAATAAAAATAGACAGAATAAAAAGAAAATACAAGGAGAGACACCGGTATCTGCAGAACAGTTCAGAAAGGCAGCTCACCACTACGTCTCTGGATAACATAGGTGTAAGATGATAGGTCCTCCACTAGTACCTGTCTCAGATCCTGCACAAAAAGTGCAGCAAGTGTAGTATGAGTACGTAAACAACATGTACCCAGTAAGCATCAAGCCTAATCTCGAAGTGGTAGAGACAAGATGGTCGACTTTGACACTCACTAAGGGTCAACAATAATAAATAGAATAAAATAGAATTATTTAAATCAGCATGATTCATAGAGTTAACAATAATTTTATTAAATCAGCAGAAATAATTAAATTCTTTCAATTTCAACAACTTCCAAACCATTAATTTAATTCACAAGCTGCAAATTAAAAATATCGAGGTATCGTGTATTTATTATTATTATTATTAAGCACGATTTCTGCCGAGGTCGTACGGCCCGTTCCAGAGTGTCGTGTACACTGCCAAGGGACGTGAGGTGCGATCCATAAATGCATCTATCCTGCCGAGGCGTTCGGCCCTCTCCACAAGAAAGGAGGACATTTTCTTATGTACCTCCTGAATGAGAGTATGTTTATTATAAGATAAATTCGAGAGGATGAATAATTTCTTTTAACAATTAATTAATTTAAACAAAAAATTTAAGCATATGAGATTTTCATCTTTTAATATTTTTCCCTAGCAATTCGCAATATATTTCTAATAATTTGATTAAATAAAGAATATAATTTTTACACATAATTCATGATTTGAGTCCTAAACTATCCGAACTTTAGCATAAATAATAGCTACGCACGGACTCTCATCACCTCGTGTGTACGTAGCCCCCATAATTAGCAATATTTATTAATTTAATTACCTATGGGGAAATTTCTCCCTCACAAGATTAGACAAGAGACTTACTTTGTCTCAAAGTCCACTTTTTCGATCAAAAATGTCGCGAAAACCTCAATTCGATGCCGAAAAATCCGAAACTATCCAAATATTATACAAAATAATTAATACATGTTCAATAATTCGAATTTAGACTATTAAATAAATTACCCTAACCAAAACAGTAAAATTCCTAAAATTCACCCCGGGCCCACGTGCCCGGATTCCGAAATTTTTCGGATGAAAGCGTTACCCATAATCTCAAGAACTCAAATATATAATTTCTATCCAATTCCATAACCATTTTCGTGGTTAAAATCTCATTTTTGTAAAAATCTAGGTTTTTCATCTAAACCTTTGATTTCTAAGATTTACTAGTTATAATCTACCCATAATCTATGTATTTAACTCAAGGTGTGTAGAATTAACTTACCTTCAAGTTGCTAGCTAAAATCCCCTCTCAAAAAGCTCCAAAATCGCCCAAGGATGGAAGAAATGAGGTTAAAAATGGTGAAATCCCGTTTTTAAGATATTCTATCTGTAACAATAGGCTCCTTCTTCGCGAACACGGTCAGGGCTTCGAAAACGCAAAAGGGGCCTCGCGAATGCGAAGGCTTCTGGCTTGCCCTTTTGCGAACGCGTGAGCTCCTTCGACGCGTAAGGAAACTTCACCCGGTCACATTCCTCTTTCGCGAACGCGTCGCCTGCCTCGCGAATGCGAAGGGAAAAAACCCAAGGCTTCGCGAATGCGTCGCCTTTCACATGAACGCGAAAGGCAATTGCCCAGTCCTATTTTCCTTCATCGCGAACGTGGGAACTCACGCGTTCGCGAAGAAGGAAACCATAATTGGAATTTTCTGGATTTTCCGACTTAGCTCTGGATGGTTCAAAACACACCCGAGCCCCTCGGGACCCTGTCCAAAGGCACCAACAAGTCTGAAATCATAATACGGACCTACTCGAACTCTCGAAATGCGTAAAACAACATCAAATCTAAGAATCATACCCCAAACCAAATTGATTCAAACTTAAGAACTTCAAGTTTTTCAATTTACTTCCAATGCGCCGAAACATACTTAAACTACTCGGAATGACACGAAATTTTGCATGCAAGTCTTAAATCACTATACAGAACTATTCCCAAACTTGAAATTCCAAACGGACTTCAATTACTCATAAACCTACTCCAAACCAAGTTTAAAGAACTTTAAACCTTCAAATAGTTGCTTTTCACTATTAAGCGCCAAAACGCTCTCGGGTTATCCAAAACCCGATTCAAACATACGCCCAAGTCCGAAATCATCATACGAACCTATAGGAACCGTCAAATCCCGATTCCGGGGTCGTTTTCTCAAAATGTTGACCGAAGTCAAACTTGGCCTTTTAAAGCCAACTTAAGGAACCAAGTATTCCGATTTCAACCCAAACACTTCCAAATCCCGAACCAACCATCCCCGCAAGTCAGAAATCATTAAAAGCACATACGGGAAGTTTTATTTTAGGGAACAAGATTCTAAAAGTTAAAATGACCGGTTGGGTCATTACATTCTCCACCTCTTAAACAAACGTTCGTCCTCGAACGGGTTTAGAATAATACCCGGAGTGCTAAATAAGTGTGGATATTTGCTCTGGATGTCCTCCTCGGCCTCCCAGGTCGCTTCCTCGACTGGTTGGCCCCTCCACTGGACTTTTACTGCAGAAATCCTCTTGGACCTCAACTGGCAAACCTGTTTATCAACAATGGCAACTGGCTCATTTTCATAACCCAAGCTATTATCTAGCTGAATTGGGCTGAAGTCTAACACATGTGATAGGTCAGCATGATACTTCCATAGCATAGATACATGGAAAATCGGATGAACTCCCGATAGACTGAGAGGTAATGCAAGCTCATAAGCAACCTCCCCAACTCGTCTCAACACCTCAAATGGGCCTATAAACCTTGGGCTCAATTTCCCCTTTTTCCCAAATCTCATGATTCCTTTCATCGGCGAAACTTTCAAGAGAACTTTTTCGCCTACCATAAATGATAAATCACGCGCTTTCTGATCCGCGTAACTCTTATGTCTGACTGTGCTGTACGAAGTCGCTCCTGAATCAACTTTAACTTTTCCAAGGCATCCTTCACCAAATCAGTACCATATAACTCAGACTCACCGGGCTCAAACCATCCAATGGGCAAACGGCATCGCCGACTATATAAAGCCTCAAACGGATCCATCTCGATGCTGGATTGGTAACTGTTGTTATAAGCAAACTCAGCAAAAGGAAAGAAACGATCCCACTGACCTCCAAAGTCAATCACACATGCCTTGAGCATATCCTCCAAAATCTGAATTGTCCTCTCTGACTGCCCGTCGGTCTGCGGATGAAAGGTTGTGCTGGGTTCTACACGGGTCCCCAACTCACTCTGTATTGCTCTCCAGAAATGTGAAGTAAACTGAGGACCTTTATCTGATATGATAGAAATTGGCACACCGTGCAACCGAACTATCTCCTAAATATAAATCTGAGCCAACCTCTCTGAAGTATACGTAGTCACAACCGGAATAAAGTGTGACGACTTGGTCAACCTGTCGACAATGACCCAAACTACATCAAACTTCCGCAAGGTCCGCGGCAACCCAACTACAAAGTCCATAGTGAAACGTTCCCATTTCCACTCTGGTATAGTCATCTACTGAAGTAGGCCACCTGGCCTCTGGTGCTCATATTTAACTTGCTGGCAATTTAGACACCTAGCTACATACTCAACTATGTCCTTCATTCGTCTCCACCAATAATGCTGCCTCAAATCACGATACATCTTCGTAGCACCTGGATGAATAGAATACCGAGAACTGTGTGCCTCCTCTAGGATCTTTTTCCTCAGTCCATCTATATTAGGAACACATAGACGATCCCGGAGTCGCACAACACCATCCCACCAATAGTAACTTTCTTGGCACCACCTCGTAGTACCTATTCTCAAAGAACCATTAAGCGTGGATCATCATACTGGCGAGCCTTGATCTGTTCAAATAATGAAGACTGGGCCACAACACATGCAAGAACTCGGCTGGGCTCTGAAATATCTAGTCGTACAAGTCTGTTAGCCAAGGACTGAATATCCAAAGCTAATGGCCTTTCCTCTGCTGAAATGAAAGCCAAACTACCCATTTTATCCGCCTTTCTACTCAAGGCGTCTGCAACTACATTTGCTTTGCCCGGATGATACAGGATAGTAATATCATAATCTTTTAATAACTCCATCCATCTACGCTGCCTTAAATTTAGGTCCCTCTGCTTGAACAAATGCTGCAAACTGCGATGATCAGTATAAACTTCACAGGACACCCCATAAAGATAATGCCTCAAAATCTTAAGAGCGTGAACAATCACAGCTAACTCCAAATCATGTACTGGATAATTCTTCTCGTGGGGCTTCAGCTGACGTGAAGCATATGCAATAAATCGCCCTTCCTGCATCAATACACAACCCAAGCCAATGTGTGAAGCATCACAATACACTGTATACATTCCCGAACCGGAAGGCAACCCTAACACTGGTGCTGTAGTCAATGATGTCTTGAGCTTCTAAAAGCTCGCCTCACAATCATCGGACCATCGGAACTGAACACCCTTTTGGGTTAATTTGGTCAAAGGTGCTGCAATAGATGATAAACCTTCCACGAACCGACGATAATAACCTGCTAAACCCAGAAAACTCCTGATCTCAGTCGCCGAAGTGGGACGAATTCTGAACTGCCTCAATCTTTTTGGGATCGACCTTAATACCCTCACCCGATACGATATGCCCAAAAAAAGCTATAGACTCTAGCCAGAACTCACATTTGGATAACTTAGCATATAGCTTCTGTTCCCGCAATGTCTGAAGCACTACTCTCATATGCTGCTCGTGCTCCTCCTTACTGTGCGAGTAGATCAAAATGTCATCAATGAAGACAATGAAAAACGAATCAATATATGGCCTGAATACCTTGTTCATCAGATCCATAAACGCTGTCGGGGCGTTAGTTAAACCGAAGGACATCACCAGAAACTCATAATGACCATATCTAGTCCGGAAAGCAGTCTTCGGAACATCCGAATCCCGAATCTTAAACTGATGGTACCCCGACCTCAAGTCGATCTTAGAGAACACCCTAGCACCCTGCAACTGGTCAAATAGATCATCAATACGCGGCAACAGGTACTTGTTCTTAATAGTGACTTTGTTCAATTGGCGATAATCAATACACATCCGCATTGTTCCATCCTTTTTTTTCACAAATAATACCGGTGCTCCCCAAGGTGATACACTGGGTCTGACGAACCCTTTGGCTAATAACTCCTCAAGCTGTTCTTTTAACTCTTTCAACTCTTTTGGAGCCATGCGATACGATGGGATAGATATAGGCTGGGTATCTGGAGCCAAATCAATACAGAAATCAATATAATGATCAGGTGGCATGCTTGGAAGATCTGAAGGAAATACATCGGAGAACTCCCGAACTACAGGCACGAAATCAATAACCGGAGTCTCTGCAGTAGTATCCCGAACATAGGCTAAATAAGCCAAACAACCCTTCTCAACCATGTGTTGAGCCTTCATAAAAGAAATAACCCGATTAAATGAACTAACAGACGAACCCTTCCACTCCAGCCTATGCAACACTGGAATAGCCAAGGTAACAGTCTTGTCATGACAATCTAGAATAGCATGATATGGAGATAACCAGTCCATGCCCAGAATAATTTCAAAGTTAGTCATCTCAAGTAGTAGAAGATCTGCTCTAGTTTCAAAACCACAAAATGTAATAATACAAGACCGGTAAATCCGGTTCACAACAACAAAATCTCCCACGGGAGTGGACACATAAACATGAGTACTCAAGGACTCACGAGAAATACCCAGGAATTGAGCAAATAGAGATGACACATATGAATACGTAGATCTTGGATCAAATAATTGTCACGACCCAAAATTCTAATATGTCGTGATGGCTCCTATCTCGATATTAGGCAAGCCGAAAATTTCAATAAACCACAATTTCTTTTAAGTCTGAAAATATAATATTTAAATATAATACATAATCCCACAAATACTGATACGAACACTCCCCAAAATCTGGTGTCACTGAGTACATGAGCATCTAATATGGATACAAGTCAAAAGTAAAATGTCTATAATAGTCTAAGACCAAATACAATAAACAAGGAGATAGGGAAGGATAGACAAGGTCTGCGAAATACGGCAACTACCTCTGAATCTCCAGAAAATCAGCTGTGCGGAAGAATCAACACCTGCTATGTCTAGGAATACCTGGGTCTGCACACGAAGTGCACGGTATAGTATGAATACAACCAACTAAGCAAGTAACAATAATAAATAAGGAACCGAAGATAATGACGAGCTACATAGTTACAGTTCATTTCCAGTAATTCCAACAAAGAATAGACATGCTTTCAAATCCGGCAGTTTAAGTCAAATCAATTTTATACTGTTCAAGTTCATGTAATCCGGATATAAAACCTTTCAGAGAATTTCACAACAATGACAGATAGCAACTAAGTTTAACAACAAATGAAAAGCAAGTACAACCTCCCAGGCCAACAATCACTCCACTCGTCACAACAACTCATCCACTCGGCTCTCAGCCCTCATCACTCACACTCAATGGGTACCCGCGCTCACGGGGGGTGTACAGACTCTAGAGTGGCTCCTACAGCCCAAGCGCTATAATCTGCACGGACAACTCACGTGCCATAATATAAGTATTTGGATCCACAAGGCCAACTCATGTGCTTCACGGCCAACTCACGTGCTATAGTATAATATAAGGATCCGCAAGGAAAACTCGCATGATGCACGGCCAACTCACGTGCTATAGTATAATATAAAGATCTGTACGGACAACTGACATGCTGCATGGCCAACTCGCGTGCTATGGTATAATATCTCACAATCAGGCCCTCGGCCTCACTCAGTCATAAAGCTCTCCAGTCTCCCGGGCTCTCCACAATCATAAAATCAGCCCAAACAACAATGATATGATACATCAATAATAAACAATAGAGACTGAGATAAAATAATCAAGTAGTTGTGACTGAGTACAAAACAACAATTTAAGCAGATAATTCACATGTACACGACCTTTGTGGGTCCCAACAATACCAACATATAGCCTAAACATGGTTTCTAGCATGACTTATAGTCAAGTTTCCACAACACATAGAGAGCACATAACTATCAACAAGTTATTCAGCTTTACAGTTTCTCCGGGACGGACCAAGTCACAATCCCCTCGGTGTATGCGCACACGCCCATCACCTAGCATGTGCATCACCTCCAAAATAATTACATGACACAAAATTTTGGAGTTTCATACCCTCAGGACCAGATTTAAAACCGTTACTTACCTCAGAGCGTGAAATTCTTTACTCTACTATGTCTTTGCCTCGCAAATCGGCCTCTGAATGCCTCGAATCTAGTCACAAATAATTCATTTCAGTCAATAAAATTTATTGGAATTAATTCCATATGAAAATATAATTTTTCATAAAAATCTGAATTTTAGCTCAAAAATCGCCTGTGGGGCCCACATCTCGGAACCTGACAAAAGTTACAAAATCCGAAAGCCCATTCAACCACGAGTCTACCCATACCAATTTTACCAAAATCCGACCTCAACTTGACCTTCAAATCTACAAATCTTATTTCCAAATTTCTAAGATCCAATCTCCGATTTACACCTCAAAATCATGTAATCTAGTCGGATTATTCGATGATAATTCAGTATTATGGAGTAGAAATAATCGCAAGGGACTTACCTCAAGTTTTCCTTGAAAATCTAATCAAAACTTGCCTCTCCTTAAGCTCCAATTTGTCAAAAATGGCGAATGGGACGAAATCCAGGCTTTATAATTCTGCCCAGACAGCCTCGGTTCTGCCTCGATCTTGGCTTTCGATCGTGGACCTCGATCCTGGGTCTCGATCCTAGGCCTCGATCGTGGGCCTCGATTTTGACCCTCGATCGTGGCCCTCGAACCTGGGCTCGATCGTGGCTTCCATCCTGATCCTCGACCCTGCTTTCGATCGTGGCCCTCGACTCTGGGCTCGATCGTGGCTTGATTCTGGGCTCGAATATGGGCTCGATTTCTGGCAAAAGAAATTTCAAGCAGAAGGAAATTGCACCAGCTATTGTAGTTCAATTTTTGATCCGTTAACCATCCGAAACTCACTCGAGGCCCTCGGGACCTCAACCAAATATACCAACAAGTCCTAAAACATTATACGAACTCAGTCGAATCCTCAAATCACCTCAAACAATGCTAAAACCATGAATTACACCCTAATTTAAGCCTAATGAACTTTGAAATTTCTAATTTCTACAAATGGCTCCGGAACCTGTCAAATCACGTCCGATTGACCTCAAATTTTGCACACAAGTCATAAATGACATAACGGAGGTATTCCAATTTTCAGAATCGGATTCCGACCCCGATATCAAAAAGTCAACCCCCGGTCCCCGGTCAAACTTCCTGAAAAATTTATTTTTCGCTATTTCAAGCCAAATTCCACTACGGACTTTCAAATAATTTTCCGGACATGCTCCTAAGTCCAAAATCACCATACGGAGCTATTGGAATCATCAAAATTCAAATCCGAGGTCGTTTACACATAGGTCCATATCCGGTCCACTTTTCTAACTTAAATTTTCAATTATGAGGCTAAGTGTCTCATTTCACTCCAGATTCCTTCCGGACCCGAACCCACTAACCCGGTAAGTCATAAAAAAATTATAAAGCATAAATTGAGTAGTAAATGGGGGAACGGTGTTATAATACTCAAAACGACCGGTCGGGTCGTTACATTCTCCCCTTCTTAAATAAATGTTCGTCCTCGAACGGGTTTAGATTAATACCTGGAGTCTCCAATAAGTGTGGATATTTGCTTCGCATCTCCTGCTCAATCTCCCAAGTAGCTTCTCCGGTTGGGCGGCCTCTCCACTGCACCTTCACTGATGTTATGCTCTTTGACCTCAGTTTTCTAACCTGCCAGTCTAAAATAGCCATCGGCTCCACATCGTAAGTCAAATTACTGCTCAGTTGTACTATATTGTAGTCCAGAATATGAGACGGATCCCCAACAAACTTTCGGAGCATGGATACATGGAACACTGGATGAACACCTGATAGACTAGGTGGCAAAGCAAGTTCATAAGCTGCCTCTCCAATTTTTTTAAGTATCTCAAAAGGCCCAATATACCAAGGGCTCAACTTGCCTTTCTTCTCGAACCTCAACACACCCTTCATGGGTGAAATCTTGAGCAGAACCTCTCCCCAACCATGTAAGTAACATCACGGACCTTCCTGTCGGCATAACTCTTCTGTCTAGACTGCGCCATGCAAAGCCGTTCCCGAATCACTTTGACCTTCTCTAAAGCATCTTGAACCAAGTCAGTACCTAATATTCTAACCTCACCCGGGTCAAACCAACCCACCGGAGACCGACACCATCTCCCATATAAAGCTTCATACGGAGCCATCTGAATGCTTGATTGGTAGCTATTATTGTAAGCAAACTCCGCGAGTGGCAGAAATTGATCCCAAGAACCCCCAAAATCAATGACACAAGGGTGCATCATATCCTCCAATATCTGAATAATGTGCTCGGATTGTCCGTCCGTCTGAGGGTGAAATGTTGTACTCAACTGAACCCGTGTGCCCAATTCTCGCTGCACTGCTCTCCAAAACTGTGATGTAAACTGTGTGCCCCTATCTGAAATGATGGACACTGGCACACCGTGTAGGCAAACAATCTCGCGAATATAAATCCCAGCCAACCGCTCCGAAGAATAATTAGTACCAACTGGAATAGAATGCGTAGATTTGGTCAATCGATATACTATCACCCAAACAGCATCAAATTTTCTCAAGGTCTGTGGGAACCCAACTATGAATTCCATGGTAATACGCTCCCATTTCCACTCCGGAATTTCAAGTCTCTGAAGTAATCCTCCTGGTCTCTGATGCTCGTACTTTACCTGTTGATAATTTAAACACCGAGCTACAAACCCAATTATATCTTTCTTCATCCGCCTCCACCAATAGTGCTGCCTCAAATCCTGATACATCTTCGTGGTACCTGGATGAATGGAGTACCGCGAACTGTGAGCTTCCTGGAGAATCAACTCATGCAAACCATCTATATTAGGCACACATAGCCTACCCTGCATCCGTAATACACCATCATCTCCAATAGTGACTTCCTTGGCATCACCGTGCTGAACCGTGTCCTTAAGGACAAGCAGATGTGGATCATCATACTAGCGCTCTCTGATGCGATCATATAAAGAAGACCGAGAAACCACATAAGCCAAAACTCGATTCGGCTCGAAAACATCCAATCTAACAAACTGGTTGGCCAAGGCCTGAACATCCAATGCTAAAGGTCTCTCTGCTACCGGTAAGTATGTTAAGCTGCCCAAACTCTCTGCCTTACGACTCAAGGCATCGGCGACCACATTGGCCTTTCCGGGATGATAGAGAATGGTAATGTCATAATCCTTAAGCAACTCTAACCACCTCCGCTACCGCAAATTAAGATCCTTCTGTTTAAATAAATGTTGTAGTCTCCGATGATCGGTATATACCTCACACTAGACATTGTACAAGTAATGCCGCCACATTTTTAAGGCATGAACAATAGTTGCTAACTCAAGATCGTGGACTGGATAATTCTTCTCATGTACCTTTAACTATCTGAACGCATAGGCAATCACCCTACCGTATTGCATAAGCACTGCGCCGAGACCAATACGCGAAGCATCACAATACGCAATATAAGACTCTAAACCTGTAGGCAACACCAATACCGGAGTTGTAGTCAAAGCTGTCTTAAGCTTCCGAAAGCTCTCTTCACACTCATCTGATCACCTGAACGGAGCACCTTTCTAGGTCAATTTAGTCATAGGCGATGCAATAAACGAGAATCCCTCCACGAAACGACGATAATAACTGGCCAAGCCGAGAAAACTCCGAATCTCAGCAACTGAAAATGGTCTGGGCCAACTCTGAACTGCCTCTATTTTCTTTGGATCCACCTTAATTCTTTCACTGGACACTATATGTCCCAATAATGCCACCAAACCAAGCCAAAACTCGCACTTAGAGAATTTGGCATAAAGTATTTTCTCTCTCAGCCTCTATAATACAATACCCAAGTGTTGTGCATGCTCCTCCTGGCTACGAGAGTACACCAGAATATCATCAATAAATACCACGACAAATAAATCAAGATATGGCTGGAATACATTATTCATCAAATACATAAATGTTGCTGGGGCATTGGTTAGCCCAAAAGACATCACAAGAAATTCATAGTGGCCATAACGAGTCCTGAATGCCGTCTTTAGAATATCCGAATCCCGAATTTTAAACTAGTGATACCCAGACCTCGAATCAATTTTGGAGAACACTCTCGCTCCCTGAAGCTGGTCAAATAAGCCATCAATACGCGGCAAAGGATATTTATTCTTGATTGTAACTTTGTTCAACTGCCTATAATTAATGCACATCCGCATAGTACCATCTTTCTTTTTCACAAACAAAATCGGTGCACCCCAAGGTGACACACTAGGCCTAGTAAACCCCTTTTCAAGGAGTTCTTGAAGTTGCTCTTTCAATTCTTTTAACTCAGCTGGTGCCATACAATACAGAGGAATAGAAATGGGCTAAGTGCCCTGCACCAAGTCAATACCGAAATCAATATCCCTGTCGGGTGGCATACCCGGCAGGTCTGCAGGAAATACATCCGAAAAGTCTCGCATGACCGGTACTGAATCAATAATAGGAGTATCTGCATCAACATCCCTCATAAAGGCCAAATATGACAGACATCCCTTTCCAACCTTACGTTGGGCCTTCAAATAAGAAATAACCCTGATAGGAACAAAATCTAGAGAACCTCTCCATACAATCTTTGGCAACCCCGGCATCGTCAACGTCACGATTTTTGCATGACAGTCCAGAATAGCATGACATGGAAACAATAAATCCATACCCAGGATTACATCGAAATCAACTACACCAGTAATAAGAGGTCAACTCTAGCCTCCAGTTCCCCAATAGTTACCACACACGATCGATACACACGATCCACAGTAATAATATCGCCCGCCGGTATAGATACACAAACAGGTGAAACTAAGGACTCACATGGCATATCCAGATAATGGGCAAAATACGATGATACATATGAATAAGTGTAATCGGGGTCAAATAATATAGAAGCCTCCCTGTGGCATACAAAGACAATACCTGTGATCACTGCATCTGAGGCAACAACATCTCGCCTGGCAGGAAAAGCATAGAATCGAGCCTGCCCGCCACCTGATCGGCCTCCCTCTCCTGGACGACCCTTTTCTGCCTGACCCCCACCACGAGCTGGCTGGGCGGGTGATGGAACTGTTGGTGCTGGTGCTGTCAGTCGAGGACTCTACTGTGGAGCCCCACTCAATAGCCTAGGACACTCTCTCTTGAAATGACCAATTTCTCCGCATTCGAAACAAACCCCTCCTCTGATGGAACTGTTGCTCCTGATAACTCGAGGAATTACCTGCAGAAGCCTGAGCGGACAAAACATGATGAGAACTCTATGCTGGTAGTGCACTGAATGAAAACTGGCATGAGTCAGCACTGTAATAACCGTGGCTAGCTGATGCACCACGATGAACTGGATGACCCGTCTGAGCGTGTCTGTAAGAACCACCCCTACTGCGGTAAAACTGACCCCCTGAAGGAACACCATTGTAATCACCTGGACCACGAGGCCTATTAGACTCTCTCTCTCTCTCTCCACTTTCCTGGCAATGAACCATCTCTATCTGCCGAGCAATGTCTACTACCTCATCAAAAGAAGCACCAGATACCCTCTCCCTAGTCATAAGTAACTGCAGCTGATATGTGAGGCCATCAATGAACCTCCTAATCCTCTCCCAATCTGTGGGAACCAACCATACTGTGTGACGAGCCAACCCAGAAAATCTCATCTCATATTGCGTCACGGACATATCACCCTAGTGAAGCTGCTCAAACTATATGTGCAACTCTCTACAGGACTGAGTCACAAACTTCTCCAAAAAGACCACGGAGAACTGATTCCAAGTAAGGGGTGTTACGCCAACAGGCCTATGCCTCTCGTAAGTCTCCCGCCATCTGAGTGCAGCACCAGAAAACTGAAAAGTAGTGAATGAGACCCCATTTGTCTCTAGAATACCCATTATCTGAAGCATCCGTTGACATCTATCCAAAAAACCCTGAGCATCCTTTGACTCAATACAGCTAAATGGTGGAGGTCGAAGCCTCTCAAATCTCTCAAGTCTCCTCTGCTCATCATCTGCCATAACAAGAACTACCGGGGCCTAAACAGCTATAACCGGCTGGGCTGGTAGTGCCCCCGGTATCTGAAGTCCCTATACTACCTGGTCTGGACTACGGGCAATAGGGTTATGAGTACCTCCCCCGACCTGAGAAGTGGTAGGTGCGGCCTGAGCCGAAACCACCTGAGCCAGACCAGTACAAACTGCCAATATCTGGGCCAAAGTCTCCTGAAGGCCTGGAATCTCAATGGGCATAGCTGGTGCCTCAGCTGATCCTGTCGGCTCAGCTATATCTGGAATCTGCTCCTGAGCTGGAGCGACTGGTGGTACTATAGGTGCTGGTCCAACTATGGTACGAGCTACACCTCGACCTCTGCCTCAACCCCGGCCTCTACCACAGCCCCGGCCTCTCGCGGCCCTAACTGGTGGCTGACCATCCGATTCGGTAGTATATGTCCTCACCATCTGTGAGAGAATAGAATAACAGAAATTTAGTTCCAGAATCAACAAATTCGCACAACAGAATACAAGAAAGTGAAGTTTTCCTAAGGATTCTGCAGCCTCTCGAAGATAAGTATAGACGTCTCTGTACCGATCCGCAAGACTTTACTAAACCTGTTCATGACTCATGAGACCTATGTAACCTAGTGCTCTCATACCAACTTGTCACGACCCAAAATCCTAACCTGTCGTGATGGCGCCTATCTCGATACTAGGCAAGCCGAAAATCTCAATAAACCACAATTTCTTTTAAGTCAGAAAATATAATATTTAAATATAATACATAATCCCACAAATACTGATACGAACACTCCCCAAAATCTGGTGTCACTAAGTACATGAACATTTAATATGGATATAAGTCAAAAGAAAAATGTCTATAATAGTCTAAGACCAAATACAATAAACAAGAAGATAGGGAAGGAGAGACAAGGTCTGCGAAACATGGCAGCTACCTCTGAATCTAATCAGCTGTGCGGAAGAATCAACACCCGCTATGTCTAGGAATACCTGGGTCTGCACACGAAGTGCAGGGTGTAGCATGAGTACAACCAACTCAGCAAGTAACAATAATAAAAAAGGAACTGAAGATAATGACGAGCTACATAGTTATAGTTCATTTCCAGTAATTCCAGCAAAGAATAGACATGCTTTCAAATCCGACAGTTTAAGTCAAATCAATTTTATACTATTCAAGTTCATGTAATTCGGATATAAAATCTTTCAGAGAATTTCACAACAATGGCAGATAGCAACTAAGTGCAACAATAAATGAAAAGCAAGTACAGCCTCTCAGGCCAATAATCACTCCACTCGTCACAACAACTCATCCACTCGGCTCTCACACTCAATGGGTACCCGCGCTTACTAGGGGTGTACAGACTCTAGAGGGACTCCTACAGCCCAAGCGCTATAATCTGCACGGACAACTCACATGCTGTACGGACAACTCATGTGCCATAATATAAGTATTTGGATCCGCACGGCCAACTCACGTGCTTCATGGCCAACTCACGTGCTATAGTATAATATAAGGATCTGCACGGACAACTCACGTGATGCACGGCCAACTCACGTGCTATAGTATAATATAAGGATCCGCACGGACAACCGACGTGCTGCACGGCCTACTCACGTGCTATGGTATAATATCTCACAATCAGGCCCTCGACCTCACTCAGTCATAAAGCTCTCGAGTCTCTCGGGCTCTCCACAATCATAAAATCAGCCCAAACAACAATGATATGATACATCAACAATGAACAATAGAGACTGAGATAAAATAATCAAGTAGTTGTGACTGAGTACAAAACAACAATTTAAGTAGATAATTCACATGTACATGACCTCTATGGGTCCCAACAATACCAACATATAGCCTAAACATGGTTTCTAGCATGACTTATAGTCAAGTTTCCACAACATATAGAGAGCACATAATTATCAACAAGTTATTCAGCTTTACAATTTCTCCGGGACGGACCAAGTCACAATCCCCTCGGTGTACGCCCACACACCTGTCACCTAGCATGTGCGTCACCTCCAAAATAATTACTTGACACAAAATTTCAGAGTTTCATACCCTCTAGACCAGATTTAAAACTGTTACTTACCTCAGAGCGTGAAATTCTTTACTCTGCTATGTCTTTGCCTCGCAAATCGGCCTTCGAATGCCTCGAATCTAGTCACAAATAATTCATTTCAGTCAATAAAATTTATTGGAATTAATTCCATATGAAAATACAATTTTTCATAAAAATCCGAATTTTAGCTCAAAAATTGCCTGTGGGGCCCACGTCTCGGAACCTGAAAAAAGTTACAAAATCTGAAAGCTCATTCAACCACGAGTCTACCCATACCAATTTTACAAAAATCCGACCTCAACTCGACCCTAAAATCTACAAATCTTATTTCCAAATTTCTAAGTTCCAATCTCCGATTTACACCTCAAAATCATGTAATCTAGTCGGATAATTCCTTGAAAATCTATCAAAACTCGCCTCTCCTCAAGCTCTAATTTGTCAAAAATGTCGAATGGGACGAAATCCTTGCTTTATAATTCTGCCCAGACAGCCTTGGTTCTGACTCGATCTTAGCTTTCGATCGTGGTCCTCGATCCTGGGTCTCGATCCTAGGCCTCGATTCTGACCCTCGATCCTGGCCCTCGATCCTGGGCCTCGTTCGTGGCCCTCGACCCTGGGCTCGATCGTGGCTTCCATCTTGATCCTCAACCCTGCTTTCGATCGTGGCCCTCGACTCTGGGCTCGATCGTGGCTTGATTCTGGGCTCGAATATGGGCTCGATTTCTGGCAGAAGAAATTTCGAGCAGAAGGAAATTGCACCAGCTGTTGTAGTTCAATTTTTGATCCGTTAACCATCCGAAACTCAACGGAGGCCCTCGGGACCTCAACCAAATATACCAACAAGTCCTAAAACATCATACGAACTTAGTAGAATCCTCAAATCACCTCAAACAATGCTAAAACCATGAATTACACCCCAATTTAAGCCTAATGAACTTTGAAATTTTTAATTTCTACAAATGACTCCGGAACCTGTCAAATCACGTCCGATTGACCTCAGATTTTGTACACAAGTCATAAATGACATAATGGAGGTATTCTAATTTTCAGAATCGGATTCTGACCCCGATATCAAAAATGCAACCCCCCGGTCAAATTTCCCAAAAATTCAACTTTCGGTATTTCAAGCCTAATTCCACTACGGACCTCCAAATAATTTTCCGGACACACTCCTAAGTCCAAAATCACCATACGGAGCTATTGGAATCATCAAAATTCAAATCTGAGGTCGTTTACACATAGGTCCATATCCGGTCCACTTTTCAAACTTAAATTTTCAATTATGAGGCTAAGTGTCTCATTTCACTCCGGATTCCTTCCGGACCCGAACCCACTAACCCGGTAAGTCATAAAACAACTATAAAGCATAAATTGAGCAGTAAATTGGGGAACAGGGTTATAATACTCAAAACAACCGGCCGGGTCATTACAATAATACTGAGGCATCTTTGTCGCAAACAGAAATAATACCTGTAATCATGGCATCTGACACCTCTGCATCTGGTCTGGCCAGAAAAGCATAGAACCGAGCTGGAGCGCCAACTGGATGGCCTCCACCTGGCTGACCTCTACCTCTAGGATGCCCCCTACCCACCTGTCCTCCACCTCTTGGTGGTCGAACAACTGGTGGAGCAACTGGTCCGGTAAGCATAGGCTGCTGACCCTGCTGTACTAGTCTACCCCGAAACCTGGGCAAAACCTCCGCATGTGACTGGGATCCCCGCACTCGTAACAACTCTTCGGTGCAATGGGTTGCTGACTAAGTGTCTGGCCCTGGGGAACTGAATACCCACTAGGAGGACCCTGAATAGCCGGTGGGCGGTAAGAACTCTCTGGTATAGCACTAAGATAGGGTTGCACTGGAGCACCTCGAGGAGGCGGTGGTGCTGGATATGGGGGCCTGCTGGACTACCCTCTCACGAACTGACCTCTGCCCCCATGCGGAGCACCTCTAAACTCTCCAGAATATCTAAACCGCTTATCTCTCATAACCTGCTATCGGCTCCGCTGACGCACACCCTCAATCCTCCAGGCTATCTCCACAACTAGTTGATAAGAAGTACCCATCTCCACCTCTCGAGCCATAGTGGCCTAAATGCCACTATATAAACCTGCAGCAAACCTCCGCACTTTCTCCGCCTCAGTAAGGATTATCATAAGTGCATGGCGAGATAACTCAAAAAACCTCGCCTCATAATCGGTCACTGACATTTGACCCTGCTGGAGCTGCTCAAACTGAAACCTCAACTCTTCCCTCTGGGAGGGTGGAATATACATGTCCAGGAAGATACGGGTGAACCTGTCCCAAGTCATGGGAGGAGAATCTGCTGGTCTGTCAGGGATATAAGACTTCCACCATCTACGGGCTCTTCCCTCTAGCTGAAAAGTAGCAAAGTCTACCCCATGAGACTCCAATATCCTCATATTGTGTAGTCTATCCCTGCACTGCTCAATGAAGTCCTGGGGATCCTTATGTCGCTCACCCCCAAAGACAGAAAGGATGTAGTCTAGTCCATCTGTCCAATAGTTTCTGCGGATCAGCGGCTGCAGCTGGCCTGGGCTCAGGTGTAGCTGTTGCCACTGGCTGGGCTCCACCCACGGGTAGTGCACCCTGGGTCTCATATACAGCAGCTGCCTGCCCATGAGCCTGTGCGGTCAGAGTCTGTGCTCCCCCTCCTGCCTGAGATGTGGCTGGGTCTATCGAAAATAAACCGACATGAGTCATAGTGTCCATGAACCGCAACATACGACCCATAACATCCTGGAATCCCGATGCAGATGTGAAATCCACCGGAGTTGGCTCCGCCACAGGCATTTCACCCTGCTCTTCAATAATGGGATCCTCTGCTGGACCCAGTGGTGGCATAACTGGAACAGTCCTGGGACGTCCTCTACCACGGGCTGGAGCCCTCCCCCGGCCTCTGTCTCGCCTCTAGTAACTGGGGGAGTAGCTCTTCCCTGGTCTGGAGCCTCATTCGAGCGCATTCTCGCTATCTGTGAGAGAGTAAGAGAAAGATATTTAGTACTACATCAATTACACGATGGAAGATGAAGAAAGGTAGTTTCCTAACACCCTATAGCCTCTCAAAGATAAGTACAGACGTCTCCATACCGATCCGCAAGACTCTATTAGACCTGCTCATAACTTGTGATACCTACATGAACCTAGTGCTCTGATACCATGTTGTCACGACCCAATTTCACCTATAGGTCGTGATGGCGCCCAACAGTACAGCTAGGCAAGCCAACAAATAAATTAAACATATATCAATTATTTTCAGAATAATTTTCTAAGTAATTTTATTATTTTACTAGCAATATTAAAGAAATTAGAAAAGATACCGATTAACTTAAATCCAAGAAAATAATACAATTTCATATTCTACCAATGTGTGTGCCAAGACCTGGTGTCACAAGTGTATGAGTATCTAGTAGATTATACAAAACTCCAAATATTGTCTGAATAAAAATAGACAGAATGAGAAAAAAATACAAGGAGAGACACTGGTAGCTGCAGAACGGCTTAAAAAGGCAGCTCACCACTACGCCTCTGGATAACGTTGGTGTAAGATGATAGGTCCTCCACTAGTACATGCCTAAGATCCTGCACAAAAAGTGCAGCAAGTGTAGTATGAGTACGTAAACAACGTGTACCCAGTAAGTATCAAGCATAATCTCGAAGAGGTAGAGACGAGATGGTCGACTTTGACACTCACTAAGGATCAACAATAATAAATAGAATAAAATAGAATTATTTAAATCAGCATGATTCACAGAGTTAACAATAATTTTATTAAATCAGCAGAAATAATTAAATTCTTTCAATTTCAACAACTTCCAAACCATTAATTAAATTCACAAGCTGCAAATTGAAAACATCGAGGTATCGTATACTTATTATTATTATTATTAGGCACGATTTCTGCCGAGGTCGGACGGCCCGTTCCAGAGTGTCGTGTACACTGCCGAGGGACGTGCGGCGTGATCCATAGATGCATCTATCCTGCCGAGGCGTTCGGCCCGCTCCACAAGAAAGGAGGACATTTTCTTATGTACCTCCGGAATGAAAGTATGTTTATTATAAGATAAATTCGAGAGAATGAACAATTTCTTTTAACAATTAATTAATTTAAACAAAAAATTTAAGCATATAAGATTTTCATCTTTCAATATTTTTCCCTAACAATTCGCAATATATTTCTAATAATTTGATTAAATAAAGAATACAATTTATACACATAATTCATGGTTTGAGTCCTAAACTACCCGGACTTTAGCATAAATAGTAGCTACGCACGGACTCTCATCACCTCGTGTGTACGTAGCCCCCACAATTAGCAATATTTATTAATTTAATTACCTATGGGGAAATTTTCCCCTCACAAGATTAGACAAGAGACTTACCTTGTCTCAAAGTCCACTTTTCCGATCTAAAATGTCGCGAAAAACTCAATTTGATGCCGAAAAATCCGAAACTATCCAAATATTATACAAAATAATTAATACATGTTCAATAATTTGAATTTAGGCTATTAAATAAATTACCCTAACCAAAACAGTAAAATTCCTAAAATTCACCCCAGTCTCACGTGCCCGGATTCCGAAATTTTTTGGATGAAAACATTACCCATAATCTCAAGAACTCAAATATATAATTTCTATCCAATTCCATAACCATTTTCGTGGTTAAAATCTCATTTTTATAAAAATCTAGGTTTTTCATCTAAACCTTTGATTTATAAGATTTACTAGTTATAATCTACTCATAATCTATGTATTTAACTCAAGGTGTGTAGAATTAACTCACCTTCAAGTTGCTAGTTGAAATCCCCTCCCAAAAAGCTCCAAAATCGCCCAAGGATGGAAGAAATGAGGTTAAAAATGGTAAAATCCCGTTTTTAAGACATTCTGTCCGGAACAGTAGGCTCCTTCTTTGCGAACGCGGTCAGAGCTTCGCGTTCGCGAAGGCCAATTTCCTCAGCCTCAACATTACCTTTCGTGAACGCGAAAGGGGCCTCGCGTACGCGAAGACTTCTGGCTTGCCCTTTCGCGAACGTGTGAGCTCCTTCGTGAACACGTAAGAAACTTCACCCGGTCCCAGTCCTCTTTCGCGAACACGTTGCCTACCTCGCGACGCGAAGGGCAAAAACTCAAGACTTCGCGAACGTGTCGCCTTTCACACAAATGTGAGAGGTAATTGCCCTGTCCCATTTTCCTTCATCGCAAACGCGAGGGAACTCACGCGTTCGCGAAGAAGGAAATCATAACTGGAATTTTTTGGTTTTTCCGACTTAGCTCCGGATGGTTCAAAACACACCCAAGCCCCTCGAGACCCCATCCAAAGGAACCAACAAGTCTGAAATCATAATACGGACCTACTCAAACTCTCGAAAGGTGTAAAACAATATCAAATCTAATAATCATACCCCAAACTAAATTGATTCAAACTTAAGAACTTTAAGTTTTTCAATTTACTTCCAATGCGCCGAAACATACTTAAACTACTCAGAATGACACGAAATTTTGCGTGCAAGTCTTAAATCACTATACGGAATTATTCCTAAACTCGAAATTCCAAACGGACTTCAATTACTCAAAAACCTACTCCAAACCAAATTTAAAGAACTTTAAACCTTCAAATAGTTGATTTTCACTATTAAGCGCCAAAACGCTCCCGGGTTATCCAAAACCCGATTCGAACATACGCCCAAGTCCGAAATCATCATACGAACCTACAGGAACCGTCAAATCCCGATTCCGGGGTCATTTTCTCAAAATATTGACCGAAGTCAAACTTGGCCTTTTAAATCCAACTTAAGGAACCAAGTGTTTCGATTTCAACCCAAACACTTCCAAATCCTGAACCAACCATCCCCGCAAGTCATAAATCATTAAAAGCACATACGGAAAGTTTTATTTTAGGGAACGGGGTTCTAAAAGTTAAAATGACCGGTTGGGTCATTACAAGTTGCGTGAGGGGTGAGATGAATTGTTACTAGTCCATGTATTTGTGCGAAGGGTCTAGAACTTGCCCCGAATATATTTCAAGGCGAAATCCTAAGTTTTGCTTGGTTTGAGAAGTGATTGTAGGCTATTCGTGGCCCGTTTGCGTTTTCTATTGCCAACCAATGTCATTATCCCTAGTCAACCCTTTTGAGCCTCTAACCTTTCTCATTTGATAATCATGTTACAAGCCTTTGCCCGTTTTGTCGTGACCCTCTCTTAACACCCGATCTTTCCTTAACACTCTTGTAAAATAAAATGGCTTAAAACTTAAGTTTGGGGGAGATATGCGGAAGTTAAAAAAGGTATCAAGGCACAAAAAGAGAAAAGAAACGATCTCTATGAGAAGAAAAGGTAAGAAAGGAAAAGAACAAAAAGAAAAATGCAAAAAGTGAATAAGTGGAAGGGTTGAATGGATCCAAAAAGAGGTAATGATCCCAAGCATTAAGAAATCAAAAGGGAGAAAAAGAATGAAATGAACAAGAAAGAGTGATGTTAAATCTCTCTAATAATCCCCTAATGAGGAGATAATGCCTCCAAGAATTGGCAAGTGTGAGCCAAGAAATGAAAATTGGAGTGCTTAAGGAAAGGTGTAACCACTTACCCATATGGTATCCTACCCTAACCCAAAAGCCTTCATTACATCCCGAAAGAAGTCCTACTTGATTTTAAACTGAGTGAGCTTACATTAGTGGCGATCTATATGATGGACAAGCCTATGATACTTGAGGACGTATTTGTGACATTCTCTTGTGAGAGATGAGTGAACCCTTAATGAATCTTTGAATTGAATGCTAAATTTCTTAAGTGAGCTTGGCAAATGGAAAGTAGAGGAGGAAGAGTTTGGAGTCCACCATGGCCTATATGATAGGGCAAGAGTCCTTGATGAGTAAAGTCAATTCTTGAAGCTCAAATGTCACATTAGAACTATACGTGCATGAATGTTTATCTTGTTGCCTTGTTGATAATGCATGAGTAGTGTGGGCAATTATTGGTCCCAACTGATGTGTGAATGTCTCACCTTTGACTCGCTAAAGTGATAATTAACTCTTGGAGGTGGGAACTGGTTTATTTGCTTGAGGACAAGCAAAGACTTAAATTTGGGGTAGTTGATAAGTAGGGATTTTGACTGCTTATTAGCATCTTTTTGCTCGTGTCTTAGTCCGAAAGTATCAAATTGTGTTCCTAAAACTAATAAAATTGTGCAAATTGCAAGAATGCTGGAAGTTTGGTCTCTCGTGATGAGTTCAGACTCAAAAAGGAGTGTTCCGAAGCACAAGGCAATAAAGAGCGTTGAAGCAAAGATGTGCGGTCCGCAGAAGGAATTCTGAGGCCGCAGAAGAAATTGCGGACCGCAGAATTCCATCTGCGGCCTCAACCCAAGCCAAAGAGCTCAACATGATTTTCAGCAATGTGCATCCGCACATGAATTGTGTGGCCGCATAACTAGTCTTGCACTGACAAATATTTTCAAGTTCAGAGAATGTGCTGAAGTCCAAATCCTGAAGCCTAGCAGAAGTGCGGACCGCACAAGAATTGTGCGACTGCAGAAGTTTGCTTCGCAGCCGCAATTCAGAGATGTACGGCTGCAGACTCCTCCTTCCTACCAACTGAAAAAATCTGCAGACCGCACATGGAATTGTGCGGCCATATAACCTCCTTAGGGGTATTTTTGTATGCGATTTTTAGCCTAGTATAAATAGATGAGTTTCACAAAATTAGGTCAAGTTTGAACATTCAAAGTTGCTATAGCCGTGTCTTTTTACTATTTTAGGAAGTTTTAGCTTATTTGGGTATTTTAACATTAGATTTAATCATTGTAATCCTTCATTATGAGTTTAATTAGTTTTTCTTCTTTATTTTCTGCAATTTCCATTATGAGTAGCTAAATTTTTACTAGGGTTGTGACCCAACCCTAGTGTGTAAACTTTATGAGTATTTAATTTAGTGCTTGTTTATGATTGAGTGTTGATTATTTAGCTTAGTTCATGCTTCAATTTTAGAATTTATGGTTGCAAACATTGATTCATGCCTATTTAATTTAGTCTCTTCTTGAGAGAGAAGGACCTAGTCTAGGATAACTTAGCTAACAAGGAATTGGGTTAATTGAGAGATTGATTAACCTAATTAAAGGATTCAAACTAGAAATAGTAAGAACCCGACTTGAGCTTTTATCAATTGTTTTGGTCGATACCGATTTGGACTTGAGAAAGTCAAATTGGGAAAAATACTCACTTGCCGAGAGGTATTTAACAGGTAATGTAGAGTTGAGAGCAATAAGACACCCCAATCAACAAAACAAGCATTAATGTCTTTATCTCATTAGGCAAACACCTAGGTTATGGTCACAGCCCTAGGCCTTTAACCTATTTGGAAAAACCTCAAAAATATTTATATCTAATCTATTTTCGTTAGCTTGCATTCATTAGAGTAACAGTAGAAGTAGAAAGCAAAACTTTGTTGTGGAAGTGCAATCTTAGATAACCCATTTGCTTGCTTCAAATATATACTCCTAATACCCTTTATAACTCCCAGTGCATTCGACCCCGACTCATAGTTGGGTAATTATTATTACATACGACCGTATCATATCTCTTATTAAGGTGTGTTGTGGACGTAATCAATCCCGGACTAGTTAACAAGTATGAATGAAGTACAGAGGTTAACCGGTAGACTGGCGGCTCTAAGCAGGTTTATCTCGGGGCATTCGAAGAAATGTCATCACTTCTTTCACTTTTGGAAAAGAAGAACAATTTCATGTGGACTCCAGAATGCCAACAAGCGTTGAAAGATCTAAAAAAGTACATATCTAGTGTCTATCCCTCTATTGCTATCAAAACCGGTAGAAGTTGAGATATTATTAATATATTTAGTGGTCTCGGAGGTAGAGGTAAGCGTTATTCTGGTCCGGGAGGAAGAAGGTGTTACAACCCAAATTCGCATACCATAGATCACGTCGTAAGTTAGTCGATGTAAATCCAAGAAGAGATTATCTTTGAGATGATAAGAAGTTAATCCTATTGGTCTTAAACGATACAAGGGTGTATAAGAGTGGTTAACAAATATTAGAAGTTAAACGAATCAAGGATGTTGTAACCCGTATTTTCGGGTAACACTAGAGGTGATTAACAGTCCCAAGAGGTCTTGTTTTAATGTATTTGAATCATATAATATCCGCATCATAAGTCTTGAAGTCAAGCGAGTTATGAAACAAAAGTTGATAAAAGTTGTCGCAACTTAGGTTTATAATTTTACTTAAACTTTAGGTCAAATGTTACTGCATTTTTCTCCCAATGTTCTTGGAATTATGGGGTGATCTACCTATCAAATTGAAGATCTATGAGTCTAGTTTCCAACGCATTAAACCGTTCGTTGATACGATCTCGGAATAGAGAGATATTCGCGTTTTCGCGAGAGTGCGCCAAGCTGCTCTCTATGGGGCCCACAAAGGCGGTTTAAGACATATGGACATATATAAGATACCTCAACCCCGTTTTAAGTCATTATATTTCAGTATATTCAGACCTTATAACCCTAAAAACAGTCTCTCAAGGTTCTCTCATGATCCAAGACCCAAACAAAGGGCAAACAACACAAATCAAATGTCGGGAATCCCGTGGCGCTAGTAAGTTTCTTGTTCTTCTTGTAGTTGCTGATTTTTGTGTTGTTCCAGCTCGTGTGGGAGGTTGTTTTAAGTGTTTTATGTCCTGTAAATACACCTTCAAGTTTTTAATATCAACCCTAGGTGATTTCAAGTCTTCTAAAGTAATTCTAGTGCCGAAAAACCCGAATTAATTGCTAGTTTCGCTTCCTTGTTCTTGTGGCAGAATTGAAGAGATATTTCGTGGAAAATTAAGGTCAAATTGGAGTTGTTCTTTCTGTTTAAAGGTAAGGAACCTCTTACTCTATATATATTTAAGATTATCCAAGTTGCAGCTAAGTCGTTGAAGCTAGAACTTGTGAAATATATATCGAAAAGCTTGGTAGTAATGTTGTTGGTTGGTGGACTGTTTTGGAGGCTCAATATGATTATTAATGATGTTGTTTGGGCTGTTTGGTGATTGTATTGACTTGTGGGAAGTCATATAAATAGGGGAGGTGCTGTCCGTTTCATCGTAAAATAGGTTGTGGTCGATACATAATAGTTACGACGCTTAAACGATAATGATAGTGTCATTTGTCTTATTGTAGACTAAGGAGTCGTGATATTTGCATAGCTTGAGGTTGGGCAGTATATACAAGGTATGTGAGTCTATCCCCTTCATTCTTTTGCACGACTCCGATTGTACATAATGTAATGAACGAGCTCCCAAAGATACTCTACTCTTAGAAGCTAGCAGTACTTACATTGCTGCCCTTCTTATGAAACGATTGGTATTGATGTTACTTCTCTTATTCTTATATTATCAATGTTGTTGGTAGTTCCTGATTCTTATAAGTTTCTTGATGAAGAGTTAATCCTAATAACGTGTACGAAGGATACCGACCTTACGTCACTCCGAAAGGTTCAAAATGTGATTCCAATGAGTCCAGCATGCATCATATATATGTATCTATTTTACTCTACCGAGCCGCGCTATAGTTGGCCGGGTATGGCACCTATTGTGCAACCACTGATCAGTTGGGTTTTACCGAGCTCCACGTGGCCGGGTACGATTCTACCGAGCCCTATGATGGCCGGGTACGTTTTACCGAGCCTATTATGGCCGGGTACGATATGATGATGGTGATGCCCACAAAGGCGTATGTTTTAAAAGTTTATGTATATATATGTATGTATCATGTATTTCATGTCAGTAGCCCTCAAAGGTACCCAGATGTCACAGGTTGTATATTCTCTATCCATGTTTACATTACTGTTCTTACTTATGCTTTCTTGCCTCACATACTCAGTACTTTATTCGTACTGACGTCCTTTTTATTTGTGGACGCTGCATGTCGTGCTGCAGGTCCTGATAGACAGGTAGACGTAGCTCCCCCACCACAGTAGGCTGTCCAGTTCAGCGGTTATTGGCGAGATCCCTTCTCCGGACTTGCCGTGGTCTTGGTATGCATTTTTGTTATAGACCTTATGGGTATGTCGGGGCCCTGTTCCGGCAATGTTGTAGCACTTATGTTCTTTTAGAGGCTCATAGACAGGTGTCGACTTATGTATGGTTTAGAATGCCTTTTCGGCTGATTTTTGTTGTATAGTCTTTCATGGCATCATGATAGCTCGTACCTTATATATAGTTTCTTGACAGTCTTGTCGTCCCATGTTATGTATGTTCATGACATTATCTTTCATTGTTGGGTGTTCATGATCCATGTCTACTATTTATATTGATCTTGTCGGCCCTTAAAGATAATAAGGAAGGTTAGATAAAATGTACGTTGGTGCTCGGCAAGTATGGCCCGGGTGCTAGTCATGACCCTCCAGTTGGGTCGTGACAAACTTGGTATCAGAGCAAGTCTGTCCTAGGGGTTGTCTATGAGCCGTGTCTAGTAGAGTTTTGATTATGGATGTGTAGCGCGCCACATTTATAATCAGGAGGCTACGTGACATCTAGGGTTGTTACCTTCTTCCTGAATCTAGATCGTGCGTAGAGTTGAGTAGTAAGTGTTCATATCTAATATTCACCTTGTTTTCTTTCAGCGATGCCTTCGACTAGGAAGTAAGCGATTAGTAAACGGCTTGATACAGCTGTGGGAGAGGGTAACATTCAGGTGCCTCCAGCTAGAGCAGGCCAAAGTGAGGCTCAGAGTGAGATGCTGTCTCATACCTCTCTGTCTCCTCCCGAGGATATTAGGAGGCACCCAGTACATCCAGTTCCTCCGTCTGGCACTACAGACCATGATATGCGTAGTGCGGTGCAATTGTTGACTAGCTTGGTAGCTGCTCAGGCTCAGAGGCAGAATACCGGTGCTGCTGATAAACCGGTTAGTGCGAGAGTTCGTGATTTTATTAATCTAGACCCTCCAGTGTTTACCGGATCAGACCCCAAGGAGGACCCACAAATATTTATTGATCAGATTCATCGTACATTGCGGGTTATGCATGCTAGTGATACGGAGGCAGTAGAGTTGGCTTCTTATCGGTTACGGGATTTAGCGGTTTTCTGGTATGATAGTTGGGAGAGATCTAGGGGTCCGAACGCTCCTCCAGCCGTGTGGAAGGAATTTTCTGAGGCCTTTCTTCGTCACTATGTTGCGACCAAACACACTCACGCAAGTATACGCGGTCGCCAAGTAATAAAGTGACTCAAAGTCGGATGTCGAACCCACGAGGACTTATGATTAGCTATTAACTAAATTAGCCTATCTTAATTATCTAAATAAGAATTAAATCTAAAAATATTTTATTCTAACTAATTAAATAAGAAAAATATAAATAATAAACTTTGAACAGAGGAAGAGCAGATTTTAATGATATCAATGTAATGAAAACGATCTAGGGTTATGGTCTATCTAACAATCCTATTGTATTCTTCAATTGAATTGACCGACTAATTTATCTAGCTTATTGGTTGACAGGGTTAATATTGCTCATAAGAATCTGTCGAGTTCTTACTCGCCTATTCAAGCTAACCTAACGCCTATATGTCTATGGAGTTAGAATCAACAAGAACGCATTTATAATTCCTGTAAATCAACCAAGCAAGGTAATTAGGTATATGTCTATCCTAACCACGAATCCGTTCCCCGATGCCCGAGTTCAAGAACTTGCCCTACTCAATCCTATATGCAATATAGAATTCCCACTTTCGAGTTCAATTCTAGATTCGTAGATAATATTCAATTGGTGATCAAGCAATTAAATAATTAAGCGCAAGATTGAATAAATAAACTAATATGATAAATCAAGAAGTCAAAATCAATATCCGAATAACAATAGTCATGAAAGAACCACAACCCTAGAACGTGAAGTTTAGCTCCACATAGACATGGTAGCCAAACAACAAATCATACAAAGAAACATAAAAATTACTAAGTTTGGTGGGAGAAAGATGAAACTTGATGAATTCCGGCCTTCACAGCTTTTTCCTGGTTTTTTTCCTCTTCCCAATATGTTAGATAACCTAAAAGAGGCGTTTTTAGCTTATATATTGCGTACAAAAGTCGTGGGCCAAAGCTCTCCCATTCCTAGTCCAATTCGGCTTCAGGGATTGATGCTAAGGTGGATGCGACGCATCCACCTTGTCCTCCATTTCAATTTCGCCTGCGAAGGCGGATGCGACGCATCCACCTTAGCATCTATTTCTCAGCTTCGCATGCGATGGCGGACGCGACGCATCCAGCTTCACTTCTACTTCCCAGTTTCGCACGCGATGGCGGACGCGATGGCACAACTTCACTGCTAAGGTTGCATGCAGGATGATGTTTTCCTAGGTTGGATGCGACGCATCCAACCCTTCTTCCTCTAGCTAAACCACCTTTTCTTCATATTTTGCACTCCGAACACCTTAAATCGTCACACATAACTTAATTAGTCATCAAACCAATAATTACACCATGTTGGGTATTTTAAAGATTAAATAACATCAAAAAGTGGTTAAAGCATGGGTAAAGTAACATTAACACATATCGAAATATGCCAAACATCACTACCCCACACTTAAACCTTTGTTAGTCCTCGAACAAACCATCATATAGTAGACGAAACAAAATTAAACTCTTATCGTTCAAAGCACACTGCACCTATGACTGTGGTTATTTGCTACAATTAGGCTCTAGACTATGCATCAACACACTTCCCTTTTCTTATGCCCTTCTTTAAACATATTCGAACAAAGACAACATGCTCACAACAATCCTAACCTCAAAAACCGACTCAATGTCACAATGCACTCATGGCTTGAACAACCAACATCATAGAGAAGTCTAATAACGTTACCTATCCCTCGTGAAACCATGTGCCCTCACAACAAAAGCAAAGAGAGTAGAATCAATCCACACATTCGAATCTCATGCTCACAAAGAAAATCGCTCACTCTCACAAAAAGAAGTCGCATGCATGCAGTTGGTACCATATGCTTGCCCTTAATGTAAATCTCTACTAATGTAAGCTCGCTCGATCTAAAATCAATTAGGACTTTTTCATGGTTGTAATGTGGGCTAAGGGACGGGTAGGATATATTTTAGGAATAGTGACTCACCCTCCTAAGCACTTTAATACATCACAAAATTACTTTAAGCGCAAATTCTTCAACACCACTTCAATTTCACAAATAATATCACCCCAACAATATTTCCTCTTTCTTTAAGCACTACTTTAATTCATACCCACTAGCAAGAATAAGACAACAATTTATTCATTTATATTTTTCTTTCTTTCAATTTCCGCTAGTGGTGTATTATTTTACAAAATAAGTGCACCCTTCTTTCTTTCATTGGTTCCACTCAAAAGTCACCCCACACTTAGTCCCTTCTTACTTCTTTTAGCGCTCATCTAACACTTAAAGTGCTTTAAGAGGTAAAAGGATCAAAACAATGTCAATTAAGAATAAAAAGGGTATAGGCTTGTAATGTGGGTACCAAATAAAAGGTCTACAGGCTCAAAAGGGTTAACTAGGGATAGATTTTATTTGTGATAAGCAATAAGCTCAAAAAGATCAAAGAAAGCCTAAAATCATTTTTCAAACCGAGCATCACCTAAAATTTCGCTTCAACTCACATACCGGGCAAGTTCTAGACACAAGTACATTACATGGACTACACAAAAACCTCACCACCCATGGCACATGACTCATTAAGGACGGTTACATTCCGACTCTCAAACAATGTAAGTATTCACGGAGCAACGAGATATTAAGCATTAAGCGCAAAGTGAACACAAGTCAAGAAAATGAGAAATAGGCTGCAACAAAACATGCTATCCGTTTTAACAAGGCATCATCAATAATTTCAGAGTGAGAAGGGAAGATATTACATATGTAAACGCTTAAATATGCCAGTATCAACCAAGTCAAGGTCACCTAGGTTCATCATTCTTCCTCCTTTTATTCCCTACATTCCTACTCTACTCTAAAAAGAAAACAAAATTACCCGGTTCAAACTATATCCCATGGAAAAGAACCGAGGCACAAAGAAAAACCACAGGGGATTATTACTACCTAAAGAAAGCTAAAAGATATATTTTGAATTTTTTTGTTTAGACTTTAATCCCTCAAGAAAACTGTCTAGGAGATCAATCGTCGGGAAAAGTCCAATTTTTCTACTTTTTCGTTTTTTTTTTTTTTTCACAAAAGCTACTACACTTAAGAATGAGTACTACAACTAAGCTAAAATAGCACAGAAACTCATCCAAACGATCTCCTCACCCCACACTTAAAATTTTGCAATGTCCTCAATGCACATTATAAATAATAAGAGGGTAAACGAGACTCCCTGGTAGGCCAAAGGCCGAAGCAATAGCGGCTCACGAGGTACTCAGACTTCCCCCAGGCATCGTCCTTTGTGTGGGCACCCCACACTTAGTCCTCACCATCTAGCTCACTTTTGCACTCTTCTAATGGCTTTGCTTCCTATGCTCATAATCCTACAAAACAAAAATAAATACTACAAAAATAATATAATAAAAACAAAAATAAAAGAAGGTAGTAAAGCTGGGTTGCCTCCCAACAAGCGCCTAATTTAACGTCGCAGCACGACATGAGCTACTTTTTGCCTCCACCTCGAACTTATGAATTGCACCCCTAATTTGGCTTCAAGCTTTCTATTATGCTCCCAAGGCGGTGAGACAAATTTAATTGGGCCAAGCAACCAATATCGCGTTTTACACTTCTTGGCCTTCGGATGAGGTATGTAATTTTGTCTCTCTGGCACGACAAATTCAAGAATGTAAGCACCCCGTTCCTCATCCATTGGCTCCTCCAAAGGCTCAGATGACTCGATTTCCACGTCATCATCCAAACACAATTTTGAAAAATGTATGGAATGGGGACCAATACACCCTAACTTTAGAATTGTATTACTCTTTACATCCTCATATGTACAAACACTAGAGTCTTCACATATAATATTATTTACTTCCTCACATGACTCTAGAGTGCTTTCCTCGACATGGACATCATCAATACAAGTATGGACGAATGATTTACTCTCTCTTTTTAGCTCCTCAATTTGGCGTATAAGCTCCTTTTCAGCTTCACACAACTCAGAACTATTTTGTTGGGCGTTAGACGCATCAACCTTTGCAATTAATTTAGCTCCCAAGTCGTGAATATCAGTGCCAAAATTTTCAATCTCCTGTCCCAGTTCAGCTCTTCCTTCTATAAAGTGTCTCGTCCTATCAGTAATTTTCTCACGTTGAGCCTCATATATTTCTAACTTTTCAGCTTGTTCCACTAGCCATGTTTGGCTCAAAATCTCCACTTTTTCAAAATTTTCCTTTTCTTGAAACTCGCTCTCTTCATTCAATTCTTCCATATTAGCCTTCATTCTTGTGATTGTTGCCGTCATTCTTTTCATATCTTTTTTGAGTTCATCATGTTGCTCTGCTACTTGCCTCATAATATACCTAATATACGCATCATGTTCCATATCCTGCACTTCATTGCCCCTATCAAACTCACAAACATTGTTAGAAAGATCATAATAAGGGCTCTGAGAAGGATGAAAAGAATTAGGACAACCATCCCAATGGCTATCTTGACCACCACACATATTACAAATATTCCACTTGAAGGATTGAGATTGTGCGCACAACTCGTTCCCGGGAACATTCTGACAATTTTTCCACCAGTGGGGTCCTCCACAATATGGACAGGGATCATCAAAATAAGAATAACCATCATTCGAATAATTCTCATTCCAAGGTGCCATGCTAAAATAAAAATAAAACAAAATACTAACTAAACTAAAGAAAGAATAGAAAAACAAATATCTAATCTAGAAAAATAGCTAATTTCTAAGTCCCCGGCAACGGCGCCAAAAACTTGTTGCGACCAAACACACTCACGCAAGTATACGCGGTCGTCAAGTAATAAAGTGACTCAAAGTCGGATGTCGAACCCACGAGGACTTATGATTAGCTATTAACTAAATTAGCCTATCTTAATTATATAAATAAGAATTAAATCTAAAAATATTTTATTCTAACTAATTAAATAAGAAAAATATAAATAATAAACTTTGAACAGAGAAAGAGCATATTTTAATGATATCAATGTAATGAAAACGATCTAGGGTTATGGTCTATCTAACAATCCTATTGTATTCTTCAATTGAATTGACCGACTAATTTATCTAGCTTATTGGTTGACAGGGTTAATATTGCTCATAAGAATCCCCGGCAACGGCGCCAAAAACTTGTTGCGACCAAACACACTCACGCAAGTATACGCGGTCGTCAAGTAATAAAGTGACTCAAAGTCGGATGTCGAACCCACGAGGACTTATGATTAGCTATTAACTAAATTAGCCTATCTTAATTATCTAAATAAGAATTAAATCTAAAAATATTTTATTCTAACTAATTAAATAAGAAAAATATAAATAATAAACTTTGAACAGAGGAAGAGCAGATTTTAATGATATCAATGTAATGAAAACGATCTAGGGTTATGGTCTATCTAACAATCCTATTGTATTCTTCAATTGAATTGACCGACTAATTTATCTAGCTTATTGGTTGACAGGGTTAATATTGCTCATAAGAATCTGTCGAGTTCTTACTCGCCTATTCAAGCTAACCTAACGCCTATATGTCTATGGAGTTAGAATCAACAAGAACGCATTTATAATTCCTGTAAATCAACCAAGCAAGGTAATTAGGTATATGTCTATCCTAACCACGAATCCGTTCCCCGATGCTCGAGTTCAAGAACTTGCCCTACTCAATCCTATATGCAATATAGAATTCCCACTTTCGAGTTCAATTCTAGATTCGTAGATAATATTCAATTGGTGATCAAGCAATTAAATAATTAAGCGCAAGATTGAATAAATAAACTAATATGATAAATCAAGAAGTCAAAATCAATATCCGAATAACAATAGTCATGAAAGAACCACAACCCTAGAACGTGAAGTTTAGCTCCACATAGACATGGTAGCCAAACAACAAATCATACAAAGAAACATAAAAATTACTAAGTTTGGTGGGAGAAAGATGAAACTTGATGAATTCCGGCCTTCACAGCTTTTTCCTGGTTTTTTTCCTCTTCCCAATATGTTAGATAACCTAAAAGAGGCGTTTTTAGCTTATATATTGCGTACAAAAGTCGTGGGCCAAAGCTCTCCCATTCCTAGTCCAATTCGGCTTCAGGGATTGATGCTAAGGTGGATGCGACGCATCCACCTTGTCCTCCATTTCAATTTCGCCTGCGAAGGCGGATGCGACGCATCCACCTTAGCATCTATTTCTCAGCTTCGCATGCGATGGCGGACGCGACGCATCCAGCTTCACTTCTACTTCCCAGTTTCGCACGCGATGGCGGACGCGATGGCACAACTTCACTGCTAAGGTTGCATGCAGGATGATGTTTTCCTAGGTTGGATGCGACGCATCCAACCCTTCTTCCTCTAGCTAAACCACCTTTTCTTCATATTTTGCACTCCGAACACCTTAAATCGTCACACATAACTTAATTAGTCATCAAACCAATAATTACACCATGTTGGGTATTTTAAAGATTAAATAACATCAAAAAGTGGTTAAAGCATGGGTAAAGTAACATTAACACATATCGAAATATGCCAAACATCACACTACTTGCCAGTTGAGATACGACGAGCTAGAGCTGATAAGTTCTTGAACCTTCGACAGGGTAATATGAGTGTACGAGAGTATAGTATACAGTTTGATTCTTTAGCAAGGTATGCTCCCCATATGGTGTCAGAGATGAGTGATAGGGTGCATCTGTTCGTGAACGGGTTGGGACCACATCTGATAAATGAGTGCACAACAGCCTCCTTGGTAGAGGGCATGGATATTTCCCGTATTCAGGCTTATGCCCAGACCCTAGAGGATCGTAAGCGCTAGCAAAGGGCAGATAGGGAGCAGGATAGGGGCCAGCATAAGAGGGCAAGATTTGCATGGTATTCTGATAAGTTCAGAGGCAGTATCAGGCCCCAATCTTCGAGGAGTTCGGCGCCACCTGTAGCTAGTGCTCCTCCACAGTTTCAGAGGCCTCGGTATGATCGATTTACCTATTCTGGTTCAGGTCAGAGTTCGAGGGCATCAGGCTCACAATTTCATAGAGATACTAGTCAGACGAGACCCCCAACACCTCGTTGTGATCAGTGCGGCAAGGCCCACTTTGGACTGTGCCGTCGAGGTTCCGATGCGTGTTATTCTTGCGGACAGCATGGCCATATGATGCGGGATTGTCCTAACAGAGGAGGTGGTGGTATGGCTCAACTGACTGGATCTATGTCTGGTTCTTCCTCATCAGTTCGACCTCCAGCACAAGGTTTTCAACAGTCGACAGGTCGTGGTAGAGGTAGAGGTTCAGTGCCGAGTTCGAGTGGTGCTCAAAATTGAACCTATGCTCTAATAGGTCGACAAGATCTCGAGTCATCTCCGGATGTTGTTACAGGTATATTGTCTGTGTTTTCTTATGATGTATATGCGCTAATTGATCCAGGATCTACCTTATCATATGTTACACCCTTTGTGGCTAATAAGTTTGGCATTGAACCTGAATTGATAAGTAAACCACTTGCGGTATCCACTCCGATAGGAGATTCTGTGATTGCTAGAAGGGTTTATAAAGGTTGCACTGTGATGATTTGTAGTCATCAAACCTCGGCAAATTTATTTGAGTTAGAAATGGTTGATTTCGATGTGATAATGGGAATGGACTGGTTGGCCTCATGCTATGCAAATGTTGACTGTCGTACGAAGATGGTTAGGTTTCAGTTTCCTTGTGAACCCGCCATTGAATGGAAGGGGAACATTGCTACGCCGAAAGGTAGGTTTATTTCCTATCTTAAGGTAAGGAAGATGATCTCAAAAGGTTACATTTATCATCTTGTTCGCGTTAGGGATGTGGAGGCGAAGCCGCCTACTCTACAATTAATCCCCGTGGTCAATGAATTTCCAGATGTTTTCCCAGATGAACTCCCAAGCCTTCCTCCTGAAAGGGAGATTGAGTTTAGCATTGATGCATTGCCTGACACTCAACCGATCTCTATCCCTCCATACAGGATGGCCCCGGCAGAGTTGCGAGAGTTGAAGGCACAGTTGAAGGACTTGCTGGATAAGGGTTTCATTAGGCCTAGCACTTCACCTTGGGGTGCGCCAGTCTTGTTCGTGCGGAAGAAAGATGGGTCGTTAAGGATGTGTATCGATTATCGACAGTTGAATAAGTTTACAATAAAGAACAAGTATCCACTTCCAAGAATTGATGACCTGTTTGACCAACTCCAGGGTGCCAAGTATTTCTCCAAGATTGACTTGCGTTCAGGGTATCATCAGGTGAGGGTTAAGGAGAAGGATATTCCAAAGACGGCCTTCCGGACAAGATATGGGCATTTTGAGTTCTTGGTGATGTCGTTCGGGCTAACAAATGCCCCAGCAGCTTTTATGGATCTCATGAATAGTGTATTCAGGCCCTATCTTGATGTGTTCGTGATCGTATTCATTGATGACATTCTGGTGTATTCTCGTTCGGAGGCGGAACATGCGGGCCACTTGCGGATAGTATTACAGACCCTTCAGGATCATAAGTTATATGCTAAGCTCTCTAAATGTGAATTCTGGCTGAACTCAGTAGCATTCCTTGGCCATGTGATATCTGATGAGGGTATTAGTGTCGACACTCAGAAGATCGATGCAGTGAAGAATTGGCCGAGACCTACAACACCGTCAGAAGTCCGCAGCTTCCTGGGGCTAGCAGGATATTATAGGCGGTTTGTAGAAGGGTTTTCCTCTATATCAGCACCATTGACTAAGTTAACACAGAAAGCTACCAAGTTCCAGTGGTCTGATGCTTGTGAACATAGTTTTCAGGAGCTAAAGAATCGATTGACATCCGCGCCAGTGCTCACTCTCCCAGAAGGAACAGAAGGTTATGTGGTATATTGTGATGCCTCAGGTATAGGTTTGGGGTGCGTATTGATGCAACGTGGGAAGGTGATTGCTTATGCATCAAGACAATTGAAGAAGCATGAAAAGAATTACCCGACTCATGATTTGGAATTGGCTGCAGTAATATATGCTTTGAAGATATGGCGGCACTACTTATACGGCGTCCATGTTGACATCTACACAGATCACAAGAGTTTACAATACATCTTCAAGCAGAAGGAGTTGAATTTGAGGCAGCGTAGGTGGCTTGAATTACTGAAAGACTACGATGTCGAGATATTGTACCATCCCGGTAAAGCTAATGTTGTGGCAGATGCTCTCAGCCGTAAGTCAATGGGAAGCTTAATACATATTGAGGCAGGTAGACAAGGGTTGACCAAAGAGCTTCACCAGCTGGCCAATATGAGAATCAGATTGTTGGACTCTGATGATGGAGGTGTTACTGTATAGAATACAGCAGAATCATCTTTGGTAGCCGAGGTAAAAGCACGGCAATATGAAGATCCTACCTTAGTAAGATTGAGAGAGGGAATTCAGCAGTGTAAGATTACAGCTTTCAAGATCGGAGGAGATGGGACACTGAGATACCAGGGCCGATTATGTGTACCTAGTGTGGCAGAGTTGCGAGAGAAGATTATGATTGAGATTCACCAGTCCCGATATTCTATCCATCCTGGCTCGACAAAGATGTATCATGACGTTAAGGAGCAATATTGGTGGGATAACATGAAGAAGTCTATTGCAGAATTTGTAGCCCAGTGTCCTAATTGTCAACAAGTAAAGATCGAGCATCAAAAACCTAGTGGATTGATTCAGAATATAGAGATTCCGACCTGGAAATGGGAGGTGATTAATATGGACTTCATTATTGGATTACCTCGCTCTTATCATAAGTTTGACTCCATCTGGGTGATAGTTGATCGACTTACAAAATCTGCCCATTTTCTGCCAGTTAAGACAACTTACACGGCTGAAGATTATGCGAAGTTGTATATCAAGGAGATTGTTAGGCTTCATGGTGTGCCGGTATCTATTATATCAGACCGAGGAGCTCAATTTACGGCTAACTTTTGGAGGTCTTTTCAGAAGGGTTTAGGCACACAAGTAAATCTCAGCACTGCATTCCATCCGCAGACTGACGGACAGGCTGAACGTACCATCCAGACGCTTGAAGATATGCTACGAGCATGTGTTCTAGATTTCAAGGGGAATTGGGATGACCATCTGGCACTTATAGAATTTGCCTACAATAATAGCTACCATTCCAGTATTAAAATGGCCCCGTATGAGGCACTGTACGGGAGGAGATGTAGATCACCAGTTGGATGGTTCGAAGTCGGTGAGACAGAATTATATGGGCCAGATTTGATTCACCAAGCCATTGAGAAGGTGAAAGTGATACAAGAGCGACTGAGGATGGCACAAAGCAGGCAAAAGTCTTATTCCGACGTTCGACGTCGTGATCTGGAATTTGAGGTTGGTGATTGGGTTTTCCTGAAGATCTCGCCGATGAAGGGTGTAATGCATTTTGGGAAGAAGGGTAAGTTGAGTCCGCGGTATATTGGGCCGTACAAAATTCTTCGACGAATTGGACAGGTTGCTTACGAGTTAGAATTGCCATCTGAATTGGAATTTGTCCACCCGGTATTCCATGTATCTATGTTGAGGAAATGTATTGGAGACCCTTCTCGGGTCGTCCCTATCAAATATGTACAAGTTACAAAGGATCTATCATATGATGAAGTGCCAGTGGCTATATTAGATCGACAAGTCCGCAAGCTGAGAACAAAGGATGTAGCTTCCGTGAAAGTATTATGGAGGAACAAGAATATAGAAGAAATGACATGGGAAGTAGAAGAGGAGATGAAGTCTAAATACCCTTACCTATTCCAGAGTGAAGATAACGAGGATGCCGGGGGAATGAAGGACGCATTATAAGGTGAAACGGCTCTATGAGGTAAGCAATAGCTTGTGAATACTCTTTTTTTAATACAAAATGGTGATATGCAGATAATGTACATATCCATAATGCTTTGTATAGTCTTGTAAGGCCATAGGTTGGGTTTAACTGCTTGCAAGTTTGGCTAGTGTCCATTTTATGGGGGAAACTCAGCCGGAAATCTCCGTCGGAATCCACGATGAGTTAGACACCCCATAAACCCTTACATTCGAGGACGAATGTTCCTAAGGGGGAGAGGGTGTTACAACCCAAATTCGCATACCATAGATCATGTCGTAAGTTAGTCGATGTAAATCCAAGAAGAGATTATCTTTGAGATGATAAGAAGTTAATCCTATTGGTCTTAAACGATACAAGGGTGTATAAGAGTGGTTAACAAATATTAGAAGTTAAACGAATCAAGGATGTTGTAACCCGTATTTTCGGGTAACACTAGAGGTGATTAACAGTCCCAAGAGGTCTTGTTTTAATGTATTTGAATCATATAATATCCGCATCATAAGTCTTGAAGTCAAGCGAGTTATGAAACAAAAGTTGATAAAAGTTGTCGCAACTTAGGTTTATAATTTTACTTAAACTTTAGGTCAAATGTTACTGCATTTTTCTCCCAATGTGCTTGGAATTATGGGGTGATCTACCTATCAAATTGAAGATCTATGAGTCTAGTTTTCAACGCATTAAACCGTTCGTTGATACGATCTCGGAATAGAGAGATATTCACGTTTTCGCGAGAGTGCGCCAAGCTGCTCTCTATGGGGCCCACAAAGGCGGTTTAAGACATATGGACATATATAAGATACCTCAACCCCGTTTTAAGTCATTATTTTTCAGTATATTCAGACCTTATAACCCTAAAAACAGTCTCTCAAGGTTCTCTCATGATCCAAGACCCAAACAAAGGGCAAACAACACAAATCAAATGTCGGGAATCCCGTGGCGCTAGTAAGTTTCTTGTTCTTCTTGTTGTTGCTGATTTTTGTGTTGTTCCAGCTCGTGTGGGAGGTTGTTTTAAGTGTTTTATGTCCTGTAAATACACCTTCAAGTTTTTAATATCAACCCTAGGTGATTTCAAGTCTTCTAAAGTAATTCTAGTGCCGAAAAACCCGAATTAATTGCTAGTTTCGCTTCCTTGTTCTTGTGTCAGAATTGAAGGGATATTTCGTGGAAAATTAAGGTCAAATTGGAGTTGTTCTTTCTGTTTAAAGGTAAGTAACCTCTTACTCTATATATATTTAAGATTATCCAAGTTGCAGCTAAGTCGTTGAAGCTAGAACTTGTGAAATATATATCGAAAAGCTTGGTAGTAATGTTGTTGGTTGGTGGACTGTTTTGGAGGCTCAATATGATTATTAATGATGTTGTTTGGGCTGTTTGGTGATTGTATTGACTTGTGGGAAGTCATATAAATAGGGGAGGTGCTGTCCGTTTCATCGTAAAATAGGTTGTGGTCGATACATAATAGTTACGACGCTTAAACGATAATGATAGTGTCATTTGTCTTATTGTAGACTAAGGAGTCGTGATATTTGCATAGCTTGAGGTTGGGCAGTATATACAAGGTATGTGAGTCTATCCCCTTCATTCTTTTGCACGACTCCGATTGTACATAATGTAATGAACGAGCTCCCAAAGATACTCTACTCTTAGAAGCTAGCAGTACTTACATTGCTGCCCTTCTTATGAAATGATTGGTATTGATGTTACTTCTCTTATTCTTATATTATCAATGTTGTTGGTAGTTCCTGATTCTTATAAGTTTCTTGATGAAGAGTTAATCCTAATAACGTGTACGAAGGATACCGACCTTACGTCACTCCGAAAGGTTCAAAATGTGATTCCAATGAGTCCAGCATGCATCATATATATGTATCTATTTTACTCTACCGAGCCGCGCTATAGTTGGCCGGGTATGGCACCTATTGTGCAACCACTGATCAGTTGGGTTTTACCGAGCTCCACGTGGCCGGGTACGATTCTACCGAGCCCTATGATGGCCGGGTACGTTTTACCGAGCCTATTATGGCCGGGTACGATATGATGATGGTGATGCCCACAAAGGCGTATGTTTTAAAAGTTTATGTATATATATGTATGTATCATGTATTTCATGTCAGTAGCCCTCAAAGGTACCCAGATGTCACAGGTTGTATATTCTCTATCCATGTTTACATTACTATTCTTACTTATGCTTTCTTGCCTCACATACTCAGTACTTTATTCGTACTGACGTCCTTTTTATTTGTGGACGCTGCATGTCGTGCTGCAGGTCCTGATGGACAGGTAGACATAGCTCCCCCACCACAATAGGCTGTCCAGTTTAGCGGTTATTGGCGAGATCCCTTCTCCGGACTTGCCGTGGTCTTGGTATGCATTTTTGTTATAGACCTTATGGGTATGTCGGGGCCCTGTTCCGGCAATGTTGTAGCACTTATGTTCTTTTAGAGGCTCATAGACAGGTGTCGACTTATGTATGGTTTAGAATGCCTTTTCGGCTGATTTTTGTTGTATAGTCTTTCATGGCATCATGATAGCTCGTACCTTATATATAGTTTCTTGACAGTCTTGTCGTCCCATGTTATGTATGTTCATGACATTATCTTTCATTGTTGGGTGTTCATGATCCATGTCTACTATTTATATTGATCTTGTCGGCCCTTAAAGATAATAAGGAAGGTTAGATAAAATGTACGTTGGTGCTCGGCAAGTATGGCCCGGGTGCTAGTCATGACCCTCCAGTTGGGTCGTGACAGAAGGTACGCAATTTCCTGTTTACTATGTAAGTAAAGTTCTATCGGGAGTGGAGACACGTTATCCGCACCTTGAGAAATTGGCCATAGCTCTCATAGCCGTCTCTAGAAAGCTTAGGCCTTATTTTTAGTTCCATCCTATAGCCATTGTGAAAACCTTTACCTTGAGGATTGTCCTTCATAAGCCTGAGTTATCGGGTCGTTTAGCTAAATGGACAGTCGAAATTAGTGAATTGACATTGAATACAAGCCCAGGACTGCAATCAAATCATAATTTTTAGCCGACTTCGTGCCTGACTTTAGTCCGGGATTAATGCCTTTAGCTGCTATAGAAGCAGTGTTGGTATCGAGAACGGTATTAGGTGGTTGGACCTTGTTTACGAATGACGATTCTAACGTCAAAGGGTTCGGTCTCGGGGTAGTATTAATCACTCCTTCATGGGAGACCCTAAGACAGGCCATTACAACTGTGCCACTAACTAACAATGATGCAAAGTATGCGGCTTTGGTTGTAGGACTTAAACTATCTTGGGGATTACATTAAGAGGTCATCGAAATAAAGTACGACTCCCAGATGGTGGTGAACTAAGTATACAGAATGTTCGACACCAAGGAGAAGCGCATGCAACAAATATTACTTTCCCGGTTCAGGGAGTATTCAATCATCCATATTCCGGGGGAGGAAAATATGGAGGCTAATGTATCGGACAATTTGGGTTCGTCCATGGAAATAAAAGGGTTTGATTATGGTGCGGTGGTTCAATTATTGCATTCAATGCTTGATGTGGACAGTTACTGTGAAGTTAACTCAACCAACTTAATTTGGGATTGGAGAAATAAGTTTATAGAATATCTATGTTATGGAAAATTGCTTCAAGACCCAAAAGCATCACATGCACTATGGACTAAGGCAGCTTGTTACTATCTTGTTGACGGTCAATTATACATAAGATCTTTCCAAGGACCATTAGCTCGGTGTTTAGGGACATCGAAGGCTGACTACGTGATGAGGTAAGTTCACGAAAGAGTATGCGGGAACCATTCCGGTGCATACTCGTTAGTTCTTAAATTAATAAGAGCTAGTTATTATTGGCCCTGGATAGAGCAAGACGTAAAGACATTTGTACAAAAGTATGATAAATGTCAACGCCAAGCACAATTAGTGCATCAATCGATAGAACTTTTGCATTCGGTGGTGTTACCATGGCCATTCATGAAATAGGGTATGGACATAGTCGGTCCCTTACCACAAGGACCTGGTAAGGTAAAGTTTCTTTTGGTTATAACTGATTATTTTAGTAAATGGGTTGAAGCGGTGCTTACCAAAAGATCAGAGAATGAGAAGTGATTGATTTTATATGGGATCACATTGTCTATCGGTTTGAAATACCAAAATAAATTGCTTGTGCAATGGGCACAATTTATAGGTTCCAAAAGTCACAAAAGTTTTAGAAGGATTGAAGATCAAACGAATTACATCTTCACCATACCACCCAAGTGCTAATAGAAAGGCAGAGTCAACAAACAAGGTAATAATCCAAAACCTTAAAAGGAAGTTAAAAGATGATAAAGGCAAGTGGCCAGATGAGCTACCAGGTGTGTTGTGGGCATGTTAGACCATGGCGAAATCGAGCACGTGTGAAACAACCTTCTCACTTGTATACGGTTTAGAGGCTTTGATTCCGGTGGAGGTGGGGGAACCGACCCTATGGTTTTCCCGAGCAAATGAGGAGACAAAAAATGAAGCATTGCTGGTTAAACTGGATTTACTTGAAGAGCACCAGAATCTGGCATATGTGAGAATGGTGGCACATAAGAAAAGAATGGAAAGATATTACAACTACAGAGCAAATCTCCAATGTTTCAAAGTTGGAGATTTGGTTAGTGACTCCCAACTGGTGGTGAACCAAGTATATAGAATTTTCGATACCAAGGAGGAGCGCATGCAACAATATTACTTTCCCAGTTCACAGAGTGGTAAATCATCCACATTTTAAGGGAGGAAAATATGGAGGCTGGTGCATTGGCCAATTTGGATTTGTCCATGAAAATAAAAGGGTCTGATTCTGGTGCGGTAGTTTAAATGTTGCATTCGGTGCTGGATGTGGGCGATTACTGTGAAGTTAACTCAACCAACTTAATTTGAGATTAGAGAAATGAGCTTATAGAATATCTAAGGCATGGCAATTGTTTGAAGACCCAAAAGCATCCCAAGCACTACGGACCAAGGCAACTCGTTATTGTCTTGTTGATGGTCAATTATACAAGAGATCATTCCAAGGACCATTGGCTCGGTGTTTAGGGACATCAGAGGCTGACTACGTGATGTGGGAAGTTCACGAAGGAGTATGCGGGAACCATTTCGTGCAGACTCATTGGTTCTCAAATTAATACGGGTTGGCTATTATTGGCCCCGGATGGAGCAAGACGCAAAGACATTTGTACTAAGGTGTGATAACTGTCAACATCATGGACAATTAGTGCATCAACCGGCAGAACTTTTGTATTTGTTAGTGTCACCATGGCCATTCATGAAATGGGGATAGACATAGTCGGTCCCTTACCACAAGGACTCGGTAAGGTAAAATTTCTTTTGGTTTTAACTATTATTTTACTAAATGGGTTGACGCGGGTGCTTACCAAAAGATCGGATAACGAGAAGTGATTATCTTATATGGGATCACATCGTCTATCGGTTTGGAATACCAAAAGAAATCGCTTGTGACAATAGGCCACAGTTTATAGGTTCCAAAGTCATAAAAATTTTGGAAGGATTAAAGATTAAACGAATTACATCTTCACCATACCACCCGAGTGATAATGGACAGGTAGAGTGAACAAGGTAATAATCCAAAAGCTTAAAAAGAAGTTAGAAGATGCTAAAGGCAAGTGGCCAGATAAGCTACCGAGTGTGTTGTGGGCATATCGGACCACGACGAAGTTGAGCACGGGTGAAACACCTTTTCACGTGTATATGGTATATATGCTTTGATCCCGGTGGATGTGGGGGAACCAACCCTATGGTTTTCCCGAGCAAATGAGGAGACAAACAATGAAGCATTGCTAGTTAAACTGGATTTACTTGAAGAGCAGCGGAATCTGGCATGGAGGATGGTGGCACAAAAACAAAGAATGGAGAGATATTACAACCGCAGAGCAAATCTCCGATATTTCAAAGTTGGGGATTTGGTTATGAGAAAGGTAACTAAAAATACTCGAGAAGTTAATGCTTGGAAGCTGGGACCAACATAGGAAGGACCTTACCGGATTTTAGTTATAACCGACAAAGGTTCATATGAATTGAAAAGTCAAGATGGAGTTAAATTGCCAAGAAATTGGAACGCGACTCAACTCAAAATGTATTATTGCTAAAGATCCTTGCTGGTGCTGAAAATATGTGTTGCACTCTTTTTTCCTTCGTCTAGTTTTGTCCCAATTGAATTTTTTTGGCAAGGTTTTTAATGAGACATCAATGTAAAACATACTACGAAGAAAGGGTCATCGACAAAAATAAAACTTCCAGTGTTCTAATTCTTATACTTAGCATCCGAACACTGGGGGGAACCATTATGTATGAAGGCACTAAAAGTGTTACGAAGATCGGGGACTGTTAGAACCGGGAACAATGTATTATTAGGACCACGGACTACATGATAGGTTCTATAAAAGTAATATGTACAATTTAGCCACATGAATTGGCAGCTTTATTTACTTAAGCAACTGAATGTTTATGTAAATGTACTTTTAAATATAGAGGGAATAAATCAAAGTCCTTTTATTTTTATCTTATTTCTTGTCCGAATGATAAATTAATTTACTTTATCATTTGAAAGTTAGTTAAAACTTCAAATGCTTGTGCCAGAATGAACATGAGACGTCCTCTTTAATTGTTTAATTAATATATATATATATATATATATATATATATATTGTTGCGGCGTGCAGCTGATTCTGCTCCATGACCCTTTTGAGCCTTTCTTCCATTCTTGCTCTCTTCTCCTCGGCAACATTGGCCTCCTCGATTTTGGAGCGTAAGTTAGCCTCCAAGTTATTGACTTGCTCCATAAAAGCATACTCGCACTCAGCAACAACAGTCACAGTATCATGTAGTTCAACCCACTTAGCCTTTGTATCGTTAAGGTGTTCATTGAGCGGCCTCTTGGCTGTGGGTCATTCTATCTTACTCGGATTGCTGCAACCAGGCCTCGATATCATCCATTTGAGCAATTCTTTATTCCATCATCGGGAGGCACTCGACAAACTGATTTTGTTAGGCCAAAAGCTTATCTCATTTCGACATAAGTTATTGTTTTGTCCAAGATCAACCTTTACAGGCCTTCAGAAGCAAGAAGGTTGGCCTAAAAAGGTTAAAGCTAAGGTTATTAATGCAAAGTATAGATGAAAAAAGGGATAGAAGAAAATTAGATTAATACTTGCGCCGAACAGTGGATGCTATTGTTTAGTAGACACCCAGCAGAAAGAGAGGCCATTTTTCTCCAATCTTTTTCTATGGCCATCGGCTTCAGATAGTTGGCAAGATCCATCGGCTTAGAAAGTATGTGGAATTCATGCGTGAATGTGAGGATGACACTTCGCTTGCCATTGAGGTTTTGAGTAGGTACCGGAAAAGTGTTCCTTAGATTTACATGATTAGGTGACCGTGGGGAAGGAACATTTATTATTTGTATAGTTAAGGCCGGTAGAGAGGTATCAACTGGTATTAAAGGAGATGCGGTTGCAATAGGCTCAGAGGATGGTGGCGGAGGAAGGTCAGGGGTTGAATTCCTTTGACCGGAGGCATCAATAGGAGCCCGAAAACAGGAATCAACATTTTCAACCAAACCTATTTCCGTAAAGAGTCTCTAAACTTCCCCTGCTAGTGATGTTCAAATCTCTCCCCACTAAGCATCTGGTTGAGCTAATGAATATCCTTTTCTTCTCCGAAGAGGAGCCACTTCATCATCGATTCCTCTATCATCAAGATCCGCAGGCCGATCCGGTTGGTATTTTTTTCAAATTGTTCTCCCGAGTCCCAGCCGAGGAGGTACGTTTCATGTTTGGTTTTTTGTTTTTGGGATGGGGACTCCGGGATGAGGCACCTTCATCAGAAGTGAGAGTAGATTCACGAACTCTCCTCCGGTTAAGGGCATTTTGCAGTACCCGTTCAACTTTCACCGGGTTATCGAGAGCCTCTATGTCGAGGCAAACAATGGATCCATTCGGGGCTAAGTTTTAGCACGCCCCCACGAAAAATATTTGGGGAGTAGAGATTCATCATGTAAGCAAGAGTTAGGGTTTTTCAGGTCTCAGGCCATCATTGGCGGGGGCAAGCCATCGTACGCCATACTGATGGGCCTACTTGTGCCAAACAGATTTGATACCGGTGGCAAAATTTTAAAATTATTGGATCGGTTTCTTTACCCACTCCCAAAGTAAAATGGTATGTATAAACATACATGAACCCTGGGTTTGGAGAAGGTGACCCTTTCTATTTCACTAGGGGCAAATATTTTAATATTGTTCCATTCTCAGTCTTCCTTCACAATAGGGATGCTGGAAAGACGAATGGAAGAAGGGTACCTACGAACGAGTCAGTGTCTGTCACTTTTGGGATTAATGGATTCTTTTTGTTCTTGAAGGTCAGATTTGGTATTTAAGTTGAAAGGGTATGGTGGAGTTCACGATAGGACGTTCAGACTTGACATCAACCTCATTTGTTTTGTTCTTCTTTGGGCCTATACCGAAGAGAAGGCCGGAGTTTTCGAGGACAGATGTGATAGAAGACATAGTGGCAAGAAATTTGTAAAAAAAGATTTTACTGAGAGAATTAAATTTTGCAAGTAGGGTTCTAAGGTAAATCTGATAAGAAGAAGGAGTTGTAAAAGTAGAGATTAAAAATGATGAGTAATGGAGAAGTTTATAGACGACAGAAATCGTGGTCATGATTACCTCGAAAATTGGCGAAAATATTTGTCAAATTGTGGGGTAACACGTGTTCGGGTCATTAAACATGAAGAGACGTGCGTCCTTTCAACTCTTCAGAAACTTGCTTGCTAAGGAAAGAGGTTTTCTCTACTTTCCGGTAACACTAAAGTATTATCACTGAAAGGTATGGAGACTATTTGTATGCGGTAAAATTGGTTAGTGACAATTGTATGAATGAGGAGGTGAGACGTGGAGCTGAAGACAGGTAAGAATGTAGGATGTAAGTCAGCAAGTAGTTGATACCGGTTGCAAGCATGTGACCGGTGTTGGGTGAATACCGAAGACAGGGTAACCGACAACAAAGATTTGAAGAATTGATATCGGATAACATTCAATGAACAACCGTTACAGAGAATATCTATATTTATAGCCAACTGTTGTGCAACCATCAATGTGAGTTTTATTCTCATTTAAAATGAGCTTGATTTGGGGATCTTATCTCCTTAAATATAGATATAAATATGAGAATTAGTATTCATTGTAGAAAAAAAATATTTTGTACACAAAAGCTTGAATCGGCTCTCATTCTATGATATTATTCTTTTACCTTGTTCTTAATATTATTCTTACTTTTGCTACCAGAGAAGTAAAAATTCGTAGTCATGCTTGTATTTCCTTTAAGTTCATTTTATAATCCTATTTACGTTCTTATTTATTTTATATTTTTAGGTCAAATTAATTCACGTGTCTATAAAATCATATTACAAATTCAACTGTACCGCTTTACGAGTAAATAGTTGGTTCAATTTAGATATTTTATCGTATGATAAAATTAACTAAAGTGATGAATGAGGGAAAAAGGGATTACTTGAAACTTGGAAATTTGAGTAGGGGCTGAGATCCTTTTTGGAGGTAAAATTGGGTTGTAGATATGGTTGATGCTATCACAGCTTCTCTCCTTCCGCCGTTTTCTTCTAGTGGAGACCCTACTCCGACCCGTTTCGTCATGTGTCTATTTATTCGGGCCTCTGGGTTCAATGACAAGAATGGGCGTAGAGAGTAGAGACCTATACTATACGTTTTCGAGTTAATAGTACCTCCTCTGGTCCAAAATAAATTGAGAAAAAAACACAAATAGGAAATGTTTAAGAAAAAGTTTCAAAAACCTAGCAGCATAAGGTATTTTACATGACATGACAACTAAATAAATATGTTTCTTAGCCGAAATCTACACATATGGATCAATAAACACGTTTGATAAAAAATTCAAAAAATTCAATTCCTAAAAAACGCAAAGCGATTCAATTTCTTAGGAATAAGAAGTACTCCTAAAAATAAGAACATGTGAAAAGAAGCATATTAGGAGGATAATTTCAATAAAAAAATAATTACTTATCTTCTGTCACAAAAAGAAGTTAATTCAATAAAACGGTTATTTAATATTATTTATATTATATAATATTAAATTTTAAAAATTTATTTTATTGTATATTTATACATAAGGAATAATAATGGTATATATAAGCATATAAATATAAATTTTTGTTACTGTTTGTACATAAAATAGATATTGAATAATAAATAATATTTTCCTCACATATACAAAGTATATATTTTAGGGAAAAGATCTGGATTTACCCCTTTACTATAGTATACATAAATTATACATTAGATACATAATACATACATCGAATATATATAAAAAATTATGCGTCAAAGATATACTATATACATAAAAGATATGCATGTATTATGCATTTCTGTTTGAGAGAATAATGCAAAATGTGATTTTAAGAGTAGCTATTAATGAGAAGGAATTTTTCATAGAAAAATGTAAGTTTAGAAAATTCTAATTAATGATGAGAGAGAATTATGAATTGATTAATATGGCTCAAAAACAATCCCTTAAATTGTGGGTTTGTGTCGGTTTATGTTTAAGAAATTGAAGGCCAATAAATAAGGTAAAGAATCTGAAAAATACTATAACTATAAATGAATATGAGATTTTTGGAATAAAGCAAAAGCACTATTACTCGTATAAATGGTTATTAATAAGAGTTCTAACGTGTAAAAATCTCAAATAAAGTTTTGGTGTAGAACGTAGACACCAAATTTTACTTATTTTTTTTCAAATTGTCTTATTCATATTTTATTCAATTTATCTTACCTTGTTTTATTCTCTTCCATACAAGACGATTGAATTTTTCTCTACGAGCTTATGATATATTCCTTTCCTTAGGATTACTGAGTAAAATTTGCAAAAAGAATGAAAAAATTATTTTGGAAAAATATTTGCATTATTTTGAGTTTAGTTTGAATAAGTACCTTTAATATCATCCGGACTAAGTACCCAAAAAATTAAGTATCATTTGGACTTCCAAGAATATGCTAGATTTTTTTAATTTGACCCTCCGATTTATTTTTCATGTTCCATTCCAAAACCTTGCAAAATAAAGAGAATTGGAATGAATGATGCGCACGTGGAATTTTTCAGCACGAATCTAGATTAGTCAGACCTCAAAAATACTATAGCAATCATAAACTTGACAAACTGAATTAGATTTATATAACTGACAACTAAACTCGCGAACGGACAACACCAACATATTAGTTAAAGCCGTGAAGATTGCCTAACAATGAAATGAGACACATAATATAATAAGAACGGCTATTTTCACTTTACTCCTTACTTTATCTTATATTTATATTTAACATTGTACTGCATTAAAAGGAATCCCTATTCCCAATGCGCGCACACACACAATTTTTTTATTTTTTAAATTTCTGCTGCACACACAATCTGATATGTAGATACAACACATTTAACATTCAATTTTTTTGTCCCTCCTCACAACAGGTTTATCGGGTCATCGTATTTATGATTGATGAAGAAGACGATGTGTACCCAATTCCTTGCTTATGGAAAAGAAAAGAAGCTAAATCCCTACTCGACTTCTCAAAACAAAGATTTGTATTACACTATATGATAAAGTGATAACCAAACGTTATTAGATTTCACCACATTTATATTTTCATGTGTTAGACTTAAACTTCTGCTCTTCGCTTAATCGCTCTTTGGTATTCGGAAGCGGAAAGAGAATTGTTGATCATGCCCGAAAAGAGAGGTTCAGTTTTTCTTCATTCAAATAAGAAAAAGATGGAACCTTCACAGACCTATATGGAATCAGAACTCTCGTCCGCCTCTCTCTTTACCTTATGTAGCTGAACTTTCTTATTTTTTCCATTAATTTTTTTCTGATCAAGAGGTATAGATCATGTTAATAGATTAACGAAAATGTGCAAAAGAATGAGTACCTTAGGATGAAGAAGAATGCAACCAACGAAAATTACCTTATTAAAAGAGAGAAATTGAGCGAGAGAGGGAGCTACGAAAGAAGAGAATAGTTTAAAGTACATGTGTTCATATGAGAAGGGCAAAGGAAATCAATATCGAAGGAAAGAGGTTCAAATATTTAAGGTACAATTAAGACAACTTTTTGTATAACATATTATTGTAGAATTCGTGCCAAAATTATATATGTAGTAGTAAAATGGGATGGCTTGGGATGTGCTTAATAGTCACATTGTTAGCAAAATGGAAAAAGAAATAGTTTTAGAAAATTGAGAAAAAAAAAGTAGAACGTACAATATATCCCCCGCGTGTTATGGTAAGTTTTGATACTTCATGATAGATGTGGGATTTGAACCCACTCCCTTTCGGAGCAGAGCCTAAATCTGGCGCCTTAGACCACTCGGCCAAACTATCCTCGTGATGCAGTAAACTTCGGCTCCAACTACTTATTGACCAGGAAAAACTCGAACGGTACTAAATTACTCCTCTCCCCAAATATATCTCTCTCTCTCTCTCTCTCTTCTGCTCTTTCTCTGTGTTTTCACTTATTTTACAACGGGAGGGCTAAAAGGCAAAATCCGACAGTACGTTGCAGCAAAGGTTTCCACTGGAAGTCACAATTTCTCTACCCCGAACCCGCACTCAGGCATTTCCTCTGTTTCCCATTTTCAGTATTCCAGTAAGTTCCGCCGCCGGCCATGACTCCGGTTTCATCAAAGCTTTACACAGGTCTCTCCCTCCCTCTCTCTGTAGCTGAAGTTATGCAATACAATATTATGCTAATTAACTAAAAGAAAACTACACATAAATTAATTGTCTTAAATCAATCTTCTTTTTGAATAATTTCAGATGATGTAAGCCTATTGATGGTTCTGATCGATACTAATCCGTACTTTTGGAGCTCCATGAAGAATACTGCCTTCACATTCTCTAAATTCCTATCTCATGTAAACCCCCAAAAACCCAAAAATATGTTTTTATTTTAAAAATAAATAGTCCTTGTAGTTTCTATTCATTGAAGTTTGATGCTGGAATTTTTGGGAAAAAATGCAGGTTCTTGCTTTCTTGAATTCAATACTTCTGCTGAATCAGATGAACCAAGTGGTTGTGATTGCAACTGGTTACCATTCATGTGACTATGTGTTTGATTCGTCTAGTTCAATGCAAAGGGCTGAATGCTTGTTGGAGAAACTAGAAGAGTTTGTGGATAAAGATGAATCCTTGAGTCAAGAAGACTCTGTTGATGGAGTTGGATTTTCACTTCTTTCTGGTTCCCTTTCCATGGCTCTCTGCTGTATCCTCAATCACTTCATGTTGGTTTGGCTTTTTTTATCCTCATTGAATTGCAAGTTTAGTGCTTTTTTATCTTTTATGGTGCATAGCTGTGAATTCATGTTTGTTTAGAGGAAGTGTGCTTCTCTTAACCTGCGTGAATGGTTAGATATTCAACGGGTATTTCGTACAGGGCCTCTTCATCCACAGCCTCGGGTAAGTTCCTCAATTCAGAAGAAACTGAAATGGGTTCTTGGGTATTTAAATTGGTAGAATTTGATATGAAAATTTCTACTAGTATTCTGTGGATTTTGTTGTCCATTTCCACTTGTAGATTTTACTATTCCTATAGTTATGTTGCGTGGACTCTCCAAAATATTGCCGCACCCGTGTCGAATTCTCCAAAACTACATTGCTTTTGGAGAATCTGACACGCACCCTGCGACATTTTCGGAGAGTCTAAGCAACATAGATATTAATTGCCTTTTCCTCTGTTCCATTTCATGGGCAATTTTATTTACGTAATTTTACCAGATATTGCTACAAAATTGATACTGCCTGTACTACTAGTTTAATTTAACCTTTTAGTGTCTTTTAGAAGTAAGGTTATTGTTGGGAAAATACGCGTCTTTTCTTGTATTGTGCTTCAAAATTTAATTCCTTTTCTGTTATGTTGGATATCAAAGTTGCTAAAAGATTGTGCTTGAAATGATGGCAGATATTGTGTCTGCATGGATCGCCAGATGGGCCCGGACAGTATGTTTGATCTGAGCAGCCTACAATCTTTTCATCATCAGGTTCTCCGCTGAAACTTTTTTTTTTGGGCAGATATGTTGCAGTCATGAATGCAATTTTCTCAGCTCAACGTTCAATGGTATGTAGAGGTTTAGTAATTCTTTTCTTCAATATTGTAGCCGTTTCATTTCCTTCTAGATTAATTCGAAAATCACAACACTATCTTCATAAAGGTAATCTCTATAACCTAGGGAATGGGACTCAGATTGTTATATTGTGGTTCTACTCTAAGAAATGCATTTTATTGCAGGTACCGATTGATTCGTGTGTAATAGGATCCCAGCATTCTGCTTTTCTTCAGCAGGTATCATTTCTCTACCTGCAATTTTTGGTCCTAAATCTATTCTTTCCCAGTATTGGTTCCTTTTTGGCTCACTGATGTAGTGGTGCATATCTGTGGACAGGCCTCTTACATCACTGGTGGTGTATATTTGAAACCCCAAGTATCAGATGGACTGTTTCAATATCTCTCGGTAAGTGTTGTTGAATTTGTTAAAACTCAGTTATCTCTAGCTTATCCAGTTTAACTCTCCAGTGGCTTCCTTTAAGCATGAATCCGATCTGATTTGGAAGCATGTTGAACTGATTTGATTTGTTTATTATATGTACTGCTTTTACCAAGGAGCTTATGCTATAAAGACCTGCCAAGAGTTTTTTCCATTGCATATCTGTTTTCTATCTTTTCATATGTAGTCTTCTCTGTTGTAGTTGGATATACAGTGACCAACAAAGTGGTGGGGATTAATAATCATGTCATTGAAAAGATATGACTGAATAAATCCCAATGTTCAATGACTTTGGGTGGGGGGGGGGGGGGGGGGGCGAGACATGTATAGGGAACTCTTTTCCAAACTTCATTTGCGCTACCCTAAGTTGCTCGGACTCGGATGTGGGTGTCCAATACGGGTGCGAATCTAGAGGTCGGATCCTATCCTTCATGATCTGAATTTCAAGATGCGGGGGTACGGATCCATGTACGTTTACGGGTGCTAGGATTCAGCGAAAAATAATTCAAATACCTAAAAGTAGAGTTATATAAATATGCCTAAATTATGAGAGTTATCAATACTATAAGAAATAACTTCTGCACAGTTATCTTTCATATACAATTAAGTATTGATTTTTTAAGTTTTAGATTGGAAATCTAATTCTTATAGAAATAGAGCTCTTGAAGATTTAGCAAACATGTCAAATTTTCACTACATTAATTTGCTTATAGTGGAGAACAAATGGTACAATATTTTTAACAGATAAACTCCAATATAAAGTCTCATTTAAGGACTCTATTACTCCTGCACTTTCCCCAATTCCTGTTGTCAAATGTTCGTCTTCCCCAAGTCCCTCTTTGAAGCTCTCTGCTTCTCTCCTTCAAAAAAGATAAAAAGAAGAAACAAGAACTGCAAGATCCATCCAAGGTCTTCCCCAACAGCGGCATACCCGCTTCAAATTTATCCTAGCTTTTATTTTAATTTCAGAAATCAATATGTAATCTTGTCTCGAATTTCTCTGTAACTTTTGGTTAAAGTACCCAAAATTGATTGACCATATCCGGTACGGATCCCATACCCGCATCATATCGACTCGGGTACGGCAAGGGTTTTGAAGAGTCCGCGCAACATATGCGCTACCAGTTCAATCACTTTTTCATAGTGCTCTATAGTGAAATGTATGTTGCTCGGACCTTTCAACATCCCTACCGCACCTGTGTAGATCCAACACGATTTGGGTGCCGGTATGGGATCCACACCGTATTTGGTCAACTTACCTTGGGTTCTTCGACTACATCTATGACCAAGAAGTATATATTGATTGGTATTTGGTTTGATTTTGGGTTTATGTCATATATATGGTTTGATTTTGGGTTTATGTTTTTATATATATATATATATATAGTTATATGAAGTATGAGAATGCTTTGCTATTACACGAGATATCTTATGAATAAAATATTACTAGGTATTTATGAAGAATTAAAATTTAACCCGAAGAAGGGAGCTAGTTAAATCAATGATTTCAGGCCTATGAGCCTGCTAGGCAGCATATACAAGTCTCAAAGGTGCTCACCGAAAGGATGAAGCTGGTCATTGAAAAAAATGTGATTGGTAATGAAAATGCCTTCATCGAGTGGAAGCAGATAGTGGATGCAGTGCTGGTCGCAAGTGAATGCATTGACCGTTATCAGAAAGAAAAGAAGAGGGGTGATTTGCAAGCTGTATACGGGAAAAGCCTTCAACAGTGTAAAGTGGGATTTTCTACCGCGGTTTGAAGCTAAATGGATAAACTGGATTAGATTCTGTATCACCGCTGTTAGAATATCTATCATTATCAATGGCGCACCTGAAGGTTTTTTCCCCCCACAAAAAGGATTGAGGCAAGTGATCCACTTTCTCCACTTCTTTTTATACTTGCCATGAAAGCATTAAGCTTAATTCTAAGAGCCCGTTTGGATTGGCTTATTTTAAGTGCTTTTAAGCCATTTTTTAGCGTTTGGATAAAATAAAAAAGGTGCTTTTAAGCACTTGTTTTTAAGCTAAAATGACAAAAACAAGCCAAAAGCCAAAAACTAGAATTCCTAACTTATGGCGTATGCTTAAAAGTCACTTAAAATTAGCCCATCCAAACGGGCTCTAAAAAAGGCCATAGAGCTGAAATGGATGGAAGGTTTCATTATTGAAGACAGAAATAGATGCAAAGTGGAGGTGTCACATATCCTCTATTCCGATGATACGTTGCTGCTATGTAAGGCAGATGAAAGGCAACTCCTGTACCTAAAGACAATTCTCCTGGCCTTCGAGGCCATATCTGGACTACATGTGAACTGGGGAAAGAGCATCATTTTCTCTGTTAATGCTGATCATGCCATTCTGAAACTTGCAGCCATCTTACGTTGCAAAGTTGAAAACTTTCCTACTATTTATCTTGGTATGCCATTGGGTGCTAGATTCAAAGATGCCAATGTTTGGCAAGGTGTGATAGAGCAGTGCGAATGGAAGCTTGCTCCTTGGAAGAAACAGCATATTTCTTTTGGTGGCAGGTTAACTTTAATTAACAGCGAGCTTGATGGGACCCCAACTCATGTTATGTCCTTATTTCGCATGCCCACAAGTGTGGTGAAACAATTAGACAGAATGAGGAGTATCTTTCTGTGGGATGGAAATCAGGAATAAAAGAAAATCCCTTTGTTGAAATGGGAAACTATTACTGAGAGAAAATTTGGAGACTTGGGAGTCAAGAACCTAAAGCTACGAAACAGAAGTTTGCTATTTAAATGGCACTGGAGGTTTAATGACAGCAGTAATGGCTTACAGAAAAATGTTAGAACTGCTAAGTATGGCAAAAAGGAGGAGTGGTGAACTAACAATGTAAAAGGTGCTGGTGGAGTGTGTCTGGAAACATACCAGAAGCCTTCGGGATGACTTTTATGACTGCGTCAAATTAAAAGTTGGTAATGGCATGAAAGTGAAGATGTGGATAGACAAATGGATAAACGATACCCCTTTTAATGGAGATATTCCCAGATCTTTATTCAATCAGCACAAAAAGAACTGTACTGTGGCAGATTGCTACGCCAATGGGGGATGGAACTTACTTTTGAGGAGGAACCTATACGATTGGGAAATCGAACATGCTAATGCATTAATCCAGAAGCTGGAACTGGTCTCCTTAAATGATCCGTCAGAGGACACTCTATGGTGGAAGTATCAGAAGGATGGTAAATTCACAGTGATACAAAAATTTCTTAAAGAATATAAGAGGAACCAATGAATGTTGGCCATGTAGATCCATCTGGAAAACCATATCCCCCCCCCCCCGCGATATGCATGTTTGTTTGGATTGCTGCTCATGAAGCCTGCCTAACCCACGATTATTTACAGAAGAGGGGAAACAGTTTGTGCAGTAGATGCTATATATTCGAAGGAGCTAGTGAATCAGTGAATCACCCACTGCTTCATTGCTCAATTACCAGACAGATATAGGAAATATTCTTTGCCAGATATAGGATGCATTAAGCTTGCTTTAAGTAGCTGGTATGGACAGATCTCTCGTGCTGACAGCACACATTACTGGAAGCTATTCCCATTTGCATTGTTGGAATGTTTGGCTAGAAGGAATAACAGAGGCTTTAACAATGGGAAGGAAAGCATATCACTTGTAAAATCTAGGTGCTTGAAATGCCTCTACTTGTGGAGTAGGAAGAATATTGTAACTCACATTGACTCACTGTTAGACATGTTACACTCCTTCAGTCTATAAAAGGAAGCTCTCTCCTTCGATTCTGATGTACTGTACCTTCTCGGTACTTTTTAATAAAATCTTTACCTTTCCTGACCAGAAATAAAAACAAAGAATTAAATTTTATTAGTTTTAGTACTAGTTCATTAACTTTAATTTATTGAAATATATACTTATATAAGTCTAATATACATTTATTGGTCGTATCCCAACACCCGTATTCGGCACTAGGATCCATACCCCTGAATCTAAAATTTTTGTGATGAAGAATCCGTCCTCTAGATTGATACCCGTATCAGCTACACGCACCCGAGTCTGAGCAGCATAGGTGAAATGTTCATGCTATGTCTTTTTAAGTGCGTAGGAATGAAGATGTAATTGTTGTATAATCTTATGTTCAAAATTTCGTTCACCTAGCATGAAATACAATGGTTCATTGCTATTTGCTACAACCACTTTCATGACTAGAGTACAGTTTCTGCACCAGAAATTCTTTTCATTTCACTGCTTACCCAAAAAAAATCTTTTTAAATTCACTGCACCAAAGTTTGGATATAGGTTTCCTGAATAAATGATACTTCAAGTTGGCATCATATTTCGCTCTGATCTGATGTGTCTTATTTATAGACTGTCTTGTCTTTGGAAATGTTTTCTAATTTTTCATTTGAAAATACTAACGGGCCTTTTCAAAATGCAGACGGTGTTTGCGACTGATTTGCATTCTCGTGCCTTTTTGCAACTTCCCAGGCCTGTGGGAGTTGACTTTCGTGCATCGTAAGTGCTTCAGCATGTCTTTTAGTTAAATTATTTCTCTCATGATGAGCTGATGTGCAAAGCAAGCACACACTTAGACTATGATGTACTATCTTTGTTTTTGCCTATCATTGTCCATTCTGGGCTGAATCTGTTTGGCAAATAGACCCTCAATTTGCATGACCTGTTGATAATCTATATATAGGTCGTACGCTTTGCGTTTATATGGCTTAGCTTTGCCATTGCCTGTAGTGGCCGATGATTTCATTTTAACACATTATTTATAATTGTCATGTGTGCTTTTCTTTTGACTTCTGTCTGATAGAACCTTACTCATCTGAAAGTAAGAAACATGAATCAGTTAACATTTAAACCAGTACATGCTAAGTAGTGGAAATCAGAATTTCAACTTTTGAGGTTTTAACCAGAACTTGAATGCATAACATTGAGAGTGTCACAAAACAGCATATACCTCTTTCTTTTGAAAGGTTTGTAAACCTTACTTAAAGTAGGGTCCAGAAACACTTACAATAATAACCTATGTTGCTCGGGTTCGGGTGCGGGTATCCGATCCGGGTGAGGATCTAGAGGTCGGATTCTTCATCTCATAAAATTTAGGATTTGGGGGTATGGATCTAAGTGCAGATATGTGTGTTGGGATAATGCCAATATATATATATTATAAAGCTAAGTTGCTCGGACTCTTCACTTTCAGTGCCGCACCCGTGTCGACACGATGTGGGTGTGGGTATGGGTGTGGGATCCGTATCGGATATGGTCAACTGATTTTGGGTACTTTGACCAAAATCAACGGAGAAATTTGGGACAGATACAATGATTTTTGAAAACAAATCAAAAGCTAGGGTGATATGGAAGAAAATGGAATACCTTGTATATAAAAATTTCTATGTCAGTCCTTTTCCTTTTATCTCCTTCTAAAATCCTTCTCGGAATACCTTGTAAGTTTTCCACATAATGTCTCATAATTTAGACTTATTTTTATAACCCTATTTTTAAATAATTGAATTGTTTTTAGCCGAATCCCAGCACCTGTATCCGTACCTGGATCCGTACCCCTTAATCTTTAAATTTAGATCATGAAGGATCTGACCTCTAGATCCGCACCCGTATCGGACACCCGCACCCGAGTCCGAGCAACTTAGTTATAAAGTTTAATTTCGATTGATTAAGGTTACTGAACTAAAATTGAAAATATTTAATATTTTATTCATAAGATATCTTGCGTAATAGCAAAGCATTCTCATACTTTATATAACTATATATATACAATATAAACACAAAAATCAAACCAAATATCCAATCAATCTATACTTCTCCATCATAGATGTAGTCAAAGTACCCAAGGTAAGTTGACCAAATCCGGTATGGATCCCACACCCACACTCATGTCGTGTCGACACGGGTGCGGCATAGATTTTGAAGAGTCCACGCAACATAGGTAATAATTAGAAGTGAGAAACTGATGAATGAGAATTTTCTATCTAAGCCACTTTAGATGGTGGTGACCAGTTTCTCTTTCAATCATGTTAGTTATGTTAGTGAATAAAAAAGAATCCGGTGGAATCCTATCACAACAAAAAGGAAAGGGATGTTTAATTCAGGAGACCTATCCTACTAATAGCAACTGCAAGTATTAACTGAAGTCCTGCTGTCTGACACCAAATAAATATGTACTCCAATTTCTAGTCCATTTTGACACAAATTCCTTGAGCTCATACCCCAATGTAGTATTGGGATTACTCTTCGCCCTTTTCACACTCAATTAACTATTGTTGCTCATCTCATGAAGTTTCTACTAACTTGCAGGTGCTTTTGCCACAAGAACACAATTGACATGGGCTACATATGCTCTGTTTGTTTATCCATATTCTGCAAGCATCATAAGAAATGCTCAACATGCGGGTGAGTTTCATTGTCTTTTAACTAAAGAGTCTCATTGACAAGCTCTTCATTTCTCATTATTATGCTGCATTGAAAATTGGTTTCGGTCCAGAAGGTCAACACGACCTTATGATCATGTCAAATGTTGCAGGCAGTCCTGGTCACCTTTTTGATCAGTTCATAAGGTTCTTGTTGCAACCTGCATCAATTGACCGCTATGGAGTGTGCTTTACAAAAAGCAAAAACTCAACTCCATTGCTTCAGTCAAGGAGGTCTAATAATCAGCTCTTGTAAATGCTATTAGGGAGACTTTTGCCATGATTTACGTGCCCTAGCTCCATTACATAAAGATTTCTGCACCAAAAAAGCGAAAAGAGAAAATACATCTTTGCTTTAATCTATGTACACTCTCATGTTTTCCTGCAAAGAATCGCTGGTTTTTCTCCCAGATTACCCATAAAATACAAGCAGGAACCTGGTGGTATTATTTACTGTTCCGTATCAACTATGTCTCAATCCCGTATTAGTTGGAGTTAGCTATATGAATCCTTTTGTATCCTCGCTTATTGAAAGGCTCTTTGCAAGGACAAGGGAGTGCACATAATGATTGTTATCTTAGTGATTTGATTTTGACATTTTTGTTTGCGACATGATATGTGCTAGTTTTCCTAGGAAGGCCGAGTTCTGAACAGAAATTATACGGCAAATAGGTGCAGTTACAGTTCCTATTAGGAGCCACTTGTGACTGGTTGCATATTTCCTTAAAAAGTGCGAGAAAGATGAGTACATGTCGTTACTGTGTGCTGTCATGTTATTTAAAAGTTAAAACAAAGATTTCTTTGTGGTAGTCTGGAATAGAGAACTAGCTCTCACCAGCGGTGTCCCTTAAACATTCTTTAAATTGGGCTGGTAAACTTTCTTGCCATCTGGTGTCTCAATTATGTTAACTACTTTAATTTCTTAGAGAAGAATTGGGGATGCATGAACGTCAGTCACCTAGTTACTGCTAATAGATTACTTGTCATCTACATTTTAAGGATTCTCTTCCTGTTCTCCAAGAATATCTGAGACACAAATCAAAAGGCACAGATAACTGTTCTACCGCCGTTCTGCTGAATACTAAATCATATAATGGATGCTTGGGTTTGGATATTCTAACTTTTGAATCATGCCATCAAATGCAGATCAAATTTTGGAGAGGCACGAAAGCAGGATCCCTCAGCCTCGGATCAGAAGAGAAAGACCCCAGATGGTAGTTGAACAGATAATGCTAAAGTTATCCTTAACACCTCACAGGTTGCTGCACAACTGTGTTTCAAGAGCTTTCTTATGATAATAAGCTCTCAGACGTTGAGGGTAGGCCTTCACTGGGACTTTAATGAGTTTCAGCAGGAGGAAGTGGAAATTAAAGAAAGCAGTGGAGTTGGAAGGATGTTGACTTGTTCGGATCAATTTTCAAAAAAAGGAAGGCTAGGAGGACCAGAGGAAAAGCTCAAGACAAACTTCTCCTGACGAAATAGGAAGTTTTCTTGTTACTAAACAATTTCCTTTTCTAGATGAAGGAAAACAGCGGGATGATCCTAATCAACTGGTCTGGTTTTAATCTTTCTATATAAAATTGTTATTACCGAAATGGAAAGTTGGAAGTGGAGTTCCAAAACAAGTTAGGGTGTACAAATTGCAAATCATAGTTCCAAACATCTTTCGAAATTTAGGTCCATAGTTTCTGATCGTCCTGGGATTCGAATTATTTATAGTATCTCCGTCAATTTACCTTTCTTATGACAAATCTTTGCTGGTGCAGATGAGACCAATTTCCCCAGTATTTAATTTTTTATTCATATATTTTAGTGATTTGTTTTTACAAGAAATTTTGGAAGAAGAATACTTAATCCATCATAATTATAATAGTGCTTAATTTTAGACTTTAAAATATAACAGAAATTTTTTTAATGCAAAATTTTTCATTAAAATTTGCTAGTCGTTCATCTTGCATATACTTATTACCGAAAAGTAATTTGAAATTATGAATAAGACAAGTGTTAATAGTTCTAAACCTCAAGAAAGCTTTGTGTAAGATACGAAAGGACAAATATCTTTTTCTGTTTCTAGGCCGATTTTTCAAATTCAAAATTAGGTAACGTGAAAATAAACCAATTTGTGGAGCATGATTCTGTTTCTTGGCAAATTTTTGGAGTAAAATACTAAGCTAGCATTTGCACGTAGATTTGATTGAAACTTGAAAAAATAATTTTTGAAGTTGTATTGAAAAATAATTTTTGAAAGTTGAAGTTGTGTTTGGACATGCATTTTATTCGAAGAAAAGTTAGAAGTTTTGTGAGCAGAAAAAAATTTCACCAAAAAACTACCCTAAACTAGTTTTGGAAACTTGAAATTTTTTGGCCCAAGACAACATCATATTTCATAAACAAACAATATATTCACTTTTTTTTTTGAAAAAATAAGCCAAATCTATGGCAAAACGAGAAATAAAAGATTTGAGTATAAAGTTGGCTTGTGGTTAATTAGGCTGCGAGTCTTATATAAACCTTCTTCTGGAGATATGATACAGACCAGATGTAGTATATACTGTATCCAACAAAATTTGGATATTCGACATTATTATTCTTATATACTCAACAATGCATTTCGCTAACCACATCTGGGTACTTTATATTTCTGCAATAGGACTGCTGCTAAATCTATTAACTACTTCTGTACATCTTCTGATCCACCAGAAATTACACAATTTCTCAAAATTACGCAATGAATAAATAGTGGTAACTGATTTCAGGATCATGAGGAACTACGGTTGCAGAGGCTATAACCAGATATAAGAGAGCTGAAGGCAAAAGCAACGAACGCCAGGAAAGACAGCGCGATCGATGCACTTGCCATTTCCGTGAACTCATCTTTCCCCCAATTTGATATCCAGTTATCTACCCTCATCGCAGCAGAAGAGGATGCTGACATAAGAAGATATGCCAATATCTGCACAGATACATGCAGAAATAAAGACCATCTTCAGAGCATATAATACATAGAACAGCAACAATACCAATAAAGCTAGGCTTTGGTACGTAACAGTCACAATCATAGCAAATTAAATTGATCCAGAAGTTTTCAACTGGCTACATAGAAACTATACACTTGGGAAGTACTTAGTACACTGCAACAAGCGAGGATCCTTATGGTCCATCATCAGATGTACCAGGTAGTTTTTGATTGAAACTTAAAAACTTAAAAGTATGTCATATTACGACAGTGAACTGTTAGTCGGGATTATTAGTGTCCTACCACTTATTGGGCAAAGAGTGCTTTGATAATCTCAAATTTCACATATATTTGAATTCTTGCCCTGAATTTGGCTATAAGTTATTTAGCTCCGAATTCTTGCTCAAAAGGGATAGTCCCAAAGATCTTTTGGAAGTTATGAATAGCTTTGTTTTATAATTGATGCTATTGGCTATAGGTTGTTGGGCTTGCCTCAGACAGACAGTGGTTCAAATTAGTAAACCTACCTCTGATTCTATCCTAACCAGTGCGAATCAAAAACTTTGAATGAGGTTGTCCAAAGCCTAGAGGAGGCACTGAAAAGATTTTCTTCAGCACTAAGAGCTGAATGAAGTAATCTAAAGTAATATTTTCTTTTGAAAAAAGATTATTATTGGTCATCTAAAACTTTTCGAGTTCGTTATTAATTAAGCAACAACAACAACAACAACCCAGTATAATCCCACTAGTAGGATCTGAAAAGAGTAGTGTGTACGCAGACCTTACCCCTACCATGGGGTATAGAGGCTGTTTCCGATAGACCCTCGGCTCCCTCCCTCCAAGAAACCCCCCACCTTGCTCTTGGGGTGACTCGAACTCACAACCTCTTGGTTGGAAGTGGAGGGTGCTAACCACTAGAGCAACGCACTTTTGTCATATTACATGCATGTCAAAAATCTAAATTCTAGTTGATATGGAATGGTAAATGAGCAATCTAGTGTTGGAGAATGGGGATTATAGTTAATAGTTTTTTTAGTTTTTACATTATTTAAATATTAAATATTTAATAGTTAATTAATTTTTGGCCCACGGGCCGGCCCAAGCCTACCCTCGGTCAAGCCTCAAGGGCTAGTGAGCTGACTTGGGTCGGGCTTATAAGCCTCAGTTTTAAATGGGCTCAAAAAATCCTAGTCCAACCCTACCCAAGTAGCGGGGTGGGTTGGGCTAGCCTCACGGGCCAAGCCTATTTTGACGGCTCTAGGTTCTATAGAGGTGTTTGGAGGCTAAAGGTGTGCCGGTAACTTACATTAGGGTGATTAAGGACATGTATGATGAAGCTAAGACCAGGGCAAGAACAGTCGGTGGGATTCAAAACACTTTCCCATTGTGATGGGGTTGCACCAAGGATCAGCCCTTAGTCCGTTTTTATTTTCGTTGGCTATGGATGCACTAACGCGACACATTCAAGGGGAGGTGCCATGATGTATGTTATTTACATATGACATAGTGCTGATTGAAGATACGTAAGACAGTGTTAACGAGAGGCTGGTGGTGTGGAGACAAACCCTAGAGTCTACATATTTCAAGTTGAGCAGGACGTGATTCAGTAAGCGAACACAGATGTAAATCTTGATACACAAGTCATCCCCAAGAGAAAGCTTCAAGTATTTTAGGTCAGTTATACAAAGAAATGGAGTGATTGATGAGGATGTCACACATTGTATCGGAGCGAGGTGGATAAAATTGATGCTCGCATCTGGTGTCTTATGCGATACAGGGGCAGCTCAACATAATATGGGGCCTAAGGCGAAAATAAAAAGTGAGGCCTTAAATTTTTTTAATTAATTTGTTTACTTTTATAATTTATCGAAATCTAAAGAAGTTATAATTAGTTTTAATTATTGCCAATGTCTAACTTTAATATCTCTTCTATTATCATGTCGAGCTTTATTGATTTGGTTTAAAAAAAAATTTCAACCGAGGCAACTGATATAGAAATTGTTAACGATAATTGAGTTAAGACTTTTTACCTGATTGCGTTTACCAATTAGAGTATTCTTCTACTTATACAGTTTCTCTTAGCACTTTTAATTAAAAATATAAGTTGAAACAAATAATACTATAGTAACTACTATGTTTCAAGAGTCATTCAATGTTAAGGATGAATTTTAATAGGTACTTATCAAAGTAGTTTGAAAAAGTCTACAAAGGCACTCAAGAAATTAAGAAAAATTATTCTAAAACTAACATTGTAAGAAGATCAATTTAAGTGGGGACGAATTAAAGATATAAAATAACTAGTAACTACAATTTAAGATGTGTAAAACTTTAGCTATAACTACTTTATCAAATGATTTAAAATTCTATCAATAGTGCATAATTTAATATTATTTATAGATTTTGGGGCCCTAAGTATTTTGTGTCACGACCCGAAATTTCCACCTGCGGGACCATGATGGCGCATAACATTTCACTTGCTAGGCAAGCCAACGTTAGAATAAGATTAGCCATTTTAAGCAATTTTAATTAATAACAAAGAAACAAATGCGGAACTAAAATCTGAAATAAAATGTATAATCCATAATAATAACGATGTCTAAATACCATCCTAGAACTGGTGTCACAAGTGCACGAGCTACTAGAATAATACAAATAAAGGTCTGAATAATGAAGCTGTCTGAAAGAAATACAAAGCTATGAATAAGTGGAAGGGGACTTCAGAACTGCAAACGCCATGCAGCTATACCTCAAGTCTCCTGCGAATAGCTGAATTCGAGCAAGTCTATTGTACGCCGCTAGGACCAACTCTGGTATCTGCACAAGAAGTGCAGAGTGTAGTATGAGTACAACCAACCCCATGTACTCAGTAAGTGCCGAGCCTAACCTCGACGAAGTAGTGACGAGGCTAAGACATGTCACTTACATTAACCTGTATGCAATAATAATAATAATAATAATAATAATAATAATAATAATAATAATAATAATAATAATAATAATAATAATAATAATAATAATAATAATAATAATAATAATAATAATAATAATAATAATAATAATAATAATAATAATAATAATAATAATAATAATAATAATAATAATAATAATAATAATAATAATAATAATAATAATAATAATAATAAGCCATCTCGGCAGTCATAATCAATTATTACTTTAACCAATTCAGTTGTGGCGTGCAACCCGATCCCACAATATATTCATATTCAATTCCATTGTGGCATACAACCCGATCCCACAATATATTTATTTTCATTTAATTTCGTTGCGGCGTGCAACCCGATCCTCAATATATCTTTTCAATCAATTCTGCTGCGGCGTGCAACTCGCTCCTCTAATATATTCATTTCAATCAATCCTGTTGTAGCGTACAAACTGCTCCTCCAATATATTCACTTTCATTTCTATTGCGGCGTACAACCCGCTCCTCAATTAATATAATTTACCAATTCTTATTAAAGAAATTACTCCAATAAATGCAATAATTAATATGAAATTATAAGACAACAAACATACAATAATTATGATTTATTTAGGAAACAAGTGATGACAAGTAGCAATTAATTATGAAAATTAAGGAGGAATAGGCAATTTAATAATTAGTATGCTAAATGTCAAGTAGCAATTAAGTCACACAAATCAAATAAGCATGTAGCAATTATAACATGAATTCAAAACATAATATTGGACAAGGAATATGAGAGAAATAATTAATATACTAATTAATTCATGATTTAAAATAATTTATGATTTTCAGACAAATATGCAAATAATCAATTTGACGACGTATAGGCACTCGTCACCTCACCTATATGTCGTTACACATGAAATTCACGTAACAAATAATTCAAGGATTCTATTCCCTCAAGTCAAGATTAATCACGACACTTACCTTGTTTCGCAATTCAAGAGATCACTCGACCACGACTTTTCCTTTTGAATTATCCTCCAAACCATCAAATCTAGTCACAAACAATTCAATATACTCAATACAAATCGTAGGAATTAATTCCATATGAAATTACTAATTTTCCGGATTAAAATTCGAAATTCATTTTAAAAATTGACAGTGGAGCCCACATCTCGAACCTGATAAAAGTTATAAAATATGAACGCCCATCCAACCATGAGTCCAACCACATAATTTTACCAAATTCCGACATCAACTCGACCCTCAAATCTTCAATTAAAGTCTTTGAAGATTTCTACCATTTTCAACCCAATCTTACCCATTTGAACTCAACAATCTTCCCACAAACCTTATTGGTACAAGCATGTATAAATACTACTCTCGCATCCAAGAATTATCTTACTAATTACCCATTTCTAGTTAAATATCGAAATTGAAGAATTGAAAAAAAGAAATTCTTACCTCTTTGAAGCCCTAGCAACCCTTTGATGCGATTTCAAGGTTTGATTCAATGTAGAGTAGTGAAATCCTTAGTCCCCTCTTTCCTCTCTCTAGAATCGCTCTTCTCTCTCTCTAAAACACCAGAAAATACCCGAAAAATGAACCCTAAACTAGTTAAATGAAATGGGGTCGGGTTATAAAAACCCAGAATTAGTACAGACGCGCCGCATGGGGCGCTGCGCGGCTGTGCAAAAAGTGCCTGTAAACGAAATTTCGAAACATTCTGGAAATTGCCACAAGTGCGCCGCGTGGGGCGGCGCGCCGTGCGGCGTGGTAGTGTAATTTCAGCGCTAAAAATTTTTCTCACTCCCTAGCGCACTGTTCAATCCAAAAGGTTTGCACCGTGGCTCGTAATCTATAATTCTCAAACACATGAGCCTACCTCGACACCACGAACACTTAAATTCCTTAGCAAAAGTTTTCGGGGCCTTACATTCTCCCCCGCTTAGGATCATTCGTCCTTGAATGAGAAGTAGAGTCCGCCCCCAAATACATAGCATAATTTAACTCTTCTTTCGCACATTTTAATTTCCCGAATTTTACTAACTCTCAAAATTTCCATAAATTTCGCCAGAGTTTTCCTTATAACTGGGCCTATCCACCTACTAGAGAATCCCAGAAATCAATCCTAACAACACATACATAATCCAATCAACGTAACATAACATGAAAACAATACTGACAGTGGCATCATAAGCAATATATTACTAGAAAAGGAACACCATTAACATCAACTATTCAGGTGATATATAACTCATAACAGGTAAGCTCTCAACATCTCCATAGAACACAGAAATAAATGTTTAAATTAAAGATGATATTTCGGACTCCCAGGAAGTTGCCTCAATCGGCTGACCTCTCCACTACACCCGAACTGAAGGATAACTCTTAGACCTCAACTCTTGGACCTGCCGAGCTACAATTTCTACCGGCTCCTCCTCATAAGTCAAATCTTTGTCCAATTGAATTGAGATAAATTCTAACACATGGGACGGATCACCATGATATTTCTGGAACATGGATACATGGAATACCGGATGAACTGCTGATAAGCTAGGTGGTAGTGCAAGCTTGTAGGATACTTCACCCACCCTTTCAAGAATTTCAAAGGGTCTGATATACCTAGGGCTTAACTTTCCCTTCTTTCCGAATCTCATTACACCTTACATAGGTGAAACCCGGAGCAATACTCTTTCTCCAGTCATGAATGCAACATCACGAACCTTACGGTCAGCATAACTCTTTTGCCTAGACTGAGCTGTGCGAAGTCGATCCTGGATAACCTTGACCTTATCCAAGGCATCATGTACCAAATCAGTACATAACAACTGAGCCTCTCCTGGTTCAAACCAGCCAACTGGCGAACGACATCGCCTCCCATGTAATGCTTCATATGGAGCCATCTGGATGCTCGACTGATAGCTGTTTTTATAGGCAAACTCCGCAAGTGGCAATAACTGATCCCAAGAACCTCCAAAATCTATCACACACGCACGAAGCATATCCTCCAATATCTGAATAGTGTGTTCGGACTGTCCATCTGTGTAGGTATTAGGTACTCAACTCAACCCGCGTGCCTAACTCACGCTGTACAGCCCTCCAAAAATGCGAGGTGAACTGCGTACCTCGATCTGAAATAATAGACACGGGTACACCGTGAAGACGGACAATCTCTCAGATGTAAACCTCAACTAACCGCTCTAAAGAATAGGTAATTGCCACTGGAATGAAATGTGCTAACTTGGTCAACCTGTCCACAATGACCCATAATGCGTCGAACTTTTTCTGAGTCCGTGGGAGTCCTACAACAAAATCCATAGTGATACGCTCCCACTTCCACTCAGGAATTTCTAACTTCTGAAGCAAACCACCAGGTCTCTGATGCTTGTACTTAACTTGCTGACAATTCAGACACCGAGCTATATATGCAACTATATATTTTTTCATTCTCCTCTACCAATAATGTTGCCGCAAATCTTGATACATTTTGGTGGTAACCGGATGAATAGAATACCGTGAACTATGGACCTCTTCAAGAATTATTTTGCGAAGCCCATCCACATTTGGAACACAAATACGGCCCTGCATCCACAGAACTCCATCATATCCCACAACAACCTGCTTTGCACCGCCGTATCATACCGTGTCCTTGAGGACAAGCAAATAAGGATCATCATATTGTCGCTCTCTGATATGCTCATATAAAGAAGACCGAGCGACTATACAAGTTATAACTTGACTGGGCTCTAAAACATACAACCTTACAAACTGATTGGCCAAAGTCTGAACATCTACCGCTAGCCGCCTCTCACTAATTGGAATATACGCAAGGCTGCCCATACTCACAACCTTTCTACTCAAAGCATCGGCCATCACATTGGCCTTTCCAGGGTGATACAAAATGGTGATATCATAGTCTTTCAACAGCTCCAACCATCTTCTGTGCCTCAAATTAAGATCTTTTTGTTTGAATAGATACTGTAGACTACGATGATCTGTGAATACTTCACATGACACGTCGTAAAGGTAGTGTCTCCAAATCTTCAGCGCATGAACAATGGATGCTAATTCTAAGTCATGAACAGGATAATTCTTCTCATGGACTTTTAACTACCGCGACGCATAGGCAATCACTCTGCCACCTTGCATTAATACTACACTAAGTCCAATACGAGATTCATCACAATACACCGTGTACGATCCTGAACCTGTGGGCAACACCAACACTGGCACCGTAGTCAAAGCAGTCTTGAGCTTTTGAAAGCTCAAACCACACTCGTCTGACCATTTGAATGGAACACCTTTCTGGGTTAGTTAGGTCAATGAGTTTGCTATGGATGAAAACCCTTCTACGAACCGGCGATAATAGGCTGCCAAACCCAGAAAACTTTGTATCTCTGTAACTGAAGTAAGTTTAGGCCAATTTTGAACTGCCTCAATCTTCTTAGGATCCACCTTTATGCCTTCTGCCGTTACAACATGCCCCTAAAAGGCAACTGAGTTTAACCAAAACTCGCATTTTGAGAATTTGGCATATAACTGACTATTCTTCAAAGTCTAAAGCACAATCCTAAGATATTGTTCATGCTCCTCTTTACTGATGGAGTAAATCAAGGTGTTATCAATGAATACAACCACAAATGAATCCAGATAAGGCTTGAACACCCGATTCATCAAATCCATAAATGATGCTGGGGCATTTGTCAGCCTAAATGACATCACTAGAAATTCATAATGCCCATTCTGGTTCCGAAAAACTGTCTTAGGGACATCAGATGCCCTAATCTTTAACTGATGATAACCAGATCTCAAGTAAATCTTTGAAAACACCTTGGCACCCTGAAGTTGATCAAATAAATCATCGATTCTTGGAAACGAATATTTGTTTTTGATAGTGATCTTGTTCAACTGCCGATAATCTATACACATCTGCAGAGAGCCATCTTTATTCTTTACAAATAACACTGGTGCACCCCAGGGTGAGACACTGGGTCTAATGAATCCCTGATCAAGCAAGTCTTGCAACTGCTCCTTAAATTCTTTCAACTTCGACGGGGCCATACGGTATGGTGGAATAGAAATGGGCTGAGTGCCCAGAGCCAAATCAATACAGAAGTCAATATCCCTGTCGGGTGGCATCCCCGGTAGATCTTCAGGAAATACTTCTGGAAATTCACGAACAACTGGGACCGAATCCATAGAAGGAACATCCGTACTGGGATCGCGAATATAAGCCAAATAGGCTAGACACCCCTTCGAGACCATACGATGAGCCTTCATATAGGAAATAACCATACTGGTAGAATGACCTGGAGTTCCTTTCCACTCTAATTGAGGTAACCCCGGCATAGCTAAGTTCACCGTCTTGGCATGATGCAATATAGCATGATAAGGTTACAACCAATCCATACCCAAAATGATGTCAAATTATATCATATCGAGAAGTAGAAGATCCACACTAGTCTCAAGACTCCTAATAGTAACCACGCACGAACGATATACATGATCTACCATGATAGAATCTCCCACCGACGTGGACACATACACAGATGCACTCAGAGAATCACGAGACACAACCAAATATGAAGCAAAGTAGGAGTACACATAGGAATAAGTAGATGCTGGATCGAATAGAACTGAGGCATCTTTATGGCAAACTGGAACAATACCTGTGATCACGGCATCGGATGACTCAACCTCAGACCTAGTTGGGAAAGCATAGAATCGGGGCTGGGCTCCACCAGTCTGAACTACATATCTGGGATAGGCCATAGTTGGCTGGCCTCCACCTCTAGCAGTCTTTCCTCCACCTCTAATAGTCTGACCCCTGCCCCTAGCTGGTCGGGCGGGCGGTGGAGAAACTGGTGTCGGTATGATAGCATGAGAATCCTACTGAGGTGTGTTGCTCAACAACCTAGGACAATGTCTCCTGATGTGACCAATGTTCCCACGCTCATAACGCCTATCCTGCTGTCGTGGCTGCTGAAGCTGAAGCTGACCCGAACGAGTTAGATAACCACTGCAGTGAATCTGAAGTGGTGGTGCACTGATAGGAGTTGAATGTGAACTGAATGCTGGATAAAATGGCCTGAGAGGATGTCCTCTACCAAAAGTACCCCTGCCTCCAGATGAGGCGCCTCTGAAATTACCGTAATAGCGGGGCCTCTTATATGACACTGTCCCTCTCTCCTGTTAAAGAACCATCTCGATATGCCTGGCGACATTAGCAGCCGCCTGAAAAGAAATCTCACTCCTAGTCTCCTTGGCCATCTGTAGCTTGATAGGTTGCGTGAGTCCATCAATAAACCTCCTCAGCCTCTCTCTCTCGATAGGAAGCATAAGAAGAGCATGACGGGCTAGATCCACAAAACGGGTTTCATACTGAGTGATCAACATATTGCTCTGCTGAAGACGCTCAAACTGTGTGTGGTAATCCTTTCTAAATGTGATAGGAAGGAACTTCTCCAGAAATAGCTGCGAGAACTGCTCCCAGGTAAGTGCAGGAGAACCAACTGGTCTAGTAAATACATAATCTTTCCACCACCTCTTAGTGGAACCAGTCATCTAAAACACAGCAAAATTAACCCCATTGCTTTCAACTATTCCCATGTACTGCAATACCTCATAGCAACGATCAAGAAAATCATGTGGGTCCTCAGAAGGTGCACCACTGAAATGGATTGGAAATAGTTTGGTAAACTTGTCCAATCTCAGCAAAGCCTCATAAGACAAGGCAGGACTATCACCGGCTTGTGCCGCAACAATTGGCTGAACTACCCAACTGAATGGGCTACTGGAGCCTGATACTGGGGAGTTATCTGCCCCGGAGCGAGAGTAGTGGGAGTTTGTGCTCCTTCCTCAGCTTGTAAGACGGTCGATGCCACTGGAAATGCACTATTTTGGGCCACACCCTCCATAAGACTCACCAAACGGACTAGAGCATCCTGAAGTACTGGAGTAGCTATGAATCCTTCCAGAACCTGAACTGGTCCAACAGGTACCATCTGAGCTACAACCTCCGCTTCTAAATCCACTTGAGGTTCTACAGTAGGTGATGTTGCTCGAGCTCTAGATTGAGCTCTGCCTCTGCCTCTACCTCAGACTTTGCCTCTGCCCCTAGTCGTAGCTGTCACTGGGGGTTCTGGCTCTTGTCCGGTGGTAGATGTAGAACGTGTTCTCGCCATCTGCGAGAGGACAAAAATAGAAGAGTTCAATCATCAATGATAGAATAAAATCGCACGACATAGTAGAATAAAAGTGAAATTTTTCCTAAACTCCATAACCTCTAGAAGATAACGACAGATGCCTCTGTACCGATCTTTCAGACTCTACTAAGCTTGCTCGTAACTCGTGAGACCAATGTAACATAGTGCTCTGATACCAACTTGTCACGACCCAAAATTCCCACCTATGGGACCGTGATTGGACCTAACATTTCACTTGCTAGGCAAGCCAACGTTAGAATAAGATTAGCCATTTTAAGCAATTTTAATTAATAAAAAAGAAACAAATTTGGAACTAAAATCTGAAATAAAGTGTATAATCCATAATAATAGCGATGTCTAAATACTATACCAGAACTTGTGTCACAAGTGCACGAGCTACTAGAATAATACAAATAAAGGTTTGAATAAAAATGAAGCTGTCTGAAAGAAATACACAGCTATGAATAAGTGGAAGGGGACTTCAGAACTGCGAACGCCATGCAGCTATACCTCAAGTCTCATGCGAATAGCTGAATTTGAGCAAGTCTATTGTACGCCGCTAGGACCAACTCTGGTATCTGCACAAGAAGTGCAGAGTGTAGTATGAGTACAACCAACCCCATGTACTCAGTAAGTACCGAGCCTAACCTCGACAAAGTAGTGACGAGGCTAAGGCATGTCACTTACATTAACATGTGCGCAATAATAATAATAACAATAATAGAAAGACATGAACAAAAATAAAATAGTTAACTCATATCAACAATCGAAGCCATCTCGGTAGTCATAATCAATTATTACTTCAATCAATTCAATTGCGATGTGCATCTCGATCCCACAATATATTCATATTCAATTCTGTTGCGACGTGCTACCCGATCCCACAATATATTCATTTTTATTTAATTCCATTGCGGCGTGCAACCTGATCCTCAATATATATTTTCAACCAATTCTATTGCGGCGTGCAACCAGCTCCTCCAATATATTCATTTCAATCAATCCTGTTGCAGCGTGCAACCCGCTCCTCCAATATATTCACTTTTATTTATGTTGCGGCGTGCAATCCGCTCCTCAATTAATATAATTTACCAATTCTTATAAAAAAAATTACTCCAATAAATGCAACAATTAATACGAAATTATAAGACAACAAGCATACAATAATATGATTTATTTAGGAAATAAGTGATGACAAGTAACAATTAATTGTGAAAATTAAGGAGGAATAGGCAATTTAATAATTAGTATGCTAAATGTCAAATAGCAATTAAGTCACATAAATCAAATAAGCATGTATCAATTATAACATGGATTCACGGCATAATATTGAGCAAGGAATATGAGAAAAACAATTAATATAATAATTAATTCATGATTTTGAAATAATTTATAATTTTCAGATAAATATGCAAACAATCAATTTGACGACTTATAGACACTCGTAACTTCATTTATATGCCGTTACACATGAAATTCACTTAACAAATAATTTAAGGGTTCTATTCCCTCAAGTCAAGGTTAATCACGACGCTTAGCTCGCTTCGTAACCAATTTCAAGATTTCAATAAACCTTTGCCTCGCGAATTCGTGTTTGGAATCTTCAAATCTAGTTACAAACAATTCAATATACCCAATATGAATCATAGGAATTAATTCAATATGAAATTACTAATTTTCTAGATTAAAATCTGAAATTTATTTTAAAAATTGACAGTGGAGCCCACATCTTGGAACCCGGTAAAAGTTATAAAATATGAACTCCCATCCAACCATGAGTCCAACCACATAAATTTCACCAAATTATGACATCAACTCGACCCTCAAATCTTCAATTAAAGTCTTTGAAGATTTCTACCATTTTCAACTCAATCTTTACCCATTTGAACTCAACAATCTTCCCACAAACCTTATTGGTACAAACATGTATAAATAATGCTCTCACATCCAAGAATTATCTTATTAATTACCCATTTCTAGTTAAATTTTGAAATTGAAGAATTGGGAAAAGAAATTCTTACCTCTTTAAAGCCCTAGCAACCCTTTGATGGGATTTCAAGGTTTGATTCAAGGTAGAGTAGTGAAATCCTTAGTCCTCCCTTTCCTCTCTCTAGAATCGCTCTCCCCTCTCTCTAAAACACCAGAAAATACCCCAAAAAATGAACCTTAAACGAGTTAAATAAAATGGGGGTCGGGTTATAAAAATCCAGAATCAGTACAGACGCGCCGCATGAGGCGCGGCGCGACTGTGCCGAAGTGTCTGGAAACAAAATTTTGAAACATTCTGAAAATTGCCACAAGTGCGCCGTGCGGCGCGGTAGTGTAATTTCAGCGCTAAAAATTTTTCTTTTACTCCCTAGCGCACTGTTCAACCCAAAAAGTTATCACAGTGGCTCGTTTTCTATAATTCTCAAACACATGAGCCTACCTCGGCACCACGAAATCGTAAATTCCTTAGCGAAATTTTCCGGGGCCTTACATTTTGGGGGCCTAAGGCCATTGCCTTAGTGGCCTTAGGCTCCAGCCGGCTCTAATACAATTAGAATATACCAATAAAAATTAAAGTAATTAAGTTCTATAAAGTAGTGGATAGACCGACTATATTGTTTGGGTAGAGTGTTGGCTAGTCAAGATCTCACATATCCAGAAGATGAAAGTAGCCGAAATGAGGATGTTGAGATGGATGTGCGGGCATACCAGATTAGATAAGATTAGGAATGAAAATATTCAAGAAAAAGTGAAAATGGCCCTTGTGAAGGATAAGATGCGGGAGGCGAGGCTGAAATGGTTCGGACATGTGAAGAGAAGCGCAACCCTAGTTAGGAGGTGTGAAAGGTTGACTTTGGTGGGTAGGAGGAGAGGTAGAGGTTGGCCTAAGAAGTATTGAGGAGAGTTGATTTGTCACGACCCGAAATTCCCACCCTCGGGACCGTGATGGCGTCTAACATTTAACTTGCTAGGCAAGCCAACGTTAAAAATAGTTTTTAGCCATTTTTAACAATTCAAATTAAATAATGACTCAGAAACTGAAATAGAGTGAGAAAACCATAATAACAGCGATGTCTAGATACAATTCCAAAACTAGTGTCAAAAGTTCACGAGCGACTAGAGTAATACAAATAATGGTCTGAATGAAAATATGACTGTCTGAAATGAAAAAAACAACTAGAAAAAGGTAGAAGGGGACTTCAGAGCTGCAAACGTAGTGCAGCTGTACCTCAAGTCTCTGTCAAGCAATCGATCCAAGCAATCTACTGACCGCCACTAGTACCGACTCCAAAACCTGCATAAGAAGTGCAGAGTGTAGTATGAGTACAACTGACCCCATGTACTCTGTAAGTGCCAAGCCTAACCTCGACGAAGTAGTGACGAGGCTAAAGCGGGTCACTTACAATAACTTATATGCAATATAATAATAATAACATGAAAACAAACAAAGGAAAAGTAAGGCAGTCAACTGATGAAAATAAACTCAATCCTCGAAATCAGTAAAATCAGAAGCATCAGTCCTCAGATTCTCGTATGAAAAATACTGACAACTACCACAATGCAACAATGAATACAAAACACACAATTCATTGCGACGCGCAACCCGATCCCACCATATAATCAGAATCAATATCATAATCCTCTCCTATTTCACCATATCAAAATCACATATAAAATCCGTTGCGGAGTGTAACCAGATCCCACCATATCAAAATCAGTCCTTCTTTATTCAATCCATTGCGGTGTGCAATCCGATCCATAAATAAAAATCAATAAATGTAATCAATTCAACAACTCAATTCACAAGAATCTCTACGATTAAAGAATTACGAAAGCAAAGCTATAAAGGAACCTCGTACCAAATAAAGGAATGCTACAATTAATACAAAGCAACAAGACAAGTCAAATATATGATAGTTAAAGTGTAGCATCCGGGAAAAATTTCGAAGTACTTAAGCGCTATTAAGAAAGTTGATGTGCGCTAATTATATTATTTTGTGCGCAAACGAGGACTATTAATATGATGGATATTAATTGTATATGATAATAAGTGTACGAGAGATATTATAAGTAATGTGGGGTCTAAGGATAGCCATAAGCCCAAGTCAAGTTGGAAATTACATGATAGACTAAAGTTCCAAATGAGTACGCCCAAGACCAAACTTTCTACGAGAATATCTACATATAAATAAAGATTTATATGATATTAAACCTATCAATGAAATATCATAAAGTCTAGTTTCTAACTCTTCAAACCGTTTGTCATTTGGACATTCCTACAAGAAGTTATGACTAAATTACCAAATGCTGGTGGAGGAGTCTGCGGATGCGAAGCATCCGAGGCCGCGTCCGAAAGAAAGGCTGGCAGTGAAGTGCTGCCATAGCGTCCAGGTCCACATCCGATCTTCAGAGAGGAGTGAAGTGGGGATGCGAAGCATCCAGGGCCGCATACGAAACCCAAAAATCTGGGCCTATAAATACAAGGTTGGGGGAGGAGAGTATTTTGAGTATTTGGGGGTTAGGGTTCTTGAGGTGAATGGGAGATTTTGAGCTCAAATCAAGTCCAACCAGCTAAAGTAAGTTGTTAATGATATTTTTGGTTGATTCTTACTCAATATATATGAGTTCTAACATCATTCTTGCATCCAAATGCTAGATTTTATCATCAAATTCTCAAGAACACAAAAATCACTAAAGTTGTGATTTTTCAAGATTGATCTACTAAAGGTAATTTCAATACTTCAAACTCGTTTATTATGAGTAGTTAGAAGTATTTGAAGCATTTGTTACAAGTTTTAATAGTTGAAATATTGGATTATAAAACTCTAGTTCATGGCATGAATAGTACTTTTGAGAAAATAAGAGAGAAAGATGAATGGTAATCTTGTCGATGAAATTTATGAATATAATAAACCTATGGAATTATTTGTTAGCAAAAGATGGAAGTGATCAACTAAGTAATCACCCGAATTGTATATTTTGCAAGTGTTGATTATGGAAGACGATGAATAGTAATTTGGTAGAAATGGACAATTGATGTAGTATCATTAATGACTTCGAATGGGTATTAAAACATAAGAATGAAGTTGAATGGTCTAGCATGTAAAACTATTTGGCGATTTGAGTTATTGGAGGCTTGTAGCCAACTTATAAGCCATATATGGATGTTGATCAATATCTTAGGTCATATTCTAATGTAATTAGGATATCTAATTGTAGATATCGACTTGTTGGTGATGTTGAGCGTTTTAATCAATATTGGAATGATGGAGGAGGATTGAAAGCTTGTGAATGTTAATAAAGCGAAAGTGAGGCAAGTTGATTAAAACTTACTCTTCTTGAGGGACTTTCTCTAAAAGAATGTTTCAAGTTAATACTTAAGTTATCTGCAAATGTGCTTTCATACTTGTGGGGACAAACAAGTACGGATGTCTCCATGTACTAGAATATTATGTTGCATATGTAGTGTCATGCCATTTTATAAAATCTTATTTTAAACCTTGTTGGCAGAATGGCACTCAAAGTAAATGTTATGAGTTTTTATCAAAACTTACGTATTAACAAGAGTATACATATTTGAGTGCTACAGATAAGTTTTCGTGGAAAGTATTTCTTTTGGAAATTGATGAACATAATAGCACATGTGGTATCTTTTAAAGATTGATGTTAAATTGCTAAAGGCTTTAGCATGTAAAAGGTTATTTATTTAACTTTTGTTCAAATGATTTAGATTTTCTATAAATGCTATGAGTTGATAAAAATAGATCCTTTGAAGCTACTATGCTATGAATCTATTTTTGAAGTATAAAATATTTTGGAAGTTACTTGTGTTCACCGAGATTGGCTTCAGATATATCGTGTTCGTTGTCATAAAACTACACGTGCCGGTGTAGGCGTAGATGGCCACTTTGTGGTATAGACTACGGCAGAGTGCTCTCCCTCGAGAGAGTACTATTTTGTGCTACTATTAGCATGGCTGAGTCGATTCGTACGGCACTACGATGAGACGACCTGAACAAGTGGGGTATATGATACTTGCCGCTAGGTGCATAACCTAGTTGACCTTCTTATGTCAGTGATGGTATAGTACTCCCAGTGAAAGGTAAGGATGATTTTCTTATGTTTAGGCCTAAGGAGCCGAAAGCGATTTCGATGACTTAAAGCAAATGGAATGATTTTGTATGATTTTATCCAAAATCTTGGATTGATGTAAATGTTTTAAAAGTTTATATTGTGGGTTATCTTTAACTTGGTTGTTATTTAAACTAACAAGGGTCATGAATTGATAAAATTTCTTATAGTTTATATCAAATATTGGTGCATTATATTTTTATAAAGTTTTCCCAAGAACTTGAGTTAGAGAGAGTCTATGACACTTATTGAGTATCGTTGTGGTGTACTCAGCCCTTAGAGGCCCCCCTCCAGGGTCCTGCTTACTTTACATATTTCAGGATGATGTATGATACGTGGATGCGGTCAGGCTAGGATGACTCTCTTTCCGAGGTATTATGAAGCACCACTTTTATTTTGTGGTAGCTATCATGTTGTCACGACCCGAAATTTCCTCCTTCGGACCGTGATGGCACCTAGCATTTCACTTGCTAGGCAAGCCAACGTTAGAATAATATTAACCAATTTTTAAACAATCTTTAAATTATTAATAATCGAGGAAACAAAAGCGGAAGCAAAGTTTGAAATATAGTAAAATAATCCATAAAAACAGCGGTGTCTAAATACCATCCCAGAATTGGTGTCACAAGTGCACGAGCTTCTAGAATAAATACAAATAAAGGTCTGAATAAAATAAAGTTATCTGGAAATAAGCACACAGTTAAAGTAAAATAGACGGAGACTTCAGAACTGCGGACGCCATGCAGTTATACCTCAAGTCTCCTCTGGTAGCTGAAATCCGAGCAAGTCTATGGAACGCCGCTGGGAACAACTCCAAAATCTGCACAAGAAGTGCAGAGTGTAGTATCAGTACAACCGACCCCATGTACTGGTAAGTGCTGAGCCTAACCTCGACGAAGTAGTGACGAGGCTAAGGCGGTTCACTTACATTAACCTGTACGCAATATTAATAACAACAACAAATAATAAAAATAAATCAGGTAACTCATTTATAATAATTGAAGCCAACTCGGCAGTCATAATCCATTATTATTTCAACCAATTCTGTTGCAGCGTGCAACCCGCTCTCATAATATATTCACATTCAATTCTGTTGCAGCGTGCAACCCGCTCTCCCAATATATTCCTTTTAATCAAGTCTGTCATATATTTATTTCAATCAAGTATATATATAGACTTTTATATAAGTTTGTTGCGGCGTGCAATCCGATCCCCCAATATTAACTTTTAATAAGTCTATTGCGGCGTGCAATCCGATCCCCCAATATTGACTTTTAATAAGTCTATTGCGGCGTGCAATCCGATCCCCCAATATATACATATACTTTCATTTTTATTGCGGCATGCAACCCGTTCCCCTAATATAATTTTAAACAACTCATAAATGTAATAAAACCTACTCCAATAAATACCACGTCCAATGAGAACTATTAAACATCAAGGCACACAATAATTATAATTTATTTATGAACAAACAATGGCAATAACAATTTATTTTGAAAATCAGAGAGAAAATAGACAGTTTAATATTTAAGATGCTAAATGTCAAGTAGCAATTAGTGCACATAATTCAAATAAGCATGTAGCAATTATTACAGGAATTTAAGAATTAATATTTGGTAAAGAATAGGAGAGAAACAATTATTATAACAATTAATTTATGGTTTAAAACAATTTATGAATTTTCAAGTAAGCAGGAAAACAATAAATTTTACGACGTATAGACACTCGTCACCTCGCCTATACGTCGCTCACATGCATTTCACATAACAAATAATTTAAGGGTTCTATTCCCTCAAGTCAAGGTTAACCACGACACTTACCTCGCTTTGCAAATTCCAATCAATTATTCAACTATAGCTTTTCCTTTTAAATTTATCTCTGAAAGCTTCAAATCTATTCACAAACAATTCGATATATTCAATACTAATCATAGGAATTAATTCCATATGAATTTACTAATTTTCTGGATAAAAATCTGAAATTTATTTAAATATTTGACAATGGGACCCACATCTCAAATCCCAAAAAAACTTGCGAAATTCGAACACCCGTTCCGATACGAGTTCAACCATACAAAAATTATCCAATTTTGATATCAAATGGACCTTCAAATCTAAATTTTTCGTTTTTGAAAAATTTTAGAAAAATCTGATTTTTCTTCCAAAATTTACGGATTCATGATATAAACGAGTATGGAATTATGAAATATAATCAATATAGGATAAGGAACACTTACCCCAATGTTTTCCATGAAAATCGCCCAAAAATTCGCCTTAACGAGCTCAAAACGACCAAAATGTGAAAATAATTTCGGACTCTTCAATATATACACTGCCCATGCATTTCCGCACATGCGGTGCCAGGGCTCGCACATGCGAGTTCTCATTTACGAGAAACTCTCGCATCTGCGGAAAAGGGGCTGCCAGCATATGTCCGCATCTGTGTGATTTGGTGCGCATCTGCGGACACGCTTCTGCGAACGCGCGAGTGCGTGCAAATTTTCGCACCTTCGGACTTTTGCCCAGCCACGCCCGGGCGCATCTACGATCGAAGGCTCGCTTCTGCGAGCTCGCACCTGCAGTCAATAATCCGCAGGTGCGATTATAACAGAAGGCAAAAATATAGATTTTTGCTTAAGTCCATTTCTTGATCTGATTTCAATCCGTATCACTCTCGGGGTACTCGAAACCCCGTACGAATATACCAACAAGTCCAATAACATAATACGGACTTACTCGGGGTCTCGTATCATGTCAAACAATGCTGAAATTACAATTCACATTCTGATTCAAACTTTGAGTTTTAAACTTTTCAATTTACAAATCTCGTGCCAAAACATATTAAATGAATCCGGAATGAATTCAAATTTGGCACACAAGTCATAAATGACACAACGGAGCTGTTCAAATTTCCAGAATCGAATTCCGGCTCCGATATCAAAAAGTCAACCTCGTGGTCAAACTTAAAAATTTTTAGCCTTTAAATTGCTAGTTCCGTTAAATGGTCATAACTTGAGCTAGGGACCTCCAAATTAAATTTCGGGCATATGCCCAAGTCCCAAATCACAATACGGAGCTACTGGAACTGTCAAAACACTGATCAGTATCCGTTTGCTAAAAATGTTGACCAAAGTCAACTCACTTGAGTTTTAAAGCTCTATTTCACATTTTAATCCATTTTTCACATGAAAACTTTTCAAAAAAAATTTCGGACTTCGCACGCAAGTCGAGAAATGATAAATGGTGCTTTTCAAGGTCTTAGAATGCAGAATTACTTATTAAATTTAAAGATGATATTTTGGGTCATCACACATGTTTTTCCTTATTTTATTTTGTTGGAATTACTCCAACTGTTGGTTCTATTCTCTGGTATAGAGGCTCCATATATAGTTGTGAAATGTTGTAGTAATGGGGTTGTACACGACATATATGAAAGTATATTTATTTTACTTAGTTTCATTGTTATTATCATGAAAAGCGTCATGTGTGATTTTGAATTGGAAAATATTTTATCATTTAACTTGAAAATGTATATGATTTCAAGGAGCTTCCGTAGTTAAATTAGTTTTCATGCATATGATTTGGGTGCATCACATGGCTTGGATCGCTCAGGTCGGGTAGTGTGCCGGGTGCCGGTCACGTGATTTTGGGTCGTGACATAAAGTGTACAAGTAAGACAATATAGGCAGGTAACAATTAATCATGGAATCATGGAAGAAACGAACATTTCAATACGAGAGTAATAAGTGACAAGTAGCAAGTAAAGGCATAAGAAGCAATTAAAGCACATAACAATTAAGACATGTAATATAATAATTAATGAAATATGGGAAAACACGGGAACACTTATTTTGACGATGTATATACACTAGTCACCTCGCATATACGCCGCTACACATGTAATTCACATAACATATAGTCAAGGGTTCCTAATTACCTCAAGTCAAGGTTAGACCCAACACTTACCTCGCTCCGCAAGCCAATCAAATCTCAACCGGGGTCTTTCCTCTAAAATTCGCCTCTGAACTAACCGAATCTAACCAAAATCGACTTAATATCAACAAACAATACGAGGAAAATCAATCGCAATACATAAAGCTAAGATCTTTACACTTTCCCCAAAAAATCAACAAAAGTCAACCCCAGCCCATTTGGTCAAAACTCGAGATTCGGATCAAAATCCAATTACCCATTCACCCCCGATCCCTATTATGCAATTAGTTTCGAAATTCAACCTCAATTTGAGGTCTAAACCTCAATTTTACAAAAAACCCCAATTCTTCCCAAATTTCTAATTTTTCTACCATGAAAGAGCATAGATTAAGGTTAGAAATCAATGGGTGCTGATGGAAATGGAAGAAAATGAGTTGAAGTATCCTAACCTATAAAATGGTGATAAAACTTCTCTTAAAAATTGCCTCTAGGCCGAGCTCTAATGAGAAGATGGTGAAAAATGAGAAAAATCCCGTATTTGGGACATTTTAAATCACTGGCGTCAGGTCTTCATCGCGTTCGCGAAGGACTTGACGTGATCGCGAAGGACTGCGGCCCAAATGATCTTTGCATTCGCGAGATGTTCTTCATGTTCGCGATGGCTCTTCCCCCTGGCCATCGCGTTCGCGACCCAATGATCGTGTTCGCGTAGAACACTAGCCCACCTCTCCCTAGAATCCAACAATGCTTCACGTTCGCGGAGGAACAGATGCGTTCGCGAAGAGAAACTCCACCCCAGCCCCAATTTCCCCTCTACGATCGCGAGAGTAGATTCGCTATCGCGTAGCACTATTTTTCAGGCACCAGATATCAGCAAAAACCAGTGTTCTTCTAAGTTCAAAATCATCTGTAACCTATCCAAAACTCACCCGAGCCCCTCGGGCTCTAAACAAAATATGGACACAAGTGTAATAATATCATACAAACTCGCTCGCACAATCAAAACACCAAAATAACACCTAGAACTACGAATCAGACACTAAAATGAATGAAATTTGTAAAGAAACTCAAGAACATGAAATTTTTCAACCAGACGTGTGAATCACGTCAAATCAACTCCGTTTTGCACCAAACGTTGCAGACAAGTCATAAATACTTTAACAAGACTATACCAAGTTCCGAAACCGCAATTCAAATTCAGTAGCTACAAAGTTAACCTACGGTCAAACTTAGGAATTCTTTAAACCTTTAAATTGCTAGTTTTCAACAAATCGCGTCAAATCAAATTAGGGACTTTAAACTTCGATTCCGGGCATAGGTCCAAGTCCCAAATCACGATACGGACCCAAAGGGACCGTCAAAATACTGATTCGGGTCCGTTTACATAAAATATTGACCGTAGTCAACTCAAATGAGTTTTAAGGCAAAATTTCACATTTTTATCAATTTTTCATATAAATGTTTTTTGAAAGAAGACACGAACTACGCACGCAAATTGAGGAAGGATAAACAGAGTTACTTGAGGTCTCAGAACACAGAAAATAAGGGTAAACCTATAAATGACCTATCGGGTCATCACATGATTAGGCAGGCATGGCACAACTTCTGCTTACCGAGGACATGACCCTTGATATGAGGTGTAGAGGTCAAGGATTAGAATATAGGGTTAAGTGATTCTTCTTTTTGTCCCCTTACCGGTAGTATTAGTGTTAGTATGGTATAATTTGATTCTTAATTAGATTCTTTTTACTACTTATTGTTTGATTGTTATATTTTGCTTCGATTTTCATAATATCTTCATGTTGTGGTTACGGTTTGTTGCCACCAGGGGTAGATATATGGTGTACGAAGCGGTGTCTCGCGACACCGCTTCGTTGAAAATTTTTATTAAGCATATGTGATTATATTGTATCGAAACAACAAATATAAAATGACACCACTTGACATATGTGAGAAAGCACAGGAGAAAAATATATTATTGATATTGGTTACTCAATATAACACAAGAGGTCCTATTTATAGCTATAGTCTACAAAGTACATATTAATTCCATTCCAATGTGGGACTACATATAACTAACACTCCCCCTCAAGCCGTTGCATACACATCATATGTACCAAGCTTGTTACATATATAACTAATACGAGAACCAGTAAGAGACTTAGTGAAAATATCTGCTAGTTGATCATTCGACTTTACAAACTTTATAACAATATCTCCTGAAAGTATTTTTCTTTGACAAAGTGAAAGTCGATCTCAATGTGTTTAGTCCTCTCATGGAACACCGGATTTGACGCAATATGAAGAGCAGCTTGGTTATCACACACCAGTTCCATCTTGCTGATTTCTCCGAACTTTAACTCCTCGAGCAACTGCTTGACCCAAATTAACTCACACGTTGCCATAGCCAAGGCCCGATATTCGGCTTCGGCGCTAGATCGAGCAACTACATTCTATTTCTTGCTCTTCCACGAGACCAAATTACCTCCTACTAGAACACAATATCCAGACATAGAACGTCTATTAGAAGGTGATCCTGCCTAATCAACATCTGTGTACCCAACAATCTGCTCGTGGCCTAGATCTTTGAATAGTAATCCTTTGCCTGGAGCTGACTTTATATACCGAAGAATGCGAAAAACTGCATCACAGTGACTATCACATGGAGAATCCATAACCTGACTTACAACACTCACCGGAAAATAAATGCCAGGTCTAGTCACTATGAGGTAATTCAATTTGCCAACCAACCTCCTATATCTCGTAGGGTCTCTAAGAGGCTCCCCTTGTCCAGGCAGAAGCTTAGAATTTCGATCTATAGGAGAATCAATAGGTCTGCAACCCATAATTCCAGTCTCCTTAAGAATGTCTAAGGCATACTTCCGCTGTGAAATAACAATACCTGAGCTAGACTGAGCAACCTCAATACCTAGAAAATACTTCAATCTGCCCAAATCATTAGTCTAGAAGTGCTGAAAGAGATGCTGCTTCAGATTAGTAATACCATCCTAATCATTGCCAGTAATAACAATATCATCAACATAAACCACTAGATAAATACACAGATTAGGATTAGAGTACCGATAAAACACAGAGTGATCAGCCTCACTACGAGTCATGCCGAATTCCTGAATAATTGTGCTGAACTTACCAAACCAAACTCAAGGGGACTGTTTCAAACCATATAGTGACTTGCGCAATCTGCACACACAACCACTAAACTCCCCCTAAGCAACAAAACCAGGTGGTTGCTCTATATAAACTTTCTTCTCAAGATCACCATGGAGAAACTCATTCTTAATGTCTAACTGATAAAGAGGCCAATGACATACAACAACCATGGACAAAAAGAGACGAACAGATGCTACTTTAGACATGAGAGAGAAAATATCACTATAATCAAGCCAAAAAATCTTAGTACATTCTTTTGCAACAAGACGAGCCTTAAGCCGATCAACCTGGCCATACGGACCGACTTTGACTGCATAAACCCAACGACAACCAACAGTAGACCTACCTGCAGGAAGAGGAACAAGATCCCAAGTGTCACTCGCATGTAAAGCATATATCTCATCAATCATAGCCTGTCGTCATCCTGGATGAGATAGTGCCTCACCTGTAGACTTAGGGATAGAAATAATGGACAAAGAAGATACAAAAGCATAATGAGATGATGACATACGATGATAACTTAAACTGACATAGTGGGGATTAGGATTAAGTGTGGATCGTACACCTTTGCGGAGTGCAATTGGTTGACTAAAAGGAGACAAGTTCGTAGTAGGTCCAGAATCTGATGCAGGACGTGAATCACCTGGGCCTGATGATGGATGTGGACGACGATGATAAGTCAAGAGTGGTGGAGCTATAGAAGGTTGAACTGGATTATGTGGAGGAACTGGAGCTATAGGTGGTGGAGCTACAACTAGAGTTGTAAGTGGTGGAACTGGAGCTGTAGGTGGTGGAGCTACAACTGGAGTTGTAGGTGGTAGAGCTGGAGATGTAGAGGAAGAAGAATGGGAGATAGTGACTTAATATCCAAAAGATGAAACTGGTAGTACCTCAAAAATATCTAAGTGATTACTTGGACCTGTGAAGTATGATTGCGTTTCAAAGAAGGTAACTTCAGCGGACATAAGGTACCGCTAGAGGTCAGGAGAGTAGCATCGATACCCCTTTTTGTGTTCTCGAGTAACCCAGAAATACGCACTTAAGAGTACGAGGAGCTAACTCATTTGCTCCTGGAGTAAGGTTATGGACAAAACAAGTGCTTCCAAAGATACGGGGTGGAAGAGAGAACATAGGTAAGTTGAGGAAACATGACAGAGAATGAAACTTGGTTCTGGATAGCTGAACATGGCATACGATTAATAAGATAACAAGATGTAAGAACTGCATCCCCCCAAAAATGCAACGGAGCATGAGATTATATGAGTAGGGTTCGAGCAATTTCAATAAGATGTCTATTCTTTCTTTGAGCTACCCCAATTTATTGAGATGTGTACGGATAAGATATTTGATGAATAATCCCATGAGATTTCATAAATTACTGAAATGGGAAATAGAAATACTCTCGGGCATTATCACTATGAAATGTGCGAATAGAAACCCCAAATTGATTTTGAATTTCAGCGTGGAAGGTCTGAAAAATAGAAAACATCTCAGATTGATTTTTTATCAAAAATTTCCAAGTGCACCTGGAATAATCATCAATCAAACTGACAAAGTAGCGGAATCCTAAGGTGGAACTGACCCGACTAGGACCCCAAACACCTTAATAGACTAAAGTAAAGTGTGACTATGCTTGATTATCAAGACACCGAGGAAAATGGGAACGAGTATGCTTACCGAGCAGACATGACTCACACTCTAGAGCTGGCAAGTGAGATAAACCAGATACCATTTTTTGATGTTTTGACAAACTGGGATGTCCTAACCGTTTATATAATAAATCTGGTGAATCAGTAACAGGACAAGTTGTTGAAGGAAGACAAGATATGAGTCTATGTGATTTAGCAATGATAAGGTAATAAAGTCCGTTTGATTCACGCCTGGTACCAATGATCCGCCCCGTATTGTGTTCCTATATAAAAACATGATCATCAAGAAATAAAATAGTGCATTTAAGTGATTTGGCTAAGCGACTAACATCTCTAAGATTATAATCTATGTAGCTCTATACAAAAGTCTGAAGATAATAAAGAAAGTCTCTAAGCGAGGGAGTGGAAGGGGACTCCGAAGATCTGCGGACGCAAGCAGAAGTACCTTGAAGTCTCCTAGAATCAGCAGCACGCACTAACCCCAAGGCTGATAGCTCGTACCTGGATCTGCACACGAAAAACATGTGCAGGAAAGGGCATGAGTACACCCCAATGGTACCCAGTAAGTGCCAAGCCTAACCTCGGTCGAGTAGTGACGAGGTCGGGTCAAGGTCCTACCGTAGTAAATATAATAAATTAAACAGTAAAAGATATAAGTAAAGTTTACGGTAACACAGTTAAAGAAATTCTCAACAATATAACAGTTAAGGGAGCTCTCAGCTCAGAACAAGGTAGACACAATGGGGAATCTCCCGGGATACCGTCCCGTCATTCCGAATGAATATGCAGCACAGGGGGATCTCCCGGAATACGTCCGTAGTCCCAAAGTAAATATGCAGTGCCGGGGGATCTCTCGGAATACATCCGTAGTCCCAAATTAAATATGCAATACTGGGGGATCTCCGGGAATACATCTGTAGTCCTAAAGTAAATATGCAGTGCGGGGGGATCTCCCGAAATACATCCGTAGTCCCAAAATAAATATGCAAGACAAGGGGATCTCCCGGAATACGTCCGTAGTACCAATTTAAATATGCAACGCAAGATGAAATGGTAGGTATGGCATCGAGTTATATAGTTTATACTGAACACAGATAAGGAAAATAGGGACTTAACTAAGCATGGCGCACAAAATGTCAACAGGCAGTTAAAACACGTAAGCATGCTTCTCTAGTCTAAGTTTAACAATTAAACGTATTATTGCAATTTAATAAGGAAAAACAGTTTATGATTTAGAAAGGAAAAATGAGATTTTTGCAATAATAGCCCATGTACGTACTCGTCACCTCACATACACGGCGCCCACACATCAATTAATATCAAACATCCTAAGGGGAAAGTCCCCAACACAAGGTTAGGCAAGCCACTTACTTCGAACCGCTCAAATCAACTCGATATCACATTCTTGCCACGAGTATCCAACTCCAAATAGCCCGAATCTATTCAAATTAATTGCATAATGTAAATTTAACTACAAGTAACAATTTTAACTAATTAATTCGAAGCTAAAGCGTGAAATTAGGAAAAATGCCCAAAACGTCTCCCCGGGCCCACGTCTCGAAATCGGGTAAAAATTATAAATTTTGAACACACATTCACTCACGAGTCTAACCATATCAAATTTACTAAAATCCGACACCAAATGGTCCTCCAAATCTACAAATCAAACTTCCAAATCCCTAGCCTCCAACTTCCAATTTCCACCTTAAATACACACTAACTAGGTGAAAATATACATGGCAAAGCAAGATTATTGATCAAAAATAAGCACAAGGGACTTAACTCAAGAAATGCCTCGAAAATGCTCTCAAACATCGCCCTAAACCGAGTTTGCAAAGTCAAAAATGACAAAAATCGTGAAGCCCTTCGGTTTTAACCACTGCCCAGGTATTTCCGCACCTGCGGAACCTGGACTCGCACCTGCGGGTGCTCTTGTGCAGAAAAAGTACGCATCTGCGCAATTCACTTGCCCCCTCTGCCTTCGCACCTGCGACGAAAAGGCCGCACATACGCGTGCGCGCCTGCGAAAATCCCCCCCGCTTCTGCGTAACTTGCGCACTTGCAAACAGTCTTGCGCATTTGCGGGCATCACAGATGCGGACTTTTCCCATGCACCTGCGACCCCTGACCAATCCACCCAACTCCGCTTATGCACCAATTTTCTCGCACCTGCGGGCAGACTTGCGCAGGTGTGATTACAGCAGAACCAGCAAAAACACCAGATTTTTCCTAAGTCCAAATTCATTCTGTTAAGCATCCGAAACATACCTGAGGCCCCCGGGACCTCAACCAAACCTACCAACCAATCTTATAACACCATACAAACTTAGTCGAGCCTTCAAACCACATCGAACAACACCAAAATCATGAATTAAGCACGGATTCAAGCCTAAGAATTAAATATTTTCCAAATTCTACAAACAACGCCGAACCACATCAAATCTAGTCCGAATGACCTTAAATTTTATACACAGGTCACAAATGACACTACAAACCTACAGCCGCCTTCGGAATTCCATTCCGAGCTCGATATCAAAATTTCCACTAATCGCCGAAAAACTAACTTTTGCCAATTCAAGCCTAAATCTACTACAGACCTCCAAAATGCATTACGGACGCGCTCCTAACTCCAAAATCACTCAACGGAGCTAACGGAGTTGACAAAATTCCATTCCAGATCCGTTTTCACATAGTTCTGACTACGGTCCAAATTCTAAGACTTAAGCTCTCATTTAGGGACTAAGTGTCCCAAAAACACTCCGAAACTCAAAAACAATCATCCCAGCAAGTCACAATAGTAGAAATAAATATGGGAAAAGCAGTTAATATGGGTTCGGGGCACTAACTCTCAAAACAACCAGCCGAGTCATTACAGGAGAATGAAGAACTCAATAACCAACTTCCACCATATCAAGTAGAAGAGCAGTTTGATGAGGTGGCATCACGACGTGATAGAATACTCCGTAATTATGCAAGGCTAGATCATTTTGAAGGAGAATCAAGTATGAGGAGACCACCAATTGTAGCAAACAACTTTGAAATCCTCACACCCATCTAACTGATTTTCTTGAATTAGTCGAAACTTGCAGGTACAATGGAGTTACAATAGATGCTATCAGGTTGCGGCTTTTTCCTTTTTCATTAAAAGGTGAAGCCAAAACATGGTTGTGAAGCCTGCCTAGAGGTTCCATTACAACATGGGACCAATTGACCCAAAAAAAAAATTAATAAATATTTTTCACCTGCAAAAATAATTAAATGAAAAAAGAAATCAATAATTTTATGCAGACAGATACTGAATCTGTATACCATGTATGGGAAAGATTAGCAACAATGTTAAGAAAATGCCCACATCATGGTATCCAAGACCCTGATATTTTATATATTTTCTATCACGGTCTTAAACCCTCTGCTAAGAATATAATTGATGCAGCATCAGGAGGATCAATAATGGAAAAAACTACTACAAAAGCAATGCAATTGCTTAATAAAATTTCGGAAAATGTTGTTCAATGGCCTTCAGACAGAATGATTATAAAAAAAACAGCTGGAGTAAATCAAGTTGAAGCTTTGAATTCATTGACACAACAAATTGCGACCTTAACACAAAAAATGGAGGCTTTTCAGGTAGGTGCTCACTCATCATCCCAACTTGAGAATTGTGATGTTTGTCAAGGTAATCATCTGAATCATGAATGCCAAGCTTCAACATAAAATGAGGAACATGTAAATGTGATTGGTTATAGAAATAATTACTCATTCGGTAGTCCCATGGCACAAAAACATCTAGGATTTCAATAGAGTAATCCTAATGGTGCTGAAAATCCTCAAAGATTTTTTAATCAAAAGCACCAGGTACAGGGACCACTTGATTTTCAAAATCAAAATAGAGGGCAACAAAATTTTCAACAATATCAGCAGCAGGCTCAAAGAGCTCATCAACAAAGCCTTGAAGACCTGATGTACAAATTCATTAAGGCTACTGACGAGAAGATTGAAAGTCAACATTCAGCTATCAAGAATTTGGAAATTCAGGTAAGCCAATTAGCAACCCTCATGTCTGGACAAATTCAAGGTGCTCTACCAAGTAACATAGAGAAAAACCCAAAAGAACACCTCAAAGCCATCTCTCTACGATCAGGTAAATCTCTTGATGATCTATATGCAGATAGAGAAATAAAGCCACAAGAAGTGGAAAAGGTAAATGAAGGTAAGAATAAAATGGAATCTAAGTTTCCAAAAGAACAAAAGAATAAAGGGAAAAATGTACAAGAAAATGAATTGATAACAAATCCTCACTCTATACCTCTCCCTTTTCTCCAAAAGATGAACAGAGAAAAGCTTGACAAACAGTTTTCAAAGTTTCTAGATATGTTGAAGCAACTTTACATTAACATACCTTTCACAAATGCTTTGACACAAATGCCTTCATATGCTTAATTTCTCAAAGAAATTTTGTCAAGTAAAAGCAAATTGGAAGAAGTTTCAGTGGTTAAGCTTACAGAAAATATAGTGCTATAATTCAAAATAAGCTCCCACAGAAACTGGGTGATCCGGGAAGTTTTAAAAATCCTTGTACTGTGGGAGGTGCTCATTTTGAAAAGGCATTATGTGATTCAGGTGCTTCAATAAATCTAATGCCTTTTTCAATTTTCAGAAAATTAGAACTTGGTGAAATAAAAGATACTGGTGTGTCTCTTCAATTAGCCGATCAAAGTACTAAGACACCAAAAGGAATTATTGAAAATATCCTTGTTAGAGTTGATAAATTTGTATTCCCAGTAGATTTTATAGTGCTTGAAATGGAAGAAAATACTAAGGTACCATTAATTTTAGGTAGACCATTTCTCGTAACAGGGAGAACAATTATTGATGTTCATCAAGGACAATTAATATTGTGAGTTGATGAGGAACGAGTGATTTTTGACATGCAGAAAATGATAAAATTTCGTGAGGATGAGTCATCATCATCTTGTTTTCAAATTGACTTACTAGATGATCTTGTAGACACGAATACAAAGATAATCAGTTAATTAGTGATTCATTGGAGAGATGTTTGGCTAGGTCAGGTACCATAAGTGATGATAACCCCATAATTAGAGAAGAAACTGAAATACTGGAAAAAGAGTCAGAAAATGAGAAAGTCTCACAAGAAGGAGTTCAATTAAAAATTGAACTCAAAGATCTTCCTTCTCATTTAAAATATGTGTTTCTTGAACCTGAATTATTTTCAGTAATTATTTCATCTTCTTTGACTATAGAACAGGAAAGCAAACTGATTGAAGTCCTGAGAAAACACAAAAGAGCCTTAGGGTGGACTATAGCCGACATCAAAGGAATCAGTCCAGCTATTTGTATGCACAGGATCCTCATGGAAGAAAATTACAAACCAATAGTCCAACCGCAAAGGAGACTGAACCCAGCAATGCAGGAAGTCGTCAAGAAAGAAGTGGTGAAACTTCTAGCAGCAGGTATCATTTATCCAATATCTGACAGTCCTTGGGTAAGTCCTGTACAGGTAGTACCAAAGAAATGAGGTATGACAGTAATAAAAAATAAAAATAATGAACTCATACCTACTAGAACAGTCACAGGATGGAGAATTTATATTAATTACAGACGACTTAATGAAGCCACAAGAAAAGACCATTTTTCTTTGCCTTTTATTGACCAAATGCTTGAAAGAGTTGCAGGCCATGATTTTTACTGTTTTCTTGACGGATATTCTGGGTATAATCAGATACCAATTGCTCCGGAAGATCAGGAGAAAACCACATTCACATGCCCCCAAGGTACATATGCTTATCGAAGAATGTCGTTTGGACTATGCAATGCTCCTACTACATTTTAGCGTTGCATGTCGGCAATTTTTTCAGACATGACTGAAAAGTTTCTTGAAATCTTTATGGATGATTTCACACTTTTTGGTAAAACATTTGAAGATTGTCTCTATCATTTTACTTTGGGGCTTAAAAGATGTGAAGAGACAAATTTGGTTCTTAATTGGGAAAAATCTCACTTCATGGTAACAGAGGGAATTATTTTAGGACATAAAATTTCTGCTTAAGGGATAGAAGTTGATAAGGCTAAAATTGATCTTATAGTAGGATTACCCCCTCTTATCACTGTTAAAGGCATTAGAAGTTTCTTAGGGCATGCAGATTTTTATAGAAGGTTTATAAAAGATTTTTCAAAAATTTTAAAACCTTTAACTAACCTACTAATGAAAGATGTGAAGTTTGAATTTTCAGATAATTGCAGGAAAGTATTTGAGATTCTCAAGAAATAATTGACTAATACTCCAATTGTTGTTTCTCCTTATTGGAGCGAACCATTTAAAATAATGTGTGATGTAAGTGATATAGCAGTTGGAGCGATACTGGGACAAAAGAGAGACAAGATTTTCAGGCCTATTTTCTACGCCAGTAGAACACTTAATGAAGCTCAAAAGAATTATGCTACAACTGAGAAGGAACTACTAGCAGTAGTATTTGCGTTTGACAAATTTCATTCCTATTTGATAGGAACAAAGGTTACAATTTATACAGATCATGCAGCTTTAAAGTACCTCTTAGCAAAGAAATATGCTAGACCAAGATTACTAAGATGGATACTCCTTTTGCAAGAATTCGATCTTAAAATAAAAGATCGAAAAGGTTCTGAGAATCATGTAGCTGATCATTTGTCTCATTTGGAAAATCCACCTACTGAGATGTCACGACCCAAAATCTCACCTGTCGTGATGGCGCCTATCTCAATACTAGGCAAGCCAAAAATCTCAATAATCCACCATATCTTTTAAATTTGAAAATAAATAATTAAATTCAGCGGAAAAAATCTCACAATTTCAAATATAACACTCCCAAAACCCGGTGTCACTGAGTACATGAGCATCTAATATGAGTACAATGATTGACTAATAAAAATGACTGTCTGAAAATATAGAACAGTACAATAGCTAAAGGAAAGAGAGACAAGGTCAGCGGACGCCAAGCAACTACCTTGATAGTCTCCAACTGATAGTACTCTGAAATCTAACTATCTCCGTGTCCGAAAGCACCTGGATTTGCACATGAGGTGCAGAGTGTAGTATGAGTACAACTAACTCAATAAATAACAAGACTAACCTCTGGGCTGAAAGAAATGATGAGCTACGCAGGTACAGTCCAGTAAAAGTAATGGTACAAAAATGTAGGCATGCTTTCAAGTTCAACAAATAAACTCAATACAAGTTAAATAGATCAATACTGCATGATATGAGGCATATGACATCTCAGCAGAAAGACCTGATGTAAATACTAGTCACAAATTATCCGGTTACTTGGTACTGTTTATGCTCAATCCAGCCCAGGGGTGTTCCAACCTGTATATATATGCACATCGACTGACAGTCAGTCACCCAGTACTGTATAAGACCAGTCCAGCCATGGGATAATTTATCCCCAAATATAAATGATACGAACAAGATCCATGTCCAGATAAACTCATTACAATACAAATAAGTAAGGCAAGTCCATGCCCAGGAAAAATCCATCCCATATATATGTATATAAGCAGTAAGTAAGGCAAGTCCATGCCCTGGGAAGTATATCCCGAATATCGATGATCATCTACGCTCACTGGGGGTAAGTACAGACTCCGGAGGGGCTCCTTCAGCCCAAGCGTAATACAAAGTCAATATGGCCTACTGCAGGCGGGCAGTCCCGATCCGTATAATAACAAAGCCTATAAGGCTTGCTGCAAGCGGGCAGCCCCGATCCATAAAATAGTAAAGCCAATAAGGCTTGCTGCAGACGAGCAGCCCTGATCCATAAAATAGTAAATCCAATAAGGCCTGCTGCAGGCGGGCAGCTCCGATCCATAAAATAGTAAAGCCAATAAGGCCTGCTGCAGGCGGGCAGCCCCGATCCATATAATAATGATGTATAAATCCATTATGGCATGCTGCGTTGCGCAACTCAATCCCATAAATATCCTCACAATGGACAATTATCACTGGGTGTGAAATGTATATTTTTGAACAATTAATTCAACAACAACACGACCCCATGGGTCCCAAAATATTAGCATGTAGCCTAAACATGATCTTTAATAGGAGCCTCAGCTCAATTACTCTAACACGTGGAGAATATTAAGATAATAACATGATTCATTAATTTTAAAACTTCACAGGATTTATTCAAGACACAATTTCTATGGTGCACGTCTACATGTTCGTCACCTATCGTGTGAGTCACCTTCAACAATTTATATCATACCAAATTCGGGGATTCATACCCTCAGAACCAAGTTTAGAAGTGTTACTTACCTCAAACCATGTAATCTTTTACTCTAGTATGCCTTTGCCTCGTGAATTGGCCTCCAAACGCCTCGAATCTAGCTACAAATAATTCGTTTCAGTCAATAAAAATGATAGGAATTAATTCCATAAGAAAATACAAATTTTCCATCAAAATTCGAAATTTCACCTAAAACTCGCCCGTGGGGCCCATGTCTCGGAACCCGACAAAAGTTACAAAATTCGAAAGCCCATTCAATCACGAGTCTAACCATACTAATTTTACCAAAATTCGACCTCAATTCGACCTCCAAATCTTCAAATCTTATTTTCAAATCCCTAAGTTCAAACCCCCGATTTACACCTCAAAAACATATAATCTAGTCGGATTATTCGATGATAATTCAATATTATGGAGTAGGAATGATCACAAGTGACTTACCTCAAGTTTTCCTTGAATACTCTCTCAAAATCTCCCCAAACACCGTGCTTGAAGGTCCAAAAATGGCAAAACTCGGAACCCTCTCTATTTTTAACATTTTGTCCAGGATTTTTACATCCGTGGTGATTTCTTCGCACCTGCAATCTTCGCACCTGCAGTGATTTCATCGCGCCTACGGTCTTCGCACCCGCGATGATTTCTTCGCGCCTACGGTCTTCGCACCCGCGGCAAAATTTTTCGCACCCGCGGTGCCTGGCCAGCCCATGCATTTTCCGCTTCCGCGACTAATTCCTCGCATCCGCGAGCTCGCACCTGTGGCCCTTTTTTCGCGTAGGTGCGATCACACCAGCAATCCAGCTGCTTCAGCTCCTCCTCCAAATCCAAATTTGATCCGTTAAGAATCTGAAACTCACCCGAGGCCCTCGGGACCCCGTCCGAACATACCAACAAGTTCCATAACATAACACGGACCTATTCAAGGCCTCAAATCATATCAAATAATATCAAAACGATGAGTCACACCTCAAATCAAAATCTATAAACTTTGAACTTTCAAATTCTATATCTTGTGCCGAAACATATCAAATCAATCCGGAATGACGTTAAATTTTGTACACAAGTCATAAATGACATAACGAAGCTATTCCAAATTTCCAGAATCAGATTTCGACCCCGATATCAAAAAGTCAACTCCCCGGTCAAACTTCCAAACTTAACTTTCTATTTTTGCCATTTCAAGCCAAATTCTACTACGGACTTCCAAATAATTTTCCGGACATGCTCCTAAGTCCGAAATCGCTATACGGAGCTATTGGAATCATCAAATTTAATTCCGAGGTCGTTTACCCATAAGTCAATATCCGGTCAACTACTTTAACTTAAGTTCCAACATGAAAATGAATCCTTCCAAGCTAACTCTGAAATATCTTAAAACCAAAATCGACAATTCACACAAGTCATAATACCTCGTAGGAAGTTATTCAAGACTTCAAATAGTTGAAAGGAGCGTAAATGCTCAAAACGACCGGTCGGGTCATTACATGAGATAAAAGATATCAAAGAGGAATTTCCTGACGAACATATATTTTCAGTCACAACCGTTATAAATCGACCACCTTGGTTTACTGATATTGCCAACTACTTGGCTGAAGGATGGATTCCAAAATACTTTTCTTATGAACAAAAGAAAAAACTTAAAAAAGAAGCAAGATATTATTACTAGGAAGATCCTTACTTGTTTAAATTTTGTGCAGATGACATAATCAGGAGATGTGTACCGAAGAGAGAAATGAACAACATCTTAAGTCACTGCCAAGATGGGGTTGTAGGAGGACACTATGGAGGAAGAAAGACAACAGCTAAAGTACTTGAAGTTGGATTTTTCTGGCCTACTCTATTCAAAGATGCAAGGAATTATGTCGCCACTTGTGATAAATGCCAGAGAATCGGTAACATTTCAAAAAGGGACGAAATGCCTCTTAACTCTATTTTTGTGCGTGAAATCTTTGATGTATGTGGCATTGATTTTATGGGTCCTTTTCCTCCTTCAAACGGCTATGAATATATTTTGATAGTTGTTGATTATATTTCAAAATGGGTAGAAGCAATTGCTACTAGAGAAAATGATGCTCATATTGTTTGTGCTTTTCTCAAGAAAAATATTTTTTCTAGATTTGGAACTCCACGAGTTATAATAAGTGATCAAGGAACCCATTTTATAAATAGACAATTCGCTAGTTTATTGTCAAGTTATGGAGTAACTCATAAAATAGGAACTCCATATCTTGCTCAAACAAGCGGGCAAGTTGAAGTATCCAATAGAGAATTAAAAAGAATTTTAGAAAAAACTGTCGGTTCTTCTCGAAAAGATTGGTCTTTAAAGTTAGGTGATACTTTATGGGCATACAGAACTGCTTTCAAAACTCCCATAGGCACATCTCTTTATAGACTAGTTTTTGAAAAAACTTATCATTTACCTGTGAAATTAGAACATAAAGCATATTGGGTTATAAAATTATTGAATCTAAACTTGCCAGATGCATGTAAAAATCATCTATTGCAGCTTGATGAGTTGGAAGAGTTCAGACTTACAGCATACGAAAATGCTAAATTGTACAAGGAAAAGACAAAAAAATGGCATGACAAGCTCATCCGCCATAAAGATTTTAAAGTTGGAGATCAAGTTCTGTTGTACAATAGCCGATTGAGATTATTCCTAGGAAAGTTTAAGTCATGCTGGACAGGACCATATACAGTAACAGGAGTGACCCCCTATAGTGCCATTGAAGTACAACATGCAGATGGGGGAGATAAATTCAAAGTAAACGGTCATCGTTTGAAGCCTTATATCAGCAGATTCTTCAACAAACATGCTTCAACAATCCTTTTTGCCTAATTTTTAAAATAAGTTGAGCTGGCGACGATAAACTCAGAACTATTTTCTTCCCTTCTCTTTAATCTTTTAAGTAATTATTAGTAGTAACATATAATATTTTCTTTTTAGTAAATATATATAATAATATTAGTTTTTTATATAAAAAAAAGTAAAATAATAATAATAATAATTGCATGTTTGTATTATATTATATATATGTGTGTATATAGTATGTATTAATATATTTTGCAATGATAAAGAAGCACTCCCATGATTTCGACACTGAAAGTTTTCTCCTATCATGAAAAAGAATATTTTCTTTGCCATAATCTTGTCTTTGTTATATGAGAGAAACCTTGAGAAGCCAAGAAAAAGGAAATGAGGCCAGAATCGGAAAAAAATCAGGGAAGCTCCTTTATCTCCTTTTACTTTTAATTTATTTGTCATGAGGACGTGACATTATTTAAGCTTGGGGGTAGAGGAATATGTTTGTTATATATGTGTTTCTTTTAAGTTTTTTTTTTCGGTTAAATATAAAAATAAAACGTATATTTTTACAACTAAAAAATGTGTTTTTAGTAAAATTATTAAAAAAAAAATTAAACAAAAAACTAAAAAAAAATAAAATAAAATAAAATTTGAGTTGCCTTATTCTAAAGGCAACTTATTTCATGTACTTCCATGGATTTCTTGTTCAGTTCTTTGCCATGGTCGTAATATTTTGAACTGAACATTTTTTTTAGGACTTTTAGTTATTTTAACTTGTTTTGGTAAATAAGTTGGCTAAACTTGATTTGACTTGAAAACCATGACACTTAGAAAAAACAAATTCGATTAAGTACCATTCACAGGTTTTATGATTACTTTTCTAAGCTCATACTTACTTATTGGTGACTGAAATTATAGTTTTCGTTGGCCCAAGTGTATTGTGCGGTTAGCTTCTATTGTCTAGTCCTCCTGCTTATCTGGAAATCTAGAACTTGCCTTGAATGTCGATTGAGGCAAAATTCTAGGTAGATCTTTGAGTTAAGAAATGAACGCAGGCCTTCTTTGTTGAGTCATAGCCTAAATTGACCTACCTTAATGATTTTTATCCCTAGTTAGCCCAGTTGAGCCTAAATAAATTATCTCTTATTTTATTGGTCGCCAAGCTTTAACCCTTAGCCTGTTTGTTATTATGACTTGTTCTTTGTTCACCCAATTCTCTTTTGGGCACTTTAAGAGTTGATCTGAATGTAAAAATTTAGGCGTGAGGTGTAATTATAAAAATAATTGGTCAAAGAGTAATTGTTTGAGGTTGTCGATCTTTTGAGATGTTGTCATGAGAAGTAAAAAAAATAGATGCTTCTGAATTTCAAAAAAAAAAAATAGCAACAAAGAAAAGTTGGTGACTCCATAAAAAAATATATATATTTTTTTTGAAAGGGATGAAAAAAAACAGAGGTTTATTGTTTAAATGAGATGAAAGGCAATTGTACTTGAGAGATAAAATAAATGTGTAGTGCCCATAGGGAATTTGAGTCACTATTATCTATATGTATCCTACCAATCCCTAAGCCTACTTTACAACCTTGTAAAAGTCTTACATGATCTTAACTCAGAGACTCCATATTAGTGGAGAACCACATGATAGTCAAGCTTATGATTATTTCCAGTAGCTTGAGGTACTTCTTTGTTGAGAGTGAGCGTATTTTTTATCTATGCCCTTCTTTGATCCTGTATCTATATATTATGTGATATATGGGCATCTCTCTTCATTCAGTGAGATACACTTGGGATTAGAAAATATTATGATTTCAATTCTCAATAGGTGAACATGAGTACAACTGAAAGTTGTTTGAACTCGTAGACTGGTCTTAGTCAATTCTTCTCTGTCAAAACCTCTCATGATTTCACTTAAAGTGTTTAGTTACTATGCTCATTTGTTTTTTTGCTCGAGGACGAGTAAAAGTTTATGTATGGGAGAATTTGATAGGTGCATTTTACCAGATATTAACAACATAATTTCTCTCATAAAAACATATAAATTATCATGTTTCCTCCATATTTTTAACTTTATTTTGCAGGAATAATTATAGAAAAATTGTTATGCGCAACATGAAAAAAAAAATATTCAAGAAAAATATAACAAAGAAGTGTAAGATCGAGCTATAATTCATTACTGCCATGACAATACACCAAGTCTCGATTTGCCATGATGAAATCGATGAAATCTAAATTTAGAATGACAGAATTCTCATCTCTGCAAATTCAAAATCTAGATTTGCAATGAAAATCTAGCACCAAATCGAGAATTTGAATTCTCATATTTGCAAATGCAAAATCTAGATTTTCCATGAAAATCTAGCACCAAATCGAGAAGTCATCATGAAATTTTCTTATACAAGAAGATGGTGTCCGATCAGAGGAGGGCATCACAGTAGAGAGAAAGCTTAGAGCTAGAAGTCTGAATCCAAATTCTTAATAAGCTTCTCTATTTTATTTCTTTCACTAGTATCGAGTTATCTTTTCTTTTAAATCACAATAGTGGTTTAGTTATTGTTTCTAAATAAATTCTAGTGTAGGAAATTACTCTGGTTCCTGCTTTTAATTAAATAGGGGGAATTATTCTTCTTGAATATTTCTTTCTATTTTATTATTTAATGGACAATAATATTTTTATTGTTAGTACTAATTCCAGTATGGAGTAATTTTTCTTGTGTTGGGAGAAAGACGGATCTTAATATTTCTATATAATAGTAGATATTATTCTTCAAATTTACATGCTTGAGCTAAAATTTATTTAACTTTTATCTGCTTTTACAGTTAGACGTTATTTAATTTAATAACATCTATCTATTTTGTACTACATATTAACTGTTTATTAATTCTGTAATCGAGAGAGACGGAAGAAATAATATAGTTAAGTGTAGTATTGATAAATGTTAATATTTATTCAGTAGCATCTATCTATTTTATGTTATAATTAATTTTACACTTATTTGTAATCGAGAGAGGCGAATAGTGTAATAATCAGTTATAATAAGTAGGGTAACCGAAAGGAACTTACTAACAAGAGCGTGTTTTAGTTCAATCATATATTTCTGGTTCTTCAATATTACTAGTTTGAAGATTAATTTGTATAACCGAGAGGAGTATAATTAATTATTCAACTTAAGTAATAATATATATTTGTAATCGTGAGAGGCATTTATACATTTTTGAGAAATAGAAATTGAAGAATAATAATTCTATTATATAATAGAAATATTAAGTGAAGTCAAGATCCCAACACCTTTTTATTATATTTGTGAAAAATAAAATATTTTCTATTGCTCTATTCATGCATTTTTAATTAGTTAATTTATAACTCAACTCTTTCTAATTTTCTCAAATAGTAATTAAAATAAGAAACGTCTGTAGAACAGATAAACCAATCTCTGTGGGTTCGACATCTTTCTATACTATTATTTGACAGAGTACAAGTTAGAATTTTATATACGCTAGACACTCGTCATTGGTCGCCGGAGGGAGATCTGCCTCTTGGTAGTATTGATTTTTACACAACACCGACAGAAAGTGACTTTCACGTAGACAGGCCTTAGGTCACCGAAAAAATTACACAATGACTAAGTTCTTTCTTACCGGTTAACGCTGGAATGACGCACATCGATCTTTTCTCACTAATGCTCTGATACCATGTGAGAAAGTACGGGAGAAAAATATATTATTGATATTGGTTACTCAATATAATACAAGAGGTCCTATTTATAGTTGTACTCTACAAAGTGCATATTACTCCCATTCCAATGTGGAACTACACATAACTAACAACATATATTCTCGTCTAGCATGCTAGTTAGGTTCCTAGTTTTGCTTTAAGAGGTCGGACTAGAACATATTTTTATCAAATATTTGAAGAGCCTCTTATTAAAAATTATGGTTAAGTAGAACTGAACTCGAGACCTCTTCTAGCATAAGACTCCACAAAATTAATGCACTAAGACTATTACTCATTTAGAAATATGAAAATTAACATTATTTATCACTGGTTACAAAGAGTTTTGTATACGCCCCTGGTTGCCACTGCTTTATTTTTTATTTTCTTTCGCCGAGTATTTACTGGAAATAGCCTCTCTGCCCTCTCAGGGTAAGGGTAAGCTCTACGTATACACTACACTCCCCAGACATCACTCGTAGAAAACCACTAAATTTATTGTTGTTATTGTTATTGTTGAGCAATAATTTAATTATTAGAAATTGAACTCCTGGAACTATAGTATAAACTGTGAATTATGATATTTTGTCACGAACAATCTTTTTAGTCATTTTAGAGGCATATTTCAAAATTTGAGCAAAGAAACTTTAGAAAAAGCCAAAGATTGTCATGCCATTTCTTTTTCCCACTTTATCTCTTTTGATCTCGAGATAATAAAGTAATAATTGCTATAAGTAGGGGTGGTCATTCGGTACTTCGGTTCGGAATTTAAGAATTTTAGTTCGGTATTTCGGTATTCGATTTATCAATTGTGTATACCAAATACCGTACCAAAGTATTTTGGTAAGGTTCGGTATTTCTTATTTTGGTTCGGTACGGTTTCAGTTTAAACTAAATCTTCACTGTCTCCCCCACTCCATTAACTAATGTAATCCATGTTGTTTGAGATTCCACCAAAGATCAATCTTAAGTTCTCAGGTTGTGTACAAAGAAGAGACGAAAGGTAATACACTTTGAGTTTGAGTAGAAGAAAATGAGTCAATGACTATCGGACTGCAGTTTGCCTCCACAAATTGTTGTGAGATTTATGGTCGTTAATGTGTGAAAATGATCTAACTAATGTGTTCTTTAGTCGATGAGTTTCATTCTTGCTTCAAATTGTTAAACTAGGTTGTTTATGTTATATATCTTATTCCGTGAATGATTTTCGCTCTTTGTGTAATTTATGTTATTTATTTTGAGGCTTTATAGTAAATATTGTAATCTGTATGTTTTTTTTTATCGGAGAATTTTTAGTTTGTTCAAGGCAGGCATATTTTTTGGTTTAAGAACTAATACAAGTGAGGAGCAAAGAATGATTGTACCACAAGACTTACAACAATAGCAGATTGGAATCCGCTATATGATTGTCACTCATGAACAAAATCATGTTTGATCATACAATTAAATATTTTCTATTATGTCTTTTTACGCGCTCATCTCCACCAATACTATACAGAGAATGGTTGTCACTCATGACTAAGCCTAAGGGTAAGGGATTAGGAAATTAGGGGTTTTGGATTTTTGGGACGAGGGCTTAAGGTTACCGGGCTAAAAAATAAAAATAAAGTTGGGCTTGGACTAAACTATTTCGGAATACCGAAATATCAAAAATTGAATACCGTTTACCGTACCGAATTACCGAAATTATTGTACCGAAATAAATCGAAATACCGAAAAAATTAAAATACCAAATTAATTCGGTTCGGAATTCAATTTTTCGAATTTTATGCTCAGCCTAGCTATAAGGAGCTTCCCGCCCACCCCCTCTTTTCTGTCTCCACTTTCTTTAATCTGTTAGAAAAGTTATATCCCTTCCCTTGGGATTTGGTCTGTCATTTTTTCATTTCCGATTGATGAATATATTGCAGTAGCAGCATGCACATGTTAAAGGGTTTCCCTAAGTTCAGCATTCATACATAGAATCGGTCAAAATCTTGGTCAATTACTCCAAGTGGATAGCTCCAATAAACACAATCAAGCATAAATCCTCCACAATCTTAATTGAAAATGGCAGGTAAAGAACCAGTTATCATCACAGACAAGGAAGAGATGAGAAAATGGACAAGAACCATGAGATCCCAAAACCATACAATTGGCTTTGTCCCCACTATGGGTTACCTCCACGGGGGTCACCTTTCTCTAGTGCAAGAAGCACAAAAACATACTGACCTTATAGTTGTGTCCATTTATGTAAATCCCGGTCAATTTTCACCCAATGAAGATCTTTCAACATACCCTTCTGATTTTCAAGGCGATATTCAGAAACTCAAGTCTGTTGCTAATGGTGTTGATGTTGTATTCCACCCCAAGAATTTGTATGACTATGGGAATTCTGAAATGGGACTAATTAGGTCAGCTGAGAGGATTAATGAAAAAGAGAATGAGGGTTTAAAGGTGGTATCTTGTGTTGAAGATAAAGGGATGGGGCATGAAACTTGGGTTAGAGTTGAAAATTTGGAAAAAGGGTTGTGTGGAAAGAGTAGGCCTGTTTTTTTTAGAGGAGTTGCTACTATTGTCACCAAGTTGTTCAATATTGTTGAGCCTGATGTTGCTGTCCTTGGCAAGAAGGATTACCAACAATGGAGGATTATTCAGAGAATGGTAAGCTTACTAAAAATGAGTTCATCTTGTTTTGTTTAAAAATGTTGGATTGGTTTGTGGATGATCTTAGTTGCGCTCGGTGTTTGCATCAAATTAATGAAATTTAACTCTAAGAAAAGCGCTGCTCACAAATTGAGATAGTACATTATTTAACAGTAGTTAAGTGATCAAATTTTATGCTAAAAGACACATGTTACGCATAATATAGTTTTGGTGAAAACACAAGTGCAGATAAGTTTCTTCCTTGTGTGGATAAAGCAATCCAATATGGCCATATCTGCCCTGCTGAAAGTGAAGCGGCTTATTGGGGAATTGTTTGGTTTCTGTTTCTTTGCTAGTCTTAATCAAGCAGTATACTTTAGAGCTGAAGTCTGATGTGATTTTAAATTGATATTCTCAAAGTAATTCTGTTTCAGGTCCGAGATCTTGATTTTGGGATAAAGGTGATTGGTTCTGACATAGTACGAGAGCATGATGGCCTTGCAATGAGTTCCCGCAATGTGAAACTTTCACCTGAAGACAGACAAAAGGTGCTTCTTCTATTATCAGTATCTCTTAGCATGATGAAGGAACCCGAATTATGGCAAATATTAGCTTATTCAGAATCAAAATGTATGGGACAATGCATATGCAAAAATTAAAGTGATTTCTTGCTAAGGCTCTCTCTTTATTATTGTTTGGCATTTGTGCTAATTGAAACTTTTTGCTCTTTCTACTATTCCACAGGCTTTGTCTATTAGCCGAGCACTGTCTAAAGCCAAAGTTAAGGCAGAAAAGGGACAGGTCAACTGCGGAGAGCTGATAAATTCAGCTATTCAAACCATAGATGAAGCCGGTGGAAGGGTTGATTATGCTGAGGTGAGAACTTAAACAATAATAATATCTTTCATATGGATATAAACAATAGAATACCAACTGGGAACTCAATCACTTTAGGAAGAATGGTATGATCTTGACAATTGTGCTTTCAATGTCCTCTAGCTGTAAGTTATATTTGCCAATCGGAAAATACATGAGTACTATTGACTTGTCAAGACGTATGACCAAGTGGCTTTTTAAGGAGTGAGTATCATAAAGCTCTCTCCAATTACCTTTCCACCACTGAAATTCCAATGACATAAAAGTCATACTACCGTTTCCTTTACTCTCCTCTTAAACTAGTAGATATATAAAGCAATATTTTGTATGGTTAGCGTCTCAGAAGCTTAATTTGTCCGGACAGTATCTGTGCAGTGTTCCATAATGTTTTCACTTAGCAACATAAAAAGGTTGTGAATACAAAAAAAGTTTTTTTCAAATCATTTCTTGGTCTTGTTATCTTGTTTACCTCATTGCTGACACCTTCTCTGCACCAGATTGTGGAGCAAGAAAGTTTAGAGCCGGTGGAAACAATCAAGAGACCAGTTGTATTTTGTGTAGCAGCATGGTTTGGAAAGGTCAGGCTCGTTGACAACATGGAAATAAATATATAAGATGGAGCCACCAAATATATGATAGCCAAATATAGAAGAACTGAGGTGAAGTACAAGTCCCTGGTTTGCAAGAAGCTTTTGCAGTTAGTAAAAGCCATCTGAAAATGACTTTATCAAAGAAAGCCAACTGAAGAAGAAATGGCTAGTCTTTTCATACTGCTCTAGTATTGTTTTGGTTTCTTTTTAATGATGAGAACTTTTCCATTTTTTTAAAAAAAAATTAATGATTAGAACCAGAACCATCCTTTACTGATTCTTCGAGAAGTCTGACCATCCTCCTGACCTCCGCTACAAAATCATTTCTTGGTTCTGACGTTTAACTATCCCATTCTCTCCTTTGCTCTCTTTTTTGAGGAACACGTAAAATAGGACATAAAAATGTTGCATTCGTTACCAGAAAACGCCGGGAGTCCTACTATGCTAAAACTTCTAAAATGAATTGTTAGTTGAAAAAGTCCTTTCCAAAGAAATTTGTTACCACCAATTTTAGAAAACGGTACCCCAAACAAGAAAAAAGGAGACTGGTGTCAATTGTTTGGTACAAGGGGAAAAATACGACAGTTTTCAGAATTAATTTTGTTGTTTGATAGAGACAGAAACCTACTTCCTCTAGTTCGAACATTTTATAACTTGTCCCTTAATTAGCAGTTTGAGCATGGAAATAAGGTTAGGTCTGGAACAGTTTGTCAAATAAAAAGATATATCGCAAGCCAAAATAAACACTCACAACCAGGCAGTGCTCTAGAATACTGTCCGGGCACCTTTCCACAATACAAGATGGTTCATACAAGGGAAAAGGGCTAAATATATCCCTTTACTTTCGGATATTGTCTAAATTTAACCTCCGTTATACTATCTGGCCAAATTTACTCCTACCGTTATGCTATCCAGCCAAATTTATCCCTACCATCAGCAAACTTTTAAAAATTACCCTTCAGTCCGTCAGGTGACCCAGAATCTCCCAAATTATTTTAATTAAGTCACTTATTCTTCTTCTTGATCCACTATTTTCGAAATAATTAGCATTTACCTGCTTTCTTTATTGGAAAGAAAATAAGAGAAGAAATATTAAAATAATACAACGGTAAGTAAACAAAGTATAGTAAATTGAAGAATCTAAATTAGGTAGCTTGTCTAAATTCCAAAAGTATTTACAACATCCCACAAAAATTCGTTGCACCAAATGTATGGAGATTTTGCAAGTATTAGTGATAGAAGTTGAAGTTTCTTGGAGACTTTACATTGTCGAGTTCAACTTTGCTTTAATCAAATGTCTACGCATTGTGCACTCTTAATTTAGTCGATCGAACTCTATACTAATGAGACAATAACAAAATATATTCGAATATACATGTACATACATGATGATCAGCTGTATATAATACACAATAAATAGACCTATTGAATTCTACGGTGTATATGGTTGAAAAATAAATAAAATTTTAAACCAATTCCATACTCATTATCACAAGAAGAGAAGTGGGTGCATTGGTAATTAAAAATGTCCATGAATAATTTGTATAGTCTAGTATCTTTACCATTCACATCAATAGTAATTTCTGAAAATAGTGGAGCAAGAAGAACAAGTGATTTAAATAAAAGGAAATTGGGAGATTTTGGATTACTTAACAGATCAAGGGATAATTTTTAAATGGTTGCTGATAGTAGGGGTAAATTTGGCCGGATAGTATAACGGTAGAAGTAAATTTGACCAGATAATATAACGGAGGTTAAATGTAGAAAACTCCCGAAAGTAGAGGGGTATATTTGACCCTTTTCATTTCAATACAATCATACTCAGTGTCACATGGACGTGGTTTCTATCCGTCGAAACCTGCCTGTGCGGCAACCAAGTCTCATACTTGACTTCAGCCTATCCAACGCTCGGCCAAAATTACAGCAACTTTGGACTTAGAATATTTTCGGGCAGCTTCAACGTAGTAAGCTTTAGAACTGATTTAGGCAACGAATTAAAAGTAAGGCAACGTTAAATTAACAAGAACACAAGGCACAATTTACAGGAAACTCTTTTCCCAACTTTGTATTTATAACTCGAGTATACAAAGAAACTCAACTCTAAGTACTCCGCGTACAAAAGAAGATCACTCTTGACCCTCAGGTTCTCTCAAAGACTACTCTTAGCCTTGGGTGTTTTCACTCTTGAAAACAGACGTAGGAACTCTTTCCTAAGATAAACATACACTCTCACACGTTTTTCTCTCTTTCAAGACCACTCTCAGTCTTGATGCTCTGTTTTAAGACCACTCTCAGTCTTGATGCTCTGTTTCAAGACTTACTCTTAGTCCTGATGCACTTCATCACGAAAATGCCCCATATATATAGATATATGGGCTGGCACTGGCAGATTTGAAGGGGCAACTTACAAAGGGGCAGTCCATTCTAGTGCTTTTCTCAGTCAAAGCACTAAATAAGCACTTAACCATTTAATGGGGCACTCACCCACGAAATAGCCCTCTTCAGCACTTAGCTCTGTTTTGTGGAGCCCTTAGCCCTTTGGTGGATCACTGGCCCCACCATCCACTGAAACAAGCCTGTCACACAGCATTGCTAAATCTGTCCTAACTTGTAATTGACATCCCCCAACTACTTAGGCCTTTACACGAAATAATAGATACAAGCACTACACAGACATGGGTACAAGTTATTACAACAAGGTAAACACCCTCTACTTTGGCATGTGCACTACATGTGCTCTTTTCACTTGGTCAGTTGTTGCACGCCCTAAGGCTGGCATTTCGCCCAGTCTTGGCGCCTTTTGACATTGCTCCGCACCAATGCCTTGTCCGCAACCTGCTGCCCATGATTTTGCCGCACACGCCCGACACTCTTGTCGCACGCACATTGCCTTAGCCGCGTTTTTGCCTTGTCTTTGTCAATACTCGTCTTACCGTGCCATTGCTTGTCTTTGCCTCATATAGCTTTGCCTTAGCTATTGAGACCCCTCGCTATCATTCCGCGCTATCTTGATTTAGCATAGCCTGTACTTGCCGCTACCACAAACCGAATTGCCCGTCCTGACAACACTCTTGTTGCCAACTCAATCCCAAAGCGGCGGAGGGCTAACACTCAGGGATAGAGGAATAAGCCCACAGGAGATTGCTATCTCAATCAAAAGTTCAAAACAAGCCAGAAATATCAATAGAAGGCTTTCGAATTCTCAACACTCGACAGAAGCATATTTACGGCCACACAAAAACCAACAAAATATAGAAGAAACATGATGAAATCACACAGAGTGAATTTATCACAAGCGGACCTCGCATAATCCTTTAAAATTTAAGTGGACCATTAACCTTCCCTGCAAAACAGCTTTTAAAAGTCCAATCATAGCACAAGATTTAAACTAGTTCACATATAAGGAGCGCAAGAAAAAATGATAGCATAATAATGAAGCCGTTCAAATAGAGAGGAAAAGAAAGACGCAGTACACATTATTTCTCCTCTGGTTCCTTTGTTTCAGAGTCTTTTCCATCCAATTCAGAACCAACAAAATCAAGAATCACTATGTGACCTGGTGAACGAGGAAGACTCATTCAATAGTATACTCAAAAGAATTCAGCATTACAAGCTATACAGGCAGTGTCTCATGATACAGAGCATAGAACAAAAGATGTCACAACAAAAGAAAAAAAGAATTATAAGGAACTGACATGCCACTGCTACAAAGATTGTCACAATTTTCAATCAACATCCAGCCTAGTAAGGATGAGGAACCACACTAATGACAATTGAAACCACCACATACTGACAAAACTATGATCAGAATCAAGGCGATAATAATTCCCAAGACTATAAGCTTGATCTTCATGTTCTGCAACCACATCTTCCTCCTCATTGTTGTTCCTTGTGTCCTGAAATCTTGTGCCTGCAACAAGACAAAAATTTCACTTGAATATTTCATGCTCAGATGGAACAAAAAAAGAAAAACAATAACACCAGTGCAAGTTCAGAAAGAAGGTAAAGGAAAAAAGAAACAATTAGGTGTAATGATGTAACAACAGCTCACAGGGTCCAGCCCAGTGGAGCAAATAAACCATTACCAAGTTGCCTATAAAGTTAAGGGAAGGAGACCACTAGCCGTTGACCTAATGGATTGCACAGAAAGCATAGTTTAACTAAGCGATCCTCAAAACATAAAATGTAAAACAACATAGCCAAATGATTGCCCGACTGTAGTTGCCAGGCTACTATTTGCTATTAATGGCCTGAGCCTAACCACTAGAATTTTCTTTTTCTTTTTTTCTTGTTAATGTTATTTACCACTAGAAATTTCTTGCAACAGAAAATATGCAGCTAAATCATTAGCATATCCTTCAAATTCTAAGGAAGTAAATATATTCAAACAACTTTGAATTTGCTGAAACTAGTAGGCCATAGCATCTTGTCATGTGCTATCAATCAAACGAGGCAAAAAAGTTGATTTTTCTTATGACTATAGCTTCTATTCATATATAACTGTGAGATTCATCCATCTACAGCTGAAGACTCAAATATTTCAGTAACGGGACATTGTATGGTCATTTACATACCTGTGAGCGAAGATTCTCAGTCTTATCCACCAAAAGTTCAATCTTCTCACCACGATCAAGAACCTACAAGGACAAAGTTTCATCAGAAAACCAAATAAACTTACGGGTTCTAAATCTTCCAGGACCACGACAGAGATATGTCCTCTAAAACAGTATAATCCAATATGGAAGTCAATCTTCTCTACCTTTTCAATGTTTTCCATCATCACACCTTTAACTTCCGAAACCTGAGCCTTCACCTTTGCAAGCTTACTGATTTCCTCTGGATGGTCTACACAGTACTGCATTTGTTCCTTCAGTTTGGGCCTGTAAATTATTGTTTTGAATGAAAGTGTGTATCACTTTCAACTGCTGTTTATTAACATCAATAATAAAGGAGAAGGGAAAAGAGTCTGAAAAGAAAATGCAATTTACCCAAACTCCCTGTTTAAGCTGTTAGCAACAGCTGTAGCAGCCTTGCCTCCACCATATTTCTTGGTAAACTCTTCCTTGGTTCTCTCTAGAAATGCAATTGGAATCTGTCTTCCAACAGATTCCACAGCAACAACACAATATGCTGTTTGTACAGAGGGTGTATAACAATGTCAGCATGAAAAATGAGGCGGAAGAAATGGAGCATTACATATTATTTGTCATGTAATCAATCATGGACAGTAAGAGCATAGAAACAAGAATATGATGAAAACAAAAAATTATCATGGACAGAAGAACTTCCATATTGGAATCTGAGGGAAACAAAAATATAAAGACCGAACAAAAGGGAATCTTATCGTTCTACCTTAAATCGACAAATAACATTTCAACAATTTAGTTTGATGCCATACAAAATAAGGGGCTTATGCCGTGCAGGAAGAGCTCCCCACCCCAATTGCAAGGATAGAGGGAGAGTCCACAAACTTCTTCGGGATACACGAGAAACTAAACTAATCAGATATGTTGTGCATTTCAATTTGAAAAAAGAAAAAAAAATTAAACCTCAACTTGAGTTTTATGTTGAAATGCACAGTACTTCATCTATATTGCTAAGTTGGTCATGTGTGCTTATTAACGCATTTTGCAAGCAAATAGACAAGCGCTTAGGGCCTGGAAACCTAGTCAGCAGATAACAATTACTATGGGTAAATCTAAAAGCAGTGTTTAGTCACTTTCACAATTCAAAACAATCCCCTAAATGAGCAAAACGGACAGTTTACCTTTTAAATTACGATATTATGAATTAAACGTACACTGTCATCTAATCTTGTCAAGCACAAGACAGAAGCAACTATAAGCTCTATTGAAGACACTAGCATGATACATACATAATGACAGGCATACAAGAAATTTACACAAAAATGAGAGATCTTCCAAAAGAGTCCATATCTAATCCTCTGCTAATTACATGGAACATTCAATATCCCAATTAGGCATGCGTGATTTTTTATGTGTTAATAGGTCATGAAATCAAACCGATCTAAAGCAAAGTTAAGCATTAACTACACTAATTACCAATATAATATATTACTTATCAGTATTCTACTAAGATCTAGACTGCACAATTCAGAAATCAAACACAGCAACAGAAATGAAAGAGATCCAAAGCAAAATTCTGCATTAGCTAAACTAATTACCACAAAATTAAATTATATTACTTATTACTATTAAACAGATATTTAGACTGACTATCCCAAAATGGGATACAGCAACAGAACAAGGAGAGCACAGAAAAAAGGGAAACGAAAAAAGAAAAAAAAAAGTTAAAATAAGCAACGAAATGAATGAGATCCAACGAAAAGTTCTTTATTAACTAAACTAATTACCACAAAATATTTAATTATTACTACTCAATATTCTATTAAGATCTAGATTGCACTATTCCGAAATCAATCAAACGAAAATCCGACGAAAACGAAATAGTGGTGCAGCAAAAAAAGAACATAGATGCATGGATGATTGAATCAGGAAAAACAATTAAAAAAACTATCAGAAGTGAAAAAAGGGAAAATAACTCACTGAAGCCATCTTCGACGAGATAGTTGAAAGTATGGCCATCACAGTTATAGGTGAACTTGTTATTGGAAGCAGGAAGTTTCTGGAGGCACTGTGAGGCTATACTTGTGAAATTACCCGTAAACTCAGTGTATTCAGCGAGGATCACAGTTCCTCGCGCAACGAAGCTGTAGATCAACGACTGTTGCCCCATTTCTCTTGGCTGAAACCAAAACCCTAGCTAGTATAGTAGAGTTCTAGAGAGAGAAAAAGCGATAGAGAGAGAGAGAGAAATAGGAGAAATGGCAAATGCGTATGATGTGAATGAAGCAATAGAGGCAACGGCAAAAGATAAAAAAGGGGAAGCGTGATGATGCGGGGGACGATATGAATTTTGATTTTTGGGAATGGTTAGTTTGGTAAGCCTTTGCTTTTGGCCTTTGGGGCTTTGGGGCTGAAATTTCTTAAAAACACAGTCCCTTCTGTCGCAAGGAAATTAACGGATTTGCCCCTGCCAAACTTATGCTGCTACTATTAAATCTTGTTGTAAAGTTTGAAACGGATTTCTTTTTGTATTGATTACACACGGCTTCTACTTAAACAAGGACATTAAATTTTGTATCCCTACTTATTTTTTGGTCAAATTGGGATTACTTTGTCAAATTTTTCAAAGAGAAAAGTATTACAGGTATACTATATGTTTTCTCTAGAAGCCTTATTATTTTCTTCATTTCATGGTTCTTGGGCGGGAGAGTCAATGCCAAAAATATATTACGGAAATCTACAATATCTTTTTTATAACATTAGTTCGGATCAACTTATGCATACTTGACTATTTCATTAAGTATCAATTATTTTTTATTTGGATAAATATTGAATAATTCAATCCATCGAAGTTTAGACATATAAAAACAAATTATTTGATATATTTCGTTTCTGTATGAATAACTGAAATCTACCTCTTTCAATAATGGTGCAGTATTAAAAGTATTTGTTATAAATAGAATTGTATTTAAGGTGAATGTCTACATTTTAGAGAAATTTTAGGGTTTGTTACTTGGTGGCTAAGTAACTCTTTCCTAGAAGTAGAGGGGTTCTATTCCATTGTAATTCATCTCATATCAATAAGAATTCTCTCTCTACTTTTCTCTGTAATACTCTTCTTCTTCTTTTATTGTTTTATAACACGTTATCAGCACGAGACTCTAACCCATTGAGTAGAGGCATCTGCTTTGGTCACCAGACTTTGGGATACGTGCATGGTGCTCAACTTGTATATAATATTAAGCATAATAATTGTCAATGGTTCCATGAATTTACTTCAGTAATAAATTCTAGATTGAAGGTAAGTATTTTACCTTATTTTTCTTGAAATTTTATAATTTGGTTTTAAATATAAGCAAAGACAACAAAGTTTGATTATAACTCTAATAGAGTTTGAAAGAAATTATAACCACGCGAAGTGGTAAATTTTTTATGTCTCACCATGATCAAATTCATGTACGATTGTGGGCACAAGAAGTGAAAACTCGTCCCATTGAATTTGCTTCATTCCCATTCCCTTAAGAGAATATGATAGCAGTATGTGATAAGTCTGAAAGAAGATAAAATTATTACCATGAAGGTATCAGTGGATGTGGATGTGGCATTCACTCTATGAAAGTAATGTTTGTCATTGATTTGACATGAGATTTTGTAAAGCACATATAGATGATTATGGTCTATTCATGATGTGAATGTGACAACATCTGATTTATGAATATATATTCATTCTTAAAAAAATATGAATGTGCTAGTAGTAGTGGATATACCACACTAATCTCTAGAAAGAGGTTTGAGATAAAATAAGAAAATAATTTTATTATTCTAGCATGAATGGTCATTGATCACGTACATATTGTGATTGTGCCAAAATATTATGGCAATGTGATTATTACAGGGCAAAAGTAATAGAAGCAACATATCTTGCCTATAATGATTTTGACCATGACCATAATGGTATAACGCTCTCCTCGAAAGAGATATTCACCATATGAATGTTGATGAATATGTGGTAGTACAAAATTAATTGAAAACTCTAGAAGAGCCAATTATACTACTTTGGAGAAATAAAATTGATTATCAATAAGGTATGGTGTCGTAGTAAGGCTCAAAGAAACTTATTGAGTTTCTAAAGTATTCGCGGAAGCGATTTGTTATATTGAGATTATAAATAAAGGAAAGATTTAATATCTTCTATTACTACAACTTGTAGCGGGGTAATATGTATGTGAAAAATTACCCGTTTTATTCTCTAGTTTGTACTACGCAAATAAAATAATGCCACAATAAAGTAAAAGTTTATTGATATAAAAATCCATATCATAATAAACTTGGAGTTTATTCATAATTGCACACGTCATGGTGTAAACCTAAAGTTTATCAATATTGATAATTTATCCAGTTGGCATAATTAGTTTAGCCATGTTAATTTAAGTATGATGTGCAAAAATAAAAGAGAATTCACATGGGTAAATATTAAAGAACTAGAAAGTTCTATATGAATTCTCTTATGTTGCTTGTTCTCATTAATTAATAGACTAACTAAAATTGGGATTGAATCCCATGAATGCTGGAAATATCAAAGATGAATATGAGCTCATTCACTTGTCCTGTATACCACATAAGATGTATCTATGAGATGGTTACATGTGCGATTATTATTAACTCGCAACCTGGTATTTGCGAGGTAACTTGCTCAATAATTTAATTAGGAGCATAATTTCCAGATTTTCTATTCAAGACAGTTCATCTTGATAAGTTAGTTTACATCACAGTTGATCTAGCAAAATAATTTATTGAGTGCCCCCACTTAATAACTAAAATATTGCTTATGAGAACAAAGTTATCTAAATCAGTTTGATATAGGTTATATACGAAAGTATATTATATTCTCCCCTCACAAATGGTTCAGGGTCATGAACCAAATAATTCTATCTTATTATTATTGATGTACGGTGTATATTTTGATTAACACCATAATTCACAAAATTGATGAAGCAAGTTAGTTTTTCTAGCATGAGGGGGAGACAGGATAAACAATTAAGAAAAAATTACGTGGAATGGATTATTATTTGTACATCTAGATCATCGAATAAGATAGTATGAACTTGAAGCTCATAAAAAGATAATTCATCCGCAATATATTACAAAGCATGCAAGACGTATTTACTGACTCAAAAAAAGTAACTATATTCTCACTAAAAATGCTCCTATTAGAATAAGTCCTAGAAGGACAAATTCTATGGTATGTTTAAAGCGTATAGACAAATCGGTTTCAAATAAATTTCTTGATAAAGAAGATGAGTAAATGATCAAAATGAACATACTAAGGAGGCAAGTGATCTAGAAGATCATATGACATAATACTTCATACAATCTCAGGAGAGGTTCGGATACTTGAAAATATGAATGAAGAGATCGTTATATTTTTTTTATAAAAAATGGAGGTTGGAACCGATATAAAATGTTCGTCGACTAAATCTATGATAATGCTAAATATATATATGAGGATCTTAAGTTGGAGAAATAATTCAAGTAGAATTAATTCATATAGAAAATATGTAGTTTTTGACATGCAGTTCAAACACTTGAAAGTATAAAGTCAATTGTGTATGCAATCACCTTATCTATCTTATATGTCTAGCATGACATGAAAATTTGATGTAAATTCAAAGTCCATTTATATGGTTTATATGACTTAACTTATGACAATCCCTAAAGTATTTAAATTGCTTAAAGCATATAAAGTTCTTGGCCATGAAGTACTACATCCTAAGTGCAATTTGTGCGCATTTTTATCTTGCTATAACTATAAGCATGATAATGTGATAGAGAGATTTTTTCCTCTACAGAGATATTGAAAAGGTCATTCCACGATATTATATGAAAATATTACATATCTATCAAGAATGATGATGTCACGACCCGAAATTTCCACATTCGGGACCATGATGGCGCCTAATATTTCACTTGCTAGGCAAGCCAACGTTAGAATAATAATAGCTATTTTAGAACAATTTTTAAAATTAATTAATAACAAAGGAAAAAATGCGGAAATAAAGTTTGAAATAAAGTGAATAATCCATAATACTAGCGATGTCTGAATACCATCCCAGAATTGGTGTCACATGTGCACGAGATTCTAGAATAATACAAACAAGGGTCTGAATAAAATAAAGTTGTTTGAAAGAAAGTACACATCTAAAATCAAGTAGAAGGGGACTTCAGAGTTGCGAACGCCGTGCACCTATACCTCAAGTCTCCACTAGTAGCTGAATCAGAGCAAATCTACAGTACACCGCTGGGACCAACTCCAAAATCTGCACAAGAAGTGCAGAGTGTAGTATGAGTACAACCGACCCTATGTACTTTGTAAGTGCCGAGCCTAACCTCGACGAAGTAGTAATGAGGCTAAGGCAGGTCATTTACATTAACTTGTACGCAATAATAATAATAACAATCTTAATAGAAATAAAATAGGTAACTCATTTCAACAGTTGAAACCACTTGGCAATCATAACCAATTATTATTTCAATCAATTTTCGTTGCGGCGTGCAACCCGCTCCAACAATATAATTCTTCAATAAATTTTCGTTGCGGCGTACAATTCGCTCCAACAATATAAACTTAAAATATAATCTGTTGCGACGTGCAACCCGATCCCCCAATATATTTATTTTCGTTGCGGCGTGCAACCCGCTCCAACCATATAATTTAACAACTCTTAAATATAATAAAAATACTCCAATAAATACCACACTCAGTAAGAAATTATTAGGCAACAATGCACACAATATTTATAAATTATTTAGGAACAAGTAATGACGAGTAATAATTAATTGTAGAAATCAGAGAGAAAATAGGCAATTTAATTTCTTAAACCTTTAAATTTTTAGTTTCCGTTAAATGCCGATAATTTGAGTTAGGGACCTTCGAATTCGATTCCGGGCATACGCCCAAGTCCCAAATCACGATACGGACCTACCGGAACTGTCAAAATACTAATCCGGGACTGTTGGCTTAAAACGTTGACCGAAGTCAACTCAGTTGAGTTTTAAAGCTCTATTTCACATTTTAATCAATTTTTCATATAAAAACTTTTCGGAAAAATTTACGGATTGCGCATGCAAGTCGAGGAATGCTGAATAGTGCTTTTCAAGGTCTCAGAACACAGAAATGAATATTTAAAATTAAAGATGACATATTGGGTCATCACAGATGATTTCAAGGTGCAATATATTCATTTAAGTTAATATGGCTGATTTATTTATCAAATCTCTACCAACGATCTTTTAAAGATGGTGCACAAGATTGGGATGTGAATGCTTAAAGATGTGAATTGATGCTCTCATTAGGAGGAGTTAATACGCGTTGTACTCTTTTTCCCTTACAAAGTTTTGTTCCACTGGGTTTTCCTTGCAAGGTTTTTAACGAGGCAATCAAAAGGCGTATTGTTAGATATGTGTACTCTTTTTCCTTCAATAGAATTTTTTTCCACTGGGTTTTATTTTAGTTAAGGTTTTAACGAGGTACATTATCTATTGAATGGATATTCAAGGGGGAGTGTTATAAATAGAATTGTATTTAAGGTGAATGTCTATATTTTAGAGAGATTTAGGATTTGTTACTTGGTGGCTAAGTCACTCTTTCCCTATAAATAGAGAGTTCTATTCCATTGTAATTCATCTCATATCAATAAGTATTCTCTCTCTACTTTTCTCTGTAATATTCTTTTTCTTCTTTTATTGTTTTATAACAGTATACATTTTGATAGTCTCATTTTCTATTTAGCATTGTCTAAGAGAAAGTTAATATAAATGAAGTGCTAACGTTGTTGACTACAGGTATAAAAGTTGCATTTTTAATTATATTGAATTTATATTCAAATTGTCTTTCTAAATAACTTGTTCACCCTCAATACACAAATTACATAAAACCCTAAGAAGCTCCTGCAAAAGTATCTAGAAATTTGCAGTCGAGATAACTGAAACTATCCAAATTAATTTTGAAGATCAGGTATTTTTATTTTATCAGTCAACCATTAGAATTTATTTTCTTTCTTGCACATCGCATGAAACCATAATTAAGGTAATATATTACGCGGAACATTTGAAATTTTCGCAATACTTATATGCCAAACCTGCTAACGTAGAGTAAAAAAAAAAAAAGAAACTGCTAACGTCAAACCAGCTTTAATACCAACCTGCGTCAATGTGAAAATTGAATTTAAATTATAGACAATAACAAAGTAAAGAGTTTTTCATTATCACTAAATATAGTTGTTAGAAATTTTCCGTCTCTTTTAGAGACTTCTAGTATGACCCACATATAAAATAATAAATTATTGACCTTATCTCCCAAAGGAAATAATATATCAAATAATATTCTATAATTATGCATATATGATAGTTTCTTTGATGGAAAGAAATTACTATATATTAGTAGTCCCTACTGTAATTATAATTTAAGGAGAAATCATTAGGGCTAAAGTATTTGCCTAAGAGTCCTTAGCCTACCTATAAATACGTCTGTGACTCCATCAGTCTGGCATTCAACGATAGACACATATTAGAAGGCTCTCTAGGTTTCTGCTAAAGGTATTCCCTACAACGTTTGAACAACAATGGCTGAAGGTATGTTCCTTGTATAATTTCCGCTGCGTTGGCTCTGTGTATGTGCTTAAATTTCAACAATAGTATCTTAATTTATTTTCTATGTTGCATATTATATTTGTTATGAAAAACTATTTCTTGTTACAAGTAAACGGACGTGAAAAATCTATGCACCGTCAAAGCATAAATTTATATTGTTTGAAAATTTAGTCTATAGTTGACAAATCTTTGAGTCTGATACTTGCATATTAAAATAGATATTAGATGATTCCTTAGGAGCAACGGATGGTACACAATTTTGGACATAATCAAACATTCTTATCTCTAACTATCCGATTACGTTGTCCCTCTTTTTGTCTGCTAAAGTGGTCTTGGCATTCATCTTGACTTTAAATTTGTATGGTACTCAACATAATATGAGGCATTAATCACGAGCTATGTATGGCGTTGAGTTTATTTTAGTTTATCAATTATTATTGTCAGCTATAGAATAGCCTTATACAGCAGCCTCTAATTGATTTCTTTCTTACATTCGCAGTTTCATTGTGTTAATCATTTACCACAGTTTTTTAATTAAGTTAACTCAAGAGATGACAGATCTAACATTTTATTTTAAGTCGGAAGGCTCGGGCTCGCCGGTCCATTGCACCACCAAGCCTTCTGTATAATAAGTGAAAATAGAACGGGCTAGTCAGTTTTCGGACTGGTAATTAAAAAATAGATGGCATTTGCAAAGTCATTGAAAAATAGCCATTATTTTGCTGCAACGCGGAAAGTTCTAGCATAATATACTGGAGATTGGTGCACCTGTGTATGAACTTCCAACATATTATGCTGAAGCTCCATTATATTATGTTGGAACTCCAGTATATTATGCTGAAACTCCAGTATATTATGCTGGAGCTCCAGTATATTATGCTGGAAATTCACATGTAAAAAATTCGAACTCCAGTATATTATGCTGGAATATTTTCCGGATTTTAAACAGTATTTTCGTTCAGATTTATCTTTACATGAAAAGTGGCTAAATTTCGATTATGACTATTTTTCAATTACCACTTATAAATATGACTATTTTTGAAATTCACCCAAGTATTTAACTATATGTACTGTTTTTTATAAGAATAGCGTTCGGATTAATTCGTGCACACTTCAATTGTTTCACCACTAGGATATTAATCATATTCCGGTCGTCAGCTCCATATCTTAAATTTATTAATATAAGATGATTAATCAGGCAATGCAATATTTACTCTCCTAAAATTGGAGAATATGACCTCCCTGGCCCAATGTGCATCAGAAAAAGCGAGAAGTTTGATTTGATGAGTACTATCTGGTGTAACCATAATGCAGATTACTGAAAGTGACATCCTAATTTGATCCTCAAATAACTCCCCCACACCAAGAACATGACTTAATTTTTAAGTCAGCAGATATATATACATACAAGATGAATGTTTGATGAATGCTGATAACCATGCGTTAACTTACCAGTGCCTACCTAAAAATTATTGTGTCAACATTTTAATACTAACATTCGAGAAACCATGAAAAAAATATGGCAAAATCCAGTATTGAATATAGAAAGAGGAAGTATGACGAAAAGGATATAAAATAGGTTGCTTGTAGTAATTGCCATTGCCAGCTTACTTGCTTAATCAAAGTAAAAATAAAAAAGGGAAAGTTCTCGTCAATTGCTACATGTCCACACAAATTGAAGAATCCTCCTACCTTCGATTTGACCTCTAATGAACATAAACTTTGATATTAAAACTGTATTTGTAAAATAATTCTGGAGGAGATAAAATAACATATAAACAAAAATGTAAAAGAAACAGAATTTAATCCGAACCCACTGAATTCACAGTATTTTCTTAAGGAATTTAATCCCCTCCTAGTACCTAAGGTTGTGGATTATTTCCTCCCAGGATAGAACGAATTACACACTGGTGTAGCGATACTTCAAACACCAATGTTTCAGCGAACACAAAGATCGGTAGCAAATCACACTTACTGATATTTTGTTTGTAGTTAAAACAATGCAGAATAAAAGAGGAGAAGTTAGAAATTCGTATGGAAAATCTGAGAGAATGGACTGGTATTTATAGCCAATGTTGAGCTCAAACTGAAGAGGTGCAACTCTTCAAAACTTAAGAAGTGCAACTCTTCAAATCCGAAGAGGTGCAAACTGTTTCTTCAAATCTGAAGAGGTGCAAACTGTTCTTCAAATCCGAAGAGGTGCAAACTGTTTCGGCAAGGTTTTGTAATTGATATGACCCAAACGTATATGCCACAATTCATTTGACTCAAGTAAGTAAGAAGAAGCTGAAATTTTATTATTATCCTCAATAACCATTACATTTAGGTTGAAAAGGCCCTCACTGAGATAAACTTTTCCTACAAACATTTCATTCTTACTTATTACAACCTTATCGGATACAAAAACACACTTAAACCTATTCTTAACAAGAAGTCCAGCAGAGACTAAGTTCTTTCTAATCTCAGGAACATGAAGGACTTTGTTCAAGGTCACCACCTTACCATAAGTCATTTTCATAAATATCTTTCCAGTTCCTTCAATTTTGGCTGTTGCAGAATTTTCCATAGAAAGCGTCTCTTCGGGTCCAACAAGAACATATATAGCAAACGCTTCTCTAACAGCATAAACATGGCAAGTGGCTCCAAAATCAATCCACCACTCCTTAGGATTTTCCACCAGGCTGCATTCAGAAAGCATAACACACAAGTCATCGATATCTTCGTGCTTTTTAACCATGTTTGCTTGACCCTTCTTCTTGTCTTTCTTTGGAGCATGACAATCTGCAGATCTGTGTCCAGCTTTTTCACAGTTGTAGCAATTTCCGTTGAACCACTTCTTGCTTGGGTTGCTTTTCGGTCCATAAGCCTTCTTCCTCTTTCTATATTCAACAATGTTTGCTCTCATTATTGTTGAGTTTCCACGGCCTTTCTTTTCAGCAGTTTTGTTGTCCTCTTTGATTCTCAACCGAACAATGAGATCTTCAAGGGACATCTCCTTTCGTTTGTGTTTCAAGTAGTTTTTGAAGTCCTTCCACAAAGGAGGCAACTTCTCAATCATTGCTGCAACTTGGAATGCTTTATTGATGACAAGACCTTCAATGAAAATTTTGTTAGTTGAAACAATATAATTAATACTTTCAACATTAGTATTAATTTGACTTATACCTTCAGCAAGGAGATCGTGAATAATCACTTGCAATTCTTGGACTTGGATAATAACAGACTTGCTATCTACCATTTTATAGTCTAAAAATTTAGCGGCAACGAATTTCTTTAACCCGACATCTTCCGTTTTGTATTTCTTTTCAAGTGCTATCCACAGTTATTTTGACGTCTCCGTATTACTATAGACGTTATACAGATCGTCCTCTAGTCCGCTAAGAATGTAATTCTTGCATAGAAAATCAGAATGCTTCCACGACTCAGTCACGAGAAAGCGTTCATTTTCTGGAGTTTCGTCGGGCAGAACAGGAACATCTTCCTTAATGAACTTCTGCAGAGTTAAAGTCGTCAAGTATAAGAACATCTTCTACTGCCAGTGCTTGAAATCAATCCCGGAAAATTTTCCGGATTTTTCTGTCGGTGCCAATGCCAATGTTGTTCGGCTTGTCGATGCATTGGCAGTCACCATAGGAACAGTCTGGTTCCCGTTGTCATTCGTCATTTCTGTAAAATAATGACACAAACAAACGTTAAAATCACGTAGATTTTAATCTCCACTGGAGTAGAAAACCACACAGGTTTTAGTCTCCAGAAGCAGTGAGTATAACACAAATACAGAAAATATTAAATTCCTTAAGCTTGTTATTAAAACTGTATTAATAAAATAATTCTGGAGAAGATAAAATAACATATAAACAGAAATGTAAAAGAAACAGAATTTAATCCGAGTTCACTGAATTCACAGTGTTTCCTTAAGAAATTTAATCCTCTCCTAGTACCTAAGGTTGTGGATTATTTTCTCCCAGGATAGAATGAATTACACACTGGTGTAGCGATACTTCAAACACCAATGTTTCACCGAACACAAAGGTCGGTAGCAAATCACACTTACTGATGCATTATTTGTGGTTAAAACAATACAGAAAAAAGGAGGAGAAGTCAAAAATTCGTACGGAAAATCTGAGAGAATGAACTGGTATTTATAGCCAATGTTGAGCTCAAACTAAAGAGGTGCAACTTTTCAAATCCGAAGAGGTGCAACTTTTCAAATCCGAAGAGGTGCAAACTGTTTTTTCAAATCTGAAGAGGTGCAAACTGTTCTTCAAATCCGAAGAGGAGCAAACTGTTTCAGCCATATTGTAAATGTCTTTTACAAAAAGCAAAGGGCATATACTATTCCGTTGGATTCAATACTAATATTTCATTTACAAAAATCGGATATTTACTATTTACTATTAACAAATAAATTTGGTCCAAAAAATTAATCAATCAATCGATCATTTGATCAAATCCAAATCCAAATCCGAATCCGAAGCCGAAGCCGAGCGAGCGACGACGACGACGGCGTGAGGTTTGCCTTCTTTTTAACTCTTTAAGAGCTACAAGAAGTAAAATTGTATATATACCCATCAAAACCTTTTCCTCTTCCAATAATGGGCAATGTCCCTTTGTCAAGGAGGGAAACTCAAATATTTTTAATTTTCCTCCATTTCCCATTCATCCTCTTTTAAGCTATATTTAAGCTTAAAAACCCAATAGTTTTAAGCTACATTTAATCTTAAAAACCCAACAATTCCCCACATGAATGGGGAATGGCTATATCACGAAAATATGCATGAAAAACTGTGTGATTCGCAAGCAAAGATTAATTGCATCTGAAGTAGGTTTCCCTTTGAACTTTCCGTAGTGAACTTATGTCGGATATACTCAGTCAATCGGTAGATTTGATATCTTTGAACCGTCGAACTTTGGTGTATACCTAGACAACCATAAGTAATACAACCAACCCTTAACCGTCTTTGGCTCTCATTGTTGTGTTCGTTTCAGCCATGAACATCGCCTGGTTTAATAAGTGCGTAGAGAATTGGCCTTACAAAATTCCCCTTGAAGCGGCTAACACTTCACACTTACATAGGTGATTCCTAAATGTGTCATCCCGTAGATACACTATTTGATATACCCCGTATCAAATTTAAAAATCATTAAAAAGCCTTAATGCTTTATCTTTGGTACTGAACATTGTCTCATCACGAGAATGGACCAAACTTTTAGTTGACAATGTTGAACCGTCATTAATGACTTTGTTTGATCTCCTTGAACCTAGATCTTGGGATCTCCAGTCTTCTAGGTAGAGTTACCGCCACAATGGCTTGTTCTTGACCATAGTTCATTCCCCTCGATAATTTCTCAACTACCTCTCTAGTTAGGCCTTTTGTAAGTGGATCCGACACATTATCGCTTGACTTTATATAGTTAATCGTGATAATTCCTCTAGAGAGTAATTGCCTAACTATTTTATGTCTTCGTCGTATATGACGAGATTTACCGTTATACATCACGCTTCCAGCCCTTCCAATTGCCACTTGACTATCGCAATATATGCATATTGGTGCCTACGGTTTGGGCCAAAATGGAATGTCTTCCAAGAAATTCCGGAGCCATTCAGCTTTTTTACCGGCTTTATCTAAGGCTATGAACTCAACTTTCATTGTAGAGCGGGCAATACAAGTTTGCTTGGACGACTTCCAAGATACCGCTCCTCCACCAATAGTAAATACATATCCACTTGTGGACTTAGAATCAGTTGAACCGGTGATCCAAGTTGCATCACAGTATCCCTCAATCACCGCAGGATATTTACTGTAGTGCAAAGCAAAGTCCTGGGTATGTTCTAAATATCCCAAAACTCGTTTCATTGCCATCCAATGAGATTGACCTGGATTGCTCGTGTATCGACTCAATTTACTTATAGCACAAGCTATATCTGGTCGTGTACAATTCATGATATACATTAAGCATCCCAACACACGAGCATAATCCAATTGTGATATGCTTTGGCCTTTGTTCTTTGCTAATGCAAGATTCACGTCAATTGGAGTCTTTGCAACTTTAAACCCTAAGTGCTTGAATTTTCCAAGTACTATCTTAATATAATGAGATTGTGACAATGCCAGACCTTGAGGAGTCTTATTGATCTTAAAACCATTTGACAACATTGTTTGGTCAAATTTCGCATGCCATTGTTTGGGTGCTTGTTTATGTTGTCAATGTCATTACTCATTATCAACATATCATCCACATATAAGCAAACAATGACTATGATTTGGAACATTTTTAATGTACACACATTTATCACATTCATTTATCTTAAAACCATTTGACAATATTGTTTGGTCAAATTTTGCATGCCATTGTTTGGATGCTTGTTTTAGTCCGTAAAGAGACTTAACAAGTCTACATACCTTCTTTTCTTTACCTGGAACCACAAACCCTTTAGGTTATTTCATGTAGATTTCTTCCTCCAAATCTCCATTTAAGAAGGCCGTCTTAACGTCCATTTGATGAATTTCAAGACCATAAACTGTAGCTAATGCTACTAACATTCGTATGGACGTAATTCTTGTAACTGGAGAGTATGTATCAAAATAATCAAGACCTTCTCGCTGTCTATATACTTTGACTATAAGTCTTGCCTTATATTTATCAATAGTGCCATCATCTTTCATTTTCCTCTTAAAAATCCATTTAGAACCCAAAGGTTTATTTCCAGGAGGAAGATCAACCAATTCCCATGTATGGTTGTTCAATATGGATTCTATTTCACTATTGATTGCCTCTTTCCAAAACAATGATTCCGAAGAAGACATAACTTCTTTAAATGTTCGAGGCTTATTTTCCAATAAGAAAGTCACAAAATCTGGTCCAAATGAAATAGACGTTCTTTGACGTTTACTACGTCTTGGATCCTCCTGATTAAATGTACTTTCTTTTGTTTCTTCCCGAGGTCATTTAGATCCTTCACCAATCGACTCACATTCCTTTTTATACGGGTATATATTTTCAAAGAATTCAGCATTATCTGATTCTATAACCGTATTATTATGAATGTCGGGATTTTCTAATTTATGAACCAAAAATCGATATGCTTTACTATTGGTCGCATATCCTATGAAAACACAATCAACGGTTTTCGATCCTATTTTTACTCTTTTGGGTTTAAGAACTTGCACTTTTGCCAAACACCCCCACACTTTAAAATAATTCAAGTTGGGCTTTCATCCTTTTTATTTTTCATATGGAATGGATTGTGTTTTGCTATGGGGTACTAGATTTAGTATCCGGTTAGTCGTAAGAATAGCTTCCCCCCACAAGCTCTGTGGCAAACCAGAACTTATCAACAATGCGTTCATCATCTCCTTTAATGAACGATTCTTTCTTTCCGCAATCCCATTGGATTGAGGCGTGTAAGGGGCCGTTGTTTGATGAATTATTCTATATTCTAAACATATTTCTTCAAAAGGAGATTCATATTCCCCACCCCTATCACTTCTTATCATTTTAATTTTCTTGTTAAGTTGCGTTTCAACTTCATTTTTGTATTGCCTGAATGCATCTATTGCTTCATCTTTACTATTAAGTAAGTAAACATAGCAATATCGAGTACTGTCGTCAATAAAAGTTATGAAATACTTTTTTCCACCGCCAGATGGTATTGACTTCATGTCGCAAATATCTGTGTGAATTAAGTCTAAAGGATTTGAATTCCTTTCAACTAACTTATAAGGATGTCTAGCATACTTAGATTCTACACATATTTGACATTTTAAATTGTCGCATTCAAACATAGGCAATACTTCCAAATTAATTATTTTTCGCAAGGTTTTGTAATTGATATGACCCAAACGTATATGCCATAATTCATTTGACTCAAGTAAGTAAGAAGAAGCTGAAATTTTATTATTATTCTCAATAACCATTACATTCAGCTTGAAAAGGCCCTCAGTGAGGTAACCTTTTCCTACAAATATTTCATTCTTACTTATTACAATCTTATCGGATACAAAAACACACTTAAACCCATTCTTAACAAGAAGTCCAACAGAGACTAAGTTCTTTCTAATCTCGGGAACATGAAGGACGTTGTTCAAGGTCACCACCTTACCATAAGTCATTTTCATAAATATCTTTCCAGATCCTTCAATTTTGGCTGTTGCAGAATTTTCCATAGAAATCGTCTCTTTAGGTCCAACAAGAACATATGTAGCAAACGCTTCTCTAACAACACAAACATGGCGAGTGGCTCCAGAATCAAACCACCACTCCTTAGGATTTCCCACCAGGTTGCATTCAGAAAGCATAGCACACAAGTCATCGATATATTCGTGCTTTTCAACCATGTTTGCTTAATCCTTCTTCTTGTCTTTCTTTGGAGCATGACAATCTGTAGATCTGTGTCCAGCTTTTTCACAGTTGTAGCAATTTCCGTTGAACCACTTCTTGCTTGGGTTGCTTTTCGGTCCATAAGCCTTCTTTCTCTTTCTATCTTCAACAATGTTTGCTCCCATTATTGTTGAGTTTTCACGGCCTTTCTTTTCAGCAGTTTTGTTGTCCTCTTTGATTCTCAACCGAACAATGAGATCTTCAAGGGACATCTCCTTTCGTTTGTGTTTCAAGTAGTTTTTGAAGTCCTTCCACAAAGGAGGCAACTTCTCAATCATTGCTGCAACTTGGAACGCTTTATTGATGACAAGACCTTCAATGAAAATTCTGTTAGTTGAAACAATATAATTAATACTTTCAACATTAGTATTAATTTGACTTATACCTTCAGCAAGGAGATCGTAAATAATCACTTGCAATTCTTGGACTTGGATAATAACAGACTTGCTATCTACCATTTTATAGTCTAAAAATTTAGCGGCAACGAATTTCTTTAACCCGACATCTTCCGTTTTGTATTTCTTTTCAAGCGCTATCCACAGTTATTTTGACGTCTCCATATTACTATAGACGTTATACAGATCGTCCTCTAGTCCGCTAAGAATGTAATTCTTGCATAGAAAATCAGAATGCTTCCACGACTCAGTCACGAGAAAGTGTTCATTTTCTGGAGTTTCGTCGGGCAGAACATGAACATCTTCCTTAATAAACTTCTGCATACTTAAAGTCGTCAAGTAGAAGAGCATCTTCTGCTGCCAGCGCTTGAAATCGATCCTGAAAAAATTTTCGGATTTTTCTGCCGGTGCCAATGCCGGTGTTGTTCGGCTTGTCGATGCATTGGCAGTCACCATAGGAACAGTCTGGTTCCCGTTGTCATTCGTCATTTCTGTAAAATAATGACACAAAGTAACGTTAAAATCACGTAGATTTTAATCTCCACTGGAGTAGAAAACCATACAGGTTTTAGTCTCCAGAAGCAGTGAATATAACACAAATACAAAAAATATTAAATTTCTTAAGCTTGTTATTAAAACTGTATTTGTAAAATAATTCTGGAGAAGATAAAATAACATATAAACAGAAATGTAAAAGAAACAAATTTAATCCGAGCCCACTGAATTCATAGTATTTCCTTAAGGAATTTAATTCTCTCCTAGTACCCAAGGTTGTGGATTATTTCCTCCCAGGATAGAACGAATTATACACTGATGTAGCGATACTTCAAACACCAATGTTTCAGCGAACACAAAGATCGGTAGCAAATCACACTTACTGATGCTTTGTTTGTAGTTAAAACAATGCAGAAGAAAGGAGGAAAAGTTAGAAATTCATATGGAAAATCTGAGAGAATGGACTGGTATTTATAGCCAATGTTGAGCTCAAACTGAAGAGGTGCAACTCTTCAAAACTTAAGAGGTGCAACTCTTCAAATCCGAAGAGGTGCAAACTGTTTTTTCAAATCTGAAGAGGTGCAAACTGTTCTTCAAATCCGAAGAGGTGCAAACTGTTTCGGCCATATTGTAAATGTCTTTTACAAAAAGCGAAGGGCATATACTATTCCGTTGGATTTAATATTAATATTCCGTTTACAAAAAATCGGATATTTAATATTTACTATTAACAAATAAATTTGGTCCAAAAAATTTATCAATCGAATCCGAATCCGAATCCGAAATCGAAGCGGAGCGACGACGACGACGCGAGGCTTGCCTTCTTCTTAACTCTTTAAGAGCTAGAAGAAGTACAATTGTATATATACCCGTTAAAACCTTTTCCTCTTCCAATATGGGACAATATCCCTTTGTCAAGGAGGGAAACTCAAATATTTTCAATTTCTCTCCATTTCCCATTCACCCTCTTTTAAGCTATATTTAAGTTTAAAACCCCAATAATTTTAAGTTACATTTAAGATTAAAAACCCAACAAACTCCGTAATACAATCCACTATTTTTGGGATGAATTCTTCGCCCCCAAAATCCTCCTTCTGGGAAATCCCCACCTTTTTAAATCTTTTGGGAACTAATCATTAAGTATTTCATTTCTTTACTTGTGAAGAAGCTTGATTAGTTCTTTTTAATTGCACATTTTTATCATATTTAGCTTCTCACTCTTCTTTTCTGTATCTTAAAGTATTTCTTCTGATATCCGTGAAATCGAAAACCTAATCAATTTTTTTCTTCCTTATTCAGTAATTCAATTCTTATTTGAAGTATACGAATAGGACTACTTAATGTAAAATCATGAGTACTACTGAAACAAGTCTCTTTCCATCCTTGTTTATTAGAAGCTCCAAATTAACCTCATTGGAAAGTCAGGTTAAAAGCAGTTTGATGTTTCCTCCCTTAGCTTGCCAACCCCTCTAATTAAATGTCAAAAAGGGGGCCAACACATTGTTTACGTTATTTATCGCCTTTCGTATGGTCAAAAGCTATTTTACATAGAAAGTTCAAGATGATTCAACACGTTTTACACTAGTCGAATCATTTCAGATGATCAAGAATTATGTTTTACAAACCATGATAACAATATTATTTCTGCAATAACAATCCTAATGAATGAAATAATTTCTCTTATCACTATAATATAAGTATTGATTATTTAATTTATTCATATCTTCATTTTGGTTCCATATGGGATTTTTCTGATTCCTATCCAAAAAAATAAATATAGAAAAACGGACTGAACCTCCTCATACTTTGAAGTTTGAAATTCTAATATGAGGTAATCCCTTTTCTTTTTCCAACTACAAAGACAATTCATCTCGAATACTTATACAATATTTTAACTTAAAATTTACTCCATCAATCAAAAAACTTTTGTCACTTTTCCTCTTGAGAGAGTCGAACAAACTACAAAGTGTACTTTTAACTAACATTTCAAAAGTATTTTATCATTATGATATGAAAAAAATTACAATTTAATCTTTTTATTCCTAAAAGGATGACATAATTTAAAGTACAAGAGTCAAAATATTTAATTTTCAGTATGACTTCCGCCATAAATTAAACTAGAATACTTAAAATAAAATTATTTAAAAGTTACACAAAAATACTGCACATCGCAGACATTCTATAGCTAATTTACATATTTAGACCTAGATGAAAAGTACTACGATCACAAACTTTTTTAGCTCAATTTTTTTTTGAAGTGTTTGAAAAACTGTAATCAAACAAAAATTTGTTTGAGTCTCCCAAATAATACTAGTGTTATAAAAAGACAAAGAAAAAAAATGCTGTCTAAGTATAATTCCTCAATACCTAAATTTTAATTTAAAAAAATAAATTAATTTCACCTAATCTTTCTTCCCAATAAGTTCCATCTTCCAGGAAAAAGAAAACGAGTCAGAATAAGATAATTTTGGAAATTTGAGGAAACAAAAGAATACAGCACCACCAAGGCCGGCTCTAACGTTATAAGATTTAAGGCTTATGCCTTAGACCCCCAAATTTGGGAGCCCCATTTTCTAAAATATAATAGGTTTATAAGTATTTAAAAAATAATATTTAGTACTTTTAATACAAAAGTAGAGTTTTTAGTGTAAAAGGAAAGAAAGCTCCTTGTATATATAAATAAAATAATAATTTGACTTGCTTAAAAATGGGTAGATGAATAGTTTTTCAATGAAACTTTTTACTCCTTCATTAGATAACGTGTAAAATATTTACTCTCCCTTTCTTAATTTATTCAAGTCAATCTTTTTTCCCCAATCTCTTCATATTTCAAAAACCCCTACATATTTTTTGTCTTTCTCTTTAATATTCTTATTCACATTCTTTCTTCAAGATTTTATTAGTTTAAGCGTTCAATAATACTTTTATACTTTCAATACTTTTATAAAATCAACAATATCTCAAGAAAGACTAAGTGAGTTGACTTTAATATTAATTGAAAAAGAATTGTTAAAAAAATTGATTATAAAAAAGATTATTAACAACTTTATATCTCAAAAATCTAAAAGAATAGATTTCAAATAAGAATATATGTTATTCCTTCCGTTGACTTTTACTTGACACGTTTTGACTTTTCACGCCCCTTAAGAAATAATAAATGAAGTGCATAATTTACCATAATACCTATATTAATTGATACATATTTTATTGAATTTGAGAAAATGATTTGAAATGAGTAATAAATACTGTGGGTATAACATAAATTTTTTTTGTTATTCTCTTTATATACGTAAAGTGACAAATAAAAATAAAAATTTATTTTTAGTATCCCTGCCAAGTAAAATTGAACTGAGAGTATAACTTTTTTCTAAAAACTTAGGCCTAATATTTAATTTTGCATTTAGGCCCGCATGTACTTGAGCGACGCCTGACCACTGCATGTCCACAAAGCAGGAGAAACCCATCCGAGAATCAATCAATCGGATCTGGAAGTGAAAGCCAACTTCCAAGAAAAGAGGAAATATGAGTCGGGTAGTTCCAGCATCCTCATCCTCCTCCCTACTTTATTCTCCTCCTACTCAATCTAAACCTCGTCGGCTCCAAAGTTGGAATTCCTCTGCTCTTCTTTTTCCAACTACCCATCCTTTCTCTTCCCTTAATATCAAGCTCACCACCTCGGCAAAAAGTGTTACAGCGCACTCTTTCACTTGTAATTGCAGCTCAACTCCTGGCGGCCCTTCTCCCGGTACGTCCAATCCCTTTTGCGGATCTATCTTGGTCGAGTGTATAGTTGAACAATTTGTTATATTCATACTAAGTTACTGTCACCCACTAAATGTTTGTGGTATTGCCCGCTTACTGATTTATATAACATTTATTGATGTGGCATTAGTGACTTAAAAGGTACTGACTCAAAATCTTGGATCCGTCTTTTGTTTCTGTGATATCCGTGGTAATAATTTTACAGTATCCCCTTTTGCAAACTGTCTAATTGGTTAGTTGGGGGTTCGAATCATAAGGAGTAATTAGGAATCACTATTGATCCTGGAGAATTAAGGGGGGGAAAAAGAATAAAAGAAGGATTTAAGTTATATACAATGACAGTGTAAACCTTTTTTACACACTCAGTGTTGTTTGACAGGTTACGTACCATTTTTAACCGGTTACGAGTTGATGCTTATGATAATGATTTAGTTGTATAAAGATTTTTTACGGTGCCCGTTCATAAAACTTAAAACTCAAAAAACATAACTTTGTGTGTCCATATTCATCCGTTGACTCATGGTTTCTGCTTTTGAAAACTGTCTTAGCTAACTTGAATTGTTTCATGATGATCATTTGCCATCATCTGTTTGTTGCTACTTCAGTATAACTTTTTAATTTTCAGCGGGAATATCACCTCTTACTCGAATTTGGCTATATCCTTCGTCCTCGGAAGTAACTTGGCGTTGTGATGTACTACTTGTTTGCTAGAAATTATTGTTTAGCGAAGGATGATTGAAAGAGTTACAGGATTTCCTGCCTAGCCTTTGGACTGTTTTACTATCCATGCCCTATCTTGTGTTAAACTAGTTCCTATGGGGTACTCACATGATTGGTCATAGAGAAGTTATTGATTAGAAGCTATGAGTATGTGATTATAGCTGGGATGATCAGAGAGTGACCAAAGGAAGTAGCAAGTATGACCAATCATCAGATATTCAACACAAAAAGAGAAGCACGTTCAGATCCAGCCTCCTCCCTTTTATTTTATTTCTGCATAATGATCAGTTAGAATTAATAGGTTAGCGCATTCTTTCATTTCTGTATCTATAGTTCTTCTCTTTTGGAGATTTCATTTTTCTTTACAATTTCTTCAGTTTTTTTCTTTTTAAGGGTAAGTAGTTTTTCAGTTTTCTTCTCTGCCATTCCTGGATTTTCTCTTGGCTCCATTTGAGGAGTCCCATTTTTTATGATTTGTAGTAGTGTTTAAAAGAAACTTGGTTTGTAGCGTGAGATTGTGAATACACCTTTCTTTAGCTCTTCCCATTTCTTTTTGGCTTGTCTTAAGACTTTCAACTTTCTTTTTCCACTTGCTTTTGTCTTGGTTGGTTGGGGAGGGAGGAGTCTATGGGGGTTGGCTTTTGGATTTCAACAGTAAATTTTAACTAATTTTGTTGTTTCATCACAGTCTCCTCTAGATTCCCGCATATCTTTCACTCTTGAACCATTGAGCTAAAAACATCTCTTTTGCAGGTGAAAATGAGAGTAAGAATATCCTTGATGCATTCTTCTTAGGAAAAGCTCTGGCAGAAGCAGTTACTGAGCGCATAGAGTCTACAGTTGGGGAGTTCCTAAGTACAGTTGGCAGATTGCAAGCAGAGCAACAAAAGCAAATTCAGGACTTTCAGGTATTGAGTAGTTCAAGTAGGAAACCTAGAAGCTATAAGTTAACATGAATATTATGAGAGATTGGTTTTAGTTTTCTTCAGGAGGCCCTTATTCAATGACATTTAATAGTGGCATATGGCTTCACCAACAGTATCAAGGAAACTTGTTAAAAATTAGATAAAGCTGAAATTTAGCATAACCTGCAAAGAGAGCCCAATGTTTCCTTTTGGTCTACACATAATTAGGTTTTTAAAGATATTTTTACTAAAGTTATGTGTCATAACGACTACCTTCCAATTCTTCAGAAAAGTTCTAGCTTTTTCCCGTAATCCAAACAACCAGAGGACTTGATAGGAGAGGGTTCAAAAAAATTTATGTTCCTGCTTGTTATTCAGACATATCTTGTTGAAGAAGCAGCGTATTTTCTTGGTCTTCCCTGTTAATTTTGGGACTGCTGCAGCTTATGGGCAACGTATACGATTTGATGCTTCACTTCCATTTCTATGCTGTTGAACAACTCCAAACCTGTATGAGTGTATTCTCCTTCCGTTTTCTCCATTAGAACACATTTTTTATTTACTTAATTATGTTTTCAACACGCCTCCTCATGTGCGGCCTTTTTTATGGGATAAGTACGTGAAAATTATTTTCTAATAATGTTGATGGTGAGACTCGAACCCAGGAGTTCTGCTTGCTCTCATGCCATGTTGAAATGTGTGACCATCTCATCTAAAAACTTAAGCTGTTAGAGAGTGTGCACTTCTTTTATTTAGTTAACTATGTCTTCAACTGATATAATTAAACCTCAATTAACTGAAGTCCCAGATGAAGGTAAAATATATCGTGAACGCTTTTATATATTTTTACCGGGAGAAGCTTGCTAGAACCACTTGAGTTTGTATGCAATTGAGCTCCCCTGAGATTATGAATTGCAGAACCAATTTCTTGTCTCTTGAGAAGCCATGACTCCCTTATACAGTACAGGAAAATATTATACACAGGCTAAGCATGATCACTATGAAAATTCTTTTCTGGTTGTCTAGAGTTGTTCCATCCAGAACAAATAGTGGATGAAGTTTATGCACAACTTTAGTAGAAATGTCTAACCTTAAAAGGTTTGTGCAAAACAGGAGGAGGTTCTTGAAAGAGCAAAACAAGCCAAAGAGAAAGCAGCACGTGAAACAATGGATACACAGGGACTTATTCCCAACTCGTTTGCAGCAGATACATCGACAGTTGGTACTAGTGTTAATTCAGCAACTAGTCCACAAACAAGCATAAATTCCCAACCTGCCAAGATTGATTCAGAAGATGGAAGCAAGGACTCTAAGCTAGGGCTGTCAAACGGAGACTGATGTTTCTGTTTATCATCGTGATGTAATCTTGTTATAGCTACACCCTAGCTTAGATTATATATTCAATGAAACAATATGATACACACTCAATATAATTCCTTTTCCTTCTCATTATCTTTTCTGGTCACAAGTGATAACTTTGCTTAGGAACAAGAACAAAATGCAATTAGCAAAAATGCCTCTCCCGTGATATATAATTGCCTCAATTTAGCAACTTAAATGAAGATGGTCTCTGGTATCAAAATTTTTACAGGACAAACTAATTTAAAAACCACAAAAATAGATTTTTAAGATGGTCCTATAAGGGTTCATTCATTATCCAAGTCAACCCCGGATGGTAGCTCAAATCTGTTATTCTTACTTCTTTGGGAAGGCTATAAGATGGACAGCCACCAATAGGTGGTACTCTTTGTCTAGGGTGAGGTGCTTTTATGTCAGCGATTGAACTTTCCTAGAAAGGATAATATTGATAAAAGTGGGCAGGCGGATTAGACCGATCATAGAGATCACACTACGATAAGGTAGGATGTAATTAGTAATACAAATACTGCGAGTACAATTTGTGTATCCTTTACTCCCTCCGATTTTACATTTTATTTTTGTTCAAAATAAGTGTCCATTTACGTAATCAAGAAGTAATTAATTTTTTTTCCAAAATTTGCTCTTATTTACATATTCCAATGTGTCAATGTAACAATTAATTAAAGTTAATTTAATAAATATTTTTTTTTTATCTAGGAGTTCGTATTTTTTTAATTGGTGTGCCAAAACTTTCTTTTCTCCAAATTACTTTGTTTTGATCGAGGCCAAAATAGTGTGTTTCTCAAAGTAACGACGATGTCGACTTCTTCTTCGTGGTGTATATGTATTTGATGTCCGAGAAAGTCATGTAGAACTAGTTGAGGTAAATATTTTGTGCATTTTCTGACTAGAAAAATCCTTTAGAAGAAATGATAGAATTTAAGGGTCCACCAAACTATATAGAGAACCATGTTCTCTATTAGTTCCCACAGAACACACGCACACTGCAGTAGGTAAATGGCACAAAGAAGTTTTACGTGGAAAACTCTCAGCTCACGGGATTAAAAACCACGACCTACCCCTTGTAGGATTTCAACTTCACTACTGAGCAAACTTTAGATTACAACGTATTGTAACCTAGGAATTAACCTCTTAATCCCTCACTAACTTGTAACAACTCTATTGCAAGCTACTTTGTAATAACTCTATTACAAAGACTTACAACTCGATTAACTCTAGCCAAGACACAAACACAAGGGTTTATAATTTACAAAGGTTTCCTACACAATGCTTCTAACTAAGCTAAGTAGAAATTACAAGTGAAGAACTTTAACAAAGATGCAACACAACTAAGGACATGTAATAACTCAATACAGGGAACTGGTCCGTTGCTATGTTGTTCTTTGTTCTTGATGCTCTTGAGAATCGCTTGCCAGATTGATTGGTCACTTGAGAGAGTACTTGATCGATTCTGCAAAAGTTCAAGTGAAGTTTTTGTCTTTGGTTTAATGTTAATATAACATTGATGACATCACTTGAATGATGCAAGCATGGATGGTACAGGATCATTCCCAATAAAGTTGACTGCTGCACTGTTTCGCACTGTTGCGTGTGCAGGCAACAATTTTATAGCTATCGGAGAGTTGACTAGAACGATCACCAGGAGAACTAATGTCCACCTGTTCCCCTTGTTGATTCTTTGATTCCTGAAATGTTGATTTACAATTCCAGCTTAAGTCTTGTTTCCACATATTTGTGAATGTGTATCAAGTTCATTATCTGATTCTTGTCATTAAGTTTGTTACATCATCAAAACATAACAAGGTACATTTAGCCTATCAAGAAACAATATGGACTTTCCACAAAAAACATCGAAAAAGAAATAAATTGCATTGTGATTTTGGAAATATCTATAATGGTCAAAGAAGGGTGAGTTTGAGAGAGTTGAAACTTTATGAAAGATAAGGCATCTACTTAACTCAACGTAGTTTATTATCAAGGGTCAAGGAGTGCGGTAAGATGATTAGAGTTTCTGTATTTACCCAGAAATTTCAAAGGAGGACCTTTTCATAAGGAGTGTTTTATCCAATTTAGTTGGTTTTATGGAGTCAATAGCAAGTGTTTGAACCAACAATGAAAGGAGTGTTTTATCCAATTTAGTTGGTTTTATGGAGTCAATAGCAAGTGTTTGAACCAACAATGAAAAGTAGAGCAATTCATTTCCCCAAACTTTGTCCAAAGATCTCATTTACATCACAATTTACACATATCATACCTCTTAGTTTATTTATTTTCACCTAACTTGAATGACTAAACATATTTCAAATCCTACCTAAATCATGAAAATCATCAACAAGCCAATTGATCTTTGAAAGTAGAGATCTCCTCAAATATTGGTAGTCTTCTTGATTTTGAAGGGGCCCATGCATTTATTAGCTGCTCAAGCCCATTAACAAAATCATCATCCAAATTTAGGCCCGGAAGGTTTTGCAAGAATGGTGGAGGTTGCCTCGAGTCCAATTCCAACACCAATTCCTCCACTCGGTTCTTTGTCTTTGGATCATAAGAACCTGCATAATTGGCTCTCCAAACATCTTCAAGAATATTGCGGGCCTCATCATACCGGGCTTGCTTGATTAGGCAATGGGCCAGATTACAGGCCTTATTGCTGTCTGCATCAATCATTTGGGCTTTCTTATATATAACTTCCGCTGCCATAAAATTCCCTTTTTGCATATATGCCCACCCCAAATTTCCCTGTAAGAGTCAAAAGGGTTTGTATTACAGCCTGTGAAATTGTATTTTTAGTACGAGAATTCTTTACACTAGTGCATAAAACTTTGGGTTTTCTTTATGTTTGAACATTCTATTATGGAGTACTATTTTAAAGTTGGATTTAACTTTTATATATTTACAGTGCAATTTTTATTTATTTATTTAACTTGTTATAGTGACTAACTTGTCTTATTTTTCAAGTGACCAATTTCACTTTTATGGACCATTAGCTATAGCTATCTTTTAAATGCTTTGATAATCTAAAATTTCTTCTTACACTATCAATTAAACTCTTTTACCTATGTGTATGCATGCTTTGACATTTAAGTTAGGGGAATATTTTAGATTAAAGAAATAGTAAAAGGTGGTAGTATAATTACCAGAACTCTGGCTGTCTCTTGCCTGACAGAAACTTGAAACTTCTTTCCATGAGAGCGAGCAGTTTTTGTAGGTTTACCATTGAAGACTTGCCCTTGGTATATCTGTCTCAACTTCTGTTTCAACAGCGCTATTTGTTCATCTACTTTTCCAGATTTCTACATACACATGAAAAGTATATTACACAATTAGTCCATATAATAGCTGGCATGTATAATACGCCTTTGGTGACTGCTAGAACATCTCATGTCTATGAAAAAGTACGTACTCCAATCTTGTATATCAATTATTGTCACTGTATATGGTTAAAACCGATCCTCGGTCATGAAGATCGATCGAGGATGGCATTTCAATCAAGGGGTATCTTCATGGAGACCCCGAACGAATTCCGAGATGGGGGCGTCGAGCTCGGGGCGTTCGAATCGACCGATACAGGTCCCGAACATCGATGCCCGAAAGTGATCACCTAGCTTGAAACCAAGGCCGAGGTTCCGATCCGATACCGAGCTCGAGTCGGTATCGAGTTCACAGACAAAAAGCTGTTATAACTGCACCAAAGGAGAGAATCTCTGCGGAAATTAAGGAGGAGACACACCATCATGGGTCCTCCACTAGTAATATTATTCCATCATGTTGCTATAGATAAAGTAGTGATCCTTGGCTATAAAAGGCAAGATAGATTGTAATAGAAGACATCTTGGCTGGGATTAAGAATTCATTGTATTTATCTTTCTAAAGCTCACTAAATATCTTTGTTCATCATCTTCTATTTTTGCACCATAAATACGTGTATTGTTATTTTCAGATCAAAGGAATCTACTTGCCCTTAGAATCATACATAAATTCAACGTTATCCGATTTTTCGGGTAAACAGTTTGGCGCCCACCGTGGGGCTAAGGATAACAAGTGATTATTTGATACAAATATACAGTACACTCCAACTTACAACTTCATACCAGCAATGGCTCCGCCAATCGACCTCGAAGCCGGCCTTCAGGATGAAACCAACAACTTGGTGCCCGTGGCCGAAAGGCTACCCAACAACGGCAACGAGGCTCGAATCGAGGAACCCGAAATTCGAGCCGAAGTACCATTAGATATCAATTCACGAATAGCTCTAGAAGCGAATCAACGTTCCGAGCAGGAAAGAAGCGTTCAGGGTGGCGCTCGACCCATAGCCCGAGACACCCACAGCACGGGGGAAATCGGGGTCAGCTTGCGTATGATTTTCGAAATGCTACAAGCCCAACAAGTAGCGATAGCTCAGTTGCAGAGCCAAACTCATATGCGAAATAATCCAAACTCCAATCCACTTCTTCGAGAAGTAACCCCCAGAACGGAGCCCGACACAGTGAAACCGAACGAGTGAAAATCAAGAACCGCTCCTGAAATTGCTAAACTGCTCGAGGAACTCACAAAACGAGTCGAAGCCAACAACAAAAAAATTGAAACATATGATGCTAGGATCGATCAGATCCCGGGGGCTCCGCCCATGATGAAAAGGCTGGATTCGAAGAAATTTTTACAAAAGCCTTTTCCATCGAGCGCGGCCCCGAAACCAATCCCAAAAAAGTTTCGTATGCCCGTAATCCCCAAATATAACGGTACGATCGATCCTAACGAACATCTCACCTCCTATACATGTGCCATCCAAGGCAACGATTTGGAAGACGATGAGATCGAGTCCGTATTATTGAAAAAGTTCGGAGAGACCCTCGCAAAAGGAGCAATGATCTGGTATCACAACTTGCCACCGAATTCTATCGATTCTTTTGCCATGTTAGCAGATTCGTTCATAAAAGCACATGCTGGTTCCATAAAGGTCGCAACGAGGAAATCAGATCTATTCAAAGTAAAAAAAGGGGTAACGAAATATTGAGGGAATTCGTATCCCGGTTTCAAATGGAACGCATGGATTTGCCACCAGTCACGGACGACTGGGCCATACAAGCTTTCACCCAAGGGTTGAACGGACTGAGTTCGACAACATCACGTCGGCTGAAACAAAGCTTGATCGAATACCCTGCAATAACTTGGGCGGATATACACAATCGGTATCAATCGAAAATCAGGGTCGAAGATGATCAATTGGAATTTCCGTATGAACCCACGGGTCAGAACCGCGCAACCACTAAAATTCTTAAGGAAACCAACAGAGAACAAAGGTCAAACAGAGATCGACACCAGCCGTACGTCGCAGATCGGGTGAACCACGGTTCGGCACATGAGACAGTTAGGAATAACCGTAGGTATGATCGGGGGCAAAATTCTCGGGGACTTATGAGCAAGAGAGGCTTTGATAAATATGTCGATCCTATAGAAGTTCCTCGATTATCGGAATATAACTTCAACATCGATGCATCCGCCATCGTATCGACTATCAGACGCATCAAAGATACCAGATGGCCTCGACCCATGCAGACCGATCCGGCCCAAAGGAATCCCAATCAAGTATGCGAGTATCATGGCACCCATGGTCACAAAACGGAAGAATGCAGACAATTAAGAGAGGAAGTAGCCCGCTTGTTTAACAAAGGGCACCTTAGGGAATTTTTGAGTGATAGGGCGAAGAACCATTTTAAAAACAAGGACTTCGGCAAGCAAAACGAAGAAGAAGAACCACAGCACATCATTCACATGATCATCGGCGGCGTCGATACCCCTCAGGGACCTATGCTCAAACGCGCTAAAACGTCGATTGTGAGGGAAAAGCGATCTCGAATTCAAGATTACACTCCCTTAGGGACTTTATCGTTCAATGATGAAGATGCAGAGGGAATCATCCAACCCCATAATGATGCACTGGTAATATCCGTACTCATGAATAAAATTAAAATTAAGCGTGTGTTAATTGATCCAGGTAGCTCGGCCAATATCATCAGATCGAAGGTCGTAAAACAGCTCGGCCTACAAAACCGGGTCGTATCCGCAACTTTGGTTTTAAATGGATTCAATATGGCATGCGAAACCACCAAAGGCGAGATAACCCTACCGATAAACGTCGCCGGATCAATTCAGGAAACAAAGTTTCACGTGATCGAAGGCGATATGAGATATAACGCCCTTTTCGGAAGGCCGTGGATCCACAACATGAGAGCTGTACCTTCGACCCTACACCAGGTCCTCAAATTCCCAACACCGACAGGTGTCAAAATAGTGTACGGAGAACAACCAGCCGCAAAGGAAATGTTCTCCATCGAAGAAGCAAAACCAACATCTTCGTCTCCGCCAATGAATGGATCGGGTTCAAAAGGAGGCACAATCGAAGACCGGAACGCCAAATAGCAACCAAAGACATCGGCCCCGACCCAGCCGGATAAACAGAGCATCGAAGAAGATAATGATCAGTGGATCCCTCGATCCTTCGTGACTCCCGATGACTCCGATGCCACCGAATCAACTATTGAGGAATTGGAGCAAATCATTTTGATCGATCACTGGCCCAAACGAAAGGTATACCTGGGAAGGGGTTTGAAACCCGAACTCAGGAAGAAAATCATTCAATTTCTTATCGATAACATCGATTGCTTTGCTTGGTCCCATTTAGATATAACAGGAATCCCGCCGGACATAACGACACATCGACTAAGTGTGTCCCCTAGATTCAGACCGGTGAAGCAAAAAGAAGACCCCAATCGGAGGTGAAGCACGCATTCATAAAAGATGAGGTAACAAAACTGCTCAAAATAGGATCCATTAGAGAGGTAAAATACCCCGAATGGTTATCCAATGTGGTCGTAGTGCCTAAAAAGGGAAACAAACTTAGAATGTGTATAGACTACAAAGACTTGAACAAAGCATGCCCCAAATATTCTTATCCACTGCCCAACATCGATCACTTGATCGATGCCACGGCCGGCCACGAGATCCTTACCTTTCTCGATGCCTATTTCGGGTATAATCAAATTCAGATGAACCCGGAAGACCAGGAAAAGACTTCGTTTGTGACCAGATGTGGAACATATTGTTATAACGTAATGCCTTTCGGGCTAAAAAATGCAGGAGCTACTTATCAACGCCTAGTAAATAGAATGTTCGAAGAACAAATAGGTAAATCAATGGAAGTCTATATTGATGACATGCTAGTCAAGTCCCTGCGCGCAGAGGACCATTTGACCCATTTGCAGGAAACATTCGATATCCTGAGGAAATACAACATGAGGCTCAACCCTGAAAAATGTGCTTTCGGAGTCGGCTCGGGTAAGTTCCTCGGCTTCATGGTGTCAAATCGGGGAATCGAGATTAACCCAGACAAAATCAAGGCTATTGAAGACATCACCATCGTGAACAGCGTGAAAGCTGTACAAAGGTTAACAGGAAGAATAATAGCCTTAGGCCGATTCATTTCGAGATCATCAGATCGAAGCCGCAAATTTTTTTCTCTCCTAAAAAAAAAAGAACGACTTCGCTTGGACACCGGAATGCCAACTAGCGTTACAAGAACTGAAACGATATCTATCGAACCCACCACTGCTGCACACTCCAAAAACCGACGAAAAACTTTACCTGTACTTGGCAGTATCAGAAGTCGCCATAAGCAGTGTCCTGGTTCGAGAAGAGGAAGGTACACAATTTCCTATTTACTACGTAAGTCGGACCTTAGGGGAAGCGAAAACTAGATATCCGCACTTGGACAAATTGGCGCTTGCACTGGTTAGCGCCTCTAGGAAGTTACGACTGTACTTCCAATGCCACCCCATAAACATATTAACCACCTGCCCACTTCGTAATATTTTACATAGGCCTGAACTATCGGGCCGATTGGCCAAATGGGCCATCGAACTCAGCATGTATGATATCGAATATCGACCTCGAACGGCCATCAAGTCTCAAATTTTAGCAGACTTCATGGCCGATTTCACATCGACCCTCGTACCCGAAGTCGAAAAAGAACTACTGTTAAAATCAAATATATTGACGAGGGCATGGATCCTCTTTACGGACGGAGCTTCGAACGTAAAGGGGTCCGGGCTAGGCATAGTTTTGAAATCTCCCACGGGTAACATTATTAGGCAAGCTATTAAAACTATCAGGTTAACTAACAACGAGGCCGAGTATGAAGCCATAATTGCAGGTCTCGAGCTAGCTAGAAATTTGGGAGCGGAGGTCGTTGAGGCCAATTGCGACTCTTTGCTGGTGGTGAGTCAAGTAAACAAAACCTTCGAAGTCCGAGAAGGCAGAATGCAAAGGTATTTGGACAAACTGCTTATCACTTTGAACCATTTCAAACAATGGAGTCTACGACATGTTCCACGAGAACAGAATAACGAGGCTGATGCGCTTGCTAATTTGGGATCATCGGTCGAGGTGAATGATTTGAACTCGGAAACTGTCGTTCAACTTTCAAGGTCTATAATCGAAGAAGGGCACGCCGAAATAAATTCTACTAGCTTAACCTGGGATTGGAGAAACAAGTATATTGAATACTTAAAAAATGGAAAGCTCCCTTCAGACCACAAAGAGTCCAGGACCCTTCGAACTAAAGCTGCTCGATTTACTTTGGCTGCGGACGGAACGTTATATCGAAGAACATTCGATGGAACGATGGCGGTATGCATCGGTCCGGGAGATACCAATTACATCCTCCGGGAAGTACACAAGGGCACTTGTGGCAATCACTCCGGTGCCGACATGTTAGTTCGAAAAGTGATCAGAGCAGGGTATTATTGGATCGATATGGGCAAAGACGCAAAAGAATTTGTTCGTAAATGCGATAAATGTCAAAGGTTTGCTCCAATGATCCATCAGCCCGGAGAACAGTTTCACTCGGTCCTATCGCCATGGCCATTCATGAAATGGAGAATGGACATCGTCGGCCCCCTACCATCGACCCCAGGTAAAGCCAGATTTATTTTGTTTATGACTGACTATTTTTCTAAATGGTTTGAAGTGCAGGCGTTCGAGAAAGTAAGAGAAAAAGAGGTTATCAACTTTTTGTGGGATCATATCGTATGCCGATTTGGGATACCATCCGAAATAGTATGTGATAATGGGAAGCAATTCATTGGCAGCAAAATCACAAAATTCTTCGAAGACCACAAAATAAGAAGGATACTAGCAACCCCATACCACCCCAGCGGAAACGGACAAGCCAAATCAACAAACAAAACTATTCTTCAAAACCTGAAGAAGAGATTGAATGATGCTAAGGGAAAATGGAGAGAAATCCTGCCCGAAGTCCTTTGGGCATACCGAACAACATCGAAATCCAATACAGGGGCGACCCCATTCTCCTTAGTATATGGCTCCGAAGCATTGATACCAGTCGAAGTCGGAGAGCCTAGTCCCAGATTTAGATTCATGATGGAAGAATCAAATAACGAGGCTATGAACACCAGCCTTGAATTATCGGACGAAGGACGAGAAGCTGCCCTCATCCGGTTGGCCGCACAAAAGCAACAAATCGAAAGGTATTACAATCGAAGAACTAAACTTCGCCACTTCAAGCCAGGGGACTTGGTGTTACGGAAAGTCACCATCAATACTCGGAATCCAAACGAAGGAAAATTAGAACCAAATTGGGAAGGGCCGTACCAGGTGCTCGAGAACTTTGGGAAAGGATCGTACAGGCTCGGCATCATAAACGGCAAACAGCTATCAAGCAGTTGGAATGTATCACATCTAAAATGGTACTACTGCTAAGGTCCGATCTTTCCCATATTTATTCAACTGTCCCGTACAGAAGTTCGAACGAAGAACAGAAGTATTCTTTTACTCAAAAGCACGTGTTGCACTATTTTTTCCTTAGACCGATTTTTTCCCAAAAGGGTTTTTTGCGGCAAGATTTTTAATGAGGCAACCATCGATCGTGCTGCGCTTTCAAAATAGTATCCGAGGCTTTCAACCCTTAGCCCGAACGGCCTCGAATACCGGGGGGGGCACCAGGGCCTCAAATACATCGAGTTCAGACGCAACAAAGTCTTCTCACAACAATAGAGGAAAAATTGTAAGAGCCAAAATGGTCAAAATGAACCATGCTCATATTAGATTGCCCCAAAACATATGTACAATGACTTGGGATTTATTATGTAACCAGAATTAACGATCACTCGAATATTAAGCCTACGGGCTACCACATTATCTCGAGTTCGAAATAAATAAGCCTACGGGCTACTTCTATATCAAGTTCGAAATACTCAGTCAACCGTTGAGCCTACGGGTTATTTCAACATCGAGCTCGAAATAATCACTCGAATATTAAGCCTACGGGCTTCCACATTATCTCGAGTTCGAAATAATCACTCGAATATTAAACCTACGAGCTTCCACATTATCTCGAGTTCGAAATAAACACTCGAATATTAAGCCTACGGGCTACTTCTATATCAAGTTCGAAATACTCAGTCGACCGTTGAGCCTATGGGTTATTTCAACATCTAGTTCGAAATAATCACTCGAATATTAAGCCTACGGGCTTCCACATTATCTCGAGTTCAAAATAATCACTCGAATATTAAGTCCGTGGGCCACTTCTACATCGAGTTCGAAATAAACACTCAAATATTAAAGCCTACGGGCTGCCGAGTTCGAACAAGGATCCAATCGAATTCGAAACATTGAAAAAGCTACGTTTACTCAGAGTTTACGTTAACCACCACATTATCATCAACTCAACAAGCAAAACGTCACTCCAAATCTGATTGATCAAAATCGACCTTGTTATATATATAAAAAATTGCCTACGTAATTAATTTACAGATAATGAGAATTAGACTCTAAGCTTATGGGTTGGGGTCTTCCCCACCCTTGGACCCGCTTTTGCTACCATCATCGTTATCATCATCATCATCATCAGAAGCCAAGGCTTCAGCTTCCGCTTCAAGCTCTTTTGCCTTTCTTACCTCTTCGATAAGATCGAAACCTCGAGCATGAATCTCCTCGAGGGTCTCCCTCCGAGATCTACACTTAACAAGTTCGGCAACCCAATGAGCTCGAGCATCGCAATCTTCGCCGCTTCCCGGGCCTCCACCTGAGCGGCCTCAGCATCAGCTCGATATACAGCAATAGACTTATCCGCCAAAACTTTCGACGACTCAACCTCCGCCTTAGCCTCAGCAAGTTGTATCTCAAGCTCATCAATTTTCTTAGCCTGAACCGACACCTTTTGCTTGACGTTTCGAAGCTGAACGTCGGCTGATAATAACTTTGTTAAGATGGTTTCTTTCTCCGCTGCCAGGCGGTCAATAGTCTCCTTCCACTGGTTGCATTCGGCCCGGATTTGATCGACCTCCTCCCGAAGTAGCCCGATCTTCTCGATCTTTTGCTGCAACTGAGACAACGGAGGGTTAACTTCCACAGTCGAGTCGAATCCATACTTTAACAGAACGAGGCTCACCTGCTGATCGAGCTCGACCCTTTCTTCACGAACCTTAGCCAAATCCGCTTGAAGATCCTTTATAGCCTCCTCCTTTTTGCTACAAAGAAGCCGAAGGTCATCTCTTTCACCTAAGACCTTCTGGAGTTTGGCCTCATACTGGCTAAGATCAACTCGGAACTTACCGATGGCCTGCATAGTTAGAAACTGTCATCAACACCAATAAAGCAAAAAAGGATCACCGATATCGGAACCGTCAAGTATGGAAAAGAACAAAGAAGTCAAGTATGGAAAAGAACAAAGAAGCCAAGTATGGAAAAATCATTACCCGAGTAATAAAACGCTGAGCTTCCTCTAACAAAAGAGAAGCATCACCGATATCGGAACTGTCAACAACACCAGTAAAACAATCCTTAAAAGGATCCGCTGCACCTGAGCCAGCACCAATATCGGGAGTCTTCAGCTCTCGAGCCTCCTTCAACGCCTCCTCAGAAAAAGACGGAAGGGAAGGTGAATGACCCATTGCCATTGCCCCGAGCAAATCACTCGGAGTACTCCGATCTAGACTTAGGTCTTCGGAACCAACCCCGATGGGCACGACCGCCATCGGCTCAGCAACTCTAGCAACATCGACTGCCTCCGTAGGTCGGACTGCCAAAGCAGAGGAGCTATCTTCTTCTTCTTCTTCCTCCCTCAGTCGATGGACCGAGTCGATCGAAAGGGCAATGATTTTTCTCCCCACCTTTCGAGTTTTGGGCTTAGGGTCCTCCGGCCGAGAGGAAGCCCTTCGTTTCTTTTCTTTTCCCTGTTCCAGGACCGGGGGCTTGTTTCCTTCATCACCGCTCGAAGGCCGCAAAACGGCATCCCTAGTTACACCTATATACAAGGGAAAAATCGATAACGAAATGAACGCAGAATATACCTCGAGGGAAACAGGAACCAAACCTCACCATGATTCTTGGCCTCCCATCTACCTTTAGCCAAATCACGCCAAGCGCGTTCGGCATAGGATGAAGTCGAGGCTAACTTTCGAACCCAATCCTCGAGATCAGGCACAGCTTGTGGCATCCAAGGTGCAGCTGGACATCAGAAAATAATATTAACAAATACGGAAAAAGACACGAAAAGCAAACATGGATCACTTACGGTCGAAGTTTCATTTTCCAAGAAATGAGGGGGCTATCTGTATATGGTTAAAACCGATTCTCGGTCATGAAGATCGATCGAGGATGGCATTTCAATTAAGGGGTATCTTCATGGAGACCCCGAACGAATTTCGAGATGGGGGCGTCGAGCTCGGGGCGTTCGAATCGACCGATACAGGTCCCGAACATCGATGCCCGAAAGTGATCACCTAGCTTGAAACCAAGGCCGAGGTTCCGATCCGATACCGAGCTCGAGTCGGTATCGAGTTCACAGACAAAAAGCTGTTATAACTGCACCAAAGGAGAGAATCTCTGCGGAAATTAAGGAGGAGACACACCATCATGGGTCCTCCACTAGTAATATTATTCCATCATGTTGCTATAGATAAAGTAGTGATCCTTGGCTATAAAAGGCAAGATAGATTGTAATAGAAGGCATCTTGGCTGGGATTAAGAATTCATTGTGTTTATCTTTCTAAAGCTCACTAAATATTTTTGTTCATCATCTTCTATTTTTGCACTATAAATACGTGTATTGTTATTTTCAGATCAAAGGAATCTACTTGCCCTTAGAACCATACATAAATTCAACGTTATCCGATTTTTCGGGTAAACAGTCACATCAACCTTTTTCTAGTATAATGAATAGTCGACATTATCTATATTCATCAAGCTTTTGCCCATAATGTTATAATACGTTCCCATGTTCATTATATGAGGTGACAATCTAAGTGAATTAGTTACTGGGAATTGGAACGTCACTTCCCTTATCCCTTTCCCCTAATTCTTTTTTGGTTTTATTGTCCAATATTCCAAAAATTTGGATTCTCATCCAGTAAACTTACTAAGAGTAAAGTGCTTTACCGGCCTATCTAATGGTGACAAAAAAAGAGAAAAAAAGGCAACCCGATGCACAAAGCGTCCTACGTTCACGCAGGGTTTGTGAAACGGCCGCGCCCCAGGGAAATGTGTTATAGATCGACAACCTACCATAATACAAGTATTAGTGACTGCTTACACATCTCGAACTCGTGACATATATATGGATTACACGGAGACAACTTTACCGTTCTAAGGCATGGCAAAAAGGAAAAAGATAATATATAGTAATTCAATAGGGATACCTTTAGAAGATCGAGGAGAACATTATCGAGGGACTCTTGAGCTTGTTGGGAGCAGAGAGATCTGAAAGAGTGGATGGCTTCAATAGCCTCTTCAGTTCGATGAAGTTGCTTCATGACCACACACATGTCTTTAAGGGCACTATCCACTCTGTCTCCTCCATTTATTGCCTTCCAAAACCATACTATTGCTGCTTCTGGCTCCTTCTCTACCAGCTGAAAATTAGGATATTGTATAATAGTTTTACAACGTTATTATTGTTTAATTTTTAATTTTTTCCACAAATGAGAAAACGATTAATGGATGAAAGAAATGGAAAAGGTAAGAAAAAGAACAAAACGACACGTAAAAGAGGAAAAGTGCTATCTCCGTCACATGGTTCACGTATTAAGACATGCATAGAAATTGTTAAAAAGAAACACTTTTTTTTGCTTCAAATTCGCTAATATATAATCGAAGAAGTCGCCGTAACTAGGAAGAGACGTCAAAACTCAAAACATCCATAAAAGGCACGGGGCGGTTCTAAGAATTTCTAACTCCATGAAATAACTAAAATTACACCTCAAGTATAAGCTAATTGTGGTCAGATGTGTGTATCCCTGTATATTTAAATCAGTCTTGATCAAATTTCTTTACGTCTTTAATGACATATAAATCTCTAACAAGACTAAAAGCTCATAGCAAACATTGAAGCTAAAGTGAACATAGCAACGATCAGGGGCGAAGCAATATATGTTGGCCCAGGGTGGTCAAATGAACATCCTTCGCCGAAAAATTATACTACGTATGAAGTAAAATATTACTTGCTATTGATTAAAAAATAGACTTTGAACACCCTTGCATATTGAATTTTCTGGTTTCGCTACTGGCAACGATGTATGGATCTTTTTCTTATATTGTGCTCTATTTCTCGCTAATTCCCAATTTATTACTAGAGATTGTGGGTGTTTCAACATAATTTCCTTCCATCTAATTTTAGGTGTACCTCGTCTCCTTTTTTTAACTCCTAAAGTTGCATAATAACAGATCGGTGGAGGTCGATATAGGACATAACAAGATTATCATCTCAGGCGATTTTAATTTATCCTCATACGTGATAAGTTTCAGTTTCTGCTGAGCATAAATCCTTTGAATATTTTCTAATATTGGAGCGATTATACATTTGAACATAGAGTATCGTGGAACTAATTTTCTTTTTTTAGGATTCAGCAAACTAAAATCATCTTCGCGTGCGCATATATTTGGACCTATTTATTACCAATATTCATCTAACTAGATATTTAATTACGATCTAAGAAAGCTATGTGGCTAGAATAGGATGCATTATTCTCGCAAGTTGTGTTCCATCTTTGGTAAAGAAATTAAGAAGGAGCAATAATAGAGGGGAAAGAAGAACAAAAAAAGACAAAAGAGAAAAATCCCTGGATCTCATGTTGAAACGGTGAACAATTTTGAGCATATATTTCAAGGAACGAAATTAATTTTGAGTTCATAATAAAGTACTAGATTTAGCAGCTTTGACCAAGCATTGGTTTTTTAGCTATTCATTCTCTCTTGGGTAAGTCAATCTTGCTCTCTCTTGTCGGTAACCATGAACGTGCAACTAAAATAGTTGAGCTAATTAATGACATTTTAGCCTTACTTCGGACCTACTAATTTGTTTAGTTTTCATGGGTGGATCTAACTGTTTTAGCCGTGGCGGCCTATAATACTCACTGACTCTAAATCATGAATCTGCATAATTTAGCTTGATGAAATACATTTACAGCAACAACGGATCGGATTACCAGATTACTGTCTCATTCTCTCTCTCTCTCTCTCTCTCTCTCTCTCTCTCTCTCTCTCTCTCTCTCTCTCTCTCTCTCTCTCTCTCTCTCTCTCTCTCTCTTTTTCCAATATATCAAGAAACCAGTTTGTAAGTTTCTTAAACCTGTTTAGTTCTGCAAACATAAGTAGAGTAATAACATATTTAAGGGGAAAATAAAAATAAAAAACCTGAGCATGCTTGGCCCGAACATAAGGGCCATCACCTGAAGGAACCTTATGAACAACATGAAAGAGCTCCTTGTTTTCTTTATTCTTCATCATTTCCATTTCTCTAATACAAGGGAATTAATTAAGGGAGTATAAAAGTTGAATCTGGAGACGAGATTCAGAAAACAGATAGAGAGATGCAGTTGTAGAAATGTACTTATATGAATATGAGTGGAACAGCAACTAGTAATGCATCATTGTTGAACCTAGACGAATATCCGTCTCTATTAGCTAACTAATAATTTTCTCTGCTTAGGTGTAGAGAGAGTATCAAGTGCCCACGTAAGATATGTCCCACATTTCTTTTATCTTCTCCCTCCCCCCTCATTAATTTATCCTCTCTTCCCCCTTTTATTGGGTGGTGGCAAGAAATGAACTTCTATGCACAAATAATATTTAGATACTAACTAACACACAAATAAAATAATCTGGTTGAAGAAAAACAATAAAAGAATTACATTTGGTTAAAACTAAAGAAACCGGGCAAAGAAAAGGAAGACATATATATGTGGAAGAGATGGCCCACGCGGGAATCGGATGTTCCTTAGGAGTATATTAAACAACTCCTTTTAAAAAACAAATTGTTCTTCACTTGTTTACGAACAAAGTTTTGTCACTAAATATTATGGTGGAATGATGTTTACCTGGGCAGTTCACACACACATGGCCCATTTACAATTGAGACAGATCCAACATGAGGCCCAACTACTTTAGTTACTTGTATTTACTTCAAAGTGGTTTGGATATATTTACTTCCTTAAAATTTGAAGGATATGCTAATGATTTAGCTGCATATTTTCTGTTGCAAGAAATTTCTAGTGGTTAATTACCTTTAACAAGAAAAGAAGAAAAAGAAATTTCTAGTGGTTAAGCTGAGGCCATTAATAGCAAATAGTAGCCTGGCAACTGCGCTGTCGAGCAATCATTTGGCTATGTTGTTTTACATTACTCCATATGTTTTGAGGATCACTTAGTTAAGCTATACTTCCTGTGCAATCCATTAGGTCAAAGGCTAGTGGCCTCCTTCCCTTTAACTTTATAGGAAACTTGGTAAAGGTTTATTTGCTCCAGTGGACTGAACCCTGTGAGGTGTTGTTACATCATTACACCTAATTGTTCCTTTACCTTCTTTCTGAACTTGCATTGCTGTTATTGTTTTTTTTTGTTCCATCTGAACATGAAATATTTAAGTGAAATTGTTGTCTTATTGCAGGCACAAGATTTCAGGACACAAGGAACAACAATGAGGAGGAAGATGTGGTTGCAGAACATGAAGATCAAGCTTATAGTCTTGGGAATTATTATCGCCTTGATTCTGATCATAGTTTTGTCAGTATGTGGTGGTTTCAATTGTCATTAGTGTGGTTCCTCATCCTTACTAGGCTGGATGTTGATTGAAAATTGTGACACTTAATCTTTGTAGCAGTGGCATGTCAGTTCCTTATAATTCTTTTTTTCTTTTGTTGTGACATCTTTTGTTCTATGCTCTGTATCATGAGACACTGCCTGTATAGCTTGTAATGCTGAATTCTTTTGAGTATACTATTGAATGAGTCTCCCTCGTTCACCAGGTCACATAGTGATTCTTGATTTTGTTGGTTCTGAATTGGATGGAAAAGACTCTGAAACAAAGGAACCAGAGGAGAAATAATGTGAACTGTGTCTTTCTTTTCCTCCTCTCTATTTGAACGGGCTTCATTATTATGCTATCATTTTTTCTTGCGCTCCTTATATGTGAACTAGTTTAAATCTTGTGCTATGATTGGACTTTTAAAAGCTGTTTTGCAGGGAAAGTTAATAGCACACTTCAATTTTAAACGATAATGTGAGGGGCGCTTGTGATAAATTCACTATGGGTGATTTCATCATGTTTCTTCTATATTTTGTTGGTTTTTGTGTGGCTGCAAATATGCTTCTGTCGAGTGTGTTGAGAATTCGAAAGCCTTTTATTGATATCTCTGGCTTGTTTTGATTGAGAGATTGAGACAGCATTATCCTGTGGGCTTATTCCTTTATCCTTGAGTATGATTGTATGAACCATCTTGTATTGTGGAAAGGTGCCCGGACAGAATTCTAGAGCACTGCCTGTTGGTAATTCTTTATTTGGCTTGTGATATATCTTCTTTTATCTGACAAACTGTTCTAGACCGGTCCTTATATCCATGTTACTGCTAATTAAGGAACAAGATGTGAAATGCTCTAACTAGAGGGAGTAAGGTTTCTGTCTCTTTCAAACAACAAAATGTAACTGAACACTGTCGAACTTTGCACCTTGTACCAAACTATGGACATCAGTCTCTTTTTTTCTTGTTTGGGGTGCCATTTTCTGAAATGTGGTGGTAATAAATTTCTTTTGGAAAGGAATTTATTTTAGAAGTTTTAGCATTGTAGGACTTGATCCTGATGTACTTCAAATGCTACTTTACGTCAAGAAAGGGAGAAAATGGGCAGTAAAACGTCCACAACGAACAAATGATTTATTTACCCTGGGGGGGGGGGGGGTCGGTCCGGAGAATGATCAGACTTCTCGAAGAATCAGTAAAAAATATATGGTTCTAGTACTACTCAGCATGAATAAACTAGCTAAGTGATCCATATTCTACATGCAGTAGGAAAGATGATTCCTCCTCTTGAAGCCATTTCTTCTCCAGTTGGCTTCCTTTGAGAAAAGTCATTTTTAGATGGCTTTTACAAACTGCAAAAGCTTCTTGCAAACCAGGGACTTGTACTTCACCTCAGTTTTTTTTTATATTTGGTTATCGTATATTTGGTGGCTCCATCTCATATATTTATTTCCATGTTGTCAACGAGCCTGACCTTCCCAAACCATGCTGCTACACAAAATACAACTGGCCTCTTGATTGTTTCCACCGGCTCTAAACTTTCTTGCTCCACAATCTGATGCAGGAGAAGGTGTCACCAATGTAAAACAACATAACTAGACCAAGAAATTATTTGAAAAGATTTTTTTTTGTATTGATAACCTTTTATGTTGTTAAGCGAAAATATTATGGAACACTGGACAGATACTGTCACGGATAAAGCTTCTGAGACGCTAACCATACAAAATATTGCTTATACATCTCCGGGTTCAAGAGGAGAGTAAAGGAAACAGTGGTGTAACTTTTATGTCATTGGAATTTAAGTGGTGGAAAGGTAACTGGAGAGAGCTTTATCATGTTACTCACTCCTTAAAAAAGCCACTTTGACACACATCATGATTCATGACAGGTCAATAGTACTCGCAACTTACAGCTAGAGGACCTTGAAAGCACAATTGACAAGATTATACCATACTTCCTAAAGTAATTGAGACATTAGTTTTTGTTTAAGTTCTCACCTCAGCATAATCAACCCTTCCACCGGCTTCATCTATGGTTTGAATGGCTACATTTATCAGATCTCTGCAGCTTACCTGGCCCTTTTCTGCTTCAACTTTGGCTTTAGACAATGCGCGGCTAATTGACAAAGCCTGCAGCATAGCAGAAAGAGCAAAAAGTTTCAATTAGCACAAATGCCAGAAGATATTAACGAGAGAGCCTTGCCAGGTATATCAACTTTTGCATATGTATTGTCCTGGACATTTGATCTTCAATAAACTAATTTTTGCCATAAGCATATAGGGCAACAGAAAACCAAGTTTCCTTTTCGGTTCGTGCTCCTAGAATTGACCAGAGCAGTAAAAGAAGCAGGTTTATCATCATATTAAGAAATATGTGGCAGCAGAAGAAGCACCTTTTTTCTGTCCTCAGGCGAGAGTTTCACATTACGGGAACTCATTGCTAAGCCATCATGCTCTCTTACTATTTCAGAACCAATCACCATTATGCCAAAATCAAGATCTCGGACCTGAAACAGAATTACTTTGAGACTATCGATTAAAAATCACATCAGACTTCAGCTTTACGGTATACCACTTGATTAGACTAGCAAAGTAACAAAAATCAAGTAACTTTTCAATAACATTTCCCACCTAGCACTTCTATTTTCAGACGGGCAGATTTGGTAATATTGGATTGCTTTATCCACAAAAGGAAAAATCTCATTCGCACTTGTGTTTGCACCAAAACAACATATGCATAACATGCATCTTTTAACATAAAATTTTATCACTAAACTAAGGTTAAACATTACCTCAATTTGTGAGTAGTGCTTTTCTCAAAGTTAAATTTCATTAATTTGATAGAAACACCGAGCGCAACTAAGATCATCTACAAACCAATCCAACATTTCAAAACAAAACCAAGAGGAGCTTACCATTCTTTGAATAATCCTCCACTGCTGATAATCCTTCTTGCCAAGTACAGCAACATCAGGCTCAACAATATTGAACAACTTGGTGACAATAGTAGCAACCCCTCTAAAAAAAACAGGCCTACTCTTTCCACACAACCCTTTTTCCAAATTTTCAACTCTAACCCAAGTTTCATGCCCCATCCCTTTATCTTCAACACAAGATACCACCTTTAAACCCTCATTCTCTTTTTCATTAATCCTCTCAGCTGACCTAATTAGTCCCATTTCAGAATTCCCATAGTCATACAAATTCTTGGGGTGGAATACAACATCAACACCATTAGCAACAGACTTGAGTTTCTCAATATCGCCTTGAAAATCAGAAGGGTATGTTGAAAGATCTTCATTGGGTGAAAATTGACCTGGATTTACATAAATGGACACAACTATAAGGTCAGTGTGTTTTTGTGCTTCTTGCACTAGAGAAAGATGGCCCTCGTGGAGGTAACCCATTGTGGGTACAAAGCCAATTGTATGGTTTTGGGATCTCATGGTTCTTGTCCATTTTCTCATCTCTTCCTTGTCTGTGATGATGATTGGTTCTTTACCTGCCATTTTCAATTAGTATTGTGGATGATTTTTGCTTGATTGTGTTTATTGGAGCTGTCCAGTTGGAGTAATTAATTGACCAAGATTTTGACCGACTATATTTATGCCGATCGATTCTATGTATAACTATAGGATTGTTTGGGAAGGTTATAAGATGGACAGCCGCCAATAGGTGGTACTCAGCAAGTTTCAGGTGAAGAATTTGCTTTATGTCAACGATTGAACTTTCCTAAAAAGGATAATTTGGTAAAAGTGGGCCGATGGATTAGACCGAGATATAGATCACACTATGAGGATGTGCCCGGCGGCTAATAGATTCGCATCATAAATTCATAATTAGGAAATATATATATATATTTAGAGCTTGTAAATAGCAGATCTAACTTGAAGTAATGAAATTGATTTTTTAATTAAATATTTATATATTTGGATAGACGTGCTGAAACTGATAATAAACAGTCAATATATTTAACAGAAAAATGCGGATAAACTGTTCTTTTATTAAAATGACTAAAATACCTTTAAATTTTTTTTTATAAAAGATTATAAATTAAAAAATTTCTTTGTAAAGAAAAGGATGAACAACGAATATGCAATGGCGAGAAAGTTCGGAAATTTATTTTGGGAAAAGTATTTTGTGAATTGAAAAATATTTTTAAGGATAAACTAGTAAAAATCTTGGTCAAACTAAAAGTTTATAAGCCGAAAAACCATAAGTTGGGTGTGATCAACTTATGACTGATTTTAGCTTATAAGCACTTGACTGATAAGCACTTTGACTGTTTGACATATACGCAAATAAGTCAAAAGGTACTTATAAGCCAGTTGACCAGCTTATAAGTTTAGCTAAACACCCTCATAGTTGTTCGCGACGAATTGAGAATATGTAAATTAAACGGCTGCAATTACAAACAAATATAATGAGAGGTAATTTTATTAATATAGGGAATGTGAGTACAAATTGTGTATCATTTAATTCTTTTCTCCAAATTATTTTGTTTTGATTGGAGGGCCGAAATAGTGTGATTCTCAAGTAACGATGACGTCGACTTCTTCGTGGTGTATATGTATCTGATGTTCGAGAAAGTCGTGTAAAGCTTGAGTTGAGGTAAATAATTTATGCATTTTCTGACTAGAAAAATTCTTCAGAAGAAACAATATACACTTTCCACAAAAGGTCGAAAAAGAAATGAATGAATGTATTGCATTGTTAAAGAAGGGTTTGTTTGAGAGAGTTGAAACTCTATGAAAGATAGCACACCCATTTAACAGTTAACTCAGAGTAGTTTATTATCATCAAGGGGGGTCCAGGGGTGTGGTAAGATGATTAGAGTTTCAGTATTTTAACTAGAGACTAGAGATTTCAACGTAGGACTTTGAGTAAGGAGTGTTTTAAAGGAGCAACGAAAAGTAGAGCAATTCATTTCCCCAAACTGTTTCCAAAGATCTCATTTACATCACAATTTACACAGATCACAGCTCTTAGCTTATTTATTTTCACCTAACTTGAATGACTAATAAATATATTTCAATCCTACCCAAATCATTTGAATATTGACAAATATTGGTAGAGATCTCCTCAAATATTGGTAGTCTTCTTGATTTTGAAGGGGCCATTCATTTATAAGCTGTTCAAGCCCATTCATGAAGTCTCCATCCAGGTTTTGCAAGAATGGTGGAGGTTGGCTCGAGTCCAATTCCAACACCAATTCATCCACACGACTCTTTGTCTTTGGATCTTCAGAGCCCGCATAATTGCATCTTCAAGAATATTTCGGGCCTCATCTTCAAGCTGTAGTTAATTGCTTAATGCTTTGACATTTAAGTCAAGGGAATATTTTAGATTAAAGAAGAAAGTAAAAGGTAGTAGTATAATTAATTACCACAACTCTAGCTCACTGGCTGTCTCTTGCCTGACAGAAACCTGAAACTTCTTCCCATGAGAGCGAGCAGTTTTTGTAGGTCTACCATTGAAGAACTGCCCTTGGTATATCTGTCTCAACTTTTGTTTCAACAGCGCTATTTGTTCATCTACTTTTCCACATTTCTGCATACATTACATTACAATTAGTCCATATATATAATATTGTTGGTGTAATTCATTCCATGTCTATGAGCAAACTCCAGTCTCGTGTATCAATTGTCACATGAACCTTTTTAGTATAATCAATAGTCGACTTTACCTATTCATCAAACTTGTGCACATATTATACGTACAAGCCTATGAGGTGACAACATAATTTAACTGAAATAGTGATTGGAAATTGGAAACACACTTTGTGAAATGTTAGTGAAATCCGTGGTTGGTATTGTATACGGTCGAAATCGGGCATACCCGATTTCGTTGGCAGGGGAGTTACCTCGAGGGTAATCTCATAATAGATTGGGCTCGAGCTCGAAGATAGAACATCACGCCTGGAGATCGAAGTGTTTATCGAGATCGAGGCTAGCAATAATCGAGATCGAGCATGACTGACTTTGAGTAAGGCGTAATAACGGAATAGCGGGATATCAGTAACCGGTCGAAAGTCATGGCGGAAATCCCGAAACAGATCAAATCAAAGCGGTTACTAGCGCCAATCATGGGATCTACTTCCGTTATTAGAGTTGTACCTTATTTAGAATTCCTCTATTATATAAAGAGGGATCTCATTCACTTGTAGGACACCATCATTATTCACTGATAAGAATATACATATACATTATTTTCTTTGTTCATCATTGTTCATCGCTGTTTGTTCTATTCTCTATTGTTATTATTAACTAACCTCGAGACTATCTCGAATCGAGGTCAAGGCATCATTTGCAGACCGGTTTGATTTATTTTATTGTCCAATTTATCTATTTAATTCGTTGCTTATCAATTGGTGCTGGTTTAAATCACATATCCTTAAAACCACAATATAAGTTTAATTGTTACTCAATTTTTAGGGTAAAGAGTTTGGCGCCCACCGAGGGGCTAAGGATAATAGTGATTGTTCAGTACTGATTCTGGTAAAACACACTATTTTATGCTTGTTCTTGTCAAGTATCTTTGTTTTCAGGTTAAAACATGTCAAACTCACAAAACGCATCCACACACGGTGACAATGGCCTCGGATTCCACGGTGAAACGAAAATGTGATTGCTCCAGGAGTCGAGGTGCCACAAGCTAATCTCGGGGAAGCACCGGTTGCCAACCCGGTCAATGTCAGTTCGCACGTTGCTCTAAATGCGGACCTAGGCGCAAGTCTCGATGGGAGCGTACGCAAAGAAGGTCGATCTAGTGACCAAGGAACACATGGCAGATGAGACGAAGGAGTCAGTCTCCAAGTGATATTCGAGATGCTTCAGGCTCAGCAAGCCGCTACTGCTTAGTTACAAAATCAACATAGAGCTCCGAATAGGGTCGAGTCGGAAATTACTCGCTGTATCGAACCAGTACCGGAAAGGTCGAATGGTAACGAATCTGGGACTAATCCTGCGGTAATGAAAATGCTCGAGGAGCTCACCAAAAGAATTGAATCAGAAAAGAAGAGAATCGAAGCCAACGATAAAAAAAATGGAGACATACAACTCTCGAGTTGACCAGATACCGGGAGCACCGCCAATCTTGAAAGGGATGGATTCGAAGAAGTTTGTACAAAAGCCGTTTCCTCCAAGTGCGGCTCCGAAGCCTATTCCAAAAAGGTTCCGTATGCCAGACATACCCAAATATAATGGGACCACCGATCCTAACGAGCATGTTACTTCATATACATGCGCCATCAAGGGTAACGATTTAGAAGATGATGAAATCGAATCTGTGCTGTTGAAAAAATTCGGAGAGACCCTTTCGAAGGGAGCAATGATTTGGTATCACAACCTGCCGCCAAATTCCATTGACTCATTTGCTATGTTAGCGGATTCTTTCATAAAGGCACACGCCGGGGCCATAAAGGTCGCAATGAGGAAATCAAACCTTTTCAAGGTAAGACAAAGGGATAATGAAATGCTGAGGGAGTTCGTGTTCCGATTTCAAATGGAACGCATGGAGTTGCCACCGGTCACAGATGATTGGACTGTTCAAGCTTTTACCCAAGGGTTGAACGAGCGGAGTTCGATAGAATCACGTCAGTTGAAGCAAAATTTGATCGAGTATCCAGCTGTAACTTGGGTAGATGTGCACAATCGATATCAATCGAAGATCAGGGTCGAGGATGACCAATTAGGAGCCCCTTCCGGTTCAGTACATCCAAACAGGTCGGCAGTTAAAAACCAGAGGGACGTCGACAGGGAGCCAAGGTCGAACAGAGACCGATATCAACCATATACCGCAAATCGAAGGAACAATGGTTCAGGATGCAATTCCGCCCGGAACGATCGACGAAGTGATCGAGGACAGAATTCTCGGGGACTTATGGGCAAAAGTGGTTTTGACAAGTATGCCGATCCCACAGAGGCACCTCGGTTATCGGAATATAACTTTAGCATCGATGCATCGGGCATTGTATCGGCAATCGGAAGGATCAAAGATACTAGGTGGCCCAGACCCATACAAACCGATCCTTCCCAAAGAAACCCAAATTTGATGTGCAAGTATCATGGCATGCATGGTCACAAGACCGAGGATTGCAGGCAATTAAGGGAGGAGGTAGCCCGTCTATTCAATGAGGGCTACCTTTGAGAGTTCCTCAGCGATCGAGCCAAGAATCATTTCAGAGAAAGGGACGCCAATAGGAAAAATGAACAGGAGGAACCCCAACATATCATTCACATGATCGTCGGTGGGGTCGACATCCCACAGAGACCTATATTTAAACGCACTAACCTATCAATCACTAGGGAAAAACGAACACGAGATTATGTGCCCGAAGGCGCTTTATCATTCAATGACGAAGAAGCAGAAGGCATTTCTCAGCCCCACAATGACACTCTGGTAATTTCTATCTTTTTAAATAAAGTTCAAGTTAAGCGTGTTTTGGTGGATCCAGGTAGCTAGGCGAATATCATCCGATCGAGGGTTGTGGATCAGCTCGGCCTACAAAATCAAATCGTGCCGCAACTCGGGTCTTAAACGGCTTCAATATGGCCAGTGAAATAACTAAAGGGGAGATTATTCTACCGGTGAACGTGGATGGAACCATTCAAGATACCAAGTTCCACGTAATCGAGGGCGACATGAGGTACAATGCCCTATTCGGAAGGCCTTGGACCCACAATATGAGGGTAGTCCCTTCGACTCTCCACCAAATGACGAAATTCCCGACATCGGCCGGTGTAAAAATAGTATACGGGGAGCAGCATGCCGTAAAGGAAATGTTTGCGATAGATGAGGTAACGCCGATATCGACACTATCAACCTCGGAAAGGTCGAGCATCAAAGGTAAACAGGAAGTCAAATAGCAATCACAGCCACCAGCCTCGACCGAATCAGGGAAGCATGAGATAGAAGAAGAAGAGGAGGATTTTCTGACCCCTCGAACTTTTATTGTTCCCGAAGATTCTGACGCCACCTAATCAATGGTCGAAGAGCTGGAACAGGTCATATTGATCGAGTATCTGCCCGAGCGAAAGGTATACCTGAGAACGGGATTAACCCTCGAACTCAGGAAAAAGCTTGTTCAATTTCTTATTGATAACATAGATTGTTTTGCTTGGTCCAATTTAGACATGACAGGGATCCCACCGGAGATAACGACGCATTGGCTAAGCTTGGACCCTAGGTTTAAACCGGTGAAGCAAAAGAGAAAACCCCAATCCGAAGTAAAGCACGCATTCATAAAGGACGAGGTAATTAAACTTCTCAAAATAAGGTCCATTCGGGAAGTGAAATATCCCGAATGATTAGCTAATGTAGTTGTAGTCCCTAAAAAAGGGAACAAACTTAAAATGTGTGTAGATTATAAGGATTTAAACAAAGCGTGCCCCAAAGATTCTTTTATACTGCCTAACATCGATCGCATGATCAATGCCACGACCGACCACGAGATCCTTACTTTTCTCGATGCCTATTCCGGGTACAATCAAATCCAAATGAACCCAGAGGACCGAGAAAAGACTCTATTTATCACCAAGTATGGAACATATTGTTATAATGTAATACCCTTCGGGCTAAAAAATACAGGAGCTACTTACCAACGCCTAGTAAATAAAATGTTCGAAGAGCAAATAGGTAAATCAATGGAAGTTTATATTGATGACATTCTAGTTAAGTCCCTGCGCGCAGAGGACCATTTGGCTCATTTACAGGAAATGTTTGAGATTTTAAGGAAATACAACATGAAGCTCAACCCCGAGAAATGTGCTTTCGGGGTCAGTTTAGGCAAGTTCCTTGGCTTCATGGTATCAAATCGGGGGATCGAGATCAACCCCGATAAAATCAAGGCCATCGAAGACATCATCGTCGTGGACAGTGTAAAAGTTGTGCAGAGGCTAACTGGATGGGTAGCTGCCTTAGGCCGATTCATTTCGAGGTCGTTGGATCGAAGCCACGGATTTTTCTCTGTGCTCAAAAAGAAAAATGATTTTGCCTGGACCCCGGAATGCCAACAGGTATTAGAGAAATTGAAGCGATACCTATCGAGCCCACCACTGCCTCACACTCCAAAGGCAGATGGGCAACTTTACGTATACTTAGCAATCTCGGAAATCGCGGTAAGTGGTGTCCTAGTTCGAGAAGTGGTGTCCCTAGGCATCGTTTTGAAGCTGCCCACGGGTAGCACTATTAGGCAATCTATCAAAACTTCTAGGTTGACTAACAATGAGGCCGAGTACGAGGCCATGATTACAGGTCTCGATCTAGCTAAAATCTTAGGAGCAGAAGTCATTGAAGCCAAGTGTGACTCTTTACTGGTGGTGAACCAAGTAAACAAAACATTCGAAGTTCGAGAAGGTAGAATGCAAAGGTATTTGAACAAGCTGCAGGTAACCTTGCACCGTTTCATGGAATGGACTTTACAGCATGTACCTCGAGAACAAAACAGTAAGGCCGATGCACTTGCAAGTTTAGGGTCATCGGTTGAGGAAGATGAGATCAGCTTGGGGACTGTCATTCAACTCTCGAGATCCATGATCGAGGAAGGTCATGCCGAGATAAACTCTACAATCTTAACCTGGGATTGGAGGAATAAATATATTGAATACTTGAAGAATGGAAAGCTCCCATCGGACCCTAAAGAGTTGAGGGCCCTACGAACCAAAGTTGCTCGATTCACATTGGTTGAAGATGGAATATTATACAGAAGGACATTCGATGGACCATTGGCAGTATGCTTAGGACCAGGAGACACATTATATTCTACGAAAAGTCCATGAAGGCACTTGTGGGAACCACTCCGGCGCCGAATCACTGATTCAAAAATTCATTAGAGCAGGATACTATTGGGATAGCATGGAAAAAGACACTAAGGAGTTTGTTCGAAAATGTGATAAATGTCAAAGGTTTGCACCGATGATCCATCAGCCCGGAGAACAACTTCATTCAATCCTATCTCCATGGCTGTTCATGAAATGGGGAATGGATATCGTCGACCCTCTGCCATCAGCCCCAGATAAAACTAAGTTTGTTTTACTTATGACTGACTATTTCTCTAAATGGGTTGAACCACATGCGTTCGAGAAAGTGAGAGAGTAAGAGGTTATAGACTTCATCTGGGATCATATCATATGTCAATTTGGGATACCCGCCAAAATAGTTTGTGACAATGGAAAATAATTTATCGGCAATAAAGTGACGAAATTCCTCGAAGACCATAAAATAAAAAGGATGTTATCAACACCATATCACCCTAGTGGGAACAGACAGGCCGAATCGACGAACAAGACTATCATTCAAAACCTAAAGAAAAGGTTGAACGATGCTAAGGGGAAATGGAGAGAAATTCTACCCGAAGTACTTTGGGCATATCGAACAACATCAAAATCCAGTACGGGAGCAACCCCATTCTCCTTAGTATATGGCTCCGAAGCCTTGATTCCAGTCAAAGTCGGAGAACCCAGTGCCAGGTTTCGACATACAACAGAAGAGTCAAATCATGAGGCTATGAATACTAGCCTCGAATTATTGAATGAAAAATGAGAAGCCACACTCGTTCGAATGGCTGCACAAAAGCAACAAATCGAAAGATACTACAATAAGAGAGCCAACCTTCGCCACTTCAGAGTCGGGGACTTAGTTCTGAGGAAAGCCACCATCAACACTCGAGATCTTAATGAAGGGAAGCTCGGCCCAAATTGGGAGGGACCCTACCAAGTTCTCAACATCATCAGAAAGGGATCTTATAAGCTCGACACGATGGACGACGAAAAACTACCAAATAATTGGAACATATCGCTTCTCAAACGGTATTATTGCTAAGGTATGACTTTATCCCTTTTTTTCATTTATATATTCGACACTAACTCACTGCAGGTGTTCGATCGAAGACATCGAGACCTCAGGTTTTAAAGCACGCGTTACACTCTTTTTTCCTTAGATCGGTTTTTATCCCAAGTGGGTTTTTCCGGCGAGGTTTTTAACGAGGCAACAATTATGTGCTACCTGAGGATAATTCAACAGTATCCAAGACTTCTTTACAATCAACCTCGAATACTAGGGGGCATCACCCTCGGATGTTACGTTGTCGAAGAAATTACTTCGTGTCAAAGGATCTCGATAGAGAAACTTTGTAATGGGCCAAATGGTCGAATGAACCGTGTCCGTATAGATTAGTCGAGCCCCGATGGAAAAACATGCATGCATGTATAAATTATACAAAGAAGCATTCTTTATATATCGAACATCTTGTGTCTCAAAGAAAATTTTCTACTACACAAGCTCCATACTTATGATTTTGTGAGAAATGACTCAAGGGCCAAGTGCAAATATACCTCGTACACTCGGGGACTGCCATCGATGATCGACATATTCGAGTAATCTAAACTCAAATTCATAAGACCTCAAAGAGGCAACCCTCGATCTATAGGCCGATGACATCACTCTCGGGGACTAACACTTCGAACAAGTTCGAAGTGTTATTGGGAAATAAGCCCAAGAGGCATACTCAAAGGCTACGGCCAAATTAAGGCGGCTCGGAGACGTCCGAATCCCGTAATAAAAATAGGCCTTCGAATTCTTTGAAACACCGACTAAAAAGGCTACCCTTGGCAAAAGGGCTTCGATGAAATCAGTCCTAAAAAAACCTTAAGAGATATCAACTTATCTTAACACAAACGTGCTAAGGCACAAAAAGCAAATGGGTTTCAATCGACATCGAACCCTCAAAAAAACCAATGGGTAAAGAATACGTGTTAAGGCATTTTTACTAAGTCTTCTAAGCTGAAAAAGGGAAAAAGTAGCCATCTTTTAGAGGCCATGCCCAATCTAAAGAGTCTAAGGGCCAATACACTTAGAGTTCGAGATTTTGTTCTCACTCAATTCGGACCTAAGGGTTGCACTATTCCGAGCTCAAATAAAATTGACTTGAATATAGCTTAAAGATTCATCATTATTTGATATAAAACCTTAAGGGGTTTGTTACTGTGAGTTTGAAACTTACTCAAACTCGGCTACAAAAATAGTACAATTACGGCTTCGATCAAGCCATCTGAAATCAAAATCCCGGACATATTGTAGAGCTCGGGGACTCGCCTTCGCTTAACTAAAAAACCTAAGGGTTTGTTCTACACTGAGTTCGAGTTGTTGTTCACTCGATTATAGAGGCTACAGCAATCCGATTGCAACAAAGTTTTCACATGACAAAGGCAAAACAGAATTTATCATAAATCAGAAATCGGAAACGAAACGGAAAGAAAAGGAATCTTTCATATATGCAAAGTATTTACAAAGACCACACAGGGTCTTACATAAAAAACAAAAAGAGAAAAAATCCTAAGTGCCTAGTCCGCCTCGGGAGCTTCATCTTCATCTCCTCCGCTCTCGGATCCACTCGCAGAGTCTTCATCATCGAAAAGCAAAGCTCCGGCCTCATCCTCCAAAACTTTCGCACTCTCGATATTAGCCGTGAGGTCAAAGCCACGAGCATGTACCTCCTCAAGAGTATCTCTTCGAGACTGGCACCTAGCATGCTCGGCAACACGGGACAATCTAACCTCAGCAGCGTCAAAAATTTCCTTTGCCCGAATGTTAGTGGCTTCAGCGTCGACTCGGCAGGAGGCCACGAGCGCCTCTGCCTCAGATGTAGCCCTTGCAAGCTCAGCGGCCAACCGAGTCTCGAGCTCTTCAACCTTCTGGGCTCGGGCCAAGTTCTCCACTTTCACACTTTGGAGTTGATGCTCAACCGAAGACAGTTAGGCCCGAACCGCATCTTTCTCCGAGGCGAGACGGTACATGCTCTGCTTCCACCCCAAAATTTCTGCCTCTTTCATCTTAGCCTCCTCACGAAGCTGCTCAACCAATTCGGCCTTCTGTTGAACCTGCAGGATCAAAGTGTTAGTTGCCAATATCAAGTTAATACATAACAAGCTTCCAAAAATTTACATTACCCGTTCAATGAGCTCGGTTTGATCTCGATAAGTTCTTGTCAGCTCAACTCGAATGCTCATGATCTCCTCTTCTTTTTGCACATAGAGGAGTTTGAGGGCATTTTTCTCCTCCGTAAGCTTTTTGAGATCAGCCTCACATCGAGCCTGCTCAGCTCGGTACTTGGAAGACGGTTCTCAATGGAGCATTGTAGCCTGTATAAAAAGAAAGGAAATCAGACTTAGAGAAATAAGAACAAACGCACGCATGATAGCATGGGCTAAAATTCACTAGGTTCAGAAGCCACTGAGCCTTATCAAAAATGAGTGATGCGTCAAGGTCGAAAACATCATCGACCCCCCACGAAATAGCCATAAAATATATCATCCCCTTCGGGGGCCGTCCCCACATCGGGGGTCCCCATGGACCGGGCATCCCGAAACTACCCCTCAGAGAACGTGGGGCCGAGCGATGAATCGTCAATATTAGTTGCCCCGAGCGAGTCACTTGGGGCATTCTCTTCTATTTGAAGGGCCTTAGAACTAGACCCTTCGGGCACACCCGCCGGTTGCTCATCACGGCAGGAGGCATCATCAACACCCGATGATTCGGGGACTCTGCTCGGACCTTCCCCCGAGATCACCTCGGTCTGCGGCTGAACCCCCTCGACTGTCACCGGCTCAGCATTTCTCAAAGCTTAGATGCTTTCCCTCTTCCGAGCCACCAGCAGGCAGTCGATATCTTCTCCCTCCTCATCTTCATCTTGTAGCGTTTTGACTACATCGGCAGGTAGAACGGCGAGATCAGTCTTTGACTTTCAAACCCTGCTTTTCTTGGGCTTTGAGGTATATGGTGGCGAGGCCCTTCTCCTTTTCTTATCTTTGGTCGGCTACAGGACCTCCTCTTCCCCGAGGGGAGGCGCCCTCATAGCGGCATTATCTCCAAGACTTGTATGAGAAGAAATCAAGTTAAAATGAAGTATTTCAAAGGAAAGCATCAAACATGAACAAGGGAACTTACCATAATTTTTGGCCTCCCATCGACCCTTGGCCAAATAATACCACGAGTGCTCAACATACGATGAGGTTGAAACTAGTTGTCGAACCCAACCTGCAAGGTCCGGGACTGTACCAGGAAACCAGAGGGAAGCTGCACCATAAAGAAGAATATAGATGAGAAGAGGTAAATGAAACATAACAAGTAATCAAACGTTATCGGTGAAGTTCTACTTACGCTTCATATTCCATTCTTCGGGGAATGGCATCTTCTCGGCGGGGATTAAGTCGGAGGTCTTGACTCGGACAAATCGGTACATCCATCCTTGGTCCTTGTCCTCGTCTATGCTCGAGAATAGCACCTTCGTGGCCCGGCGCTGAAGCCTTATCAGTCCGCCCCGATAAAGACGGGGGTTGTATAGCCTAATGAGATGATCGAGTGTGAAAGACATCCCCTCGATCTTGCTCGAGAAGAATCTGAGCAAAATAACAATGCGCCAAAAAGAGAGGTAGATTTGGCCTAGGGTTACCCGGTATTGGCAGCAGAAGTCGATTATGATAGGATCGACGGAACCCAGTGTGAAAGGGTAAGTATACACACTTAAGAACCCTTTCACATGAGTGGTGATGTCCTCTTCGGGGGTAGGGATCACCACCTCCTTATTCTCCCAGTGGCAGTCCTTTTTCATCTGCTCGAGATCGCCTTCGGATATCAAACAGATGTATCTAGATATAGGCTCGCATCGGCCAGGAATCGAAGAGGGTTTTTCGACTTTAAAGTCGGAAGTAAGTTCACATGGCCCGGGGATGCACTCTTCGATACGTAGCTCCACCGGTGTTTTGTCACCGGCCGGCCGCGATGAGGAGGCCTTTTCTTCTTGAGGAACGGTCTTTGATGTTTTTGCCATTGCTATATGAGGTTTAAGGAAGGAAAGGCGGAATTTGCATTTTAATAAGAGATTGGCAAATGAAAACCGACAAAATTGATGGACTTGAAGAGAATAGAAGAGCTTTTGAAAGTTAGAAGAAGTTTGAAAGTAAATTTTGAAAAGATTATGAAGGTGGTCTATTTATAATAGCCATTTTGACGGTTTGAACTATGATACAGATTAAAGCTATCAAGCTTATGAGGCGGAGACCAACCAACATTGACCCCGAATCAATTCAAGGGTTCGAGTCAGAATCGAGCTTAAGCCAAAGATCGAGAGCTCGAGTTAGAATCGGGCTCAAGCCGAGATCAAAAGCCCGAGTCAGATCGGACTCACAGACATAAGCCGTTACAATCCCACTAGATGAGGGAATCTTGACAGGAATTGTGAAAAAGCTGATTTATCATGGATCTCTCATTGAGTATTTTTTAATTATATTTAAAGTAAGGTCCCTCTACTATAAAGAGGGGTTTTATCATTTCTGGAAGAGAGAGTTTTTTGGGATAGAGCTCACATTGTTATTCAAGCACCATATCCTCTTATATTCAAGAGTTACTATTTTAAACCTAAAAAAATGATCCATCTTACTTAGTCCTAAAAATCATCTTCTTTACAACTTTGTCTATTTTACATTCTTTGTAGTCCATATTTGATATTCCCTTTTATCCTTACGATTTGTATTGAGCTTTATCACATATCCTTATAACTACGTATAAATTCAACTCTATCCGTTTTTCGGGTAAACAGTTTCAAATATCATTAATACCTTAAAATGTATTTCTAGACTTTCATATGGGTGGAAATTGCACAACATAAAACAGATTTAACATGTTTAGATACTAATTAACATACAAATAAAATAATCTGGCTGAAGAAAAACAATAAAAGAAATACATTTGGTTAAAACTAAAGAAAACGGGCAAAGAAAAGGAAAAATTATGTGGAAGAGATGGCCCACGCGGGGGATCGCATGTTTGTTAGGAGTATATTAAACAACTCTTTTAAAAAACAAATTGGTATTCATTTGTTTTCTAACAAGTAAGTATCCGAACTTTAAAAACCAAATTACCTTGAATTGAGAGCACTCTATCCCAAAGTGAGACTTTTCAGTACAAATTCGAATTAATCAAACCCTAAATCAACTATCACCGATTGAAGGGGAAAAAAAACAAAGTCTTGGAAAACTTCTTTGAAAATTTGGAACTTCCTATCAATTTTTGTACCTAATGAATCACTCCTATGCGTACATAAATAAATATATACATTTATTTTTAATTTATTTGCTTTAAATTTTATTGGTACAATGTTTAGAGAATAAATATTTTGAGTAACCTTGAGATTAAGCTTTCCTTCCTAATTACGTCGACCATTCATTTATGGTTGATTGTCCAACTTAGAGGTCTCTTTTAAATTTTATCCCAAAGTGCGTGTAAGAGTATCCTATCCAAAGATTCATGACTGTTTATGTTAATTAATGTTCGAATAATACTTCCAAAACTGATCCACCATTTTTACCAACTTCCATAAACTTTATTAGTTGTCAAAATATAATACTATTAGTTGTGTCTCTCTTCAGAGGCAGAGTATGGAAATTATAACAAATGGTAAGGTATATGAATATAGAATATTTGGTTAAACCTCCATTGGGCTGTTGGCTTATCAAGCACTTGCCCGCTGGCGGAGCGCTCGTTATCCTGACTTTTCTCTCTGCTGGGCCCTCCAATTGCTATAGCCATAAGTATTTTTCACGTGGAATGAATTATGAAAATAGTATGGCAGAATGGTATGATTATATGACTAGAGAACAGATAACCAGGAAAGAAAGGAGAAAATCATGTATTGGTTAAGATAAATCCATTTTTTATAAAAAATAAAAAGCGAAGAGTTTTTCAATTTTTTATGACACTTCTTAATTGTTAATTGAATAAAATTATTACGGGTCTTTCTTCCCACTCATGAAGAACAATAAAGTGAGGGGGAGGGCTTCCGTGGAAAAAGAGTAAGATTGGGATGAGAGGGTGAACACTAAAATAGTAGTCACCAAATTTGACTATTTTTTTTATGAAGGCGAATTGATAAGAAAAGGTACTTCCATGTGTATAAAATAGTAATTCGAGTGAGATTGTCATGGCGCAAAATCAGATATTGTCCGGTATTCCATTATTTCCTGTATTGTTATTTATATCTCGTCAAAAAATATACGTCATTTTGGGACACATGCACATAGCCGTCGCGCGTGGCTAAAGGTCAACCAAAAAAAAGAGCTCAACAGTGAGTTCCACTGTTTTTGAGTTCAACCAAGCTCTTTTTTTTGAGTTCCACTGAGAAAGTCAAAGTTTCCAACAGTGAAAGGTTGCCCCTGTCGGCGGGTTGCTTAGGTCCATGTAGTCCAAATCTTCGCTTAGGAAAGAAGTCCAAATTTACTTTTTGCGAAAGGGAAAATGGCTTTCGTTTGTCTCTTGAAAATGGTTTTATTTATTTATTCTCTTGAAGGTCTTTTTCTCTATTTTATTTCATGGTATCAAAGCCAACAAGAGAATTAGGGGTGCTTAAAAAGAAGCCAAAACCTGCTTGTTTAAAGAATATTTTGATTGAGTTATTGATATAAGGAAAAGGAAAGTAAGTAAGATAAACAAAAAATACTTCTTTTTCTTTGAACCCACCCAATCAAAAATCTTCATTTTCTCAAAGTATCCTTGGAGACTCAAGTAGATGCCCGTTTACTTATTGTTTCTCATATGAATCTTTTGTCTCCGACTATTGGGGATCCCATTTCCGTACCAACACAAGATATTCTTTTTCGACTCTATGTATTAACGAGCGAAAATTATCGAGGTATTTGTGTAAATAGATATAATCCATATAATTGCAGAAACTATCAAAATCAAAAAATAATAGCGCAAAAGTAGGCGGCGGAGATCCGCAAAGGTAACTAGATGCCTGGGGCTTAGGACAAGGAGCGTCTGGGGTCTCTTAAGAAAGGACAAAGACTAATTAATATCATATTTATACCGATCGGATTTAAAAAAGATAGATCGATCATAGGCTTGACTGTGCCTTCAGACGAGAAAGAAAGAGTAGAAAGATAGGTTTTCCACCGATTAGTCAAGCAAAGCTAACCGAAGTTAAGGTATTCATTCAAACAATAATGACATACCGATAAAAAAGGATCTCCTTCCGATTTTGATGAAGCAGATAGAGAAAATAAGGTTGTTTCCGGGCGCCTCGATGAATCGAGGAGAAAAGCATTTACCCTTTCGAAAAAGGATGGAATGACAACCTGTGGTACGAGAGCCTTTAGCACAAGAGCGAAGGATGACGACTGATTCAATTGCCCTCTCTACTCAATTGATTGAATATAGTTGCGTGAAGCAACATAAGTGCTAACCTGATCTAAGGAAAGAGGGGGAATGCTAAAGCAAGGCTATTCCGGGGTGTCAAGCGTCTGTAGGCCTATCAGCCATGAAGTACGCATAAGCGGGAATAGGCTAAAATGATGGTTATAAGGCATCTAGAGGGCCTGTTCGCAAGCCTTTGTCATTGTTAGTCAACTAAGTAAGGTATTTTCCTTTTTGTTTGAATAAACCATTCTCATTATCTTTAATAAGTAAAGTAGGCAAACCTATAGGTCCTTAGTAGCGTTGACAAAGAAAAATGAGCCGGTTAAAAGAAAGCGGATCTTTTTATTTTTCTTATAATTATATAATAATATAAAATAGAAAGAAATCCACCCCCAACTAGAAGGAGTTCCCTTTCGGCTAGGATAAATAGCCGAGTTCAAAGGAGAGATTTATCTCGCGCCACTAGGTATTCTCTACCTAGCTACCTGTCTCGCTTTCGGGTAGAGGTAGGCTCTTATAAGATACAAGATGCTTAAAGCCTTTCAAGCTGATGTCGCTCATTCTTTCGTTGTTGCTAGCTTGCAGTCACTCGTCTCTTTGTTGCTAGACGAGTCTTTTCCTTCGCTCATGTCGCTTTCCGGTCACTCTTCCTCTTTATTGGTTGCTAGCCGGTCGCTAGTCCGCCTCACTCTTGATTGGTTTGAAGGCTTCTTTAGCGGCGTAAGCAGAAGACTGTTGAAAGTTGACGAAGGCTAGACAATGTATAACACTCTGTCAGTGAAGCCCCTACTATGAATGAGCCTCCATTTGAGCTTTCAAAGATATACCGACCTACGACATCTAACCATCAGATGTCGTAGGTCGTCTTCTAATATTACCGACATTTCGGGTTTTCATAAATTTCACATAAGATAAAAGCTTTTTTCATCATCAGAAACAAACCTGATTTCCGACCTCTTGCATTGCATTACCATAACGAAAAGAAAAAAAGAATTCAAAAAAAAGAGAGATTGCTCTTAGGTACTCACAAGTTTTATTAGAAAAAGAATTTTTCTTTACATTTGTTTCGTGATTGCCCTTATCTCTTTGTCTTCGAGGAAGGGTCTTTTCCCTTCTCATTACTTTCTCCAGTGTGCGCAAATAGAGATGCCACTTTCAATGATGGACATCAGCCCTTGTGTTAAAGGTGCTATTGCGGCTACACCTCCCGCTTTGTCAGGTATACTACGAAGAATGGCATGGATCGATAGGAAATACCATTCTGGCGTTCAGTCAATCTACGCAGAGTGAATCGGTCCCTAAGGAACCCCCGAAAGGGCTGCCGTCCGATGGGTACCCAAGGAGCTGTAGCTTTACTTAGATAGGGCTTGACTGCCTTACCTTCTATTATATTAGTAAAGGGCCTTTAGGCCGAAGAAATTAGTTCATGCCACGACGATCTATATGGAAGGGAAGTTTTGTTGATGCATTCCTCTTGAGAATGAAGAAGAAGGCCAGCCAGTTTTTCATTAAACATGCATGATATTCTTCAACTGCACAAAAGTTATGCGGAGAACTAGTAAGAATTGTGCCTGCCATCCAATTTTTGACCGCGGTCAAAACAAGACTTACGGATAACAATCATACCTTACCAGGGACATGGACCAGACTATAGAGCCTAATTAAAAAGAAGTGCTTTTAAGCAAAAAAAAATAAACGGGATTACCAAACTTATACTTTTTGACTTGTTTTAAGCACTTTTAACTTGTTTTAGCACTTTCTTATTTTGTCAAAGATTTTAAAAAGCTAAAAAGAAAGTCGATTTGATCGGCTTAAAAAGCCAATCTAGATATCCTTTTAGGACCCTATTAGGCTTTTCTTTTCCCTTCCCCGTTATGCCAATTGAAAGTATCTTATCGTAAGTGTCAATTAAGTTTTGGAATTCTTATGTTCTCTACCATACGTAGAAGCCCCTATTTTTCAACTGAATTCCAACTTGGTCCATTTTTCAAAATTCCAACTTGGTCCATTTTTCAAAATTTAAATGGTTTACTAGGCTAATCCCAGTTCAGGACATCTTACCAAATACAAAAGCAACAAAACAAGTTTCCTTAAGAACTGTAATCGGAGTAATCTGGGTTTGTCTTAGTTTAATTTGTTAAAGAAATTCTTTTGGCATTTGCTTAATGAAAATCTTCATACCTATCCATAGCAAAGGAACGACCAGTTCCAGAGTAGTAGAAAGAGAAGAAATATTAATTGAAAAAATCATCTGCACGGCTGAAACTGGTCTATAAGACGCCAGGTAGATTATTCTGAAAGCACAATAATATGTTCTACAATTCTCCATGTCACCATTTTATCATTTCTTTTACCAATTTTTCCTTGCTAGAGTTATGAAGCTGGACATCTTAAGCGACATTGTTAACTTAACCAAACATGGAATAAAAGTTTTGGCATTTTATCAAGTCTTTCAAATTGATGGTCCACCAGGTATAGTCCTTAAGGGAAAGATACCAAAAAATCAAATCTCCCAAAGACAAGGAAAAAAATAACCTATACTTGTATAAATACAGCCACAACAATGCAACCACAGTGAATGAATAGACAGCAATCAGAAATTGGCTACTTGACCTTGGCTTCATTAAAAGCAAATAGAGGATATAAGCTTTTCCCACATTCCACGATGCTGAAAAAACAACACAATCACTGCTTAACCCAAGATGAAACAACCCACAATTTCATGCTTTTCTTTAGACATACTTTTGGACAGAAAGAACCACTAAGCCAAGGCAAGTGTGCAAAAAAACAGAGTGCCAATTCCCAACTAAGCCTGGTTGCCACCTCCTCTTGGACGGGGGCCCATTCGTCCACGGCCACGGCCATAACCTCTGCCACCTCCACCCCTGCCTCTTCCATAATCAGAGCCTAAGTTCATATGTATAAACAAAGATTCAAAGCAAATACATAATATAACATTGTAAGAAATATCATAGTTAAAACCCAAGAAAGTATTCATGCAAGCAGTACTATATGGACACTCAAGAAGTGCACTTACCAGGATATCCCCATCCACCACGGCCCCCACCTCGACCCCAGTTTGAGTAACCACCATTTTCCCGGCCCCAGTTCGAGTAATCACTATTTTCTATTAAAATAAAATTAGCACCGGTTAGGTATCACATCATCCCTGCATTTAATGAGCATATTACTTCCCAGAGATCTTAAGCAACAGAAGAATACCTTGATAGTTTCCATATCCACCTCTGCTCCAACCACGTCCCCTCCCTCTACCACGACCTCGTCCTTGTCCTCGCCCATATGAATCTAAAATAAAGGTGTAGTAATTCAAGATGTTACGCAATTTTCCACTTAAGTTGAGTTTAATTCTGCAAATATCTTAATCTAGTGATTTTGTCTGGTTTCTCATTACCTTCATTACCAGCATAGTAGACTGCCCGTGTTTGTCTAGGTGGTTGCTGCTGCAGTTGAGGCTGGTAATTTCTGTACTGTGGCTTCATTTGTTCAATCTCAACCCCGGAAGGAGCTTGATACCTATGAACATGAAGTTACATTTTGAGCCAGGAAAAGTACGATAGTAATCAGTTACAGCCACAATATTTCGGCGATAAGACACCAAAAATATACAGTAACTATCATAGGAAAGAACAATTCAGACAAAGATCATTGATTAGTTGCCAGAATGCATGTTGAACAGCAAGAGGAGCAAACTTCATAGAATCAGACAAAGACAGAGAGTTACCCAGGAGAATTCGTGTTCAGTTCCTTTGCTGACAAGGTGATCGAAATCATTGACACATGGCGGGTCTGCTCTACACTTTAATGCATATAAACCAATTTCAAGAAATTAGTACCACATGCATACTGTTCATGCTTAGGGATATACACTACAAAAAGAAAACATTATGGGAGTAAATCAGGATTGGAACTTACGGCAAAAGACCCTCTTCGAGAGGCTCCCATACATCTGTTATGCTTACTGAGCTGATAGCCGTGTCTTGATGCAGTTGAGACATTCTTCTCTGCAAAAGATTAAGATAATTGAGTTACATCTTATCATATAAAAGTAGGAGAAGGAAGAGAAAAAGTAGAGAAAGAAAACCATCTACGCCAAGCTACCTTAATGATCTCTGCTATAGCAACTGTTTTACTAATTGCCTGACCCATTGCTTTCAAGACAATCTCTTTCCCACGCCTCTCCTGAACAGTCAATTATGTTTAGAACTTTGTATTAGCAACTAACAGAAAAATGCTGGTTTTACTATTGCAAAGGCCAAATGACCAAGAAAATCGTCCCACCAAAAACAAAGGGATGAAAAAAACTTAATCTACATATAACCACTCCTTAAAACCTCTGCTTGTTTCCCAGTAATGGATGAGCTGACCAATAATATTAATGGTGAAATTCCATAAAATGGATGCTATTTGCATGATACTGTGTTAATTAAAGAAACTAGCGATATCATGTAAGATTAAATATTGAGCCTTAGAAGCACCACATATCAATAAGATGGGTGTCACAGAACTTTGGATGTTAAGACTACCATGCGGTCACGCAAGAACATATGATATTAGAACACATCTGACAGATGGCTCAAATAGAACATATAGATGATAAAATGAGACAAAGCTGCCTGAGATGGTTTGCAATGTTCTAACTAGACCTCCAAATACACAAATGCGACACTATGCTGATTGAATGTTAAAAGAGGATATGGAGAAAAGTTGTCTTAAAAAATTCAAAATCTCTCACAATTTCATGTTGTTTAGCTAAGAGCATAACATAACGTAAGTGCCGAATCTATATAAATGTGTTATCAATTAGATGAGGTTAAAGTTTTGATATTCTATACTTACATTAGGTCCGAAGTAAGATGCAGAAAACCAATAATTTCATATTTTTATTAAATGACAAATTACTTAGTATTGGAATGAAATGATTTGAATAGAATTAAATGAATATAGGGAATTCATATAGCCACTCCAACTGATGTAGCATTGAAGTGTAGTTTATAGATTGATTGGTTATAACCACTCATGTTAGTACTTGAAACAATCATATTTTCAGGATGTTAAATTTTAAAAAAAAGTTGCTCAGACCAGCAACTTCTGTCAAACAGTTTATCGCATCTTGATTCAAAAAGCATATTTTTGAATTAGCAGAGAACATATTTTGAAGTGTAGCTAATTTTGGTTGCTTGATGTAAGAACACAACAAAAAGCAGTCCAAAGACAAATACTGGAAAAATTATAAAATTTTTAGAAGAAACCAGCAGTATTCTAATCTGCATCATAAAAAATATCAAGCAATTACAGAAACCCCATTTTCCTCCACCTTTTCATTATTTATTTGCTGTAGCGTAGGAAATTTACAGCTGTTTGATGCATCAAATTAGGCAAGCAGGTTGCCTATTAATGCAAAAGTTACCCTAATATTTCACATTGTAAAGCAGAGTCACATCTGTGGTATATTTCAAAACGTCCACTTAACCATTTTATATCCTAGGTGCGTTCACTTGTTGCTAATCTTCTCCTACATATGTACATATCAACACAGCCACTTTAGAATTTGCAGAGCCTATCACTTTTCCCTACTCTATCTCCACCCCCAACCACCACCACCAACATCACCCAATCACTTTTTTCCTTTTATTATATTTTAACTCCTATAAAGTTTGCAATCTGTAATATAACTTAACCTAACAGATATATGATAAAGCTGAAAGGTTAATGCAGTTACGTAAACTACATTATGTCCATGTGAGCCCCTTAGTCACATTTTAATTCCACAATAAAAACAAATATCAGAAGCATCGTTCCAATCCAATACAACAACAAAAAATTTATAAGAAGAAGAAGAAGAAACAACACACAGGATCCATTACAAATATTTGGTTATGAGAAAACAAAAGTGAAACGGGAAAAATTGAGAAAAAGGAATCGGAATGGTGAGTACCTGAAGAAGAGTAGTGGCATAGGTGATGTAGTTACGAACCAAACCCTGTGAAGTGATTCGGATCTCGTTCTCATTTATGGGTAATTCCTGCTTCGGTTTTTCTACTTTTTGGTATCTATCCATTTGGAACCACAACAACAACCCTAAAACCCCAGCTTCTCTGTTTGTGTGTGAGAGGGAGGGAGAACTGAGAAAGAAATGAAATAAGCTAAACCCTTAACAACTACAGTTACAGCCACGTGGATTACATTTTAAACATGGAGTTTTGGGCTTTTGAAAGGCCAATGTATTGGGCAGTACATTGGAATCAGGACTGTATGTGAGCCTTCAAATCAGGCCTTTTTGAGATTTGAAGAGTTTGAGCCCAGTTAATTTCCTATTTTTCTTTTGGGATTTTTATCGTATTTATACGACGTTTTAAACTTATTTACTCAATTTTAACTAGATTTTTATATTTATAAAAAGTAACTAAAGTATTTTATAAAATATATACATAAATCGGGTTAAAAGCTATAATGTATATGCAGATTGAATGCTCCCCCGGTCCATAATAAGTAACCATTTTGCCCTTTTATTTTGGTTCAAAATAAGTTTTCTCTTTACATAATCAAGAATGAATTAACATTAGTTTTTTAAATTTTTTCTTATTTACATATCACAATGTATCAAGTTAATAATATGCAAATTTTAATTAAGGTTATTTAGTCAAAAAATTCTTTTTTATCTAGGAATTAGTATTTTCTTAAGGGGTGTACCAAAGGTCAAAAATTTACTTATTGTGGATCGGGGGATATTTAACTTTTTATATATACAGAACATGATCAAAAGCTATAATTTACATACAATTTATATATAATTATGTCATTTGTATGAATTTCATATGTCGTTTGTACTCGCGACCTACAAAATATATACAATTTATTTATATCGTCTTATTCGAGTTTTAGTCTAAAATTTCAACAAAAATCAACTTAAATCTTCACAAAATTCTCTGAAAATTGAGATATAAGCTCCAAATGATATTCTCAATCATTCAAAAACACATAATCTAAATAAATAATAATTTCACAAAATTCGATTTCCGAAATCAAAGTTTCAAAACTTTTAAATGGTCGTCAATGGAGTTTTTAATGAATTAATAGAGTTTGAATCCAAAATCTTTCTTCGAGAGGCGAACAAGCTGAACAATTTGATCAATGATAATGATTCAACAGCAATGACAATAATCCAATAACACATAGCATAATTTTATTTCTTTAAAAGAATCCAGAAAGGAAACCTCATGAAATAAATATTTTTATTAAGTCATGTTACTCATATATCTACTAGTTTAAATAGTTAAAATCAAAATTTTAAAATATAGGTATGAACTAACTAAATATTTTATGACGCATCTTGCTTCCAGTAATATCCAATGGATATCACACTCACAATGGAGTTGGGTATTGGAAAAATCAATTATGGAGTACCCAAATTTGTCCTTTTGATTATGATTGTTGCATTTAGTGAATTTTAAAAGAATAATTTGATTGAATAATCAATCATGCGTGAGAAAGAAAAAGAGAAAGAGAAAGAGAAAGAAACGAGAGAAAATAGGTAATATTGGAGTCTAATACATTATTTTATATATAAATAGTAATTGTATATGTTAATATAATTAAATAAAAACATCTCTAAGAGAAGTAAATATGTTTATAATGCAGCATAAATAGGTAAAATTTCCTCTTTTAAGTAAAAGGAACACACTAGACTTAAACTTGGCAAAAGAAACCAGAGTACCCACACCAATACTTACATTAAATTATATTACTTAATCGTAACTAAGTCATTTATTGAGATAAAACTATAGATCAATTAATCATGATTATAGTGATAATATGTGTTTAATAAAACACGTGTTATGTATTCATCACTTTGTATCAGATGTGAATAGTTTTTTTTCAAGATTAGGAAGTATAATTTCACTTTGTGAGAGTATGCGATAAAAAGAAAGTCTTAACATTTCTATATGTGAAGCGGTAATGTTAGTAGAATTTAATTTATGTTATTTTTGTATAAAAAGTGTTAAACATAATTTAACCAACTCTAATAGGTTATCTATCTTTTTGCCAGGATATCATTCCATACAATAATGTAATATTTTTCTGCAATTAGTCTTTGAAACCTAATTATGTAAATATATTTTCACATAGTTAGCATATGAATACAACTTAAAGGCTCTCAGAAAAAAATTACGTACTAAACATTTTGCACCACATTTAGGTCATTAAGATAACATGGACTGATGGACGGTTTTCACTTTTCAGTATCACAAGAAAAGCTGCGTAGAAATAAAAATAAATAAATAAATAAAGGTTTGCATAATTATCAAAAAACTCGTTGCATGTAGTTGAAATTCTTATCGATTTTTAAAATTGTTATGAGTCGACCCAAAAAAATTATTACGAACACTTATTCCTCATATTTAATTGAGCTATTTCCGTTTTAAATCTTCATCACATGAAAGCACGATTAGCATATGGACTCTTTTTGGTCTGCGCATTTTCCAACATAATTAGTATAAAATAATAATGATAAATGACCAAAAAGTGCATATTTTTAGGGCGTTTTCATCTTATTTGTCGTGTGTGTTGCGAGAGATTACATGATTTTAAAGCAAAATATACTCATTACGTGTTTCTTGTGTGTAGGAGTGAGTTCGGATGATAACGGATTAAAAGATATTAGATTGTTCCAAAAAGGAAAAAATGGAATGAATGATGGGAGTTACGTCTATTCTCGTGCATGGCACGAAAACGGACGCGAAAAAAGAGACAATTGAAGGTACAAAACAGTGAAGTGAAGCAAATGTATGAATCGCTTCTCGAAGTGGAAGAATTTCAAAAGCTGAATCCACGTCCATGGGCGCGCGACGCGCAACCATAGACGCGGATTCCGGCTTTTCCCATTCGAGTTTGGATTGATTAGTTCCGTCCCATACCAACTCTAAGTGATATAAATATATCAAAGAATGCCCTTTTAAGGGTTACATAATATCTTTGAAGGCAAGAACAAGCAAGGAGCAAGGCGGAAGATTCAGAAATAATTTTTTTATCTTTTTTCTTCCTTTTTCTATTATTGGTGATGAATTCTAATATTGTAGTTGTGCAAACAATTGTGAGTAGCTAAACTCTTTTATCTAGGGTTTGATGGAACCTCTTGGAGGATGATTTTTTATTGCGTTTAATATAAATTTTTTATTGAATTTTCTCTACTTGTTCAACTATGATATTATTGTTGTTGATTGAAGGACCCTCACTTGAGTGTGTCTATTTAGTGTGTATTGCTTGGAAAATGGTATATATTTAGGTAGTTATTGAACATCATTACTCCTAATGTATTTGAGGAATCAATACGAAAGGTTCAAAGGTGGTCTTAGGAATAACGAAACCTTGGTGTGATCTTAGTGGAAGGTAAATTAATGACAGTTAGTGTAGTTTGGGAGAATACGTCTAGTAAATTATGATAGTTGCTCGAACGAGAATTACTACACCCGAAGTGCTCACGGTCGGTAGAGAATACTTAGGCGAATTTATAGGAGACGTAGCAGGGAGGATTTCAACAATTGGGTAAATCATAACTCTAGACTTTTTTAATCTTGTCTGCAACCTTTGCTTTATTAGTAATAAAATTACAACATTTTAATTGTTTGACTTTTAGTAAGTAAACACTCAACTCTTTATTCAATATTTTTGGAAGTTGATTACTTGAATTCTTGCGAAACTAGTAGTTGTGATTAGTAGGTTAATTCCTGTGGAATTCGACTCCAGATTTATAAACCATAGTATATTTACAACGATCGCTAGACCTTTAGGAGGTATAGTTGGCGTGATCAAATTTTGACGCAGTTGCTGGAGAATTAACGGTGTTATTAATTATAGCTAGAAGAATTTCTAGGATTCTTAGATTAGTCAACTTTCTTGATTTTTTTTTTCATTACATTTAAATTATAATATTTGTAGTCTTGTGTGTTACAGGTGCATGCCTTTAAACTACTCGAGAACTGGTGAATTGTTTGAAATATTATCGAACCCTCAGAAAGCTTTCAAGGCATTAAATCGTGCAAATAAGAAAGACAAATGACAACAACATCCAAGAGAATAAATTGAACTAGATATGGGTGACGTTTTAGACAATCAAAGTAACATAAATAATGAGAATGACCTGAACAATTAGGGTGTGGCATCTCTTGTGCCAGAAGTAGCCGTTTATGATTGGAGATAACCCACCGGTGAAAATCTGGTAACCGCAATTGTAGTCCCTAAGATATATGCAGAATCATTTCAAATCACAAATAACATGCTACATCTGCTGCAAAAAAGGATTGTTCTCCGGATCTTACATTGAAGATAAAAAACAACATCTGAAATTTTTTTTGTCAATCTGTGTTACTCAAAGGCAGCCGAATGTGACACCAGAAGCAATCAGACTATTATTGTTTTCATTCTCAGTGACTGGGGAGACTCAGACTTGGCTTAATTCGCTCTCCATAAACTCCATTTCCACCTGGGAGAAATTAATCAAATAATTTTTGAACAAGTTCTACCCATCTAATAAGACTGCAAAGCAAGTTGATGAAATATTGAGTTTTAGATAGAAACCAGCTGAAACATTGCAAGAAACGTGGGAGAGGTTCAAAGGGATGTTGCTTAAGTGTACACACCTGTCATTCTAGATCAGATGTTGGGATAGAGGTTTTACATCGGATTGGCAGATATCTTGAGGGGCAACATTGATGCTTCAGCCGGTGGAGCATTTTTTAGCAAATCATTTAGAGAGTGTAAAGTCATACTTGATAAACTAGCTCAAAACTCACGATGGATGACAAGAGACACTACAATCACTCATCTAGTTCACTCAGTAGCCCTGGAACAAAACAAATCTATAGCCGAGAATATAGCTACTTTGATCACTCAAATGAGTATCCTCGCCAGGAAGATTGACGAATTAGGCTAGAATTAGGTACACATAGTTGATACAACTAATGGAGAATTATGCATACCATGTATTAGCCAACCATATATGTGCTCCTGGAGCGGTGAAAGTGACGGCCAAAACTACTAAGAAAATATGAACTATGTGAGTAATTTTGGTGGTGTAAAAAATACAGATAGGAATATTTGCAGAATGATTGTTGCAGGTTTTACTGGCCAACTTCGTGGCTGGTGGGACAATTATTTGTCTGTCGACGAAAGGGCAATGGTTATTAACGCTAAAGCCGTTGACGAAGGACTTGATAACTTAGGCATGGCCCTAGTGGCAAATAGAGAAGATGCCGTTTATACCCTTATTCTTACTATATTAGAACACTTCAATGGTAGATTTACCAACCAAAATGAAACTGTTCGTACTCTCCTTAATAGCCTTAGATGTAAGACTTTAAGTGAGTTTAGGTGGTATAAAGACACCTTTATGAGTAGAGTGATGGAACTACCAGAAAATAAGTTTGAACATTGGAAAGCTAAGTTCATAGATGGCCTTCCCTCTTTATTTGCCGAAAGAGTTAGAAAGGTTTTAAGAGGTAGTTATGGAGAAATTCCTTACGCAGACTATACCTGTGGTAAATTAATAGGAATTTGCACACAGGAAGGATTAAACCTGTGCAATGAATTAAGATTGTCCAGACAACTTAAGATGGATAAGCTTAAAGAAAGAAACCAGTTAGGGGACTTTTGCGCCCAGTTCGGTTTACCCGAGACTTCTACTCATAGGAAAAAGAAACATAAGTATCATAGATACCCCAACCAAGACAGTCCTTATAGGAAAAAGAGATCTAGATATAGATCCAAAGAAGAACGAGAAGCCAAGAAAGCACATCGCAAGTCTACTAGATTTACCAAAAATAGGTCTAAGCGAGATCTTGCTGACATTAAGTGTTATAAGTGTGGTAAATTTGGCCATATAGCTCCAAATTGTAAGCTTCAAAAGCTGAAAACCTTAGGACTAGAAGATGAACTACGTGATAAGGTTTATAGTTTGTTATACACTTCTGGATCGGAATCTGATTATTATTCTGAATCAGAATCCGAAGCTGAAATTGATTTGCTTGATTTATCTGATAGTGATAAAAATATTGATAATACTTGTACAACTTGCAAAGGTGATACATGTACTTGTGATGATGAATTTTATAAATTACAATCACAGTTTCAAGACCTAAACATGAAAACTATTACTTCTGATAATGTAATAGAACTTTTAAAAGAAGTTAATGATGAAAAACTTCGTGAAAAAATTATTAATTTGGCTGCTAGTTCAAGTTCTAATTCAAGTTTTGGTTTTGCAAAACCTTTTGAAAAAGAATTTGAATATTCCCCGCCTTATTCCTTATTAGAGGTTAATAACCGTTTGTTAAACAAAAATGCAACTCCAGCAAGAGATTCTTCTTTCGATGATTTAAAAATTGAAGTTGATAACTTAAAACGAGAGATCAAATCTCTTAAACAAAATTAAATGATTTGTGATCATAGGATTACTCAGATTGAGAAAATCAATTCTCCAGCTGAGAAATCTAATAATAAAAATAAAGGTATTTTTGAAAATGATATTGAAGAAAAACCTATTAATTTTAATCCTAAACATGATATGTTTTTAGGAATGATGCAAATTATTACTGCTCATAAATGGTACATCAAATGTACTATTCTCATTGATAATAGTTTCTCAATTACAAACATTGCCATGATTGATAGTGGAGCAGATGTTAGCTGCATTCAAGAAGGTTTAGTACCTACGAAATATTTTCAAAAAACTACTCATATGGTTAGATCTGCATCCGGACATGCTTTAGATATAAAGTATAAACTTCCTAATACGGGTATTTGTCAGAATAAAGTCTGTATTCCTCACTTCTTTTTCTTGGTAAAAAAACCAGTTATACCCTCCAATTATACTTGGAACACCGTTTATCCTTTTACTAGCATAGACTCGAAAGGTTTTACTGCTACTTATAAGGATAAAGAGATAAGTTATACTTTTGTTACAGATCCAGTAACTAGAGATATTAATGCTTTAATTGATATGAAGCAAAAACATGTTGATTCTTTACAATTAGAAATGTTTAGTATGAATATATTTGATACTCTGAATTCTACTAAAGTACAGAAAAAAATCAAATTGATTTCCGAGCAGATTGCTATTGATATTTGTGCCGAGCATCCTAGTGCTTTTTGGAATCGAAAAAAGCATATTGTTACTCTTCCATATAAAGATAATTTCACTGAGGATGATATTCCTACTAAATCTCGACCTTGTCAGATGAATGCAGAATTGGTAGAATTTTGCAAAAAAGAGATTGATAGTCTGCTATCAAAGGGTTTGATAAAACCCTCAAAATCTCCTTGGTCTTGTACAGCTTTTTATGTTAATAACGCAGCTGAAAAAGAACGTGGTGTTCCTAGATTAGTCATTAATTATAAGCCCTTGAATAAATATTTGAAATGGGTTAGGTATCCTATTCCTAATAAAAGAGATTTATTGTCTAGATTATATGACGCCAATATATTTTCAAAATTTGATTTAAAATCTGGTTATTGGCAGATTCAAATATTTAAAGAGCATACTTATAGAACTGCTTTTAATATTCCATTTGGGCAAATATGAATGGAATGTTATGCCTTTTGGTTTAAAAATGCCCCTTCAGAATTCCAAAAAATTATGAATGATATTTTCAACCCTTATCTAGACTTCGTCATTGTATATATCGATGACATTTTGGTATTTTCCAAAATACTTGAAATGCATATTAAGTATTTAGATATTTTCAAAAGAATTGTTATACAAAATGGTTTGGTAATCTCAAAACAAAAAATGAGCTTATTTCAAACTAACATTCGATTCCTAGGACATTATATTTGTCAGGGGAAGATTACTCCTATTCAACGATCGATTGATTTTGCCTCAAAATTTCCCGATGTTATTACTGATAGAACTCAGTTACAAAGATTTTTGGGAAGTTTAAATTATATTTCACCTTTTTATAAAGATCTGTCACGTGATTTAGCCCCCTTATATGATAGGTTAAAAAAGAATTATAAATACCCTTGGACTGATAGTCACACTACTTTGGTAAAAAAATATTAAACAACGTGTTAAATCTTTACCTTGCTTAACCCTTGCTAATCCTACATGGCAAAAAATTATAGAGACTGATGCGTCTAATATTGGTTATGGAGGGATATTAAAACAGATAAATCCCATTGATAGACATGAATATCTGATTAGATTTTACTCTGGTAAATGGTCTGAAGCCCAGAGAAAATACGCTACTGTGGCACATGAAATGTTAACCATAGTAAAATGTGTTTTAAAATTTCAGGACGACTTATACAATCAAAAGTTTTTGATAAAAACTGACGCACAATCTGTTAAATATATGTTTAATAAAGATTTTAAACATGATGCCTCAAAAATGATATTTGCAAGATGGCAAGCTCAATTACCCCCTTTTGATTTTGAAATACAATATAAAAAGGGAATTGATAATTCTCTACCAGATTTCTTATCTCGTGAATATTTACAGGATGGAACCCCCTGGGGTAGGGGAAGAGGTAGAGGTTGGGGAAGATCATCCCCACAGTCCAAAGGAAGGTCATCACCTTCGGGATCGTCATACGGATCCTCATCAAACTCCCCAGTTATACAAATGGGAAGAAGGAGTTTAGTCAATGAGAGGATATCTCTCAGAGAAGAATCATCGATTGGACCATCCGTCCATCTGGAAGATATTCCAGAAGATAGTCCGTTATATGCACATTTGCAGGCATATTTGACTACTCAAAAACAGAAAGATACTTCTGTTAAGCAAAGCAATACTTTTGCTTCCATTACTAAAGATGACAATGATGATATCAAGTCATACGAGAAAGTGCCAAAAAGAGAAATGATATTTCTCTTAGAAAATTCTGACATTCAGAGAAAAGAAGAACCATGGAAGATATTCCAAAGGTATTTGATAAATGGGTTATATTATCCGGGTAAGTCATACAAAACCCGTTCCTACTATGAAACGATACAGACCAGTACTGGAAGTGCAGATTTTCAGCACTTTTCTGGGTATAGCACAGACGAGAACGTTTATAACTTCTCAAAGATTATAATTAAACAGATTATATCTGTTGAAGACTGGGATATATCCACAATGAAGGAAAGGCAGATAAGCCTTAACAAAAATAAAATGAATTTTACTTATTGGGATTATATCCAAGCTTTTGATAAAGTATTATACTACAATAATGATAGATACAAACATACTTGGTTTATAAAAGTATGTGCAAAGATATTTGCAACAACTGTTCCTAATTGGTTTCTAAACTGGTGGTCATACCACGGTCCAACAATAAAGATTTTACCAGATCTATTTCTCATGTTATACAAAGAATGGATAAAAATTTCTCCTTTTATTAATGATTTATATCACGCAGATCATATCTGCTACCCAGAAAAAATTAACCAAATATATTTCTTTCTGGAATTTTCTATCCCTTGGATACACAAATGGAATCCAGAAGTCGGATTCACTGAAGAACAAGTCCCCTGCTTATATAGGACTTTTTACAACAATTTTTGGGACAAGTTAATGAAGAAGGATCCCAAAACAAAGACCTTATATGGTCAAGATCTCTTGGATTCAATCGAGATGAAGATCCAAGAATATTCCAGTAAACCTCAGAAAGAGGTAATTGATGACAGTTCAGTGAGGCATATTGCCAGAAGGATCTCCTTTCAAGAAGGAGATAAAACAGAGATGATTAACAGTTACTTGGAAGAGGTTAAAAGAAATTTACTGTCTTCCATTAATCAATATGAAAAGTCAGATACGTCAATGCAAAGTGAAACAAGCAACGATGATATTGCTGAAGATTCTCAGCCCATTGAAGCAGAAAGGATATTATCTGAAGAAGACTTACGTGATACAGAAGAATTCATCCGCAAATTGAAAAAAGCGAAAAAGAAACCAGCACAGTGAAACAGCTGGACCCCACTCAAACAGTGAAGCCGCCGGACCTACAGCATAGTGAAGCCGCCGGACCCACTCGAACAGTAGATACACTGTTCATCAACAGTAAATACACTGTTTCAACAGTAGAAACACTGTTACAGGGACCCACGGGGACCCACTTTTACTGTTCATAGATTCCTTTTCTTTTTCTATTTATAGAAGTCATTCGTTCATTCTTAGGAGGCAGACGTTAAGACTCCCTCTCTCTAGAACTCTCTCTCTCTCTCTCTAAGTGTAAGTAAAGAGTTAGTTTGAAGTTTGTAGATTGTAATAGAAGAACAAATAAATAAAAGTTTTCAGTTCTTCATCTTCAGGGCCTTGCTTCTTGGCCACAAGGTACATACTTCTGTCTTTCTTAGTTTAGATTTTCTTCTAGTCTCTCCTCTCTGGCCGTGACGATGTCCGGCTAAGAGACTTCATATCTATGTTGAGTATCTAAATTCTCTCCTATATACACTATGAAAGCGACGGCATCTATTAAAATATAAATGAGTTTTATATATAGAGTTTTGACTTGGTGTCAAGATGGTTGGTACAGTCTGATATAACACTACTCTTATTGGCTTTGCCTTAGTGGCTCCGTCTAGCCAGCCGTGAACCTCAGCCCGATAAAGGAGTTAAAAGGGCATCTTCTTTCACGGTTAGAACTGCTAGACACATGGGCTCAATAAAAGTATGTATTATATTATGACAGACCCCTTGCTTGAGTAAAGGTTTTTAACCTTCCATACAGTCATTAAACTATATATAAAATTCAAGTATATCTCAATTCTTATCCTTACTGATTGTGCGGATTACCGCCAGTCTTTAAATATAAGGGTACTGAATTAGCTAGATTAAGAATTCTCAAATATGTTAAAATAGAAATCTTTAACTGGTGGAAACCTTCCAGGCATATAAAAGCCAGATGTGAGGTGTGAAACAAGTCCAGTTCCCGGTCAAACGGTGATTTCTGTTTTAATTTAATTGAGAAGGCATGGCGGATTACCGCCCGCCACTTGATCCTGTTAAATGGTATCAGAGCATTTAGTGGCTCCGTCTAGCCAGCCGTGAACCTCAGCCCGATAAAGGAGTTAAAAGGGCATCTTCTTTCACGGTTAGAACTGCTAGACACATGGGCTCAATAAAAGTATGTATTATATTATGACAGACCCCTTGCTTGAGTAAAGGTTTTTAACCTTCCATACAGTCATTAAACTATATATAAAATTCAAGTATATTTCAATTCTTATCCTTACTGATTGTGCGGATTACCGCCAGTCTTTAAATATAAGGGTACTGAATTAGCTAGATTAAGAATTCTCAAATATATTAAAATAAAAATCTTTAACTGGTGGAAACCTTCCAGGCATATAAAAGCCAGATGTGAGGTGTGAAACAAGTCCAGTTCCCGGTCAAACGGTGATTTTTGTTTTAATTTAATTGAGAAGGCATGGCGGATTACCGCCCGCCACTTGATCCTGTTAAATGGTATCAGAGGTAATTGATGACAGTTCAGTGAGGCATATTGCCAGAAGGATCTCCTTTCAAGAAGGAGATAAAACAGAGATGATTAACAGTTACTTGGAAGAGGTTAAAAGAAATTTACTGTCTTCCATTAATCAATATGAAAAGTCAGATACGTCAATGCAAAGTGAAACAAGCAACGATGATATTGCTGAAGATTCTCAGCCCATTGAAGCAGAAAGGATATTATCTGAAGAAGACTTACGTGATACAGAAGAATTCATCCGCAAATTGAAAAAAGCGGAAAAGAAACCAGCACAGTGAAACAGCTGGACCCCACTCAAACAGTGAAGCCGCCGGACCTACAGCATAGTGAAGCCGCCGGACCCACTCGAACAGTAGATACACTGTTCATCAACAGTAAATACACTGTTTCAACAGTAGAAACACTGTTACAGGGACCCACGGGGACCCACTTTTACTGTTCATAGATTCCTTTTCTTTTTCTATTTATAGAAGTCATTCGTTCATTCTTAAGAGGCAGACGTCAAGACTCCCTCTCTCTAGAACTCTCTCTCTCTCTCTCTCTAAGTGTAAGTAAAAGAGTTAGTTTGAAGTTTGTAGATTGTAATAGAAGAACAAATAAATAAAAGTTTCCAGTTCTTCATCTTATCCGAAATTAAAGGAATGTTGTAACAACTGATTAGGTCCAATAGAAAAATGCAAGAGAGAGTGGACTCACATGAATCATCGATAAAGGGAATTGAGATTCAATTAGGAAAGATTTCGATGGCTCTAAATAATTATCCCCAAGGGACGTTACCTGTAGACACACAAGTCAATCCAAAAGAGCAGGGCTTGAGCAGTTGATGGCTGTGAGTTTGAGAAATAGTAGAGATCTAGATTTGGAGCAAGAAATTGCTCGAGAAAGCCGACCAACTGCAACACTTATGCCAGTACCACTTGAGGTAGATGAATCAATGGTTTAACTGAGGTAACAGTACAATAGGTGCAAGAGGAACCAAGCAAGGAAAATGAGGTTGTAAAGGAAATTGAACAAGTGCAAGAGAAGGTATCCAAAAAAGCACTTGAGAAGGAACCGACTCAAGTCATATTAAAGAAACGACCTCTACCACCCTTCTCTCAAAGGTTGGCTAAATATCAGAAGGATGAGTAGTACAAAAGAAGCTGAGCAGATTCAGGTGAACATTCCTTTGATAGATGCCTTGCACGAGATGCCAGGTTACGCAAAAATAATGAAGGAATTGATGTCTTGCAAGTTTGACTTTAAAGACCTGACCACTATGACATTAACTCAGACTTGCAGTGCTGTGGTGACAAGACCTGTAGTTGAGAAGCTATCCGAACCTAGAAGTTTTATAATTCCATGCACCATAGGATCTATACATTCGCCAAAGCGTTGTGTGATCTGGGGAACCATAAATTTGATGCCCTTGTCTATCTATAAAAAGTTAGGTATTGAAATAGTAAGGCCCGAATCTATGTTGCTATAACTAGCTGACTGAACGGTGAAGAGGCCCCTAGGTATACTTGATGAAATACTTGTGTAGGTTGAAAGATTTGTGTTCCCTGCGTATTTTGTTATTCTGGACTATCAGGTTGGTGAGAAGATTCCCATAATTCTTGGAAGGCCATTCTTAGCCACTGGGAGAGCTTTGATTGATTGTGAAATTGGGGAGCTAAAGTTGAGATTGAATAATGAAGAGATAACATTTAATGTGAAAAAGTCCATGAGATGACCCAGTGATTTTACTACTTGCTCTCTAATTGAAGCAGTCGATGTAATCATAGAGGAGAATGATGAGACACATCATGCAAAAGTCCATCTAGCAACCTGTCTCATGAACTTGGAAGAGGTAGACTGTGAGGACTTGGCAGAGTGGGTCTTGGCTCTTGAAGGCCAAGGGTAGTAGAAAAAAGAGCTCGAATTCGATCCTTTACACTTAGAAGAAAGAAAGAACCCCCCAACTAAGCCATCAATTGAAGAGCCACCATAGTTGGAGCTAAAACCGCTTCCAACTTACCTCATGTATGCTTTCTTGGGACCTAACTCGACTTTACCTATGATTATCTCATCTAGTTTGTTAGACGTGCAACTAGAACAACCTTTGCAGGTTCTGAAAGAGTGCAAAACTACAATTGGGGACCATTGCAGACATAAAGTGCATCAGCTCAGCCTTTTTTCATGTATAAGATTCTACTGAAAGATGGGCACAAGCCTTCCAGAGAACATCAAAGAAGGCTGAATCCAAATATGAAAGAAGTGGTGAAGAAAGAAGTGATCAAGTGGTTAGATGAGAGAATCATTTTTCCCATCTCAAACAACAACTGGGTTAGCCTAGTTCAATGTGTTGCAAAGAATGGTGGAATGACTGTGGTACAAAATGATAACAACAAGTTGATCTCAACAAGAATAGTCACATGTTGGCAAATATGTATGGACTACAGAAAATTGAACAAGGACACCCGAAAAGACCATTTTCCACTGCCGTTCATTGTTCAGATATTAGATAGATTGGTAGGGAGGTCCTACTTTTGCTTCTTGAATGGATAATCGGGGTATGACCAGATTTCTATTCCCCCTGAGGATAGAGATAAAATGTCGTTCACCTGTCCATAAAACATCTATGCCTTCTGGAGAATGCCGTTTGGCTTATGCAATGCACCTGCCATATTCTAAAGGTGCATGATGGCCATCTTCACGGATATAGTTGAGGATATAATGGAGGTTTTCATGGATGATTTCTCAATGGTGAGGAACTCATTCAATGACTGCCTTATTAATCTGAGAAGAGTGATGAAGAGGTATATGGAGACTAATATAGTGCTAAACTGGAAAAGTGCCACTTCATGGTACATTAAAGTATATTATTGGGACATCTGGTGTTAAGTAAAGGCATTGAAGTCGACCCTGCCAAGGTTGTTGTGATATAGAAGTTGCCACCGCCCATTTCAGTCAAAGAAATAAGAAGTTTCCTTGGTCATGCTGGCTTGTACATGCGGTTTATAAAGGCTTTTTTTCAAAATTGCTAAACCTTTATGTAAATTGCTTGAAAAAGATCACCCCTTTGTGTTTTCTGATGATTCCGGGGTAGCTTTCGAGGAGTTAAAGAATGGGCTAGTCATTGCACCCATTATAGTTGCACCAGTTTGGGAACAACCGTTTGAGTTGATGTGTGATGCAAGCGACTATGTTGTGGGAGCCGTTTTTGGGCAACAAAAAGATAAAGTCATTCATCTTTTCTACTATGCAAGTAGAACCTTGAGTGGTGTCCAACTCAACTACATTATAACCGAGAAGGAGATTCTCATATTACATGATAGGCTCAAAGGTAGGTAATGGTTTATACTAACCATGCTGCTCTCAGGTACTTAATTAATAAGAAGGAGTCCAAGCCACATCTGATTCGATAGGTTCTACTACTACAAGAATTCAACCTAGAAATCCGTGATAGCAAGGGAACGGAGAACCAAGTGGCTGATCACGTGTCCAGGCTGGAAGGAGCAAAGAAGAACGTTGAGGTGGATGAGATCGTGGAGACTTTACCAGATGAACAATTATTGGCCACAAGCCTTGAGGTGGCGCTATGGTATGCAAACATTACAAACTATTTGGTGGTATTGTTCCCTATAACCTTTTCTCTGCACAAAAGAGAAAGTTCTTTCGTGACTGTCGCATGTAATTTTGGGACAAGCCTTATTTGTTTAGGATTTGTGTTGATAACATAATTCAGAGATGTATCCCCAAGACAGACCAATCTTCTATTTTGCAGGCTTGTCACGCGTCCCCATATGGTGGCCATTTTGGAGGAGTAAGGACAACTGCAAAAGTATTGGAGTTAGACTTCTACTAGCCGACATTGTTCAATGATGCAAACTTCTGAGTAAAGGTCTGTGATGAATTCTAATGGACCGAGAATATTTTCTATCGACATGAGATGCCCATGAATCCAATTTAGGAGGTGGAAGTGTTTGATGTATGGGGAATCAGTTTCATGGGTCCTTTTGTCAGCTCATATGGCAACAAATATATATTTGTAGTAGTGTACTGTGTTTCAAAATGGGTGAAAGCTGTGGCACTTCCTACAAATGATGCAAAGGGAGTCACTAGTTTTTTGAGAAAGAACATTTTTACCCGATTTGGTACTCCAAGGGCAATAATCAGTGATGGAGGCACCCACTTATGCAACAGAGCCTTTGCAAAGTTATTAGAGAAATATGGCCTTCACCACAAAGTTTCCACTCCGTATCACCCACAAACAAGTGGGTAAGTGGAGGTGTCGAACATGAAGATAACGAGTGTTTTGATAATGACTGTGAATGCTACAAGAACGGATTGGGCGAGAAAGTTAGATGATGCACTCTAGGCCTATCGCACTGTTTTCAAAACTTCAATTGTCATGTTGCCGTATAAACTGGTGTTTGGGAAGATGTGTCACTTACTAGTGGAGTTGGGGCATAAGCTTTGTGGGCATTGAGGAAATTGAATCTTGATATGGAAGTTGCAGGTACAAGTAGAGTCACAGAGTTGCACGAGCTTGATGAGTTCCATTACCATTCTTTTCAGAGCACAAGTCTATACAAGGAGATAATGAAGATGGTGCATGACAAAAATATTCTTGAATGAAATTTTAAACCTGGAGACGTAGTATTGCTATATAATTCAAGATTGAAGTTGTTTACGGGAAAGTTGAAGTCAAGAAGGCCAAGACCATTTCGTGTGGTAGATATGCTGTCACGCCCCGCCCAATCGTTTTGAGAATTTAAATCTCGTTCGGTGGCATAAGGCCCTAAGCAACTTCGTATTATGTGTATTGACTTGCGTGCGTGGTTGAATTCAGTTACCGGATAATTCAGAGTGATTTGGGATACTTAGTCCATAAAACGAAAGCTTAAGTCTTAGGATTTTGATCGCAATTAGAACTGTATGAAGACAACTACGGAATAGAGTTCCGGAGACTCCGTTACCTCCATTGCGTGATTTTGGACTTATGAGCATGTCTAGATGGTGAATTTGAGGTCTGTAGCTAATTTAGGCTTGAAATGGCGAAAGTCGAATTTTCAGAGATTTTGACCGGATGTGGACTTTTTGATATCAGGGTCGGGATGCGATTCCGAGAGTTGGAACAACCCCGTTATGTAATTTGGGACTTGCCTGCAAAATTTGACGTCATTCCGGGTTGGTTTGATTGGTTTCAGCATGAGTTTTTGAAGTTAGAAGTTTTGGAAGTTCAGAAGTTCAATTCGTGGTGCGATTTATAGTTTCGATGATGTTTGATGAGATTTGAGACCCCGAGCGAGTCCGTGTTAGGTTATGGAACTTATTGGTATGTTTAGACGGGGTCCCGGGGGCCTCGGGTGTGTTTCGGATGGGCTACGGGCCATTTTCTTCTATTTTTGTACTGCTGAATTTGTCATCTGGTTTTCTCTTTCGCGTTCGCGTCTGTTCCTCCGCGTTCGCGAAGAGTTATTTTGGAGGAAGGAATATTTGTTCTTCACGTTCGCATACCTCCTTTCACGATCGCGGAAGCCTGCCTTCCCCTTCTTCGCGTTCGCATCCTCTCCATCGCGTTCACATAGTAGAAAATAGGAGCTGGGTATTGGAGACTTTTTCCTCTTCGCGTTCGTGTCTCTCTTCCCGCGTTCGCAAAGGTATTCCACCCACTCCTCTGCGTTCGCGTACCCACTCACGCATTCACGTAGCCCAGTCATTGGACCATCAAAATTTCCTCTCCGCGTTCGCGAAGCATATTCGGGCAGCCTTCATTTTTCCTTCTTCGCGAATGCGTGTAGTCTTCTGCGTTCGCGATGCTTTAACACCTGGGCAGTAGAATATATTTTCCAAATCGAGGGTTAGGCCATTTTTATCATATCTTGACTTGTGGAGCTCGGTTTTGAGCAATTCTTTGTGGGTTTTTCATGAAAATCGATTGGGTAAGTGTTCTTCACCTAGAATTTATTATATTCCATGATTCTATCTTTATTTTTATCATTTAATTTGTGTTTTGAGTTGAGGAAAATAGGAAATTTTGAAGAAAACTTGCAAAATGAAAAATCATGATTTTAAAGACGAAATGGTATTGGAATTTGATAAATTTAATAAGGTTGAACTCGTATCGGAATGGGTGTTCGGGTTTTGTGAAAATTTTGTCGGGTTCCGAGGTGCCGGCCTGGAGTCGACTTTTGGGTCGATTTTTAGATTTTGATAAAGATTGAAGATTTATGATCTGGACTAGTTTCTTATGAGTTTCATTTGTGCTTTGAAATTATTTTGATTAGATTTGAGCCTTCCGGAGGTTATTTCACTCGAGAAATTCATTTTAGAGTATCGATTTGTCTTCTTTGAGGTAAGTATCTTGCCTAACATTGTGTGGGGGAACTACCCCTTAGGATTTGAGTCTTCTATGTTGATTGTAGTTCGTGTACATGCTCAGACTTATTTGTTGAAATTGGCCTTTTAGGGTTCCTAGGTCCTTATATTCATTGAATATGCAGTTGTACTTGTTATGATTACGTTCCTAAATTACTACTTTTACCTTTACCTGCTTAATTAGAATAAATTTCTTCATGATCCACTCTTATTGTTTACTTGGTTCATATGTGCCTTAATTGAAATTTGTTATCTCTTTCATTCCCATGTTATCTTTTCCCTAACCGCGTATCTTTATTTGAAGTTATAGTTGTCCCTTTTTGTAAATGTTCACCCTTAATTGAGGTTATGATGATTTTCTTGCTGCCCACTTTTATTTGAATTGGTTGTATCTCTTCCGTAATTGTCCAAACTTAAAAGAAGCTTAAATATCCTATGCCTTAGTGGACTTGCCCTTATTTGGAATTATTTAACTCGTGTTAGTTTCTTGTTATTGAGCCGTATATTGTGGGATCATTATTACATATTATTTTCTCCCCTGTTGAGCTGTTCTTATTACGCCTAGTATTCTTTATTATGGCTATTTCTTGCGATCGAAGGTTCTTGAGTAGATTTACTTGTCGTATCTTGTTTTATTGTCATTGTTGTTGTTGTTGTTGTACTTGTTGTGATGCATGAGGTTTCTGCCATGCGGTTGTTGTCATAACCAAGCTATCAAAACTGAATTCCTCTAACTCGACCAAGTCACGCAGGTCACCAAACCCAAGAATATTGCCACAAAACATCTGTAGAGACTCACCAAATCATAATTACCTCCCATAAATACTACAACCGAGACACCTACTCTGAAATGACCTTATGTTAAAATTGTTCTTTTACCTTTCTTATACTGGAATGTAGAATCCATAGTCATACAGAATTACTGCAAGTCCCAGCACCATCAAATGCAAATCTCAAATTCTATCCATACACAAGTCCGGAAAAATTCTCAATTGCTTTATATAAATCTCGAACCCATTAGAACCTTCTCGAGAGTCACCCACTTTGCCCAAATATAAATTACACCACCCAAACGGGCTGAAAGACACATGCCTCACTAGCACAACAACACCCAAAGAAGTAACCTTGCCTTAACACCACCAATCAAATTCGTACTTCGTGCGCACTACATCCTTCAAAATAAAAACTTAATCATTCCATGATTTTCATATTTTCATAAAGTTCAATGTAACCCGTATTCAGGAATTTCCTTGCTCGAGTCATCCCCAATCTTAACCTCTGCAGTCATAACTGATCCACAAGTATGTCGCATACCAAAACTAAAATTTAACATATAACCATGAAATCAAATCATCAATAGCAGACTCTCCCACTTGGCTCAAAGCCATAGATCATGACATTCAATAACTCACAATACCCATACCGTATTACTGCCATGATACTGCAGTGAGATTCAACTAAATTCTTCACAAGCTCATGCAACGCAACCCGTATAGTACCTCAATTCATCTGCTATGCTCGCCTTCATTCTCGTGACGGTCAGGTCGACTTCCTTAACCATTTCAAATTCAAATTTCAACACATAGAACCTGCTGGTAGAAAAAAAAAGTTCTCCACACAACATTTCAAGGATCACACATCCATAAATTACCCCGTAGATGATAACCCGCCTGCTTAGCCTCAAACTAGCATCTCTCTACACCCTTCCACAACCACAATTAAACAACATGAAAGATCCTTCAATACATTCATACTCGAGACTATACGTCAAATCAAGACAGACACCAAGCACCCAATAGCCCATTTTTCATCACATTTAAATCATTTAAACACATCCCGCAGTCACATCAAAATTATCACATAGTCATTCAACCGCTCATCGAGCCACAAATTTCACTCATAGGGACACTGTCGGATGTATAAGTCCAAATGCACAAGTTCTCAAAACCGAAACTATCGAGCTTAAGTAGCGGTCTAACCTTGGCCTCAAGTACTCTATACTAGCCCATCACCAAAACACAGAAAATACATCTCGTACCTCATTCATAGAATCAAAAGTTGTCGATGCACAGCTGATACCGAGCGTTAACATACGCGTATGAGTGAGTAGACTGAATTCAAAGAGGTACTCTTCAAGCCGAATCAATGTCGCATGATAAGGAAAGAAAGATAGGAAGTTTATCCTAAAATGCCTTGTAGCCTCTCAAAGATAAGTATGGACGTCATCATACTGATCCGTAAGACTCTACTAGACACTTGCTCATGACTTGTAGAACCTATGAACCTAGAGCTCTGATACCAACTTGTCACGATCCAAAATCTAACTAGCCGTGATGGCACCTAACCTCACCCGCTAGGTAAGCCAAATAACGACAATCCAATTTAATTAATATTTAACTGACTCTAATACACTCCCCAAGGACTGGTAGTACAAATCATGAGCTTCTAAGATTACAATTTATAAAGCTGGTGTGAAATAAAAATATGTCATCCATTTGAAATATACATAAACAGATTTAAAAATTCTAAAGCTACCTAGAACAAGAGGCAACTGAGACTGGATTGCAGGTACATCTTAAATGCTACCTCCCGCCATGTATAGCAGCATCAACATCCAAAATCTGCATGCAAGGTGAAGAAGTATAGTATGAGTACAACCGACCCCATGTACTTAATAAGTAACAAACCTAACCTTAGGTTGAAAGTAGTGACGAGCTTGTACCAAGGTCAGAGTGCACACCAATGTGCAGTAACATCTCATAACAATACAATTTAAAGCAGCACAAAGAATAACTCAATAATAAAATGCTCAGCTCGTATATAATTTCGGAAAATAAACATTTTCTTTTCAAGTATAACAGTAAAACTCAAATCGTTTGCCGAAAATCACCAAAAATATGAGTAAGTTTGAAATCTTGATTTTTCTCAAAAACTTTAACGACAGATAAGAAATTTCATTATTAGATGGCATGAGGAAAAACACTTTTATATGCCTACATATCAATTATACATGTCTAATACAATTCAGCACAGTGATGAACTCATGCACTCACACTCTTAGAGTACTCAATCTCACTGTCTCGCATTTTCACTCATCACGCTCAATATTCAGCACACTCAGTCACTCGACACTGTACAGGGCAGATCCAGCCCAAATATAAATGACAACTCGCGCACAGTTACTCAATACTGTATTTGGCCAATCCATCCCAAACATATATATATATATATATATATATATATATATATAAAATAACTGACATTCAGTCACACAGTACTGTATAGGGCCAATCCAGCCCAGGGAACTCCATCCCTTAATATAATATTAACTGCACTCACTGTAGGGGGTGCAGACTTCAGAGGGGCTCCTTCAGCCCAAGCTCTATAATAATCCAGATCCAGGCATAAATAAAAAAAATATATTGCGGCATGCATCACGATCCCATAAATATCCACACAATCAGCTCCTCAGCCTCAGTCATCAATCTCTCTAGTCTCTCGAGCTAAAAATATCGTGAAAATCAGCCCAAAAATAATGATATGATGTATCAATAAATAGCAACAGAGACTGAGATGTGATATAAAATGAATGAACATGACTGAGTATGAAATTACAATTTAAATAAATAATTCAATAGCAACATGATCTCTCCGGGTCTCAATAATACCGGCATATAGCCTCAGCATAATTTTTAACATGATTCTCAGCTCAATTTCCTTAACACATGAAAGTACATGGACAATGCCAAGATTATTTGACTACACAATTCCACAGAATCAATTACGTCACAGTTTCTACGGTGCACCGTCAACTAGCATGTGCGTCACCCCCAAACAAATCATATAACACGTGTTTTTGGGGTTTATACACTCAACTCAAAGTTTAGAAATGTTACTTACCTCGAACAAGATAAATCAAATTCGAGCAAGCTAAACAATACTCCAGAAAATCCATTTCGCGCGTATCAACCTCCGAACACCTTCCTATCTCCTCAATTCCAAGCCAAACGATCTGAAACTAGTCAAACAACGTGTAAATTAATCAAAATATACTCTAATGCTTACAATTTAACAATTTATAAAAATTTCCAACTCTGCTCGAAAAGTCAACGTTGGGGCCCACGTCTCGGAATCCGACAAACATTACAAAATTCGAACGCCCATTCAACCATGAGTCCAACCATATCAAAATTACTCAAATTCGACCACAACTCGGCCTTCAAATTCTCAATTAAAGTCTATGATGTTTTCTACCATTTTCAACCCAAAACACTTATTTGTTGATAAAAACAACAATAGATTTGTGTAATTTAACCAAAACTGAGTTAGAATCACTTACCCTAATCCATATGGTGAAAATCGCTTCAATCCGAGCTCCATACCTCCAAATGTATTAAAAATGGCCAAAACCCCCGTTTTAGATTCTGTCCAGGCAAGTCGCATTTGACACCTGAGACTTATAAATCGCATTTGATACCTGCTATTTGCCTCTGCCCCAGAAAAACATCAATCTTTCCCGACATGAAAATGGGCATAACTCTCTCATACGATGTCTGAATTTGACGATTCATTTTGATATGGCTTCGTAATTTCAATACATATCTAAAGCTTCAATCAAATATGAATTTGGAGTTCATTTGCTTAATGTGGTATCACTTATGCTAGAAGAAACGATGACGAATCCTTCTAGAAATATCCAAATGTAAATCCGGGCATACACCCAAGTCCAAAATCACCATCCGGACCTAATGGAACCATCAAAACTTCATCCGAGGTCTAATACTAAAAAGTCAAATTTGGTCAACTCTTTCAACTTAAGGCTTCCAACATAAAATTCATTCTTTCGAACATATTCCGAAACACCTGAAAGCAAAACCGACGATTTATACAAGTCATAATATATAATATGAAGCTATTCAATACTTTGAATAGTTGAAAGGGACGTAAATGCTCAAAATGACTGGTCGGGTCGTTATAATCAAGCCTAACCTCGGTAGAGTAGTGACGAGGCCAGGTTAAGAAACCTACTAGACTTAGAAACCTGTTCAAGATATACATAAGCTAACAATGTAAAGAACATCAATGTAAGACCAACGACGGAAAAATTATTGATTTGCAACCAACAATGAAGTAATAGAAACATAAATGACAACAAGTAGTAAACGAGTAATAAAGAAATAACATAATCAGAACACCGATGAGATATAAATGAAGTCAAATTAATAAAAACGGATGACAACTCAAATAATCAAATCGCTCCCAACGCATGGACTTATAATAAGAATTACTCTGAGACACCATATCTCATAAACCACAAGTCATGGACCACAATTTTTAAATCTTACACATATGGCACCTCGTGCCCACAATAACAATCACCTTCGCACGGCCAAGCCCACGTGTGACAATGTACTTTGCAAATGTGATAAATATTAATTTAGATCAACGAATGATATATTTAGACACCATAAAACAAAATAACAATCTTGAATAAAGTAAGGTGTCAAATGAAATAATGAGTTTATTTTATAAATAAAGTAAATTGAAAAATATACAATTTGTATGAAACAAAGTATAAGATGGGTTTAGTTTATAAATCAATAAAATTGAGTAAAAGTATCATTTTTAAACAAAGTAAAAAATAAGTTAAATTAATGAATTAAATATAGAATTTTTAAGGAAAAACATGATAACAATTTTAAGTAAGGTAAACATCTAACAGGGTGATGAGTATAATTTGAGAACCCAATTATAGTGAAAGTGCGATAACCATTTAGAATAATAAGGCGCCGAGTGAGATAACTAGTTCTATCTTAAGAGGCACATAGAATAAAAGTATGTTAATAATTCTTTTATTTCAACCATTATGTTACCAACAACTCAACAGAATATGATATAGTGACTCCACGCAATTAAATTCACATTGACAATCAATTCACCAAGTTATAATGGAGGCACAGATTGGCATATTAAAGCAACACAACAAATTACGTAGAATGCATGACTCACACAAGAAACCATAATCGTTCCAACACCAAGATAATAACGAATAATTAAACAAAATAAAAATGTAGATGAATGATTGAATAAAGAACAATGATCGTTCGTGTAACGACCCGATCGGTTGTTTTGAGAATTTGTACTTTGCTCGGTAGTTTGAGGGCATGAGTAGCTTCGTATGATGTATTGTGACTTGTGTGAATCGTCGGTTTTGGTTTTCAGGTTATTCGAAAGTGATTTGGAAGAATGAATGTCATATTTGAAGCTTTAAGTTGGAAGATATGACCAAGTCTGACTTTTGTGTATTTGACCCCGGAACGGAGTTTAGATGGTTCTTTTAGGTCCGAGTGGTGATTTTGGACTCAGGCATATGCCTGAATTTGCATTTGGATATTTCTAGAAGGTTTCGACGTGAATTAGCGAAAGATGGAAATTTGAAGGTTTGGAAAGTTCATAAGTTTGACTAGGAGTTGACTTTGATGATATCAAATTTGGATTGTGGTTCCGGGAATTGGAATAGTTTAGTTATATTATTTGGGACTTGTGTGCAATATTTTAGTTCATTCCGAGTTGATTTAATATATTTCGGCGCCAGTTTTGGGAGTTCAAAGTTCATTTAAGATCGAATTAAGGTGTGATTTGTTATTTCGATGTTTTTATGTGTGATTTGAGGCCTTGAGTAGGTCCGTGTTATGTTATGGGACTTGTTGGAATGTTCAGACGTGGTCCCGAGGGGCTCGAGCGTGTTTCAGATTGATTTTGGACCATGTTTATTCATGTATTCAATACTGGTGTGTTCCGGTTTCTGGTGCCTCGATTGGTCTTCGTGATCGCAAAGTATGTGATGCAATCATGTAGAGGAAAACTTGGAGCTGACAGATTCTTAATCGTGGTCGCGATTGGAGGACAACGATCGCATACCTAAGAGGTGGTTACTGTTCGCGTTCACATGTTGTAGGCAGCGTTTGCATAGTGTTAAGAATGGGTAGCTAGGAACTGGAATTTCTTCTACGCGTTCGCGTAAGAGGTGACGCGTTCGTGAAGGGTGGGAGTCTGTGTGCTTAGCATTCGCATGGTTCAATTCGCAATCGTGTAAAGGATTTATTGGAGGCAGTGTGGTTTGTTCTTCGCTTTAGTGGACCATTGCATGCGATTGCATAAGGTATTTTCTGGGGCAGTGCTTTTCCTTCTTCGCGATCGCAATGTTATTTCCGCGATCGTGATTCACTAATTCGCCCAGTGATTATAAAGTACTCTATTTCGAAGGTTTCTGCCATTTTGCATAATTGGAGCTATGGAGCTCCGATTGAAGCAATATTTGAGGTGCATATGGATTGGGGTAAGTGTTCTTTACTCGATTTTATTTATATTTCATGAATCTATCTTCATTTTTAGCATTTGGTTGATGATTTCAAAAGAGAAAGTTGGAGGTTTTTGACTAAAGTTTCATAGAGCGAATTCTTGGGTTTTGAACATCGATTCGGAGTCAGATTTGAGTGAAACGAGTATGGTTGGACTCGTAATTGAATGGGTTGTCGGATTTTGTGAGTTTTTTTGGGTTCTGAGGTGCGAGTCTAGGTTTGATCTTTTGGTTGACTTTTGGATTTTGATTAAAGATTCGATCTTTATCATTTGGAATTATTTCCTTGGGCTTCATTTGATGTATTCGAGTTGCTTTTGGCTAGTTTTGTGCCGTTCGGATGTCGGTACGTGGAAGATGTCATTTTTGGAGCATTGTTCGTCTTACTCGGTATTGGATTTGGCTTGTTCAAGCTAAGTAACACTTCTAAATTCGGTGTTGAGGGTATGAACCCCTGAATATGCGTGATATGTGTTTTGTGTTGAGGTAAAGGACATGCTAGGTGACGGGCATGTGGGCGTGCACCGTGCGAATTGTGACTCAGTTTTTCTGTGGTACTGTGTAGTTACCTAATCTTATATGTAACCATGAAATCTCTACGTGCTAGAGTAATTGAGCTATGATCCATGTTAGAAATCATGCTTAGGCCACATGCTGATACTGTTGGGACCCACAGAGGTCTTGTTACATGTTGAATTAATTGCTTCATTTGAAATTTATACAGAGTCACAGCTATTATTTGCATATCATATATCAGTCTTTGTTGTTCTTTATTTATACATCATATCATCACTATTTAGGCGGATTATCATGATTCTTGTGAGACCGAGAGACTGAAGAGATTGATGACTGAGTGAGGCTGAGGGCCTGATTGTGAGGATATTTGTGGGATCGGGATGCACTATGATGACCCAAAAGGTCATCTTATGCTTTAGAACTCGAATCTGCGCTCTTAAGACTTTAAAATCTCATTTTTACCCTCCTTAATTTACGTGCGCAGTCCGGGCAGGTTTCCGAAAAGCTTTTATGTTGAAAACTAATAAAAATAAGAATTTTTGCCTTAAAAGTTGATTTTAGTTGACTTCGGTTAGCATTGTTGGTAAACGGGCCCGGATCCATGCTTTGATGGTCCCGGTAGGTCCGTATCGAATTATGGGACCTGGGCGTATGCCCGGAATCGAATTCGGAGGTCCCTAGCTTGAGTTATGAATTTTTGATGAAAATTAAAAGTTTGGAAATTATTTATTTTTAAGAATTGATTGATATTTTGCATTGTTAGTATCGGGTCTGTATTTTGGTTCCGGAGCCTGGTACAAGTTCATTATGATATTTAAGACTTGTCGGTGAAATTTGGTGAGAAACTGAGTTGATTTGACATGATTCGGATGTCCAATTGAGAAAATAGAAATTTTAAAGTGTTCTTGAGAATTCCATTTGATTTGGTGCTAAATTCGTAGTTCTAGGTATTAGTTTGGCGATTTGATCGCGCAAGCAGGTCCGTATGATGTTTTTAGACTTATGCGCATGTTTGGTTTGGAGCCCTGAGGGCTCGGGTGAGTTTCGGATAGGCTACTGGGTGATTTGCACTTAGAAAATCTGAGATGTTTGCTGCAGCAGCTGTTCTGGTGTGCCCTTCTTCGCCTTCGCGTAGGTAGTGTCGCGAATGCGAAAGGTAAAATGGGGGCAGGGGAATTATCTTCTTTGCGAACGCGAATGACTGGTCGCGAACGCGATCTGTCTCACGCGAACGCAATTGTTTAAGGGACTTGGGGGAGGGAGGTCATGTTCTTTAACGCGAACGCGTCCACTGGGTCGCGAAGGCTTGGAGGGAGCTGCCTTACGTGAATGCGTAGAAAGACTCACGAACGCGAAGGCCTTAGGCCGCTATGCATCGCGATCGCGACAAGCCTCTCGCAAACGTGATGAAGGCCTGTCCTGTGACTTAAAACAGACTCCAAATACGGGTTTAAGCCATTTCTTCAACATTTTTCAAGAACCAAATAGGTAGAGGCAATTTTCAAAAGTCATTTTTTTCACCAAAGTGTTGGTAAGTGATTCTAAACTATTTTCTTTCAATTACCCATTACATTTTATGAATTATCAACCAAAAATCTAGAGTTTTCATGGTAGAATTAGGGGTTAGGGTAGAAACTAGGGATTTCGGAAATTTGAGGATTTAGACCCTAATTTGAGGTCGGATTCCAAAACTAATTACATATTCGAGCTCGAGGGTGAATGGGTAAAAAGATTTTGGTCCGAACCTCGGGTTTTGACCAAGCGGGCCCGGGGTCGATTTTTCAACTTTTTGGAGGAAAATTTGGAAAATTTTATTTATGAAATATAATTGATTCCTTTAGCAATATTTGATATTATTGAATCATTTTTGGATAGATACGAGTGGTTTGGAGGTGAATTCCAAAGAAAAAGTTGTGATTGAGAATTAAGTGGCCTTCGGAGCGAGGTAAGTGTTGTGTCTAACTTTGGCTTGAGGGAATAGGTATTGTGTGAGTATTTGCTATGTGTTTGGTTGTTGAATACGATGTATAGTTGAGGTGACGAGCATCTATGCGTTGTGGTCGAGTCATAGCATGCGAGTGAAATTCCATTCTTGCAAATTTGTAGTCTTAAATCTTATTATCCATACTTATTGTTGTTATTGAAATATTGGGAGACTTGTATCCGGTTCTACCAAGGTTGATAAAATTGTGAATATTGATTCGAGGTTGAGATGTTAAATTGTGAAAGTAATCATTGATGAAATATTGATTTCTTTGTGAAACTTCCCTCTATCCGTTGTTATTGATTCTATGAATTGTGAGGGAGAGTGCAAAGCACGAAGGGTGATGCCGTGCATAATTTATTTATATTGTGAGGAAGAGTGTAAAGCACGAAGGCTGATGCCGTGCGTGATTTATTTATATGGTGAGGAAGAATGTAAAGCATGAAGGGTGATGCCGTGCATGAATTATTTATATTGTGAGGAAGAGAGTAAAAGCACGAAGGGTGATACCGTGCAGTCTTATTTATTATTTGGTGAGGTTGAGAGTAAAAGCACGAAGGGTGATGCCGGACAGTTTTCCTTGCTGTTTTAATTGCTCAATTCGTTTAAGGATTTCCGGTTTAATTCTGTCTTTCCATTATTCTCACTCTTTATGTTGTATTCCCCCACTGTATGTTCCCCTCCCATTATTCCTCCGTTATTTTTTTATTTACTGTTGTTGCCACTAGCATGATTATACTGTTTAGGTTATATGTGGGTGTCTTGTCCTAGCATCGTCACTACTTCGCCGAGGTAAGGCTAGACACTTACCAGTACATGGGGTCGGTTGTACTGATATTGCACTCTGCACTTTCTGTGCAGATTTTGATACCAGTTCGGGTTGATCGAGATTTTGCTATTGGTCCACTGTTCGAAGACTCAAGGTAGATCTGTCAGCGTTCACAGACCTTGAAGTCCCCGTCTATCATTTCCGTTCTACTGTTTCTTTCATTCAGACAGTTGTATTTCTTTCAGACTATTATTTGTAGTAAATTCTAGAATGCTCGTGAATTGTGACTCCACATCCGAGTGGTAGTAATTAATACAGTTTTATGATATTTCGCACTTATTCTATTTCATCTTAGTTAATTATTGTTAATTACTGAATGAAAATAAAGAATTGGTTAATGATTCTCTAACGTTAGCTTGCCTAGCAAGTGAAATGTTAGGCGCCATCACGGTCCCGTCGGTGGGAAATTTTGGGTCGTGACATGCACGTCGCATCATGTTTATTTGATTCATGCCATGACTGACTTATTATAGCACTTGGCCTGGAATTTCCCCTCCGGAGTCTGCACATCCTTAGTGAGCGTAGGTACCTACTGATTGCGAGTGCCGAGCGCGAGTGCCGAGAGAGAGTGCCAAGTGATTGGGAGGACTGAGTGACTGTGAGAACTGAGTGACTGGGAGAAATGAGTGAATTGATATTCTGAGAGTATGCATATGGTTTATTCACTATGTTGTATTTTATTTGACATGCACAGTTGACATACAGGCATATAGATGCATTTTCCTCATGTTGTACGGTATCACGTCATTCATGAATTCTCATACAAATTGATATGTAAGCATAGAGATGTACTTTCCTCATGACATTTGATAATGAAACATTTACTTGTTTAAAGGTTTTGGGAAGAAAATCATGGTTTTACAAACTTACTCATATTTTGGTGTTTTCGGTAAAAGATTTAGGTTTTAGGGTTTTATTTATAAAACATGCCTATTTTCCCGTAATTGTGAACGAGTTGAGCATCATACCTCTGGGTTAGTTTTCTTGTAATATTTTTATTATTACTATTATGAACTGTTGCTGGTTATTGTAGTTGGACTTTGGCCCTTGTCCCTGATCATCACTACTTTCAACCTAAGGTTAGGTTTTTACTTGTTGAGTACATGAGGTCGGTTGTACTCATACTACACTTCTGCACCTTGCGTGCAGATATTGGATGCTGATGTTGCTGCGTACAGCAGGAGCTGGATCTGAAAATATACCTGCATTTCAATTATGGCTATCACTTGTCCTTAATAGAATTAGATTCGAATTCTGTTCATTTACATTTCAAACAGATGTTGTAATTATTTCAGTTCAATCTTGTAAAAATCTAAACCTTAGAAGCTCATGATTTGTACTACCAGTCCTTGAGAAATTCTTGTATAAAGAAGTTGTATTATCATTTCTTCTCTTAATCAATCTCATTAAATTGGATAGTTTTTAATTGGCATACCTAACGGGTTGGATTAGGTGCCATCACGGCTAGTTTGATTTTGGGTCGTGACAAGTTGGTATCAAAGTCCTAGGTTCATAGGTTCTACGAGTCATGAGCAAATTTCTAGTAGAGTCTTGCAGATCGGTATGATGACGTCCATACCTACCTTTGAGAGGCTATAGGGCATTTAGGATAAACTTCCCGTCTTTCTTTCCTTATCGTGTGATATTGATTCAGCTTGAAGCGTAACTCTTTTAATCCCTTCCACACATTCGGGTGTGCCTGTGAGCGCTCGGTATCAGTTGTGCATTGTCGACTTGTGATACTATGGATGAGGTGCGAGATGTGATTTTGGTGTGCTGATGATGGGCCAGTCTAGAGGATTTCAGGCCAGGTTTTGACTGTAGCTTGAGCACGGGAATGTTAGATGTGTGAGCACGTGCTTTTGGAATTATAAGCCGGTAGTATCCCTTTTAGTGGAATTTGTGGATCAATGAGGGTTGGATGACCATATGATGAGTATGCTCTGACTGCGGGATGTGTTCAGATGGTTTGAATGTGATGGAGAGAGTTTGTGTGGGATGTGAAAAGGACTATTGGGTGCTTGACTTCTGTCTTGATGTGACTTATAGTCTCGAGTTATGAGTGTGTTGAAAGATTTTTCATGTTGTTTAATTATGGAATGAAGTAGATTTTCATGTCTTATTATGAGTTCAGACTCAGGAAGATTAAGTGATCGTGTAGTAGTTGTGGTTGTGAAAGGTTATGGAGAGATGTTAGTTTGAAGCTAAGCAGGTGGGTTATCACCTGCGAGGTAATCTACAGATGTGTGATCCTTATGATGTTGTGTGGAGGCTTTCTTCTCTACCAGTGGGTTATATTTGTGCGATTTGAGTTTGGATCAGTTGTAATAATTGACCTGACCGTCACGTGGATGTATGCAAGCTTAGTAGATGATTTGAGGTACTATATGGTTTGTGTTATATGAGCTTATGAAGGATTTAGTTGAATCTCCCTACGGTATTATGGTAGTAACAGAGTATGGGTATTGAGAGTTATTGAGTGTTTTGATCTATGGCTTTGAGCCAAGTGGGGGAGTCTGCTATTACCGATTTGATTGCATGGTTATGTGTTATGCTGGTTTCAGTTTGAGGCATACTTATAAATCAGATGTGACTTATGGAGGTTGAGATTGAGGATGACTCAGTTGGGAATACGGGTTATGTTACACTTTATGGGTATATGGGAATCATGGGATGATTGAGTTGTTATTGGTGAAGGATGTAGTGTGCGTGGAGTAGGAAATTGCTTGGTTATTTAAAGGTGTGGATTACTTCTTTGGGTGTTGTCGTGCTAATGGGGCATAGGTCGTTCGGCCCGTTTGGTCGGTGCAATTAAGATTTGAGCAGAATGGATGACTCTTGAGAATGTTCTAATAGACTCAATATTTATATGTAGCAATTGAGAATTTTGCGAATTTGCATATGGCTAGAATTTGAGATTTAAGTTGGATGGTGTCGAGACTTGTGTCATTCCTATATCATTATGGATTCTACATTTCAGCATCAGGAATGTGAAGGAAATGGCTTATGGGCCTTAAGGCAGTGTGGTTTTATTCTAGGATCTTGTGGGGTGATTTTTGGTTGAGGATCATGGTATTATAGCAAGGAGGAGTGTCAACTTGAGAGTAATTCGGAAGGAACATGGATAAAATATGACAACTTGGTAGTAGGTTGGATCAGCACGGTAATGGGTATGATCGGTTCCTTGGGTACCTATGATGTGGTGAGTCTCTACATGTGTTTTGTGGCAATAATCTTGGGCTTGGCTACCTGTGTGGCTTGGTTGAGTTGGAGATATTCAGTTCTGATGGCTTGGTTATGTGCAAATGGGTTTCGAAGAGTTCTCGATGGTTTTTACCATGGTTTGAGATGGATATTTCCTACCGTCGTGAGGAGCATGTTGCGTATTGTGATTTTCTCCTGGATGGGATCAAATAGAAGGTTTCTGACTGATCAGATATGTATTATGCTGGTGACTCAGAGTTGATTATGAGATTCTTGTACTTTTCATATCATGGCATGATGGATGCGGTGTGTTATGTGGGATTGGGATTTTCATGTGCACGACCACGGTATAGTTTTGAAGGGAAGGTCATGAATTCTTAGGCAACATGGTCGGTTTAGATGTCTAGATGAATGCTATTACTACTTGGTATTTCCTGAGAAGGGTGCACATTTCAGAAGGTGCACTGTGTTTTGACTTACGGATGCTTCATTGGTATTACGGTACTCGCCCCGATTGATCGACTACTGATATTCATATCTTTCTATGTGGCGTGGGAGAATTATAGAAGTATTTATCATGGGAATGATTATGTACGAGGGATGTGTTAGTCATTCGAGTAATTGAGTTGGGATCGGCAATGGTAATTCAGGTGTTCTACAGAGTGGGAGACTGGGAGTTCTCAGAACCAGACTATTTCGGAGTTATGAACTGTGGAAGTGTGGCCAAAGTTAGCTAGATGGTGGTACGTGTTATGGTTAGATCATTGTGGACTTTTGAGAGAGTTATTTATCTATTTGTGGAGGACCAGAGTTGATTCGGGGCCCATTGGTAGGCCCAATGAGGATATGTATTCTATATCGGGTCGGATTGGTTGACTCTGTACTGTTATTATTGAGGGATGTGCCATTCGGTTAGAGTTTAGTTTATTCGTGTTTTGATATGTTCTATGAGTTACTACTCTATGCTACGAGGGGTTGTGATTCGTTGGTTATATGCACAAATAGTGCGGTTCTATTTGGGCCTTATAGCGAAATTTGAGCGAGATGGGTATTAGAATGTTGAATGATTGATTTGCGCATTGGTTATGTTCTTTCTGGACTGTGGTATTGTGTTATTCTCTTCTCCATGGTTATGGTCATGCACTTGTGTACTTGGCGTCGAATTGCTTATGGTTGTTGATTTTGAGCATGGTGGCTTGAGGTATTTCATATGGACCAGTGTTTGGATGGGGTCACGCATTGCAGCTGGGATATGTCGGGATATGATCCTATGGTGTGCGATGGATTCTTAGCATTGCGTTGTGCTGGTACTTGCCGAGCTCGCGGGACGGTCCTCTCATTTGAGTCATTTTTTCCATGTTTGAGTACATTTGAGTTGTTGCTTATCGGTGCACGGATTGCACAGGTTGTGATTTTAGGTAGTATTGGTATGGCATGTCAATAGGATAGTTGGGCTTGATAAAGTAAGGTCATTGGACCTAGAATGGGTGCTATTGAATTTGTTAGTGGTATATTTGGAAAGATAATATGCTGATCGGCTTAGAAATTAGCTATAGTTCTTGTCGAAGGAGAGAGAGCTCCATGACTTATGGATATGATAAGTGGTTATGAGTTTCTGCATGTTTCTTTCATCATCGAAAGTGTATGAAGGTTTTAGAACGAGGTCTTGCTTGATATGAGGTTTATTACCGGTACCGGGTTTGTTTCGAGGAATATTATGGTCGAAAATTATTGCTATAAGTATTTGAGATATGTGGTATATCATATGACTATGTCTTGGGCTATGGTTATGGCTTGATACAGCTTGTTCAGACTTATACAGTGTGTGGATACGAGATTCGGGTCTTGTAGGGAATTCTGGATGTTGGAAATTAGGTTCCAAGGTTTGTGGTTCCGGGAATTGGAATAGCTTCGTTATGTCATTTGGGACTTGTGTGCAAAATTGAGTTCATTTCGGGTTGATTTGATATGTTTCGGCGCGAGTTTTGGGAGTTGAAAGTTCAAAGTTCATTTAAGTTCGAATTGAGGTGCGATTTGTTGTTTCGATGTTGTTATGTGTGATTTGAGCCCTCGAGTAGGTCCATGTTATGTTGTGGGATTTGTTGGAATGTTAGGACATGGTCCCGAAGGGCTCGAGCGTGTTTCAGACCATTTTTCTTCATGTTTTCAATGCTGGTGTGTTCTGGTTTCTAGTGCCTCAATTGGTCTTCGTGATCATAAAGTATGTGATGTGATTGCGTAGAGGAAACCTTAGAGCTGGCAGGTTCTTAATCGCGGTTGCGATTGGAGGACAGCGATCGCATACCTTAGAGATGGTTATTGTCCGCGTTCGCATGGTGTAGGCAGTGTTCACATAGTGTTAAGAATGGGCAGCTGGGAACTGGAATTTCTTCTACATGTTCGCGTAAGAGGTGACGCGTTCACGAGAGGTGGGAGTCCGTGTGCTTCGTGTTCGCATGGTTCAATTCACGATCGCGTAAAGGATTTGTTGGAGACACTATGGTTTGTTCTTCGCTTTAGCGGACCTTTGTACGCGATTGCATAAGGTATTTTCTGGGGCAATGCTTTTCCTTTTTCGCGATCAAGATGTTATTTCCACGATCGCGATTCATTAATTTGTCAAGTGATTCTAAAGTACTCTATTTGGGAGGTTTCAGGCATTTTTGCATATTTGGAGCTATGGAGCTCGGATTGAAGAGATGTTTTAGGACTTTCACCATTTGGATTGGGGTAAGTGTTCTCTACTCGGTTTTATTTATATTTCATGAATCTATCTTCATTTTTAGCATTTGGTTGATGATTTCAAAAGAGAAAGTTGGGGGGTTTTGACTAAAGTTTCATAGAGAAAATTCTTGAGTTTTGACCATCGATTCAGAGTCAAATTTGAGTGAAACTAGTATGGTTGGACTTATAATTGAATGAGTTATCGAATTTTGTGAGTTTTTCGGGTTTCGAAGTGCGGTCCCGGGTTTGACTTTTTGTTGACTTTGGGATTTTGATTAAAGATTCGACCTTTATCATTTGGAATTATTTCCTTGGGCTTCATTTGATGTATTTGAGTTACTTTTGGCTAGTTTCGAGCCGTTCGGAGGTCGGTACGAGCAAGATGGCATTTTTGGAGCATCGTTCGCCTTACTCGGTATTGGATTTCGCTTGTTCGAGGTAAGTAACACTTCTAAACTTGGTGCTGAGGGTATGAACCCCTGAATATGCGTGATTTGTGTTTTGTGTTGAGGTGACGCACATGCTAGGTGACGGGCATGTGGGCGTGCACCGTGCGAATTGTGACTTTGTTTTTCTGTGGTACTATGTAGTTACCTAATCTCATCTATAATCATGAAATCTCTATGTGGTAGAGTAATTGAGTTGTGATCCATGTTAGAAATCATGCTTAGGCCATATGCTGGAACTGTTGTGACCCACAGAGGTCGTGTTACATGTTGAATTAATAGCTTAATTTGAAAATTATACTCAGTCACAGCTATTATTTGCATATAATATCACAGTCTTTGTTGTCCTTTATCTATACATCATATCATCACTATTTGGGTTGATTATCATGATTCTTGTGAGCACGAGAGACTGAAGAGATTGATGACTTAGTGAGGCCGAGGGCTTGATTGTGAGGATATTTATGGGATCGGGTTGCATGCCGCAACATATTTATTTGATTCATGCCATGATTGGCTTATTATAGCGCTTGGGATGGAATTGTCGCTACGGAGTCTACACATCCACAGTGAGCGTAGGTACCTACTGAGTACGAGTGCGAGTGCCGAGTGATTGGGAGGACTGAGTGAATTGATACTCTGAGAGTATGCATATGGTTTATTCACTATGTTGTATTACATTCGACATGCACACTTGACATACAAATATAGAGATGCATTTTCCTTATGTTTTACGGTATCACGTCAGTCATGACTTCTCGTACACATTGACATGTAGGCATAGTGATGTACTTTTGTCATGCCATTTGAAAATGAAACATTTATATGTTGAAAGGTTTTGGGAATAAAATCACGGTTTTACAAACTTACTCATATTTTGATATTTTCGGTAAAAGATTTGGGTTTTAGTGTTTCATTTGAAAAACATGCCTATATTCCCGTAACTGCGAACGATTTGAACATCATACCTCTGGGTTATTTTGCTTGTACTATGAACCGTTGCTTGTTATTGGAGTTGGACTCTGGCCCTTGTCCCAGCTCGTCACTACTTTTAACCTAAGGTTAGGTTTGTTACTTGTTGAGTACATGGGGTCGGTTGTACTCATACTACACTTCTGCACCTTGCGTGCAGATGTTGGATGTTGATGTTGATGCGTACGGCGGGAGCTGGATCTGAAGGTGTACCTGCATTTCAGTTATGGCTATCATTTGTCCTTGGTAGCATTGGATTCGAATTCTGTTCATTTACATTTCAAATAAATGTTGTAATTATTTTACTTCAGTCTTGTAAAAATCTAAACCTTAGAAGCTCATGATTTGTACTACCACTCCTTGGGAAATTCTTGTATAAAGAAGTTGTATTATCATTTATTCTCTTAATCAATCTCATTAAATTTGATAGTTGTTAATTGGCTTACCTAACGGATTGGGTCTAGTTGGATTTTGGGTCGTGACAGTTCAAATCAACAAGTTGTTCCAATAAGGAATGTATAATGAAAATTACAATCATCTCCGCAAGTCATAAAATAGTAAAAGCACATACGGTGAGTCTTATTTAAGGGAATTGGGATCTAGAAAGCAAAACGATGTATAGCCGGTGTACCCACTCATCACCTTGCGTACACGACCTTCACATAACACAAATGCCATAATCAACCTAAATCCTAAGGGGTAATTTCTCTTACACAAAGTTAGGCAAGATACTTACCTCAAACAAGCCCAATCGATACACTAGAAGCTCCATCCTACTCAAATCATCCTCTGAACAACTTGAAACTAGCCAAAAGCAACTCAAAATCATCAAATAATGCCATAGGAAGCAAACCCAATTGATAAAGGTCGAATCTTTACATATTTATCCAAAGTCAACCAAAATTTTAAACTTGGGCCCGCACCTCGGAACACGACAAGGCTCACAAAATCCGAAAATCTATTCAATTACGAGTCCAACCATACTAATTTTACTCAATTTCGACTCCGAATCGATGTTCAAAACTCAAAACTTCCCTTTTGGAAAGTTTAGACAAAAACCCCCAATTTCTCTTTTGAAATCATCAATCAAATGCTAAAACGAAGCTGGAATCATGTAATATAATCAAAACCGAGTAGAAAATACTTACCCCATGGAAGAAACTTGAAGAACATCCTTGAACTCTCCCAATCCCAAACTTTCAGGATGAGATAAACTCCAACAATATTAATAACCAAAAATGCCCAGTTGTTCTACCTCATTTCTTGTGCCAAGAGATCCTGAAACTCGCTTTTGATACCTCTATGGGATTGCTCGTGGAATTTCAGTCAAGTTATATTTTTGAATCACTCAATTTGACTTTATAATAAAGGAGATATGTGGGTTTTAATATTTGAAAATAGTGCAGATTTTTAAATACGAATGCAGTGGCAATTTGGTAATTAATCTGAAAAATATGGCAACCCAATGTATAGTAAAATGACCATAAATTTCTCATACGATGTCGAAACTTGATGATTTCAGTTGCTATGGTTTCAAAATTATGATACAGATATAATGGTTTAGTTGAAACACGAATAAAAGGCCGTTTGCTCAATATGGTAACCTTTATGCTCAAATTGATGTCGAAACCGAAAACAATCACCATACAACCCAAACTTATCCATAACTCATCGCAATTTAATCAAACTTTGTGAACATGTCCAAAATAATCATAAAAACTTATTGGAATAATTAAAACCTGATTCCGAGTCCGTTTACCTAAAAGTCAAACCTTGATCAATTTTTCCAATTTAAAACGTCTGAAACGAGAATCATTCTTCCAAATCAATCCTGAACCGCTCGAAAACTGAAACCAACCTTACATGCAAGTTATACAACATAATATCAAGCTATTTGAAGTCTCAAATCACCGAATAGAATGCTAAAGCTCAAAACGACTGATCGGGTCGCTACAAATATAAAGTATTAATATCTTGTTAATACTTAATCAGCTTGATATAACTTCCATTATGTATTCCTAATAAATATTTAGAACAAGTATGAAACTGTATTCTCAGTGTTAAACCTTTTCGATAATCTTGTAGCTGTAACAATGATACAAATATCGTTATCAGACATAAGCCCGTGCACAAGGGTGAAACTAACTTGGAGAAAGGGGTTTTAATTGAATTCCTCCGCTGAAAATAACCCATTTTAAATAGGGTAAAAATTAGCTTTTCGAATTATTTATAAGTTGTTAAATACATTCGACATGAAAAACATTTATAGTAATGTGGTAAAGGGGGTTCAGAAATTGATCTACGTCACAAGTACAAATGCCAAATGTGACTCTTTTGAATCCTCTTATAGAAAATCTTGGCTCTGCTTGTCCGTTCTATGCGCAGGCACTAACCATTTAGTATTTTTATATAAAGGGGAGGTTAATAACCTTAATGGATAAATTATATGTCGTATGCATTTTTAGAATTTTCAAGCAATCACAAAATCTTAAGATATTTTGGGAGAATATCAATATTTAATTATACGAAGCAAATTTGATTCTATCTCAGATTTGGAGGAGAAAGTAATTTTTACATGTTAATACTTTGATTGTAATATTTGTTCTGCAATTTCAAATTTTATAATAAGAATAATAATGTGCTATCTCTTTTGAAATGTGGCTCTATGTGAATTTATTGATAATTAATTTCTCCCCTTAAAAAATCTTGATATTAAATATGATTAATTCGTGCTTACTATATAATAAATTGAATTTTAATTCATCAAAACTACTTACCATATGACATATAATTAGAAATAAGAAAGATTCTATCCATGCATGTATAAAAGAAGGTGTCTTGGAACCACTCTTGCATCAAGAAAAGAAGAAACAACTACTTAAATCTCGTATAGTAGTTCAAGTATGGCATCTCAATTTACTTTGCTTCTCTGGTTCATTGCTTCAATGTGGCTCATTCAAGTCTCTTTGGTAAGTTAACAGTTTATCTATTTTTCTTCACATTGTTAATAGAAGAATATAAATGTTCAATTAATCAAGAGTGACCAAGGTGTCGTTATGATTAATATTTGAATTGTGACTCCTATAATGATTGTTTTTTCTTAATTGTCTTATATTAAAACCTCTAAATTGACTCATTGTTTTCTTCCCTTTTTTGTGGAATAAATAGGCAAGACAACATTTTGATGCTTCGTTTTTGGCGAAACCTCCTGTTGGCCCAACAACATGCCCAGTTCCTACAGCTCGTATGTTTTTTTTAATTAGTAATTTATTTTGAATTAATTTTTTTTATTTATTTTGATTGATAACTCGGTATTTTCTTATGTATTATCCAGAATGTTCAAGTGCATGTGACCAACGATGCTCCGCAACATCACATAAGAATAACTGTTTAATGTTCTGCAACATGTGTTGTAATTGGTGCCAATGTGTTCCGCCGGGTACATTTGGACAAAAAGAGTGTTGTTCATGCTACAACGATTGGAAGACGGAGCAAGGGACACCAAAATGTCCTTAAAACTTGAGACCAATTCTTGATAATACCTTCTTTTGTGGGACTTCATATGTATTTTCTTGTTATGCAATGATTCTTATATCATGAAACACACATATTTATCAATAAAAATGAGATGATTTATACCCAAAAAATGTCTATGACTTATTTTAGATCATTTTTTTTTAAAAGTCTTTCTTTATTTATACTAGACGGAGACGGAGAGAGTAAATGTTTTATGGTAGGCTATTACACAAATTAACAAACTTCCATTTTTGTACTCTCTCTATTCTCTTTTACATATCTAATATACCAAAAATAATAATTTTTTTAATACTTTTTCACTTTATTAAATCAAGAAAAAATTAATTATTTTTTAATTTAGGCTTATTGTTACGTAACAATTTCTCGAACTCTGAGTACTAGTAGTCAAATTTAGATTTCTAAAATACCATTAATAAGAAAAATCTAGTAAATATAAGGAAAGTGTACACAATGCAAATTGAACAAATAGAAAGAATTAGCCCAAAGTCATAATCGGCCTTTTAAACTTGTATGAATTTTTCTGTGAGATACTTTAACTTGGATTTCTTTTTATTAGACACCCAAACATTAACAAATATGTCCCTATTAGAACTTTTTTGATAACCGGCCAAAAATAAAAAGTATGTACAATACACTCGTGGATGATATGGAAAAATAATAAATTAAATGAGGACATGTAGCATTTCAGTCCAAATATTATTAAAAGAATACATTTTGAGTAAAAAAAGAAATATTATTGTTAAATCTATTAATATAATAAATTTAACCAAAAAAGAAATGAAAAGCCTAATTTCTACACCCCCATCCAACCCACCCCCTTCTTTTTCATATTCATTGCAGAATCTCCACTCCACCGTTGCCATCCCCCCATACCGCCCATCTCTTTCTCTTTCCCAAACCACCACCAGTTTTCTTCCTTAGATCCTCCTTCCCTTCCCTTTCTTCTTCTTCTTCGTCCACCTCAGGTTGCCGCCAAACCATTGTCAAAGTCCGACAGAAAAGCACCATAGAATGTCACCGGACCATCATCGAAATCCGACGACAAAAGCACCCCAAACAGGTGTCGGGCATAGATCTCTCTCCCTCTTTTTTTTTTTTTTTATTTTTCTTTCGCCATATTTTTTGTTTCTGAAAACACTTGTGTAAAATATTCCATTATCCAGATCTGAAAAATATAAAAAATTTGGCCGAAATTCTCATCAATGGTAGCTGAAAAATTATCTCTGTTGACCCTCTTTGCTTCATCCATTTCATCTAATATTCAAATTAATGTTTGCAAAATAGTTAATTTTTTAAGAAAGATACAATGGAATCCTGAGAGAAATAAGCTTTCACGGAGAATAAGAAAGTACCAAAGGTGAATAGTGGCTGAGAATGGTGGTTAGGTGGCAGGAATTGAAAGAAGAAGAACAACGGGAAAAACTTATTTGTAAAGAAATATAAATGAGAAATAAGCGGAAAGGAAAATAATTATTTAAAAAAAATATTACAATAGATCCACGCACTCAGAGTAAGTGAATATCCTTTAATGGACAAATATAATCAAACTTGTCCAATATAAAAACAGAAATCAAATTCCATCTAAAAGCGGTGCAACATAATTCTCATTCAAATCCAAATAAAATCAGTTCTTAACAATGATCTAAAAGTTCCAATTACTTTGAGTTCTGTCACGACCAGTACTTCTCAACTTCGAGACCGTGATTGTACCTAATATATCACTTGCTAGGCAAGTCAATGTTAGATATATCTATTAACCATTTTTAACAATTTTCAAATTAAATGACAGTAATAAAATCGAATACTAAAATACGAAAATAAACTAATAAGTGATGAAATCCAAATACAAATCCCGAAATTGGTGTCACGAATACATGAGCATCTAGAATACTACAAATAATGATTTGGAATAAACATAACTGTCTGAATCAAAATAAACAACTAAAATGAAGTACAAGTGGACTATAAGGCTGCGGACGCCGTGCAACTATACCTCAAGTCTCCTCTGATAGCTAGATCCGAGCATGTAATGACCCAGCCGGTTATTTTGACTATTGTAGCCTTGATCCCCTATTTATTGACTTCTCTATGTTATATTGTGATTATGTGATTTGCCGGAGGTGTTTGGTTCTGATTTCGAGTGAGTTTCAGAGCGAAATGGGACACAAAGTCTCTAAGTTGGAGTCTTAAGTTGATAGAGTTGACCGTAGTTTGACTTTTATGTAGACGACTTCGGAATAGAGTTTTGTCCGTCCCAATAGCTCTGTATGGTAATTTTGGACTTAGGAGCATGTCCGGATGTTGATTTGGAGGTCCGCAGGTCGTTTCGGCGTAAATTGGCGAAAGTTGGAAAGTTGAAGGTTTGGAAGGTTAGCCCATTTAGTTGGGCCACAAATGATGAGCCCACTTCATTAGGCCCAATATGTCATCTTCCTAGAGGCCCAGTTTGGTGCCACGTGTCAAATGACGTGGCATGCCAAGTCAAACGAAAAAGCCAATAGGATCATGCCACGTGTCAAAAAGACAAGGCATACCAAGTTAAATTAAAAGGCCAATGAAATCGCACCACATGTGCAAGTGACATGTGAAGTTAGCCTTAATTTCTGTCATGCTGATAGTTTCAGATTTGTGCGACTTCACCAAAGGTATAATATCTTGATGTAGGAACCTCGGAATCGCAAAACGTTTGATTTCTCAGAAACTAGAGTTCAAGATCTACAACATATCCGAAATTTAGATTTAAACACTTTCAGGATCGTTCTAGATGAGTTTTTGAAGTCGGCTCTATATTCTAATACACCAACAGTTTCATATTTTCGCAGTTTTACCTAAACTTTTGTATCTCGATGTTTGGATGTCGGAATTGAAAACCGTTTTAATTGATAGAAATTAGACTCAGAGAGATTCGTTCTCACCAAAAATCATAGTCCATGCCAGATTGTTCTAGGCAATACTTTGAACTCACTTTTTGAATGTGACACGCTTTGGTAGGTAACTATTATTCTTGTACTTGTATTTTTTTTATGCCTTCCTTTTTGTTGTTGTAGGCAATGGAGATATCTTCGTCAATAAGGTTAGACGCATATAAAAAGAAAAAATCATGGAAACAAATTTAAGGACAAATCTTCAACCTCATATGGAAGGACAAATCTATGACGGTATATGGAAGGACAAATCCATGACAGCATATAGAAGTATCAAATCCATGACGACATATAGAAGTATCAAATCCATGACAACATATAGAAGGATTAACTCCATAACAACATACAAAAGGATCAACTCCATAACCACACATAGAAGTATCAAAAGGAGTAGTAAATTTGCAACAATATATAGAATGACCAATTCATGGTAACCTATGAAAGGATAAATCCTCGACAGCATATAGAAGGATCAAATCTGTGACGAGACCAGCTCAAGGTGAAAAAGGGACTTAAATGTCCACCTTAAGATTGGAAAATTATAGTTCCTTTTAAGGACAAATATGTGAAGAGGCCAACTTAAGGTGCAAAGGGACTAACATGTCCACTTAAGATTGGAAAATTATAAAGCCTCAACTTAAAGGCTTGGTGGATTTTAAACTTCAACTTGAAGAATTATCAGACTTAAAGATTTTAACTTGAAGATTTGGAGGGCATACATATTTCAACTTGAAGACCGGTAAATATGACGACCGACGGACTTGAATATTTCAACTTGAAGACTTAGAGGGCTTAAATACTTCAACTTGAAGACCGGCGAGCTTGAAAACCGATGGACTTGAATACTTCAAACTGAAGGCGTAGCAGCCAAGACAAATTCAACTTGACTTGGCATTAAAAAAACTTCAACTTGAAGATTTGGCCTTCTACCAAAAGACTACATCCATCCATCAGAGATGCCAATTTGCTATTGAGGCTTGCCCCCATTGAACCATCAATCTTTGATAAGGCACAAAGTTCAACGAAAGAATACATGTAAGCCCGATTTTCTTAAGTTCCAATTTTATGGATTATATTCCATCATGCTTCATTCGAATAACGATTGGGGCAATATGTATCTTTTGATCTCATGCGACTGAACTTAGAATGAAACTCTAAGATGCCTACGTACCTCAGTGAAAAGTATCAAGTCATACCATAGTTCAGAATGGATGAGTTTTCTTTTTATCCTAACTTTTTCCTAGGCCGCCTCTTTCGAGGTTTTCAACCTAGCGGACTTTTTTTTCTTTGGGACGTATACAGTTTATACTCTTGCGGGTCGGGAGTGTAGGAACATACAGTTTAGGCTTGTGCGTCAAGGAGCATTGCAACTTTAAGGATAATACTTCTTCAAAAACTTGCCATTTATAGGACCGATTCTCTTGCCATCTGCATCAACCAGCTTGTAAGCCCCACTTGAGTAAACTTCTTGTACGACATATGGTCCATCCCATTTTGAAGTGAACTTCCCTACAGGTTTATAGGAAGTAATAATGGGTCTTCGTACGACAAGGACTTGATCTCCTACTTGAAAGGATCTCGGGCAAACTCTTTTATTGAAGGAGCGAGACAATCGAGCTTGATAACATTCCAGACTTTGTTGAGCTTCCAACCTCTCCTCATCAAGAGCCTCCAACTCTGCTAATCAAAGTCGAGCATTTTCTTCATCAGTGATCCCTTCTTGGGTAGCTAATCGTAATGAAGGTTTTTGACGATCGAGTGGTAAGACGGCTTCGACTACATAAACGAGTGCATAAGGGGTCGCTTGTGTTGGCATGTGGTGAGTTGTCCTATATGCCCACAGAGCTTCTTCCATACGGTCATGCCAATCTTGTTTGGATTTGGAGACAAATTTCTTTAATAAGTTGCATAGAGTCTTGTTGAATGCCTCAGCTAGACCATTGGCGGCAACATTGTACATAGAAGAGTTACGTTGCTTGAAGCCAAAGAGATCACAAATCTTGTTCATCAACCTATTGTCAAATGGCTTGCCATTATCCGTTATTGTGTAACGAGGAATGCCAAGGCGATAGATTATGTTTACTCTGATAAAACTTGCAACATTTGCCTTCTTTACTTCCTTAAGAGCCACATCTTCAAACCATTTTAAGAAGTAGTCAGTTGCAGCCAAGATGTGTCACGACCCAAAATCCATTAAAGGTCGTGATGGAGCCGGACACCGCTGCCAGGCTAGCCAAAAATAAATACTAACTTGGTTCTCATTTTAATATTTTTGAAATCATATTCCCTTCAATTAAATGGTGAAAGATGAAATTTATAAAATAAATAATAATATTTTTAACAATTCCAATACATAACAACCCATAATCATTCCAAAACCCGATGTCACAAGTGCATGAGCATTTACTAGGAATATAAAATAAAATACAATAGTTGTCCGGAATACAAATTGGACAGAAAAATGTAAGTATTCTAAAGGAGACTCTGCCAGCTGCAGATCGTAGTATAGAATGCAGCTCACCTAAGTCCCCGCCATAACCACGCCTCTGCGCCTACAAGGCCACTAGACATATATGCACTTGCACAAAAACATGCATCAAGTATAGCATGAGTACGTAAATCAACGCGTACCCAGTAAGTATTCCGCCTAACCCCGAAGAAGTACTGATGAGGGGTCGACTTCGATACTTACTAAGGGCCAACAATATGATAATATGAAATTCTAATTAAGCATGATATAAATAACAATAAAACTCAGAACAAGAAATAACTGAACAATTCATCACCATATTTAAGAATCCAAATCACTTCCTTCCTTTAAAACAAATAATCTTTCAAATAATGAATTTATACCAATTATAAAAGGCAATTCCACTAAGGACGTTTGGCCCGATCCAACATAAATGTAAACTGTGCACTGTCGAGGGTCGAACGGCACGAACCATAGATGCATCTATTATCCCGCTCGCGGATCATACATGTGACGCGGTTAAATATAAATTATCAATAAATCATAACTCTTTCTTGATTCTTTTCAAAATAAAGACAATTCAACTTGAAGCTTTTAAATCCTTAAAATCCTCGACTCAGTTTCATTTGATAACCCCGTTCGCGGATCATATTTGCGACACAGTCAAATATAAATTATCAATAAATCATAACTCTTTCTTGATTCTTTTCAAAATAAAGAGAATTCAACTTGAAGCTTTTAAATCCTTAAAATCCTCGACTTAGTTTCATTTGATACAATTAACAAATATAATCAAATAACGGTGTCCACAAAGCATGGTGTAAACCTAAAACTTCCCGGACATAAACATGGATAGTAGCTACGTACGGACTCTCGTCACTTTGTGCATACGTAGTCCCCACAAATAACAACACATATTAATTAAGTTCACGTATGGGATAAATTCTCTCTTACAAGGTTAGAAAGGAGAGTTACCTCGCTTATAAAGTTCCATAATCGGCTCCAACCCCTCTAACACCTCAAACCGATGCCCATCGCTCCAAACTAGTCAATTAAAATGCAACCCAATCAAAATGTACTCTAATACTCATAATTAATCAATTTATAACAATTTCCAACTCCGCTCGAAAAGTCGATAAAATCACCCTCAGGCCCACGTGCCTGGATTCCGAAAGTTTTCGAAGATAAACCTTACCCATATCACCACAAACTCAAATATATTATTTATTCCAAGTTCCATGTCCAATTTCGTGGTCCAAGTCCAAAAATATTCATTTCTAGGTTTCCTACCAAAATCCCAATTTTTTATAAATTTTCAAGCTTAAATCCTTATACAGACCATGCATTTAACTTGCAATGGATGGGAATCACTTACCTTGGCATTGGTGATGAAAATCCCCCTTCCAAGAGCTCCAAAAATTGCCCCTCCAAAAGTAAAATGGAGGAAAATGGCCGAATCTCGTCTTAAAATGACACTGCCCAGCCCGACTTCTTGCTTCTGCGGTCCAACAGCCGCTCCTGCGGCTCCGCACCTGCGGAAATTCCATCGCAGGTGCGGTTCAAGCTCGGCCCAACAGCCCCCCGCATCTGCGCCCCTTACGCATTTCTGCGCCTTCACTTCTGCAACTCTACGTGTGCACGTGCAGTCCCGCTTCTGCAAAATTCGACCGCATCTACGGTCCCAGCCTACCTCAGCCAGAACCGCTTCTGCGACCCTCTTGGCCGCTTCTGCAGCTCCGCACCTGCGGCCAAAACCTCGCAGGTGCGGTTACACTAGAAGGCAAATGCTTCAGTTTTCCTTACAAGTCCAAACTCGATCCGTTAACTATCCGGAATCCACCTGAGGCCCTCGAGACCTCAACGAAATATACCAACACGTCCCAAAACACACTGCAAACTTAGTCGAGGCCTAAAATCACGCTGAACAACATCGAAACTATGAATCACCCTCCAATCCAAACTTAATGAACTTTGAAATTCCAAACTTCTCCAATTGATGCCGAAACCTATCAAATCACGTCCGATTGACCTAAAAGTTTGCACACAAGTCATAATTGATATTACTGACATACTCCAACTCCCGGAATTGGAATCCGACCCCGATATCAAAAATTCCACTTCCGATGAAACTTCTCAAAAACCTTTAAATTTCTAACTTTCGCCAAATTACCCTAAAATGACCTACGGACCTCCGAATCCACTTCCGGACGCGCTCCCAATACCAGAATCGCGATACGGAGCTATTCACAGTCTTAGAACCCCAAACGAACATCGATAATATTGAAATACTCTTCAACCCAAATTTATGAAATTCTTTCAAAATGCCAACTTCCACAATAGGCGCCGAAACGTTCCCAGGTCATCCAAAACCCGATTCGGACACACGTCCAAGTCCAAGATCATCATACGAATCTGTTGGAACCTTCAAATCTTGATTCCGAGGTCGTCTACTCCAAAAATCACACTTTAGTCAATTTCTCCAACTTAAGGCTCCCAAAATTGTAATTTGTTTTCTTTCTAAATCAACTCCGAACTTCCCAAAATTAAATTCCGACCATGCGTACAAGTCATAATACCTGAAGTGAAACTGCTCAGGGTCTCAAACCGCTGAATGACGCACTACAGCTCAAAACAACCGGTCGGGTTGTTACATTCTCTCCCACTTAAAACATACGTTCGTCCGCGAACGTGCTAAGAACTGTTCTGGAGAAAACCTGGAAATCCTCCCTTTTTGCTAGTCAAATTAGCCTTAGAGCCAAATTACAACATCTGACATTCTCTACCAGGTCTGTTCCAACATACGAACACCGTATCTATCACTACATGATGTACCAACACATGATTGTATACCCTTATTGAATTTCTACCATGCATCACATAATTTACATGACCATAAATTACATGACCATAACAACAGCCGAAAACCCACGAATCCGATGCTCACAACACACCTCATGACTCATATACGTCCTGTTCCAAATCTTGAAATATTGCCACGACAGAGAAGATATGTAGAACTCATAGCCACATGCCGAATCACAATTTATGGAGTCTCTCCTCCCGACAAGAACCACTACCTCATTCTGGACTGAATATCAATATTTACTCTTTAATATGCTTCATATAAATCCGATCGCACTGATCCCAGGTCCAATAATCTCGTCTCACCCAGTACAAACTGTTCAGGCAATAAGCCACCTCAGACACTGCCAAAAGTCTCATAGGATACCACAATGTGCCAACAATCCACAAACTCGAATGTGGTACGTAAGGAAAAACGAACTTTGGAAAGAGTTACTCAACCCACGTAACTAATTAAACAATCGAAAGGATGTTATGAACCTTCCTCAAGAAATGAGAAGCAAAACACGCAATAATAAATATGGAAAACTATACTCAATAACACACTGTTGCGGCGTGCAACCCGATTCACACATGATACTGTTGCGGCGTGCAACCCGATCCAACCATGATACCCGTGGCGGCATGCCACCCGATCCAATCAACATATCCGTGGTTGCGTACCACCTGATCCAACCATAATAATATAAAGAAGACACACATCGAGCTGTAACGCTCATACACACAAAATGCCCGAATATCAACCATAAGCATGCCAAGTGCATAATACAAATCCTGGGGAGACGGGTAGGGTCACGCGCTACAAAACTCAAGCACCACTAAGGTGCGATATATGACCTGCATCTCGAGAGCCATCCTGCTCACATAATACCACAAATCATACGGGGTCTCAATACGAGTGAGAATAATCAAACCACCTCACAAACCACTTGGTATAATATAGATTACACGGGATAGCTGACGACAGGAATACCATCCAAGGCCCGAAGACCCTTCCGAAAACAACGCCATGCTGATATGAGCACATCCGGCCTGATATAGAGCCCACATTCACATTTAGATCTATTCACGGACCTCAAACTAATTCTTATCATACCATGCTTGGCTAAATAGCCCCTCAAGGACCCACGATAGCCCTTTTTCCCATGGCACACAAGAACAACCGTCGGATCCGAAACAATCTTTCACAACTCATAATCAAATAAACCAAGCGCCCTTCAGGCATAATTTCTCACATTAGCGATAGTACCACAATCTCCATACTTGGTTTTAAATCTTTAATCAATCAAGTGACTACATGTCACACTTATACAATCTTCCGTGGGATACATTCGCATGACCCTCCGCACAAGATAACAAGTCTACACGTCTGTAACACCGGTCACACTAATGTTGTAAAGAAAATAAAGAAGCTGCAAGTCAGTACACAAAGCCTCTTACACAGGACACCGATCTCAGGTGACGCTAAGGATAATACCAGCTTATTCTAAACATCTGAATTCTTCCTTGCATATCCGAGCTCCTAACATTCTTGTTGACATCAACTGCAACCTTGATCCTCAAATTCCAATTCCCATGCTGCTCACTGCACCTAACATACCAATACGCTAGAGTACCAGAATTTCATCATAACTCCCGAACCACCAATAGGGTACACACTTCATCATATAGAAACTTTTCACTTAACTCATTTCAGGAGAACCATTGCCACACGTGACTGAATTCCCATAACCGCAGAAAATGCAAACCTCGAGTGGTGGTCTAAACCACCATAATTCTTCCGGGATCCATCTACACATAACATGCCATAATACTCGAATGCCTCCAAAGAAAATCAATTACGGCGGCCATTAAACCTCGCATGTATCGCCACAAATTACATGTATAACTCAACACGCTGAAGGAACTGATCATTGCCACCATCATGCCAATTCAACCATAGCTAATCCGACTTCTTATAATTTACTCTAGACTTGCCTTAGGAATAATAATAGCCCCATTCAAAACATCATGAACCTAAATCTGTACTCATCCTGAGTGACCTTATTTCACGAGACCACGTTGCCTCCAAAACCCACGAACCATCTCATACCTTCCTTATGTGCATATTCGCATCTTCAACTGGTACACCCATTCTGAAAACCCCTCTAGGAACCTGATGTTATCTTCTCCCATTCCTCAAATGCCACATCACATACCGACGATAACATAGAATATTCCAAGTCCCCTTTTCCATAATCCGCTGCCAAAACTCGGTACTTAACCATACCACAGACTCGAAATCCTTAGGCACCGCACCTTAAATTTCGAACCTACTAGGACCATTATTTATGGTCACCCACTCTGACTTGTCCCCAAATATAATCAAACTCCAAGGCCCTGCTAGGACATGAACACCCTCTCAAAGAAGCAACCAGCTGATTTCCTCTCCTTATACATCACATCCACACGAAGCATAAACTCTGGGTCTTCCCAAAACCTGAACATGAACCGATAAGATCAAAGATAGCACACATTCCTCAAATCTTTTGCTCAAATTACCGCTGATGTTCTCTTTCCTTAGTCTTAATAACCCACCAATATGCCGATAACCAAAAATCTCACAAGTAGAAAACCATGCAATCCAATCGTTGGCGGTGGGGGCTCTCCCACTTAGCTTGAAGCTACCATTGCATGACCCTGGAACCTACCCATATTCCTTCTTTCTTACTGACATGACCTTGTGCAATCGACTCGCCAACTTCCTCAAAATCTTCCCGTTAACCATTTCATGAATGCCTTGAATCACTAGCCACATTTACATATTGGACCTCTTACCGGATAGCCAATAAAATTCTTCGTAGAGGTTTTATCAACACCACGCAACAGTTAACCTGCTCACCAGAAATAACCCACCTGAGGAAATTCCATGCCGACATCTTCCAACAATGCTGCACCGAGTACAATTACCACGAAACTAATAAACCATCATGAGCTCGTGCTCATTCACCGGCTGTACAAGCCCGTTCACTCCCCATTGGCATCAACTAAACGTGTGACAATATATCCCAATCCAAAGTCATGCTGTATCCTTCTTCATATCATGCAACTCTTTTCCGTCGTATCAAACCCTTCTCTGTATAGCAGCCAATATTCCAAATTAAGTTTGTAAACTTAGTCACTGTCCACCATGAGTTCCAAATCACTCTAAACTTTTCCCAAGGCGTATAGTCATCCTACCACAGAACTAATATGCTACTCTGCCACTCTCCCACTTTGGTCAAACCCTCTCCTTTAAGCAACTACCCGACATCTGTTTCTCACACTTGGCCTTTGTCACGACCCAAAATTTCCCACCGACGGGACCGTGATGGCACCTAACATTTCACTTACTAGGCAAGCCAACATTAGAGAATCATTTACCAATTCCTTATTTCCGTTCAGTAATTAGCAATAATTAACTAATATGAAAAATAACAAGTGCGGAATATCATAAATCTGTATTAACTACTACCACCCGGATCTGGAGTCACAATTCACGAGCATTCTAGAACTTACTACAAGTAATAGTCTGAAAGAAATACAACTGTCTGAATGAAAGAAAATAGTAGAACATAAAAAGATAGACGGGGACTTCAAGGTCTGTGAATGCCGATAGCAAATCTTGATCAACTTGAGCCGGTATCAAAATCTGCACAGAAAGTGCAGAGTGCAGCATCAGTACGCAAATCAACCTGTACAATTTAACAGTGTATACGCAAATAACAGGAATGAAGAACTAAACAGAAAATGTCGGGAGGGGAAACATATTGAGATGAATACAAGATAAAGAACTACAATAGAATGATCACCGGAGCAGTCAATATACCATGAATCAACAGGGATAGTGAATACAATAAGGAAAAATGCACGGCATCACCCTTCGTGCTTTTACTCTCAATCTCACCATAAAATTAATTGAAACGACACATCATCACCCCTCATGATTTTACTCTCATATCATGGCACGGCATCATCCTTCGTGCATTAACACTCACAATATGGCACGGCATCACCCTTCGTGCATTAACACTCACAATATGGCACGGCATCACCCTTCGTGCATTAATACTCACAATATGGCACAACATCACCCTTCGTGCATTAACACTCCCCTTACCATAATGCAATGCATAAATAACAACAGAGAGATAGAATAACAAGTACAAACCTTACTTCAACATTTGGTTCCATAATATCAATCTCAACTTTGAAATAAAAACTGAGTTATCACCAGAAAAATCCGTAAATATGATAAGAACGATAATTTGGACAACACTAGTATAACACGTAGCAATTTGGCATAGGAATGAGACAATATCAGAAAAAAATAGAGAAACATGAAAAACAGGTAAATTGGCGGCGCATAGGTACTCGTCACCTCACATATACGCTGCTCACATGAATTTCATTTAGCAAATAATCTAAGGTTCCTAATTCCCTCAAGTCAGGGTTAGACACAACACTAACCTCGCTCTGAAGGCCACTTAATTCTCAATCACTACTTTTCTTTTAGAATTAACCTCCAAACCACTCGTATCTATTCAAAAATGACTCAATAATTTCAAATATTGCTAAAGGAATCAATTATATTGCATAAATTAAATTTTCCAATTTTTCTCCAAAAAGTCGAAAAATCGACCCCGGGCCTGCTTGATCAAAACCTGAGGTTCGGACCAAAATCTTTTTACCCATTCACCCTCGAGCCCGAATATGTAATTAGTTTTGGAATCCGACCTCAAATTGAGGTCTAAATCCCCAAATTCTCGAAATTCCTATTTTCTACCCTAACCCCTAATTCTACCATGAAAACTCTAGATTTTAGGTTAAAAATTCAAGAAATGTAATGGGTAATTGAAAGAAAATGGCTTAGAGTCACTTACCAATAATTTGGGGAAGGAATGACTCTTGAAAAATCGCCCCTCACCGTTTGGTTTCTGAGAAAAATGAGTTTTTTGGCAAAAATCCCGTTTTGGATTCTGTTAAGTGCTGGGCGACAGTGTTCATCGCGTTCGCGAAGAGTATGGGCTGCAAAGCCTTCGCGTTCGCGTAGGCTACCCTTCCCTGGTCTTCACGTTCGCGATACATTGCTCGCGTTCGCGATGAAGAAAAGGCTGACTACCCCTCCCCAGTGCCTAACGCTACGCGTTCGCGATGGGCTTGTCGTGTTTGCAAAGGGTAACGCCCCCATCGCTTCGCGTTCGCGACCAAGTTTTCGCGTTCGCGAAAAAGTGATCCTGAGCTGCCCAGTTTACTCTTCGCGTTCGCGAGAGTACCATCGCGAACGCGAAGAAAGACATGCCAGAACACAGATTCTGCACGAAAACAAGATTTCCAAAGTCCAAAACATCCCGTGGCCTATCCGAAACTCACCCGAGCCCTCGGGGCTCCAAACCAAACATGCACAAGTCTAAAAATATCAATTCGCCAAAATAACACCTAGAACTCTAAATTTAGCACCAATTCAAATGAAATTCTCACGAACACTTTAAAATTTCTATTTTCTCAACTGGACGTCCGAATCACGTCAAATCAACTCCGTTTCTCACCAAATTTCACAGACATGACTTAAATATCATAATGAACCTGTACCAGGCTCCGGAACCAAAATACGGACCCGGTACTAACAATGCCAAACATCAATAAATTCATAAAAATAATTAATTTTCAGACTTTTAATTTTCATCAGAAATTCATAACTTGAGCTAGGGACCTCCGAATTTGATTCCGGGCATACGCTCAGGTCCCATAATTTGATACGGACCTACCGGAATAGTCAAAGTACGGATCCGGACCCGTTTACCAAAAATATTGACCGAAGTCAACAATAATAAACTTTTAAGGCAAACATTCTTATTTTTATTAGTTTTCAACATAAAAGTTTTCCAGAAACCTGCCCGGACTACGCACGCAAATCGAGAAGGGTAAAATTGAGATTTTTAAGTCTTAAGAGCGCAGATTCAAGTTCTAAAACATAAGATGACCTTTTGGGTCATCACAACCTTCTAGAAGTTTAACCACCGCAAGACACCTCCAACATGTTCTTCCTCATTCTTCGCTGCCCAGTTGTTGCCTTAAATCAAAATCCATCTCTGTAGCACCTTAACCAATAGATCGCTACCAACTTTAAACCTTTCCAAGGATCATCTTCCTTGAGCTCTCAACACCCGGACCACCGATTAAGTCTTGCACCACCGCACACTGCGATCTCTGACAGCCGCTTCCCCGGCACTGTTTCACACCACCGTGCCCGAAGGCAAATTGATGAAGACCATAACACTGGCAAACATAAAACATTCAATACAGGGCGACGACACCACATCACAGATGAAAATTCCACCATGCTCGAAATACCAAGTCTCGTTACTCTGTCAACCCAAACCTAAACATCCATAGTCCGATTGCCTTTCCTTTGCCGGAAATAAAATACTGGATCTCTGAATTATGCACTGAGTAAACCTCATTTCCAAGTCATTCACTGCTTCGACGCATAGACAAACATCCTACTGTTACACAAACACGGTGAGATAGCAACACACGAATCGTCATAACAATCAATGCCAAACCTCAAAACCTTAGGTAATACTAATACCGAGCAGCAACGACAGAACGACCTTCCGCAAGGCAACGACAATAGCCCAATCAAATACGCATGGAGAAACATCCTGCACTACATCTGTAGTACCATTAAAATTCCTCGATTCCCAATTTAGAACAAGCGCTTCACGTCGCATAAGACTGAATAGGAAGGGAATGAAGGCATTAGCCTCAAGAAATCGGATCGCACGATGAGGAATCAAGAAGGGAAGTGCTCCTAATAGTCCTGTAGACTCTCGAAGATAAGTACAGATGTCTCCGTACCGATCCGCAAGACTCTACTAGACTCGCTCATGACTCGTGAGACCTAAATGAACCTAGTGCTCTGATACCATGTTGTCACGACCCAAAATCCATTAAAGGTCGTAATGGCGCGGGACACCGTTATCATGCAAGCCAAAAATAAATACTAACTAGGTTCTCATTTTAATATTTTTGAAATTATATTCCCTTCAATTAAATGGTGAAAGGTGAAATTTACAAAATAAATAATAATATTTTTAACAATTCCAATACATAACAACCCATAATCATCCCAAAATCCGGTATCACACGTGCATGAGCATTTACTAGGAATATAAAATAAAATACAATAACTGTCCGAAATACAAATTGGATAAGAAAAATATAATTACTCTGAAGGAGACTCTGCCGACTGCGGATCGTAGTATAGAATGCATCTCACCTAAGTCCCCTCCATAACCGCGCCTCTGCGCCTACAAGGCCACTAGACATATATGCACCTGCACAAAAATGTGTAACAAGTATAGCATGAGTGCATAAATCAATGCGTACCCAGTAAATATCCCGCCTAACCCCGAAAAAGTAGTGACGAGGGGTCGACTTCGGCACTTACTAAGGGCCAACAATATGATAATATGAAATTCAAATTAAGCATGATATAAATAACAATAAAACTCAGAACAAGAAATAACTGAACAATTCATCACCATATTTAAGAATCCAAATCACTTCCTTCATTTAAAACAAATAATCTTTCGAAGAATGAATTTATACCAATTATAAAAGGGAATTCCACCGAGGACGTTCGGCCCGATCCAACATAAATGTAAACTATGCACTGCCGAGGGTCGAACAACATGAACCATAGATGCATCTATTACCCCGCTCGCGGATCATACATGCGACGCGGTCAAATATAAATTATCAATAAATCATAATTCTTTCTTGATTCTTTTCAAAATAAAGACAATTCAACTTGAAGCTTTTAAATCCTTAAAAGCTTCGACTTTGTTTCATTTGATAACCCCGCTCGCGGATCATACTTGCGACGCGGTCAAATATAAATTATCATTAAATCATAACTCTTTCTTGATTCTTTTCAAAATAAAGAGAATTCAACTTGAAGCTTTTAATTCCTTAAAATCCTCGACTTAGTTTCATATGATACAATTAACAAATATAATCAAATAACGGTGTCCACAAAGCATGGTGTAAACCTAAAACTACCCGGACATAAACAGGGATAGTAGCTACGTATGGACTCTCGTCACTTCGTGCATACGTAGCCCCCACAAATAACAACACATATTAATTAAGTTCACCTATGGGGTAAATTCCCTCTTACAAGGTTAGAAAGGAGACTTACCTCGCTCTGAAGTTCCATAATCGGCTACAAAGCCCTCTAACACCTCAAACTAATGCCCGTCGCTCCAAACTAGTCAATTAAGATGCAACCCAATTAAAATGTACTCTAATACTCATAATTAATCAATTTATAATAATTTCCAACTCCGCTTGAAAAGTCAATAAAATCAGCCTCGGGCCCACGTGCTCGGATTCCAAAAATATTTGAAGATAAACCTTACCCATATCACCACAAACTCAAATATATAATTTATTCCAAGTTCCACGTACAATTTCGTGGTCAAAATTCAAAAATATCCATTTCTAGGTTTCCTACCAAAATACCAAATTTCAACAAATTTTCAAGCTTAAATCATTATACAAACCATGTATTTAACTTACAATGGATGGGAATAACTTACCTTGGCATAGATGATGAAAATCCCCCTTCCAAGAGCTCCAAAAATCGCCTATCCAAAAGAAAAATAGAGGAAAATGGCCGAATCTCGTCTTAAAATGACACTGCCGAGCCCGACTTCTCGCTTCTGCGGTCCAACAGCCGCTCTTGCGGCTTCGCACCTGCAAAAATTCCTTCGCAGGTGCGGTTCAAGCTCGGCCCAACAGCCCCCCGCATCTGCGTCCCTTACGCGCTTCTGCGCCTTCGCTTCTGCGACTCCAAGTGCGCAGGTGCGGTCCCGCTTCTGCGAAACTCGACCGCATTTGCAGTCCCAGCCTACCTCAGCCAGAACCGCTTCTGCGACCCTCTTGGCAGCTTCTGCGGCCCTCTTGGCAACTTCTGCGGCTTTGCACCTGCGGCCAAAACCTCGCAGGTGCGGTTACACCAGAAGACAGATGCTTCAGTTTTTCTTCCAAGTCAAAACTCGATCCGTTAACCATCCGGAATCCACCCGAGGCCCTCGGGACCTCAACCAAATATACCAACACTTCCCAAAATACACTACGAACTTAGTCGAGGCCTCAAATCATGGCAAACAACATCAAAACTACGAATCACCCTCCAATCCAAACTTAATAAACTTTGAAATTCCAAACTTCTCCAATCAATGTCAAAACCTATCAAATCACGTCCGATTAACCTCATATTTTGTATACTCCAGCTTTCGAAATCGGAATCCGACCCCGATATCAAAAAGTCCACTTCCGGTCAAACTTCTCAAAAACCTTCATATTTTTAACTTTCGCTAAATGACCCTAAAATGACCTACAGACCTCCGAATCCACTTTCGGACGCGCTCCTAATACCAGAATTGCCATACAAAGCTATTCTCAGTCTCAGAATCCCAAACGGATATCGATAACATTGAAATGCACTTCAACCCAAATTTATTAAATTATTTCAAAATGCCAACTTCCACAATAGGCGCTGAAACGTTCCACATTCATCCAAAATCCAATCCGGACATATGTCCAAGTCCAAGATCATCATATGAACCTGTTGGAACTTTCAAATCCTAATTCCGAGGTTGTCTACTGCAAAAATCACACTTTAGTCAATTTTTCCAACTTAAGGTTCCCGAAATTGGAATTTGTTTATTTCCAAATCGACTCTGAACTTCCCAAAATTAAATTTTGACCACGCGTACAAGTCATAATACCTGAAGTGAAGCTGCTCAGGGTCTCAAATCGCTGAATGACGCGCTAGAGCTAAAAATGACCGATCGAGTCGTTACAAGATATATAAATGCCCACTAGAGGACATTGGCAGTGGTCCAACAACATCAAATCCCCAAGCGTCAAACTGCCAGGATGCAACAGTCAGGTGTAACACTTCAACATGCTGATGAATAAAATTCGCATGGAATTGGGAAGCCTTGCATCTTCGAGCGTAGTCCAAGTAATCTTTTACCATCATTGGCCAATAATATCCCATCCTTTTTTTATGAAAGTGGATCTTTGGTCTAGACTGGTGTGATCCACATTCCCAGAATGTACTTCTTGCAAAGCTTGGATTTCTTCATCTTCCCCTAAGCATCGCAAGAGTACTCCCTCGAATGACCTTCTGTATAGAATATCTTTGTAGTAAAGGAAGCGAGATGCACGACGACGGATTTCAGTCCTTCTCGTCGGATTTTATGGAAGTATCCCACAACTTAAGTAGTCGATGATAGGCTATCTCCATTCTTCCTTCTCAGCTTTAGAAATGGCCACAAGATGCTCGAGTTCATTTTCTTCACTTTCACCCTCATTTGGCGGCGGTACTACCCATTTTTGGCATATAGTAACTTGCGCTTGATTAGGTAGGGTTAGCGATGAAGCTAGGGTAGCTAAAGCATCAACCTTCTTGTTTTCTTTCCTAGGCACATGTTGAATAATCACATCACCAATCCATCCCATCAATTTCTTAGCATAATTATGATAAGGGCGTAGCTCAAGTTTCTTGACCTCGTAATTACTTAAAAGATGATTGACTACTAACTGGGAGTCACCAAAGACTTGCACTTGCAGCTGCTTCATATCAACAATCATTTCAAGCCCAAGTATTAATGCTTGATACTCATCAACATTTTTGGAACAGAGTTGTGTCAAGGTGAAGGAGTAGGGCAAGACTTCGCCTTGGGAAGTGACAAATACTATGCCAGCACCAGCTCCTCCGCGATGCACAGCACCATCAAAGTACATCTTCCATGAAGGTTGAACTTCAAGGACTATTGAGTCCTTATCATGTAGTTCGTCAGTTAGCTCCAAGTCATCAAGTATCGGATGATCTGCCAAGAAATCTGCCATGCTTGTCCTTTTACAGCCTTTTGAGGGATGTACAGAATCTTGAATTGTTGAAAATGGAGGTACCATCTCGCTATTCGATCACTAAGAACAAGTTTTCATATCACGAACTAGATGGGATTTGCTTTAGAAACAAGACGAACAACATGAGCTTGAAAGTAGTGCTTCAACTTTTGAATTAAGAAAGATAGCGACAAACACAACCTTTCAATTGGTGAGTAATTCAACTCGTTTGGTGTCATCATCCTGCTCAAGTAGTAAAGAGAGTTTTCTTTCCCCGCACTATTTTCTTGGGCCAACAGTGCTCCAGCATACCTTCCTTGCACCGCAATTTATAGTATCAATGGCTCTCTATGTATAGGGGTTGCTAAAACTGGAGGCTTCATCAAGTAGGATTTAATGCTCTCAAAGGCATTGCTACACGCTTGGTCCCATTTGAAAGGGACACCTTTCTTCATAAGGCGACTGAATAGTTTCCACCTCCCACCTTGGTTTGAGATGAGTCTCCTAAGGTACGCTAACTTTCCTTGCAGACTTTTCAATTCGTGAATATCCCGAGGCTCAGGCATTTTCAAGATTGCATCTACTTTGTCTTGATCAATTTCAATCCCTCGATGTCGGACAATGAAACCAAGGAACTTTCCAAAAATAACTCCAAAGGAGTATTTCAATGGATTCATCCTAAGTTGGTACCTCTGGAGCAACTCAAAAACCATTCTCAAGTCTTTCAAGTGGTCGCCCCTCTTTATTGATTTTACCACCAAGTCATCCACATAGCATTCGAGATTTTGTGGAGAAGGTCGTCAAAAATATTCTGCATAGCCCTTTAATAAGTAGCACCAACATTCTTCAAGCCAAAAGGCATTACCTGTAATAATAAATACCCTTGGGGGTGCGGAATGCAGTAAGCTCTTCATCTTTTGGTACCATGCAAATTTGGTTATTGCCCGACGAACCTTCCATAAATGACATTTCCTCATACCCATTAGTAGTATTGATCATCAGCTCTAGAGTAGGAAGCGGGAATTCATCTTTGGGACACGCATTGTTGAGATCCCTGAAGTCAACACACACTCGAATCTGGCCATTCTTCTTCCTTACAGCAACAATACTTGAAACCCAGGTTGGGTATTTAACTTCACGAATAAATCCAGCTTCAATGAGTTTGTTAACTTCGATTTCAATCAGGGGAACCAAGTCCAGCCTAAAGCACCTTTGATCTTGCTTAACAAGACGAGCGCCATTCTTGACTGCAAGGTGATGGGCTGCTACTTTAGGGTCCAAGCCAGGCATCTCTTTGTAACTCCAAGCAAAGACATCCCTAAACTCCTTGAGTAACTCAATATAAGTGTTTTTTCAATCAACTTCTAGTAAAGCACTTAGGTAGGTGGGTCTTGGTTCTTCATCAGTGCCAAGGTTAACTTCTTTTAAGGCATCAATTGTTGTCTTCACCCTTTCTTCAAGTTCATGTGGAGCATATTTTGCATCTTCATTTTCTTAAGGGTCCTCATCGTTGAAGGATATGTGATAACACGGTGAAACATCCTCCACTTTCTCATCATCCTCTATTAGAGATGAAACAATATTCTAGCCTAGTGCAGTAACATGATACGAAAAACCCATGATTTTTTCATCTTGACCGCGTTCCTTAGTGAAGACCACAGTATACGGCTTTACCTTCAGTACTTCTTTTCATGAAACCACATGTTTTGTTTGTCACCTCATTCTAGAAGGAACCGAACTTTGGAAACCTTAGAGATCTTCCGGATTCTGGGCGAAGCGGGTGTTCTTATGCTTTGATAATTTCTCAGGAACTTGTTCCCCTTTTTTAGTGGTCCCAATCTCTCAAATATGGAAGTCCTCACAGTTGATTTTCCAAGCCGATCAAAGACAGAAGGCCTGCTAGAAGCGACAGATTCGTCTTCTACAGTGATATAACTGTTGCTCACCCTTCTTATGGATATATGCACTGGTGACGGTTGCAAACCTTCACGTGGTTGCCTCGTAGAAGATTATGATGGGAGCTTCCCTAACTTTGATGGCTCATTGGGATTGTATCTAGCTTTTGCAAATAGCATGTAAGCATTAGGGTCAAAACTTTCATCTATTCGCTTTGTAGGGAGTGCCACAAACCCTGTAAGTGGCGTTGAGGACAACTTTATAGCCTCAATTCATTTGATCGGAAGAGTTAACCCCTTTAGCATGTTAGTTTGGAGATTAGATGATTCACCTTCATCTTTCTTCTTTTTAGGGACATATTGGAGCGCAGGAGTTACTTTCTTTCCATAAGACACACTATCCCCTCTATAAGATTTATTCGAGTTAGGTTATACCTCCTCCGTAACAGCTTTAGCTTTACCAGCAGTCACCTCAGCTATTTTACTCATGGGCTCATCATTCTTGCTTTTCATGACATCATCAACTTTTAGCTCTTTCACAATGCGGTTCTTCAAGTAGAACTTTGCATCAGCGAAGTGTGATTCTACATCGGTGAATGGCTCGTCATCAGCAACTATCTTCTTCTCAACTTCTCCCTCGTAGTACTTCAAACATTGATGGTAGGTAGATGGAACCACTTTATTCTCATGTATCCAAGGTCTTCCAAGCAAGACATTGTATGAAGTCTTTGCATCAATCACATACAGCCATGCACTTGATTGCATATCTTCAATGGTGATTCCCAACCTGATCGCACCTATGGCTCTTTGGCCCCCTTGGTTGAATCCTTGAATAATGACATGACTTTCCGAAAGTTCGTTCATGGGAATACTAAGTTCTTTCATAGTGCGAATTGGCAAAATGTTCATTGAGGATACTCTATCAACCAAAATTCGATTTACCCTTTCATCGCGCATATAGCCAACCAGGTACAACGGGCGGTTATGAGGAGTATCATCTAGTAGAAGATCGTTCCTCGTTTCTCGCAAGCATTAACTTCTTGAGGAATAGATTCGATGAGATTTTCTAAAGATGGTGATGATAATAGATAATCACTCTTTTCTTCCCCTTTGTCAGCATGGCAACAACAAGGATCAATACCCTCATGGGAAATCTTCGTGCATAACGAACTTGATAAGAACTCCTCCAAGGTCACTGGATGTCGTGGTTTTTGAGGATGGTGCACCTCCACTTTTGTTTTTTTCAAATGCTTAACTGGATTCCATCTCCTTGGTATTTTCACCATTATTTTCCTTGTTTGTTGTTCAATTGATTCTTTTTGTGGGCTCCTTTTGTGGCACCTACGACGAGTCACCAACGTCCAACCCTCATCATCATCATAGTCGTCTACTTTGACTTTGTTATTCTCCAATAATTCTTCATCTTTGATTTCTTTTAAAATACATAGCTCATTTAGACTGAATGAGCCAAAGGTAATAGAGACTTGGTTCGCACTTGCCTTCTTATCTTCAAGCACGATCTTCTTTTCCCTGGCCAAGTCCATAACTTTGTCCTTGAAGACAAAGCACTTCTCCAAAGGGTGGCTCACGAGTCGATGGTATTTGCAGTAATTTGGGTCATTCATTTTACCAGCTTCATTTAGATGCTTTATCTCCATAAGCTCAATGAGATTTAACTCGAGGAGTTCTTCAAAAATTACTGGCACATCAGAATCCAGAAATGGGTACTCCTTCTTTTGCATTTCTTTTAGAGTCAACTTTCCACTTGATTTATCTTGAAAAGAAGTGGATTTCGTACTCTGCTTCTTGCTTACCTTCGTTGTGAACTTCACAAGTGATGTGTTGAGATTCATAGCTTCTTTGTTTTCAAACTTGGGTGCAAACTTTCTCCATTTCCTGACATCTAGCTTGTCGTTCCCTTTGCGAGGCTCATAGATAGGTAGCCTTTTGTTTCCAGCGGAGGCCATGCTTAACTTCATGTCATGGGCACGAGTCGCAAGTTCTTAAAATGTGCTAGGCTTGATACCTTGCAAGATGTAGCAGAGTCCCCAATGAATGCCTTGGATGCACATCTCTATGCTCGAAGCTTCACTAAGTCTGTCTTTGCAGTTGAGGCTTGCATTCCTCCAACGATTGATAAAGTCGATAACTGGTTCACCCTTTTGTTGACGAGTATTTGTAAGTTCTATCATACTCATAGTACGTCTCGTGCTATAAAAGTAATTGAGGAAATCTTGCTCTAGTTGATCCCAGCTATCAACAGATCCAACCTCAAGGTATGTGTACCAATCAAAAGCATTTTCTTTTAATGAGCAGACAAACTTCTTAACGAGGTCATCTCCATAAGTCCCAGCATTGTTGCATGTCTCAACGAAGTGCACCACATGTTGCTTTGGATTGCCTTTGCCATCAAACTGTTGAAAATTTGGAGGTTGATAGCCAGCAGGCATCTTCAATATATCGATCCTTGAAGTGTACGACTTTGCGTAGGTAAAAGAGGACTTAGAAGCAACTTCATATTTGTTTTTTATAGTCCCTTCAATGAACTCCTTTAGTTGATTGATTGGAATCATCACTTCCGAAGAGGCTGGAATTTCCTTAGTGGATGTAACTTGTCATGGGGGAGGATCAATCTCTTGAACATTTGGGAGTTTTCCAAGTGCATGGGTGGATTCTTCTTCCATTAAGATTCTCACCATGTCTGTTAGCTTGTCAATTCTAGCATCTTGATTTTGCATGCACTTGGTCAAGCCAGCGATTGCTTCCGTCAAGTTTGCCAATTGCTCTTCCACAGATGAAGTGTTTGTCACCATGGGTTGCATGATTGTTGTAGATGATGGGGAGTAGCATGTATTATCACACAGATTGATTCTCAAATGGCTCACAATATGCGGTGTAAGTGGGGAAGATCCATCACTTGAAATATCATCATCTTCCTTCACAATGGAGTTCTTGGATTCGGAAAGGTCAAGCAGAGCAAGAGTTTTCTTGATCTTATCAGAAATATCGCTTCCTCCTTCGGATACGTTCGTAGAGGATCTTGCTTCTTTTGAGGATGAAGATCCAAAAATAGGGGTTGATGTAGACGACACATGGAGTGCTTGTTATCTCAAAGAGTTTGCCTTGCTCCTCATAATGAGTCCAAAGCTTCCAAAGGTAATATCGAGGATGTTTTTCATATCAGCATAGAACCTGAAGTTAGCAGTCTTGGTGGATGTTGATCTGGAGTTGATTTTCTTTGAAGCAATTTCGACGTTCTTGAACTTTGGTGATTGAAAAATTGAGATGAGAGGTAGAGATTGTTGGTACCAGCTCTGCCCTTAATCTCTTATCTCACAATCAAATCTGCAAAATTTGAAGCCAATTACAATGATGGTCTCAAGGAGGGGGCAACATTTCTTGTTCTTTCCAATTGCGGATAAACAGCAAGATCATGCACCAAGTGGTTATTTACTAAAGTTGAACGAGCGAGACACATCTCGCCAAAGTTTCAAAGTTGCATGAAGGAGAAGCTGAAATCAAGTAATTGTATTGTCCTATGTGAATTACGTCGACGCCCCGACCTAGCTTGGTGGTTCTTGCCAAGGATCATAACTTCTTTGTGGTAAACACATGCTGGGGGCATCCTTTTGGGAGGCGTGTATATCTTGACTTTCTCAAGGAGTCAAATTATTTACCTTGACTCCTAAAAGGATTCAAATTTCTATATGTGATATGTTCAAGTTGGTATAGACGTGGTGTGCTGTGGATAGGAGATTTCGAAAGAATCTGATTTGTCATGACAATTTTTCTAAAATGGAAAATATCTTGTCTTAGAAAGATTCGATTAGAGAGCGGTGCTGATAGCTTTGGAATTTATATTCAAGTACAAATTTAATTCTTGAATACCAAAGTTGGTGCAACCTTGACTCCTTGCAAAAGTTGCTTAATCTACGTTGATGTGTTTGTCTCTATACAAAACAAGTACACATCTGCCAAGGCCATCACACTTCATCCCTAAATTGAAGAAGTTCCAGTAAGGCCATCATACCTTATTGATGTGGTTGGTCGTTCACCAACTTGGCAAAATTGTTCAATTCAAAATACTCGTTGGAATCCAATGGAGCAGGTGCAAGCATAATATACTATTGCCATAGTTAATACTTCAAACCTTAGTCTTTAAGGTTCGAAAAGTCTACACCTCGTCAAGGCTTAAAGTAGGGAGCACTTGTAGACATCAAAATTTTATTATATTAGGATTTGGGCTAGATTATTAAGTTGGGCACCTATGCGACAAGTCCATTTAGCTTGGTCAAGCCCGAGAGTCCATTAGGATTTCTTGGAGACTACTCTACCCTAAACCCTAATTCATGCCTATAAATAAGGCTACATATATCCTTCAAAAATAATCTCAACAATTCCATAAACTCTCGGATTATGCACAAAGAGATCAAATATACGATCTCTGAAATTCTATAAAACTATTGGAATATTCTTTAAGAGATTAAAGACATGTCAAATATGTCTTGCTTAAAGTTCTAGCAACATTCAATATCCAAATGGATTGTTGCTACATGCTTCTTGATCATCATACATCAAGAAGATGCATATCATCCTACATATGAAAAATACGTCGCTTCAGCCCTCGAATTATGAATAATAAATCGGAGGAAAGAATCAAGGGATAAACAGAGTTGTAACCCGCAATGTTTATCAATAAAATCCTTTTTTCTTTATAGTTGTTTGTAATTATAGTTTTATTTTCCTACAAAAATTTGTTGCAAACAAATTGGCACGCCCGGTGGGACCAGTTCTGCCCTTCATCTCTTCCTCCTGTAAATCGAAAACTCCATGCGATGGTCGAGTACTTCGAGTCTCATCTTCAAGTTTCGGCAAGCCTACACCCCGACAAACGTTGAAGTAGGGGGGCATTTGTAAACATCGAAATTTTAACGGATCAAGCTAAATCCTAAATTAAAGATACTATAGGACTCTTGAAATCCTAAGAGTCTATTAGGGTTGCTTGGAGGTTACTCTACCCTAAACCTAACGCACACCTATATAAAGAGATACATATTCCCTTGAAGAGATATTTCAAAATTACCATAAATTCTTGGGATATTCATAAAGAGATCAAAATTTGGCTGAATACTTCTTGACACTCAAATAGTTCAAGAAGCTAGAGATCAAATACATCCCCGGGAGGTCTGCCCATCCTACATTCGAGAAATACGCTACTTCAGCCCTCGAATCACAGAGATAATCAGGAGAGAAGAATCAAGGGAGAAAAAAAAAATTATACACAATGATTAGTAAAAATATTTTTATCTTATTTTGTGATTGCAGTTTATTTTTCATATCTTGAAAATTTATTGCAAACAGACATATCTAATATACTAAAAATATATTTTTTACTTGTTCACTTTAATAAATCAAGAAAAAATTAAATATTTTTAATTTAGCCTTATTGTTACGTAACAATTTCTCGAACTGTGAGTAGTAGTAGTCAAATTTCGATTTCTAAAATACCATTAATAGGAAAAATCTAGTAAAATATAAGGAAAGTGTACACAATGCAAATTGAACAAATAGAAAGAATTAGCCCAAAGTAATAATCGGCCTCTTAAACTTGTACGAATTTTTCTGTTAGATACTTTAACTTAGTTTCTTTTTATTAGACACCCAAACATTAACAAATATGTCCCTATTAGAACTTTTTTGATAACCGTCCAAAAATAAAAAGTATGTACAATACAATCGCGGATGATTGAGTAAAAAAAGAAAAATTACTGTTAAATCTATTTATATTATGAATTTAACCAAAAAAGAAAAGAAAAAACCTAATTTCTACACCCCACCCAACCCACCCAACCCACCCTATTCTTTATCTTCTCCATTGCAGAATCTCCACTCCCTCGTTGCCGTCCCCCATACCGCCCATCTCTTTCTCTTTCCCAAACCACCACCTGTTATCTTCCTCAGATCCTCCTCTACCTCCCTTTCTTCTTCGTCCACCTCAGGTTGCCGCCAAACCATTGTCAAAGTCCGACAGAAAAGCACCATAGAATGTCACCGAGCCATCATCGAAATTCGACGACAAAAGCACCTCAAATAGTTCTCGTGCATAGATCTCTCTCTCCCTCTCTCCCTCTCTTTTTTCTTTTTATTTTTATTTCACCATTTCTTTTGTTTCTGAAAACACTTGTGCAAAATATTCCATTATCCAGATCTGAAAAATATAAAAGATTTCGCCAAAATTATCATCAATGTTTGCTGAAAAATTATTATTGTTGACCCTCTTTTCTTCATACATTTCATCTTATATTCAAATTAATGTTTGCAAAATAGTTAATTTGTTAAGAAAGAAATAATGGAATCCTGAGAGAAATAAAATTTTACGGAGAATAAGAAAGTACCAAAGGTGAATAGTGGCTGAGAATGGTGGTTTGGTGGCAGGACTTGAAAGAAGAAGAATAATGGAAAAAAATTATTTAAAAAGAAATATAAATGAGAAATAAGCGAAAAGGAAAAAAATATATTACAATAGATCCACGCTCTCAGAGTAAGTGAATATCATTTAATGGACAAAAATAATCAAACTTGTCCAATACAGAAACATAAATGTCACGACCTGCAATCCCAACCTCAGGGTCGTGATGGCGCCTAACATCCACTTGCTAGGCAAGCCTATGTGAGATGATTAAATGGCCATTTTAAATATTTAAAAATACAATGATGACATACAACGAGAAATTTAAACACAATATAACACAGTACTAATACAAGTCATGTAATAACATGTACTCCTAAAGATCCGGAATCACGAGTACATGAGCAACTAGAGGTCTACAAACAGAGTCTGAAATAAATACAACTGATTTGAAGGAAATGAACTGTAACAGTGGGAAAAGGAAGGGGACTTCAAGGTCTGCGGACGCCGTCAAATCTACCTTAAGTATCCATATGCAATGATCTGAGCTGACGCACCTTACACACCGCTGGGACCTATACCGGTATCTACACAAGAAGTCAATGTACTACGTAAATATCAAGCCTAACCTCGATGAGGTAGTGACGAGGCTATGACAGGACACCTACATAAATAAACATGTACATATATATATAAAGCAACAATAATAATAACAGACGTACAAACTAGGAGGGGACATGCAAAAATGGGGCCAATTAAATCACAAAATAGCCAATTAAATCATCAACCAATAACATAAGATAAACCAATAATATGAAAAATGACACGGCATCACCCTTCGTGTTTTACTCTCGTCCTCACTATGTAATAATAAATAAATGAGATAAATGGTGTAATGACCAGACCAGTCATATTGAGCTCTAGTGTGTTGTTCGGCGGTTTAAGGTCATGAGTAACTTCACTTCATGTTTTATTACTTGTACATTTGGTCGGAATTGAATTTCGGGAAGTTCAGAGTTGTTTCGGATGAAAAATTCTAAATTCGGAAGCTTTAAGTTAGAAGAATTGACTAAGGTTTGACTTTAGAGAAAATGACATCGGAATCAGAATTTGAAGGTTCCAATAGGTTCGTATGATGATTTCGGACTTGGGCGTATGTTCAGGTTGAGTATCAAGTGGTCTGGGAGCATTTCGACGCTTATTATGAAAAGTTGGCATTTTGAAAGTTTAAAAATTTCTGAAGTTTGATTTGAAGTGGACTTTGGTATTATCGACGTCCGTTTGAGGTTTTGAGCCTTGGAATAGGTTGGTATTGTGATTTATAACTTGTACGTAAAGTTTGGCGTCATTCCGGAATGTTTAAGTATGAATTGGGCGCATTCAATTCATAGTTTTGATGTTGTTTGGTGTGATTTGAGGCCTCGAGCAAGTTCGTGTCAAGTTTTGGGACTTGTTGGTGGGATTGGACGGGGTCTCGGGGGTCTCGGGTGTGTTTCGGGATGGTTTCAGACCAAGTTTGGATGAATTGGTGTTGCTGGTTTGCTTGTAATGAGCCGACCGGTTGTTTTGAGCTATAACGTATCGCTCGGCGGTTTGAGGTCTTGAGTAGCTTCACTTCATGTTTAATGACTTGTACGCATACTCAGAATCGAATTTCGGAAAGTTCAGAGTTGATTCGATGAAAAATTCTAATTTCGGAAGCTTTAAGTTGGGAGAATTGACTAAGGTTTGAATTTTGAGTAAATAACCTTCAAATCGGGATTTGAAGGTTCCAATAGGTTCGTATGATGATTTCAGACTTGGGAGTGTGTTCGGGTTTAGTATCGGATGGTCCGGGAGCATTTCGACGCTTATTATGAAAAGTTGACATTTTGAAGGTTTTAGAATTTCATAAGTTTGGTTTGAATGCATTTTGGTATTATCGATGTCTGTTTGAGGTTTCGAGCCTTGGAATAGGTTCGTATCGTGATATGTGACTTGCACGCAAAGTTTAATGTCATTCTAGAATGTTTAAGTATGAATCGAACGCGTTCGTCGAAATTTGAATGTTTGAAAGTTTAAAGAAGGTTTCGATTGTCGATTCATGGTTTTGATGTTGTTTTGGTGTGATTTGAGGCCTTGAGTAGGTTCTTGTTATATTTTGTGACTGGTTTGTGTGATTGAACTGGGTCCCGGGGGCTTCGGCTGTGTTTCAGATGTGTTCGGATGGTGTCGCACTCTTATTTGATGTTTCGGCGTCGTTTCTGTCACGACCCAAATTTCCCTTTGTAGGATGTCATGACGGCAACTCGTCTCTATGACTAGGTAAACCTAACATTTGTGCGGAATAACAGAATATAAACTGAACTTAAACCTCAACACATGAAATATACATAAAAACTACGATTCAAATAATTACAACTCCCAAAACCCGGTAGAAATAAGTCACAAGCTCTAAAGAGAAATGCTAAGTGTCTCTATACATCAGAGTCTAGGGAAAAATAAGGTAGAAACAACATAATAAGTATAGAGGGATACTCCGAGGTTTGCGGACGTTGGCAGAAGTACCTTGAAGTCTCCACGCACGGCTATCTCACTGGTATCTGGCCTGGTAGGAAGAACCTGGACCTGCACAAAAAGATGTGCAGAAGTCTAGTATGAGTACACCTCAACGGTACCCAGTAAGTGCTAAGCCTATCCTCGGTAGAGTAGTGACAAGGTCAGGTCAGGGCCCTACTGGAATAAAAAGGAAACAACGCATAAGATATAACAATATAATGAAATGACGGTGAATTTAAACAATGAGAAGTTACAGAAAGGTAACAACACAGCGAATAAAGGTAAACAATAGGGGCGCTCCCGAGGTACCGCCTCGTAGTCCTAACTGTAAATACACAATAGGGGGAGCTCCCGAGGTACCACCTCGTAGTCCCAAAAGTAAATATGCAATAGGGGCGCTCCTGAGGTACCTCCTTGTAGTCCTAAAAGTAAATAAACAACAAGGGGAGCTCCCGAGGTACCACCTAGTAGTCCCAAAAGTAAATACACAACTCATAACCTATGGAACAACGAGTTTACACTAAGGAATCATACACTTAAAGATTGAATACATGATCAAGGAAGCAGGTAATTCAACAAAGCATGTTGCACAAGTTGCAAGTAAAAGTTAAGATATGTAGACATGCGATATTAGGCTAAACATGATGACTACACTGGCTAGAGCAACTCAGTTAAGGAATTAAAAGAAAATTACTCAGCAAGAACCGGATTTTTTAATATTTATCCCGAGTACACACTCATCACCTCGCGTACACGGCCTTCACGTATTGCAATTATCATAACAGTACCAAAACCTAAAGGGAGTTTCCCCCACACAAGGTTAGACAAGTCACTTACCTCAAATCTCGCTCAACAAATTGATAAGAATGCCTTTCCCTCGACTTTCTGACTCCGAACGGCCCAAATCTAGCCAAAAGCAATTACATACTATAAATACAACTACAAAACTAATTCAAATAATAAACCTATGACTTTAGCAACGAATTGAAAAATCGCCCCAAAAGGTCGACCCGGACCCACATCTCGAAATCGAGTAAAAGTCACAAAATACGAACACCCATTCGATATCGAGTTTACCCATACAAAATTACTCAAATATGATGCGAAATTATCGATCAAAACCTCAAAATTCAGCCTAAGGATGTTTCCACATTTTTCACAAATTTCTCAACCCAAATCCTTAATTAAAGGAAGAATAAATGATATCTTAGTGGAAATTAATCAAAACCAAGTCAAGAATCCTTACCCAAATGTTTCCTCTGAAAAACCCTAAAAATTTCGCCTCAATCTGAGCTCTCTAGGTCGAAAAGTGGAGAATGAAATCAAACCTTCGAACTTAGGCCTTTTCTGCCCAATGAATTCGTACCTGCGAACCCACAGCCGCTTTTGTGGCTCTGCACCTGTGGAATTTCCATCGCAGGTGCAATTCTCACTTAGTCCAGACACGTCCACTTCTGTGGACCCAAATGCGCATTTGCGCTTTCGCTTCTAAGGCCAAGGAACGCTTCTGCGCACGCGCTCCTGCGGACCAAGTCCGCTTCTGCGATCACCAGGTCTTCCTGGCCTTTCTGCTTCTGCGCTCATCCTTCCGCAGAAGCGACACTACTTCTGCGGCCTCCTCGTCGGACCTGCGACCATTGGCCACCTTCTTCAGCCCCGCATCTGCGTTCACCCTCTCGCTTCTGTGAGCTCGCACCTGTGGTCAAACTTGTGCAGGTGCGATTGCACCAAAACTGGTGCACTTCGGCCATTCTCTAAGCCTCAACTCGATCCGTTAACCATCCGAAACCATCCCGAGGCCCCCGTGACCCCCTTTGAATATACCAACAAGCCCTAAAACATTATACGGACTTAATTGAGCCTTTAAATCACATCAAACAACGCTAACAACACGAATTGTTCATCCATTCAAGCTTAATAAACTTTAAAACTTCAAACTTCCACATCAGATGCCGAAACCTATCAAATCAAGTCTGATTGACCTTAAATTTTGCACATAAGTCATAATTGGCATTACGGGCCTAGTCTAACTTCCGGAATTAGAATTCGACCCCGATAACAAAAAGTCCACACCCGATTGAACTTTCCAAAAATTTAGGCACTGAGCCACATATTCCACTATGTCCTTCTTCATTTTCCTCCACCAATAATGCTTCTTCAAGTCCTGATACATCTTCGCGACACCTAGATAAACGGAGTACCGTGAACTGTGAGCCTCCTGGAGAATTATCTCACGCAAGCCATCTATATTAGTCACACATAGCTTGCCATACATCCGTAATACACCATCATCTCCAATAGTGACCTTCTTGGCATCACCGTGCTGAACCGTGTCCTTAAGGAAAAATAGATGGGGGTCATCATACTGAAGCTCTCTAATACGATCATAAATAAAGGACTGAGAAACCACACAAGCCAAAACTCGACTCGGTTCGAAAATATCCAATCTAACAAACTGGTTGGCCAAGGCCTGAACATCCAAGGTTAAAGGCCTCTCTGCTACTGGTAGATATGATAAACTGCCCAAACTCTCCGCCTTGCGACTCAAGGTATCAGCCACCACATTGGCCTTCCCAGGATGATAGAGGATGGTGATATCATTATCCTTAAGCAACTCCGACCACCCCTACTGTCGCAAGTTAAGATCCTTCTGTTTAAAATATACTATAGACTCCGGTGAATGGTGTAGACCTCACAAGGGACATCATACAAATAGTGCCGCCAGATCTTCAAGGCATGAAAAATAGCTGCTAACTCGAGGTCGTGGACTAGATAGTTATTCTCATGCACCTTCAGTAGTCTAGATGCGTAGGCAATCACCCTACCGTCCTGCATCAACACCATGTCGAAACCAATGCGCGACGAATCACAATACACCGTATAGGACCCCGATCTAGTAGGCAACACTAACACTGGGGTAGTAGTCAAAGTAGTCTTGAGCTTTTGAAAGCTCCCCTCACACTCCTCGGTCCACCTGAACGGAACACCCTTCTAGGTCAATCTAGTCATAGGTGCAGCAATAGACGAGAAACCCTCTACAAATCGACGGTAATACCCCGCCAAGCCAAGAAAACTCTGGATCTCTGTAGCTGAGGACGGTCGGGGCCAACTCTGCACTGCTTCAATCTTCTTCGGATCTACCTTAATCCCCTCAATCGATACTACATGAACCCAAAAATCCCACTGACTCTAGCTAGAATTCACACTTCGAAAATTTTGTATACAACTTCTTTTCTCTCAAGGTCTGAAGCATAGTCCTCAGGTGCTGCTCATGATCCTCTCGACTCCGGGAGTACACCAAAATGTCATCAATAAACATAATGACGAAAGAGTCAATATAGGGCTGACATACACTATTCATCAAGTGCATGAATGATTCTGAGGCATTGGTCAGCCCAAAAGACATCACAAGGAACTCGTAATGACCATACCGAGTCCTGAAAGTAGTCTTCGAGATAACTGGCTCCTGAATCTTCAACTAATAATAGCCTGAACGGAAGTAGATCTTAGGGAACACTCTGGCACCCTGAAGCTAATCAAATAGGTCAACAATACGTGCCAATGGGTACCTATTCTTCATTGTAACCTTGTTCAACTGGCGATAATCAATACACATCCTTCTTCTTTATAAACAAGACAAGGGCACCCCATGGTGACACATTGGGCCGAATGAAGCCCTTATCGAGCAACTCTTGCAACTATTCCTTTAATTCTTTCAACTCAGCTGGGGCCATACGATATGGTAGAATAGAAATTGGCTGAGTGCCCGGTACAAAATCAATGCCAATGTCGATATCCCTGTCGGGCGGCATGCTTGGAAGATCCGCCGGGAATACATCTGAATAGTCCCTCACTACCGGAACTAACTCGACGGTAGGAGAATCAACACTAACATTCCTCACATATCCCAGATGTGCATCATACCCCTTCTCAACATTAGTTGAGCCTTAAGAAATGAGACAACCCTGCTAGGAACATGATCTAAGGTACCTCTCCACTCTAGCCACGGTAGACCTGGCATAACCAACGTCACCGTCTTGGAGTGACAATCAAGGATAGCGTGATAGGGTGACAACCAGTCCATGCCCAAAATAACTTTGAAATCCACTATACTAAGCAATAATAAATCGACTTTGGTCTCAAACCCACTAAGAACAATCAAACACGACCGATACACATGGTCAACAATAATAGAATCACCCAGGGGTGTAGACACATATATTGGAGAACTTAGAGAATCATGGGATACACCCAAATATGGGGCAAAATAAGATGATACATAAGAATAAGTGGAGCCTACATCAAATAAGACTGATGCTTCTCTATGACAGACCAGAACAATACATGTGATGATCGAATCGGATGCAACTGCCTCCATCCTAGTAGAAAGGGCATAATATCTGGCCTGGCTTCCCCCTTTAGGGAGACCTCTACCTGTCCCACCTTTACCTCAAGCTGGCCGTGGAGGTGGGGTAGCAGCTGGTGCTGTAACCATAGCTTTAGGACCCAGTGGAGCACACAGTGCTTGAATGGCCTGTGGAGGTGCACCCTCCTGAGTCTAGGGCAATCCCTCACCACATGACGAGTGTTACCACACTCAAAACAAGCTCTCGGAGGACGTGGCTGCTGTGACTGGCTCCGGCCTGATCGGCTGGGCTGGCTGCTGAAAGCACCCCATGCAGGAGGTGTACTAGACAAATGCAGTGCATAATAAGGATCTTGGGGGCCTAGGAGTGGCCGGAGCACCATTGGCGGCTGGAAGTGCTGAATGAATAGTGAGACCCACATAGCCCCTACCCTGATGAGCTGCAGCTGGGGCACGAGTACCACTATATGTGCCAGACTCTCGAGACCTCTTGGCCTCCATCTCCTCTCTCTCCCGAGTCAACATACCCTCAAATCTCCTGGCGATCCCCACCACCTGCTGGTATGTGATGTCCATCTTCAACTCTCGGACCATGCTAAATCTGATATTGGGGTTGAGCCCCTCAATAAATCGACGAACCTGCTCCCGAACAGTAGTAACCAAGGCTGGGCAAATTCACTGAACCAGATCGCATACTCTGACGCGGTCATAGAACCCTGGCGCAATTGCTTAAACTCTGCGCGCCATGCATCTATGAGACTCTGGGTAACATACTCCCTCAAGAACATATCTGAGAACTAAGTCCAAGTGAGTGAAGCAGCCTCGGCTGGACTACCAAACTGATATGCTCGCCACCACTGATAGGTCGCTCCTCTAAGCTGGAACGTAGTGAAAGAAACCCCACTAGACTCCGCAACACCCATAGTACGGAGGATAGGGTGTCACTCCTCAAGAAAACCCCGGGCATCCTCTGACGCCAAGCCACTGAAAGTATGAGGGTGGTACTACTTTTACCTCTCGAGCCTAAGTTGCTCCCACTCAGAAACTGTTGCCCTAACCTCGGGCTGAACTGAAGCTACCGGCTATATCGGTATGACCTTAGGAACCTGGTTGATATGGACCCACTACTCTGGTGTACGAGTGGCGGGAGTCTGTGCTCCTCCCCCGGCCTGAGATGTTGCAGGAGCAAGTGGTATCAATACTGCCTGAGCCAAGGTGCTGAACATGCTCATAAACTGGGCGAGAGTCTCCTAGAGGGCTGGTGCAGTAACAGGCGTCTCAAGTGCGTTCCCTCCAATTAGAGCTACTGGTGGCTCCTCTGTAGTAGCTCGTGCGGGTGCTCTAGCTGCACCATGTGGACGTCCTCGGCCTCTACCCCGGCCCCGGCCTCTTGCGGCTTTAGCAGGGGGTGCGGGTGTCCGGTCATCTAATTCAACTGTACATGTCCTCACCATTTGTAAGAGAATATAAAGATAGAAATTTAGAAGCCGAAGTCAAAATCCCACACGATAAGGAATCAAAGAAGTGAAGCTTTTCCTAATAGTTCCATAGCCTCCCGAAGATAAGTACAGACGTCTCCGTACCGATCCGCGAGAGTCTACTAAACTTGTTTGTGACTGATAACACCTATGAACCTAGTGCTCTGATACCAACTTGTCACGACCCAAATTTTCCTCCGTAGGATGTCGTGACGACACCTAGTATCTATGACAAGGTAAGCCTAACATTTGTGCGGAATAACAGAATATAAAATGAACTCAAACCTCAACACATGAAATATAAATAAAAACTGCGATTCAAATAATTACAACTCCCAAAAATCAGATGAAATAAGTCACAAGATCTAAAGAGAAATGCTAAGTGTCTCCATACATCAGAGTCTAATGAAAAATAAGGAAGAAACAACATAAGTCATAGCCTTCAATTGAAGAGCCTCCTATTTTGGAGTTGAAGCCATTGCCTCCACATCTCAGGTATGAATTCCTTGGCCTTTGTTCTACTTTACCAGTTATTCTTTCCTCTTGTTTGACTAACGTGTAGGTTGACTCTATATTGGCGGTGCTCCACAAGAAGAAGAAAGCTATTGGGTGGACTTTGGCAGATATTCGGGGAATAAGCCCCGCATTTTGCATGCACAAGATTAACTTGGAGGACAATGCCAAACCATCCATTGAACATCAAAGGAGAATCAATTAATCCATGCAAGACGTGGTCAAAAAGGAGATTATTAAATGGTTGGATGCCAGGGTGGTCTACCCTATTTCCGACAGTTTGTGGACTTCTCCGGTGCAATGTGTCCCGAAGAAGGGGGCATAACTGTGGTCACCAATGAAAAGAACGAGTTGATTACCACAAGAACGGTGACCGGGTGGAGAGTGTGTATGGACTATCTGAAGCTAAAAAAAGTCACAAGGAAAGACCATCTTCTGCTCCCCTTTCTTGACCAAATGCTTGATAGGTTGGATGGTCGTGCTTACTATTGCTTTCTAGATGGATATTCGGGCTACAACCAAATCCTTATTACCCAGGAAGATCAAGAGAAAACAACTTTCACTTGTCCCTATGACACTTTCTCATTCAAGCAGATGCTATTTGGCTTATCCAATGTACCAGCCACTTTTCAACGGTGTTTGATGGTGATCTTTACGGATATGGTAGAGGACTACCTTGAAGTCTTCATGGATGAATTTTTGGTAGTCGGGGATTCCTTTGATGATTGCTTGGCAAATTTGGATAAAGTATTGGCAAGGTGTGAAGAAACGAACTTGGTATTGAATTGGGAGAAATGCCATTTCATGGTCGAGGAGGGCATTGTCCTAGGCCACAAAATTTCAAAGAAGGGTATAGAGGTCGACAAGGCAAAAATAGAGGTGATTTTTAAACTTCCACCTCTAACATCCGTGAAAGGCGTGAGAAGGTTCTTGGGTCAGGCGGGGTTCTATCGGCGCTTCATAAAAGATTTTTCCAAAGTGGTGAACCCCTTGTGCAAGCTTTTGGAGAAATATACTAAATTTCACTTCAATGATGATTGCATGAGAGCCTTTGAATTTCTCAAGTTCAAGTTGACAACAACTCCCATCATCACCGCTCCTAGTTGGAGTATTCCTTTTGAGGTCATGTCGGATGCTAGTGATGTAGTGGTTGGAGCAGTTTTGGGGCAACGTGTCAATAAGATTTTTCATCTGGTCTACTATGCTAGTAAGACCATGAATGATGCCCAAGTCAATTACACCATTACCGAAAAAGAGCTCCTTGCCATTGTGTTTGCTATTGAGAAGTTCTGCCCATACTTGATGGGTGCAAAGGTTATTGTTCATACGGATCATGCGGCACTTCGCTATCTTATGAGCAAGAAAGATTCAAAATCTCAGTTGATGAGATGGGTGCTATTGTTGCAAGATTTTGATATTTACATCCAAGATCGAAAAGGGAGTGAAAATCAAGTGGCAGACCACTTTTCTCGTTTAGAGGAGGAGGGAAGGCCACATGATGGCCTTGAAATCAATGAATCCTTCCCCGATGAGCAACTCTTGGCTATTTCAATGAAGGAGGTGACATGCTTCGCCGATCTAGCAAACTTCCTTGTGTGTGGAATCATCCCAGATGAGTTCTCTTCAAATCAAAGGAAGAAGCTCAAACGGGATTGTCAAGACTATTATTGGGATGAGACTTACCTATTCCGGATTTGCACGGATGGGGTAATTAGAAGATTTGTACCGGATGAAGAGCAAAATATTATTCTTGAGGCTTGCCATTCTTCGCCTTATGGTTGTCGCCATGGCAGAGCGAGAATGGCGGCTAAAGTGCTAAGTTGTGGTTTCTATTGGCCCACTCTTTACAAAGATGCAAGTGATATGGTGAAATGATGTGATGAATGGTGGAATCTCGAAGAAGAATGAAATACCTCTCACTACCATATTGGAGATTGATATCTTTGACGTGTTGGGTATTGACTTCATGGGTCCTTTTGTGAGTTCTTGTGGAATCACCTACATCTTAGTCGTGGTTAATTATGTGTCTAAATGGGTTGAGGCTGTCTCTCTACCCAACAATGAAGCGACAAGTGTGGTGGCATATTTGAAGAAGAATATTTTCATAAGATTTGGTACGCCGCGGGCTATCATAAGCGATGGGGGGTCAAATTTTAGTAACAAGGCTTTTGACACCTTTCTTATCAAGTATTGTGTCACTCGTAAAGTTAGGACTCCCTATCATCCTCGAGCTAGCGGTCAAATGGAAGTCTCCAACGGGGAGATAAAGAGAATCTTGTCCAAAACAGTGAATGCTAACAAGATGGATTGGTCGAAGAAGCTTGATGATGCATTATGGGCTTATTAAACAGATTTCAAAACTCCTATCGGGATGTCTCCATACCGGTTGGTGTTTGGCAAATATTTTCATCTTCCGGTGAAACTTGAGCACAAAGCCATGTGGGCTTTACAAAAGTTGAATCTAGATTGGAATGCAGTTGCTAACTTGCGGGTTGCACATTTGAATGAATTGGATGAGTTCCGGTACCATGCACAAGTTCGTCCTTGTACAAAGAGAGAATGAAGTACATTCATGTAAATACATCCAAAACAAGGAGTTCAAGGTAGGCGATCTTGTTTTGTTGTTCAACTTACGATTGAAGATGTTTCCCGAAAAGCTGAAATCCAAATGGAGTGGTCCCTTTGAAATTGTGGGTGTGACACCTTTTGGTGCATTGGACTTAAAGAACAATTATGATGAGGTATTCTGAGTCAATGGTCACCGGGTGAAGCATTATTTGGGACAAGCTGATAATGTCCACGTGGTGGCAGTTGTTCATTTGAAGTGATGGTAATCTGCGTCGTGTCGTGACGTTCAATCAGGCGCTTCTTGGGAGGCAACCCATGTTTTCTCTTCTTTTTTTTTCTTTTCTTCTTTTGTAGATAGGTGTTATTTTTTTCTAACTGGATTTGAAGTGTGTTCAAGAATTAGTGTGCTTTACAGGAACTATGCTCAGAAAAATTAGTTAAGTGTGGAGAAAGTGCGGACCACACAATTTTGAATGCTATAGCAGAAGGCAACTGCGGTCGCAAAATTCTTGTGCAAACCGCACAAATTGAGATGGGAAATTGCAAACTCTCTCAAGTTTGGTATGTCAAAGAATTGGCCATTTTGCGGCCGCACATCGAATTATGCGGTCCGCATCCAAAATCTATGGCTGCACATTGAATTATGCGGTCTGCAGCCAAAATCTGTGGTCGCACCAAAAATTGTGCGGATCGTAGATCAATAAGGCTATTGAGCCTTCAGATTACAGAGTGCGGACCGCAGAAGGAATTCTGCGGATGCACTCCTCCTTTGATTCCCCAAGTCTGCGTCAAAGTATAAATAGTAACCTTGGGCTACTGTACAAGTTTTTCCCTCTCTGAGCACTCTAAATTCTAAAACATGGAATTCATCTGTTGAATTATCTTCCACACTCCATACACATCTGTGATCACTTAGTTGCACTCCTACATATCTGGTATGTTTAATTTCTCATAGAATATTTCACTTTTTAGTTAAATTTATAATTTGTTAGATAGTTTTAGGCCATTTGTCAATAGATTTCAATTTTACTACCAAGTGGGGGTTAATCTGTGTTGGGTAAATTGCTAATTGCTTTATGGGGACTGGGTAACTTGATTTGCATGCGTAAGAAACTGTGCAAAAACTTGAAAACCCTAGAGGTCTGATCGAGTTGATTTTGAAATCTGCGGCCGCACAAGCAATTGTGCGATCCACAGAGTTGAGATCTAGGGTCCTTGGTCAAGTAAGATTCTGCGGCCGCACTTGAAATTGTGTGTACCACAGAAATTCTACCGCGACCGCAGAAAAGTGTGTGCGGTCGCAGATCAGACCAAAGTCTATCATCAGAGAGTTGGCACTTTTAGGAATTCTAATGTACGACCGTAATGAGAAAAGTGCAGACCACACTTCAATTCTGCGGTCGCACTCCAAATTGTGCGGACCGCAGTTCCATATCTGCGGCTGCACTTCCAAATTATATGGTCCGCACAACCCCGTCTGCGGCCGCACTTGCAATTGTGTGGACCGCACTTCCCACCCTGCACTCATATTCTGCAATGTGATATACTCTCTGTGTTCAACTAAATTACAACTGACTTTTGCTGTTACTTGTTACAGAAAATGGTCAGATCTTGAGGTCGTGGTGACACTTCAAAGGGGAGGGGTGAACCTTCTAGAGGCAGAGGTAAAAGCAATTTACCCCTCGCCCTCCAAAGGGTAATCATCAAGAAAGCTACGATAGGCCGAGGACGACAGTTTGAGCCCACCGAATCTAGTTCATATGCCCCATCTCGGGAAGCATTGGAGGGCGACTCAGTATAAGAGGAGCCTGTTGTTCAATCATAGCCACAACAGCCACAGGGAAGGTACCAACTTAGAGACAAACCTTCCTCCTCACATAGCACTTCCGAGGGTTCGGAGAGTGCAAGTCAGGCTTTAGAGCCCTCTGCTACACCTGTCCCTGAGGCACCAGCAGCTGCTGTTGATGATATTCCGGACGATGGTCAAGGGGGTGATACAACAGTTGCCATCCTTGAGAGGTCAAAGAAGAAAGAGGTCTGGGAGGACCATTTTTTGAGCCTAGCTGCCTTCACCAGCTTTTGTGAGTGGTGGCCGGTGAGATCGCTCACTCTAGAGCGAGAATTCCAACTCAAAGATGTTGACAAGTAAAATCCAGAAGTGTTGAGGCGGTTCTGAGAGAGTAAAGGGTAGATATGGTTCACCCAGTCAGGTGTGGACGCCAAAGAGTATTTGGTCCGGGAGTTCTATGCCAATGTGGCACATATCAAGAAAGGTACCAAAGTTACAAAAGTGAGAAATCTGAAGGTTCGGTTCGACCAGATCACACTGAACTCCTACTTGGGGTTTGAGGATGTGGAGCCAGTGCAGTACTTGGAGAATCTGGCAATGGGTGATGCAGCTCGCCCTTGGCTAGCTGAGCTTCTTGCAGCCCCGGGGCCACCACCACCATAGATCACTGTAGGGGTTCCTATTCAACGGAACACCCAAAATTTCGAGGCGAAGGGATGGCAGACCTTCTATGCAGTGAACTAGACCCATGCCAAAACGAGACAAACTTACCTATTCCACGGGCAGTTCTAGTGGCCTCTATTATGGCTGGGTACCCGATCAATGTGGGTGCTGGGATGTCAGCCAACATATCAGTGGTCACCAGGCAGGCGGATACTTCCTACCCGTATCCCAACACCATTACTGAGTACCTTAGAAATGCACAGGTAGATCCCAAAGACTATGACACGAAGGTTCGAGCAGAAAATCCCTTCTCTTGGTATTCTCTGATGGATGCACACAAGCCAAAGAGAAAGGGTCAGCCGACTACCATCGTAGGCTAGTCTGATGAGCCATCTGTGGTCGGTACAGAGACAGGTGATATGCCATCCACTTCAGCAGAACCTTCTACTAGTGCAGCTGCTATGCTTCTACCTTCAGCCTCAGTACCTCCTACCTCGACTTTGAAGGCGATACCGATGCCATCTGCTCCACTCTCTGCGCTGCGAGTCTCCCAGACACTAGCGCACCTCAAAAACTGGATGAAGACAGCTACTGCAAAGCTGACTGATATATCTAGTCATGTTGCAGCACAATCATCCTCTCCGGCACCCTAGATTCCTCCCATAGTTGAAGAAACATTGAAGAAGATCCCGGATAACCAGAACACTATCATGGCTACTCTGGTACAGCATGGGTCCGTGATTGAAGAATTGGGCAAAGAAGTAAAGAAGATGCGGAAGTCATAGGCTTCGAAGAAATTGGTGGATAAGCTCCATCGACAGGTCAGCAAGCTTGCAACAGCCGAAGACATTCCATTCGACATGTTGATAGACCCGTACCACCTAGGCCCAGATCCCATAGAGCCCACCACAGCAGTTGGCCAGTCTGAGGAGCCAGACCTTGCTGCTGACACTGCTGAGGCAGTTCGTCAGATGTTCACCAACCTAGCTACTCCCGGACTTGAGGATGATGAGATCCAATTGGAGACTGAGGTCAGTGCCACTGTTGGGGACACAGAGATGGCCACAGAGCCATATGGAGTTTTCTTCACTCTCACCCTTCTTATAGTCTCATTTTGTTAAGCATTGGGGACAATGCTTATTTTTATTCAGGGGGTGGTGTTTCTCTCACATTTTGATGATTCTGATTCTGTATTTTGATAATTATGATACATTTGGCCTGTAATTAACTTACTACTATTTTCTTCTTCTTTATCATTATGTATGTATTCTCTCTATTCCCTCTTTATGTATATTTGTTTAGATTTCAATAGTTTTTGTTTTATAGCTTCTTTTTGTTTGTCTTCCTTTTGAATTAGTAGCTTCTTTTTTCTTTAATAGCCTTTTTTATTAATAGTGGATAATAATTCTTTGATTTTATTAATGCCACGGTTCTTTCCAAAAGGTTTTGTGTGAACCGGGTGACCCTTCCCAACGATGGATGGCGTGACAACCTTCTTAAGGGATTGAGTCCGTTTTTGGTGTTTGGGTAAGAATAGTAGTAATAATGAATAAAAAGACCTAATTGAGTCATGTTCGAAGAGTCAAACATGCTTCACTTGGTACCAACACACTTAACTGCATGCTTATGGTTAAAAACAAGGTTTTTTGTAAAGAAATAGCTCTAGTTAGTTACCTTTTGACTCTTGTGTTGACTTAGGCAATCATCGAGTGGTTTAGTCGAACCATAGTGATTTTCAATCTTGAATATGGTCATTGTGGGCCCTCGACTCTATCCTCTTTAACAATCCAGCTGCATGAGAGGTGAGATGTTGTTGTTTCAAGTCCAAGTACCCGTGCGAATGGTCTAGAACTTGCCCCGAATATGTTTCTAGGCGAAATTTTAAGTTTTGCTTGGCTTGAGAAGTGATTGTAGGCTCTCCTTGACCCACTTGAAATTTTCCATTGCCCACCAATGTTTTTATATCTAGTCAACCCATTTGAGCCTAAAACCTTTCTCATTTGATAACCATGTTACGAGCCTTTACCCGTTTTGTCGTGACCCTCTCTTGGCACCCGAGCTTTCCTTAACACTTTTGTGAAACAATTGGATAAAAACGTAAGTTTGGGGGAGAGACGAGGAGTTTAAAAAACAGTATCAAGGCACAAAAGAGAAAAGAAATGAAGAGAAGGAAAGGCAAGAAAAAGAAAGAACAAAAAAAAAAGAAAAATGCAAAAAGAAAGTGAATAAGTTGAAAAGTTGAAGGGATTCAAAGAAAAGTAATGATGCAAAGCATGGAGAAAGCAAAGAAGAAAAAAAATGAATATCATGACCAAGGAAGAGTGATGTTAAGTCTCTCTAGTTCACCTAAGGAAAAGAAAATGCCTCAAAGAGTTGGCAAAACATGAGCCGATAAAAGAAAATGGAGTGCTTAAGGAAAGATGAACCCATTCTATCATAACATATCCAACCTTAGTCCAAAAGCCTTCATTGCATTCCGAAAAAGCCCTACGTGATTTCAAGCTGAGTGAGCTTACATTAGTGGTGATTTACATGATGGGCAAGCCTATGGTACTTAAAGCCATACTTGCGATATTCTTTTGAGAGAGATGAACGAACCTTTCATAAATCTGCGGATTGAGTGCTAAACTCTTAAGTGAGATAGGCAAACAGAGAGTAGAGGAGGAGGAGTTTGAGAACCACCATGACCTACATGAAAGAGCGAGCTTCCTTGATGAATAAAGTCAACTCTTGATGCTCAAGTGTCGCATTATAACTATTTGTGCTTAAAAGTTTAACTTGTTGCCTTGTTAATAATTCATAAGTGGTGTGTGTAATTGTTGGTCCCAATTGATGTATGATTGATTCACCTTTGATTACCTGGAATGGCTCTTAACTTGTGGAGTTGGGAACTACTTTAATTGCTTGAGGACAAGCAAAAGCTTAAGTTTGGGGGAGTTGATAAGTGGGGATTTTGACTACTTATTAGCGCCTTTTAGCTTTCGTTTTAGTCTAAAAACGGTTAATTGTGTTCCCGAAAGCTGATGAAATGTGCTTAATTGCAAGAATATTGGAAGATGAGCTCCCAAGATGAAATCTAACTCAATAAGGAGTAATCTGAACTCAAGGACAAAAACAGGCACAAAAGCTCAGAAGTGCGGACCGTAGAATATCATCTGCGGCCACAGGTTGTGAAGAAATCCCCATAAGAGAAATGTGCATAGTGCAGTCTGCACATAAATTGTGCGGCCGCAGAAGCTGGGTTAGAGAAAACGTTTAGAGAATGTGCATCTCAAAGTTGAGCCACGCGGCCGCACTCACATTTGTGCGGACCACAGAAGAGCAAGGTGCGGCCGCACTCAGAATTGTGCGGACTGCAGAAAGAAAGCAGTGCTGCCGCAAATCAGAATTATGCGACCGCAGATTTCCACTTTCGTCAAGTTGAAGAAAAGTGCGGACCGCTCATGGAATTGTGCGGCCACAGAACCTCCGAAAGGGCATTTTTGTCCAAAAATTCCAGCTTTGTATAAAAAGAAGAGTTTCACTTTTTTAGGTTAAACTTTTGACATCAGCTGCTACAGTAGACGATTTATTTTACTCTTTTTAGTAGTTTTTACTATTTTGAATTATTTGAACATAGATTTTGTCATCTTAATTATCAATATGGGTTTAATTATCATTTGTTCTTCTATTTCTTCTAGTTTAAGCATGAGTAGCTAAATTTTCACTAGGGTTGTGACTCAAACCTAGTGTGTAAACTTAATGGGTATTTGATTTATTTCTTGTTTTTGGTTGGGTGCTTATTATCTAGACTTGTTCTTATTTTTATTTGAAGAATTAATGGTTACAAACATTAATTCATGCCTATTTGACTCGGTCTCTACTTGAGAAAGAGAGACTTAGTCCAGAAAAACTTGGCTAGCAAGAAATTGGGTTAATCGAGAGATTGATAAGCCCAATTAAAGGGTTGAACCTAGAGATAGTAAAACCCAACTTGAGCTTCTTATCAACTATTTTATTCAATACCCATTTGGAATTGAGAAAGCCAAATTGGGCAAACTCACTCTCTGATCGAGAGGTATTGAGTGGGTACTTGAGTATTGATAGATATAATACACCCCTACCAATAAAACAAGCTTTAGAGTTTACAACCCATTAGGCAAACACCTAGGTGAAGGTCATAGCCCTAGGCCTTTTATATCTTTTGAAAAACAAAAAAAACAATTTCCTAGTTTCATTCTTTGAATCGCAATTGTAGTTTAATTTAGATTTTCAAACAAAACCAAATATAGTGGAAGTGCAAATTTAGATATACAAGCTCACGCACTAAGATATATACTACTAACACTTATTCATATAGCTCTATGCAGAATTCAACCCCGACTCTTATTGGGTATTACTATTGCATCGACCGTTTTCATAACCTCAAAGAAAGGAGTGAAATTAGACGAATAATGATTATGCGGCCGCATACTGGATTGCATAATGGTCCGAAAATTTTCCCAGATTTCTGCCTCAGTCTTCGGCAGATCAGTTCTGTGACCGCAGAAACGTTGTGCACTTCCAAAAATTTTCTTCAACTCCCCAACGCACTGTTCAACCCAAAAAGTCCAAACCGCGGCGAGCAAGCTCACCACGAAGAACCTCTACAATCATCAACGAATAAGTCTATTTCGGCACCACGAAACCCCGGGTTTTAGGTAAACATTTTCGGGGCCTTACATCCTCCCCCTCTTAGGATCATTTCTCCTCAAATGAGGGTCAAAATTCACCATTAGCGCCCAATGTGACTCAACTGCTATAACACACACCAATAGTTCCAAAATTTTGACTAACTACCTATATTTCCAGAAATTTCGCCATAGTCTCCCCTGTAATTGGAGCCTATCCACCTGCCAGAGAATCCCAAAATCAGTCCTAACAACATAAGCACAACACGACGATATAAAATAATAGGGAAACAACACCGGCCACAATGCCATTAAACATTACATTACCAAGGAGGAGCAACCTTAACATAAACCGCACAGGGGAAACATAGTTTATAGAAAGTTAGCTTTCAACATGATGGACACAATTACATAGCTATTCAAATAAATTAGGATACTTCTTCTTCATCTCTTCCTCGACTTCCCAAAGTGAAGTGTGGTATCAATATTCAATATCAGCAAATATTAAGTATCAGTCTATCAACTGAAGTTTGATATCAAATTTAGTACGGCATCCGGAATCCCGGTACACTCGTTCCATCTCTTTCTCTTCTTTGGTATATACTTTTATTTTATTGTTTAGAATTATTAATTTAATTTACATAATGGATATATTTAGAGCAGCCAAAAAAATGTGTACTAGTAGGAGTGGTAGTAGTAAGAGTAAAACTTCTAAAAAATCAAGAGGTGGTGTTGGTTCTTCTAGTAGCTTTACACATATTTATGAAAGTTCACCTGAAAATTAAAATGTAGATTATGAGAATGTTAAAGTAAATTATGGTATAGATGATAATTTAGATGATATTGAATTACCTGATAATATTGAAATACCACCAGATACACCTGGTAATGCTAGTCAAACTCAAAATATTAGGGGTAAAGGTCGTGGTAATACATGTAGGCCTCCCCTCCCTATTAAAAGTAATCGAAGATTTAGAAGTAAGTGTTGGAATAATTTTGAAAGACTAGAAAAAGATAAAAATTATGTAAGATGTCAAATTTGTAAGGAAGTTTATAAACATGAGACCGGAGGTAAGCAAGGGGGAACGGGTCAAACTTCATAGGCACATGCTAGATAACCACCCTATTTCATGGGGTGTTGATGAGGAAGATGGGAATCAAAAACTTAACCCGGGTACTGGCGGTTTAATGGGTAAATTCGATATAGCGAAAGATCAGGAAACATTAGCTAAAATGATTATTTTAGGTTGTTTACCTTTTAGTTTTGCTGCTTAACCATATCTTGTTACTTATATTCAAAGAATTTGTAACACTTTGTTTAAAGTTATTCCTAGAAGTACTTGTAGAGCTGATATCTTTCAGCGTTTTGGACAATATCAGACATATATCTGTTATTTGTTCACTAGTCTTTCTTGTAGAGTTTCTCTTACTTCTGATATTGGCCGTGCTGTTTATGAAAATGATTATTTCACTGTTACATTCCATTGGATAGATGATAATTTTTGTATGCAAAAACGTATTATTGCTTTTAAATATGATGAAGATCAAAGTCATACCGGTGCATTTATAAGTAATACTATCCATGAAGTTACTATATTTTATAATCTTTCCGAAAACATTTTGTGTATGTCATTTGATAATGCTTCTAACAACAATTCTGCTATTACAATATTAAAATTACATCTATACCCGCCACTTCCTGAAATATTTCATGTTAGGTGTGCATGTCATATTTATAATTTAATTGTGAAGAGTGGCCTTGAGTTATTTAGAGATGAGATCACTTTAGTTAGAAGAGTTGTTGGTATAATTCAAGGAAATAATAGAAGTGCTAGATTAAATGCATTTAAGGAAAAATGTGTACAGTATGGACTAAAACCAAGACTCATACCTGAAGAAATAGTTACTAGGTGGAATTGTACTTATTTATTCTTAATATGTTGTCATAATTATAAAATGCCTATAACTGAAGTTGCTAATTCGTATTGTACCGATCCTAACCGTTTGTTAACGTCTAGAACTTGGGATGTCATTGAAGATGTTGTAAAATTTTTACAAAATATTTTATTGCAAATGGTTTAGTTCATATTGCTGAAATTTCTCTTTTACTCCATAATTTGAAGAAGAAAGAAGGATATTCTTCTGTTGTTGAATCTATGCTAGATAAATTTAAGAAATATTTCTACCAAATTCCCCTATTTACCTAATTGGTGCTATTTTAAACCCTTCTATCAAAATGGCCACTTGTCGACAATTAATCACTGCTTTATATGTTTATATGAATATTGGGCCAACTGAAACCCCTGATGTTGAAACTTGTATAATTATTATAATTATTATGCTACCTTTGTTGATGCTTCTGCTACTGTAGATGCAAATATTCCTTCAAGTTCGGTTTCAACATTTGCATCCGGTGCTTTGGAGGATAATGATAGTGTTGTATATTATTTTATTTGGTCTACACTAGGAGAGAATCAACAAACCAATAGCAGGAACATTGATGAACTCCAATTCTACTTGCAAAAGTCACCAGAGCCCGCACAAAGGAATTTCTATTGCTGGGTTGGTGGAGGAGCAACTCAAATTAATTTCCTATTCTTTCGACCATGGCCCGAGACATGATAAATGTGCCGATTTCAACAGTCACATCAGAGAGCACATTTAGCCAAGCAAGGCAGCAACTAGGAGATACTCGTCAGTCATTAGGCAGCAACACTTTAGAAATTCTAGTGTGCTTTAGAGATTGGATAAGATCAGAACGGCAAAATCAAGGGCGTGAAGAGGTAGATGAAGTGGAGGACCAAGAAATTGGAGATATAATGGTTTATGGTTCCGATTCAAGTAATGCCGGAAACCAAGAACCTCATGTTGACATGGATGAACTTATAAAAATGATGCAAAACATGTGATGCACTCTTTCTTATTTTTTATAATTGTTGTAAACTTTTAATTTGCAAGTTCAAAAATAAAACAATCAAAATAGAACTTGCAAATTAATTTGAAGTATTATTTATTATTCAATGAAAATATAAAACGAAAGCCCTCAGAGTTTGATCCTTACATATTGTTCTTATTAAATAATTTTTTGTAGCCACTTACTTTCAATTTTAAAATTTTAAAATTCAAATTTCAAATTTAAAACTTTAAACTTTAAAGTTAAAATTTAATTCTAAGCCTTAAAAGTTTGCAAATACTTAAGTATCAATAACATTGAATAAGAAAAATATAATATACTAAAAAAAAGGTAACCCGGGTCCGGACCTGTTAAGCCCAAACCCAAATGGGCCCTAATTAATCCAAATTTTTCCAACCCATTACCAGCCCGGTTAGCCAGCTCACTATCCAGCCCGGACCACTAATCGGACGGGCTATTTTTTTTCGTGTCCAGCCCGGACCAGCCTGTCCGGTTAACACCCATATGTAGGACTCACTCTCAGTAAAATTAGGTAAAAAAGATGAGAAATGGGATGGTGAAATGGGAAACACGTAGTGTGAGAGAGATAGAAGGAGGGGGCTGCCATGTGGGACCCATTTTTCCACTTGTCAAATAGGTAGAGGTGCCTCGTACAAGTTTTGTTGGTTGAGTCTCACTCAAAATAAAATTTCTCCTTTTCAAGTATTCGTACATAAAGTCTTGTGAATTTTTTTTCTTTTTCCCTTAATTGAGTCTTTTGGCTTTGGTCTTGGTACATACAACATTGTGTATGGGTGCTCGCCTGTTATGTTTTCTTTTTGTTGATGAATTTTCATAAAGCACTACAATTTAGAGCCTAGTAATTATAGTTTGCCTAATTATCATTCATAATTACTGTTAAATTATTACCAATTTTTATCACTTGTACTAAGACGTGCAATGAACACAACCTGTGTCAACTATATTCGTTCGCGCAACTATATTCGTTCGTACAACGAATACAACCTGTATTAACTGTATTCATTCACACAACGAATACAACCAATGTGAAATACAAGTGTATATATAAAGGATAGAATGTAACGACCCAAAATCCTTCTAAATGTCGTGATGACATCTAACCTGCTTGCTAGGCAAGCGAACACCAATATCAATAACAGAAGCAAAATTATTAAGTCATTTAACAGGATATGATAAAATATAAAAGCAAAAATAGCCTCAAAACCAATATAAATAATACAAATATCTGAGACATAGCATAATCACGATCACAACTGTCTAGCCATGCCTAAACTCGTTGTAACAACATCACGAGCATTTAATCAAGAGCGAATGATCTCAACTAGTAATAATATATGTCCAGAAATAAGCAAATAGATAGGGAATATATGGAACAAAGGGAGGGGACCCCATGTGATGCAGATCTACAAATAGGGCAGCTTATCATGAAGCCTCCAATACAAGCTCCTAAGTAGATGAATGGATACAACTCGTACTTTCCTCAGAATATGCACAAAAATATATATAAATGAAATATGTGTACAAAATCACGGTACTCAGTAAGTATCAAGTCTGACATCGAACAAGTAGTGATGAGGGGTAGATACAGACACTTTCTAGCAGTTTAATAAGCAAGTAAAAGCATTAAACAAAATAATAGATAAGACATGATATCATCAAAAGTACAAAGGCTAGGGCACAGTAAGATCCGGTATTTAGACATGCTTTTCAGGAAAAGGAAGTACAGTACAATATCTAGTATCTCAACTACTTCCAATATCATGATATAAACCTTTAAAGATTAAGAGGGTAATAGCGTGAATCTCGGAGTTCATGCAGACCCACATTAAGGGATGGTGGTAATCGGAACATGGTAATGTATGTATAGTTCAAGTTGAGGTGGTTGGGAGTGTCAAATTATCAAAAGGAAGTAAAAGCATTAGGCTTGAAAAGTTGGTTAAAATTGGCAAAAATAGCGTATTTAGGCCCTATTGCACGCTCAGCGCATGAAAGGAAAACAGGGTTGCAAGGAACAATCCTATGCATTTAGTTTGTAACATGCGCTCAACGCGCACTAGGAAATGTTCTTGAGTGGTGATAGCTCACGTTACGCGCGCGCCACGCCCCCATAGCGAGATCCTTTGCAATATAAATACACATGAGCAGGGAGAGAGAAAAACAAAAGGATTTCAAGGTTAGTGCATTTCTCTCCATCTTCCATCCGACCAAGGCTTTTAATACACATTTAAGGTGAGTTTTTAAGAGTGTTTTTATGATGATTCCATTTCTCAATCACTAGATAGAGCAAGGTTTTATATTGGATTTCATAGGATTTCCTCAAAATCTCAAGAACACCCCAAAAATTGACTTTTAAGATTTGGCCTTCAAGAGGTAATCTTTCACGCTTAAACCTACATGTTTGGATTGTTAGTGAATATATGAGCAAGAAATCAGTAGTAGCACTTATTGGACGGTGCTTGGAAGCCATAAATACTTAAACTAGATTATTGGGGTGTTGTAGATATTTTGTAATATGTTAATTAGTAAACTTTGGTGGATACTAGTTCATTGATGATTATGATGGTGCTAAGAAGGTAGTGATAAGTGGGAATTTTGACTATTTATTAGTGCCCTTTAGCTTTCATTTTAGTCTAAAAGCGCTTAATTCTGTTCCCGAAAACTGATGAACTGTGCTTAATTGCAAGAATATTGGAAGATGAGCTCCCGAGATGAAATCTAACTCAAGAAGGAGTAATCTAAACTCAAGGACAAAAACAAGCATAAAAGCTTAGAAGTGCGGACCGCAGAATATCATCTCCGGCCGCAGGTTGTTGAGAATCTTCTATCAGAGAATGTTTCAAAGTGTGGTCCGCACATGAAGTGTGCGGCCGCAGAAGCTGGGTCAGAGCAAAAGTTCAGAGAACATGTGTGATGACCCAATAGGTCATCTTATGTTTTAGAACCTAATTCTGTGCTTTGAAGCCTTATATACCTCTTTTTAGCTTTCCTCGATTTGTGTGCGTAGTCCGGGTGTTTTTCCGAAAAGCTTTTATGTCAAAAACTGAGAAAATGTGAAACTTTTGCAATAAGATCCATTTGAGTTGACTTCGGTCAATATTTTGAGCAAACAGACCCAGATTTGTGTTTTGACAGTCCCGGTGGGTCCGTATCGTGATTCGGGACTAGGGCGTGTGCCCGGAATCGAATTCGGAAGTCCCTAGTTCGAGTTATCGCACCTAGTTAAAACTTGAAAGTTCTTTGATTCTGAAATATTTGACCAATGTTTGACTTTTTTGATATCGGGTCCGTATTTTGGTTCTGGAACCCGGTATAGGTCCAATACTATATTTATGACTTGTCTGTCAAATTTGGTGCGAAACGGAGTTGGTTTGACGTGATTCATACGTCTGGTTGTGAAAATAGAAGTTTCAAAGTTTTCTTGAAAACTTTCATTTGATTTGGTGTTCAATTTGTAGTTCTAGGTGTTATTTTGGCGATTTGATCGCGCGAGCAAGTTCGTATGCTGATTTTATACTTATGTGCATGTTTAGTTTGGAGCCCCGAGGGCTCGGGTGAGTTTCGGATAGGCTACATAGTGGTTTAGACTTAGAACTCAGCTGGTGTTCTGCAATTTCTGGTACTGGTCTCTGATCTAGCAATTGCGAGATCAGTGTTCGCATATGCGAACATCCCAAATCCTGCGAGGCTCGCATTTGTGAGAAAATTCTTTGCATTTGCGATCAATTTGGTCGCAAATGCAGAAGATCAATGTTCGCAATTGCGAACAAGTCATCGCATTTGCGATTAAAGCAGAGATGGGAAGGACTTCTCATTTGCGATGGTTTCTTCGCATTTGCGGGGTTCGTATTTGCGAACCCCAAGTTGCAAATACGACATCTACAACTGGTCAAAATGGGACTTAAACGGGATTTTGGTTCATTCTGTCAAATTTTCAAAAACAAGAAACCCTAGAGGCGATTTTTCAAAGAACCTTTCTTCCCCAAATCATTGGTAAGTGATTCTAAACTAGTTTCTTTCAATCTTTCACTACATTTCCTAAGATTTAAACCAAATATCTTGTGTTTTCATGGTGGAAATTGGGGGTTTTGGGTAGAATTAGGGATTTTTGTAAAATGGGGATTTAGACCTCAAATTGAGGTCGGATTCCAAAATAAATTACATAACCGGGCTTGTGAGTGAATGGATGTTTATATTTTGTGACTTTTACCCGATTCCGAGATGTGGGCCCGAGGAGGCTTTTTAGGGCAATTTTCTAATTTCTTGCTTTAGCTTTGATTTCGTTAATTATATTATTTTGTTATGGTTGTATGTATGGTATGTAATTGATTTTTACCGATTGATTGAGTTTGGTTCGAGGTAAGTGGCTTGCCTAACCTTGTGTGGGGGAAATCCCCCTTAGGATTTAGTACTGTTGTGAGATGTGAACGCCGTGTACGTGAGGTGACGAGTGTGTACACGGGCTATTTGTTATAAAACCTGATACTGTTACCGAGTAGCAACCTGTTTTTCCTTTAATTTAAGTTATACCATTTAAATGAGTATTAGTCTATTTTCATTCTTAATTGGGCTATTCCAATATGTGTAGTTATCCTGTTTAGTCTAATATTGCACGTCTACGTGCTTTAACAGCTTATTTTGAACTCTGTGAAGCATGCCTAGTTGATTTCCTGCTTTTCCTTGTTCTTTATCAATATTAAGTAGAAATCTTGCTGTTAACTGTTGTATTTATCGGTTTGAGCTGTGTGTTTACTTTTGAGACTACGAGGTGGTTTCCTCAGGAGTTCTCTCTGCATATTTACTTTTGATACTACGAAGCGGTACCTTGGGAGTTCTCCCTGCATATTTATTTTTTGGGACTACGAGGCGGTACCTCGGGAGATCCCCCCCTGTAAATTTACGTTTGAGACTACGAGGTGGTACCTCGGGAGATCTCCTTGCATATTTACTTTTGGGACTACGAGACGGTATCTTGGGAGATCCCCTGTTGATGTTGAGTATTTATTTTTGGGACTATGAGACGGTATCTCGGGAGCGCCCCTGTTGTTATCACATCATGTTGTGTTGTTTTTTCTTTGTGAATTCTTTTTGTTAAATTCTCCATTTTACTTCATTTTATTATATTATATGTCTTATTATTATATCCCAGTAGGGTCCGGACCTAACCTCATCACTACTCTACCGAGGTTAGGCTTGGCACTTACTGGGTACCGTTATGGTGTATTTATGCTACTCTTCTACACATGTTTTGTATGCAGATCCAGGTGCTTCTTATCAACCGCGGTATTAGCTGAGAGTGCTTGCTATTGTACGGAGACTTCAAGGTACACCTGCCACGTCCGCAGATCTTGGAGTCCCCCTCTATTCTCTCCTATGTCATTTACCCTCTGTATTTCTTTTATTAGACTCTGGTGTATAGAGATTCTTGTTTCCTTCTGTAGCTGGTGACTTATGATGTTCCGAGTTTTGGGTATACAATGTATTTTCTAGAGTGTTGGTTATTGTGCACACCGAGTGGCATTGTTACTAGTTATTTGGTTATTTGTTGCAATTAGTTGTTAAGTTTTACTTCCATTTTTGATATTTTCGCAATTTAAAAGGCTTACCTAGTTGTAAAGACTAGGTGCTGTCACGACATCTTACGGAGAGAGAATTGGGTCGTAACAAGTTGGTTTGAGAGCTCTAGGTTCATAGGTATCGTGAGTCACAAGCAAATTTAGTAGATTCTCCCGGATCGGTACAGAGACATCTGTATTTATCTTCGGGAGGCTATGAAACTGTTAGGAAGAATTACACTTCTTTGATTCCTTATCGTGCGAAATTGTTGACTTCAAAATTCTAAACATCTGTATTCTATTCTCTCACAAATGGTGAGCACATGTACAGGCGGATCTGATGACTAGGCACCCCTATCCCCTACTAGAGCTGCGAGAGGCCGGGGCTGGGGTAGAGGTCAAGGACGTCCACGCGGTGCAGCTAGAGTACCCACACGAGCTGCTACAGAGGAGCCCCCAGTAGCTCCAGCTGCAGGGCGGACACCTGAGATATCTGTTGCTGCACCAGCCCTCTAGGAGACTCTAGCCTAGTTTCTGAGCATGTTCAGCACCTTGGCTCAGGCTGGATTGATTCCACTTGCTCCTGCCAGATCTCAGGCTGGGGAAGGAGCACAAACTCCCATCGCCGATTCTCCAGAGCAGCGGGTTCAGGTCGACCAGGTTCCAAAGATTACACCAATGTAACCGGTAGCTCCAGCTCACCCCGAGGTTAGGGCAGCAGTTTTTGAGGCAGAGCAGCTCAAACTTGAGAGGTATAAGAAGTACCACCCTTCTACCTTTAGTGGATTGGCGTCAGAGGATGCCCAGAGTTTTCTGGAGGAGTGTCACCGTATTATCCGTACTATGTGCATAGCGGAGTCGAGTGGGGTTTCTTTTACTCCATTCCAGCTTAGAGGAGTGGCCTATCAGTGGTGGCATGCTTATGAGTTGAGTAGTCCGGCTGAGGCAGCTTCACTTACATGGACTCAGTTCTCGGACATGTTCTTGAGGAAGTATGTTCCCCGTAGTCTCAGAGACGCATGGCGTGTGGAGTTTGAGCAATTGTGCCAGGGTGCTATGAATGTGTCAGAGTATGCATTTTGCTTCAGTGATTTAGCCCGACATGCACCGGCCTTGGTTACTACAGTTCGAGACAGGGTTCATCGGTTTATTGAGGGACTCCACCCTAGTATCAAGATTAGTATGGTCAGGGAGCTGGAGATGGTTATTCCTTACGAGCAAGTTATGAGTATTGCTAGGAGATTGGAGGGCATGCTCGCTCGGGATAGAGAGGAGAGGGAGGCCAAGAGGTCTCGAGAGTTTGTCAATTACAGAGGTACTCATGCCCCAGCTGCAGTTTGCCATCGTAGGGGTTATGTGAGTCGCCCCGTTCATTCACCTCTTCCAGCCGCCAGTGGTATTCCGGCCCCTTCTAAGCCCCAGGAGCCTTATTATGCACCGCCACTGTCTAGTGTGCCTCCTGCACGGGGTGCTTTTAGCAGCCAGTCCAGCAGACCTGGCCTGAGCCAGTCGCAGCAGCCACGCTCTTTGAGAGCTTATTTTGAGTGTGGCGACTACCGCCATATGGTGAGGGATTGCCCCAGACTTAGGAGGGGTTCCCCTCCACAGACTTCTCAGCCACCGCACGCTCCATCGGGCCCTCAAGCTATGATTCCATCACCAGCTACTGCCCCACCCGCTTAGCCAGCTCGAGGTGGAGGTCGGGGAGGTTAAGGTCTCCCTAGAAGGGGAGGCCAGGCCATATATTATGCTCTTCCTGCTCGTATAGTGGCAGTTGCTTCTAAGTCTATCATTACAGGTATGGTTCCGGTCTATCATAGAGATGCGTCGGCTTTATTTGATCCAAGCTCCATTTATTCCTATGTGTCCTCTTATTTTTCCCCGTATTTGGGCGTATCTCGTAATTGCTTGAGTTCCCATGTTTATGTGTCTACTCCTGTGGGAGATTCTCTCATTGTGGACCGCATGTATCGGTCATGTTTGATTGCTCTTAGTAGTTTTAAGACCAGAGCCGATTTATTATTGCTCAGTATGGTAGACTTTGATGTTATCTTGGGCATGGACTGGTTGTCACCCCATTATGCTATTCTTGATTGTCACGCTAAGACCGTCATGCTGGTTGTGCCAGGATTACCGCGATTAGAGTGGAGAGATACCTTAGAGTATACTCCCAGCAGAGTTATTTCATTTCTTAAAGCTCAATGAATGGTTGATAAGGGGTGTGACACATATCTAGCTTATGTGAGAGATGTGAGTATTGATACCCCTAAAGTTGAGTCAGTCCCAGTAGTGAGGGATTTTCTATATGTATTTCCAGCTGATCTTTCGGGCATGCCGCCCGACAGAGATATTGATTTTGGCATTGATTTATTGCCGGGCACTCAGCCCATCTCTATTCCTCAATATCGTATGGCTCCTCCTGAGTTGAAGGAGTTCAAGGAGCAGTTATAGGAGTTGCTTGATAAGGGCTTCATTCGGCCTAGTGTGTCACCTTGGTGTGCTCTTGTCTTATTTGTGAAGAAGAAGAATCATTCTATGCGGATGTGTATTGATTACTGCCAGTTGAACAAAGTCACAGTGAAGAACAGGTATCCATTGCCTCGTATTGATGACCTATTGATCAGTTACATGGTGCCTGTGTGTTTTCCATGATTGATTTGCATTCTGACTATCATCAGTTGAAGATTCGGGAGTCAGATATCCCGAAGACTGCTTTCAAGACTCGGTATGGTCACTACGAGTTCCTTGTGATGTCATTTGGGCTGACCAATGCCCCAACAGATTTTATGCACTTGATGCACAGTGTGTTCCGGCCTTATCTTGATTTTTTCGTCATTGTGTTTATTGACGATATTCTGGTGTACTCCCAGACTCGGGAGGATCATGAGCAGCACTTGATGACTGTGCTTCAGACCTTGAGAGAAAATAAGTTATATGCAAAATTTTCAAAGTGTGAGTTTTGGCTAGACTCAGTGACATTCTTGGGTCATGTAGTATCGAGTGATGGGATCCAGGTGGATCCGAAGAATGTTGAAGCAGTGCAGAGTTGGCCCAGACTGTCCTCAGCTACGAAGATCCGGAGTTTTCTTGGTTTGGCGGGGTATTACCGTCTATTTGTAGAGGGTTTCTCATCTATTGCAGCACCTATGACCAGGGTGACCCAGAAGGGTGCTCCGTTCAGGTGTACAGAGGAGTGTGAGGAGAGATTTCAGAAGCTCAAGATGGCTTTGACTACAGTCCCAGTATTGGTATTGCCTATAGGTTCGGGGTCTTATACTGTATATTATGATACGTTGCGGATTGGTCTCGGCGCGATGTTGATGCAGGACGGTAGGGTGATTGCCTACGCGTCCAGACAACTGAAGGTGCATGAGAAGAACTATCCTGTCCACGATCTTGAGTTAGCAGCTATTGTTCATGCCTTAAAAATTTGGCGGCACTATTTGTACGGTGTCCCTTGTGAGATTTACACCGATCACCAGAGTTTGCAGCATCTGTTCAAATAGAAGGATCTTAACTTGCGTCAGTGGAGGTGGTTGGAGCTTCTTAAGGATTATGATATTACCATTTTGTACCATCCCGAGAAGGACAATGTGGTGGCGGATGCTTTGAGTCACCGGGCTGAGAGTTTCGGGAGCTTAGCTTATCTACCAGTAGCAAAGAAGCCCATGGCATTGTATGTTCAGGCCCTAGCCAGCCAGTTTGTGAGATTGGATATTTCTGAGCCAATGTATATGGGTTGCGTGAGTTGATTCTCCAGGAGGCTCACAGCTCGCGGTACTCCATAAATCCGAGTGCCGCGAAGATGTACCAGCACTTGAGGCAGCATTAATGGTGGAGGAGGATGAAGAAGGACATAGTGGAATATGTAGCTCGGTGTCTGAATTGCCAGCAGGTAAAGTATAAGCATTACTGGCCAGGTGGATTGCTTCAAAGGTTAGAGATTCCGGAGTGGAAATGGGAGCAGATCACTATGAATTTCGTTGTTGGGCTTTTACGGACTCAGTAGAAGTTTGATGCAGTTTGGGTAATTGTAGACAGGCTGACCAAGTCAGCTCATTTCATTCCTGTGATGACTACCTATTCTTCCGAGCAGCTGGCTCAAGTTTATATCCGCGAGATCGTCAGGCTTCATGGCGTAGCAGTATCCATCATCTCTAACCGGGGTATGTAGTTTACATCACGGTTCTGGAGGGCCGTACAACATGATTTGGGTACTCGAGTTGAGCTGAGCACAACATTTCACCCTCAGACGGACGGGCAGTTCGAGCACACTATTCAGATATTAGAGGATATGCTCTGTGCGTGTGTGATGGAGTTTGGAGGTTCGTGGGATCAGTTCTTGCCACTTGTGGAGTTTGCCTACAATAACAGTTATCAGACGAGCATCCAGATGGCACCATATGAGGCTCTGTATGGTAGGCGGTGTCGGTCTCCAATGGGTTGGTTCGAGCCGGGCGAGGCTAAATTATTGGGTACAGACTTGGTTCAGGATGCTTTAGAAAAGATTAAGGTGATTTGGGATCGACTTTGCATAGCCTATTCCAGACAAAAGAGATATGCAGATCGGAAGGTTTGCTATGTTGCATTCATGGTGGGGGAACAGGTCTTGCTCCGGGTGTCACCCATGAAGGGTGTGATGAGGTTCGGAAAGAAGGGCAAGTTGAGCCTTAGGTATATCGGGCCTTTTGAGATTCTCAAGAGTGGTTCAGGATGCTTTAGAAAAGGTTAAGGTTATTCAGGATCAACTTCGCACAGCCCAGTCCAGACAGAAGAGTTATGCTGATCGGAAGGTTTACGATGTTGCATTCATGGTGGGGAAACAGGTCTTGCTCCGGGTGTCACCCATTAAGGGTGTGATGAGATTCGGAAAGAAGGGCACGTTGAGCCCTAAGTATATCGGGCCTTTTGAGATTCTCGAGAGAGTGGGGAATGTGGTTTACAAGCTTGCGTTGCCACCGAGTTTATCAGCAGTTCATCCGGTGTTCCATGTGTCCATGCTCCGGAAGTATCACGGCGATCCGTCCCACGTGTTAGATTTTAGTTCTGTCCAGTTGGATAAGGATTTGACTTACGAAGAGGAGCCGGTGGCAACTTTAGCCCGACAGGTTCGTCAGTTGAGGTCGAAGAGTTATCCTTCAGTCCGAGTGGAGTGGAGAGGTCAGCCCATCGAGTCAGCTACTTGGGAGTCTGAGTTGGACATGCAGAGTAGATATCCCCACCTTTGCACCAGCCCAAGTACTTTACGAGGATGAACGATTATTTTAGAGGTGGAGAATGTGATGACCCGATAGGTCAACTTATGTTTTAGAACCTAATTCTGTGTTATGAAGCCTTATATACCTTATTTTAGCTTTTCTTGATTTGCGTGCCTAGTTCGGGTGTTTTTTCGGAAAGCTTTTATGTTAAAAAACTGAGAAAATGTGAAAATTTTGCCTTAAGATCCATTTGAGTTGACTTCGGTCCCGGGGGTCCGTATCGTGATTTGGTACTTGGGCGTATGCCCGGAATAGAATTCGGAAGTCCCTAGCTCGAGTTATCACACCTGGTTGAAAATTAAAAGTTAAAAGCTTAATGAATTTGGAATTTTGACCAATGTTTGACTTTTTGGATATCGGGCCCGTATTTCATTTTCGGAACCCGGTATAGCTCCAATACTATATTTATGACATGTCTCTCAAATTTGGTGAGAAACGAAGTTTGTTTGATATGATTCGTACGTATGGTTTGAAAATAGAAGTTTCAATGTTTTCTTGAAAAATTTCATTTGATTTTGTGTTCAATTCGTAGTTCTAGGTGCTATTTTGGCAATTTGATCGCGCGAGCAAGTTCGTATGATGATTTTAGACTTGTGTGCGTGTTTGGTTTGGAGCCCCAAGTGCTTGGGTGAGTTTCGGATAGGCTACAGAGTGGTTTAGACTTAGAACTCAGCTGGTGTTCTACAATTTATGGTACTGGTCTCTGATCTAGCAATTGCGAGATCAGTGTTCGCATCTACGAACATCCCAAATTCTAGCAAATTGGTACCTGTAAGGCTCGCATTTTCGAGAAAATTCTTCGCGTCTGCGAAAAGTACCTAGGTCAGCATAAGTTCGCATCTGCGATCAAGAGGTCGCAATTGGGGGGAGGCCAGAGTTCGCATTTGCGAAGTGGTGCTGGGGCAGGCTTAGTCACATTTGCGATCAATTTGGTTGCAAATGCATAAGATCAATGTTTGCAATTGCGAACAAGTCATTATCACATTTGCGATTAAAGCAGAGATGGGAAGGACTTCGCATTTGCGATGGTTTCTTCGCATTTGCGAAACCCAGGTTGCAAATGCGATATCTGCAACTAATCAAAATGGGACTTAGACGGGATTTTGGTTTATTCTCTCAAATTTTCAAAAACAAGAAACCCTAGAGGCGATTTTTCAAAGAACCTTTCTTCCCCAAATCATTGGTAAGTGATTCTAAACTAGTTTCTTTCAATCTTTCACTAAATTTCCTAAGCTTTCAACCAAAATCTTGTGTTTTCATGGTGAAAATTGGGGGTTTTGGGTAGAATTAGGTATTTATGTAAAATGGGGATTTAGACCTCAAATTGAGGTCGGATTCCAAAACAAATTACATAACCGTGCTCGTGAGTGAATGAGTGTTCATATTTTGTGACTTTTACCCGATTCCGAGACATGAGCCCGGGGAGGCTTTTTGGGGCGATTTTCTAATTTTTTGCTTTAGTTTTGATTTCATTAATTAGATTAGATTCTTATTGTATGTAATTGATTTTGGCTAGATTTGGGCCATTTAGAGCCGGATATTCCTGGTAAAGGCATTGTTACCGATTGATTGAGCTTGGTTCGAGGTAAATGGCTTGCCTGACCTTGTGTGGGGGAAATCCCCCTTAGGATTTGGTACTGTTGTGAGATGTGAACGCCGTGTACGTGAGGTGACGAGTGCGTATACAGTCTATTTGTTGTAAAACTCGATACTTTTACCGAGTAGCAACTTGTTTTTCCTTTAATTGAGTTATATCGTTTAAATGAGTATTAATCTGTTTTCATTCTTAATTGAGCTATTCCAATATGTGTAGCTATCCTGTTTAGTCTAATATCGCATGTCTACGTGCTTTAACTTCTTATTTGAACTCTATGAAGCATGCCTAGTTGATTTCCTGCTTTTCCTTGTTCTTTATAAGTATTAAGTAGAAATCTTGCTGTTAACTGTTGTATTTATCGGTTTGAGCTGTGTGTTTACTTTTGAGATTACAAGGCGGTTTCCTCAGGAGTTATCCCTGCATATTTACTTTTGAGACTATGAGGCGGTACCTCGAGAGTTCTCCCTATATATTTACTTTTGAGACTACGAGGCGGTACCTCGGGAGTTCTCCCTGCATATTTACTTCTGGGACTACGAGGCGATACCTCGGGAGATCCCCCCCTATAAATTTACTTTTGAGACTACGAGGTGGTACCTCGGGAGATCTCCTTGCATATTTACTTTTGAGACTACGAGACGGTATCTCGGGAGATCCCCTGTTGATATTGAGTATTTATTTTTGGGACTATGAGACGGTATCTCGGGAGTGCCCCTGTTGTTATCACATTGTGTTGTGTTGTTATTTCCTTGTGAATTCTTTCTGTTAAATTCCCCATTTTACTTCATTTTATTATATTATATGTCTTATTATTATATCCCAGTAGGGTCCGGACCTAACCTCGTCACTACTCTACCGAGGTTAGGCTTGGCACTTACTGGGTACCGTTGTGATGTATTCATGCTACTCTTCTACACATGTTTTGTGTGCAGATCCAAGTACTTCTTATCAGCTCCGCTATTAGCTGAGAGTGCTTGCTGCTGTACGGAAACTTCAAGGTACATCTGCCGCGTCCGCAGACCTCGGAGTCCCCCTCTATTCTCTCCTATGTCATTTACCCTTCGTATTATTTTTATTAGACTCTGGTGTATAGAGATTCTAATTTTCTTCTGTAGCTTGTGACTTATGATGTTCCGAGTTTTTGGAATACCGTGTATTATCTAGAGTGTTGGTCATTGTACACGCCAAATGGCATTGTTACCAGTTATTTGGTTATCGTTTGCAGTTAGTTGTTAAGTTTTACTTCCATTTTTGATATTTTCGCAATTTGATAGGCTTACCTAGTAGTAGAGACTAGGTGCCATCACGTCGTCTTACGGAGGGAGATTTTGGTCATGACAACCTGCATCTCAAACCTACCAAAAATGCGGACCGCACAATTATTGTGCGGACACCGAAGAAGAGCTACGCGGCTGCAGTCACATTTGTGCGGACCGCAGAAAAATAAGGTGCGGCTGCAATTACAATTGTGCGGACCGCAGAAAGAGTGCAGTGTCGCCGCAGATCAGAATTATGTGGCCGAAGATTTCCAATCCTGTAAGCTGAAGAAAAGTGTGGACCACACATGGAATTTTGCGGTCGTAAAACCTCCGATAGGGCATTTTTGTCCGAAAATTCTAGCCTTGTATAAATAGAAGAGTTTCACTTTTTTAGGTTTATTTTTTACATCAACTGCTACAGTAGACGGTTCCTTTTATACTTTTTAGTAGTTTTTGCTATTGTGAGCTTTTTGAACATAGAGTTTATCATTTTAATTAGCAATATAGGTTTAATTATCATTTCTTCTTCTTTTTCTTCCAATTTAAGCATGAGTAGCTAGATTTGTACTAGGGTTGTCACCCAACCCTAGTGTGTAAACTTAATGGGTGTTTGATTTGTTGCTTGTTTATGGTTGGGTGTTTAATATTTAGCCTTATTCATGCTTTCATTTGAAGAATTAATGGTTGCAAACATTAGTTCATGCTATTTGACTTGGTCTCTACTTGAGAAAGAGAGACTTAGTCTAGGAAAACTTGGCTAACAAGAAATTGGGTCAATCGAGAGATTGATAAGCCCAATTAAAGGGTTGAACCTAGAGATATTAAAACCCGACTTGAGCTTTTATTCAACCATTTTGTTCAATACCCATTTGGACTTGAGAAAGTCAACTTGGGAAAAATCACTCTCTAACCGAGAGGTATTAGTGGGTAACCGAGTGTTGATACCTATAATACACCCCAACAAATAAAACAAGCTTTAAATTTTACAACCCATTAGGGAAACATCTAGGTGAAGGTCATAGCCCTAGTCCTTTTATATCATTTGAAAAACAACAAAAATAATTTCCTAGTTTCAGTCTTTAAATTGCAATCATAGTGTAATTTAGGTTTTTAAACAACCAAACTTTGCGGAAGTGCAAATTTAGATATACAAACTCACACGCTAAGATATATACGACTAACTACCATTAACATATCTCCCTGCGGAATTCGACCCCGACTCTTGTTGGATACTACTGTTGCATTGACTGTTTTCATAACCTTGAATAGAGGAGTGAAATTGGGCGAGATCAATTTTTGGCCCTGTTGCCGGGGAGCTAAAAACGGTGTTAGCTATATATTTAGGTGTGTTTTTGGGATATTTTCATTTTCTTCATTGTTACTAACGTGTGAGTATTGTAGGTGCAATCATGGCAAATAACGATCTAGGAAACATAGCCGTGGGGGATGTGAATTTTGAGGATGATAAAATGGAAGTGGTCCCTCTTGAACCTCAGGCTAATTGACGAGGCCGACCTCCTCAAGACAATGTACCCTCTCCACCCCCACCTCCACCACGAGCGGCTCCACACCGGGTGTTGATGAATGAAGGGTATGAAAGTGCTATAGTCCCTCCCCGTATTATGACGGGCAACTTCCAAGTAACCAACGTGATGCTCACTTTGCTCGAGCAACAAGGGTTCTTCACCGGTGCACCGGGTCAAAAAGCATATAAACATTTGAAGGGGTTCGTAGATACGTGTTGGTGGAGCAAACAAACTAATGTCTTCGAGCATTCTTTGAGGCTAAGGCTTTTTCCCTTCTCTCTATGGGGGAAAGCTTTAGATTGGTTGGAACGTTTACCAAATCATTCCATTCTTACTTGGGATTAACTAGCGGAGAAATTTATCTCTAAGTACTTCTCTCCCGGGCACATGGCTATTTTTCGGGATGAAATTCTAGCATTCAAGCAAGAGCCCAATAAACCACCACACGAGATATGGGAAAGATATAGAACATTGGTGAAAGAGTGCCCCAACAATGATATGACGGAGAACATAATTCAACAAACTTTCTATCGGGGGATCAATACAACCAACCAATGTGTAGTGAATCAACTTGCCGGTGGGAACTTCATGACTACGCCTTATGCGAAGGCGTGTGATATCTTGGATAAGATGGTAGATACTTCTTCCGCGTGGCAATCTCGAGCTAATGTTCCACAAAGTGACCCCAACGTGGTTCACCTTCACAAAGAGTTGCATGATCATGGACAAGCCATAGCCAAGTTGACTTCCACCATGAACCAATTGGTAAAGGCTCAACTTCAACAAATGAAAAACCCGAGGCAAGTCAATGCAATGGAGGGAGTAAATATGATGGTGAACAAGCGAAGAACAAGAAGTTCACAAGTGCAACAAAGAGTGGATAATTTTGTGCAAGATGATAGTGGATTTGCTCAAGATGAATCTTACAATGACCAAGAAGAGGAGGTCCAATATGTGAAGAATTTTCAAGGGCAAAGAAACAACTTCCAAGGCCCTAGCGAACAAAAATGGAGACCTTCAAACAATCAATGCAATTTGAATCAAGGTAATTGGAGTGGTGGAAACAATCAAGGCAATTGGAGTGGAAGAAATAACCAAGGGAATTGGCATAATAATAATAACCAAGGCAATTGGGGAGGCAACAACCAAGGCGGGTGGAACAATAATCAAGGAAATCGGGGGTCAGGTTTTCAAAGGCCCCCGATGTCTCAACAACCGAGCAACTCACCCCCTTATCCTTCCCATGGTCCTAGTTCTTCCAACAATGAAATGGGACGTATTGAGAACATGTTCAAATAAATGATGGAGAAGAATGCCGATTCCAATGCCCAACTTGTTTCACACAACACATCGATCCGCAATCTAGTGGTGCAAATGGGTCAAATCTCTCAAGCTCTAAATGCTCGTCCTAAGGGGGCACTACCAAGTGACACAGTGGTGAACCCGAAGGGTGGGAATAATACGGGGCATGCCATGGCCGTTACTACAAGAAGTGGAAGAGGTGGGAATGTACCCACTTGTGGATGATGAGCAAGTGGTAGAAGAAGAGGAGATCCCAACCAATGTAGTGCAAGCTAATGATAAAGTGCGTAATTATATTGATGACACGGTGGACGAGACTTAAGAGGAAATGAACCCGTCTAGGGAGCATTTGATTGACATACCAGAACCCGTAGTGCAAACGGCTAAGGCACCATTGCCTAAGCCACCTCCTCCATTTCCTCAAAGGCTCGCCAAGAAATATGGCGAGAATCGATTTAAAAAGTTCATTGATATGATGAAGAGTCTCTCGATAAATGTGCCATTACTTGAAGCCTTGGAGAAAATGCCCACTTATGAAAAGTTTATGAAGGACTTGGTGACAAAGAAGCGATCGATGAATTTTGAAACTATCAAAGTCACTCATCAAGCGAGTGCAATTATGCATTCGATGGATCCTAAGTTGGAAGATCCCGGTGCTTTCACAATCCCTTGCACCATTGGAAGTGCCGAGTTTGCCAAAGCTCTTTGTGATCTTAGGGCAAGTATCAATTTGATGCCCTATTTGGTTTTCAAGACATTGGGAATTGGGCAACCAAGACCTACATCTATGAGATTACAAATGGTCGATCGTACAATGAAGAGATCGTTGGGGGTGATTGAAGATGTATTGGTTCGAGTTGACAAGTTCATTTTCCCAACAGATTTTGTTATTCTTGATTATGAAGTTGATTATGAGGTCCCGATTATTCTTGGTAGACCTTCCCTTGCTATGGGGAAGGCTCTTGTTGATGTGGAATCCAGAGAACTCACTTTCCGAATAGTGAGGCAACCGAATCTCAATGAAGTGTGTTTGTTCGTGGACTTGGTGACTGATGTGATTATTGATGATACAAGTGCCATGATTAATGTGGGTGACATGTTGGAGGCTATCTTGCTAAAATTTGATGATGACGAGATGGATGGCTTCATGGAATGTGTTGATTCTTTACAAGGAATGGGGTCATACAACTATGCACCCCAGAAGCTTTCCTTGGATCTTGAGAATAGGAAAACTCCTCCTACAAAGCCTTCAATTGAAGATCCCCCTATCTTGGAGTTGAAGCCATTGCCTCCACATCTCAGGTATGAATTCCTTGGCCTTTGTTCTATATTACTGGTTATTCTTTCCTCTTGTTTGACTAACGTGCAGGTTGACTCCACATTGGCGGTGCTCCACAAGAGGAAGAAATCTATTGGGAGGACTTTGGCGGATATTCAGGGAATAAGCCCCGCATTTTTCATGCACAAGATTAACTTGGAGGAAGATGCCAAACCCTCCATAGAACATCAAAGGATACTCAATGAAGCCATGCAAGACGTGGTCAAAAAGGAGATCATCAAGTGGTTAGATGCCAGGGTGGTCTACCCCATTTCCGACAATTCGTAGACTTCTCCGATGCAATGTGTCCTTAAGAAGGGGAGGGGGGGGGGTAATTGTGGTCACCAATGATAAGAACGAGTTGATTCCAACAAAAACGGTAACAGGGTGGAGAGTGTGTATGGACTATCGGAAGATAAACAAAGTGACAAGGAAAGACCATTTCCCACTCCCCTTTCTTGACCAAATGCTTGATAGGTTGCCCGGCCATTCTTTCTATTGCTTTCTAGATGGATATTCGGGCTATAACCAAATCCTTATTTCCTCGGAAGATCAAGATAAAAAAACTTTCACTTGTCCTTATGGCACTTTCTCTTTCAAGCAGATGCCATTTGGCTTATTCAATGCACCGGCAATATTTCGACGGTGTATGATGGTGATCTTTACGGATATGGTCGAGGACTACCTTAAAGTCTTCAAGGATGACTTTTCGGTAGTCGGGGATTCATTTGATGATTGCTTGGCAAATTTTGATAAAGTATTGGCAAAGTGTGAAGAAACGAACTTGGTGTTGAATTGAGAAATGCCATTTCGTGGCTGAGGAGGGCATTGCTCTTGGCCACAAAATTTCAAAGAAGGGCATCGAGGTCGACAAGGCGAATATAGAGGTGATTTCTAAACTTGCACCTCCAACATCAGTGAAAGACATGAGAAGTTTCTTGGGTCACGCGGGGTTTTACCGGTGCTTCATAAAGGATAAGACATGAGAAGTTTCTTGGGTCACGCGGGGTTTTACCGGTGCTTCGTAAAGGATTTTTCCAAAGTGGTGAACCCCTTGTGCAAGCCTTTAGAGAAAGATGCTAAGTTTAACTTCATTGATGATTGCATGATAGCCTTTGAATTGCTAAAGTTCAAGTTGACTACAACTCCCATTATCACCGCTCCTAATTGGAGTATTCCTTTTGAGCTCATGTGCGATGCTAGTGATGTAGTGGGAAAATGTATCAACAAGATTTTTCATCCGTTCTACGATGCTAGTAAGACCATGAATGATGCCCAAGTAAATTACACCGTTACTAAAAAAGAGCTCCTTGCCATTGTGTTTGCAATTGAGAAGTTCCGCCCATACTTGATGGGTGCAAAGTTTATTGTTCATACGGATCATGCGGCACTTCGCTATCTTATGAGCAAGAAAGATTCAAAAGCTAGGTTGATGAGATGGGTGCTATTGTTGAAAGAGTTTGATATTGACATTCAAGATCGGAAAGGGAGTGAAAATCAAGTGGTAGACCACTTGTCTTATTTGGAGGAGTAGGGGAGGCCGCATAATGGCCTTGAAATCAATGACTCCTTCCCCGATGAGCAACTCCTGGCCATTTCAATGAAGGAGGCGCAATGGTTTGCCAATCTAGCAAACTTCCTTGTGTGTGGAATCACCCCGGATGAGTTCTCTTTAAATCAAAGGAAGAAGCTCAAACGGGATTGTCAAGATTATTATTGGGACGAGCCTTACCTCTTCCGGATTTTCATGGATGGGGTAATTAGAAGATGTGTACCAAATGAGGAGCAAAATGTTATTCTTGAGGCTTGCCATTCTTCGCCTTATGGTGGTCACCATGGCGGAGCAAGAACGGCGGCTATTGTGCTAAGTTGTGGTTTTTATTGGCCCACTCTCTACAAATATGCAAGTGATAAGGTGAAATCGTGCCTGTGGAATCTCGAAGAAGAATGAAATGCCTCTCACTACCAATTTGGAGATCGATATCTTTGACGTGTGGGGTATTGACTTCATGGGTCCTTTTGTGAGTTCTTGTCGAAATACCCACATCTTGGTCGTGGTTGATTATGTATCTAAATGGGTTGAGGCTTTTGCTCTACCCAACAATGAAGCGAGGAGTGTGGTGGCGTTCTTGAAGAAGAATATTTTCACAAGATTTGGTACTCCGCGGGCTATCATAAGCGATGGGGGGTCGCATTTTTGCAACAAGATATTTGACACTTTGCTTAGTAATTATTGTGCCACTCATAAAGTTACGACTCCCTATCATCCTAAAGCTAGCGGTCAAGTAGAAGTCTCCAACCGGGAGATAAAGAGTATCTTGTCAAAAATAGTGAATGCTAACCAGACGTATTGGACAAAGAAGCTTGATAATGCACTATGAGCCTATCAGACTGCTTTCAAAACTCTTATTAGGATGTCTCCATACCGGTTGGTTTTTGGCAAAGCTTGTCATCTTCTGGTGGAACTTGAGCACAAAGCCATGTGGGCTTTAAAGAAGCTGAATCTTGATTGGGATGCAGACGCTAACTTGCGGGTTGCACATTTGAATGAATTGGATGAATTCTGGTACAATGCATATGCAAGTTCGTCCTTGTACAAAGATAGAATGAAGTACCTTCATGACAAATACATCTAAAACAAGGAGTTCAAGGTGGGCGATCTTGTTTTGTTGTTCAACTCATGATTGAAGATGTTTCCAAAAAGCTTAATCCAAATGGAGTGGTCCCTTTGAAATTTTGGGTGTGACACCTTTTGGTGCATTGGACTTGAAGAACAAAAATGATGAGGTATTCCGAGTCAATGGTAACCGAGTGAAGTATTATTTGGGACAAGCTGATGATGGCCACATGGTGGCAGTTTTTCACTTGAAGTGATAGTAATCTGCGTCGTGCCGTGACATTAAATCAGGCGCTTCTTGGGAGGCAACCCATATTTTCTTTTTCCTTTTCATTTCTTCTTTTGTAGATAGGTGTTATTTTGTGCTAACTGGATTTGATGTGTGTTGCAGGAATGAGTGTGCTTTACATGAACTGTGATCAGAAAATTGGCTAAGTGTGTAAAAAGTGCGGATCGCACATGTATTGTGTGCACCGCACATGTATTGTGCGCACCACACAATTTTGAATGCTACATAAGAAGGAAACTGTGGCTGCACAATTCTTGTGCGGACCGCACAAATTGAGATGGGAAATTGCAAACTCTCTAAAGTTTGGTCTGTCAAAGAAATGGCCAATCTGCGGCCGCACATCGAATTATACGGTCGGTAGTCAAAATCTGCGATCGCACCACAAATTATGCGAACCGTAGGTCAACAAAGGCTATTGAGCCTCCAGGTAATAGAGTGCGGGCCACAGAAGGAATTTTGCTGCCACACTCCTCTTTTGTTTCCCAAATCTGCATGCAAGTAAAAATAGTAGCCTAAGGCCACTGTACTAAGTTTTTTCCCTCTCTGAGAACTCTAAATTCTAAAACTTGGAAATCATATGTTCAATCATCTGCCACAGTCCATACACATGTTTAATCACTTAGTTGCACTCCTTCATATCTGGCATGTCTAATTTCTCATAGAAGTTTTCAACTTTTAGTTAAATTTATAATTTGTTAGATAGTTTTAGGCCATTTGTCAATATATTTTAATTTTACTACCATGTGGGGTTTAATCTATGTTGGGTCAACTACTAATTGCTTTATGGGTACTGGGTAAATTGATTTGCATGCTTAATTGTTAATATCATGGCAATTGTTGAAAAATGTTGTAAACCCTAGGAGTCTGATCGACTTTGGTTTGAAACCTGCGACCGCACTAGAAATTGTGCGGACCGCAGAAATTCCACCGCGGCCGCACAAGAAATTGTGTGGTCCGCAGAAGTAGAGAATAGGGTTCTTTGATCAAGCATGATTTTGTGGCCGCACTTGAAATTGTGAGTACCGCAGAAATTCCACTGCGGCCGCAGAAAAGTTTGTGCGGCCGCAGATTAGACCAATCTCTGTTGTCAGAGAGTTGGTACTTTTTGGAATTCTAATGTGCTGCCCCAATGAAAAATGTGCGGACCACACTTCTATTCTGCGGTCACACATAAAATTGTGCGAACCGCAGTTCCATTTCTGCGACCGCAAGTTCAAGTTGTGCGGTCCGCACATCCATGTTTGCGGCCGCACTTGTAATTGTGCGGACCGCACTTCCCCACCCTACACTCATGTTCTACACTGTGATATATTGTCTGTGTGCAATTGAATTACAACTGACTTCTGCTGTTACTTGTTGCAAAAAATAGTTAGATCTCGTGGTCGCGGTGACACTTCAAAGGGGAGGGGTGAAACTTCGAGAGGCCAAGCCAAAAGCACTTTACCCCTCGCCCTCCACAAGATAATCACCAAGAAACTGCAGCAGGCCGAGAAAGACAACTCGAGCCATCCAAATCTAGTTCATATTCCCTATCTCGGGAAGCATCGGAGGGCGACTCAGTGGAAGAGCAGCCTGTAGTCCAATTACTCCCACGGCAGCCACAGGGATGGTATAAACACCGGGACGAGCCTTCCTCCTCACATATCACTTCTGAGGGTTCGGAGAGTGCAAGTCAGGATTTAGAGCCCTCTTCTACACCTGTGCCTGAGGCACCAGTAACTACTATTGACGATATTTTGGATGATGGTGGGGGGGGGGGGGGGTGATACTACAGTTTCCGGCCTTGATAGGTCAAAGAAGAAAGAGGTCGAGGAGGACCGTTTTGTGAGTCTAGCTGCCTTCACCAGCTTCCGCGGGTGGTGGCCGGTGAGATCGCTCGCTCTTGAGAAACAGTTCCAGCTTAAAGATTTTGACAAGTACAATCCAGAAGTGTTGAGATAGTTTTGGGAAAGGAGGGGGTGGATATGGTTCACCCAGTCAGTTGTGGACGTCATGGAGTATTTGGTCTGGGAGTTCTATGCCAATGTGGCACACATAAAGAAAGGGACCAGAGTTAGAAAAGTGAGAAATCTGAAGGTGTGGTTTGACCAGCACACAGTGAACTCCTACTAAGGTTTTGAGGATGTTGAGCCGACACAGAATTTGGAGAAGCTGATGATGAGTGATGCAGCTCGCCCATGGCTAGCTGAGCTTCTTGCAGCCCCGGGGCCATCACCACCATGGATCACTGCATGGGTTCCTATTCAGCGGAACACCCTAAATTTTGAGGCAAAGGGATGGCAGACCTTCGTATGCAGCAGACTAGACCCGTGCCAAAACGAGACAAACTTACCTATTCCACGGGCAGTTCTAGTTGCCTCTATTATGGCCAGGTACCCGATCAATGTGGGTGCTGTGATGTCAGCCAACATGTCAGTGGTCGCCAGGCAGGCTGATACTTCCTACCCGTATCCCAACACCATCTTTGAGTACCTGACGAATGCACGAGTAGAGCCCAAAGATTATGACATGAAGGTTCAGGCAAAGAAGCCCTTCTCTTGGTATTCTCTGGTGGATGCACATAACCCAAAGAGAAAGGGTCAGCCGACTACCACCGTAGGCTAGTCTGATGAGCCATCGGTGGTGGGTACAGAGACAACTGATATGCCATCCACTTCAGCAGAGCCTTCTACCAGTGCAGCTGCCATGCCTCCACCTTCAGCCTCAGTACCTCCCACCTCGGCTTTGAAGCCGGTACCTATGCCATATGCTCCACTCTCTGCACTACGAGTCTCCCAGACACTGGCAAGCCTCAACAACTTAATGCAGAAAGCTACTGCAAAACTGACTAACATATCCAGTCATATTGCAGCACAGTCATCCTCTCTGGTACCCCAGATTCTCCCCCACAGTTGATGAAACTTTGAAGAAGCACCTGGAAATTCAAAACACGATCACTGCCACTTTAGTGCATGATGGGGCAGTAATCGAAGAGTTGGGCAAAGAGGTAAAGAAAATGAGAAAGCGGCAGGCATCTAAGAAGTCAGTGGACGAGCTTTGGAGCAAAGTTACAAAGCTTTCAGCAACAAGAGACATTCCATTTGACATGTTGATAGACCCGCACCACCCAGGCCCAGCTCCAATAACACCTACAGTACTAGCTGGCTAGTCTGGGGAGCCAGACACTACTACTGACACTACTGAGACAGTCCGTCAGATGTTCACCAACCCTGCTACTCCCGGACTTGAGGATGATGAGATCCAATTGGATGACGCTGAGGTCGGTGCCACTGCTGGGGACACAAAGATGGCCACATAGTCATAGGGATTTTTCTTCACTCTCACCCTTCTCTTACTCTTATGTTGTTAAGCATTGGGGACAATTCTTATTTTTATTCAGGGAGGTGGAGTTTTTTTGACACATTCTAATGATTCTGTTTTTTGATAACTATGAGACATTTGGCCTATAATTAACTTATTACTATTTTCTTCCTCTTTCTCATTATGTATATATTTTCTTTTATCTCTCATTATGTATATTCATTTAGCTTTCAATAGTTCTTTTGTTTTAAAGCTTCTTTATCTTTATGTTTGTCCTCTTTTTGAATTAGTAGCTTCTTTTTGATTTAATAGCTTTTTTTTTATTGCTAAGTGGATAATAAGCCTTTGGTTTTCTTAATGCCACAGTTCTTTCCAAAGGTGGTTTTTGTGTGAAATAGGTGGCTCTTCCAAACGATGGATGGCGTGACAACTTTCTTAAGGGATTGAGTCCGTTTTTGGTGTTTAGATAATAATAGTAGCAGTAATGAATAAAAAGACCTAATTGAGTCATGCTCGAATAGTCAAACATGCTTCACTTGGTACCAACACACTTAACTAGTGACCTTGTGACTCTTGTGTTGACTTAGGCAATCATCGAGTGGTTTAATCGAACCATGGTGATTTTCAATCTTGAAGATGGTCGTTGTGGGCCCTCGTAATTTTCAATCTTGAATATGGTCGTTGTAGGCCCTCGACTCTATGCTCTTTAACAATCCAACTGTGTGAGAGGTGAGATGTTGTTGCAAGTCCAAGTACCTGAGCAACTGGTCTAGAACTTGCCCCGAATGTGTTTCTATGCGAACTTTTAAGTTTTGTTTGGCTTGAAAAGTGATTCCTTGACCCGCTTGAAATTTTTCATTGCCCACCAATGTAGTTATCCCTAGTCAACCTATTCGATCCTAAGATCTTTCTCATTTGATAACCATGTAACATGCCTTTACCCATTTTGTCGTGACCCTCTCTTGGCACCCGAGCTTTCCATAACACTCTTGTGAAATAATTGGCTAAAAACGTAAGTTCGGGGGAGAGACAAGGAGTTTGAAAAAGGTATCAAGGCACAAAAGAGAAAATAAATAAAGAGAAGAAAAGGCAAGAAAAAGAAAGAACAAAAAGAAAAATGCAAAAAGAAAGTGAATAAGTTGAAGAGTTGAATGGATTCAAAGAAAAGTAATGATGCAAAGCATAGAGAAATCAAAGAAGGAGAAAATGAATATCATGACCATGAAATAGTGATGATAAGTCTCTCTAGTTCCCCTAAGGAAAAGAAAATGCCTCAAAGAGTTGGCAAAGCATGAGCCTAGAAAAAAAATGGAGTGCTTAAGGAAAGATAAACCCGTTCTATCATAGCATTTCCAACCTTAGTCCAAAAGCCTTCATTGCATTCCGAAAAAGCCTTACGTGATTTCAAGCCGAGTGAGCTTACATTAGTGGTGATTTACATGAGGGGAAAGCCTATGGTACTTAAAACCATACTTGCGACATTCTTTTGAGAGAGATGAGCGACCCTTTCACAAATCTTTGGATTGAGTGCTAAATGTTTAAGTGAGATAGGGAAACTGAGAGTAGAGGAGGAAGATTTTGGGATCCACAATGACCTACATAAAAGAGCGAGCTTCCTTGAGGAACAAAGTCAACTCTTGATACTCGAGTGTCACACTAGAACTATTTGTGCTTAAACGTTTAACTTGTTGCCTTGTTGATAATTCATAGGTGGTGTGGATAATTATTGGTCCCAATTGATGTGTGATTGATTAACTTTTGATTAGCTAGAATGGCTCCTAGCTAGTGGAGGTGGGAACTACTTTATTTGCTTGAGTACAAACAAAAGCTTAAGTTTGGGGGAGTTGATAAGTAGGGATTTTGACTACTTATTAGCGCCCTTTAGCTTTCCTTTTAGTCCAAAAATACTTAATTATGTTCCTGAAAACTAATGAACTGTGCTTAATTGCAGGAATATTGGAAGATAAGCTCTCGAGATGAAATCCAACTCAAGAAGGAGTAATCTGAACTCAAGGACAAAAACAGGCACAAAAGCTCAGAATTGAGGACCGCAGAATATCATTTGCGGCCGCAGGTTGTGAAGAATCTTCCATCAGAGAATGTTGCAAAGTGCGGTCCGCACATGAAGTGTGCGGTCGCAGAAGCTGGGTTAGAGCAAAAGTTCAGAGAACCTGCATCTCAAGCCCACCAAAAGTGCGGACCGCACAATTATTGTCCGCCCGCCGAATAAGAGCTACGCGGTCGCAATCACATTTGTGCGGATCGCAGAAGAACAAGGTGCGACAGCAGTTACACTTGTGCGGACTGCAGAAAGAATACAGTGCGGCCGCAGATCAGAATTATACGATTGCAGATTTATAATCCTGTCAAGCTGAAGAAAAGTGCGGACCGCACATGGAATTGTGCGGACGCAGAACCTCCAAAAGGGCATTTTTGTCCGAAAAATTCTGGCCCTGTATAAATAGAAGAGTTTCACTTTTTTATGTTAATTTTTGACATCAACTGCTACAGTAGACAGTTTCTTTTACTCTTTTTAGTAGTTTTTGCTATTTTGAGCTTTTTGAACATAGAGTTTATCATCTTAATTAGCAATATGAGTTTAATTATCATTGCTTCTTCTTTTTCTTCCAATTTAAGCATGAGTAGCTAGATGTTTACTAGGGTTGTGACCCAACCCTAGTGTATAAACTTAATGGGTGTTTGATTTGTTGCTTGTTTATGATTGGGTGTTTAATATTTAGTCTTGTTCTTGCTTTTATTTGAAGAATTTATGGTTTCAAATATTAGTTCATGCCTATTTGACTTGGTCTCTACTTGAGAAAGAAAGACTTAGTCTAGGAAAACTTGGCTAACAAGAAATTGGGTCAATCGAGAGATTGATAAGCCCAATTAAAGGGTTGAACCTAAAGATAGTAAAACCCGAATTAAGCTTTTATTCAACCATTTTGTTCAATACCCATTTTGACTTGAGAAAGCCAAATTGGGCAAAATCACTTTCTGACCGAGAGGTTTTGAGTGGGTAACCGAGTGTTGATAGCTATAATATACCCCGAATAAGTTTTGTGCGAAAGAGATATGTTTAATATGTGTTCCGAATGCTCTTGTCATGTTATGTTACCCTTCGGAAATGTGAATTAAAATGTTATGACTTTGAGTCGTGTTTCAAATGAAAGTTATATCTGTGGCCAATGGTGCCAATGAAATAAAATAATGCGAGAAAGGTTGTGAAATGAGCCTCGATTCAACTGCTCCAAATTGAATTCAAAATTAGATTTTCCTAAAAGCTTATGTGCTCAAGTCATGCCCAAATGTTGCTATTTTAACTAATGATATGCTTTGTAAGTATTTCCAATGTGGTTTGAGCTCTTACATAATCATGAGTTGAAATTGTGTATTGCCCTTTTGGGGAAAAGTATTTCAAGAATAAATAGTGTGTTACTCATTTATGATTTTAACTTGCGCTTCGATTGCCAATCATTTTACTCCACTTCTTGAAAAGAAATCTATTGTGTTTAAAGTCTTCATTACTAATGAACCTAAAGTTGTGATTTCCAAAATATTCCATATGTTGATATTTATAATGATGATCCATGAAAGGAAAGATATGAAAGTGTAGAATATGAAATACAGTCATTGTGCCATGAAAGAAGAATCATATGTATGGCCAAGAGAGCCAATGAAATAATGATGTTGTAAGTAGTTGAAATTGCTAATGAAGTGATACATGGTGTGAAAGGTTATGAGATGAACGTATTCGTACTTATGTTTCCAATGTGCTATAGGCTCCTACGCCCTCACGAGGAGAGGCTATGGTGCTCCTAAATGTTTTAAATGTTCTTAATGTCCTATGATCACCCATGGTAAGTACAAGTAAGTGATATTTTGAACATGAAATGCGGGAATTTGCCAAAATGAGAATTATGAGGCGTTATATGTCCCAATGGTTTCAATCATAGTATGTATGCTTCTAAAATAATAAATGTAAATGACTTCGATGTTAAGTCCCCACGAATCATGAACTTAGCTAATGACCTCAAGATGAAAAGTGAGTTAATAACGAGATGAAATGGAGATGTCCTATGCTAAATGATGGTGAACCTTAAGAAAAGAAATTGGGCTCATGAAACGCATAGGTGTATAATATGAATGAATCCTATGGACGGTCTATGAAACACATAGGTGTATAATATGAATGAATCCTATGGACAATCTATGAAATGCATAGGTGTATAATATGAATGAATCCTATGGTTGAACACTATGGATGGTCTAGTGAGGCGCATAGCCAACAGGAGCAATAGGTGCCACTTTCTTTGCCCTTGTTCGTACATGTTGTTAAATTTACATTATATTTTGTATCCCACACATAATTCATATGGCTCAATTTTTCTCAAAAGAAGTTCAGAATGATGTAAGTATAATAAGACTTGAAATGTGATTCTATGGGATAATTCGTAGTTTCTTGATGTACTTCATTTGCCTCTTATTTGAGTTACCATATTTTCATATGTTGTTATGCCTGCCTTACATACGAGTACTATTCCACATATACTCACGTCCCTTTTGTTGGGGGCGTTGCATCTTTTAATGGATGCAGGTATACTTCTACTAGATGATATGGATCTTTGATAGGGATCTTCTTCATTACTCAGCTTATGGTGAGCCTGCTACAGTTCTAGTGGATTTTTGAGTCTAGTTCATTTTATGTACTTAGGTATCTATTGTCATAGAAGCTCCATTTACACTGTGGGTCATGTACTTAAAGTTTTGAGTTTTGTCATGTATTTATGCTCACAATATCTATAGTTATTTATAAAGCTATGTATCCGTCATGAAGAGAATGTTAGGCCATTGAGCCAAATGTATTCAATTTGAAAGTCAAGATCTAATTATGTTATGGTAAATCATGAATGAGTAATGCTGAAAGGTTGATGTAAATTAGGCTTGCTCGACTCAGTTTACTCGGTTGAGCGCCGGTCGCGCTCCCTGAGATCAGGGCATGACAAAACCAGTCAAAATGTATATAGGGGCGCTACTGCATGAATCTAGAACGTATATGCATGCTTGTTGTCCAATCTCAACACCTCGTAGTACTAATCCATATGCCCGACACTGGCTAAGTATCCAAACTAGTACCAACCTGGATGCATGCGCTCATACGGCTCAAAGTAACATGGGTAATCACCTAACTCTGGAGGGACGAATCCATATCCAAGTGCTATTGCAGCGTGTAACCCGGTCCACTAAAAAATTGAAATTCATAATTAATATCCGCTCATGATATCCTTAATGACAAAATCCTCAACTTTCCACAATATTTAGCTCTCCAACTCATGTATATGCATATGAGATGATATAACAAAGACGCACCAGAAAAAAAAAAATACGGATGCATATTAACATGAATAAGAGAGGACTACGACTAATCCTGTAATTTAATTTTCCATAGCAGTTCAACATGTTCATTAAATATTCTTAGGTCCAATAATGATATGAAGCATGAGCAACAAGAGCAAATAATCACTAATCATAAGTCAAATAGGCAAATGCATAAATATGGCTAAAGTAGAGAGCCCAACACTGTGAAAGAAGTCTGTTATGTTCGAATCAATAAGTCATAATTCTAGCATAGTCTTTAATCATGATTAAGATTCATTACGTAGCCATAGAATTAAGGAAACATGGATAACAATTTATAAAGTCTCAACAAGTCATAATATAAGCATATATCTAACCGGCTATGACCATAACTTAGCCGCCCATATACGCTCGCCACCTCGCATATACAAAGCACCTAAATCAAGTAGCAAGTAGCAAATAATTCATCTATGGGGAAAACATCCCTCTTATAAGGACAGATAAGAGACTTACCACCACCTGGTAAGCTTCAATCAACAAAAAAACGTCTTTCCTTTCAAATCTAAATTAAAAGTCAACAAAAATTCAATCATGGGCTGGGGGCCAAAATCTGAAATTGATCATAGATACAATTCACCCATAATCCCTCGTTTATGAATACATGATTATATTCCAAAATTAAGTTCAAATTGGCCCTTAAATTTTCAAAAAATGCCCTCTTAATTTGTAGACAAACCCCCAAATTTCTCTTTAAAATTCCAAGTTTTAGGTGTAGAAATCCATGGGGAATCAAGATATATAATAAATTCCAAGTGAAAATTACTTACCTCCAATGTAATAGTGACATTCCACTTCAAGATCTCCTACTCTAGAAGTCTAGACTCAAAATATGAAAGAATGGATAAAAATCCCGAAATTCCAAACTTCAGTAGTTTGCCCTACACTGCCCTTCGCGAACACGGCCACTGCCTCTCGTTCGTGAAGCATAAATCTGCCACCTGCCCAAATCCTCCTCCGTGATTGAGGAAGTACCCTCGTGATCGCACAGCCCACCCAGCTTACACACTATGCAAACGTGACAATCGCCCCCGAACGCAAAGACCAAGCCTATGTCTGGCTCCACTCCAGCGCGAACGTGATCACCTACACGTGAATGCGATGCACCAACCTATGATACTACATGAACACTCTATCACGAATGCGAAGAACGAATGCCCATCCAACTAAAATCCATCTCCGCAATTGCAGGACCTGTTCCACGGTCGCAAAGTATTGCTGCACACCAACACATCAGCAGTTGTAAACCTCATCGAAATGGTCCGAAACTATCCTGAATCATACTCCAACCCCCGGGATCCCATCCAATAATTCCAACAAGTCCATATACTTCTTATAAATTTATCCTATGGCTCGAAACATAAAAAATAACAACAAAATCAAGAATCAAAGATTAAAATCCTTATCTTATCTTTCAACCTTCGCCAAACGCGTTCAACACACACTTACATATTTTGGATCACAACTAAAATTTACAAACAAGTCCCAATAAATCAGAACCTGTCTAAAGTCTTGAAACACCAGTTAGAATACGATAATACTAAAGTCAACTTCAGGTCAAACCTATAAAGTCTCTAATCCTTCAAATTGCGAACATTCGACAAATAGAGTCAGAACTTTCTAGGAGCCTCCAAATCAAAATTCGAACATACATCCAAGTCCAACATTATCATACGGATCTATTGGAACCATCAAATCACTAATACACGGTATAATACTCAGAAATCAAGGCTTGTCCAACTCTTTCAACTTAAATCTTCCATAATAAGAACTACTCTTCCAAACTAATTCCGAACCTCTCGGAAAACAAAACCAACCATATGCGCATGTTATAGTGCATCATTTGAAGCTACTCAAGGTCTCAAACCATCGAATGGAATGCTAAATCTCGAAACGATTGATTGTGTTATTATATTCTCCCCCACTTAAATATATGTTCATCTCTAGACGTGCCAAGAGTCATTTCAAAGCCGTCAAATAACTGAATAAACTCATTATACACACACCAATGAGTGATTCCATGCCACCTAAATCCATATAAATCTACTAACACATTCCAGACTAAAGATTCTTCCTTCAACCTCTGCCTATAAGCCTTATACCCCAAATTCCAATATCCAGAACTCTCTCTAAGATCCGATTCTTCTATATATGCACTGTATCAATTCCCAAAAGCTGCATCGAGTCATAAATATACTCCCAAGATGTAACCACACGATATACACCATAACTCATATGCCCATAGCCATATCTTCTGTCCACAATAACTGTTTATTACCAAATTCGATACCGGTAAATATACCTCATATCAAATAAATTCTTGTTCCAAACCTTTGCAACATCGCTAATGATAAAAAAAACATGTAGAAACTCATGACCAGCGATAAGAATAACAAGTCATGAAGTGCCCTCGCTCGACAAGAATAGTTGCCAAGTTCTGAGCTGACTAATGGAAGTCTTCATCCAGACATACCTTATCAAAATTTGATTGAAGTAATTACCGGTCCAATAAACCTCGTCTCACTCAGTACAAGCTGCTCGACTGGCAGACTATATCAAATGCCACCTAAAGCCTCATACGATGCAATCCGTGCACCAACAAGCAACAACTCAAATATGACCAATAACAGAAAAATAAGCAAATAGGAGAGCTCACCAACAAGTTTAACAAATATAACAACATAATCATAATGCTATGAACTCATCCCACAAAAGGGAACAAAACACACAAAATAAGAACAAGGAATCATATCCACCATAACTCTGTTGCATCATGCAACATAACTCTATTACAACGCGTAACCCAATCCAAATCTATCAATCCACATAGGACTACCCATCGATTCATATCATGCGCACTAGACATGTGTGTATCAATAACAAGCACGTAAAGTGCATAAATATAGCCATGTGGAGATATATAGAATAATACTCTATGAAAAAAATGGTAAGCACGACTATGGTACAATAAGCAAATCAACATCTCAAAGCCATCTAACTCATATATCGCCACAAAGCCTAAACAGGGCCACAACATGCGTGTGAATAATCATGTAGTCTCACAACCCACCATACATAAGAGTGTAACACAAAAAATATATCAGGGCATAAATATGATCAACTCCATGACACACCCATAGTAAATGTTGAGCTGAGTAAGCAAATCCAATTCAGTGTATAATACAAATTCACATTAGGCCTACCAATAGGCCCCAATACTGCCACAACCCAAAATTCTACTAAAGGCCATGAGGGTGCCTAACCCACTTTCTAGGAAATCCAACACTCACATCAATCACAAAATCCAATTATTAAGCCATTAGTTGATTCATACTATACATAGAAAAGTGGAATACTATAAATAGTCCATGAATCTCAGACATGGTCTAAACATGACAACAACTGTCTCACAAGCTCTTCTAAAACTCGGGTGCCACAACATAGTTATGAGCATCTAACAAAAGTATATACAATCTCAACTAAATAAAATGTCTATCTGGAAAAAGAAATACATAGAAAGTGATATAGAAGAAAAGGGAAGGAGGACTTCATGTGCCGCGGATCGAATCAAGTAAGTAGCTCACTGTGAAGTCTTCAAATAGCACTCTTGCTCCGCTAGGCAAATACCACTAAGACCAGCCTCAGAACCTGCAGAAAATATGCAGAAGTGTAGTGTAAGTACAAAATTACGATACTCAATAAGTATCTAGTCTAGCCTAGAAGAAATAGAGGCGAGAAGTCGATAGTGATACTTACTATCAGCTCAATAATCATATGAAATATATACAATATATGGAATAAAGCATGATATCATCAATCAAGTCAACTAGTAGAAACACGGTAAAGCTGGTATGTAAACATACTTTTCAAACAGGAGATAGCACACAATATTAGATATCTCAAATCGTTCACAATCATGATATTAGTCAATCGAAAATCATATAAATACATGACCCATTACATGAGTCTAAGCTACCAATGCATGCTCGCAATCTAATACTAATTCTCATCACACAATTCCATATATCTGACACTGACCGAGTGTCCAAATTAATACCAATTTGAGTGTCTACTCTCTCAAGGCACAAAGTAATATGGATAATCACTAGACTCTGGAGGAACGATACCATATCTAACCGTTGTTACAGAGTGCAACCCGATCCACTAATAGTAATAATATTATTGCAATGTGCAACCTGATCCATACATATTATTGTTACGGCGTGCAATCTGATCCACACAACAACATCAATAATCAATATTCGCTCATAATATTTGTGGTGCCAAAACTATCAACTTGTCACAATATTCAACTCTCCTACTCATAATTATATGCACGAGGCAATATAATTAAAGGCACTAGATCACAATAATAGAAATGCGGATAAAAAGCCCATATGGCTAAAAAAATGACTATGGCTAATCATATAATTCAATTTATCTCCATAATTTAATAGATAAATTTCATATTCAATAGTCTTTTCAAAACATTTAACATGAATATACTAATCTATATACTTTCCAAATCATGAATCATTAAGGTGAGTATAGGACTATGGCTTAGCGAAGAAGCTCAATATGAAAAATAATCTTTTATGCCCAATTCAACAAGTCATAAATTTAAGCATGCTTCTAAGCCACAATTACAAATAATCAGATAGTAATAGAACCAATAAAACATGAATAATAAGTTCACATAGTCCAAACAATGCAAATTTGTAAGTCAAACATTATCGAATATGGTCATAATTTAGCTATGTATATACGCTCACCACCTCGCATATGCATGGCTCCTAAATTGAGCAACAAGTAGCAAACAAATTACCTATAGGGAAAATTCCCTCTTACTAGGATAGATAAGAGACTTACCTCTACCCGGTAGTCTTCAACCTTACAAAATTGATTTCCCTCTCAACTCAACCTCTGAACGACTCGAATCTAGTCAAATACAACTCAATAACGTCAAATAAAGACATAAAAATCAGTTCCAAACAATAAAACTTCAATCTTTATTCAAATCTCCAAAAGTCAACTCAGACCCACATGACCAAACCCGAGTCAAGGGATAGATCCTGACTACCTATAACCAACGAGTCCAAATATGTGATTAGATTCCAAAGTCGAGTTCAAATTGACTCCCAAATCCCCAATTTCATAGTGTCTTAAATTGCAAACAAAAACCCCGAATTTCTCTTTCAAATTTCATAATCTAAGTGTATAAATCAATGGGGAGATAAGATATTTAATGAAAATCAAGTAGAAGTCAAAGTAGTAGTGAAAATCCCTTCCAACGTCATCTCTTAGTGAGCTCCAAAACTCAAAATAGTAAAAAATGGGCTAAAACTCGACTTAAAACCCTTCTATTAGGCATCTCTCATCTGCGGCCCATAGTGTCGCTTCTACAACAAAACACTCACATCTGCAATATTCACATAAACATTCGACCTTAGCACATGCGGCGCACCTGCTGCATCTACGGACCCGCTGGTGCGACCCAATTCCTCTCTCCTGCGACATCACATCTACGATACTTCTTGTTGCAGATGCTACCATTGCTAACCATCCAACCCCTCACAAAAGCGCATAATCCTTCATAGGTGCAACGTACCAGACACTAGAAAATTGCTACCACATCCCGATTGGTTCGGTTACAGTTAAGACACACTCAAGCCTCTCAGACCCTCATCCAACCATACCAATAAGCCCTAATACCTTATCCAGACTTATTCACATGCTCAAAACACAATGAATAATATCCAAACTACAAATTGATGGTCAAAATTCATCTCTTAACTTCCAATCTTTTCAGCTTCGCCAAATATGTCAGAATCATGCCTAAACATTCCGAATTCAACCAAACTTTGCACACAAGTTTCAACCAACCATACAAACCTATCCAAAATCCAGAAACACCAATAATATTCTGATAACATCAAATTCAACTATCGGTCAAACCTACCAACTCTCCAATTTTTCAAATTGCCAACTTTCAGCGAATAAGGCCAAAATCTTCTAGGAACCTCCAAAATAGAACTAAGTGTTCCAATTCACTCCCAAATCTTTCCGAAATCAAAGAAACCATACCTCCAAGTCACAAAATAAAAAATATGCATACAGATCAAATAGGGAACCAGGGCTCAAATACATAAGACGACTGGCCGGATTGTCATATTCTCCCCATCTTAAACAAACATCCGTCCTCAAACGGGTTTGGAATCTTACTTAGAATGCCAAAAAGACGAGGATATATGCTCCACATATCAGTCTTGATATTCAAAGTTGCTTTCTCGACCGATTGACCTCTCCACTGAACCTTCAATGATGCAATCTATATTGATATCAACTTCCAAACCTGCTTATCCAAAATGGCCATCGGCTCTTCTTCATTAGCCAAATTCTCATCCAACTATACTGAACTGAAATCTAATACATGTGACTAATCTTCATGATACTTCCAAATTATGAAAATATGAAATATCGGATGAACACCCGATAAGCTGGGTGGCAGAGCAAGCCTGTAAGCCACCTAACTCACTCGCTCTAAAACCTCAAATGGACCAATATACCGATGGCTCAAGTTGCATTTCTTTTCAAATCTCATCACGCCTTTTGTAGGTGAAACTCTAAGAACTTTCTCACCCTCCATGAAACCCACATCATAGACTTTTCTATCAGTATAACTCTTCTGTCTGGACTGTGCTGTACGAAGTCACTCTTGAATCAACTTTACTTTCTCCAGAGCATCACTAACCAACTCTATACCCAAAAATCTAGCCTTTCTAAGCTTAAACCAACCAACTATAGAATGACATGGACTCCCATATAAGGCCTCATATGGAGTCATCTAGATACTAGACCAGTAGCTGTTATTGTAGGCAAACTCTCCTATCGGTAGAAACTGATCCCACTGGCCTCTGAAATCAATAACATAGACTCTCAACATATCCTCAAGGATCTAAATAGTCCGATCAGACTGTCAATCCTCCAGAGGGTGAAATGCAGTGCTCAATACTACTTCTGTCCCCAACTCACACTGAATGGCTCTTCAAAAGTGCGATGTAAACTGAATGCCCCGATCCGAGATGATAGAAATCGGCACACCATGTAAGCAAATAATCTCTCTGATATATATCTGAGCCAACTTCTCTCAAGTGTAATAAGTCATGACATGAGTGAAATGTGTAGACTTGGTCAGTCTTACCACAATAACCCAAATAGCATCAAACCTTCTCAATGCCTGTGGAAATAGTAATGCGCTCCCACTTTCATTCCGGTATAACCAATCTCTAAGTCAATCCACCTGGTTTTCGATGCTCATACTTGACCTGTTGACAATTGAAACACCGCGAAACATGTCTAACAATATCTTTCTCCATCCTCCGCAACTAATAATGCTGCTTCAAATCACAATACATCTTCATAGCACTTGGATGAATAGAATACTGTGAACTATGAGCCTTTTCAAGAATCAACTACCTCAAACCATCCATATTAGGAACATAGATCTGACTCTGAAGGTGCAATTCACCTTTATCACCAATAACAACCTCCTTAGCACAACCTCACAACATCCTGTCATTAAGGACAAGCAAATGAGGATAATCATACTGACGATCCTTGATGAACTCAAATAAGGACGACTTCACAACAATAGAACCAAGAACTCTGCTAGGGTCAGAAATATTCAATCTCACAAATCTGTTGGCTAAAGCCTGAACATCCATAGCCAAGGGTTTCTCCAAAACTGGAATAAATATCAAATTCCTCATACTCTTTGCCTTCCTGCTCAGAGCACCCGCTACGATATTTGCCTTCCACGGATGATACAAAATAGTGATATAATAAACCTCCAACAACTCCAACCACCTCCGTTGCCTCAAATTCAAATCTTTTTGCGTGAATAAATGTTGAAGACTCTAATGATCATTGTAAATCTAACAAGACACACTGTATAAGTAGTGCCTCCAAATATTGAGCACGTGTATTATAGCTGCCAACTCCAAGTCATGGATCGAATAATTCTTCTCATGGGGATTCAACTGGCGCGACACATAGGCAATCTTCCTACCATCCTGCATGAACACACACCCAAGGCCGACGCTCGAAGCATCACAATAGACAATGGACATCCCCAATTATGAGATCAATACCAAAATTGGAGTTGTAGTCAAGGGACTCAAAATATCTCTTCACACTTGTGAGACCATATAAAAGGAATGCACTTCTGAGTCAACTCGGTCAATAGAGTTGCAATAGATGAGAACCCTTTCATAAAGTGATGATAGTAGCCAACCAAACCTAAGAAACTCGTGATCTCACTAATGGTAGAAGGTTTGGGCCAATTCTAAACTGCCTCAATCTTCTTCGGATCTGTCACAACCCAAACTGGAGGGCCATGATTGGCACCCGGGCCATACATGCCGAGCACCAACGTACATTTTATCTAACCTTTCTTATTATCTATAAGGGCCAAAGAGATCAACATAAATAGCAGTCATGAATCATGAATAATCAACAATGACAGATAATGGCATGAACTTACATAACAGCAGCCGGCAAGGCTGTTATGAAGCTATATATAAGGTACGAGCCGACAAGATCCAATGAGAGACTATACAACAAAAATCAACCGACAAGGCTATCCAAACTATACATGAGTCGACACCTATCTAAGAGCCTTTAAAGGAACAAAAGTGCTGCAACATTGCCAGAACAGGGCCCCGACATACCCATAATGTTTATAACAAAAATACATACCAAGACCACGACAAGTCTGGAGAAGGGATCTTGCCAATAACTGTTGTACTGAGTAGCCTACTATCATGGGGGAGCTTTGTCTACCTGTCTATCAATACTTGCAGCACGACATGCAGTGTCCACAAATAAAAGGGACGTCAGTACTAATAATGTACTGAGAATGTAAGGCAAGAAGCATAAATAAGAATAGTAATGTAAAGAGGGATAGAGGATATACAACCTGTAACATCTGAGTGCCTCTGAGGGTGACTGACATGAAATGCATGATACATATAAACACACACACACGCACACATATATATATACACATACATATACCTTTAAAAATATATGCCTCTATGGGCAAAATAATCACCATATCATACCCGGCCTCGAAGAGGACTCGGTAAAAACGTACCCGGCCATCATAAGGCTCGGTAGAATCATATCCAGCCATGTGGAGCTTAGTAAAACCCAACTGATTAGTGGTTCTACAATAGGTATCGTACTCGGATGACTATAGTGCATCTCTATAGAGTAATATATATATATATATATAATTATAATACATGCTGGACTCATAGGATCACGTTCTAAACCTTTAGGACTGACGTAAGGTCGGTAACCTCTGTATACGTTATTAGAGCTAATTCGTCATCATGAATATTATAGGAATCAGGAAATACCAACAACATTTTATACATAAGAATAAGAGGAGCAACATCTATATCAATCGTTCTATAAGAAGGGAAACAATGTGAGTACTGTTGGCTTCTAAGAGTGGAGTTTCTTTGGAAGCTCATTCGTTACATTATGTATAATCAGAGTCGAGAAAAAGAAAGAAAGATATATCCTCACATACCTTTTATATACTACCCAACCTCAAACTATGCAAATTTCACGGCTCCTTAGTCTACAATTAGAGAAATGATACTATCGTTATCGTTTAAGCATCATAACTAGTATATATCAACCGCAACCTATTTTACGATGAAACGGACAATACCTACCCTATTTATATGAGTTCCCACAAGTTACAACAATCACCAAACAGCCCAAACAACATCAACAATAGCAACAACAACAATATAATCCAATATGAGCTTCTCCGATAATCTTAACAATCATATCGAGCGGCAAGCTCGTTCTTACTAATAACAAAATATAAATTGAATCCAACTCTTATTTCATAAAATAGTTTACAACCTTTAGAACATCATAATTATATGTACTATATGATTCCTAGTTCAAAACATCCACAAAATGCCTTCGAAAACAGCCCCATATGCCTAGCACCTTAACTTTTATCGTCAATCACTTTTTTTCATGTTTTCTTCTTCCATAAACTTAATTAACGCCTAGAAAAGCTTAACAACAGTAGCCACAACATTATCAAATTATTTCTCAAAAACTTCAGCCAACACAAAACATATATTTAGCCACAAAATAGTCCAACCAAAAAGATAACCATATACCATGTTTTTCAAGTGCTATCTTATGGATTCCTACTCAAACAACACAACCAACACAAGATTAACCTTAGGAACAATCAAAAAGATGTTATACATAACTTGGACAGAAGCTACAACTCGAAACCCCATCTCAACTTAGCTCACAATATCCCTCAATCACACCACAACATAATAGAGGCATTCTCTTGTAGTCTTTAACACCTTTGATGATGATTTGAGTTGCTTTCCCTTGAGTTTGGTTCTTGGATCTTGGAGATATGTTAGATAGGGTTTTGGAGAGATTTTTGGACGAAATTTGGGTGAGAAATGGCCCGAAATGAGGGTGAAACAGCTTTTAAAATAAGTGAGGTCGGTGGCTGTCTCAAGTGGGTCCCAACCGAAGCTGCTTGCGCAGTCTTGTTAAAATGCGAATATCTCCCTACTCCGACGTCGTATCAATGAACAGTTTAATGCGTTGGAAATTAGACTCATAGATATTCAATATGGTGGGATATCACCTCGTAATTCCAAGTTAATTGGGATAAGAGCATAGTAACATTTGACCTAAAGTTTAAGTAAAATTATGAATGTAAGTTGCGACAACTTGTTTCGACGTTTTCTCTATAACTCTTTTGCCTTCAAGACTTATGATACGAATATTATATGATTCAAATACCTTAAAACACAACCTACTTATCATATTTAGAACCTCTAGTTTTACCTTAAAATACGGGTTACAACATGCTTGATTCGTTGAACTTCTAATACTTGTTAACCACTCTTATATACCCTTGTATCATTTGAGATCAATAGGATTAACTTATTATCATCTCATAGATAATCTCTTCTCGGATTTACTTTGACTAACTTACGGCATGATCTAATGTACGTGAATATGTGTTGTAACACCCTCCCTCCCTTGGAACATTCGTCCTCGAATGTAAGGGTTTATGGGTAGTCTAACTCATCGTGGATTCCGACGGACATTTCCGGCCGAGTTCCCCCTATAAAATGGGAACTAGCCAAACTTGCAAGCAGTTAAACCAAACCTACAGCCTCACAAGGCTATACATAGCATTATGGATATGTACATTAACTGCATATCGCCATTTTGTATAAAGGAAGAGTATTCTCAAGCTATTGTTTACCTCATAGAGCCATTTCAGCTTCAATTGCCTCATGCGTTCCCCCGGCATCCTTGTTATCTACAATCTGGAATAGGTAAGGATATTTAAACTTCATCTCCTCTTCTGATTCCCATGTCATTTCTTCCGTATTCTTGTTCCTCCACATTACTTTGACGGAAGCTACATCTTTTGTTCTCATCTTGCGAACTTGTTGATCTAATATAGCCACTAGCACTTCTTCATATGATAGATCCTCCATAACTTGTACATCTTTGATAGGGACGACCCGAGAAGGGTCTCCAATACATTTCCTCAACATAGATACATAGAATACCCTGTGGATAATTTCCAATTAGGATGGCAATTCTAACTCATAAGCAACTTGTCCAATTCGTCGAAGAATCTTGTACAACCCAATATACCGCGGACTCATCTTACCTTTCTTCCAAAAAATTCAAAACATCCTTCATCGGTGAGATCCTCAGGAAAACCCAATCACCAACCTCAAACTCCAGATCATGACGCCGGACATCGGAATAAGACTTTTGCCTGCTTTGCGCCATCTTTAGTTGTTCTTGTATCACTTTCACTTTATCAATGTCTTGGTGAATCAAATTTGGCCTATATAATTCTGTTTCACCGACTTCGGACCATCCAACTAGTGATCTACATCTCCTCCTGTGCAACGCCTTGTACGGGGCCATTTTAATACTAGAATGGTAGCAATTATTGTAGGCAAATTCTATGAGTGGCAGGAGGTCATCCCAATTTCCCTTGAAATCTAGAACACACGCTCGTAGCATATCTTCGTGTGACTGAATGGTACGTTCAGCCTGTTCGTCAGTCTGCGTATGGAATGCAGTGTTGAGATTCACTTATTTTCCTAAACCCTTCTGAAAACACCTCCAAAAGTTAGCCGTAAATTGAGCTCCTCGGTCTGATATAATAGATACCGGCACACCATGAAGCCTAACAATCTCCTTAATATACAAATTCGCATAATCTTCAACCGTGTAAGTTGTCTTACCTAGTAGAAAATGGGCAGATTTTGTAAATCGATCAACTATCACCCATGTGGAGTCAAGCTTTAGATAAGAGCGAGGTAATCCAATAATGAAGTTCATATTGATCACCTCCCATTTACAGGTAGGAATTTCTATATTTTGAATCAACCCACCGGGTTTATGATGCTCAATCTTTACTTGCTGACAATTAGGACACTTGGCTACAAATTTTGCAATTGCATTCTTCATATTGTCCCACCAAAAAAACTTATTAATGTCATGATACATCTTTGTCGAGCCGGGATGGATGGAATATTGGGACTGGTGAATCTCAATCATAATCTTGCAGATGTGAGTGTTTTGTTGCATCCCTGCCATATTAGGCACACATAATCGGCCCTTATATCTTAGTGCCCCGTCTTCTCCGATCACGAAAGCCGTAATCTTATACTGCTAAATTACCTCTCTCAATCGTACTAAGGTAGGGTCTTCATATTGTCGTGCTTTTACCTCGGCTACTAAAGACGATTCTGCCATATTCTGTAAAGTAACACCTCTGTCATCAGAGTCTAACAATCTGATTCTCATATTGGCCAGCTGATGAAGATCTTTTGTCAACCCTTGTCTACCTGCCTCAATGTGTACTAAGCTTCCCATTGACTTACGGCAGAGAGTGTCTGCCATAACATTGGCTTCATCGGGATGGTACAATATCTCGACATCATAGACTTTTAATAATTCAAGCCACTTTTGCAACCTCAAATTCAACTAAATCTGCTTGAAGATGTATTGTAAACTCTTGTGATCTGTGTAAATGTCAACATGAATGCCATATAAAAAGTGTCGCCATATCTTCAAAGCATATATTACTGCAGCCAATTCCAAATAATGAGTCGGGTAATTATTTTCATGTTTGTTAAATTGTCTCGATGCATAAGCAATCACCTTCCCATATTGCATCAATACGCACCCCAAACCTATACCCGAGGCATCAAAATATACCACATAACCTTCTGTTCCTTCTGGGAGAGTGAGCACTGGCGCGGATGTCAATCGATTCTTCAGCTCCTGAACACTATGTTCACAAGCGTCAGACCACTGGAACTTTGTAGCTTTCTATGTTAACTTAGTCAATGGTGCTGATATAGAGGAAAACCCTTCTACAAACTGCCTATAATATCCTACTAGCCCCAGGAAGCTACAGATTTCTGACAGCGTTATAGGTCTCGGCCAATTCTTCACTGCATCGATCTTTTGAGTGTCGACACTAATACCCTCGTCAGATATCACATGGCCAAGGAATGCTACTGAGTTTAGCCAGAATTCATATTTGGAGAGATTATCATATAACTTATGATCTTGAAGGGTCTGTAATACTATCTGCAAATGGCTCGCATATTCCGCCTCCGAACGAGAATACACCAGAATGTCATCAATGAATACGATCACGAACACGTCAAGATATGGTCTGAATACATTATTCATGATATCCATAAAAGTTGTTGGGGCATTTGTTAGCCCGAACGACATCACCAAGAACTCAAAGTGCCCATATCTTATTCGGAAGGCCGTCTTCGGAATATCCTTCTCCTTAACACTCACCTACTGATACCCTGAACGTAAGTCAATCTTGGAGAAACACTTGGCATCCTGGAGTTGGTCAAACAGGTCATCAAACCTCAGAAGTGGATACTTGTTCTTTATAGTAACCTTATTCAACTGTCTATAATCGATACACATCCTTAACGAATTGTCTTTCTTCCGTACGAACAAGACTGGTGCACCCCAAGGTGAAGTGCTAGGCCTAATGAAGCCCTTATCCAGCAAGTCCTTCAATTGCACCTTCAACTCTCGCAACTCTATCGTGGCCATCTGTATGGAGGGATATGTCACGACCCAACTGGAGGGTCGTGACTAGCACCCGGGCCAAACTTGCCGAGCACCAACGTACATTTTATCTAACCTTCCTTATTATCTTTCAGGGCCGACAAGATCAATATAAATAGTAGACATGGATCATGAACATCCAACAATGAAAGATAATGTCATGAACATACATAACATGGGACGACAAGACTGTCAAGAAACTATATATAAGGTACGAGCTACCATGCTGCCATGAAAGACTATACAACAAAAATCAGCCGACAAGGCATTCTAAACCATACATGAGTCGACACCTGTCTATGAGCCTCTAAAGGAACATAAGTGCTACAACATTGCCGGAACAGGGCCCCGACATACACATAATGTCTATAACAAAAATGCATACCAAGACCACGGCAAATCCAGAGAAGGGATCTCGCCAATAACTGCTGAACTGGACAGCCTACTGTGGTGGGGGAGCTGCGTCTACCTGTCTATCAGGACCTGCAGCACGACATGCAGCATCCACAAATAAAAAGGACGTCAGTACGAATAAAGTACTGAGTATGTGAGGCAGGAAAGCATAAGTGAGAACAGTAATGTAAACAGGGATAGAGAATATACAACCTGTGACATCTGGGTACCTCTGAGGGCTACTGACATGAAATACATGATACATACATATATATACATAAACTTTTAAAACATACGCCTTTGTGGGCATCACCATCATCATATCGTACCCGGCCATAATAGGCTCGGTAAAATGTACCCGGCCATCATAGGGCTCGGTAGAATTGTACCCGGCCACGTGGAGCTCGGTAAAACCCAACTGATCAGTGGTTGCACAATAGGTGCCATACCCGGCCGACTATAGCGCGGCTCGGTAGAGTAAAATAGATACATATATATGATGCATGCTGGACTCATTGGAATCACATTTTGAACCTTTCGGAGTGACGTAAGGTCGGTATCCTTCGTACACGTTATTAGGATTAACTCTTCATCAAGAATCTCATAAGAATCAGGAACTACCAACAATATTGATAATATAAGAATAAGAGAAGTAACATCAATATCAATCGTTTCATAAGAAGGGCAGCAATGTAAGTACTGCTAGCTTCTAAGAGTAGAGTATCTTTGGGAGCTCGTTCATTAAATTATGTACAATCGGAGTCATGCAAAAGAATGAAGGGGATAGCCTCACATACCTTGTATATACTGCCCAACCTCAAGCTATGCAAATGTCACGACTCCTTAGTCTACAATAAGACAAATGACACTATCATTATCGTTTAAGCGTCCTAACTATTATGTATCGACCGCAACCTATTTTACGATGAAATGGACAGCACCTCCCCTATTTATATGACTTCCCACAAGTCAATACAATCACCAAACAGCCCAAAAAACATCATTAATAATCATATTGAGCCTCCAAAACAGTCCACCAACCAACAACATTACTACCAAGCCTTTCGATATATATTTCACAAGTTCTAGCTTCAACGACTTAGCTGCAACTTGGATAATCTTAAATATATATAGAGTAAGAGGTTCCTTACCCTTAAACAGAAAGAACAACTCCAATTTGACCTTAATTTTCCACGAAATATCCCTTCAATTCTGCCACAAGAACAAGGAAGCGAAACTAGCAATTAATTCGGGTTTTTCGGCACTAGAATTACTTTAGAAGACTTGAAATCACCTTTGGTTGATATAAAAAACTTGAAGGTGTATTTACAGAACATAAAACACTTAAAACAACCTCCCACACGAGCTGGAACAACACAAAAATCAGCAACAACAAGAAGAACAAGAAACTTACTAGCGCCACGGGATTCCTGACATTTGATTTGTGTTGTTTGCCCTTTGTTTGGGTCTTGGATCATGAGAGAACCTTGAGAGACTGTTTTTAGGGTTATAAGGTCTGAATATACTGAAAAATAATGACTTAAAACGGGGTTGAGGTATCTTATATATGTCCATATGTCTTAAACCGCCTTTGTGGGCCCCATAGAGAGCAGCTTGGCGCACTCTCGCGAAAACGCGAATATCTCTCTATTCCGAGATCGTATCGATGAACGGTTTAATGTGTTGGAAACTAGACTCATAGATATTCAATTTGATAGGTAGATCACCCCATAATTCCAAGAACACTGGGAGAAAAATGCAGTAACATTTGACCTAAAGTTTAAGTAAAATTATAAACCTAAGTTGCGACAACTTTTATCGACTTTTGTTTCATAACTCGCTTGACTTAAAGACTTATGATGCGGATATTATATGATTCAAATACATTAAAACAAGACCTCTTGGGACAGTTAATCACCTCTAGTGTTACCCGAAAATACGGGTTATAACATCCTTGATTTGTTTAACTTCTAATACTTGTTAACCACTCTTATACACCCTTGTATCGTTTAAGACCAATAGGATTAACTTCTTATCATCTCAAAGATAATCTCTTCTTTGATTTACGTCGACTAACTTACGACGTGATCTATGGTATGCGAATTTGGGTTGTAACACCCTCTCCCCCTTAGGAACATTCGTCCTCGAATGTAAGGGTTTATGGGGTATCTAACTCATCGTGGATTCCGACGGAGATTTCCAGCTGAGTTTCCCCCATAAAATGGACACTAGCCAAACTTGCAAGCAGTTAAACCCAACCTATGGCCTTACAAGACTATACAAAGCATTACGGATATGTACATTATCTGCATATCACCATTTTGTATTAAACAAAAGAGTATTCACAAGCTATTGCTTACCTCATAGAGCCGTTTCACCTTATAATGCATCCTTCTTTCCCCCGGCATCCTCGTTATTATTACAACCCAAATTCGCATACCATAGATCACGCCGTAAGTTAGTCGACGTAAATACAAGAAGATATTATCTTTGAGATGATAAGAAGTTAATCCTATTGGTCTTAAACGATACAAGGGTGTATAAGAGTGGTTAACAAGTATTAGAAGTTAAACGAATCAAGGATGTTGTAACCCGTATTTTCGGGTAACACTAGAGGTGATTAACTGTCCCAAGAGGTCTTGTTTTAATGTATTTGAATCATATAATATCCGCATCATAAGTCTTGAAGTCAAGCGAGTTATGAAACAAAAGTCGATAAAAGTTGTCGCAACTTAGGTTTATAATTTTACTTAAACTTTAGGTCAAATGTTACTGCATTTTTCTCCCAATGTGCTTAGAATTATGGGGTGATCTACCTATCAAATTGAAGATCTATGAGTCTAGTTTCCAACGCATTAAACCGTTCATCGATACGATCTCGGAATAGAGAGATATTCGCGTTTTCGCGAGAGTGCGCCAAGCTGCTCTCTATGGGGCCCACAAAGGCGGTTTAAGACATATGGACATATATAAGATACCTCAACCCCGTTTTAAGTCATTATTTTTTAGTATATTCAGACCTTATAACCCTAAAAACAGTCTCTCATGGTTCTCTCATGATCCAAGACCCAAACAAAGGGCAAACAACACAAATCAAATGTCAGGAATCCCGTGGTGCTAAATTGAAGGGATATTTCGTGGAAAATTAAAGTCAAATTGGAGTTGTTCTTTCTGTTTAAAGACTAAGGAGTCGTGACATTTGCATAGCTTGAGGTTGGGCAGTATATACAAGGTATGTGAGGCTATCCCCTTCATTCTTTTGCATGACTCCGATTGTACATAATTTAATGATCGAGCTCCCAAAGATACTCTACTCTTAGAAGCTAGCAGTACTTACATTGCTGCCCTTCTTATGAAACGATTGATATTGATGTTACTTCTCTTATTCTTATATTATCAATGTTGTTGGTAGTTCCTGATTCTTATAAGATTCTTGATGAAGAGTTAATCCTAATAACGTGTACGAAGGATACCGACCTTACGTCACTCCGAAAGGTTCAAAATGTGATTCCAATGAGTCCAGCATGCATCATATATATGTATCTATTTTACTCTACCGAGCCGCGCTATAGTCGGCCGGGTATGGCACCTATTGTGCAACCACTGATCAGTTGGGTTTTACCGAGCTCCACGTGGCCGGGTACGATTCTACCGAGCCCTATGATGGCCGGGTATGTTTTACCGAGCCTATTACGGCCGGGTACGATATGATGATGGTGATGCCCACAAAGGCATATGTTTTAAAAGTTTATGTATATATATGTATGTATCATGTATTTCATGTCAGTAGCCCTCAGAGGTACCCAGATGTCACAGGTTGTATATTCTCTATCCCTGTTTACATTACTGTTCTCACTTATGCTTTCCTGCCTCACATACTCAGTACTTTATTCGTACTGACGTCCTTTTTATTTGTGGACAGTGCATGTCGTGCTGCAGGTCCTGATAGACAGGTAGACGCAGCTCCCCCACCATAGTAGGCTGTCCAGTTCAGCGGTTATTGGCGAGATCCCTTCTCCGGATTTGCCGTGGTCTTGGTATGCATTTTTGTTATAGACATTATGGGTTTGTCGGGGCCTTGTTCTGGCAATGTTGTAGCACTTATGTTCCTTTAGAGGCTCATAGACAGGTGTCGACTCATGTATGGTTTAGAATGCCTTGTCGGCTGATTTTTGTTGTATAGTCTTTCATGGCAGCATGGTAGCTCGTACCTTATATATAGTTTCTTGACAGTCTTGTCGTCCCATGTTATGTATGTTCATGACATTATCTTTCATTGTTGGATGTTCATGATCCATGTCTACTATTTATATTGATCTTGTCGGCCCTTAAAGATAATAAGGAAGGTTAGATAAAATGTACGTTGGTGCTCGGCAAGTATGGCCCGGGTGCTAGTCATGACCCTCCAGTTGGGTCGTGACAAACTTGGTATCAGAGCAAGTCTGTCCTAGGGGTTGTCTATGAGCCGTGTCTAGTAGAGTTTTGATTATGGATGTGTAGCGCGCCACATTTATAATTAGGAGGCTACGTGACATCTAGGGTTGTTACCTTCTTCCTGAATCTAGATCGTGCGTAGAGTTGAGTAGTAAGTGTTCATATCTAATATTCATCTTGTTTTCTTTCAGCGATGCCTTCGACTAGGAAGCAAGCAATTAGTAAACGGCTTGATACAGCTGTGGGAGAGGGTAACATTGAGGTGCCTCCAGCTAGAGCAGGCCAAAGTGAGGCTCAGAGTGAGATGCCATCTCATACCTCTCCGTCTCCTATAGAGGATATTAGGAGGCACCCAGTACATCCAGTTCCTCCGTCTGGCACTACAGACCACGATATGCGTAGTGCGGTGCAATTGTTGACTAGTTTGGTAGCTGCTCAGGCTCAGAAGCAGAATACCGGTGCTGTTGATAAACCGGTTAGTGCGAGAGTTCGTGATTTTATTAATCTAGACCCTCCAGTGTTTACCGGATCAGACCCCAAGGAGGACCCACAAACATTTATTGATCAGGTTCATCGTACATTGCGGGTTATGCATGCTAGTGATACGGAGGCAGTAGAGTTGCCTTCTTATCGGTTACGGGATTTAGCGATTTTCTGGTATGATAGTTGGGAGAGATCTAGGGGTCCGAATGCTCCTCCAGCCGTGTGGAAGGAATTTTCTGAGGCCTTTCTTCATCACTACTTGCCAGTTGAGATACGACGAGCTAGAGCTGATAAGTTCTTGAACCTTCGACAGGGTAATATGAGTGTACGAGAGTATAGTATACAGTTTGATTCTTTAGCAAGGTATGCTCCCCATATGGTGTCCGAGATGAGTGATAGGGTGCATCTGTTCGTGAACGGGTTGGGACCACATCTGATAAATGAGTGCACAACAGCCTCCTTGGTAGAGGGCATGGATATTTCCCGTATTCAGGCTTATGCCCAGACCCTAGAGGATCGTAAGCGCCAGCAAAGGGCAGATAGGGAGCAGGATAGGGGCCAGCATAAGAGGGCGAGATTTGCAGGGTATTCTGATGAGTTCAGAGGCAGTATCAGGCCTTAATCTTCGAGGAGTTCGGCGCCACCTGTAGCTAGTGCTCCTCCACAATTTCAAAGGCCTCGGTATGATCGATTTACCTATTCTGGTTCAAGTCAAAGTAGGGCATCAGGCTCAAAATTTCATAGAGATACTAGTCAGACGAGACCCCCAACACCTCGTTGTGATCAATGCGGCAAGGCCCACTTTGGACTGTGCCGTCGAGGTTCCGATGCATGCTATTCTTGCGGACAGCCTGGCCATATGATGCGGGATTGTCCTAACAGAGGAGGTGGTGGTATGGCTCAGCCGACTGGATCTGTGTCTGGTTCTTCCTCATCAGTTCGACCTCCCGCACAAGGTTTTTAACAGTCGATAGGTCGTGGTAGAGGTAGAGGTTTAGTGACGAGTTCGAGTGGTGCTCAAAATCGAACCTATGCTCTAGTAGGTCGACAAGATCTCGAGTCATCTCCAGATGTTGTTACAGGTATATTGTCTGTGTTTTCTTATGATGTATATGCGCTAATTGATCCAGGATCTACCTTATCATATGTTACACCCTTTGTGGCTAATAAGTTTGGCATTGAATCTGAATTGATAAGTAAACCACTTGCGGTATCCACTCCGATAGGAGATTCTGTCATTGCTAGAAGGGTATATAAAGGTTGCACTGTGATGATTTGTAGTCGTCAAACCTCGGCAAATTTATTTGAGTTAGAAATGGTTGATTTCGATGTGATAATGGGAATGGACTGGTTGGCCTCATGCTATGCAAATGTTGACTGTCGTACGAAGATGGTTAGGTTTCAGTTGAAGGACTTGCTGGATAAGGGTTTCATTAGGCCTAGCACTTCACCTTGGGGAGCGCCAGTCTTGTTCGTGCGGAAGAAAGATGGGTCTTTAAGGATGTGTATCGATTATCGACAGTTGAATAAGTTTACAATAAAGAACAAGTATCCACTTCCAAGAATTGATGACCTGTTTGACCAACTCCAGGGTGCCAAGTATTTCTCCAAGATTGACTTGCGTTCAGGGTATCATCAGGTGAGGGTTAAGGAGAAGGATATTCCAAAGACGGCCTTCCGGACAAGATATGGGCATTTTGAGTTCTTGGTGATGTCGTTCGGGCTAACAAATGCTCTAGCAGCTTTTATGGATCTCATGAATAGTGTATTCAGGCCCTATATTGATGTGTTCGTGATCGTATTCATTGATGACATTCTGGAGTATTCTCGTTCGGAGGCGGAACATGCGGGCCACTTACGGATAGTATTACAGACCCTTCAGGATCATAAGTTATATGCTAAGCTATCTAAATGTGAATTCTGGCTGAACTCAGTAGCATTCCTTGGCCATGTGATATCTGATGAGGGTATTAGTGTCGACACTCGGAAGATCGATGCAGTGAAGAATTGGCCGAGACCTACAACACCGTCAGAAGTCCGCAGCTTCCTGGGGCTAGCAGGATATTATAGGCGGTTTGCAGAAGGGTTTTCCTCTATATCAGCACCATTGACTAAGTTAACACAGAAAGCTACCAAGTTCCAGTGGTCTGATGCTTGTGAACATAGTTTTCAGGAGCTAAAGAATCGATTGACATCCACGCCAGTGCTCACTCTCCCAGAAGGAACAGAAGGTTATGTGGTATATTGTGATGCCTCAGGTATAGGTTTGGGGTACGTATTGATGCAACGTGGGAAGGTGATAGCTTATGCATCAAGACAATTGAAGAAGCATGAAAAGAATTACCCGACTCATGATTTGGAATTGGCTGCAGTAATATATGCTTTGAAGATATGGCGGCACTACTTATACGGCATCCATGTTGACATCTACACAGATCACAAGAGTTTACAATACATCTTCAAGCAGAAGGAGTTGAATTTGAGGCAGCGTAGGTGGCTTGAATTATTGAAAGACTACGATGTCGAGATATTGTACCATCCCGGTAAAGCCAATGTTGTGGCAGACGCTCTCAGCCGAAAGTCAATGGGAAGCTTAATACATATTGAGGCAGGTAGACAAGGGTTGACCAAAGAGCTTCACCAGCTGGCCAATATGAGAATCAGATTGTTGGACTCTGATGACGGAGATGTTACTGTACAGAATACAGCAGAGTCATCTTTGGTAGCCGAGGTAAAAGCACGGCAATATGAAGATCCTACCTTAGTAAGATTGAGAGAGGGAATTCAGCAGTGTAAGATTACAGCTTTCAAGATCGGAGGAGATGGGACACTGAGATACCAGGGCCGATTATGTGTGCCTAGTGTGGCAGGGTTGCGAGAGAAGATTATGATTGAGATTCATCAGTCCCGATATTCTATCCATCCTGGCTCGACAAAGATGTATCATGACGTTAAGGAGCAGTATTGGTGGGATAACATGAAGAAGTCTATTGCTGAATTTGTAGCCCAGTGTCCTAATTGTCAACAAGTAAAGATCGAGCATCAGAAACCTAGTGGATTGATTCAGAATATAGAGATTCCGACCTGGAAATGGGAGGTGATTAATATGGACTTCATTATTGGATTACCTCGCTCTTATCATAAGTTTGACTCCATCTGGGTGATAGTTGATCGACTTACAAAATCTGCCCATTTTCTACCAGTTAAGACAACTTACACGGCTAAAGATTATGCGAAGTTGTATATCAAGGAGATTGTTAGGCTTCATGGTGTGCCGGTATCTATTATATCAGACCGAGGAGCTCAATTTACGGCTAACTTTTGGAGGTCTTTTCAGAAGGGTTTAGGCACACAAGTAAATCTCAGCACTGCATTCCATCCGCAGACTGACGGACAGGCTGAACGTACCATCCAGACGCTTGAAGATATGCTACGAGCATGTGTTCTAGATTTCAAGGGGAATTGGGATGACCATCTGGCACTTATAGAATTTGCCTACAATAATAGCTACCATTCCAGTATTAAAATGGCCCCGTATGAGGCACTGTACGGGAGGAGATGTAGATCACCAGTTGGATGGTTCGAAGTCGGTGAGACAGAATTATATGGGCCAGATTTGATTCACCAAGCCATTGAGAATGTGAAAGTGATACAAGAGCGACTGAGGACGGCACAAAGCAGGCAAAAGTCTTATTCCGATGTCCGGCATCGTGATCTGGAATTTGAGGTTGGTGATTGGGTTTTCCTGAAGATCTCGCCGATGAAGGGTGTTATGCATTTTGGGAAGAAGGGTAAGTTGAGTCCGCGGTATATTGGGCCGTACAAAATTCTTCGACGAATTGGACAGGTTGCTTACGAGTTAGAATTGCCATCTGAATTGGAATTTGTCCACCCGGTATTCCATGTATCTATGTTGAGGAAATATATTGGAGACCCTTCTTGGGTCGTCCCTATCAAAGATGTACAAGTTACAAAGGATCTATCATATGAAAGATAATGTCATGAACATACATAACATGGGACGACAAGACTGTCAAGAAACTATATATAAGGTACGAGCTACCATGCTGCCATGAAAGACTATACAACAAAAATCAGCCGACAAGGCATTCTAAACCATACATGAGTCGACACCTGTCTATGAGCCTCTAAAGGAACATAAGTGCTACAACATTGCCGGAACAAGTCTCCGACAAACCCATAATGTCTATAACAAAAATGCATACCAAGACCACGGCAAATCCGGAGAAGGGATCTCGCCAATAACCGCTGAACTGGACAGCCTACTGTGGTGGGGGAGCTGCGTCTACCTGTCTATCAGGACCTGCAGCACGACATGCAGTGTCCACAAATAAAAAGGATGTCAGTAAGAATAAAGTACTGAGTATGTGAGGCAGGAAAGCATAAGTGAGAACAGTAATGTAAACAGGGATAGAGAATATACAACATGTGACATCTGGGTACCTCTGAGGGCTACTGACATGAAATACATGATACATACATATATATACATAAACTTTTAAAACATACGCCTTTGTGGGCATCACCATCATCATATTATACCCGGCCGTAATAGGCTCGGTAAAACGTACCCAGCCATCATAGGGCTCGGTAGAATCATACCCGGCCATGTGGAGCTCGGTAAAACCCAACTGATCAGTGGTTGCACAATAGGTGCCATACCCGACCGACTATAGCGCGGCTCGGTAGAGTAAAATAGATACATATATATGATGCATGTTGGACTCATTGGAATCACATTTTGAACCTTTCGGAGTGACGTAAGGTCGATATCCTTCGTACACGTTATTAGGATTAACTCTTCATCAAGAATCTTATAAGAATCAGGAACTACCAACAACATTGATAATATAAGAATAAGAGAAGTAACATCAATATCAATCGTTTCATAAGAAGGGCAGCAATGTAAGTACTGCTAGCTTCTAAGAGTAGAGTATCTTTGGGAGCTCGTTCATTAAATTATGTACAATCGGAGTCATGCAAAAGAATGAAGGGGATAGCCTCACATACCTTGTATATACTGCCCAACCTCAAGCTATGCAAATGTCACGACTCCTTAGTCTACAATAAGACAAATGACACTATCATTATCGTTTAAGCGTCGTAACTATTATGTATCGACCGCAACCTATTTTACGATGAAACTGACAGCACCTCCCCTATTTATATGACTTCCCACAAGTCACTACAATCACCAAATAGCCCAAACAACATCATTAATAATCATATTGAGCCTCCAAAATAGTCCACCAACCAACAACATTACTACCAAGCCTTTCGATATATATTTCACAAGTTCTAGCTTCAACGACTTAGCTGCAACTTGGATAATCTTAAATATATATAGAGTAAGAGGTTCCTTACCTTTAAACAGAAAGAACAACTCCAATTTGACCTTAATTTTCCACGAAATATCCCTTCAATTCTGCCACAAGAACAAGGAAGCGAAACTAGCAATTAATTCGGGTTTTTCGGCACTAGAATTACTTTAGAAGACTAGAAATCACCTAGGGTTGATATTAAAAACTTGAAGTTGTATTTAAAGAACATAAAACACTTAAAACAACCTCCCACACGAGCTGGAACAACATAAAAATCAGCAACAACAAGAAGAACAAGAAACTTACTAGCGCCACGGGATTCCTGACATTTGATTTGTGTTGTTTGCCCTTTGTTTGGGTCTTGGATCATGAGAGAACCTTGAGAGACTGTTTTTAGGGTTATAAGGTCTGAATATACTGAAAAATAATGACTTAAAACGGGGTTGTGGTATCTTATATATGTCCATATGTCTTAAACCGCCTTTGTGGGCCCCATAGAGAGCAGCTTGACGCACTCTCGCAAAAACGCGAATATCTCTCTATTCCGAGATCATATCGACGAACGGTTTAATGCGTTGGAAACTAGACTCATAGATCTTCAATTGGATAGGTAGATCACCCCATAATTCCAAGCACATTGGGAGAAAAATGCAGTAACATTTGACCTAAAGTTTAAGTAAAATTATAAACCTAAGTTGCGACAACTTTTATCGACTTTTGTTTCATAACTCGCTTGACTTCAAGACTTATGATGCGGATATTATATGATTCAAATACACTAAAACAAGACCTCTTGGGACAGTTAATCACCTCTAGTGTTACCCGAAAATACATGTTACAACATCCTTGATTCGTTTAACTTCTAATACTTGTTAACCACTCTTATACACCCTTGTATCGTTTAAGACCAATAGGATTAACTTCTTATCATCTCAAAGATAATCTCTTCTTGGATTTACGTCAACTAACTTACGACGTGATCTATGGTATGCAAATTTGGGTTGTAACAGGATAGAGATTGGCTGAGTGTCAGGCAACACATCAATGCTAAACTCAATCTCCCTTTCAGGAGGAAGGCCTGGGTGTTCATCTGGGAAAACGTCTGGAAGTTCATTGACCACGGGGATTGATTGTAGAGTAAGCGGCTTCACCTCTACATCTCTAATGCGAATGAGATGATAAATGTAACAATTTGAGATCATCTTCCTTGCCTTAAGATAGGAAATAAATCTATCTTTCGGTGTAGCAATGTTCCCCTTCTATTCAATGATGGGTTCACCGGGAAAATGTAACCTAACCATCTTCGTAAGACAATCAACGTTTGCATAACATGATGCCAACTAGTCCATTCCTATTATCACATCAAAATCAACCATATCTAACTCAAATCAATTCGCCGAGTTTTGACGACTACAAATCATCACTGTGCAACCTCTATATACCCTTCTAGCAATCATAGAATCTCCTATCAGAGTGGATACCGCAAGTGGTTTACTTATCAGTTCAGGTTCAACACCAAACTTATTAGCCACAAAGGGTGTAACATATGATAATGTAGAGCCCGGATCAATCAGCGCATATACATCAAAAGAAAACACAGACAATATACCTGTTACAACATATGGAAACAACTCGATATCATGTCGCCCTTCTAGAGCATAGGTTCGATTTTGAGTACCGCTCAAAATCGGCACTGCACCCTACCTCTACCACGACCTGTCGACTGCTGAAAACCCCGTGCTAGAGGTCGAATTGATGAGGAAGAACCAGACACAGATCTAGCCGGCTGAGCCATACCACCACCTCCTCTGTTATGACAATCCTGTATCATATGACCAGGTTGTTCGCAAGAATAACATGCATTTGAACCTCGACGGCACAGTCCAAAGTGGGCCTTGCCACACTGATCACAATGGAGTGTTGGGGGGTCTCGTCTGATTAGTATCCCTATGATATTGCAAGCCTGATTCCCGCGAACTCTGACCTGGACCAGAATAGATAGATCAATCATACCGGGGACTCTGAAACTGTGGAGGAGCACTAGCTACAGGTGGCGCCGAACTCCTCTAAGACTGGGGCCTGATACTACCTCTGAAGTCACCAGAATACCCTGCAAATCTCTCCCTCTTATGTTGGCCCCTATCCTGCTCCCTATCTGCCCTTTGCCGGCGCTTATGACCCTCTAGTGTCTGGGCATAAGCCTGAATACAGGAAATATCAATGCTCTCTGCCAAGGAGGTTGTCGTGCACTTATTTATCAGATGTGGTCCCAACCCATTCACGAACAGGTGCACCCTATCGCTCATCTCGTCCACCATATGGGAATCATACCTTGCTCAAGAATCAAACTGCATACTATACTATCGCACACTCATATTACCTTGTCAAAAGTTCAAGAACTTATCAAACTCTAGCTTGTCGTATCTCAACTAGAAAGTAGTGACGAAGAAAGGCCTCAGAAAATTCCTTCCACACAGCTAGAGCAGCGTTCAGACCCCTGGATCTCTCCCAACTATCATACCGAAAAAATGCTAAATCCTGAAATCGATAAGAAGCCAACTCTACTGCCTCAGTATCACTAGCATGCATAACCCACAGTATACGATGAATCTTATCAATAACAGTCTGCCAATCCTCCTTGGGGCCTGATCCGGTAAACACTGGAGGGTCTATATTAATAAAATCATGAACTCTTGCACTAACCAGTCTGTTAGCAGCACCGGTATTCTGCCTCTGAGCCTGAGCAGCTACAAATCAAGTTAAAAAATGCACCGCACTCCGCATATCCTGGTCTGTAGTGCCATACGGAAGAACTGGAGGGTTGGGTCACTCCTCATATCCACTAGAGGGGATGAAGTAGATGAGGTATGAGACGACATCTCGCTCTGAGCCTCACTTTGGCCTGCTCTAGCTGGAGGCACCTGATTGGTACCCTCTCCCGCAGTTGTATCAAGCCGTCTACTAATTGCTTGCTTCCTAGTCAAAGGCAGTGCTAAAAGAAAACAAATTCAATATTAGATATGAATACAAACGACTCAACTCTACGCACGATCTAGATTCTGAAAGAAGGTAATAACCATAGATGTCATGTAGCCTCCTGATTATAAATGTGGCGCGCTACACATCCATAAACAAGACACTACTAGACACGACTCATAGACAACCCCTAGGATAGACTTTCTTTGATGCCAAGTTTTTCACGACCCAACCTAGAGGGCCATGACTGGCACCCGGGCCATACCTACCGAGCATCAACGTACATTTTATCTAACTTTTCTTACTATCTATAAGGGCCGAAGAGATCAACATAAATGGTAGACATGAATCATAAACAATCAAAAATGACATATAATGGTATGAACATACATAATATGGGCCAACAAGGCTATCATGAAGCTATATATAAGGTACGAGCCGACAAGCTCCCATGAGAGACTATACAACAAAAATCAGCCAACAAGGCTATCCAAACTATACATGGGTCGACACATTAAAGGAATATAAGTGCTACAACATTGCTTGAACAGGGCCCCGACATACCTATAATGTCTATAACATAAAAGCATACCAAGACCACGGCAAGTCCAGAGAAGGGATCTCGCTAATAACCGCTGAACTGGGCAGCCTACTGTGGCAAGGGAGCTTCGTCTACCTGTCTATCAGGACCTGGAGCACAACATGCAATGTCCACAAATAAAAGGGACGCCAGTACAAATAAAGTACTGAGAATGTAAGTCAAGAAGCATAAATAAGAATAGTAATGTAAAGAGGGATAGAGGATATACAACCAGTAACATCTGAGTGCCTCTGAGGGAAACTCATATGACATGCATGATACACACACACACACACACACACACACACATATATATATATATATATATATATACACACACACACATATGCCTATATGGGCAAAATCATCATCATACCATACCTGGCCTCGAAGAGGACTCGGTGAAAACGTACTCGGCCATCATAAGGCACGGTAGAGTCATACCCGACTACGTAGATCTCGGTAAAACCCAACTGATCAGTGGTTCCACAATAGGTGCCGTGCCCGGCCGACTATAATGCGGCGCGATAGAGTAAAATATATACATATATATAATGCATGTTGGACTAATGGGATCACGTTCTAAACCATCCGGAGTGATGTAAGGTTGGTAACCTCCGTATATGTTATTAGAGCAAATTCATCATCATGAATCTTATAGGAATCAGGAAATACCAACATTTGATACATAAGAATAAGTGGAGCAACATCAACATCAATCGTTCCATAAGGAGGGAAACAATGTGAGTACTGCTGGCTTCTAAGAGTGGAGTATCTTTGGAAGCTCATTCATTACATTATGTAAAATCAGAGTCGTGAAAAAGAAAGAAAGTGATATCCTCACATACCTTGTATATACTGCCCAACCTCAAGCTATGCAAATCTCGTGGCTCCATAGCCTACACTAAGAAGAAATGATACTATCGTTATCGTTTAAGCGTCATAACTAGTATATATCAACCGCAACCTATTTGATGATGACATGGACAGGACCTCCCCTACTTATAAAACTTCCCACAAGTTACAACAATCACCAAACAGCCCAAACAACATCAACAATAGCAACAACAACAATATAATCCAATATGAGCTTCTCCGATTATCTTAACAATCATATTGAGCGGCAAGCTCGTTTTTACTAATAACAAAATATAAATTTGATCCAACTATTATTTCATAAATTAGTTTAGTACTGGAATGGTGAAGCTGCCAGGATCCTTATGCTTTTGGGGAAGACATCCACAACATGCCTTCCAAAACAACCCCATACGCCTAGCACCTTAACCTTTATCGTCAATCACTTGTTTTTCATGTTTTCTTCTTCAATCAACTTAATTAACACCTAGAAAACCTTAAAAATAGCAGCCACAACATTATCGAATTATTTTTCATAATTTCCAGCCACCACAAAACATATATTTAGTGACAAAATAGTCCAACCAAAAAGATAACCATTTCCCATGTTTTTCAAGTGCTATCTTTTGGTTTCTCACTCAAACAACACAAACAACACAAGATTAACCTTAGGAACAATCAAGAAGATGTTATACATACCTTAGACAATAGCTACAACTCGAAACCCCATCTCAACTTAGTTCACAATAGCCCTCAATCACACCACAACATCATAGAGGCATTCTCTTGTAGTCTTTAACATCTTTGATGATGATTTGAGTTGATTTCCCTTGCGTTTGGTTCTTGGATCTTGGAGATATGTTAGATAGGATTTTGGAGAGTTTTTTGGATGAAATTTGTCTGAAACATCTTTTAAAAGAAGTAAGGTCGTAGCCATCTCAAGTGGGTCCCAACCGGAGCTGCTTGCGCAGTATCGTGAAAATGCGAATATCTCCCTACTTCGACGTTGTATCGACTAACGGTTTAATGCGTTGGAAACTAGACTCGTAGATCTTCAATGTGGTGGGTATATCACCCCGTAATTCAAGGTAAATTGGGAGAAAAGATTAGTAACATTTGACCTAAAGTTTAAGTAAAATTATGAAAGTAAGTTGCGACAACTTTTGTCCACTTTTGTTTCATAAATCGTTTGACTTCAGGACTTATGATACAAATATTATATGATTCAAATACCATAAAACACAACCTTCTTAGCATATTAAGCACCTCTAGCTTATCCGAAAATATGGGTTACAACATCCTTGATTCGTTTAACTTCTAATACTTGTTAACCACTCTTATACACCCTTGTATCATTTAAGACCAATAGGATTAACTTCTTTCTATCTCAAAGATAATCTCTTCTCGGATTTATGTTGACTAACTTACGGCATGATCTAATGTATGCGAATATGGGTTGTAACAGGATCAATCTTGATCCCATCACTAGACACCATGTATCCCAAGAATGTATTATAATCTAACCAAAACTCACACATGGAGAACTTAGCATAAAACTTCTTCTCCCTCAAAATATGAAGCACGATCCTCAAATGCAACTCGTGCTCCTCAGCATTATGGGAATATACTAAAATATCAGCAATAAACACAATGACAAAAGAATCCAAATAAGGCTAGAACACGTTGTTCATCAAAAGCATGAAAGTTGCAAAGGCATTAGTCAAACCAAAAGACATCACCATGAACTCATAATGCTCATAATGGGTCCTCAAAGACGTCTTAGGGATGTCAGAAGCCCTAATCTTCAACTAATTATAATATGATCTCAAGTTAATCTTCGAGAACATCCTAGAACCTTGAAGCTGATCAAATAAATCATCAATTTGAGGTAATGGATACTTGTTCTTTATAGTGACCTTGTTAAACTGCCTATAATCAATGCACATCCTCGTATAACCATATATTTTCTTCACAAATAACACCGACGCACCCCAAGATGAAACACTTATCCTGATGAATCCCTTATCCAACAACTCTTATAATTGCTCCTTCAGCTCTTTTAACTCAATTGGAGTCATGCGATACGGTGGAATAGATATGGGCTGAGTGCTGATCAACAGATCAATATGTCTATTGGTGGCAAATGCCCGTTAGGTCTGTAGGAAACACATCTGAAAATTTCCTCACTGCTGAGATTGAATCAGCAGTAGGAGTATTAGCCCTAACATCTCTCACAAAGGCCAGATATGCCAAACACCCCTTCTCAACAATCTGTTGATCCTTTAGAAATGAAATCACTCTACTAGGGATGTGACCAACCGAACCCCTCCAGTCCAACCTTGGCAATCCCGGCATCGCTAACGTCACAATCGTAGCGTGACAATTAAGAATAATATGGTACGGAGACAACCAATACATACCAAAAATCACCTTAAAGTCGATCATATGAAGAAACAGAAGATCAACTCAAGTCTCATAAACCCCAATGGTAACTACACAAAATTGATATACGCGATCAATCACGATAGAGTCACCAACAACTGTAGATACATAAACAATAATATCAAAAGAACCATGAGGCATATCCAAATAAGGAGCAAAGTATGATGATACATAAGTATAAATAGACCCCAAATCAAATAATACAGAAGCATCTCTATGAAAGATCTGAATCATACCTGTGATCACTCCATCTGAGGCTACCGCCTCGATTCTACCCTAAAAAGCATGAAAACAAGCTTGACCACCACTACTCTGACCACAACCAACCTGGGCCCCTCCTCTAGGGCAAACTATAGCTACATATCATCCCCCTCTAGCTGTCCCGGCAGGGGGTAGAGCAACTGGTACGGAAACCACTAGCTAAAAAGCCTATGGAGCTGCCCGTTAAAACACTTGGGACAATGCCTCCTTATGTGTCCAAGCTCTCCACACTTATAAGAACCTTTAGCTACTGAAGTTGCTGAACCTGGTCCTACCCCTAATAGCCTGAATACTCATTGGAAGAACCTTGAATGGACAAAGTACAGCATGAGCTCTCTGGGAGAGCATTAAAAGATAATTGAACTAGGGTGCTAAAAGATGGTCGAGACACTACTCCACTGGCCAAAGCACTACAAAATGAGCTGGCCTATCATGATAGCCTCTACCAAACTGATCCCTACCTCATGATGAGGTATCACTGAAACTACCAAAATGACGAGGTCTCTTATCTCTCCCTATAGTCTCTCATCCTTGGATACAAATACGCTCGATCCTCGAGTTATCTCTACAACATATTGAAATGTAGTCCCAATCTCTTACTCTCAAGACATATAAATCCGGATGCCATAATACAAAACTTTGATAAATTGCCTCACTCTCTTACCCTTGATGGGGATCAAGACAGTAGCACGGCGAGACAAATCTATGAACCTCACCTCGTACTCGGTCACAGTAATGCAATCCTACTGAAGATGCTAAAATTGACTTCTCAACTCATCCCTTATTGTGTGCGGGATGTACTTCTTAAGGAACAACTGCGAAAACTGAGCCCAAGTAAGTGGAGGTGACCCTGCTGGTCTGCCCAGCTCATAAGTCTACCACCATCTCTTGGAAGCTCCTTGGAACTAAAATATAGTGAAGTCCACCGCGTTGGACTCTACCAAGCCTATGTTTTGAAGCACTTGATGGCATATGTCTAGAAAGTCCTCTGAAGAACCACCCTCAAAGTGTGGAGGAAATAATCTCTGAAATCTCTCCATCCTCTTATGCTCATTAGAAGACATAACAGGCATAATCACGGGTCAAGCTGCTCCAATAGGCTGCTCCGAAGCACGAGTAGCTGAGGTTTTAACTCCCCATCATGCCTGAGATATGGTTGGGGCCACTGGAACCACTCCAGCCTTAGTAAAGCATCAATAAAACTGACCATCTTGGCCATGACCTCCAAGAATACTAGTGCAGCAAGAAAACCCTATGGGCGATGAGTAAGAACTAGGGGCTCAACATGATTATCATCAAACCGATCTACTACCAGAACTGCAGGTAGATGCACTGATATAATTCAAACACGCTCCTAGGCTCTGGCAGGTGCTCTACCCCTAGCCGCCACTATGCAACCCCTGGATGGAGCCTTGGCCTTACCCTAGGCACTACCCCTCGCAGCTACAACTAGAGGTACTACCTCTCCATGAACTGTTGCTATCGAAGCGCACGTTCTCACAATTTGTTAGAGAGAAGAAGAGAGAATTCTGGCTCCGACAATAATCAATGCATGGCAAAGAATAAAGAAAAGGGAAGTTTTCCTAAAGCCAATAACCTCTTGTTGATAGATACTGACGTGTTGGTACCGATCCACAAGACTCTGCTAGGCCTGCTCGTGATTTGTGAGACCCTTAGAACCTAGAGCTCTGATACCCACTTTTCCCGACTCAAATTCCCACCAAAGACCATGATGGTTCCTAACCCGCTTGCTAGGCAAGACAAAACTATCAACAACAAAATTCAATTATTAAGTCTATTGGTTGATTCATAATATAAATAGCAAAGTAGAATATGACATAACACAACATCAAGAGTACATAAATCTAAGGGTCTAAACAGGACCACAACTATCTCATAAGCTCTCCCAAAACTTGAGTGTCACAACATAGTCATGAGCATCTAACAAGAGTATATGCATTCTCAGCTGACTACAACATTTGTCTAGAAATGGAACTACATAGACAATGATATAAAAGAGAAAGGAAAGGGGATTCCATTGCTGCAGATCGAATCAAGTAAGTAGCTCACCATGCCTCAAAATAGCACTCCTACTCCGATGGGTGAATGCCACTAAAATAAGCTCAGAACCTGCACAAAAATATGAAGAAGTGTAGTATAAGTACAAAATCACGGTACTCTATAAGTATCTAGTCTAGCGTCGAAGAAGTAGTGGCAAGAGGTCGATAGTGATACTTACTATCAGCTCAATAATCATATGAAGCACATACAACATATGTACAATAGCATGATATCACCAATCAAGTCCACCAGTAGAAATATAGTAAAGCTGGTAGATAAACATATTTTATGAACATATGATAACACACAATATCAGATATCTCAAATCTTTCACAATCATGATATGAGTCAACCGATAGTCATATAAGTACACGAGCCACTACATGAGTCTAATTTACCAATGCATGCTCACAATCCAATACCAATTCTCACCACACAATTCCATATATCTTACACTTACCAAGTGTCAAAACTAAAAACAATCTGAATATCTACGCTCATAGGGTCCAAAATAATATGGGTAATCACCTAACTCCGGAGGGACGTTAGCATATCCAAGCGCTATTGCAGCATGTAAACCGATCCACTAATAGTAATAATATCATTGTGACATGTAACCCGATCCATACATATTACCGTTGCGGTATGCAACCCAATCCATGCAATAACATCAATAATCAATATCCACTCATAATGTCTGTTGGTGCCAAAATTATCGACTTTTCACAATCTTCAACTCTCTAACTCTTAAATATATGTATAAGGCAATATAATTAAAGGCACCAGATCATAATAATAGAAATACGGATAAAAGCCCATATAGTTAAGAGATGGCTCTGGCTAATCATATAATTCAATTCATCTCCATAATTCAATAGATGGATTTTATATCCAACAATCAATTCATAACATTTAACATGAATAGATTAAGCCATATAATCTTCAAATCATGAATCAATAAGAAACGTATATGACAACGACTTAGCAAAGAAGCTCAATATGAAAAAATGATAATTTATGTCCAATTCAACAAGTCATAACCTTAAGCATTCTTCTAAGCCACAACTACAAATCATCATAGAACCATGAAACATGAATAACAAGTTCACATAGTCCAAATAAAGGTAAAATCATAAGCCAAACTTTACCGGATATGGTCATAACCTAGCTACGCATATACGATACGTCACTCCTAAATATAGCAACACGGAGCAAATAGATTATCTATGAAGAGAATTCCCTCTTACAATGATAGATAAGAGACATACCTCCACCCGGTTGTCTTTAATCTTCCAAAATAGCCTTCCCTCTGAAATCAACCTCCAAACGACTCGAATCCAGTTAATTACAACTCAATAATGTCAAACAAATCCATAGGAATCAATTCAAAATAATAAAGCTTCAATCTTTAATCAAATCCCTAAAAATTAACAAAACTCAACCCGGGTCCACTTGGCTAAAACCCGAGTCAAGGGGTAGATCCCAACTACCCATAACCAATGAATCTAAATATGTGATTGGATTCCAAAACTGAGTCCAATCAACTCTAAAGTCCCCAATGTATACTCTTTAAAATGTAGACAAAACCCCCAATTTTTTCTTTCAAATTACATAATCTAAGTATGTAAATCCATGGGAAACAAGATAAATAATCAAAATCAAGTTAAAATCACTTATCCTCAATGTAGTAATGAGAATCCTTTCCAAAATCACCTCTTACCAATCTCCAAAACTCAAAATAGTGAAAAATGGGTTAAAACGCGACTTAATACCCTCTTGTCAGGCATCTCGAATCTGCGGACCATAGTTTCACTTCTGCGACAAAACACTTGCATCTGTGAGATTCACTTAAACAGTGGACCTTCGTGTCACGCCCAAGCTCGGGGAGCGCGATCGACGCTCAACCAAGAGAACCCGGCTGAGCAAGCCTGTTAAATTTCCTTCTACCCAAACTCATCCATGGATAAAGAGGATATGTACTCCATTTTTCAAACACTAAAAAGATTTTATTTTTTTTAACAACTTCCTTAACATTTCCATTAGCAACATCAATCATAATTTCCAAAATATTATGTGTTTATAGATTTAATGTAAAACATGATTTCCAAATACCAACATTTCTAGTTGAATTCCCAACATCAACCACAACCCACAACCTGTCTACCAAGCCTCTAAGTACAATAGAAGAGTAACATGGAAATGCCGGCAACAAGGTCCCAGCTATACCTCAAAACACAGTGCATGAGAAACAAAAGATACATGACCCCGAAATGAAGTGGGGCTCACCAAATCAGCTGAAAAGAATGTACTGTTATCGCTGATCAATGTCGCCTGCTGTAGAACCACCTGCATCCATTAAAGAGGCAGCGCCCCCGGCAAAAGGGACGTAAGTTTTGTCGAATAGTACTAGTATGTATAGCTAAAAATCCTCTTTCAAAATAGAATGACCATATAAGAAAAAACAACACATAGAAATGGCAAGTCATAATCAACAATATCCAAATGTCCAGTTAAAACATAATAATTTTCAAAATACGAACTTCATATACAATTTTATTGGATGGGAGATCATTAGCATCGATATACCACCGTCTTTGTTAGCACGGAGTCCGATCACGCCCGATCGGCTAGGCCATCTCCCCACGAACAATGTGGTTTGACAAGTGATGCAATAGAAAGTTGTTACCAAGAGTAGTACCACCATGTGCGCAACATGGCGTCGGATCTCCACCTGATCAGCTAGGCCGCCTTCCCACATATGCCGTGTGGGTTGACTTTTTCAATCCACAATTGTTACCAGTTTCATCCCAATTAAGGGGAATAATATCATAATTTCTCCAATATTTCAATTTCATCCCAAATAAGGGGAATAATCACAATCCACCCCTACACCGGCACGTGTAGTTTCAGGTGTGGGCCTTATGACCTACCCTTCTTAGGTTTTTCTAATGATGCTCCCAAAAACATTTTTTTTGATTTGATTTGCACACAAAGGTAACATAACTACAATTGTACTCACCTCAACATCTTTCACACTGTATAAATTCTTATTAGTATTTTCAGTCACTTAGAACAACAATATTTCCTTGGCTCATTTGACCATTCACAAGATTCTTTATTCCTCGCACGGTGGCCGTATTTCATATTCCACACTTTCACCTCTTTCAATTTCAAAGGTCACCATCAAATACCAACATATGGAATATTTCGGCAATCAAATACCTCAAATTTATTAGTAATGGAAACTTTAAACATACAAGGTTCCTTCCCAAATAATGGGGCATACCGACCAGCTATACAAGCACATATCAAAATCATAAGCAATCAATACACCATTTATTCTTGCAATACTCCTTCCCAGAAATGACAATATACAATTTTAACACCTGAGTATGTAAGAACTCGAATCACACTGGATATATTTATAAAGCAAAGCATTGGTTAAAGCAGCCACTTATGGGCATGCATTGAGTACAAAAACCTTTAGGTAATTCTATTTTCAAAATCGTTTTTAAACAATCGAGTCGAGACACATTTCATATATCTTTATCGCATTCTCTCAAATCATTTGCACTACTAGCCACAGTCATAACTTAAATTCTTGGCACGTTGGCCACACTCTACTTCTTCAATTTTCTTATTTTATTTTCAAGCACCATTAAAGATTAGCAACAACATGGCACTTCTATTCAAGACTTTAGGTACACATATAAGCAATTATGAGTCTTAGGCACATCGAGTTTTTCTCACCCAATTGGTATACTAGTTTTTATTTAAAACACGACTCAAAGCCAAAATATTTTAATACGCAAACCATACTTTGAACATCTATCTTTAGACATAAAGCTCTTTCGGAATGAACAAGTTTATATGGAATAACCTGGAATATAGAAGTTAGGAATCTTGAGCCAATCATACTTGATCTTACGGAAACAATATGGAACTCGATTCTAAGAGAGAAAGTTTAGCCAACATACCTCAATTGAGCTTCCTTACACTCTAAAATATTCCAGAAATTTTAGCAACTTCAATATATTTTGAAAATGTAACAAATTGAATCAAAATTAAGAAGATGGTCATGATCCTAGCTCATTTGAACATATTATCAAACACTAGGTGTGCATCAATGTTTTAAGGACCTTTTGTGGAAGATTCCATCATTCCCGAACCCATTCTCTATCATTTTTAGCTCACAATATTCCCACATACTACAAGGATACACACATGCAAGGTAAGCACTCCCATCCCCATGAATTACCTCACTAATGGCCCATTCTAGTTACATTTCGAAATTAAGAGTTTGGTGATAGAACCTTACCTCTTAGGATGAAGACCTAGGGTGATTCTCTTGATAATGTTCAAGGGTTTATGCAAGAATTGAAGAGTAACTTGATGAAGATCACTTCTTCCTCTAGGACCCTCTCTCTCACTCTAAAATATCAGAAAATATGATCACAATGGTCTATGGGATGTGTTTTAACGGAATAGGGTCGGGTTTATAAACTCCAAAATGAAGCTCCGGAATAGGTTCTGCGGTCGCATATCCGACCGCACAATGGTTATGCGGTCCGTGAAATGACCGCGAAAATGGGTGTCAAAGCTGGAAAGAAACTGACCTGGTATGCGGTCACTATGCACCCCACAGACCTGTTCTGCGATCTCATAATGCACCGCATAACAATCCTGCGGTCGCATAGTGCACCGCAGAACCTCCCTTCAAAAAATACCAAGGCGGGATATGCGACAATAATACGGCCCGCGAAACGGTTATGCGGTCGCATAATAGCCGCGAAATTAGGCGTCAAAAATGCCCCAGAAATCTGCCCCTTTCTGCAACCAATTTGCGGTCCGCAGAGTTGTTCTGCGGCTGCAGAACGGGCCACAAAAATGCATACTTCTGCCCACATTTTCCTTAAACTCCCAGCACATTGTTCAATCCAAAAAGTCCGAACCAGGGTTTTTAAGGAAAACCTTTACAGGGCCTGACACTTCACACCTATGACGCACCTACTGTATCTACGGACTCGCAGGTGCGACCCGATTCCTCACTCCTATGACATTGCATCTGTGAGATCGCATATGGAATACTTGTTGTAGCAGTTGCGACCAGTGTTAACCATCTAGATCCTCACAAAAATGCAAAATCCATTGTAGGTGCACCCTTTGCACTTACGCACAAAATCTTGCAGGTGCGACTCACTAGATACGAGATCATTGCTAACACATCCAGAATGGTCCGGAACTATTTCGAAACACACCCGAGCCTCTAGGCCCCATCTAACCATACCAACAAACCCTAGTACCTTATCCAAACTTATTCACATATTCAAAACACCCTAGTACCTTTCCAACATCGCCAAGGGAGACCACTTGGTGATTATGCTAGACCGGTCTACAACCAAGGCTTATCGAGTATGAGACCACTTCCAGTTGCAGCCAACAATTTTGAATTAAAGCAAGGGTTGCTCAAAACCCTCCAAAACAGTTGTGTCTTTAGAGAAAAGATGAACGAAGATCCAAACAATCATCTGATGGACTTCGAGGAGATAATGAACACCTTTTAATACAATTGTGTGTCACAAGATGCAGTTTACCTAAGGGCATTCCCCTTCACACTTAAAGATGATGCAAAGCACTAGCTTCGAAGCTTGCCCCAAGGATCGATTAGAACATGGGAGGAGATGACCAGAAACTTTCTTGCTAAATATTTCTCCTCAGCTAAAACGGGCAAGTTTAGAAGAGAAATCCATAACTTATGTCAGAATGAGAATGAAACTGTGTTTGAAGCTTGGGAGAGGTTTAAGGAGATAGTGCGAAAGTGCCAACATTGCGGAATTGAACTCTGGATGCAACTCCAGGACATTTGGGATGGATTGACACCAACCTCACGGAGAACATTAAGTAATGCAGCTGGAGGCCCGTTGATGAAAAATACTCCAGAGGAGATAGTCACTATTCTTAATGAGTTATCTGAAGATGCAAATCAGTGGCCCTCTTAAATTGATGAAATAAGAAGATCAACTAGTGTTCACCAAGTTGATGCTAACACATTTGTGCAAGTACAGCTTGATTCCATGAAAAAAGAAATAAGGAAGCTGACCTTAGCTTCGATAGATAATGAGCCTCACACAGCTTGTGATATATGTGGAAGAGGACACCCTACTCATGAGTGTCAAGCCTCAACTGAGGAAGTAAATGTTGTGGGGAATTATAACTTCAATGCAATGGGTCAGAAGCACCCCGATTGTTCATGGAGTTTACCTGGGGGTACTGCAAATGCATGGAAATAAAACAACTCCAGATGCCAGGGACAAGGACCTCCAGGCTTCCAAAATCAATAAAGGCAGCGGTTTCAACCTCGACAATCCAATCAGCCTGGGCTAGAAGATCTGATGAAGTCCTTTATTGTCAAGACAGATGAGAGGTTAGATGCTCATGGTGCAGCTATCAAGGAACTTGGCACAGGGATGCGAAACATGGAGAAACAAGTGGGACAAATTGTCACCATATTGTCTGAAAGGATCCCAGGTACTTTGCTAGCTGATACTGAGGGAAACCCTAAGAAAATGGTACATGCTGTAACTCTGAGAAGCGGGTAAGTGTTGAAAGATCCTGCCCCATCCAAAAAGAAGTGGTACCTAAAAATGAAAGTGGGGAGCAGCTCAAAAATGAAGTTGATAAGAAGAAGAAAGGCAAGAAAGGAACTGAGAAAAAAAAGAAGGAAGAGAATTCAAGAAGGGATGAATCTGAAGAGAGCAAACACATGCCTGCTTTACCTTTTCCCCAAAAGTTGTATAGAGAAAATCTGGACAACCAGTTTGAGAGATTTCTAGATATGCTGAGACAGGTTAATGTAAATTTGCCATTCACAGAAGTTCTCTCACAAATTCCAGCTTATGCCAAATTCTTGAAGGAGATCCTTACAAAAAAGAGGAAGATAGAAGAGATCTCAGTGGTCAAGCTCACAGAGCATTGCAACGCAATCTTTCAAAACAAACTCCCACAAAAGTGTGAAGATCTATTGAGTTTTACTATAACTTGCTCGTTAGGCACTCTTAGTTTTGACAAATCTTTATGTGATTCGAGTGCCTCAATTAATTTAATTCCTTTGTCTATTTACAGGAAGTTGGAGAATGAGATTGGAGAGATAAGGTCTGCACTAATATCTTTGCAGCTGGCAGAACAAATAACTATCATACCCGAGGGGATAGTGGAGGATGTCTTAGTTCGGGTAGATAAGTTAGTTTTTTGTGTATATTTTATAGTAGTGAATATGGAGGAGAATAAGGAGGTCCCTCTCATCTTAGGAAGACCATTCTTAGCAGCGGGCAGAGCAATCTTAGACATACACGAGAGAAGACTCATGATTAGAGTGGGTGAGGAGACTGTCTCTTTTGATATGAATGTAGAAACGGGGGTGAAGAAAGAAAAGCCAGCTGCAAGTATTGAGTGAAAACTGAAGAGCTCGAAAGAAAAGGCTGCAATGAGTGGAAAGGATAAGTGCGGGGTGTACCCCAAGAAGGCTGAGAATAAGCTATCCGCATGGATGTGTGCATTGGTTCGGGCGCGTGGAATGGAGCCCGACTTCGACTCAGACCCCAATTGAAAATTTAGGGAAATTTCCTTTACCTTATGTTTTTTAATTGTGTGCCATGGGGACATGCCAAAACTTAAAGTGTAGGGTGGAGAAAATTGTATGTTGTATGTATTTGTGTTAGTAATTTAGTTTTGTTGTTTTAGTAGTTAGAGATAAGAAAAATGAGAAAACCATAAAAATTTAAAAATTTTGACTTTTCCCGATGATGGATATCATTCGACGGGATTCTTGAGGGATTAAAGTCGAAAGAAAAAGACAAAGAGATTTTATTTTGTTAGGTAGTGTAATAACTCCCCCTTGGTTTTTCTTTGGTCCGTGGTTCTTTTCCAAGGGTTTTGTTTGAACCAGGTGTAGTTAGATTTTTATTTTTAGAAGTAGGAAATATTGTGCTATGGTTTGAATTGGGAACAATGTCTCTTGACTTTATTATGCCTTGAGAATAGTGAGTTCTTTAGTTATGATGCTCAGGCTTAATTTTTGACTCTTGTATAAGTACCTTAAATTGTATTATCTTAACTTTGCTTAACTGCTTTGACTAGAGTGTCTTGATGATCCAATCTTGAGTGAGTTATGTGACATGTGGGTGTGAGGTTTTGCATATTCTGTGTATTTTACTTGATGTCTAGAACTTTCCTCGTTTATTTGCAAAGTGAAATAGTAGTTTTGTTTAGTCTAGGAAGTGATATCGGCATTCCTTTGTTGAGCCAATTATATGCTTTTACCCACCTAATTGTTATGTATCTTAGTTAACCTCTTTGAGCCTGTAATCCTATTTCTTTAGCAACCACATTACAAGCCTTACCCATTTGTATGAATTGATCATCTATTTGAACCTTGTACCTCTCATGAGCACTTGAATTTGTTATGAACTTTGTAAAAGTTGAAGTGTGGGTGATTGGTTTGGCTTTGGATTAGAACTAATGAAATAAGGAGAAAGGTGAACTGTTTTGACAAAGTGAGAGCCACTTGAATTGAAAAAGAAAGGAAAACAAAATAGTTGTATTGTTGTGAAAAATATTCATTGATAAGTGGTAGCTTTTAATGTAATTATGCTTAAAGAAGTAGGGAGATAATATATATTGATAGGAAGGTGTAGTCATGTTTTGACGTAAGTATGGGGTTTTGAATGTTAAATTGTATGTATTAAAGTGCTTAGAGAGGTGTAGTCACTCTTATATCTAAATGTATCCTACCTGTCCCGCAGCCTACAATACAACCAGTTAAATTTCTAGTTGATCCTTGACTGAATGAACTCAATTAGTAGAGTAGTACACTACGGGCAAGCCTATGGTGCATCTTTTGTGGCATATGAATGTTATTTCTGAGAGTGAGTGAATTTTTTCTATATTGAGTTCCTCATTGTTGTTAAATTTGATGGTGTGTGTAACTACTCTCTATTGTGGTGAGGGCACTTGATTCATGAAGGAAAGGTAATGTCATTGACATCTGTGTTAGAGTAAGTGAGAGGGTTATAAATAATGCGTGGTGCTTTCGAGTCAAATCTTGAGGCTAAGATGTTACGGTGTTGTGCTTAATCTATTTTAATTATTATTGATGTGATGAGTTATGAGAGTTGTTTAAAAAGGTCGTGTCTATATAAAGTGTGGTTTGATTTCTCGAGAACGAGCAATGGTTTAAGTGTGGGGTGTTGATGGTAGGCTATAATTGCTTGTTTTAGTCACTTATTGCACTCTAATTTACTTCACTTTAATAGAGTTTGAGCTTTAATCACTAGTGTTTAGCACTAATTGTGTATTGTATGCCTTGTAGGAGGTTTCCGAGCTATATAAATGTTATGGAGCTAATTCGAGTGATTTGAAGCTTTGAAGTCTGAGTAAAAGCCCAAGGGATTAAGCCGGGATAGCGTTCGGTGGTCAAGGACCGAGCCTGGCTATCAAAAAGAGAGCGAAAAAGATTTACTCTGAGAAACTTCCACAGCCCCGGCGCGTGGAGCGGCACGTGGGGCACCGCGGGTGCACATTTTTCTGCTCCTGTCAAATTAAAAGATCTCTGGATTTCCCCACAATCACCATGCCTGGCGCTTCGCCCCATGCGGCGCGCCTGTGTACTTTTTACAGAGTATTTTCAAAATTCACGTAGGAAAAGGTATTTTCGTCCGGGCCAGACCCTACTTAGTATAAATACATGAAAAATGTTATTTTGGGACTTTTTGACACATCTTAGACCGGAGGAAGCCAAGGAGGAGGTGGAGAAGCAAAAGCTCAAGGATTTCATCATGCAATCCTCACTCAAGACAAGAGTTTGGATAGGAGTTAAACAGTATTATCGTAGTTTGTAGCATGGTTACTATCCAAGATGATCAACAATTGAGAATTATGTGATTCAAAACTAAAATTAACTAAGAATCTAAAGCTAATTGACAAATGACAATCGAAACAAAAGTAAGCAAAAAAGATGTCAATGGGAGAAAATAGGGGTTGATTGGATAGGTGCAAGATAATTGTCTGGGATTTAATTCTAGTTAATTCACTTCTAATTTTCAAGTGAGTCTCTCAAATTTACTCAATTATTAGTTCAAACGTTTAGTAGAAACTCCTCTCTCGATTAAGTGTTAATCTCACAATGTGAACCAATTTAAGCTCGGTGAAGATATGCAAGAATTCGTAATGGATTGGTCTTTAGGAGAACCTCTCTCGATTATCCTCCTAACTAGGTCTAAACAATAATTCAACTAGCCTCTTTCAATTACTAAGAAGAATTAATGAATTCAACCAACAAGATAATGCAAAGATATCACAAGTATGCCTCTCTCGATTACATGAACATGTGAATATAGATGCAACAATTAAAACACCCAAAATGATTCAGTGCATAAAAACTAGAGTTATAATCCACAAACAATATCAAAATACCAAATCCATCAAACCCTAAAGAGAACAACTCCATAGATATGGAGTAATTCATCACAAATATAAAGAAAAACATAAAGCTATCCAAACTCTTGTCTTGAGTGAGGATTGAATGATGAATCCCTTGTGCTTTCGCTTCTCCACCTTCTCTCTAGCCTCCTTAGGTCTTAGATGTGTCAAAAGGTCCCAAAAATAATGTTTTTCCATGTATTTATACTAAGTAGGATCTGGCCCGGACGAAAACACCTTTTCCTATGCGAATTTGGAAAATACTCTGTAAAATATACACAGGTGCGCCGCATGGAGCTACGCGCCAGGTGGGGCAGTTGTGGGGATATCCAGAAAGCTTTTAATTTGACAGGAGCAGAAAAAATGTGCAGCCGCGGTGCCCCACACACCGCGGTTGTGGAAGTTTCTCAGAGTAAATCTTTTTCGCTCGCTTTTTGATATCCAGGCTCGGTCCTTGACCCCCGAACGTGATCCCGGATTAATCCCTTGGGCTTTTACTCAGACTTCAAAGATACAAATCACTCGAATTAGCTCCATAACATTTACATAGCTCGGAATCCTCCTACAAGGCATAAAATACACAATTAGTGCGAAACACTAGTGATTAAAGCTAAAACTCTATTAAAGTACAGTAAATTATAGTGCAATAAGCGACTAAAACACACAATTATAGCTTACCATCAACCGGCTAAACCACATCTGGTACCTGCTCCTGAGTAGGAGCAACTCATGGCTCCATAGGTGCTGCTCTAGCTGCTGTACAAGCTGCACCTCGGCCTCTACTGCGGCCTCGGCCTCTCGCAAACCTCGCTAGTGGTACTGGTGGTCGTCCTCCCGATCCAGTCGTACGTATCCTCACCATCTATGAGAGAATAGAATAATAGAAGTTTAGCTTCCAAAATCAACAAATCTGCAGGACAAGAATACAAGAAAGTGAAGTTTCCTAATGGTACGGTAGCCTCTCGAAGATAAGTATAAACGTCTCTGTACCGATCTGCAAGACTCTTCTAAACTTGCTCATGACTTGTGAGACCTAAGTAACCTAGTGCTCTGATACCAAGTTGCCCTGACCCAAATCTCAACATGTCAAGATGGTTCCTATCACACTACTAGGCAAGCCGACAATAACAAAATAACTACGCATTTTAAATTAAAAGCATGATGTAATAAGTTTAATAACCGGTAAGAACAACTGCGACTCAACTTCAAAATTCCAAAAATCTGGGTATCACCGAGTACATGAGCTACTAAGTGTCAATACAATCTAAATCTCTAATACTGCAAAGAAGGAGAGTCGAGGTCTGCAGGCGTCATAGTTGCTACCTCAAAAGTCTCCAAGCAGATACTACACCAAGTCTAGCAACCACCGGGTCCAGATGTACTTGGATCTGCACACGAAGTACAGAGTATAGTATAAGTACAACCGACCCAATATACTTAATAAGTAACAGGACTAACCTTGGACTGAAAGTAGTGACGAGCTCAGAAATGTACAGTCTGAATCCAGATAATGGCAGTACAAATATATCAAGGAAATGACAGTAACAACTCAGAGAAATCCCATAATCAATTTGTACACAGTACAAAAATGTAGACATGCTTTCAAGTTTAACAATTTAAGCTCAATACTGATACAATATGTCAAGTATAACTAGCCTGAGGAATGTTACATCTCTATGTCTATATGTCAAATATGCATGTCACATGTAATGCATCACAGTGATAGACTCATGTACTCACACTCTCAGAGTACTCAATCTCACTGTCTCACACTCCCACTCATCAATCTCAGTCACTCAGCACGCTCAATCACTCAACACACTCAATCAATTAGCATTGTACAGTACCTGCGCTCACTTCTGGTATGTTAGACTCCAGAGGAGCGGATCCTGCCCAAGTGCTACTATAAAGCCAATATTGCATGTTCCGGCGTGCAACCCGATCCCATAATAATAGATAAAGCCTATAAGGCCTGCTGTGGCGTGTAGCCCAATCCATAATAATAATATATATAAAGCCAATAAGGCCTGCGACAACATGCAACCCGATCCACAATATCACTCACAACACATATCTCAGGCCCCTACTCAGTCATCAATCTCTCCAGTCTCACGGGTTCGCATATCTCATGTCACTCAGCCCCAACAATGATAATGTGATGTAACAATAAATGATAACAGAGACTGAGATATGATATACAAATAAATGAATATGACTGAGTACAAAATGGCAACTTAAGTAATTAACTCAACTGTAGTAATGACCTCAGTGGGTCCCAACATAATAAGCACATAACCTAAACAGGATCTCTAAAATAAATCACAGCTCAATTACTCTAACACGTAGGAGTTACATGGATAGAAAAAGATTAGGTAACTACACATTACCACAGAATCAACCGATTCATAAACACCACAGTGCACGCCCACACGCTCGTCACCTAGCATGGGCGTCACCTCAACACCAACCATATAACACGTAATCCAAGGATTCATACCCTCAGTACCAAGTTTAGAAGCATTACTTACCTCAAAGTGCGTAACTCAATGCTCCAACAAACCCTTGCCTCGCGAATTAGCCTCCGAATGACTCGAATCTAGCCACAAACAACTTAATATAATCAATACAAGCTATAGGAATCGATCTCATACGATAAAACTAAGTTATTTAACCAAAATCAAAAAGTCAACCACGGCCCACGCCTCGGAACTTGACAAAGTTTATAAAATCCGAACATCCATTCAATGAGTCCAACCATACCAAAATCATCTAATTCCGACCACAAATCTACCCTCAAACTCTTAAATTTTACTCTCCAATACATGGTTCAAAAATCCCCAAATTCTAACTTAGATTCATGATACATAGGTGAAATAATCAATGGGTATTCAAAATACATGGACAAAGTTTATCAAAAATCATTTACCTCTTCAATCTAGGTGAAAACCCCTCCAAATATCACCTTAATCCGAGCTCCCATAGTCAAAAGATGAAGAAACTATTCTAACACTGGTTTATATGTATTCTTCCAGGTATCTCGACCTACGGTTCACTTAACCGCTTTTGTGGTCCCCTGGGTGCGGCCACAATTCCGCTTCTGCGGTTTACCTAGAGCCCCCCACTTTTGCTTCTGTGGACCATATCCCGCTCATGCAGAGGCGCACATGCACCCAACACTCTGCTTCTGTAAAAAGCTCCTGCCCTTCGCCTAATCGTATCTGCGACCACCATCCTACATCTGCGAGCCCGCAGGTGCAGAAACCCCCTCGCACCTACACACCTCCCCAAACTAACTCAAAGCCACTTCTGTGACCTCTTGGTCGTTTATGTGGCTCCGCACCTGTGGTCCAATTCACGTAGGTTCGGTGGCACCAGAACTGATCGCATCAGCAATTACAAAAGTTCAAAATTCCATTAGATTTCAATCTGAATCACACTCGAGGCCCTCGAGACCTCATCCAAACATACGAACCCATCCTAAAACATCTTACGAACTTAGTCGAGGCTTCAAGTCACATCAAATAATATCAAAAATATGAATCGCACCCCAATTCAAGCCAATTAAAACTAATGGATTTCCAACTTCTACAATTAATGTCGAAACTTATGAAACCAACTTCGATTGACCTCAAATTTTGCACACAAGTTATAAATGACACAACGGACCTATTCCAACTTTTGGAACCAAAATCCGAGTCTGGTATCGATAAAGTCAAATCTCGGTCAAACTTCTCAACTCTCCAACCTTCATTTTTTTCCAACTTTTGCCAATTCAAGCCAAAACTACCCACGGACCTCCAAATCGATATCCCGACACACTCTTAAGTCCAAAATTACCATACGGAGCTATTGAAACCATTAAAACTCCATCCAGGAGTCGTTTACACATAAGTGAACATCCGGTCAACTCTTTCGACTTAGGCTTCAGATGTTGGGATTAAGTGTCCCAATTTATTCCAAAATATCCCCGGAACCAAACCAACTACCCAGGCAAGTCACATAACCACAAATGAATATGAAATAAGCAATAAATGGGGGAACGAGGCTATAATACACAAAATGACTGGTCGGATCATTACAGCCATGTATTGTACTTTTGCATTCAGGAGGATATCGTCCGAATTATGCAATGCACCAATCACATTTTAGAGGTGAATGATGGTTATTTTCAATGATATAGTGAAAATATTTATAAATGTATTCATAGATGACTTTTTGGTATTTGGGTCAATGATGACTGCCTGAGGAAATTAACTATGGTACTAGTATGGTGTGAAGAAATCAAATTAAGAAAAGTATCACTTTATAGTGCATAAGGACATTGTTTTGGGTCATCGAGTTTCAAAATAAGGGATAGAAGTAGACAAGATGAAGGTTGAGGTAGTTGAGAGACTTCCACCTCCCACCTCTATGAATGGTGTTCGTATATTTCTAGAACATGCATGTTTTTATATGTATTTTATTAAAGATTTTTCCAAAATTGCTACTCTATTGTGCAAGTTGCTGGAAAGAGATTTGGCATTCAATTTTGACGAAGCTTGTCCCAAGGCATTCAAAGTGCTGAAAAGCGATTGATGGTTGCACCAATAATCATAGCATCAGATTGATCCTTATCGTTTGAGCTAATGTATGATGCAAATAATCTTGTTAGAGCTGTGTTGGGACAAAAAAAGGATAGAGTATTTCACTCCATATATTATGAAGCAAGTAAGACCTTTGACGATGCACAAATGAACTACACGACAACAGAAAAGGAGTTATTGGCAATTGTTTAGGAGTTTGATAAAATTCGAGCCTATTTGTTAGGAATTAAAGTTATAGTCCATATTGATCAGGCAAAAATCAGGTATTTATTTTCAAAGAAAGAATCTAAATCTAGATTAATAAGATGGGTATTATTGTTGCAAGAATTTGACCTGAAGAATAAGATCAAAATGGCACAGAAAATCAAGTGGCAAATAACCTGTCGAGGTTGGAGAACCATGAGCACGTGAAAAAAGGGTCGAAAATTAATGAATCATGATCCCTCTCCATAGTATGCAAATTATGTGAACTTTATAGTAAGCGGAATACTCCATCCTAAGATGCCTTCTTAGGCAAAGAAGCGATTCCTACTTAATATGAACTTCTACTTTTGGGATGAACTCTTCTTATATAGAAACTATGTCGATCAACTGATTAGGACCGACCGACGCCTCACCTGCACAGGTACCTACGTAGTGTAGTCTCGGTCGCACATTCAACATAGCGTTCGGACTCATGTGCCTTCCAGAACCAGGGGTATTCGAGCCTGCTGCGTACGATTAGCCAGCCTTGCGGCGGCAAAAGGATTAGACGTCCCCCCATGCTACGGTTCCCTGCGGTCCAAACCCGGTGCCGCTTTAGGTTAGGGAGCTGGACGATAATAGCTCCTCCGCATCCCAAAGCGCGCTGCCCTCCTAGGCGCGCAACACTAAGTAATCCAAGCCAACCCACATTACTGACTAACGGTGGATAATCATATTTCTTAGAGGTACTAAATACAACTCCATGAATGAGCAAAATGAAGGTTGCATTAATGATAAAGATCTCTGGGGAAACCGCTAAAAAAGATTGAACATGTGGGAGGATCTGAATGAATTCTGCTTTTATTTCCCCCGTATGGAGCACTGAGTTACTTACGTTACGGTCTTAGCAGGCAGGCTGCACTCTAGGCAGCTGGGAAGGCTCGCTAGACTCATTCCGATCACAAGGAGAGGTTCACTATAATGGGGTACTTTTTTTCCCTTAAGGAAAAAATGAAATGCATAGAGGCATTCGTGAAGAAGTGTGATCAGTGTCAAAGGACATGGACAATTACAAAGAGGCATGAGATGCCACTGCCAAATACTCTGGAAGTTAAGATTTTTTATGTTAAAGGTATCAATTCCATGGAACCATTTCCATTGTCTCGAGGGAACGGATATATTCTGCTAGCAGCGAATAATTATCAAAGTGGGAAGAAGCGGTTGCCTTGCGTGCCAATAATGAAAAGGTGGTGGCCAAATTTGTGAGAAGGAACATATTTTCAAGGTTTAGAACTCCACGAGCTTTAATCAGTGGAAAAGGGATCCACTTTTCTAACATGTTGTTGAATAACCTTTTATCAAAATATAGGGCCCGCCATGCAGTTGCATAACACCCGCAGACGAGTGGACAAGTTCAAGTGTCGAACAAAGAAGTGAAATAAATTTTGGAGAAAACTATGAGCACGAACAAAATAGATTGGGCTGTGAAACTAGATGACGCTCTGTGGACATAAAACATTGCTTACAAATTGCCAATTGATACTTCATTGTACAAGTTTATCTAGAGACTAACGTGTCACTTATCTGTTGACCTAGGCACAAAGCCCACTAAGTAATCAAAAAGTTAAATATGAATATTGAAACAATGCATGAAAAAGGATGTTATAAATGAATGAGCTAGACAATTTCAAGTTGCACGCATATGAGAATGTCAAGATCTAAATGGAGTATACTAAAAGATGGCACGACCTAAACATCATAGGGATCATACAACCTAAGAATATCTTGCAGGAGATAACCCACCTGCTAGCCTCAAACTGGTATCTCACTATGCCCTATCATGGTCACAACAACTATGCAATCGCTAAATCTTCCCGAGTATAAACTCGTCAAAAAGATATAAGAATATACTTCATTCCACAAATTTACAACTGAAAGATCCCCAAACGCACTCATACTCCAAGACTGTATAGCACATCAAGACAGAAATCAAGCATCAATAGTCCTTTCACATCCCAAGAAAAACTCTTTTCATCATATCCAAACCATCTAAGCACATTCTGTAGTCACACAATACTCATCACATAGATATCCGACCACTCTCTGAGCCATCAATCCCACTCCTAGGGACACTACGGGACATATAAGTCTAAAAGCACATACTCCCACAACTGAAACCATTGAGCTCAAGTTGTGGTCTGAATCCGGCCTACCTCCACAACACAGAGAACACATCTCCCACCTCATCCATAACATCACAAGTCGTTGATGCATAGGTGATACCAGATGCTCAACATAACACACGAGTGGATTGAAGAAAATCATGATATACGCTTTAAGCTGAATCAGTGCCGCACAATAAAAAAGAATAAAATGGGAAGTTTCTTAGATGCCCTAAAGCCTCTCGAAGATAAGTATGAATGTCATCATACCGATCTGCAAGACTCTACTAGACACTTGCTCATGACTCATAGAACCTATGAACCTAGGGCTCTGATACTAACTTGTCACGACCCAAACTTTACCTAGTCCTGATGACCTAACCAACCCCTAGGTAAGCCAAATAACAGTCCACACAACTCAAATAAGAATCAACAAGTGAAATAACTAAATTCTATACAATAACCCAAGAATTAGTAGTACAAGTCATGAGCCACTAAGACTTAGATATACAAAGCTGGTATGAAATTAATACAACATCTATTTGGAAAGTATATAAATAGAATTCGAATCTAGAACTACCAAGGACAAGTGGTAGCGATATCCGGAAGCCAGGTACATCTTCAATGTCAGATCTCATCATCCACATCATCTCAGCTCCATGATCTGCACGCAAGATACAAAAGCATAGTATGAGTACAACCGACCCCATGTACTCAGCAAGTATCATAAATAACCTCGGCAAGGTAATAGAAGCAAGAATTAAAAATGATACTCGCTAATCACCTGTACAATTCATAATTTTAACAAGTACAAAACAGAAATATGATCAAATCATGAAATTACAGATAAAACTACCTTGGTGCACACCATTTTCTTAGCGTACTTTGCTCAATCAACAATCCAGCATATAATGAAGATATGCAAATAAATCAAGTAACCAAATATAAATTCTTTGCAACACGCAACCTGATCCATATTTCATACTCTTGGACTGGTATAAGTGTCATACTAAGGCTTATGCATGTGCATAGTGTGCTGTCAAAGCTCAAATCAGGCAAATACTACACAAATATAGCAATTATCAGGTTTAATAAGGAGATTACCCTCAATGTAACCTCTGACATGGCTCAAATAGCTCACAATAGGGGTACAGAAACATCACAGCATGAAGTTTAGAAATCAATTCAAGGCATAGCATAGACTAAGAATTATCCTGAGCATGAATAATACCTTGTTGCTTGTGTTGCACCCTATTTTGCATGAGTCAAAACAAGATTCAACTTGTAGTATCCCTGTTGATGATAAAAGAGAGTCGCCACCTAATATTTAAAGGTATACTAAGGTACCTATTTAATTACTAAGGTCACTTCTTTATTAGTCTGTTAACCGGTGAGATTATGGGTAAGGGTTCTTGTATTTCTAAGGGAAAGGTGTTAGGTACCCCTTAAAATATACCTGAGGTAGCTGATAGGACCTAGACTAGGTTTAAAGAATTAGTTGTTTATATTCTACTTAACTAGTATCAAAGGGGTACGACTTACTATATATATCTAATTTAGAATATGATATTTACAAAGAGAATGGGTATGTTTGAAAGGATATGAGTTCATAAAAGAGTATTTGAATATAATATTTGTATATATATTTGAAAGAATTTAAAATATGTGCATGATGTTTATGTTTATGAAACATACAAGAAGGGGCTAAGTTATAAAATACTTTGTATTTAAAGAATGTAGCTATTCATGTAACTATAATAAAATAGGGATGTTGTAAGAAAATGAGCCTAAGATGTACTTTGGCTTTCGAAATCTCAATTCTTAGACTTGAGGAAAATCGTTAAGAAAACCTTTTGCTCGACGGAAACACATTGTTTAGAAAGACTCGATTTTCTTTTAGAAGGACGATTTCAGATTCTCTTTTTTTGGTTTTTGAAAAGAGATATTGTCATCCTTTGCTAAGCTATTTTGGCTTCAAAGTCTTCATGAAATGCTAGTAAAGTATAAGAGATTAATATCATGAGAAGTATATAATTAACGAATCAAAACTAATTACTATTAAGCCTAATGTTGCTTTTAATCCTATGTCCTTTGGGGCTTGCTATCATGGCCCAATTTTTCCTCTGTTGGGTATCGTGATGGCACCTAGTCTTAGGGACTAGGTAAGCCTAACATTTACTGAATAACAACAATAATTAAATAACATCTAACAATTTTTGAAATATGAATCTCTATAAAATCTACAATTCCCAAAACTAGTAGTACAAGTCATAAGCTTTACATAATTTGCCACAATTTTCTAAATACAACTGTTTGAAATAAAGTAAACAGTGTGAATACAAATCAGAAGCTGACTCTGAAGCCTGCAAACGCAAAAGCAGGTTTACCTTGAGTCTCCACAGCAACAGTCCGCACAGCTAGCTAATGATCAACAGGCTTCGAAATACCTCTACCCAAAAATGTGCAGAAGTATAGTATGAGTACACCACAGTACCCAGCAAGTATCAAGACTAACCTCAATGGAGTAGTGACAAGGAACTGTCAAGACACCTACTAGACTAAATAACCTAAACAAGTATAAGTATAGGAACAACAGAGTATAGTTCTAAATAAAGACTACGCGAAGTGGCAAATAATACGAAAATTTCAGTAAGGAAGGAAAACAACAACTATCAGCGGAACACCATAATAATGACATAGAAGAATGAACGGGAACACAGCAAAAATTCGATAATCACAGATAAAGAAAGGACAAGTAACAACTAGACAAAACGACCGCTTTCACACCAGGCTTTAGTCAATAGACTCCACGAGGTACCAAACCTCAGACTACTCACCACTCACGGCTCCCAAGAGTACTTAACTACGTGTATACTTGTGCAAGTGTCCTAACATAGTTCATGCTAGCTAGTAAGTATTGGAAAAGAAGTGGACAGCACGTAGGATGTTTTCGCACAACTTTTCACAAGATAAAGCTCACACAGGTAAGTGTACCACTACATAAATATCAACAACAAGAGTGCCCCCAGGCCATCACAAGTCATCACAAATCAATCCCTGACACAGCCCACCTTGTCTCGCCACGTGTGCAATAATATAGTAAGTACACGCCTTGTCTCACCACACGTGCATAACAATGTTCCCATCTTGTCTCGCCACATGCGCAACCCATATATATATATATATATATATATATATATATATATATATATATATATATATATATGTGTGTGTATCAATAATAACAACCGCATGATAGAAGCCTCGTGCATCACAACAACAACAACTGCACGGCAGAAACCTCGTGCATCACTCCAACAAGTACAACAGCAACAATGACAATAATACTAGGGTACGACAAATAATTCAACTCATAAATTCTAGAACTCAAAGAAACGGAGGAACCAATTCACAAGGAGTAGCCACAATAGAGAATGCTAGTCTTAATAAGAACAGCTCTACAAGAAAGAAAATACTGTGTAACAACGGTCCACAATATACAGTTCGACAACAAGGGAGCTAACACAAGTCGAATAATTCCAAATAAGGACAAGTCAACTAAATTATAGGATATCTAACTTCTTTTAAGGTTGGGAAATTAGGAAAGAGATACAACAAGTTAAATAAGGATAAGCAGCAGAAAGATAATCATAGCATCAATTAAGGGTGAACAATTACAGAAGAGATAATTATAACTTCAAACAAAGATAAGTAGTTAGGAAAGGATAACATGATAATAGAAGAGATAACAATTTTAGTTAAGGCACGAATGAATCAAATAAGCAACAAGAGTGGATCATGAAGCAATTAATTCTAATTAAAGCAGGTAGAGATGAAACTAGTAATTAAGAGAAGTATTCATAACATAACAACTACATAATCAGTGAATAGAAGGACCTAAGAACCCTAAAAGGCCAATTTTTCACAAATTAGTCTGAGCACGTGCTCGTCACCTCACGTACACGAACTATAATTAGCATAGGAGACCAAAATCCTAAGGGGTAGTTCTCCCACACAAGGTTAGGCAAGATACTTACCTCAAAGCACACAGACTGATACTCTAAAATGAACTTCTCGTGTGGAATGACCTCCGGACGGCTCAAATCTAGCCAAAATAACTTCAAAGCACAAATAAAACTCATAAGAAACTATTCCGGATTATAAAGCCTCAATCTTTATCAACATCCAAAAATCAATCCAAAAGTCGACCCCCGGGCCCGCACCTCGAAACCCGAGAAATTTCACAAAATACGAACACCCACTCCGATACGAGCTCAACTGTACTAAAATTATCATATTCCGATACCATTTGGTCCTTCAAATCATCATTTTTCATTTTTGAAAGTTTTTACAATTTTCCCCAAATTCTCCTTTAGATTCTCATGAATGTGATGTTAAATCTAAGGTATAATCACAAAACATAATTGAAAATTGATTAGAGGTGCTTACCCAATGATTGTAGATGAAATTCCTCTTTCAAAATCGCCCACTCTCGGACCTAGGGTTCAAAATATGACAAAATGAATCTAAAACTCGGAATGCCCAGCATTTAGCAGGATGCAAATGTCGCACATGCGACAGGGGGTTCGCAAATGCGACCTCTGCAAATGCAAACGAAACATCGTGGATGCGACTCCTGACAGACCAGACGAAGATCGCATTTGCGATCAAACATTCGCAAATGCGAAACAACAGTTGCCGCAAAAGAGAACACTGTCTTCACAAAAGCGGACAGACACACATTGCAAATGCGAGGGAATTCTTCGCAAAAGCGAACTCTTTCCCAGCAGCCCAGGTTCACAAATGCGAGGCTGCTTTATAAATGCGGTAGTCCCATTTGCGACCAAAACATCGCAAATGCAGTAGTCGAATTTGCGACCAAAAAATCACAAATGCGATGAAACTAGAACAACACTCAAAATTCCTAACAAAACACTCAGAAGCTAATCTTAAACTCACCCGTGCCCCCGAGGCTCCAAACCAAACACCTACACAAGTCTAAAAACATAACACGAACTCATTCGCGCGATCAAAATACCAAAATAATCTCTAGAACTACGAATCGGATGCCAAAACATATGAAAATCATAATGAACTTCAAGAACTTCTACAATCGCAACCAAGCGTCCGAACCATATCAAATTAACCCGGAATGACGTCAAGTTTTGCAGCCAAGTTCCAAATAACATAATAGAGTTGTTCCAACTCTCGGAATCTCATCCAACCACGATATCGCCAAAGTCAACTCTTGATCAAACCTCTCAACCTTCAAAACTTCGTATTTTTCAACTTTCGCCGAAATGCTCTAAATTGCTCTACGGACCTCCAAATCCAAATTCGGACGCATGCCTAAGTCCAAAATCACCCTACGAAGCTGTTGAAGTCATCCAAAACCCATTCCAGAACCGTTTACACAAAAGTCTCTTGTCAACTCTTACTGCTTAAGCTTCCAAAACTTGAATCCTTCGTTCGATTTGACTCTGAATCATCCGGTAACTGAATTCGACCGGGCACGCAAGTCAATAGTCATAATACGAAGCTGATCAATACCTTACGCTGCCGAACGAGACTTAAATCCTCAAAATGACCGGACGGGTCGTTACATCTGCCCCCTCTTAAACAAACGTTCGTCCTCGAGGGTGCCAAGAATCGCCTCGAAGTCATCAAATCACTGAATGCACACCTCTGACATACACCCGCGGGTGACCCCACGTCACCCCAATCCACATAAGCCTGACGACAAAATCTCAACTATAATCTATCCCTTCTACCAACACCAATAAGCCTTAGAGTCAAAATTCTCACCTTTCGTTCGTCTCCAAAAGACCCGATTCTAAATCCACACACGGTATCAGTCTCAACCAGCTACAACAACTCATGCCTGCCCCACAAGGTACGACCACCCAACATGACACACCACACATGGGCCCATAATAACATTCTTGATCACAATAATTGCCTGTAATCAAAACCAGCACCAGCAATTAGCCTCATATTCGTTAGAAACCCTTTTCAACCCTCCACAACGCTGACAATGATGCAAGAAACATGAAGACCTCTTAACTATACATCCGGATCAACAAGTCACATCTAACGCCACCCGGCACACACCCCGTAAACTAAACTCAAATTAGCACAAGACGAAAAGGAATAAATATGAAAGAGAAACACATAAGAGAAATATCAAACAAGCCCGACAGGCACAACTCTCTATCAGAACCATGCTAAGAATCAATTTAAAAAGAAAGAATCAAGGTATATGAACAAACCTCAAGGATGTCATCCTGATATAACTTCTACCGCGGCACACAGCCCGGCTCAAACATATCAAATCGTATGGAATCGCGAGGGTCTCGCCCTCATTCTAAATCACAAGCCGAATACATGTCATACTAATTGAAATCTTCCACTAACTCAATTCTGCCAATAAAATCACAACACTTACTGAACTCTCACCCCGGTAGATTTTTAAATCACAAATCATAACCAAATTACTCAAGAATCACATCAAACCTACCATAATAGACAACATGAATTCACTTCTAGTCTCGCAACTCTCAATAATGGATAAAAACAAACGATAGACACGGGCTACCACTAATAGAATCTCCCAACAGGGGCAGACACATAAACAGAATACTAAGTCATGAACTCACCCATAGGTGGGACAATAATAGGGGAACTCGCCCCGATAAGCAGAACCGAATCAAAATATGTATGGGGGCCCTCTATAACAAATCAAAATCACACATGTATGACATCATCTAGCGCAATGGTCTCCCGTCTACTATATGAACACATCAACGGGTCGGGCCTCCCCCTCTTGGGCACCCTCTACTCGCCTGAATACCCCGCTGTGAGACATCTGTCTGGAGTCTGGGATAATCTCTCATCATTTGGATGGTATCTCCACACTCAAAGAAACCTCTCTACAGATGTGGCTGTGGAAACTGTGCAGTACGGGTACCCTAGACCCATGAGAACCTGAAACACCGTGCGAAACCAAAAGTGTAAACTGAACTGGCTGACCCATAAAACCTCTACCATGTCGTACCCTGCCTCAAAAATAAGGACCAGTAGATCTCTCCGGCCTACGAGGCCTCCTCGCCTCCCTGTCCTCTGTCTCCTGGCCTACGAGGCCTCCCCGCCTGTCCCACATGCCCTCTACTCGGCGAGCGATCCCTACCACCTGCTGAAATGAAACATCCGACTCTAACTCCCGAGCCATGCTGAACCAAATATCATGCCTGAGCCCCTCAATGAATCTACGCACACGCTCTCTAACTGTAGCGACCAAAGCAGGTGCATGTCTGGCCAAATCACTGAACCTAACGGAATACTTTGATACTGAAATAGTGCCCTGGCGCAGCTACTCAAACTCCGCGCGCCATGCATCCTGAAGGGACTGAGGTACAAACTCTCTCAGGAACATCTCTGAAAACTAAACCCATGTAAGTGTAGCTGACTCGACCGGGCTACCCAACTCACACGCCTGCCACCACTGATAAGCCGCTCCCCTTAGCTGGAACTTATTAAAAGCAACCCCTCTCGTCTCCACAATACCCATAGTACGGAGAATGCGGTGACACTCTTACAGAAAACCCTAGGCATCATCTGTCGCCAATCCACTGAAGGTAGGAGGGTGGTACTTCTTGTACCTCTCAAGTCTAAGTTGTTCTTCCTCAGATGTTGCTGTCCTAACCACGGGCTAAACTGGAACCATAGGTTGTGTCGCCATGACACCTGGAACCTGATCAACATGAACTCGCTGCTCTGAAGTGTGGGCGACAGGAGTCTGGGTTCCTCCCCCGGTCTGTGAAGTAGCTGGTACAACCGGAATCAACCCCGCCTAAGCCAATGTACCAAACATGCTCAGGAACTGTGCTAAGGTCTCCTGATGTTTGGGGGGTAACAGAAGGCGCCTCCGGTACCTATCCCCCAACCGGAGCTACTGGCGGCTCCTCAGCTGTTGCTCGGGTAGATGTTCTAGCTACGACGCGTGCTCCTCTTCGGCCTCTGCCTCTGCCCCTAGTGACACCTGCTCCGGGGGCAGCGTCATCAGTAACTGCAGCTCGTGTCTTCACCATCTGCGAGAGAGTGGAATGATAAAAGCTTCAAACTTCAAAATGAATAAACTTGCACGATAGGAATGAAGGAAGTGAAATTGTCCTAATAGTTTAGTAGCCTCTCGAAGATAAGTACAGACGTCTCCGTACCGATTCACAAGACTCTACTAAACTCGCTTATGACTCGTAGCACCTATGAACCTAGAGCTCTGATACCAATTTGTCACTACCCAATTTTTCCTCCGTTGGGTATCGTGATGGCACCTAGTCTTAGGGACTAGGTAAGCCTAACATTTACTGAATAACAGCAATAATTAAATAATATCTAATAATTTTTGAAATAGAAATCTCTATAAAATTTATAATTCCCAAAACCGGTAGTACAAGTCATAAGCTCTACAGAGTTTGCCATAATTTTCTAAATACAACTGTTTGAAATAAAGTAAATAGTGTGAATACAAATTAGAAGGTGACTCTGAAGCCTGCGAATGCAGCAGCAGGTTTACCTTGAGTCTCCACAGCAATAATCCGCACAGCTAACTAATGATCAACTGGCTTTGAAATACCTAGATCTGCACAAAAATGTGCAGAAGTGTAGTATGAGTATACCACAGCGGTACCCAGCAAGAATTAAGACTAACCTCAGTGGAGTAGTGACGAGGAACAGTCAAGACAGCTACTGGACTAAATAACCTGAACAAGTATAAGTATAGGATCAACAGAGTATAATTCTACATAAAGACTACGCGAAGTGGCAAATAATACGGAAATTTCAATAAGGAAGGAAAATAACAACTATCAGCGGAACACCATAATAATGACATAGAAGTATGAACGGGAACACAGCCTAAATCCAATAATCACAAATAAAGAAAGGACAAGTAACAACTCGACAAAATGGCCACTTTCACACTATGTTTTAGTCAATAGAATCCACGAGGTACCAAACCTCAGACTACACACCACTCAAGGGTCCCAATACCTAAACCTTAACACTTGGCATCTTGTGCCTTCATTACAATTTATAACCGCACTGACGACTCACGTGCCAAATAAAGTATTTCTCACATAGAAGGAAAGTAAACAAGGGTGTGCATCTATACTTAACAATATCAAGAAAACCTCTTAACCGATAAGAGTACTTAAATACGTGTATACTTATGCAAGTGTCCTAACATAGTTCATGCCAGCTAGTAAGTATAGGAAAAGAAATAGACAACACGTAGGATATTTTTTCACAACTTTTCACAAGATGAAGCTCACACAAGTAAGTGTACCACTACACAAATATCAACAACAAGAGTGCCCCCAGGACATCACAAGTCATCACAAATCAATCCCTGACACGACCCACCTTGTCTCGCCACGTGTGTAATAATATAGTACGTACCCGCCTTGTCTTGCCACACGTGCATAACAATGTTCCCACCTGGTCTCGCCACATGCGTAACCCACATATATATATATATATATATATATATATATATATCCTGCCTTGTCACGCCGTATGTGCAAATATCAATACTAACAATAGCACGGCAGAAACCTCGTGCAACCCCATAACAACGACTGCATGGCAGAAACCTCGTACATCACAACAACAACTGCACGGCAGAAACCTCGTGCATCACCACAACAAGTACTACAGCAACAATGACAACAATACAAGGGTGCGACAAATAAGTCAACTCAGAAATTCCGGAACTCAAAGAAACGGAGGAACTAATTCACAAGGAGTAGCCATAATAGAGAATGCTAGTCATAATAAGAACAACTCTACAAGAAAGAAAATACTATGTAACAATGGTCCACAATATATAGTTCGACAACGAGGGAGCTAACACAAGTCAAATAATTCCAAATAAGGACAAGTCAACTAAATTATAGGATATCTAACTTCTTTTAAGGTTGGGCAATTAGGAAAAAGATACAACAAGTTCAATAAGGATAAGCAGCAGAAAGATAATCATAACCTCAATTACGGGTGAACAATTACAGAAGAGATAATTATAACTTCAAACAAAGATAAGCAGTTATGAAAGGATAACATGGCAATAGAAGTGATAACAATTTCAGTTAAGGCACGGATGAATCAAATAAGCAACAAGAGTGAATCATGAAGCAATTAATTCTAATTAAAGCAGGTAGATGTGAAACTAGTAATTAAGAGAAGCATTCATAACATAACAACTGCATAATCAGTAAATACAAGGACCTAAGAACCCATAAGACCAATTTTCCACAAATAAGTCTGAGCACGTGCTCGTCACCTCACGTACATTGACTATAATTAGCATAGAAAACCCAAATCCTAAGGGGTAGTTCCCCCACATAAAGTTAGGCAAGATACTTACCTCAAAGCAGACAGACTGATACTCTAAAATGAACTTCTTGGGTGGAATGACCTCCGAATGGCTCAAATCTAGCCAAAATAACTTCAACGCACACATAAAACTCATAAGAAACTATTCCGGATCATAAAGCCTCAATCTTTATCAACATCCAAAAATCAAACCAAAAGTCGACCCCTGGGCCCGCACCTCGGAACCCAACAAATTTTACAAAACTCGAATACCCATTCCAATACGAGCTCAACTGCACTAAAATTATCAAATTCTGATATCATTTGGTCCTTCAAATCATCATTTTTCATTTTTGAAAGTTCTTACAATTTTCCCCAAATTTTCCTTTAGATTATCATTAATCTGATGTTAAATCTAAGGTATAATCACAAAATATAATTGAAAATTGACTAGAGGTGCTTACCCAATGATTGTAGATGAAATTTCTCTCTCAAAATCGCCCACTCTCGGATCTATGGTTCAAAATATGACAAAATGAAGCTAAAACTCGAAATGCCCAGCATTTAGCAGGCTGCAGATGTTGCATTTGCGACAGGGGGTTCGCAAATGCGAACGAAACATCGCAAATACGACTCCTGACAGACTAGACGAAGATCGCATTTGCGATCAAACATTCGTAAATGCGAAATAACAGCTGCCGCAAAAGCGAACACTATCTTCGCCAAAGCGGACAGACACACATCGCAAATGCGAGGGAATTCTTCGCAAAAGCGAACTCTTCCCCAGCATCCCAGGTTCACAAATGCGAGGCTGCTTCGCAAATGCGGTAGTCGCATTTGCGACCAAAACATTGCAAATGCGATGAAACCAGAACAACACTCAAAATTCCTAACAAAACACTCCGAAGCTAATCCGAAACTCACCCGAGCCCCCGAGGCTCCAAACCAAACACCCACCCAAGTCTAACAACATAACACGAACTCGCTCGCACGATTAAAATACAAAAATAACCTCTAGAACTACGAATCGGATGCCAAAACACATGAAAATCACAATGAACTTCAAGAACTTCTAGAATCTCAACCAAGCATCCGAACCATATCAAATCAACCCGGAATGACATCAAATTTTGCAATCAAGTGTCAAATAACATAACGGAGATGTTCCATCTCTCAGAATCACATTCCGACCACAATATTGCCAAAGTCAACTCTTGGTCAAATTCTCAACCTTCTCACCTTTTTCAACTTTCGTTGAAATGCTCCAAATTAACCTACGAACCTCCAAATCCAAATCCGGACGCATGCCTAAGTCCAAAATCACCCAACAAAGTTGTTGAAATTATCCAAAACCCATTCCGATTCCGTTTACACAAAAGTCAAATTCCGGTCAACTCTTACTGTTTAAGCTTCCAAAACTTGAATCCTTCTTTCGATTTGAATCCGAATCATCCGGTAACTTAATTCGACCATGCACGCAAGTCAATACTCATAATATGAAGATGCTCAGGACCTTATGCCGTCGAACGGGACTTAAATCCTCAAAACGACTGGCCTGATCATTAGGGCTTGCCTAAGTTGCTTACATGATTCAAAGGGTAAAGTAAAATATTTAATCAGATATGATAAGTGTAATATCATATACATGTGAGAAATATGAATAACAGAATATAATAAAGCAGTAAGGAGTAAGGAAAGACTCTGGTTTGGGCCTGAAAGAGGTAGGCCCATCAAACAATATGAACGGACAATAGTGGGCTTCAGACTTCCAAATGCGCAGGTACAGGATTTGGGCCTGAGCTCTTTTGAGAACTCGGCAGGCCCAATGATTATACATGTTAAAAAAAGAGAAAATCATTAGATATGCTACTCTATGTATATAGTCATACATGGAATAAATTGGTAAATGATTAAAACAAAAATATAACAACCAATAGTGATATGAATTATGAAAATTATACTAATGTGGGGTCATATATGGTAAAGTGATTCACATTGAAAACCTTTTATTTTTATTAAACACTAAACCTAAAGGGAGTAATGAATGTCAATAGATTAAGGGCTAAGGGTAGAATTCCATTCAAGGTCAATGCGCTCTTTGGATCCCTGATACTTCAAAGTTCCCAAGAGTCTCTACTCCCAAATACCCCTAATCACTCACACTCATTCTTCCTTACAGGTTTAAGTGTCAATGAGGCACTTTCAATGTAAATCCCAACATCACAACGATACCATACCACAGAAGTATATATACATTTCCCATGATAGTTAATGCAGAATACTATAAGACTACAAGACAGCCTATTCATAGTGTTATAACCAAATTTCACAAACTAAGTGTATGATTCACTATGAATGACATATTAAGTAGGCTCAGAAGAAATCGACATCAAGCATACATAGAGGTAGGGAAAATATCAGATTACTGTTAAAGAACCAAACACCTGAGATCATATATTTTAAGGATAAAAAGAGTATATGGTCCAAGTCTACAACAATTTATGAGCACAGATACATCCGCCTTAACAGACTTCAATTATACTAATCAAAGATTGATTTTAACTTAGGTCTTGTCTTTTAGCACACACATAGGTTAATAGTTCTAATTGAAACTTCTAAGAGTGTTAACAAAGATATGGACTAACAATTTCAATTAAACTTCTGAGGAGCATTACGAGAGGGCAGATTAACAACTACAGTTAGAGCTTCTAAAGAATATTAGCAGCATTACAGGTTAAACACTACAATTGATGCTTTCTAAAGAGTGCTAATATAAATACAGGTCAGCAACTTCAATTAGAGATACAAATCAGTAACCTCAATTAAGAGGCACAGGTTGATGACTTCAATTAGAACATTCAAAGAGTATTAACAGAGATTCAAAACAGTAACAATAGTTAGAATTTCTACAGGTACTATCAGAGATACCAAACTACAAACAGAGTTTCTAAAATTACTAACAAGGTCAAAGATTCACAACCTTAATTAGAACTTCTAGAAGTATTAACAGGATTACAAATCAACAGACTGCAATTAGAACTTCTAAAAGACATTAGCAAAGTCACAGATTCACAACTTCAATTAGGACTTCTAAGAGTATTAACTGAATCCTAAGCTATCAGTCATGCTTACTTTAAAATCAATGGCATGATTACTTCCTTACAGAAACACTCAGCTTCATACTAACCTTAATAGAGATCAAACATGCTATTGTACTCAAATTGTAGCACAGAAGATTTATTCAAAGTCCATAAACTGAGTCAGGTTCATTCATGTAAGTTTAGTGAAACTCTAAGGACAACATGGACTTGTACATGGTTATGGAAGGCAAACAAAAGATTGAGGAATCAAAATGAATGCAGAATCACATGGACACACATGGGGAGACTTAACAGGGATCATATAATTTCAAAATGAAAGTGTTATCATCATAGGATCAGGCTGGCAGTGTCACTATATGAGTTTCTGAAAGGGGTAGAGGTATCATCATGTTGGGAAAATTTGTTAAGCATGTCTGGGATGGGGTTTCCGATATAATGGAACTTAGAACCAGTACTTTAGCTAAACAAATATGTTAATATAACTTAAATACATCTTATCCATACTTCATGGCTTAAACTAAGTGTAGAACAATCTCAGAAGATACACAAAAGTAGTACAAAGATCTAACTAGCTTAGGACATGCTTATATAAACAGTCATAAATTTAATCAGGTAGTTAACAGAATCACAGAGGCATGTTAAAGAGATAAAAATAGGTTTAAAAGTCATGAGCTAATATATCTAAACTATGGTAAATATCTGGTTCTCAACACTAAATAGATTCATTCTTTGTTTAAGTCTGGGCTATTGAGTGAACTATAAAAGTAACATTCAAAGAAGATTAGCACAACAATCAGAATAGTGCTAATAGAACATTAAAGGGGCCTGAAACTAGGTATTAGGAACATTAAGAAGTTTTTTAGTCACTTTCAAAGTTAACAGTAGACATGAATCATCAGATGCATATCAATAGCAACTTATAATTCTAATTTCAATAATTTAAAGAAGTTCATGATCACAGAATCTACTTAACATCCATTAATAACACATAAAATAGTTAAAAACATGAACATATTGTTAATAACATCATTTAACAAAAAGTAATAAAGCAGATCATGTTCAGGAATTTAGACTAGTAAAGGAAGAATAAAGTCAAGGTTTTACTGGCCTCCTTTGGGGCAGCAAACCAAACGAATGTTGAATTTAGCCATTTAGGAAACTAAAGCTCAGGCTCTTAATCAGTAACAAACTCAGAACCACAAAGAAAAGGAGAAGCATAGATTGAGTAAAGAAACTTGAATTGCAATAGAAAATTCCTAAGCATTACACTGTATTAATTTCTCAGATGTTAGGTGTAGTTGGTGTGTATATCTTACTGTGTGTGTTAGGTGAAAATATTAAAAGGCCCAATTTATAGTGGTTGTTGAATCCCTATGGTTTCACAGATTCTAATCAATAGTGGAGAGTGAAGGAGGAGTGGTGATGCCAGGACAATCGAGTGAAATCAGAATAAGTAGAGGGGAAAAACTAGTGAGAGTTTTACGTGAGTGGATGACAATTATTACAGGTGAGAAACCATCGGACAAATACCGGACGTCCAGATAGGGGTCTTCGTCAGTCAGTACGGTACAGTATTTAGACATTTCTGTTTGGTATTTTCGGTATTCTTTTTTCTAAAATGCTATACCAATACCATACCTAATTAAATTCGGTATAGTTCAGATTATCTCCTTTTGATTTCGGTTTTTCGGTACGGTAACTTCGGTTTGTTTGGCTTAAATATTAACTAGTGTATAGAGTCATAGACTGTAATATTCTTAATTAAAGTTCTCACAAATATAAAAATAAAAATGTTCTAAGCACTGTTTATAAAACATTTGTTCAAAACCAGCAAATATCAACCCATCGAGAGAAAAAAGTACATAAAGGAATAAATTTAATCATTGAAAATGTCTTATTACTTGCTTAGAGCTAATTCTTGAACTTAAAGAATACAACAAGGACTAATCCAATAAATGCAATTCAATACACGAGAAGAAATACCCCAAAATCATAAAAGTATTACGCTAAGCTGCTTGGTATCCTAGAGAATAAGAATCAAAATCTGCAGCCTACATTGTTCCTCAATTTTCCTAAAGAAGTACATAGGCATTACTACTAGCCCCAAAGAAAAGTATTATGTAACTTAGTATGTTATAGTTAATAATATGTGTATTGTGTAACGTATTATATATTTCGGTAAGTTACGGTACGGTATTTCAGTATTATTTTTTTAATTACCAAATACCATACCTAATAACAAAAAAATTTAAAAACTTAAACCAAATACCAAAATGTCGAATACCAAATACTAAAATTTTCGGTTTCGGTATAATAATTCGGTATTTACCAAATTACGCATACCCCTAGGTCCAAAGGTCATTGCATTTGACCTCTCGCTTCGAATAATCATCATGAAATGCTCATGCATGAGGGATCTTTGTTGAAGCATCGAAGGATTTGAGGACTAGAAGTTTCATGTTTGTGTCTAAGTTCAACGAACTCGAGATTTTAAATTCATGTGATGAAATGGGGATGTTTCGGCGAGATTTGCGGATAGAGAAGGCAAAGAGGATGATTCTTTGTTTGATTTGTAACCTTGCACAACTTTGTGCAAGGTCTGTGACTGATTCGTCCATGGCAGGTTGAGAGAGTAAAGAGAGGAAAGGGAAAGGGGGGCAGGGATTGTAGGAAGTGATTAGGGTTTTGGGAGATGGGGGTTGGTCGTCTATGAGTTAAGGTTGAGAGATCGGATCTGGGCCGTTGATCTAAAAGATAAACGGTCCTGATTTTTATGGACTAAATCCTTTTTGTGGGGAATTTTGGCGGTTGTTGGATCCTTATGATCCAACAGTTAAGATTAAATCTCTAGGTGTTTAAGATTTAAAAGGGAAATACAGTTATAAAATATGGACCGTTGATCTAAGAAATGGAAGGCCTAGATAATTTGTGTTTGTTTTGTGAGTGTAGGAGACGGGTGACATGGCAGATCGTGATTGGTTGAAAAGGAAAGGCAAGGATTTCCAATAGGGATTGAAGGGGTTGTTTGGGTTGGGTATTTTCGGACTGGGCTCTTGCATTGGGCCAAAATAAACTTAATTATTTTCAATAAAATGTAGTAAGATTATAATTATCAAATATACTACTAATTATTGTAATTAATCATTTATAAAATACTTTGTTTTTCTAAATTGTAACACTACATTTCCAATTATTAGCACACTAATCTAGTTAACTAAAAATTAAGGAATAATTTATTAAATTAATTATAAAGCCTATGTGATTTATATAAAAATATTTTAATAGTCTAAAAATAGTAAGCATGATATATTTATAATTATAATTATAACATTGAATTATCAATTTTAAAATTACTAATACTAAATTAATTTTGTAAAAATAGGTGTTTTTGATTTAAAATATTTCCAAAATATTCATTGTAAATTATTAAGTATAAAAAAATTAATTTTTAAAAGAAGGGTCAAAATTGACCGTCAACGGCACGCACATGGGCTTAGCCCCACACATGTGCGCTATCCACAACACGTAGCTATCGCAAATAACTCAGGCAACTAGTGCCTCAACCAAGTTTAGGTGAGATACTTATCTCAAGCAAGCCAAATCAATACTCAAAAAGCCTCATCCTGCACGAATCAACCTTCGAATGGCTCAAAACTAGCCAAAAGCAACTCAAGCACATCAAATAATGCCATAGGAAACAAACTCAAACAATAAAGGTTGAATCAATAATCAAATACTCAAAGTCAACCCAAAAGGTCAACCTGGGCCCGCACCTCGGAACCCAACAAAACTCATAAATTCTGACAACTCATTCGAATACAAGTCCAACAATACTAGTTTCACTCAAATCCAACTCTGAATCGATGTTCAAAACCCAAATATTAACTTTAGAAAAGTTTAGCCAAAACTCCTCAATTTCTCTTTTAGATTCATCACTCAAATACCAAAATCAAAGATGTAATCATGCAAAAAATAATAAAATCCAAGTCAAAAATACTTACCCCAATCCAGGTGGTGAAAATCCTCTCCAAAATTGCCCAAATCCGAGCTCCCAAACTCAAAATATGATAAAATGAGCCCAACGTCCGAAAATAATATCATATATCTCTGCTTCAGGTGTACCCTTCGTGATAGAGGGACCCACTTCACGATCGCAAAGCACTAAATGAATACTGCCCAGAAATACACTACGCGTCCACGGCCCCAGGCTCGCGATCGTGATGAACAACCCAGTCAAGCCTCCGCGATCGCGGTAGAGAACACGCGAACGTGAAAGCAACAACGCCAGCTCTCAGCTCCTCTTCGTGAAAGCGGCTGGCTCCACGCGAACGCGACGAGCATCTCCTCCAGTCCAATTTCCTTCTCTGTGAATGCAGTGTATCATTCACAAATGCGATGAACTACAAACACCACTGACCAAATACTCTACGCGATCTTGAAGCTCAATTGGAGCACCAGAAAACCAGCAATGCAAACATGTGAGAAATGGTCTGAAACCACACCGAAACTCACCCAAGCCCATCAGAACCCCATCAGAACATACCAAAAAGTCCCAAAATATAATACGGACCTACTCAGGGGGTCTCAAATCATGCATAACAATATCAAAACTATGAATCGTGCCTGAATTCAAGCTTAATGAAGTACTATTCCAAATTTCCAGATTCCAAAAGTACGCCGAACACGTCTAAATTTTTCACCTCAAATTTTTCACACTAGTTCCAATTGACAGACTAACCTATTCCAACTGTCGGAACAATAATCCGAACTCGATAACATTGAAGTCCACTCTCGGTCAAACCTATGAACTTTCCAAACCTTCAAATTGCCAACCTTCACCAATTAGAGCCAAAACTTTCTAGAAATATCTACATGCAAATCCGGGCATATGCCCAAGTTCAAAATTACCATCCGGACCTAACCAAACCTTAACAACTTTGATTCGAGGTCAAATACACAAAAGTCAAACTTGGTCAACTCTTCCAACTTAAAGTCCTAGTTGAGAATCATTCTTCCAAATCAATCTGGACCACTCGAAAACCAAAACCGATCATACACGCAAGTCATAATACATCATATGAAGCTAATCAAGACTTCAAACCACCGAATGGAGTGTAAATGTTCAAAACGACCAGTTGGGTCATTACATTCTCCCCAACTTAAACATACGTTTGTGCTCGAATGTGCCAAGAGTCATTCTAAATATATTAAATAATTGTATAAACTCACAATGAACCTACCCACGGGTGATCCCATGTCACCCCAATCCGCATAAAACCGACAACACAACCCAACTGAAGATTATTACTTCAACCTTAGCCCATAAAACTTAGAACCCAATCTTTAATAACTCATTATAAAACCCGATTCTCACATCTATGCACCATGTAGGTCTGACCAAGCTGTATTAATTCATAACCATAACCCAAGACATAATCATATGATATAACACATAAGCCATATACTCATAGCAATAACTTCCCGACCATAATAACTTATTACACCCCATATTTTCGTACGTGAGAGTATGTTGTAAGCCAATTAATGTAATCCCATAAATGAGATCATCTCTGAAAGTACATAAAGTAAGTTAATAATATTACCTTGGAGGTTAAAAATACTTAAGATCATGGATAACAATTACCAAGAGGGTTGGAAGGCTTAGAAGCTAAACAAATTGAAGAAAATAAGTTTCGTCGGAAGTCGATAAGTTGGAAATATTATAAAATGAATTTTTGGGTTGAGACTAGAGTGATTAACATGATAAATAGGCCATGTTATGAGTTATTTTAGTCGTATCATAGTCGCGTGTTATGTTTTGAAGTCAAGCAAGTTCTGGAACAAAAGTTGGCAAAGGTCATCACATGTTACATTCATAAATGTGTTCAAACTTAGGTCAAATGTAGCTGAGTTTTTGTCCTAATTTACTTTGAATTATAGGATGATATACCTACCACATTGAATATCTACGAGTCTAGATTATAACTCATTTAACCGTTCATCGATACAACATTTGAGTAGAGAGATATTCGCGTTTTTGCGAGACTGCACAAGCAGCTCCCATGTGACCTACAAAGTCGGTGTAAAACTCCAGGTTGTATTTAAGTCAATTGTAAATCGGTTTCAGTCATTTTTCTCATCAAAAACAGTTCCTAAACCCTCCTAAATTCTCTCCAGGGATTCCTCCAAGATTATAGGGTGAAAACCTAAGATAAAAACATGAATCCAACGCTAGAAATCCCGTGGTGCTTGCTGGATCGTATTTCGTCATCTTGTGGTTGTTTTGGAGGGCTATTCAAAGTGAAGTAACCTCAGGTTTCGTGTTGTTCTTGTTGATAAAGGTAGTAAGACGTCCTTCCTTCATATATATTAGATTTTCAAGGCAAACTACATTTCGTTACACACCAACTTGAACACCAAAAGTTGATTCAAGAGGAGAATACAACACCTATAGTGTTGTGGTGTCATTGAGGATAATTGTGGACTTTCAAGTTGTTGCTACTTTATAAGGTGAGTATAACAGCCTACTAATTGTGCCTAATATTTCTTGTATGTTGGTTAAGTATTTAGGATGAAAAAGTACAAGATAATACTTGGATTAGCATGAGATGTTGTTGCTCTTGATGGATTGATTTTAAAGTTGCTCTTATGGACTTTAAGCGGCTAGAAATTATGGAAATAAGTTGGATATGATATTGTTAGTATGATTATGTTGGTTTACATGTCAATCTTGTTGAGGAAATTGGTAATTAGAAAAGGAAATGTCTATAAATCACTTGGAAGTTGCCGACACTAATATTATCTTGTGTTGGGTTATTTCGGGTAACATTAAAATTGAGTATAAGATTGGAAATCCTATAAATGATATTGACTTATTATACTGAATATATTACTAATTTCAAGAATGAATGCTAATGGGGTTGAAGGGTGGTAAAGGGATTCAATCCGAGTTTGCCGCTCGTCGTGATATGTTGATGACTTGTTAATGAAATATTTTTTACCTTATTGTTGATGTTGTTCTTATTGTATTGCTCTCATTGTTGTTGTTGGTATATGGTATTGGAGAGGCCCTTGTTACAGGGGAGACGCTACCCAAATTTACATAAATGAGCTACTAGTTTAAGTTGAGGACTTAGCCTTTACTCAGCAGTGATTTTCAATCTCCTTATGCTATGGTAGATTGAGTTGAGTTGTTTGAAGAATTGATAGGAAGGTATTAAGGAGTCAATGGAGTTAAGGTATGTTAAGGCTAAACCTTCCGTTCATTTTGGCATGATCCCGTAACTACATCTGTTTGATAACGAGACATAAAGAGAAGTTCATATTCCTGAATTTATGTACATTATCCTAGTCTCATAAGTTATCATATTCACCCTTATCGGGACTTTATATTTAGTTAAATATTGTCTTCTTCTAGTCAAGAGAGTAGAGGATCTATATATGTATACAGTAATACAGTATTTTCACCACCATCGAGCTATAATGGGTGGGCAGTTCCCTACTGGGTAACCTCTGATCATATGGTTAGTTGTATACCGAGCCTACTATGGATGAGCACCTATGATCGAGCCTAGAATGGCCGAGATACATAGCCTAGTATGGTCGAGCGCCTATGAGCGAGCCTACTACAGCAAAGCAGTTACACATACCGAGCCTTATAAGGCCGGACAGCTACTTTACTTACTATATTGAGAGAGTTGAGTCAGTATCAGCAGGTAAGAATATCTTCAGATTATCTTTGACTCCCAGTTACTTTCAGTTATTATATTATCAATTCAGTTTCAGCTTTCAGTTATTATGTTTCCTTACATACTTGGTACATTATTTTTTACTGACGTCCCTTTTGCTGGGGACGCTACATTTTATGCCTGTAGGTCTTGATAGACAGCTGGATAGATCTTCCTAGTAGACAGAGCCAAATATCATCTTGGTTGGGAAGCTCCACTTCCCCGAAGTTACCAGGTCTAGATCTTGGAGTCCATTTTATATATACATGTTTGATGGGTAGGTCAAGGCCCTGTCCCGACATGATACAGTTCAGTTATCTCTAGAGGCTTGTAAACGAGTCCTGTATATTTTTTAAATCAGTATCATGGCCTTGCCAGCCCTTTGTACACGTTAGTTTGGTATTGCTGGTTGGAGACATTCATGGTGGCCTCGTTGGCCTTGATTTGCAAGGTAGTCCTCGTCTACCTAAGTTGAGGGTTACCTCTCCAGAGTTCTCAGTTATTGAGTGATTTGCTCGGGCCAAATATGGCACTACATGTCGTCCATGCCTCCACTAGTTTGGGGCGTGCCAAACTTGGTATCAGAGCAGTTCTATCCTAGGGAGTCTGCATGTCGTGTCTAGTATAATCGTGTTTATAGATGTGTTGCACACGACATTATATAAACAGTAAGCTACAAGGCATTTAGGAGTCTATTACCCTTCTTTCAAATCCAAATTGTGCTATAGACATGAGTCATAAGAGTGTGAGTCAGGACTTATGTTAGCTAATGATACAGAGATGTTTCCAATTAGCAATATTACAGCTAGCCAGATGGAAAATACAAAATTAGGTAAGGGCACTAATAGAGAGAGAGAGTTCTTGACAACGTGGCCCTATTTGAGGCCCTATCAGATCGTGCATACCCGATGTGCAAATTTCCATCTTAAGACCCTAATATGGGAATATCAAACACACCCCATGAATAGCAGGTCATGGGAGTATCAGAAGGTAAAAGAATACATTTTAACATGTAACAAAAGCAAGGTGAAGGAGGGTACGAGGTACCAAATTAGTAAAGATTATCAGTAATTCAGGCAGAGAAATATAAGCATTCTGAGTTACCTTCAACAGTAACTGAGGTATTTACAATTGGCCACACGTATCTCAGTTATGCCCAATGGGAGCTAACAGATATAGTTTACGAGAAGGATAGGATATCAGGATCCAGCTGGGGTTAGAGTAAACCAAAATGATGGATGGATTGTTACAATTAGATGACATTTTCGAAGGATATTGCAAGCATGGTAATAGTTCTCCTTGTAAGACACCCAGGTGGTGCACTATTGAATAGTACAGTAAGATATGAATACTACAATGTTCAGAAATTTCAGAAGATATGCAGTGTGATCCTAAAATGAATAAATATTTACCTTAGTATGACTTTCACCCCTAGTAAAGAAAGAATATTGGGTGACCCGAAGAACCAGTGAGATGGGGCAAGGGGAGATAAAAGCGAAAGAATGTTTTATTGAAGTTTTCAGAATAAAGTGATAGATGAAATATTAGCAGGAGAATAAGAAGAGAGTAAATGAAGCATTATGAGTAAGATGTTACAAATAGGTGATAACAGTAAATCAAAATATGATAGGATGAAAGAGTCTATAGTCAAGAGAAGGAAAAGACAAGAGGAGACATGCTTTGAGACTATAAAAGAGTATATGCCATAAGGTCATATCCGTATTTCGCGAAATGAGTTGGTGACTTCAACATGATTACTAGAAGGCTAAGTTAGACCTCCGGAGTAATAGAAATTAGTATGGGCTAGTAAACAAGATAAAACCAAACATGAATTAGGGACCGAAGGATTTGATAATAGTCGACAACGTGGAAATTTCAGAGATCGTGTTCCGGCAATAATAGAATGTACAACAGAAGAATAACCTTTAAAGGTCATTTAGGAAGACGCTTTCCTAAAGCAAGCACTGTGAGCAGAGTTAGGCTTAAGGGACTAAGTGTACCAGTTACACTAGGTGCCACCCTCATACGTAAGAAATTCAGTTATCCCTGGTATAGAAAGGTTACTGCAAGGCGAGTAAGAGTCAATGAAGGCTTGAAAAGACACCGAAGATTAAGAGGTAAAATATTTATAGGTAAATCTTCATAGCATTAAATGTTAGTACTCCCCTAAAGGGGGGAAAGATGGTGTGATATGGTATTAAGTCAAAGTTAACTTTTTGAGGTAATTATAGAGTAGTAAAGGAAGAATGTGGTAAAAAAGGCGAAAAGAATGAGATTTCATTTGTTTATATCCTACATATATGTTAGCACTACAGAACATTATGCAACCACGATGCCAGGAAGAGGCAGTAAGGGTTCCTGGCCAGGATGTTATTGATAAATAAGTGTAAATGGACAATTCATACCTAAGAAGCCAGTGCGAGGGGTAAGTTAAGATAAAGGACATAACCAAAGAGAGATTACACGGAATATAGATATGAGAATAGACCAATGAGTAGTTAGTAGTTGATTCAGGAAGAGACTAGTTATGGCTAGACGAGAGGATACAGAAAAATTAGCAGATCATGCAAGGTAAAGGAAGTGAACCCCAATATAGGGAATTCAGTCTCGCAGATATGACATCGTAATCCTTGAGAAATATTCAGATAGGAGTATGGGTAGTTAAAGGTACCATATAAGTGATACAGAAATAAAAGAGAGTGCCACTAGGGAGACAATTAATAATTCAGTTTAGAAGCAGCTTTACGAGCATTAGGGCGCAGAGGTAAGTAACTATGGATAATTATAGGCAAGTAAGAACATCAAAAATTCTATTGGGTATACGAGGTAATAAGCTCGCAGCTTTATAAGAGTCAGAAGGCCTCCTCTAAGTACTACAATGAAAGACTAGCTGAGGAAATAAGGAAAAAGGCTTCAACCTAAGCATAGTAAGTTGAAGAAGAAATAGTCTTGTAACAACATTGTATGCACTCCACAAGAAAGTGTCACTTATCGTGACTAATGAACGGCAAGTAAAATCAAAAGTAACATTTGAGATCATATGAGTTGCACGAAATTCCAATATATGTAGGTACTAAGATAAGCCAAATGTTCATGCAACAAGTGGCAGAACGACCAGGAAAAATAATTGCTTACTTTTAAAGAAAGCTAAGAAGGCACAAAAGGAATTATTCGATCAATGATCCAGAGTTAGTTACATTATGAACGCACTTAAGATTTCAGAGTGTTATCCATGTAGAATGTATGTTGACATTCATATTGCTATAGGAGGCTCCGGTATAAGTTAAAAGAAAGAATTGAGTCCACGTCACAGATAAAGGCTTGAAATTTTAGAAGGTTATATCATGGATATTCCATAGCGTCAATGAAAGGCTAAAGTAATAACTAATACCCCGAGCCGCAGATAGGAAGATGGCTTAACCCTACACAAAGGCTGAGAGAGAAGAGGAAGCTCGAGAGTTATAATAGATAAGTAAATCAGGAGTCCAATTATTAGACCTATATGATTATACAAATCGTGACTCAGAACATTGCAGATTAACTATTGATAACAGAGGTACAAGTATTATAGTAGAGCTTCAAGTTGTGGATGTGAATCCTACTTAGGTGGAAGGGAGGTTATGAAAGAGATAGAAGATACAATGTAAGATTTAAAGGTAACTAAGGTAAAGGTAAAGAAGGTGAGAGATACTAAAGTGCAAAAGGTTGTGAATAGTCCAGACTTCTGATAGAGGGCTAGAAGCGTCGTGATTTAGTATCCAGAAATGATAGTGGTGTCATCAGTATCAGATCTTCCATCCTATGGTTTGCAAGTACCGAGAGGTCTACTTAAGAGAGTAAAGAAGAGTTAGAGACGATATGATGTCTCGCTTGAGGTTCCAGAATAACATAAGGAAATCTATGGTGCTAGCAAATAAAAGGAAGGTTACAAGTAGTATAAATAGATATCTGTAGGTCGCAAGCTAAAGTATGATAGAGCGACAAGGTTTTAGTTAAACAAGAGAAAGGTGAGTGAGAAGGTGACAAGAATAGGTAGGTAATCAGGACTAAGCCCATCAAATAAGAGAGTTGTTGATTTATGTAAGTTATAGAAAGCTCAATATAGCCTGAATAAACTCAGAGGAGTCTAAGACTAGGAGAATTTAGAAAAGATGGAATGTTGCCCTGGTAGTAGAATGAGACTGTAATTGTGATAAATGATAATAGATTGACGTTTAGGCCTTTGATTGAGTAATAATTTAAAGAAAATGGATTTCATGAATTGCACGGGATTAGAATACCTCCATAAGGTGAATAACGTTGGGATGCTATGAAATACAGTTACTGAAGTATAATAATTTCCCTAAGTGGATCAGGCAAATAACTCCAGATGTTCCCGGATGAGACGTGAGCCCTAGTAACAATATATTACATAAGAGGTTTCAAGTTATCAGTGGTAGATTATAGATCAACTTTAAGGTGAATCAACAATAGATGGATGAAAGTTCCAAAGTATGAGATGAGATTGGGCTATCATTCTTAAGATAAACAATAATGAGGAAGCATTAAGGGACTTAGACTTATACATATAGGATAAGCAGCAAGAGAGTAACCTGGAGTTAGGTAGCAGACCTTGGTAATAATAAACCTAAGTAAGTGTTATGATATAGTATAAGCTACCTAGATGTAGTAAAGCCATAAGCATAGATAATCGAGGCTATGAAACAAGATATAGCAATAGTCGTAAGTTCGACAAGTACGGAGCAAAGAACTTCAGTACACCTATAGATGCCTAGAGGGACAACTTGTTAAAGTTTTGTATATGTTACCAAAGTGAGGCCTAGAGATTGGCTAATAATTGGAGGAAAAAAGAGAGAAGAGTCGCATAGGCGCACATATAAAGACAAAGTCGTACAAGATGCATGATAGAAGGTAGCAACAGTTACGAGATTGGAAGAATTATGATAACAAGTCGTGGTTTGAGAAAGAGGCCTAAAGGGGGGAATGCCCTGGCATTGCATTTATTCGTAGAACAGTTACTTAGATGGAAAAGACAGTATTAAAGTATTCGTTAGAGCTATAGGTTATGAGACTGATAAGCACATCAGTCAACATTCGACAACGAATGTTCCAAAGGGGGGAATGATGTTACACCCTATGTTTTTGTACGTGAGAGCACATCGTAAGCCAATTCATGTAAGCCCATAAATGAGATTGTCTCTTAAAGTACATAAAGTAAGTTAATAATGTTACCTTGGAAGTTTTAAATACTTAAGATCATGGATTAAAAATTACCAAGAGGGTTGGAAGGCTTAGAAGCTAAACAAATTGAAGAAAATAAGTCTTGTCGGAAGTCGATAAGTTAGAAATATTATAAAATGCACTTTTAGGGTGACACTAGGGTGCTTAACATGATAAAGAGGTAATGTTATGAGTTATTTTAGTCGTATCATAGTCGTGTGTTATGTTTTGAAGCGAGTTGTGGAACAAAAGTTGACAAAGGTCATCACAAGTTACATTCATAAATGTGTTCAAACTTAGGAAAACTGTAGAAGAGCTTTTGTCCCAATTTACTTTGAACTATAGGGTGATATACCCACCTCATTGAAGAACTACGAGTCTAGATTATAACTCATTTAACCGCTCGTCGATACGACATTTGAGTAGAGAGATATTCGCATTTTCGCGAGACTGCGCAAGCAGCTCCCATGGGACCCACAAAGTCGGTATAAGACTCCAAGTTGTATTTAAGTCAATTCTAAATCGTTTTCACTCATTTTCTCGTCCAAAACAGTTCCTAAACCCTCCTAAATTCTCTCCAAAGTTTCCTCCAAGATTCTAGGGTGAAAACCTAGATAAAAATGTGAATCTAACGCTAGAAATCCTGTGGTGCTTGCTAGATCGTAGTTCTTCATCTTGTGACTGTTTTGGAGGGTTCTTCAAAGTGAAGTTGATGGTAGGCTATAATCTTGTGTTTTAGTCACTTATTGCACTCTAATTCATTGTACTTTATTCATGTTTGAGCTTTAATTGATAGTGTTTTGCACTTATTGTGTTTTTATGCCTTGTAGGAGTGATTCCGAGCTTTATAGATGTTATGGAATGAATTCGAGCTATTTGGAGCTTTGAAGTATGAGTAAAAGCCCAAGGGATTAAGCCGGGATCGCATTCGGGGGTCAAAAACCACATCTGAATATGAAAAAGCGAGGAAACGTCGTACTCTGAGACAACCCCACAGCCGCAGCGCATGGGACGGAGTGTGGGGCGCCGTGCGTATATATTTTTCTGCTGCCTGACAGATTTCAACTTTCAGGATTTCCCCACTAATGCCCCGCATGGCATGTCGCCCCATGCGGCACGCCTGTGCAATCTTTATAGAGTAAGTTTCCTATTTCGGCAAGGAGAAGGTGATTTCATTTGAGCCCGACCCTACTTAGTATAAATACATGGGAAAACGTTGTTTTTGGGACTTTTGACACATTGGAGACCTACGGAGGCTAAGGAAGATTTGGAGAAGCAAAAGCATAGGGATTTCATCATTCAATCCTCACTCAAGACCCGAGTGTGGATCGTTTTATATTTCCCTTTACTTTAAACATATTTGTGATGAATTGATCCATATCTATGGAGTAGTTCCCTTTAGGGTTTGATGGATTTGGTGTATTTATCTTTGTTTGTGGATTATAACTCTAGTTTTATGTATTAAATCATTTTGGATGATTTAATTGTTGCATCTATATTCACATGTTCATGTAATCGAGAGAGGCAAAACTTGTGATATCTTTGCATTATATTGTTGGTTGAGTTCATTAATTCTTCTTAGTAATCTAAAGAGGCTAGTTGAATTGTTGATTAAACCTAGTTAAAAGGATAATCGAGAGAGGTTCTCTTAAAGACCAATCCACTACGCATTCTTGCATATCTTCACGTGCTTAAATTAGTTCATCTTGTGAGATTGTGACTTAATCGAGAGAGGAGTTTCTACTAAACGTTTGAACTAATAATTGAGTGAATTCGAGATACTCACTTAAATGTTAGAAGTGAATTATCTAGAGTTAGATCCGAGACAATTATCTTGCACCTATCCAATCATCCCCTATTTTCTCCTACTGATAATTTCCTTGCTTACTTTTGTTGCGATTATCATTAGTCAATAGCTTTAGATTCTTAGTCAATTTTAGTTATTAATCACATAAACCTCGATTATTGATTCTCCTGGATAGCGATCAAGCTAGAAACTACAAAAATACTATTTAACTCCAATCCATGTGGATACGATATTATACTATACTATCTTTGACTAGCGAGCATAATTAAAGTGGTGTTTTGTGCTCTTCAAATTTTGGCGTCGTTGCTGGGGATTGGCAATCAATAGTGTTTGAAATAGTTTATAGTGCTAATTAAGGAATTTTCTTTTTTATTTTATTTTAATTTTTCCTTTTTACGGTTGGTGTTCTTTGACTGTGCGCAGGTTACAGGTTTAGAGTGGTGCATGACTAGAACTTCTGCAAAGGAAGTGCTACCATAGGAGCCAAAAATTGAAAAACAAGTGCGACAGCTGAGGAAGGAAATAAGTCGCACCGAGACATCAAAAAAGGTTGGGCAATCCTCAACCAAAGATAGGGCTGGAATCGATGATGATAATGTGGATTGGCTGCAAGAGAGGCAGCCCAACAAAGAGAACAAGCTGCAAGGGATGCTGAGGAAGTAGCTATTGGAGATGCACATATTATCTACGAAGAAGAGGGGCCGTATAATTGATCAAAATCAACCCTTGGGTGCAGACCAGTTCGGATATATAGCTCCCTTGCCTGGGAGACCACTTGGGGATTATGCTAGACCGATCTACAATCAAGGTTTATCAAGTGTTAGACCACCTCCAATTGTAGCAAACAATTTTGAGTTAAAGCAAGGGTTGCTTCAAACCCTTCAGAATTGGTGTGTCTTCAGAAGGAAGCCAAACGAAGATCCAAACACACATCTAATGGACTTCGAGGAGATTATGAACACATTTCAATACAATAGTGTGTCACAAGATGCGGTGTATTTAAGGGCATTCCCATTTTCACTTAAAGATGATGCAAAGTAGTGGCTTCAAAGCTTACCCGTGGGATCAATTAGAACTTGGGAGGAGATGACCAGAAAATTTCTTGATAAATATTTTTCATCAGCTAAAACGGGCAAGTTTAGAAGAGAAATCCATAACTTCTGCTAGAAAGATATTGAAATTGTTTTTGAAGTATGGGAGAGGTTTAAGAAGATTGTTCGAAAGTGTCAACATAGCGGAATTGAACTCTGGATGTAACTCCATGACTTTTGGGATGGATTGACACTGGCCTCATGTAAAACATTGAGCAATGCAGCTGGTGTTCTATTGATGAAGAAGACTCCAGAGGAGATAGTCACAATTCTTGACGAGTTATATGAATATGCAAATCAATGGCCCTCTGAGAGTGCTGAAAGAAGAAGATCAACCGGTGTTCACCAAGTTGAAGCTACGACATCGGTGCAGGTACAACTTGATGCTATGGCCAAAGATATAAGGAAGCTGACCTTGGCCTCGATACAAAGTGAGCCTCATGCAGCTTGTGATATATATGGAAGAGGACATCCTATTCATAAATGTCAAGCCTCAACTGAAGAAGTGAATGTTGTGGGAAATTATAATACAATAGGTCAGAGGCACCGAGGTTTTTCATTGAGTTCACCTGGAGGTACTACAAATGCATGGCAACAAAATAAGTCTAGACCTCAGGGACAAGGAGGTCCAGTCTTCCAGAATCAGCAGAGGCAGCAGTTTCAGCCTCAACAGTCAAATCAGCTTGATCTAGAAGATCTAATGAAGGCCTTCGTTACCAAGACGGATGAGAGGTTGGATGCGCAAGGGGAAGCTATGAAAGAATTGGGCACTAGTTTTCGGAACATGGAGAGACAAGTGGGACAGATTGCAACAATATTATCTGAGATGGTCCCATGCACTATGCCAGCTGATACTGAGAGAAATCCCAAGGAAACATTGAATGTTGTAACTCTGAGAAGTAAGCAAGTGCTGAAAGATCCCACCCCGATCCAAAAAGATGTGATACTTGAAAAAGAAAGTAGGGAGTAGCTGAAGAATGATATTGATAAGAAGAAGAAAGGCAAGAAGGGAGCTAACAAAAAGAAGAAGGAGGAAACTTCGAGAAGGGATGAATCTAATGAGAGCGAGCATATGCTTGCTCTACCTTTTCCTCAAAAGCTATATAGAGAAAAGCTGGACAAGCAATTTGAGAGATTTCTGGATAGGCTGAAACAGGTTAATGTAAATTTGCTATTCACATAAGTGTTCTCCCAAATTCTATCTTATGCCAACTTCTTGAAAGAGATCCTGACAAAGAAGAGGAAGGTAGAAGAGACCTCAGTGGTCAAGCTTACAGAGCATTGCAGTGCGATATTGCAAAACAAACTCCCACAAAAGTGTGGAGATCCAGGGAGTTTTACGATACCTTGCTCTTTAGGCTCTATTAATTTTGATAAATCTTTATGTGATTTTGTTGCCTCAATTAACTTAATGCCGCTCTCTATTTACAGGAAACTGGAGAAGGAGATTGGAGAGATAAGGTCAGTGCCAATATCTTTGCAGCTGGTAGACCAAACAACTCTAGTACCTGAGTGGATAGTGGAAGATATCTTAGTTCGGGTAGATAAGTTTGTATTTCCTGCAGATTTTATAGTAGTGAATATGGAGGAGAGCAAAGAGGTCCCCCTTATCTTAGGAAGACTATTCTTAGCAACAGGTAGAGCAATATTAGATATACACGAGAGAAAGCTCATGCTTAGAGTGGGTGAGGAGACTGTAACTTTCGAGATGAATGTAGAAAGGGGGGGCAAAAAAGGAGAAGCCAACTGCAAGTGTTGAGTGGAAAGTGAAGGGCTCAAAAGAGAAGGCTGCAGTGAGTGAGAAAGATAAGTGTGGGGTGCACCCCAAGAAGGCGGAGAAGAAGTTGTCTGAATGGATGTGCGCATTAGTCCGAAGGCAAGGAATGGATCCTGACTTTGACTCAGACCTCGACTAGATGTTCATGAAAGTTTCCTTTACCTTATGCTTTTTAATTGTGTGTCATGGGGACATGCCACAACTTAAAGTGTAGGGAGGGGGATATGTTGTATGTATGTATTTTAGTTTTCTTTTTGTTAGTGTAGTAGTTAGAGATAGAAAATAATTGATAAAACCATAAAAATTGAAAAAAAATCGATTTTTCCCAACGATGGATATCATTCGACAGGTTTCTTGAGGGATTAAATTCGAAAGAAAAGACAAAAAGATTTTCTTTTGCTAGGTAGTGTCACAAGTCCCCCTTGGTTTTTTTTGTGCCGTTGTTCTTTTCCAAAGGTTTTGTTTGAACCGAGTGTAATTAGTTTTTGTTTTGTAGAGTAGTAGAAAACCTTGTGCTATGGTTTGAATTGAAGGCAATATCTTTTAACCATATTATACTTTGAGAATAGTAAGTGCTTTAGTGTGACGCTTAGGCTCAGTTTTTGACTCTTGTATAAGTACCTTAAATTGTATGATCTTAACTTTGCTTAACTACTTTGACTAGAGTGTCTTGATGAGTCCGATCCTGAGTGAGTTATGTGCCATGTGTGTGTGAGGTTTTATGTTATTTTGTGCCTTACATTTGATGTCTAGAACTTGCCCCGTGTATTTGCAAAACGAAATAGTAGTTTTATTCAGTCTTGGAAGTGAGTTAGGCATTTCTTTGTTGAGCCAGTTATATGATTTTACCTACCTAATTGTTATGTATCTTAGTTAACCCCTTTGGGCATGTAATCCTGTTTCTTTAGCAACCACAGTACAAGCCTTACCTATTTGTTTGAATTAACCATCTATTTGAACCTTGTACCTCTCGTGAGCACTTGAATTTGTTATGATCTTTGTAAAAGCTGAAGTGTGGGGTGGTTAGTTTGGCTTTTGAGTGGAACTAATGAAACAAGGAGAAAGGTGCACTGTTTTGAAAATGTAAGAGCCACTTGAATTGAAAAAGAAAGGAAAAAAAAGTGTATTGTTGTGCAAAATATTCTTTGATAGTGGTAACTCTTGATGTAATTGTGCTTAAAGAAGTAGGGAGTTAATGTATATTTATGTGAAGGTGGACTTATGGTTTGACATAAGTGTGGGGTTTTGAACCATGAAATGTATGTATTTAAGTGCTTAGAAAGGTGTAGTCACTCTTATATCTAAATATATCCTACCCATCCCGCAGCCTACATTACAACCAGTGAAAGTCCTACTTGATCCTTCACTGAATAAGCTCAATTAGTAGAGTAGTACACTACGAGCAAGCCTATGGCGCATCTTTTGTGGCATATGAATGTTATTTCTGAGAGTGAGCAAATTCTTTCTATCTTGAATTCCTAATTTTTCATGTGTGTGGAACTACTCTCTATTATGGTGTGAGGGCACTTAATTCATGAGAGAAAAGTAATGTCGTTGACCTCTGTATTAGAGTAAGTGAGCAGGTTATAAATAATGCATGGTGCTTATTGTAAGGCCCCATATAATATTGCAAAAGAAAATAATGTTATGTGGCACGGACTTTTTGGGTTGAACAATGCACCGAAAAGTAAAGGAAAATTGTTTGGCGAAAAAGTGCATTAATGCGGTCCACTATTCGACCGCAGAATCACTCTGCGGACCGCATAATGGCCGCAGAGTGAGGCAGTTAATTGGGTCAGTTGGAAGCAATTATGCGGTCGACTATGCGACCGCATAACTTTTATGCGGTGTACTATGCGATCGCAGAACAGTTTTGCGGACCGCATAGTGACCGCAGACTCAGGCAGATATTTGGTCATTTTGGACACCAATTATGCGACCGATATGCAGTCCGCATAACCATTATGCGGTCGCATATGCGACCGCAGAACTTGTTCCGGAGCTTTATTTTAGGGTTTTTAAAACCCGACCCTACTTCGTTAAATACACGTTTTGGGCTATTTTTGAGATATAATCTGACATTTTAGAGCGAGAGAGAGTGCCCTAGAGTGAGAAGGTGTTCTTCAATAATTGTTTTTCAATTCTTGCTCAAGTTTTGGAAGATTTAGAAGGCAAGCTCACTAGGTCTTCATCATAGAGGTAAGATTTTCCACCCTAAACCCTAATTTCGAAATCATCTGAAAATGGGTAATTCGCAAGATAATTTTTGGGCATGAGAGTTGATTATTTTACATGCATGTGTTATCAAGGGGTGTAGGAAGATTGTTGAACTAAGCATGGTAAAGATTGGGTTGTGGGATGATGAAATCCTCCATAAAAGGACCTTGAAACCTTGTGCACACCTAGTGTTTGATAAAATGCTCAAATGAGCTAGAACCATGATCATCTTCCTAATTTTGATTCAATTTGTTATATTTCTAAAATAGTTTAAAGTTGCTAAAAATTCCGGAATATTTTAGAGTTTAAGGAAGCTCAATTGAGGTATGTTGGCTAAACTCTTCTGTAAGAATTTGAAATTCCGAATATCCTTGTAAGTTCCGAGATGCTGATTATAAATGGAGTATTCTGATAAGTTTTGTGATGAAGATATATGTTCAATTCGTGTTTCAAATGCTCTTATCTTATTGCATTATAAATTGAGGATGTGTCCCAAACTATGGATTATGTATCCACATGTTATAATTTCTAGTCGTGATTTATGTGAAAGCTATTATGCCAAGTTGTGTAGAGATTGTGATTGTGATACACCTCCACCCGCATACATTGGGGTGAGGCGACATGACCGCTTTGTGTGGGGGTTATGGTATAGAGATTGTGATTGTGATACACCTCCACCCGCATATATATTGGGGTGAGGCGGCATGACCGCTTTGTGTAGGGATTATGGTATTGTGGGACTGCACCTCCACCCGCTTATATTGGGGTGAGGCGGTACGACCGCTTTGTGTATAGTTTTAATATTGTTGTTGCACCACCATTCGCATACATTGGGGTGAGACGACATAGCCGATATGTGTTGATATTGGTATCGTTGATGCATTTCCACCCGCATACATTGGGGTGAGGCAGCATAGACGCTTTATGTAGGTTCTTGGTACTGTGGTTATACATCCACCCGCATACATTGGGGTGAGGCGACAGGACCGCTTGATTAGAATTATGGTATTGTACATACACCTCCACCTGCATACATCGGGTGAGGCGGCGGGGCTGCTTTGTGTGAAGATGGTTACAGAAGATCTCATCTTAAATCCAATAAATGTTATTCATAGCTCTTAATAAGCTTTCTTTGGTTTAAACGGTTATCTTTATTTTTCTATTGCTGCACTGGTTCATTATATTCATGTCCTATTTCTGAATTCTTAAATTGGTGTTTAGTTTCCATACTAGTACTATTCGACGGTACTAACGTCCCTTTTTTTGGGGGCGCTGCATCTTTAAATGGATGCTGGTGGTTCAACAGCAGGAGATATTGATTAGTGATTGCAGTACACCTTCTTCCTAGCTGACTTGGTGAGCCCCACTTCATCCCGGGGTCATGCATCTTTTGTTCTTTGTGTATTATTTTTAAGGTATAGCCGGGGCCTTGTTGCCGGCATTATCATTGTACTCATCTTTATCTATAGAGGCTTTGTAGACATAGTGTGGGTTGTATAATAGTGTTGGGGATGCCAAACTCGTGTGTTGTGCTTGAATTACTATTTCCACTTCAGATTATGAAAAATGTGTTTGGAATTGAGACTTTAAAATAATGTAACTGATGGTAAGAAATTGGTACTGCAGACATGATCACTTTATTTACTGATTAACGAAAACATATATATTCTCACTATTAATGAATGAGTTTAGGTAGAAGAAAATCTAAATAGGATTGCTCGGCTGGGTTCACGTGGTTGAGCGTCGGTTGCGCTCCTCGATTTTGGGGCGTGACACTTATGAGTCAAATCTTGAGGTGGGGATGTTACGTTAGATTGTTTAATCTATTTTAAATATTCTTGGTATGATGAATTATGAGAGTTGTTTAAAAAGGTCATGTCTATGTGAAGTGTAGTTTGATTCTCGAGGACGAGCAATGGTTTAAGTGTGGGGTGTTGATGGTAGGTTATAATCTCATATTTTAGTCGCTTATTGCACTCTAATTTATTGCACTTTTATTGTGTTTAAACTTTAATCGCTAGTGTTTTGTACTTATCATGTGTTTTATGCCTTGTAGGAGTGATTCCGAGCTATGTAGATGTATGGAATGAATTCAAGCTATTTCGAGCTTTGAAGTCTGAGTAAAAGCCCAAGGGATTAAGCCGGGATCGCGTTCGGGGGTCAAAAACCACATTTGGATATCAAAAAGCGAGGAAAATACATACTTTAAGAAACCCCACAACCGCGGCACGTGGGGCGCCGCGCGTGTGTATTTTTCTACTGCCTGACAGATTTTAACTCTCTGGATTTCCCCACTAACGCCCCGCATGGCGCGTCGCCCCATGCGGAGCGCCTGTGCAATTCTTACAGAGTAATTTTCCTATTTCGGCTAGAAGAAGGTGATTTCATCTAGGCCCGACCCTACTTAGTATAAATACATGGAAAATGTTATTTTTAGGACTTTTGACACATTGGAGACCTAGGGAGGCTAAGAAGGAGTTGGAGAAGCAAAAGCACAAGGATTGCATCATTCAATCCTCACTCAAGACTGGAAGAAGTTCCCTTTAGGGTTTGATGGATTTGGTGTATTGATCTTTGTTTTTGGATTATAACTCTAGTTTTATGTATTGAATCGTTTTGGATGATTTAATTGTTGCATCTATATTCGCATGTTCATGTAATCGAGAGAGGCATAACTTGTGATATCTTTACATTATATTGTTGGTTGAGTTCATTAATTCTTCTTAGTAATCGAAAGAGGCTAGTTGAATTGTTTATTAAACCTAGTTAGGAGGATAATCGAGAGAGGTTCTCTTAAAGACCAATCCACTATGCATTCTTGCATATCTTCACGTGCTTAAATTGATTCATCTTGTGAGGTTGAGATTTAATCAAGAGAGGAGTTTCTACTAAACGTTTGAAATAATAATTTAGTGAATTCAAGAGACTCACTTAAACATTAGAAGTGAATTATCCAGAGTTAGATCCCAGACAACTATCTTGCACCTATCCAATCATCCCCAATTTTCTCCCACTGATATAACTTCCTTGCTTACTTTTGTTGCGATTGTCATTAGTCAATAGCTTTAGATTCTTAGTTAATTTTAGTTATTAATCACATAAACCTCGATTATTGATTTTCCTGGATAGCGATCAAGCTAGAAACTATGAAAATATTGTTTAACTCTAATCTTGGAGATACGATATTATAATATACTATCTTTGACTAGCGAGCATAATTAAAGTGGTGTTTTGCGCTCATCACAAGTAACCTCAGGTTTCGTGTTGTTCTTGTTGATTAAGGTAATAATAAGTCTCTCCTTCATATATATTATATTTTCAAGGCGTACTACATGTCTTTACACACCAACTTGAACACCAAAAGTTGATTCATGAAGAGAATACAGCACCTATAGTGTTGTGGTGTCATTGAGGATGGTTGTGTTTGGCTGAAATTTCAAGTTGTTGCTACTTTATAAGGTGAGTATAACAGCCTACTAATTGTGCTTAAGATTTCTTGTATGTTGGTTAAGTTGTTAGGATGATAAACTACAAGATAATACTTGGATTAGCTTGAGATGTTGTTGCTCTTGATGGATTGATTTGAAAGTTTCTCTTATGAACTTTAAGTGGCTGGAAATTATAGAAAATAAGTTGTCTATGATATTGTTAGTATGATTATGTTGGTTTACATGTCAATCTTGTTCAGGAAATTGGTAACTAGAAAAGAAAATAGCTATAAAGCACTTGGAAGTTGCTGACACTGATATTATCTTGTGTTGGGTTATTTTGGGTAGCATTAAAATTGAGTACAAGGTTGGAAATCCTTTAAAAGGTATTGGCTATTATATTGGATATATTACTAATTTCAAGAATGAATGATAATGGGGTTGAAGGGTGGTAAAGGGATTGAATCCGAGCTTGCCGCTCGTCGTGATATATTGATGACTTGTTAATGAAATATTTTGCACCCTATTGTTGATGTTTTTCTTATTGTATTACTATGGTTGTTGTTGTTGGTATATGGCATTGGTGGAGGCCCTTGTTACAGAGGATATGCTGCCCAAATTTACATAAACGAGCTACTAGTTTAAGTTGCGGAGTTAGACTTTACCCAGCACTGATTTTCAATCTCCTTATGTTATGGTAGATTAAGTTGAGTTGTTTGAAGAATTTCTAGGAAGGTATTAAGGACTAAACGGAGTTAACGTATGTTAAGGCTAAACCTTTTCTTCATTTTGGCATGATCTCGTAACTACCTCTGTTTGATAACGAGACATAAAGAGGAGTTCATATTTCTGAATTTATGTACATTATCCTAGTACCATAAGTTATCATATTCACCCTTATCGGGACTTTATATTCAGTTAAGTATTGTCTTCTTCCAGTCAAGAGAGCAGAGGGTCTAAATATGTATACAGTATTACAGTATTTTCACCACCATCGAGCTATAATGGGTGGGCAGGCTCCTATTGGGCAACGTCTGATCAGATGGTAAGTTATATACCGAGCCTACTGTGGCCGAGAACCTATGAGCGAGCCGAGAATGGCCGAGATATAGAGCCTAGTATGGCCGAGCGCCTATGACCGAGCCTACTACAGCAAAGCAGTTACACATACCGAGCCTTATAAGGCCGGACAACTATTTTACTTACTATATTGAGAGAGTTGAGTCAATATCAGCAGGTAAGCATATCTTCAGATTATCTTTGACTTCCAGTTACTTTCAGTTATTATATTATCAGTTCATTTTCATCTTTCAGTTATTGTGTTGCCTTACATACTCAGTACATTATTTCGTATTGACGTCGATTTTGCTGGGGACGCTGCATTTCATGCCTGCAGGTCCTGATAGACAGCTGGATAGATCTTCCCAGTAGACAGAGCCAAACATCAGCTTGGTTGGTAAGCTCCACTTCCCCGGAGTTACCAGGTTTAGACCTTAGAGTCCATTTTATATATACAGGTTTGATGGGTAGGTCGAGGCCCTGTCTCGACCATGATACAGTTCAGTTATCTCTAGAGGTTGTAGACGAGTCCTATATATTTTGTATATCAATATTGTGGCCTTGCTAACCATGTGTATATATCAGTATTGTGGCCTTGCCAGCTGTGTGTACATGTTAGTTTGGTATTGCTGGTTGTAAACATTCATGGTGGCCTCGTTGGCCTTGATTTGTAAGGCAGGCCTCGTCGACCTAAGTTGAGGGTTACCCCGCCAGAGTTCTCAGTTATAGAGTGGTATGCTCGGGCCAAATATGGCAACGGGTGCCGGCCACACCTCCCCAAGTTTGGGGCGTGACATAACTGCTCAATAACAAACCCGATACCGGCGACATACCTCATATCAACTAAAACCTTGTTCCGGACCTTCGTACACTGCCAATGATGAAAGAAACACGCAGATACTCATAACCGCTCATCAGATCAACAAGTCGTGGAGCTCTCAGGCAAAAATCTAAGCTAACTAGTGACCTTATTCCTCAAAACATACCTTAATCAAACCCGATACCACTCATTCCAGGTCCAATAACCTCATCTCACCCCATACAAACTGCTCGACAGATGTGCCACACCAGCACAACCTTGAGCCAAATACCGTGCAATTTGTGTACCAAACAAGTAACAACTCGAATAAACTCAATAGTGGAAAGAGAATCAAATGAGAGAACTATCCCACAATCTCAACAAATACCATAGAAAGGCGCAATGCTACGAACCCACCACACAAAGGAGAAACAAAACACACGAAATAAGCACAAATAATCTTTTTCTAACGTAACTCTGCTATGATGCGTGACCCAATCCAAACACACCGGTCCACATGGAATACTCGAGCTATGATGCTCACAATCAACAACCATATACATATGAACAACAAACATGCGAAGTGTATGACCATAACTATAGAGAGATGGATTTCACCATATACCACAAAAAAGAAGACCATAACCAAGGCGCAATCAACCATTCAACACCCCAAGAGTCATCTCGATCAAATTTTTGCCATAAATCCCAAACATAACTGCATCATGTTTGTAAATAGTCAACAGTCTCACAACCATTGTAGCGTAGGAGAGTAACGCATGGAACATATCAGAACACAAATAAGATTAACTCTACCCGACGACACACCCCTCAATGATAGCCGAGTTGGGTAAGCAAATCTGACCAAATGCAGTATACACATTCTTATTAGGCCTACTAGTGACCTCCAAATCAATTTTGATCCTTCCGTAATAGGTAGATAACCTCTGAATAGTCCACAATAACCTATCTATAACACATATAATCAACCGTCAACCTCTTAACATACCTTCACCGTCCGCAACCAAGGAACAAACCCGAATTATTCCAAGATTTCTAGTACTCCCAAAAGGTATAGCACATCATGCATCCAACAATTCCCTTGCTCAAGTCATCCTCAAAGCCCACCTGTTCAAGTTAGAGTTGATCCTCAAATATGCCTTAACTCGAAACCAATATAACACATAACCATATAATCTGATCGTCGATAGCAGACTCCCCCACTTGGCTTGAATCCATAGAACATAACATCCGATAACCCACAATACCCTTACTCCATAACTTTCATATTCTTACACTTTAATTCAACTAAACCCTTCATACGCTAATGTAGCACTAGCCATAGAATATCTCAAATCTTCTGCTAAGCGCATATCTATCCCCGTGACCGTCGTGCGAACTTCCTCAAATGACCCGAACTCAAATTGCGGCACATACACATCCCACTGGTAGAAAGAACTCTTCTCATAAACGCAAAGGGATAACACAACCTAAGAGCATCGCATAGGAGATAACCCACCTGCTAGCCTCAAACTCGCATCTCACTACGCCCTATCATGGTCACAACCACTATACAATCGCTAAATCTTCCCGAGTCTAAACTTGTCAACAAGACATAAGAATTTACTTTATTCAACAAATGTACAACTAAAGGATCCCCTAACGCACTCATAACCCAAGACAATATAACACATTAAGACAAAAATCAAGCATCTATAGTCCTTTCACATCCCAGGAAAATTTCTTCTCATCACATTCAAGTCATCTAAGCATATACCGTAGTCACACAATACTCATCACATAGCTATCTGACCACTCTCTGAGCCATCAGTCCCACTCCTAGAGACACTACGGGACATATAAGTCCAGAAGCATATACTCACACAAACGAAACCACCGAGCCCAAGCTGCGGTCTGAACCCGGCCTAAAGTCCTCCAAACTGGACTATCTTCACAACACAGAGAACACATCTCGCACCTCATCCATGATATCACAAGTCGTCGATGCACAGCTGGTACCGGATGTTCAACATAAAACACGAGTGGATGGAAGAAAATCAGGATATACGCATCAAGCTGAATCATAGCTGCACAATAAAGACGAATAAGATGGGTAGTTTCCTAGATGCCCTGTAGCCTCTCGGAGAAAAGTATAGATGTCATCATACCGATCCGCAAGACTCTACTAGACACCTGCTCATGACTCGTATAACCTATGAACCTAGGCTCTGATACTAATTTGTCACGATCCAAAATTTACCTAATCGTGATGGAACCTAGCCCAATCCGCTAGGTAAGCCAAATAACAATCCACACAACTCAAATAAGAATAATAAGAATCGGTAAGTGAAATAACTTAATTCTATACAATAACCCAAGGATTGGTAGTACAAGTCATGAGTCACTAAGACTTAGATTCACAAAGCTGGTATGAAATAAATACAACATCTATTTGAAAAATACATAAACAGAATTTGAATCTAGAACCACCAAGGACATGTGGTATCTATATCCGAAAGGCATGTACATCTTCAATGCCAGCTCCCGTCATCCACAACATCTCAGCTCCAAGATTTGCACGCAAGGTGCAGAAGTGTAGTATGAGTATATCCGATCCCATGTACTCAGCAAGTATCATAACTAACCTCAATAAGGTAATAGAAGCAAGAATTATAAATAATACTCGCTAATCACCTATAGAGTTCATAATTCCAACAACTACATAACAGTAATATGGTCAAATCATGAAATCACAGAGAAAACTACCTTAGTGCACATAATTTTCTTAATGTACTCTGCTCAGTCGATAATTCAGCATATAAGGAAGATATGCAAATAAATTAGGTAAACAGTCAAGGAAATTACAAGTAAAGATGAAATGCAAAAACTAATTATAAATCGATTGTGGCACAACCCGATCCAAAAATAAATCATAATACGGCTCTAAGGCCCACATCAGAATCTCAATAACCAAACCAAACCACTGATCAGCCTTCCCAAAGCCCACATCAACCAGAAACCCCTCTATTTCTCACAAATCACGTGTACACCATGAAGAAGGAACATGAGAGGGTGACCCTAGGAGAATGGATCCATATCCACACCCTGCACGGACAACTCACGTGTTGCACGGATAACTCATGTGCTAATAATATCAACCGCACGGACAACTCACGTGCTGCATGGATAACTCACGTCCCAATAATATCAATATTTGGATAATCATGATAATTCACGTGCTGCACAGACAACTCACGTTCTAATAATATTAAACGCACAGATAACTCACATGCTGCACAGAAAACTCATGTGCCAATAATATCAATATTTGGATCCGCACGGATAACTCATGTACCAATATCACAATCTGCCCGGCGTGGTTACAAGCTACCAGTCCCATCCATATCACACATGAAGCAGATATGCAAGAATACATGTACACGATCAAAGAACATCAAATTATGTACTCCTGGACTGGTATAAGTGACATGCTAAGGTGTATGCATGCGCAAAATGTGCTATCATAGCTCAAATCAGGTAAATACTTTACAACATAGCAATTATCAGGTTCAATCAAGAGATTAACCTCTATGTAACCTCCGACATGACTCAAATAGCTCACAATAATGGTACAAATAAGAGAAACATCATAATATGTAGCTTAGCAATTAATTCAAGATGTATCACAGCCTAAGCACTACCCCCGAGCATGAATAATACCTCGGCGCACGCACATGGGCTTAGCTCCACACATGTATGCGACCCATAGCACATAGCTATCACAAATATCTCAGGAAACTAGTGCCTCAACCATGTTTAGGTGAGATACTTGCCTCAAGCAAGCCAAATCGATACTCAAAAAGTGCCATCCCGCACGAATCGACCTCTGAACGACTTGAAACTAGCCAAAAGCAACTCAAGAACATCAAATAATACATAGGAAACAAACTCAAACAACAAATTCGAATATTTAATTAAATACTCAAAGTCAACCCAAAACGTCAATTCGGGCCCGCACCTCGAAACCCGACAAAACTCACAAATACCAACAACCTATTCGAATACAAGTCCAACCACACTAGTTTCATTCAAATCCGATTCCGAGTCGATGTTCAAAACCCAAATATTCGCTTTAGAAAAGTTTATACAAAAACCCTCAATTTCTCTTTTAGATTCATCACTCAAATACCAAAATCAAAGATGGAATCATAAAAAAAAAAAATCAAATCCAAGTAAAAAAATGCTTACCCCAATACATGTGCTGAAAATCCCCTTCAAACTCGCTTGAATCCGAGCTCCCAAACTCAAAATGTGATAAAAATGATCCCAAAGTCCGAAAATAATATCATATATCTCTACTTCAGGTGTACCCTTCGCGGTCGCACGACCCACTTCGCGATCGCGAAGCACTAAATGAACATTGCCCAGAAATACACTATGAGTTCGCGGCCCCAGGCTCGCAATCACGATGAAAAACTAAGCCAAGCCTCCGCAATCCCAGTTGAGACCATGCGAACGCGAAAGCAACAACACCAGCCCCCAGCTCCCCTTCATGAATGTGGCTGGCTCCACACGAATGCGAGGAGCAATCTCCTCCAATCCAATTTCCTTCTCTGCGAACACAGTGTATCCTTCTTGAACGCGATGAACTACAAACACCACTAACCAAATACTCTACGGGGTTGCGACTTAGCTTCCGCGATCGCGAAGCTCAACTGGAGCACCAGAAAACCAGCAATGCAAACATGAGAGAAATGGTCTGAAACCACCCTGAAACTCACCTGAGCCTCTCGGAACCCCGTCCGAACATACCAACAAGTTCCAAAATATAATATGGACCAATTCAAGGTCTCAAATAATGTATACCAACATCAAAACTATGAATTGCACATCAATTCAAGCTTAATGAGCTATTTCAAATTTCCAAATTTCAAACTTACATCGAACACGTCTAAACAACACATAATTACCTCAAATTTTGTACACAAGTTCCAAATGAAAAAATGAACCTATTCCAACTTCCGGAACAGTAATTCGAATCCGATAACTTTGAAGTAAACTCCCGATCACACCTATGAACTTTTCACACCTTCAAATTGCCAACCTTCGCCAATTAGAGCCAAAACATTCTAGAAATATTTAAATGCAAATCTGGGCATACGCCCAAGTCCAAAATCGCCCTTCGGACCTAACGGAACCATAAAAACTCCGATCCGAGGTCAAATAAACAAAAATCAAATTTGGTTAACTATTCCAATTTAAAATCTCATAGTTGAGAATCATTCTTCCAAATCAATCTGAACCACTCAAAAACTAAAATCGATTATACACGCTAGTCATAATATATCGCTACTCAAGACTTTAAACCACCAACCGGAATAAAAATATTCAAAACGACTGGTCGGATCGTTACACGCACGAGCCCTTTAACCGAAGTCCCCGCTCATCTCCCCTGTTTCACTACAACACCACCGTCCACCACTGCCTTCCCATTCGGTTACAAGGTAAGTCCTCTTTTCTTTCTCTTTTTCTTTCCTTATTATCTCTCTTTTATCTTCTGTCACTGCCATAACCCCATCCCTTACACCCTTTAGTCTTTTTGCTTGAAGCTTGATTTCATATGAACCTTGAAAAACTTAAACAAAGTTTATGCATGCTATATGTTCGATGAATTGATTGTGAGATGAATTCACTCACTAGTGAAGTATGAGTAGCAGAGCATTATTAGGGGATGATTAGGAGCGAGTGAGGTGATAGGGAAGGTTTGGTAGTATGCCAGACTATCTTGTGCAATATTGAACTAGTGTCGTGCGTGAACGACTATTTTGGACAAGCGAATATTGTGCGCAAGTAGATGTCGCGCGCGAGGAGTGTGCATGATTGTCCATTTGCCTGTGATTGTATTGTAGTGTTTCTTTTTGCATTGTGTTGGGATTTTATTGAGTCATAGTGTTTGATTAGATAGGTTAATGTCGATGAAGGTCCCGAGCATGTTATGATCACTTTGTTATGACTTGTGTCAAATTCAAGTGCATATTTCAAGTATTACAATGTTTTGTGCTACTTGGGAATTATATCTTATGTTGAAAAAGGGGAAGTATTGAGTAACAGAGCTTTGGCAGTAGTTTCTATTACTGCGAAAATGGTGTTCATTAGATTGCTAGTAATAAACTGCGTACATGCTTAAGTTTTAAGTGTGGGGTCGTTCTGGCCCACACTTTTGGTTTTGTTTGTCTTTATGAGATCCATCTAGTGTGTTGTATATGTTTTGGAGGTTTAGGTATAATGGTGCGTGAAAATCAAATCAAAACCAAGGCTATTGCAAAGCCTTCTGCTTCTGCCCGCCCTACTAAGAATCAAACTCAAAACGAGGCTATATCGAGTAAGCAAGCCAAGGGCAAGCAAGTGGTATAGATTTTCGCGAGACCAACAAAGAGGTCTCGTCTGGAATATCGATTTTGTAGTGTTAAAGCTGAAGGTTGGTACAACTGTTTTGTACCATATGAGCGGTATATTTTGGAACTGGGCATCATGAGACAGCATTACAGAAGAACTATCCTGAGGTGCTAGCACAACTGAAGGCATTAAAGCTAGACCATTTGTTAGAATCACCTGGACATGCCAATCTGAACATGGTTTGGGAATTGTACGCAAGTTTGGATCTCAATCATGGGCATGCAGATGTACGGGGAAAGAGAGTATACTTTATCACGAGAGCTCTTATACTGATACCTTGGGATTCCAAACCACGATCCAAGGATTTTCACCAAGTTGTTCTACAGTCCCACATACATAGCCATCTATCATGCACTATGTGGGATAAACTCTACTATAGAATAGACTCATTTTACTACAGTAGAGACTCATCTGGAGATGTACAGAGTTGACTTTCATAGGACAACCCGAGTTTGGTAAAACTTTGTCCAAGCCTGCATTATGATAGCCGAGCATAACTCAATATGTACGCGAGCATATGTGTGCTGGATCTATTTTCTGATGACAGGGAAACCTCTCAATATTTGGCAACTCATGCTAGATGAGATGTATCACACCAGGTTTATGCTAGATGAGATGTATCACACCAGGTTTTAGAACAAGGCTAAGAGGTTCTTCTTTGGTAATTTATCAACCAAGTACATGTTGTCTTGAGATGTGCCTAATTGTAAAGGGATTGGTGATATTATACCAGCTCCTAAGGAACTGATAGACATTACAGCACTAAAGGATTCATAGGGAGCACCGAAACTTTAGCTTTTCCTCTTCCATGACCCCAAATTAGATCTTTCTTGACAAAAGATATTTTGGACAGTTTTTTTTAGGGATAAAAGTTCGAAGAAAAACACCAAAAATATGTTATTTTTGCTTTAAGTAGTTAGTATTTAGTTTAATTAGTAGATAATAATCCACCTTAATTTTTTTTTGGGCATCAGTTCTTTTTCACCTTAATTGGGTATTTTTATTTTTTTTATAGAGTAGTTTAGGATAGAGTCAAGAAAAAGACCGTGTTGACTCCTAAATGCCTTTTGACTTGTTTGATACCATCATAGTTAGGCTTTGGCATGTGAATTACCTTCCCGGTGAGTTTTATAAAGTTAATGCCTTAAAAAAATTGAATAACCTATTTTGTGATGCCTACTCTTAGTTTCTTGACTCGTGTGTTCATTTTAGTGCTTGATGCTTAATATTTATTGGCTGTGTAGCTACTTGTTTTAACTTGAGAGTTGAAATAAAACCATCATTAATGAGTTATGTGCATGGTGTAATGAGAGATTTGAAGTTTTATTATGTGGCATCACGTGCTAGCCTAGAACTTACAATGTGTGTGGATCGAAGTAAAATAATTGAGTCTTGTTGAGTCTAAAAGATGATTGAGCGTTTCTTTAATTAGCCCATTGAGCCTTGTTTTCCTACTTGTCAATATTGTCTATAGTCAATCCTTTTTAGCATGAAAGATTATTTTTTGGTACCCACATTATAAGTTGATACTCCTTTTGTTCATAATTAATTCTTCGTTGAATTTTTACCTACGAAAGCACTTAAGTCACAAGATTGAGCGCTAAAAAGGTTTAAAAATCAAAATTTGATAGCTTTTGAGTGAACTACGAAGAAAGGAGAAGGGTACACTTGTGTAAGAAAAGAATCACTAGCGGAAAAGGCAAAAATGTGGAGAGTATAAGAAAAAGAAAAGGAAAAGAAACAAAACAAAACAAAAACAAAAAAATACATCTCACAAATGCACCATGTTCTTGTTAGTGAGTTATCAATATGTGAAGTGTTTAAAGAAAAAAAGGCCTATCCCTGATATGATTTTGTGATAGGGTGTTTGAAGTTTGCTTATGAGACTTGCGCGTTCGAATTTGTAATGACCTGGCTTGTCATTTTAAGAATCAGCGTCTCGTTCAGCGACTAAAGATCACGAGCAGCTTTGTGATGTGTATTATGACTTGTGTGCAAAATTTGAGGTCAATCAGACTTGATTTGATAGGTTTCGGTATCGAATGTAGAAGTTGGAATTTCTTAGTTTCATTAAGTTTGAATTTAGGTGCGATTCGTCGTTTCGATGTTGTTATATGTGATTTGAGGCCTCGAGTAGGTCCGTAATATATTTTAGGACTTGTTGGTATGTTCGGACGGGGTTCCGAGGAGCTCGGGTGAAGTTTCGGGATGGTTTCGGACCATTTCTAGGCCATTTTTAGTTGCTGATTTTTGGCCACAGAGGTATGCATCGTGATCGCGGACAAACCGTCGCGATCGTGAAGAACAATTTTTCTGTTTGGACACTATGAATCGCGATCGCAGAAGCATTTTCGCGATCGCGTAGAGGAAATATTTTGCTGCACTAACCCGACTTTGGAAGCTTATATCTCGCAATCTATAAGGAATTTCGAGATGATCCAAAAACAAAAGTTATAGCTCTTTGTATCTCATTTTCAAAAAGTCAAACCATTTGTCATTTGGTGTTTTATATAAAGAGTAATGACCATTATACTAGAGGCTGTCTGGAAGAGTTGGGGAGTTTGTGCTTCGCTATCGCGATTGATTTTCCGCAATCGCGAAGAGCAAATTTTGAGCTGGAAACTTTTGTGCTTCGCGATCGCGAAGAGTAAATGCCTAGACAAAAACTATATTTTGAGGTTTCGGCCATTTTAACATATTTGGAGCTATGGAGCTCATATTGAAGCGCTTTGTGAGGCAACTTTCGGGAGATTTTCAAGGGAAACATCGAGTAAGAGTTCTTAACTCAATTTTGGTTAAATTACCCGAATATATTATTATTTTTATCATTAAATTAGTGTTATGGGTAGAAAATGGTAGAAATTTTATAGACTTTAAATTGAGGATTTGGAGGTTGATTCGTTATCAGAATGTGATAAAACTGGTTTGGTTGAACTCGTATCGGAATGGGTGTTCGGATTTCGTGAAACTTCTGTCGGATTTTGAGAGGCGGGGGCCCGCGTTGACTTTTGGTTGACTTTTTCATGTAAATTTTTAAGTCGATATTTTATTATCCGAAATTGTTTTCAATGAATTTTAATGAAGTTATATAATTTATTTCGCTAGATTTGAGCCGTCCGAAGGTCATTTCACGCAAGAAGGCTATTTTGAAATATCGGCCTAACTTTAAAAAAGTATCTTTCCTAACCTCGCGTGAGGGAAATTCCCCTTAGGCATTGAGTCTTATGTGAAAATTGTATGATTGAAAACCATGTACGCGAGGTGACGAGTATGTACTTAGTTTATATGTTCAAATTATATCGGTTTAAATTTGTAGACACCCTTATGTATTAAATTAAAAAATTGTTGGAACATAGTAAATCCATTATTTGTCATGCCTCGTTCCTTATTTGTCGAGTTTGTATTTTATATGATAATTTGGGGTGATTGCCACTTGAATTCTTATGTGAATTCCGTGTGTTTATTGACTTGATATTTCTTGAAATTAATTTCATTATGGATTTTGCATCTGCAAATAATTAATTAAATAAGCTTAAAAGAGGCGTTAATATATTTATCAAAAATTGGGATTAAAGAAGGGCTGTCATATGCTGAGTTACTTTTCCATCTCTGTTGTTGTTTTGAGATTGTATATACGTTGTGTGGTGCCTTAGGCTATTTGCTTTGAATTTAATTGAGTTTTATTGTATCTTTGGAGTTAGTTGTGGCCGGTGGGCAAATTGTGATATGAATTATTGTATTGTGTTGTCGTTTAAACACTCTCCCTGATGTTATTTATGCTTCCTACCTTGTTTGTTAATGATATACATGTGCTTAATAAGGAAGAGTGTAAAGCACGAAGGGTGATGCCGTGCCATTTGAGAGTGCAAAGCACGAAGGTGATGTCGTGCCATTTGAGAGTGTAAAGCACGAAGGGCGATGCCGTGCTATTTGAGAGTGTAAAGCACGAAGGGCGATGCGTGCCATTTGAGAGTGTAAAGCACGAAGGGTGATGCCGTGCCATTTGAAAGTGTAAAGTACGAAGGGTGATGCCGTGCCATTTCAATTATATTATCATGTGAGGATGAGAGAGTAAAAGCACGAAGGGTGATACTGTGCCATTATTTTTATATTATCATATGTTCATGGCGCGAAGGGTGTTTCCGTGCAGGCGAGGACAAGAGACATACATTATATTATGATATCTTTTCGTTGCATATGCATTCATGCCTTTATCTTGAGATGTTATTATGCACCTATATTTTCTATGTAACTTGTAGTCGTTGTTGCTTCCGGTGTGCCTCCCACTTTATTTTTTTTATTGTTATTGGCATTTCTCCCACCTAGTTGGTATGGTTATATGTATGCATGGTGAGAAAGGGATAAATGCACGAAGGGTGTGTGTGTGTGTGTGTGTGTGTGTGTGTGTGTATATATATATATATATATATATATATATATATATATATATATATATATATATATATATATATATATATATATATATATATATATATGGTGAGAATGAGACAAGTGCACGAAAGTATTGCCGTACCATTTGATGTGATATTTTGAATATATTTCTCACACCAGAAAAGTTAAATGAGGTATTACATGGTGACTTTTACTTGAAAGAATTATATTCGAAAGAGTTTATTTGAAAGATTTTATTTGAAGAATTATATTCGAAAGATATTTATTTGAAAAGATTATATTCGAAAGATATTTATTTGAAGGAATTATATTCGAAAGATATTTATTTGAAAGAATTATATTCGAAAGATATTTATTTGAAAGAATTATATTCGTAAGATACGTATTTAATCTAAAGATTTCTATTCGAAAAACTTGTAGATAAAAGATGTATATTTTGAAGGACTTGATTAATTGGTTGTGCTTGTGTTCATTATTCGTTTGGGTAATATTTATGGTGTTCTTGTTGCCTTACTGTTTATATCACTAGTTGATTGTTGTTGCTATCACTGCTATTTATTTTCTATTATTTTTGTATGCTATATTGCACAGGTTAATTGACTAGTGAGTGTCTTGACTGTACCTCGTCACTACTCCACCGAGGTTAGTCTTGATACTTACTGGGTACTGACCGTGGTATACTCATACTACATTTATGCACATTTTTATGCAGAGCCAGATATTGGCGAGTACTATACTATACTACTCATACTACACTACTCATACTACACTACTCCACATATTTTTTGAATTCTTTGAATTGTTTAACTGTACTTTGGAAGGATAAAGTTGGAGAATTATGTAGAGAATGCAAATGCAAAGGGTTTAATTATTGATATCGACCATGGTCATTATTGTGTATGCTTAATTGATATATGCTTCTTCATGATGTGGCGCCTTGTGTTGCATATTTGAGTTAGTGTAGATTTAGGTTGCTCGAGGATGAGCAAGAGTTTAAGTATAGGGTGTTGATATTCGGCTAGAAGTATGGGTTTTTCTGTGCTAATTGCATTATATCTTAGTCTATTATCGGTGAATCTATTGGGAGTAAAATGAAGTGAACGCGCACGAATTGGAGCTAAAATTGAAGAAAAATAGAAGAAGGATAATTTCAGTGCCAGGCCACCAATTCTTGGTACTTGGAGTGCTGGAAACAGAGAAGGAAATCAGTGACTAAACCCAACATCCAAGCCATCGATTCTTGCACTTGAGGCGCTAAAGGCAGTGAAGAAATTTCGAGGCACAAGGCCAGCGCCCAGGCCACTGATTCTCGGTGCATGTGGTGCTGGAACCTGAAAGTTTGAGGATTCACCTCTGAGGGCACCGTGATGCAGTGCTCAAGGCGCCAAGTCCGAAAATGTTTCCTAGCACAAAAAGGAGTGTATACGCTCGAAATAGATTTCAGTCTTCGTATGATTGATCGAGTTTGAAACATAATCGATTGAAGTAAGACTTCCAGATGGGTTTCGAAGATGGTACAAACAAGCTTCGAGTCCGCGGGGCCGATCAATGTCGAGCTCGATATTATTATCAAGCTCGAATCTAAATCGAACTATGATACAAAGTAAAGTTGTCGAGCTTATGATCCAGAGATCGACCAACATTGACCCCGAATAAATTCAAGGGTCCGAGTCAGAATCGAGCTCAAGCCATGATCGAGAGTTCGAGTCAATACCGAAAAATGCGAGTCAATATCGAGCTCATAGACGAGAGTCGTTGCAATCCCATTGGAGGAGAGAATCTTGTCAGGAATTATGGGAAAGCTGATTTATTATGGGTCTCCCACTACGTATTTATTTATATCTAAAGTAAAATCCCTCTGCTATAAAGGGCATGGTTATCATTTCTGTAGAGGCAAGTTTTTGTTAACATTGTAATTCAAGCACCATATTCTCTTATAGTAAAGAGTTGTTCTTTCAAGCCTCTTAATTTGATTCCACTTGCTTAGTCCTAAAATTCATCTTCTTTACAACCTTGTCTATTTTGCATTGTTTGCAATCTATACTTGATATTTCTATTTATCCTTACAATTTGTATTAAGCTACATCACATATCCATAGAACTACGTACAAATTCAACTCTATCCATTTTTCGGATAAACAATTTGGCACGCACCGTGAGGCTAAGGATAACAGTGGTTATTTGATACGAATCTGCAAAAACACACTGTTGTGTTTTGCGCTTGTTTCCAAAAATATCTTGGATTTCGGATTAGCAACGACTAACTACCAATCAAATGACCACGCCAATCGACAACGAAGCTGGTCTTCAAGATGAGAACAATAACTTGACACCCAGTACCGAAAGACCACTTGTCTATGCCGTTGGAGCTCGAATCGGAGTGCCGATAGATATCAATTCGCATGTGGCCATTGAGGCGAACCTACATTCTGAACCAGAAAATAGCATTCATGGTGGCACTCGGTCTACCGCTCGAGATACCCATAACGTCAAAGAAAACGGCGTCAGCTTGCGTATGTTTTTCGAAATGTTGCAAGCTCAACAGGCAGCAATAGCTCAGTTGTAGAGCCAAACCCAGCTACAAAGCAGGCCGGAGCCCAATCCACCTTGAGAAATCACCCACAGAACGGAGCCAGCCATAGTGAAGTCAAATGAGCAAGAATCAGGGACTACTCCCGAAATTGCTAAATTGCTCGAAGAACTCACAAAGCGAGTCGAAGCCAACGATAAAAAAAGTAGAGACATATAACTCCAGGGTCGATCAGATCCCGGGAGCTCCACCAATGATAAAAGGGTTGGATTCAAAAACATTCGTGCAAAAACCTTTCCCCTCGAGCGCAGCCCCAAAACCAATCCCCAAAAAATTCTGTATGCCCGAAATTCTCAAATATAACGGAACGACCGATCCCAACGAGTACGACACTTCTTACACATGTGCCATCAAGGGCAATGATTTAGAAGACCATGAAATCGAATCTATGTTGTTAAACAAAATTCGGAGAGACCCTCTCGAAGGGAGCAATGATATAGTATCACAACCTACCACCAAATTCCATCGACTCATTCGCCATGTTAGCTGATTCGTTTCTGAAAGCACATGCCGGTGCCATAAAAGTCGCAACAAGGAAATCGGACCTCTTCAAGGTAAGACAAAAGGATAACGAGATGCTGAGGAAATTCATATCTCGTTTTCAAATGGAACGAATGGATCCGCCACTAGTCATAGATGTTTGGGCTGTTCAGGCTTTCACGCAAGGTTTGAACGAATGATGTTCGACGGCTTCACGTCGGTTAAACCATAACTTGATCGAATACCCAGCCATCACGTGGGCCGACGTGCACAATCGGTACCAGTCAAAAATTAGGTTCGAAGATGATCAATTGGGGTCTGAACCCGCGGTTCGAAGGGATATTAATCAAGAACAAGGTCCGATCAGGGATCGATACCGACCATACAACGGAAACCGCTGAGTCGGTGAATCGATACATAACCCTTAGCAAAATAACAAAAGAAGTGATCGAGGTCAAGGGTCCCGGGGGATGATGAACAGAAGTAGGTTCGATAGGCCTGCCGGATCTAAGGAAGCGCCTCGGTTATCAGAATATAACTTCAGTATTGATGCATCTGCCATCGTGTTGGCTATCGGACGCATCAAAGACACTAAATGGCCTTGACCCATGCAGACTGATCCTGCCTAGAGGAATCCCAATCAAATGTGCGAATATCAAGGCACTCATGGCCACAGAACAGAAGATTGCAGGCAACTAAGAGAGGAAGTAGCCCGGTTATTCAACAAAGGGAACCTTCGAGATTTTTAAGTGATAGGGCGAAGAACCATTTTAAAAACAGGGATTTCGGCAAGCAAAACGAATAAGAAGAACCACAGAACGTCATTCACATGATCATCGGCGGCGCCGATACCCCTCAGGTACCGGTGCTTAAACGCACTAAGACATTGATTGTGAGAGAAAAGCGATCTCGAACTCAAGATTACACACCTATAGGAACTTTGTCCTTCAATGATGAAGATGCAGAAGGAATCATACAACCTCATAACGATGCACTGGTAATATCCGTACTCATGAATAAATTTAAAGTTAAGCGTGTGTTGATTGATCCAGGTAGCTCGGCCAACATCATCAGATTGAAGGTCATAGAACAGCTCGGCTTACAGGACCAGATCGTACCCGCAACCCTGGTTCTAAACGGATTCAATATGGCATGTGAAACCACCAAAAGCGAGATAATTCTACCGATAAACGTGGCCAGAACCATCTAGGAAACGAAGTTCCACGTGATCGAGGGCGACATGAGATACAACACCCTTTTTGGAAGGCCATGGATCCACAATATGAGAGATGTACCTTCGACCCTACACCAGGTCCTTAAATTCCCAACATCGAGAGAAGTCAAAAAAGTGTACAGAGAACAACCAGCCGCAAGAGAAATGTTCGCCGTCGAGGAAGCGAAACTAATATCCTCGCCTTCGCCAGTAAAGGGATCGGGCTCAGAAGGGGAACGAGATACCAAATAGCAATCACAGACATCGAGTTTGACCCAACCAGATAACCAGAAGATCGAAGAAGATGATGATCAGAGGATCCCTCGATCCTTCTTGCTTCCCGATGATTCCAATGCTACCAAATCAACAATCGAGGAACTGGAGCAAGTCACACTAATCGAGCATTGGCCCGAACGGAAGGTATACCTAGGAACGGGGTTGATCCCCAAACTCAGGAAGAAACTTATTCAATTTCTTATCGATATCATTGATTGCTTTGCCTGGTCCCATTTAGATATAACAGGGATCCCACCATACATAATGACGCATCGTCTAAGCTTGGACCCTGGGTTTAGACCAGTGAAGCAAAAGAGAAGACACCAGTCTGAGGTAAAGCACGCATTCATAAAGGACGAGGTAACCAAACATCTCAAGATAGGGTCCATTCGGGAGGTGAAATATCCTGAATGGTTAGCCAATGTAGTTGTAGTGCCTAAAAAAGGGAACAAACTTAGAATGTGTGTGGATTATAAGGATTTGAACAAAGCATGCTCCAAAGATCGCATGATCGATGCCACGGCCGGCTACGAGATCCTCACTTTTCTCAATGCCTATTCCGGGTATAATCAATTCCAGATGAACCCGGAGGACCAGGAAAAGACTTCATTTGTCACCAAATATGAAACATATTGTTATAATGTGATGCCCTTCGGGCTAAAAATGTAAGAGCTACTTACCAACGCCTAGTAAATAAAATGTTCGAAGAACAAATAGGTAAATCAATGAAAGTTTATATTGATTACATGCTAGTTAAGTCCCTGCGTGCAGAGGACCATTTGACCCATTTGCGGGAAATGTTCGAGATTTTAAGGAAATACAACATGAAGCTCAACCCCAAAAAATGTGCTTTCGGGGTCGGTTCGGGCAAGTTCCTCGGCTTCATGGTGTCAAATCGGGGAATCGAGATTAACCCCGATAAAATCAAGGCCATCAAAGACATCACCATCGTGGACAACGTGAAAGCTGTACAGAGGCTAACAGGACAGATTGCAGTCTTAGGCCGATTCATTTCGATATCGTCAGATCGAAGTCACAAATTTTTCTCTCCACTCAAAAAGAAGAGCGATTTTGCTTGGACCCCGGAATGCCAACATGCGTTAAAGGAACTAAAACAATATCTATCGAGCCCACCACTACTTCATACTCCAAAAACAGACGAAAAACTTTGCTTGTACTTGGCAGTATCGAAAATCTCAGTAAGCGGTTTCCTAGTTCGAGAAGATCAAGGTACGCAATTTCCCGTTTATTATATAAGTCAGAGCTTAGGAGAAGCAGAAACTAGATATCCGCACCTAGAAAAACTGGCACTTGCACTGATAAGCGCCTCTAGAAAGTTAGGACCGTACTTTTAATGTCACCCCATATGCGTATTAACCAGTTAACCGCTCCGTAATATTTTGCACAAGACCGAACTATCAGGCTGATTGGCCAAATGGGCCGTCAAACTCAGTGGGTACGATATCGAATATCAACCCCGTACGACCATCAAGTCTCAAATTTTAGCAGACTTCATGGCCAATTTCATGCCAACCCTCGTACGCAAAGTCAAAAAAGAACTCCTGTTGAAATCGGGTACGTCATCGGGGGTATGGACCCTTTCTACGGACGGGGCTTCGAACGTGAAGGGGTCCGGGCTAGGAATAATTTTAAAGCCACCCACGGGTAACACTACTAGGAAATCTATCAAAACTACCAGGTTGACTAACAACGAGGCCGAGTATGAGGCCGTGATTGTAGGTCTCGAGCTAGCTAAAAGCTTGGGGGCAGAAGTCATTGAAGCCAAGTGTGACTCTTTGCTGGTGGTAAATCAATTAAACAAACCTTTGAAGTTCGAGAAGATAGAATGCAAAGGTATTTGGACAAACTGCAGGTCACTTTGCACCATTTCAAAGAATGGACTTTACAGCATATTCCACGAGAGCAAAACAATGAGTTCGATGCACTTGCAAATTTGGGGTCATTGGTCGAGGAAGGTGAGATAAGCTCGGGGACTGTCATTCAACTCTCGAGATCCGTGATCGAAGAAGGTCATGCGGAGATAAATTCTACAAGCTTAACCTAGGATTGGAGGAATAAGTATATTGATTACTTAAAGAACGGAAAGCTCCCATCGGACCCTAAAGATTCAAGGGCCCTACGAACCAAAGCTGCTCGATTCACGTTAGTTTCGGATGGAACGCTATACCGAAGGACATTCCAGGATATACCGATTACATCCTACATGAGATAAATGAGGGCACTTATGGGAATCACTCTGGTGCCGATTCATTAGTCCGAAAAATAATCAGGGAAGGGTATTATTGGATCGATATAGGCAAAGATGCAAAGGAGTTTGTTCTAAAATGTGACAAATGTCAAAGATTTGCACCAATGATCCATCGACCCGGAGAGCAACTTCACTCAGTCCTATCCCCATGGCCATTCATGAAATCGGGAATGGATATCGTCGGCCCTCTGCCATCGACCCCAGGTAAAGCAAAATTCATTTTATTTATGACTAACTATTTCTCTAAATGGGTTGAAGCACAGGCGTTCGAGAAAGTAAGAGAGAAAGAGGATATAGACTTTATCTGGGATCATATCGTATGTCGATTCGAGATACCTGCCGAAATAGTGTGTGACAATGGGAAATAATTTGTCGGCAGCAAAGTGACAAAATTCTTCGAAGACCACAAAATAAGAAGGATACTATCAACACCGTATCACCCCAGTGGGAACGGACAAGCTGAATCAACGAAAGAAACTATCATTCAAAACCTAAAGAAGAGGTTGAACGACGCTAAAGGAAAATAGAGAGAAATCCTACCCAAAGTCCTTTGGGCATATCGAACAACATCAAAATCTAGTACGGGGGCAACCCCGTTCTCCTTAGTATATGGCTCCGAAGCCTTGATACCAGTCGAAGTCGGCAAACCCAGTGCCAGATTTAGATATGCAATAGAAGAATCAAATAACGAGGCTATGAACACTAGCCTCAAATTATCGAACGAAAAACGAGAAGTTGCTCTCGTCCAATTGGCCGCCCAAAAGCAACGAATCGAAAGATATTATAATCGAAAAATCAAGCTTTGCCATTTTAAGCCCGGGGACTTAGTGCTAAGGAAAGTCACCCTCAATACCCAAAATCCAAACGAAGGAAAACTAGGACCGAACTGGGAAGGACCATGTCAGGTTCTCGAAAACGTTGGAAAGGGATCATACAAGCTCGGTATTATAAACGGCAAACAACTATCAAACAATTGGAATGTGTTGTATCTAAAACGATACTGCTACTAAGGTACGACCCTCCCATATTTGTTTACATTTCAAAACTAACCCCTGCAGAAGTCCGATCAAGAGCTAAGATGGATCCTTCAATACGAAGCCTTAGGTCTGAAAGCACGCGTTGCACTCTTTTTCCCTTAGACCGGTTTTATCCCAAATGGGTTTTTCGGCAAGGTTTTTAATGAGGAAACCATTGATCGTGCTAACTTAGAACAATTCAACAGTATCTGAGGCCTCTTTACAATTGACCTCGAATACTGGGGGGCATTACCCCTCAAACATATCAAGCTCGATGCAAGAAAGTTACTTCATAACAACAAGGTTTCGATAGGAAAACTTGTAAGAGCCAAATAGTCAAAACGAACCATGCTCATGTAGTTAGCCCGAGCCCTGACACAAAACATGAACACATGTATAATGACTTACAAACAAAACTTTCTTCTTCACCCAGATCTTATATCCAAGAAAAATTTCCTCTATTTCGAGATTTATTATGCAAACAGGCTTAAGGGCTGACCACTACCCCTTAAATCGGGGCTGCCAACCAAAAATCAACGAAGACCAAGGGCTACACCGACTCGAGTTTGAGCAAGCACTCACTCGACTACTAAGCCTACGCGCTACTCTTATCTTGAGTTCGAGAAATCACTCACTCTACCATTTAGCCTACCGGCTACATTACTTCGAGTTCAAAATCAATTACTCAACTATTCAGCCTACGGGCTACATTACTTCTAGTTCAAGCAAGCACTCACTCGACTATTATGCCTACGGGCTACATTATTTTGAGTTTGAATCATTCACTCGACTACTAAGCCTTTGGGCTACATTTATTTCGAGTTCGAGCAAGCACTCACTCAACTATTATGCCTACGGGCTACATTATTTCGAGTTCGAATCATTCACTCGACTACTAAGCTTACGGGCTACTTTTATTTCGAGTCCGAGCAAGCACTCACTCGACCATTATGCTTACGGGCTACATTATTTCAAGTTCGAATCATTCACTCGACTACTAAGCCTACGGGCTACTTTTATTTCGCGTTCGAGCAAGCACTCACTCGACCATTATGCCTACGGGCTATATTATTTCGAGTTCGAATCATTCACTCGACTACTAAGCCTACGGGCTACTTTTATTTCGAGTTCGAGCAAGAACTCACTCGACCATTACACCTACGGGCTACATTAGTTCAAGTTCGAATCATTCACTCGACTACTAAGCCTACGGGCTACTTTTATTTCGAGTTCGAGAAAGGACTCACTTGGCCATTACACCTACGGGCTACATTATTTTGAGTTCGAATCATTCACTCGACTACTAAGACTATGGGCTACTTATATTTCGAGTTCGAGCAAGCACTCACTCGACCATTACTCCTACGGGCTACATTTCTTCGACCATTATTTTTACATCACTTCAAATTTGAGTAAGCGCTTGCTCGGTTATGGAGGCTACGAAGTCCAAATTTGGTTAAGTTGTTTAAATCCTTGTGAAAATATTCATAAGGCGTGAATAAAGTCTTCACAAAACAGGAAACAAAACAGAAGCAAGTCGGCAAAAAAGGGAATATTTTTATATACAAAATTGTTTACATGATTGATTACAACGTAAAAGTTAAGGACTAAGCTTCCTGGTCATCCCCAGGAGCGGGCTCTTCTCTATCGGACTCCCCCCCATTCTCGGATCCGCTCTTACTCCCATCGTCATCATCATTGTCATCATCATCGTCATCGAAAACTAAGGCTTTAGCATCGGCTTCGAGTTCTTTGGCCCTTTTTATCTCTTCAGTGAGGTCGAAACCTCAAGCATGGATCACCTCGAGGGTCTCCCTCCGAGATCGGCACTTAGCAAGTTCAACAACCCAATTTGCTCGAGTATCAGCAGTCTCAGCTGCCTCTCTTGCTTGGACCTGGACAGCTTCAGCATCGGCCTGATAGACATCCACGAGTGCATCCGCATCGGCCTTTGCCTTTTCGGCATCAGATTCGGCCTTGGCAAGTATAGAGGCCAACCGAGCCTCGAGCTCCTCTATTCCTCTTGCTTGGACCGAGCTTTTCTCCTTTATTTTTTGAAGTTGGTTTTCGGCCGATGACAATTGGGCTCGAGCAGTTTCTTTCTCTGTAGCAAAGCGGTCCATTCCTTCTTTCCACTTCAAAGACTCTGCTTTTATCACATCAACTTCTTCATGGAGTTTTCCGATAATCTCAATTTTCTGCTGCAGCTGTGAGACCGAAAGATTAGCCACCATTCTGGTATCAAGCCCGTAGGCTTTTAAAAGCATTATTACCTGCTCGGATAGATTGATCTGATCTTGGTGAGCCCTGGACAACTTAGCTTGGAGGTCTTTTATTTCCTCTCTCCTTTGCCCCAAAAGGATCTTTAAGGAGTTCCTCTCCTCCATAACCCGTTGAATCTCGGCCTCATATCGACGTCGCTCGGTTCGGGACCGAGAACATGATTCTCGATGAACTGTCGTGGCTTGCAAAGAAAGAAGAAATGAAGTCAGAAAAGAAAAGCAAACTTAAAGGTAACGCCATATGATTTAAGGCCTACCTGATTCAAAGCCTGTTGCACTCCGTAAAAAATATCTGTTGCGTCACTTGTACCGGCAGTGTCTTCTACGTTGATGAACAAGTCACGAAAAGGATCCTCTCCATCATAAGGCCTATCTAATTCGAGAGCCCCAAAGCTTGGGCTTCCTGAATCGCCCCTGCGGAAAAAGCAGGGAAGGTTGGCGAGCCTTCGATTTCTACTGCCCCAAATAAGTTATCTGGGGCAATCTCTTCGGTTCGAAAAGATTCGGGAAGAGCCCCTTCAGACATATCCCCCATCCGTCAGCTTTAATGGGAAATATCTTCGATCTCCACCAAATCAGGGACTCTGTCCGAATCTCTCTCCGATATATCCTTAGTTCAAGGCGGAGCCTTATGAACCACTATCAATCCAGCTGCCTGTGGAGCATCAGTGGTTTTCTTTGTTCGAGATGCCAGAGCAGACCCATCATTCTCCTCTTCTTCCTCTTCTTCATCCCTCAGATGCAGAACTAACTCTACGGTCAAAGGAATGGTATTCTTGTTCGGCTTACGAGATGTCCTCTTCTTCGGTTTTTGATCTTCGAGGACAAAAGCTCTTTTCCTCTTATTATCTTTCACTGGCTTTGGGACAGAGGCCTAAGCCACTTCCTCGACAAACGAGGGCCTCAAAACCACATCCTTGCCCACACCTGCATACGAAAAATTTTATTGAAGTATGTGAAAAGCATCTTATTCGAATTATCAAAAGATACGAGAGAGGTGCTCACCGTGATTTTTGGCCTCCCATCGGCCCTTTGACAAGTCGCGCCATGAGCGCTCGGCATATGAGGAGGTCGAAACCAGATCACGTACCCAGCTCTTAAGATCGGGCACTGCGCCGGGCATCCAGGGAACCACTGCATCACAAAAGAGAAATATTGGTGAGAAAAGAAATGAAAGAACAAAATAATAGGAGATAACAGCAGAATTACACTTACGCTTCATGTTTCACTCCTCGGGAAAAGGCATCTTTTCGGTCGGGATCAGGTCCGAAGTCCTCACTCGAACAAATTGGCCCATCCAGCCTCGATCCTTATCCTCGTCTATACTCGAGAACAAAGCCTTGGTAGCTCGACATTGGAGTTTTATTAACCCTCCTCAAAAAAGGCGAGGACGGTATAATAGGACAAGATGATCGAGGGTGAAAGGCATCCCCTCAATTTTACTCACAAAATATCGGATCAAAATAACGATCCGCCAAAAGGAAGGATTTATCTGACCTAGGGTTATTAAGTATTTATGACAAAAATCTATGATAAAAAGGTCGAGGGGGCGTAATGTGAAAGGGTAAGTATACATGCTTAAAAGCCGTCTCACGTGAGTAGTAATATCCTCTTCAGGAGATGACACTACCACCTCTTTGATCTCCCAGTTACAATCTCTTTTTATCCGCTCGATGTGTTCCTCGGTTATTGAACAAATATATCTCGATACGGGTGCCGAATCTCGATACGGGGCTCGGACTTTTTGGGTTGAACAATGCACCAGAAAGTAAAGGAAAATGTTTTGGCGGAAGAGTGCATTTCTCCGGTCCACTATGCGACCGCAGAATCACTCTGCGGACCGCATAATGGCCACAAAGGCAGTTAATTGGGTCAGTTGGAAGCAATTATGCGGTCGACTATGCGACCGCATAACTTTTATGCGGTGTACTATGCGACCGCAGAACAGTTATGCGGACCGCATAGTTACCGTAGACTCAGGCATATTTTTGGTCATTTTGGACACCAATTATGTGACTGATATGCGGTCCGCATAACCATTATGCGGTCGCATATGAGACCGTAGAACCTGTTCCAGAGCTTCATTTTTGGGTTTTTAAAACCCGACCCTACTTCGTTAAATACACGTTTTGGGCCATTTTTGAGATATAATCTGACATTTTAGAGTGAGAGAGAGTTCCCTAGAGTGAGAAGGTATTCTTCAATAATTGTTCTTCAATTCTTGCTCATGTTTTGGAAGATTAAGTAGGCAAGCGCACTAGGTCTTCATCCTAGATGTAAGATTCTACACCCTAAACCCTAATTTCGAAATCATCTGCAAATGGGTAATTAGCAAGATAATTGTTGGGCATGAGAGTTGTTTATTTTACATGCATGTGATATCAAGGGGTGTAGGAAGATTGTTGAACTAAGCATGGTAAAGATTGGGTTGTGGGATGATGGAATCCTCCATAAAAGGACCTTGAAACCTTGTGCACACCTTTGATAAAATACTCAAATGAGCTAGAACCATGATCATCTTCCTAATTTTGATTCAATTTGTTATATTTCTAAAATAGATTGAAGTTGTTAAGAATTCCGGAATGTTTTAGAGTTTAAGGAAGCTCAAGTGAGGTATGTTGGCTAAACTCTTCTTTGAGAATTGGAATTCCCATTATCCTTGTAAGTTTCGAGATGTTGATTATAAATCGAGTATCCCAATAAGTTCTGTGATGAAGATATATGTTCAATCTGTGTTTCAAATGCTCTTATCATATTGCATTATAAATTGAGGATGTGTCCCAAACTATGGATTATGTATCCATAGTTTATAATTTCTAGTCGTGATTTATGTGAAAGTTATTATGCAAAGTTGTGTAGAGATTGTGATTGTGATACACCTCCACCCGCATAAATTGGGGTGAGGCAGCATGACCGCTTTGTGTGGGGATTATGGTATAGAGATTGTGACTGTGATACACCTCCACCCGCATATATATTGGGGTGAGGCGGCATGACCGCTTTGTGTAGGGATTATGGTATTGTGGGACTGCACCTCCACTCGCTTACATTGGGGTGAGGTGGTATGACCGCTTTGTGTATAGATTTGGTATTGTTGTGGCACCACCACCCGCATACATTGAGGTGAGGCGACATAGCCGCTTTGTATTGGTATTGTTATCGTTGATGTATTTCCACCCGCATACATTGGGGTGAGGCGGCATAGCCGCTTTATATAGGTTCTTGGTACTGTGGTTATACATCCACCCGCATATATTGGGGTGAGGTGGCAGGACCGCTTGATTAGAGTTGTGGTATTGTACGTACACCACCACCTGCATATATCGGGTGAGGCGGCGGGGCCACTTTGTGTGAAGATGGTTACAGAGGATCTCATTTTAAATCCAATAAATGTTATTAATAGCTCTTAATAAGCTTGCTTTGATTTAAACGGTTATCTATATAATTCTATTGTTGCACTGGTTCATCATGTTCATCTTGTATTTCGGAATTCTTAAATTGGTGTTTAGTTTTCATACTAGTACTATTTGACGGTACTAACATCCCTTTTTTCGGGGGCGCTGCATCTTTAAATAGATGCAGGTGGTTCAACAGCAGGAGATATTGATCAGTGATAGCAGTACACCTTCTCCCCAGCTGACTTGGTGAGCCCCACTTCATCCCGGGGTCATGTATCTTTTGTTCTTTGTGTATTCTGTTTGAGGTATAGCCGGGGCCTTGTTGCCGGCATTATCATTATACTCATCTTTATCTATAGAGGACTCCGTAGACATAGTGTGGGTTGTATAATGGTGCTGGGGAAGTCAAACTCGTGTGTCATGCTTGAATTACTATTTCCACTTCAGATTATGAAAAATGTGTTTGGAATTGAGACTTTAAAATAAAGTAACTGATGGTAAGAAATTGGTATTGCAGACATGATCACTTTATTTGCTGATTCACGAAAACATATATATTCTCACTATTCATGAATTATTTTGGGTAGAAGGAAATCTAAATAGACTTGCTCGATCGGGTTCACATGGTTAAGCGCCGGTTGCGTTCCTCGGTTTTGGGGCATAACAAACTTGGTATCAAAGCCTAAGGTTTTAAAGTATCCTAGGATGTCTCGGAGCCGTGTCTAGTAGAGTCCTTATTTTTGGTGTGTTGTCGACCACATCTATAATTAGGATGCTACATGGGCATTTAGGAATAATACCCTTCTTTCATGTTCTTGATTGTGCGATAAAGCTGGTTGTAAGATTGTTCCTCCTTTAACTCCTGCGTTGCTCTAATTTTCAGTACATGGCACCTAAGAAGAAGGCAAGAACTGGCCAAAGAGCCAATGTCACCCCAGGAGTGACAGTTGACCCTATAATTGATGATGCGGGTGAGCACCCGAGGAGTGAGAATATTCCTCCAGTTACTACACTGCCTGACTCAACTACAACTGATCAGACTGCACTGTCCCCACACCTACAGAAGGTGCAACGGTTCCTCCAACTGATATTCCAGTTCCACCTCCAGCTCCAGCTTCCGATTCTGGTGTGTCTGATATTGATATTAGGGGAGCCATACAAATGTTGACACATATAGTGGCTTCTCAGGCCGGAAGATCGAGTGTTGGGCCTACTTCTTCCAGTCATCCAGGGGAATCTGCTAGTTCCAGGGTGAACAAGTTTCTTCTGTTAGATCCTCCAGTGTTTACGGGTACTGATCCCGAGGAGGACCCCCAGAAATTCATTGATGAGATGCACAAAACCCTCCGGGTTATGCATGCTACAGAGACGGAGGGAGTAGAGTTGGCCTCCTACCGCCTGAAAGGGGTGGCCTATTCTTGGTTTGAGTTTTGGGAGGAATCCCGTGAGGAGGGAAGCCCTCCGGCAAGGTGGGGTGAGTTCACAGATGCCTTTATGGATCATTTCTTGCCTGCCAAAACTAAGGCAGCTCGTGCCGCTGAGTTTAAAAGCCTGAAGTAGGGTAGTATGAATGTGTGGGAGTACCATATGGAGTTTGCGCGCCTCTCTAAGTATGTTATTCACATGTTGCCCACTATAGAGGCTAGAGTGCGCCGGTTTGTACAGGGCCTTAGCTCATTGGTTATCAATGAGGCCTCTACAGCTGCTTTGAATTCTGATATGAACTACGGTTAGATAGTGGCATTTGCTCAAGCCACAGAGACCCGCAAATTGAAGAATAGAATGGAGCGTCAGAGTAGCAGCAAGGCCCGGTCCGCGGGCAACTTTGGTGGTTCTTCCGGTGGTAGTGGGGGTAGGTCGGCATTCAAGGGAGCGTCATCAGGACCATCCCAATCATTCGCCCAGTCTTCGATGGGTGCACAGTTATCTAGACCCAGTTAGGGCAACAGGGGAACCCACCAGCATGGTCGACCCGACAGAAGGTTTCAGCAGCGGAGGCTTCCATGCCCTAAGTGTGGGAGGATGCACTTTGGGTCATGTTTCATGAACCTACCAGTATGCTATGGGTGTGGTTTGAGGGGTCACATTCAGAGATATTGCTGCTCGTCCCGCCGAAATAGGGGTAGAGGTGCGGCACAACCAGCTAATTCTGCAGCTACTACAACCATAACACCTCCAGCTCGAGGCACCCCAGCACCCGCAAGGCGTGGTGCAGCTAGGGGTGGTGCACAGAATTCGGGAGGACCCAGCAGATTTTATGCTATGCAGAGACGTCGGGAATTAGAGGCTTCTCCATATGTTGTCACATGTATATTGACTGTCCAATCTCATGATGTATATGCTCTTATTGATCCCGGTTCCACTTTGTCATATGTCACTCCTTATGTTGCTATGGAATTTGGGATAGAACCAGAATAGCTTCATAAGCCGTTCTCTGTATCTACTCCGGTTGGTAAGTCTATTTTGGCCGCACGGGTTTATAGGGATTGTGTTATCACGTTGCGTGGTCGGGGCACCGTGGCCAATCTTGTTAAATTAAGAATGGTCAATTTTGACATGATAATAGGGATGGATTGGCTTTATTCTTGTTTTGCCAAGCTAGATTGCCGAACCAGAACTGTTAGGTTTGAATTTCCAAATGAGCCGGTTATTGAGTGGAAGGGTGATGATGTAGTGCCAAAGGATAGGTTTATTTCTTACCTTAAGGCCACGAAGATGACCAACAAGGGATGTATTTACCATTTGGTCCGGGTTACGGACACCGATGCTGAGGCACCTACACTTGAGTCTGTGCCTGTTGTGAATGCATTTCCGGGAGTCTTTCCGGATGAACTCCCTGGAATCCCACCAGACAGGGAAATTGATTTTCGGATTGATGTGATGCCAGACATGCATCCTATATCTATTCCACCCTATAGAATGGCACCAGCAGAATTGAAGGAGCTAAAGGAACAATTGAGAGATTTCTTAGAAAAGGGTTTTATCCGGCCAAGTATGTCACCTTGGGGCGCACCGGTCCTTTTTGTAAGAAAGAAAGATGGGTCACTGAGAATGTGTATTGACTATCGACAACTTAATAAGGTCACAATCAAGAATAAGTACCCACTGCCAAGGATAGATAATTTATTTGATCAATTGCAAGGTGCCAGGTACTTCTCCAAGATTGATTTAAGATTCGGGTATCACCAATTGAAGATCAGGGAGAAGGATATTCCGAAAATAGCTTTTAGAACCCGGTATGGGCATTTTGAATTTCTGGTCATGTCTTTTGGGCTAACAAATGCCCCGGCAGCCTTCATGGATCTTATGAATCGTGTTTTCAAGCCATTCCTCGATTCTTTTGTGATAGTGTTTATTGACGATATTCTTATATATTCACGCCATCGAGAGGACCATGCCGGTCACCTCAGGGCAGTGTTGCAGACTCTGTATCAACACCAGTTGTATGCAAAATTTTTGAAATGCAAATTTTGGCTCGAGTCTGTCACATTCTTGGGTTATGATGTCTCTAGTGAGGGGATTAAGGTTGATCCTCAGAAAATTGTGGTTGTGAAGAATTGGCCGAGGCCTACAACTCCAACAAAGATTCGTAGTTTCTTAGGCATAGCTGGATATTACAGAAAGTTTGTGAAGGGGTTTTCTACTCTTGCCTCTCCATTGACTAAATTAACGCAGAAAGCAATTAAGTTCCAATGGTCAGATGCTTGTGAAACAAGTTTCCAGGAATTGAAAGCAAGATTGACTACGGCGCCGGTGTTGACTCTACCAGAGGGTATAGATGGATTTGTAGTATATTGTGATGCTTCAAGAATCGGGCTTGGGTGTATATTAATGCAACATGGGAAGGTGATAACTTATGCTTCTAGGCAACTAAAGAATCATGAAAATAACTATCTAACACATGATTTAGAACTTGCGGCAGTGGTATTTGCATTGAAAATTTGGCGTCATTATTTATATGGGGTCCATGTTGATATATTCACGGACCATAAGAGCCTTCAATATATTTTCAAGCAGAAGGAATTGAATCTGAGGCAGAGAAGATGGCTTGAGTTACTCAAAGACTACGACATTGATATTCTATATCATCCGGGAAAGGCCAATGTTGTGGCTAATGCTCTAAGCCGGAAATCTATGGGTAGTTTGGCTCACTTGGAGGCATATCAGAGGCCATTAGCCAAGGAAGTTCACCGATTGGCTAGTTTGGGAGTTCATCTTGCGAACTCTAGTGAAGGAAGGGTAATTGTGCAAAATAGGGCTGAATCATCGCTTGTTGTGGAAGTCAAAGAGAAGCAATACAATGATCCATTGTTGGTGCAGTTGAAAGAGGGGATTCATAAACATAAGACTATGGCCTTTTCTCTTGGCATGGATGACGGTACACTAAATTACCAAGGGCGACTCTGTGTTCCAAATGTGGATTGTCTCCGGAAAAGAATTATGACTGAAGCTCACACTTCTAGGTATTCCGTGCACCCAGGTTCTACGAAAATGTATTATGATCTTAAGGAAGTCTATTGGTGGAATGATATGAAGAGGTATGTGGCAGATTTTGTGGCAAGATGTCCAAATTGTCAGCAAGTGAAGGCCGAACACCAAATGCCCGGTGGGTTGGCAAAGAACATAGAAATTAAAATGTGGAAGTGAGAAATGATTAATATGGACTTTGTGGTAGGATTACCGCGCACTCCGCGCAAGTATGACTCAATGTGGGTGATTGTGGATCGACTCACGAAATCAGCACACTTTTTGCCGGTTAAGTCTACCTACACAGTGGAGCAGTATACTCAGTTGTATATCAAAGAAATAGTCAGGTTGCATGGCACCCCAGTTTCCATCATTTCTGATCGGGCGGCACAATTCACTGCTAATTTTTGGAAGACATTTCAGCAAGGTTTGGGTACTCAGGTGAATCTTAGTACAACCATTCCCCCACAGACTGGCGGACAAGCAGAGCGGACTATTCAGACGCTTGAGGATATGTTGCGCGCTTGTGTTATAGACTTCAAAGGTATCTGGGATGATCATTTACCACTCATAGAATTTACGTATAACAATAGCTATCATGCTAGCATTCAAATGGCACCGTTTGAGGCATTATATGGTAGGAGATGTAGATCTCTCATTGGGTGGTTCGAAATTGGGGAAGCAGATTTGATAGGGCCAGACATTGTGCATCAGGCTATGGAAAAAGTTAAAATCATTAAGGAGCGGTTGAAGACTGCTCAGAGTCATCAGAAATCCTATTCGGATGTTCGTCGTAGAGATTTGGAGTTCCAAGAAGATGATTTGGTATTCTTGAAAGTTTCCCCCATGAAGGGTGTAGTGCGATTTGGTAAGAAAAGGAAATTGAGTCCGAGGTATGTCGGACCGTACTAAATCATTCAGAGGATCGGTGAGGTGGCATACAAGCTTGAACTACTACCTGAGATGTCATTAGTACACCCGGTGTTTCATGTGTCTATGTTGAAGAAAGTAGTCGGAGATCTGACACTCATTGTTCCGGTTGAGACTATTGAGGTAAATGAGAAATTGACTTACGAAGAGATTCCTGTTTCTATTATTGATCGGCAAGTCCGAAAATTGAGAAATAAAGAAATTGCCTCCGTGAAAGTGTTGTGGCAAAACCAACAGGTTGAAGAGGCTACTTGGGAGGCTGAGGAAGAAATGATGAAAAAGTATCCTTATTTGTTTGAATGATCATGATGAAGAAAAAGTATCCTTATTTGTTTGAATGACCATGTATTTATAAAGTTGTGATCTAGGAAAATTATAAGACTTACTTTTTATGAATTTTATATCATTTGAACAATTGGCATTAAGGGTGTTCCTTTCTGGAAATATATTACTGATGAAGCCACAGTTGATGTTGTTTTGTATTATGTTATGTCATGGAAATATGTATATGTTGTTAGGATGTGTTTCTGGGGCTCTCTGACAGGTAGATAAGCCTAATTATAAAGGAAACTCTGACGAAATTTTTGAAAATTTAGGGAGTTAGTCAAATTTGGGGTTGCTGGTGTGGTATGAAAAACTGAGTTGTATAAGATGCTAATAACAAATTTTACCCTCATTCGAGGACGAATGATCCTAAGTGGGGGATAATGTAAGGCCCCGTATAATTTTGCAAAAGAAAATAATGTTTCGTGGTGCCGAATTAGTTTTACGTGTTGAGTATTATAGCGGCTCGGAATTTTTGGGTTGAACAATGCACCGGAAAATAAAGGAAATTTTTTGGTGGAAGAGTGTATTTCTGCGGTCCACTATGCGACCGTAGAATCACTCTGCGGACCGCATAATGGCCGCAGAGTGAGGCACTTAATTGGGTCAGTTGGAAGCAATTAAGCGGTCGACTATGCGACCGCATAACTTTTATGCGGTGTACTATGTGACCGCATAGTGACCGCAGACTCAGGCAGATGTTTGGTCATTTTGGACACCAATTATGTGACCGATATGCGGTCGAATATGCGACCGCAGAACCTGTTCCGGAGCTTCATTTTTGGGTTTTTAAAACCCGACCCTACTTAGTTAAATACACGTTTTGGGCCATTTTTGAGATATAATCTGACATTTTAGAGTGAGAGTGTCCTAGAGTGAGAAGGTATCCTTCAATAATTGTTCTTCAATTCTTGCTCAAGTTTTGGAAGATTAAGTATGCAATCTCACTAGATCTTCATCCTAGAGGTAAGATTCTACACCCTAAACCCTAATTTCGAAATCATCTGAAAATGGGTAATTAGCAAGATAATTGTTGGGCATGAGAGTTGTTTATTTTACATGCATGTGATATCAAGGGGTATAGGAAGATTGTTGAACTAAGCATGGTAAAGATTGGGTTATGGGATGATGGAATCCTCCATAAAAGGACCTTGAAACCATGTGCACGCTTAGTGTTTGATAAAATACTCAAATGAGCTAGAACCATGATCATCTTCCTAATTTTGATTCAATTTGTTATATTTCTAAAATAGATTAAAGTTGCTAAGAATTCCGGAATGTTTTAGAGTTTAAAGAAGCTCAATTGAGACATGTTGGCTAAATGCTTCTTTAAGAATTGGAATTTCCAATATCCTTGTAAGTTCCGAGATGTTGATTATAAATGGAGTTTTCCGATAAGTTTTGTGATGAAGATATATGTTCAATTCGTATTTCAAATGCTCTTATCATATTGCATTATAAATTGAGGATGTGTCCCAAACTATAGATTATGTATCCACATATTATAATTTCTAGTCGTGATTTATGTGAAAGTTATTATGCAAAGTTGTGTAGAGATTGTGATTGTGATACACCTCCACCCGCATAAATTGGGGTGAGGCGGCATGACCGCTTTGTGTGGGGATTATGGTATAGAGATTGTGACTGTGATACACCTCCACCCGCATATATATTGGGGTGAGGTGGCATGACCCCTTTGTGTAGGGATTATGGTTTTGTGGGACTGCACCTCCACCCGCTTACATTGGGGTGAGGCGGTACGACCACTTTGTGTATAGTTTTGGTATTGTTGTGGCACCACCACCCGCATACATTGGGGTGAGGCGGCATAGCCGCTTTGTGTTGGTATTGGTATCGTTGATGCATTTCCACCCGCATACATTGGGGTGAGGTGGCATAGCGGTTTTGTGTAGGTTCTTATTGGGGTGAGGCGGCAGGATCGCTTGATTAGAGTTGTGGTGTTGTACGTACACCTCCACCTGCACACATCGGGTGAGGCGGCGAGGCCGCTTTGTGTGAAGATGGTTACAAAGGATCTCATCTTAAATCCAATAAATGTTATTGATAGCTCTTAATAAGCTTGCTATGGTTTAAACGGTTATCTATATTATTCTATTGGTGCACTGGTTATCATATTCATCTTGTATTTCTGAATTATTAAATTGGTGTTTAGTTTTCATACTAGTACTATTCGATAGTACTAACGTCCCTTTTTTAGGCGGCGCTGCATCTTTAAATGGATGCAGGTGGTTCAACATCAGGAGATATTGATCAGTGATAGCAGTACACCTTCTTCCCAGCTGACTTGGTAGGCCCCACTTCATACCGAGGTCATGCATCTTTTGTTCTTTGTGTATTCTGTTTGAGGTATAGTCGGGGCCTTGTTGCCGACATTATTATTATACTCATCTTTATCTATAGAGGCTCCGTAGACAAAGTGTGGGTTGTATAATGGTGCTGGGGAAGTCAAACTCGTGTGTTGTGCTTGAATTACTATTTCCACTTCAGATAATGAAAATTGTGTTTGGAATTGAGACTTTAAAATAAAGTAACTGATGGTAAGAAATTGGTATTGCAGACATTATCACTTTATTTTCTGATTAACGAAAACATATATATTCTCACTATTCATGAATGAGCTTGGGTCGAAGGAAATTTAAATAGGCTTGCTCGACCGGGTTCACATGGTTAAGCGCCGGTTGCATTCCTCGGTTTTGGGGCGTAACAAATTTGGTATCAAAGCCTAAGGTTTTAAAGTATCCTAGGATGTCTCGGAGCCGTGTCTAGTAGAGTCCTTATTTTCGGTGTGTTGTCAACCACATCTATAATTAGGATGCTACATGGGCATTTAGGAATAATACCCTTCTTTCGTGTTCTTGATCATGCGATAAAGCTGGTTGTAAGATTGTTCCTCTTTTAACTCCTGCGTTGCTCTAATTTACAGTACATGGCACCTAAGAAGAAGGCAAGAAATGGCCAAAGAGCCAATGTCACCCCATGAGTGACAGTTGACCCTATAATTGATGATGCGGGTGAGCACCCGAGGAGTGAGAATATTCCTCCAGTTACTACACATCCTGACTCTACTACAACTGATCAGACTGCAGATGTCCCTACACTTACAGAAGGTGCAGTGGTTCCTCCAACTGATATTCCAGTTCCACCTCCAGCTCCAGCTTCCGATTCTGGTGTGTCTGATATTGATATTAGGGGAGCCATACAAATGTTGACACATACAGTGGCTTCTCAGGCCGGAAGATCGAGTGTTGGGCCTACTTCTTCCAGTCATCCAGGGGAATCTGCTAGTTCCAGGGTGAACAAGTTTTTTCAGTTAGATCCTCCAGTGTTTACGGGTACTGATCCCGAGGAGGACCCCCAGATATTCATTGATGAGATGCACAAAACCCTCCAGGTTAAGCATGCTACAGAGACGGAGGGAGTAGAGTTGGCCTCCTACCGCCTGAAAGGGGTGGCCTATTCTTGGTTTGAGTTATGGGAGGAAGCCCTCCGGCAAGGTGGGGTTAGTTCACAGATGCCTTTATGGATCATTTCTTGCCTGCCGAAACTAAGGCAGCTCGTGCCGCTGAGTTTAAAAGCCTGAAGTAGGGTAGTATGAATGTGTGGGAGTACCATATGGAGTTTGCGCGCCTCTCCAAGTATGTTATTCACATGTTGCCCACTATAGAGGCTAGAGTGCGTCGGTTTGTACAGGGCCTTAGCTCATTGGTTATCAATGAGGCCTCTACAGCTGCTTTGAATTCCGACATGAACTATGGTAAGATAGTGGCATTTTCTCAAGCCACAGACACCCGCAAATTGAAGAATAGAATGGAGCATCAGAGTAGCAGCAAGGCCCGGTACGCGGGCAACTTTGGTGGTTCTTCCAGTGGTAGTGTTGGTAGGTCGGTGTTCAAGGGAGCATCATCAGGACCATCCCAATCATTCGCCCAGTCTTCGATGGGTGCACAGTCATCTGGACCCAGTCAGGGCAACAGGGGAACCCACCAGCATGGTCGACCCGACAGAAGGTTTCAGCAGCGGAGGCTTCCATGCCCTAAGTGTGGGAGGATGCACTATGGGTCTTGTTTCATGGACCTACCAGTATGCTATGGGTGTGGTTTGAGGGGTCACATTCAGAGATATTGCCACTCGTCCCGCCGAAATAGGGGTAGAGGTGCGGCGCAACCAGCTAATTCTACAGCGACTACATCCATAACACCTCCAACTCGAGGCACCCCAGCACCCACAAGGCGTGGTGCAGCTAGGGGTGGTGCACAGAATTCGGGAGGACCCAGCATATTTTATGCTATGCAGAGACGTCGGTAATTAGAGGCTTCTCCATATGTTATCACAGGTATATTGACTGTCCAATCTCATGATGTATATGCTCTTATTGATCCCGGTTCCACTTTGTCACATGTCACTCCTTATATTGCAATGGAATTTGGGATAGAACCAGAACATCTTCATAAGCCGTTCTCTGTATCTACTCCGGTTGGTAAGTCTATTTTGACCGCACGAGTTTATAGGGATTGTGTTATCACGTTGCATGGTCGGGGCACCGTGGCCGATCTTATTGAATTAAGAATGGTCAATTTTGACGTGATAATGGGGATGGATTGGCTTTATTCTTGTTTTGCCAAGCTTGATTGCCGAACCAGAACTGTTAGGTTTGAATTTGCAAATGAGCCAGTTATTGAGTGGATGGGTGATGATGTAGTGCGAAAGGGTAGGTTCATTTCTTACCTTTAGGCAACGAAGATGATCAACAAGGGATGTATTTACCATTTGGGCCGGGTTACGGACACCGATGCTGAGGCACCTACACTTGAGTCTGTGCCTGTTGTGAATGCATTTCCGGGAGTCTTTTCGGATGAACTCCCTGGGATCCGACCAGACATGGAGATTTAGGTTGAGATTGATGTGATTCCAGACACGCATCCTATATCTATTCCACCCTACAGAATGGCACCGGTATAATTGAAGGAGCTAAAGGAACAATTGAGAGATTTGTTAGAAAAGGGTTTTATCCGGCCAAGTGTGTCGCCTTGGGGCGCACCGGTCCTTTTTGTTAGAAAGAAAGATGGGTCACTAAGAATGTGTATTGACTATCGATAACTTAATAAGGTCACAATCAAGAATAAGTACCCACTGCCAAGGATAGATTATATGTTTGATCAATTGCAAGGTGCCAGGTACTTCTCCAAGATTGATTTAAGATCCGGGTATCACCAATTGAAGATCAGGGAGCGGGATATTCCGAAAACAGCTTTTAGAACCCAGTATGGGCATTTTGAATTTCTGGTGATGTGTTTTGGGCTAACAAATGCCCCGGCAGCCTTCATGGATCTTATGAATCGTGTTTTCAAGCCATTCCTCGATTCTTTTGTGATAGTGTTTATTGACGATATTCTTGTATATTCACGCCATCGAGAGGACCATGCCGGTCACCTCAGGGCAGTGTTGCAGACTCTGTATCAACACCAGTTGTATGCAAAATTTTTGAAATGCGAATTTTGGCTCGAGTCTGTCACATTCTTGGGTCATGTTGTCTCTAGTGAGGGGATTAAGGTTGATCCTCAGAAAATTGCGGCTGTGAAGAATTGGCCGAGGCCTACAACTCCAACAGAGATTCACAGTTTCTTAGGCTTAGCTGGATATTTCAGAAAGTTTGTGGAGGGGCTTTCTACTCTTGCCTCTCCATTGACTAAATTGACGCAGAAGGCAATTAAGTTCCAATGGTCAGATGCTTGTGAAAAGAGTTTTCAGGAATTGAAAGCAAGATTGACTATGGCGTTGGTGTTGACTCTACCAGAGGGTATAGATGGATTTGTGGTATATTGTGATGCTTCAAAAATCGGGCTTGGGTGTATATTAATGCAACATGGGAAGGTGATAACATATGCTTCTATGCAACTAAAGAATTATGAAAAGAACTATCCAACACATGATTTAGAAATTGCGGTAATGGTAATTCCATTGAAAATTTGGCATCATTATTTATATGGGGTCCATGTTGATATATTCACGAACCATAAGATCCTTCAATATATTTTCAAGTAGAAGGAACTGAACCTGAGGCAGAGAAGATGGCTTGAGTTACTCAAGGACTACGACATTGATATTCTATATCATTCAGGAAAGGCCAATGTTGTGGCTGATGCTCTTAGCCGAAAATCTATGGGTAGTTTGGCTCATTTGGAGGCATATCAGAGGCCATTAGCCAAGGAAGTTCACCGATTGGCTAGTTTGGGAGTTCATCTTGCGAACTCTAGTGAAGGAGGGGTAATTATGCAAAATAGGGCTGAATCATCACTTGTAGTGGAAGTCAATAAGAAACAATACAATGATCCATTGTTGGTGCAATTGAAAGAGGGGATTCATAAACATAAGACCATGGCCTTTTCTCTTGGCATGGATGATGGTACACTAAAGTACCAAGGGCGACTCTGTGTTCCAAATATGGATTGTCTCCGGGAAAGAATTATGACTGAAGCTCACACTTATAGGTATTCCGTGCACCCAGGTTCTATTAAAAATGTATCATGATCTTAAGTAAGTCTATTGGTAGAATGATATGAAGAGGAATGTGGCGGATTTTGTGGCAAGATGTCCAAACTGTCAGCAAGTGAAGGCCGAACACCAAAGGCCCGGTGGTTGGCAAAGAACATAGAAATTAAAATGTGGAAGTGGGAAATGATTAATATGGACTTTGTGGTAGGATTACCGCGCACTCCGCGCAAGTATGACTCAATTTGGGTAATTGTGGATCGACTCACGAAATCAGCATACTTTTTGCCGGTTAAGTCTACCTACACAGTGGAGCAGTATAGTCAGTTGTATATCAAAGAAATAGTCAGGCTGCATGGAACCCCAGTTTCCATCATTTCTGAACGGGGGCACAATTCACTGCTAATTTTTGGAAGACATTTCAGCAAGATTTGGATACTCAGGTGAATCTTAGTACAGCCTTTCCCCCGCAGACTGGCGGACAGGCAGAGCGGACTATTCAGATGCTTGAGGATATGTTGCGCGCTTGTGTTATAGACTTCAAAGGTATCTGGGATGATCATTTACCACTCATAGAATTTACATATAACAATAGCTATCATGCTAGCATTTAAATGGCACCGTTCGAGGCATTATATGGTAGGAGATGTAGATCTCTCATTGGGTGGTTTAAAATTGGGGAAGCAGATTTGATAGGACCAAACCTTGTGCATCAGGCTATGGAAAAAGTTAAAATCATTAAGGAGCGGTTGAAGACTGCTCAGAGTCATCAGAAATCCTATTCGGATGTTCGTCGTAGAGATTTGGAGTTCCAAGAAGATGATTTGGTATTCTAGAAAGTTTCCCCCATGAAGGGTGTAGTGCGATTTGGTAAGAAAAGGAAATTGAGTCCGAGGTATGTTAGACCGTGCAAAATCATTCAGAGGATCGGTGAGGTGGCATACAAGCTTGAACTACTACCTGAGATGTCATTAGTACACCCGGTGTTTCTTGTGTCTATGTGGAAGAAAGTAGTCAGAGATCCGACACTCATTGTTCCGGTTGAGACTATTGAGGTAAATGAGAAATTGACTTACGAAGAGATTCCCGTTTCTATTATTGATCGACAAGTCCGAAAATTGAGAAATAAAGAAATTACCTCCGTGAAAGTGTTGTGGCGAAACCAACAGGTTGAAGAGGCTACTTGGGAGGCTGAGGAAGAAATGAAGAAAGAGTACCCTTATGAAGAAAAAGTATCCTTATTTGTTTGAATGACCATGTATTTATAAAGTTGTGATCTAGGAAAAAAAATTATAAGACTTACTTTTTATGAATTTTGTATCATTTGAACAATTGGCGTTAAGGGTGTTCCTTTCTGGAAATATATTGCTTATGAGGCCACAGTTGGTGTTGTTTTGTATTATGTTATGTCGTTGGAATATTTATATGTTGTTAGGATGTGTTTCTGGGGCTCTCTGACAGGTAGATAAGCCTAATTATAAAGGAAACTCGGTTGTATAAGATGCTAATAACAGATTTGGGGTTACTAGTGTGGTATGAAAAACTGAGTTGTATAAGATGCTAATAACAGATTTTGACCCTCATTCGAGGACGAATGATCCTATGTGGGGGATAATGTAAGGCCCCGTATAATTTTGCAAAAGAAAATAATGTTTCGTGGTGCCGAATTGGTTTTACGTGTTGAGTATTATAGCGGCTCAGACTTTTTGCGTCGAACAATGCATAGGAAAGTAAAGGAAATTTTTTGGCGAAAGAGTGTATTTCTGCGATCCACTATGCGACCGCAGAATCATTCTGCGGACCGCATAATGGCCGCAGAGTGAGGCAGTTAATTGGGTTAGTTGAAAGCAATTATGCGGTCGACTATGCGATCGCCTAACTTTTATGCGGTGTACTATACGACCCTAGAATAGTTATGCGGACCGCATAGTGACGGTAGACTCAGGCAGATTTTTGGTCATTTTGGACACAAATTATGTGACCGATATGCGGTCGCATATGCGACCGCAGAACCTTTTCCGGAGCTTCATTTTTGGGTTTTTAAAACCCGACCCTACTTTGTTAAATACACGTTTTGGGCCATTTTTTAGATATAATCTGACATTTTAGAGTGAGAGAGAGTGCCCTAGAGTGAGAAGGTGTTCTTCAATAATTGTTCTTCAATTCTTGCTCAAGTTTTGGAAGATTAAGAAGGCAAGCTCACTAGGTCTTCATCCTAGAGGTAAGATTCTACACCCTAAACCCTAATTTCGAAATCATCTGAAAATGGGTAATTAGCAAGATAATTTTTGGGCATGAGAGTTGATTATTTTACATGCATGTGATATCAAGGGGTGTAGGAAGATTTTTGAACTAAGCATGGTAAAGATTGGGTTGTGGGATGATGGAATCCTCCATAAAAAGACCTTGAAACCTTGTGCACACCTAGTGTTTGATAAAATACTCAAATGAGCTAGAACCATGATCATCTTCCTAATTTTGATTCAATTTGTTATATTTCTAAAATAGATTGAAGTTGCTAAGAATTCCGGAACATTTTAGAGTTTAAGGAAGCTCAATTGAGACATGTTGGCTAAATGCTTCTTTAAGAATTGGAATTTCCAATATCCTTGTAAGTTCCGAGATGTTGATTATAAATGGAGTTTTCCGATAAGTTTTGTGATGAAGATATATGTTCAATTCGTATTTCAAATGCTCTTATCATATTGCATTATAAATTGAGGATGTGTCCCAAACTATAGATTATGTATCCACATATTATAATTTCTAGTCGTGATTTATGTGAAAGTTATTATGCAAAGTTGTGTAGAGATTGTGATTGTGATACACCTCTACTTGCATACATTGGGGTGAGGAGGCATGACCGCTTTGTGGGGGGATTAAGGTATAGAGATTGTGACTGTGATACACCTCCACCCACATATATATTGGGGTGAGGCGGCATGACCGCTTTGTGTAGGGATTATGGTATTATAGGACTACACCTCCACCCGCTTACATTGGGGTGAGGCGGTACCACCACTTTTTGTATAGATTTGGTATTGATGTGGAACCACCACCCGCATACATTGGGGTGAGGCGGCATAGCCGCTTTGTGCTGGTATTGGTATCGTTGATGCATTTCCACTCGCATACATTGGGGTGAGGTGGTAGGACCGCTTGATTAGAGTTGTGGTATTGTACGTACACCTCCACCTGCATAAATCGGGTGAGGCGGCGGGGCCGCTTTGTGTGAAGATGGTTACAGAGGATCTCATCTTAAATCCAATAAATATTATTGATATCTCTTAATAAGCTTGCTCTGGTTTAAACGGATATCTATATTATTCTATTGTTGTACTGGTTCATCATATTCATCTTGTATTTCTGAATTCTTAAATTGGTGTTTAGTTTTCATACTAGTACTATTCGACAGTACTAACGTCCCTTTTTCGGGGGCGCTGCATCTTTAAATGGATGCAGGTGGTTCAACAGCAGGAGATATTGATCAGTGATAGCAGTACACCTTCTTCCCAGCTGACTTGGTGAGCCCCACTTCATCTCGGGATCATGCGTCTTTTGTTCTTTGTGTATTCTTTTTGAGGTATAGCTGGGGCCTTATTGCCGGCATTATCATTGTACTCATCTTTATCTATAGAGGCTCTGTAGATATAGTGTGGGTTGTATAATGGTGCTAGGGAAGTCAAACTCGTGTGTTGTGCTTGAATTACTATTTCCACTTCAGATTATGAAAAATGTGTTTGGAATTGAGACTTTAAAATAAAGTAACTGATGGTAAGAAATTGGTATTGCAGACATGATCACTTTATTTGCAGATTAACGAAAATATATATATTCTCACTATTCATGAATGAGTTTGGGTAGAAGGATATCTATATAGGCTTGCTCGGCCGGGTTCACATGGTTGAGCGCCGGTTGCGTTCCTCAGTTTTGGGGCGTGACACTCATATATTTCTAGATATTTTTTTAAAGAAAATTCTATATAAAGTCTTAAAATTATATATAAAAATTATATATTTATATTTCAGTTTGATTCGAATTTTTTTTACTCAATACGAAATCCAATCAAATCAAATATTTAGTTTGACTTTTCGGTTTGATGCAGTTTTGCGATTCGAGTTTAACGCCCCAATTGATAGGTCCACGTGTGGGGAAGTGTTAATAGTCCCACATCATTTGCTGGGCGGACAATTGTACTCTTTATATGGCCTACAATCCTCACCTCAGAACTATATATCATCAACTTAGGAAATTAACAAACAGATCTTAACTTAAATTTTTAAGCCCTCTTTCTTTCTTTTTTCTTTTTTTTCTTTTTTTGTATTTTTGTTTTAGTGTAGTTTGGTACAAATAGAATAGAACTCTACCTACCACCAAACAGAAATATGTGACATACTCGTGAATTTCTATTTTTTGGAAAAAGAGGGGGAATGAAGGAACAACCATCAGATAATAATACGTGGTTGCCAAAGAAAATCTGGTACTAATGTAATCAGTGATGTGCAAGAGGCCAACTCATCAGACATATTTTTGTTCTATTTTTCTACCATAGATTTTTTGAAAAAGGTCCAAAAATGCCCTCAGACTATTGGAAATAGCCCAATTATACCCTCCGTTTAATTTTGGTACTAAAAATATCCTTGCCGTCACTTTTTGGGACCATAAATGCCTCAGAACTAACAGATGGTCACATGTATATCCTACGTGTAATAAAATACCTGACAACTCACTAACTCATATAATTTTATCCATTAACCTAAATGGTAACCCGCGACCCCATCATCTAATTAAAGGGGCAAAGCGATTTTGCCCCTCATTTCTCACTACCCTTCTAAAGGTGTCTTAGAGAGACGATTTCAGAGGGGGGGTTTCATAGGAATAACAAGACAAATTGAAGATTATTTACCCCAGATCTTCCATACTCACCCCTAGGCTCAGTTGGAAAGGTAAAGAAGTGGTCACTGGCAATCAGTTGAAAGTGGCAAGGCAGAAGAAGGTGGGGAAGTTGAAGTCTAAGAAAGCCAATGGAAACTCTCAAATCTAAGACTAGTAGTTGTTACATAGTTGTAGGACTTTAACTTTGGTGCCAGAAATTAATTCTCAAATCAATTTTGCTGCTCTTTTTGTCGAGTTTTGTTGCTCTTTTGGTCTTATTTTGGTCTAGTTTTACTGCAGTATTTTTGGATTGGTTTTACTTCTGTTTTGGGCTATTTTTTGGTCAATTTTGCTGCTAAAATTAATCTAGTCTTGATGTTGTTTTGCTGCATATTATAGTCCTATTTTGCTACTAAAATTAGTCTAGTCTTGATGCAGTTTTTCAGCCTTTTTTGGTCCAGTTTTGAAATTGAAATTAGTCTACTCTTGATGTTGTTTTGCTGGAATTTTTGGTTTAATTTTGCTGCTGTCTTGGCTCTTAATTACTCCTGTTTTGCTGCAGATTTTGGGCTAATTTTACTGATATTTTGGTTATTTCTTGACAAGTTCTTATGTATTATTTTGATATGATTTTACTGCTAGTTTCGTCCACTTTTTGCTCCATTATTACTATTGTCTTTTAGTCTATTTTTATGGATATTTTCGGTAAAACCTACAAAATAGAAGATTAATCAATAAAAATAATCATTTATTTTCGACTAAATAATAACTAATAATTAAGAAGGCATTCAAAGAATCTCAGCAAATCTGAACCTAAATGTAGCAAAAGAATGTGAATTCATTAAACCCACCAAAGCAGTCAAAAATAAAGTAATAAGTCTGCAACTACATTTACATACTGGATTTTATGTGAATTCATAGAACAATCTGACATTGAGTCGAAAAATTCATTAGAAAGAGAGATTTGTTAAGAAATTCTAGAAAATGTAAAAATAGAGTTCTGATGAGAGAGACCGTCTATATTTAGAAGGGTGTTTTGCCATGTTGGACTGCTATATCAGCTTATTTATATTATTAAACAGGTCCCAAAGGCTCATGTGGTCATCTGCTAGTTCTGAGGCATTTATGGTCCCAAAAAATGACGGCAATGATATTTTTGGTACCAAAAGCAAACATAGGGTATAATTGAGCTATTTCCGATAGTTCGATGACATTTTTGGACCTTTTTCGTAGATTTTTCGTACAATTTTTTTGTCCATTCAATAAATGATACTTACCTTCTTTAGTGCATCATCAATTCTTTTAAGTGTACTCAAGTCTACCTAACTCTAGTTAGTTCGTTTAGGTAGTTAATGTTATTAGAAGTAAAGCAAGTAGTTAGCTAGTGAGTATAATGTGTATAAATAGAATAGCAAAACAAAGAATTAGCTTGTACAGTACATTTCAGTCAATAACAGAATCAGTTATTCTCTCAATGTGCCAATTGTCTTCTCGAAGCTTCTTCTCCCTCTTCTTCTTCTCGAGCTCCAGCCTCCATAGCCATGGAAGTTAACATGGTATCAGAGCTTACATCGTCAATCTAAGCTCAGTCTTCCTCTCGTTCGCTCTCTGCGTAACCACAATTTAGTCACACGGTGTTGAATTGTCACAGAGTGACAGGTGATTGAAGCTAGGGTTTGTTGAAATTACTCGAAATCGAGTTGAATTGTACTCGAAGCAGCTGAAAATGGCGATTACAGATGAAGACAATAATCTCTCACCGGATAATGCCTCTCCGACATCCAGTGCGACCAGATTCTCCACAATCAACCATAATCATCCTCTTTACCTACAACCTACAGATACTCCAGGTAGTTCTCTGATCTCTGTTCAATCGACTGGTTCAGACAACTAAGCTATATGGAGTAGATCTATGCGAATTGGTTTGTTAGGTAAAAGAAAATTAGGATTTGTTGATGGAAGGTATCCTAAGTCTAAATTTGAATCTGAACTACATGATCAATGGGAAAAGGTGAATGCAGTAGTTCTATCATGGATAATGAATGCAGTATGAGCAGGATTACTAAGTAGTGTTGTGTATGCATCTAATGCTCACAAGGTCTGGGAAGATTTAAAGGAAAGGTTTGACAAGGTGAATGGCTCTAGAGTGCTTCATCTCCACACAGAGATTCATAATCTTACTCAGGGAACTATGACTGTTGCCGATTACTTCTCTAAGCTTAGAGACTTGTGGGATGAATTTGATGCACTCATACCTTGCCCTGGGTGTCCATGTCCAGAATCTAAGAAGTATACTGCTCACTTTAAATACCATAGACTTCTACAGTTCCTTATGGGCCTAAATGATTCCTACTCACAAGCTAGGAGTCAGATTATGATGATGTCGCCAGTTCCTAACATCAACAAAGCCTACTCTTTACTTGTGGATCTTGAGAGTCAGAGGAGCCTAGAAAATTTTACACAAGTAGTGCAGGTTGCAGAAGTTCCCGAAGGCACTGCAATGTTTAGCAACAGAGGTCCAGTAGCTGCAAGGAGAAATCCCAGGCCTCAAAAGAAGATTCCTCAGTGTGAGTACTGCCATTACAAAGGACATACAAAGGAGAACTATTACAAGTTGATTGGCTATCCCTCAGACTTTAAGTCTAGGAAGAAGGGAGGTAGTCCTGGAGTATATGGAAACTATGCAAGTTCAACAGTTGGTCATGTCCCCGGTGATGCCTGCAAGTTCACTAACAACAATCCTTAAATGCTCTTTAGAACGCAGAATCAACAGAGTCTTCAAGTACCTCAGTAGCCTATTCAACAACCTGCTCCTTTCTTCACACATGAACAATATTAACAAATTGTTCAATTGCTCAACAAAGGCATAGATGAAGGCCCTTCTTGCAAGACTGCAACAACATGTACTCTGATTGCTCTGGTGGGCTCTCAGTATGTTAAGAATAGATGGATAATAGATACTGAAGCCTGAAAGAAACAAAGAGCATTTACCTACAGGAGATGTAGCACTAGACACACATACAGGGAAATCATTTGTGTTTACTAATGAGGACATTAGTGATGTTCTATATATACCTGATTTCAAATAAAATCTCCTTTCAGTATCTAAGCTTACCAAGGAGTTGCAGTATTTAGTGGCATTCTTCCCTAACTTTTGTATATTTTAGGATCTCTACAGTGGTCAGGTGAAGGGGATTGGTAAGGAGGAACTGGGACTCTACATCCTACAAGGAAGTTCACTACAAGAAAGTTCATTACCTACTCAAGCTAAGTCTTCAAATGATGTAGTTAAGGCAGTAAATAAAAGTTGTGTTACAACTGACAGTAGCAACAACAATAGTACTAATGTTTCTGATTCTTGCTCATTATGGCATATGAGTTTAGGCAATGCTCCAATAGAGGTGATTAGAAATCATGAGTCACTCAGTAAGCTGAAACCTTATGATCAATCCCATTGTACTGTGTGCCCTTTGGCCAAACAAACAAAACTACATATTCAATTGAGCACTACTATTTCAAATGTTGTATTTGAATTAATACACTGTGATGTTCGGAGAACCTATAGGGTACCAACACATAATGTAAAAAGGTTCTTTGTTACAATTATATATGACTTTACCAGATATACTTGGATTTGCCTAATTGTTTCTAAGTCAGGCACCATGGTTGTGCTAAGAGACTTTCTGAATAAAGTGAAGAATGTATTCTCTAGTTTAGTTAAGACTCTAAGAACAGAAAATGGAGGTGAGTTCTTTAGCCATGAGGTCAAGACTCTCATCTCTGACTTTGGCATTAATCATTAAAGCACATGTGTCTATACTCCACAGCAGAATGGTATTGCTGAGAGGAGGAACAGAACTATCCTAAACATGGCTAGGTCACTCAGATTTCAGGCTGCAATACCTTTAAGGTTCTGGGGAGAATGTGTCACCACAGTTGTCTACCTGATTAATAGACTGCCCTCAAGAGTCACTGCTGACAGGTATCCATTTGAAATGATGTAATCTTATGCTCCTTCATTATCTCACCTTAAGGTTTTTGGCTGCCTATGCTATGATGCTACTCCTAAGGTAGTATACAAGTTTGTCCCTAGAGCTGTGCCTATAGTGTTCATGGGATATTCAACTACACAGAAGGGGTACAAGCTATATGATCTTCATTCCCATAGTTTTTTGGTAAGCAGGTATGTAGTATTTCATGAGGATTTGTTTCCTTTCAAGCACATGAAAGCAGCAGGTACTTCAATCTTTCCAGTCTTAGACCTTATGTCTCCTGATGCAGTACACTATAGGAATGAGAACATACATGTCCCAGGTCCCTCTACTTTTTCACCTGAGACACCTGCTATCTCTCATCATCCGATCGAGACCCCTGCACACTTTACTGATGCATCAGAGGCAGAAGTTGAGCAGGCTATTCCTTAGAAAGTCCCTCCATCCTCTGCAGACTCTCCAGTGGGTCCTAGAAGGTCATCTAGGCCAAGTAAGCCCCCTCGATGGTTACAAGATTATGTAACCAAAGGCTCCAAGCCATCCTTCTCATATCCTCTATCCTCCTATGTCACTTATGCAAAGCTCAAGCCAATGTATCTGCAGGCTCTCTCAGCATATTCAGCTTTGTCAGAGCCAAAGACATTCAAAGAAGCCTTTACTGACCCAAAGTGGATACAAGCTATGAAACTAGAGATAGCTCCTTTGGAAGTCAACAATACATGGAGTATTGTTGACCTGCCACCTGGTAAAGTACCAATTGGCTGCAAGTGGATTTTTAAAATTAAGTATAGAGCCTCAGGGGAGGTGGAGAGATTTAAGGCTCGTTTGGTTGCTAAGGGCTACAGTCAAAGAGAAGGCCTTGACTACACAGAGACCTTCTCCCAGTAGCCAAGATGGTGACAATCAGGACTGTGGTTGCACTAGTTGCAGCTAATGGATGTCCATAATGCTTTCCTTAATGGGGATTTACTAGAGAAGGTATATATGCATGTTCCTGAGGGGTTTAGCAGACAAAGGAAGTCCTTGAAGGTCTGCAAGCTTGACAAGTCCTTTTATGGCCTCAAACAAGCACCAAGACAATGGAACAAGAAGCTGATAGAGTCACTGCTGGGGATAGGATTTCAACAAAGTCACTTTGATTATTCCTTGTTTACAAGAAAAGAAGGCAGTGATCTAGTAGTGATCTTAGTTTATGTTGATGATCTACTCATCACAGGCAACAATCAATCACTACTGAGTCAAACAAGAAAAGACCTCCAAAGTCAGTTCAAAATGAAGGATCTAGGTGAATTGAAATTCTTTCTAGGCATTGAGTTTGCAAGGTCTAAGGAAGAGATTGTAATGTGTCAGAGGAAATATGCTTTGGAACTCATCTCTGAGTCAGGGCTAGAGGGAGCAAAACCAGCAGGAACTCCACTTGAATTGAATCAGAAGTTAACTTCTGAAGAGTATGATAAGTGTATAAGAAGTAATAAGGAGCATGAATATAAACTACTCAAAGATCCAGGAGGATATCAAAGGCTAGTGGGCAGACTTTTGTACCATGACAAGACCTGACTGAGCTTTTGTTGCACAAGTGATGAGTCAATATATGCACTGTCCAAAGGCATCTCATATGGAAGCAACACTTAGAGTAGTAAGATATCTAAAAGAAGCCCTAGGTTTAGGGCTGTTGATGTCTGCACAGAATACCAACAAGCTGATTGCTTATTGTGACTCAGACTGGGGAGCATGTTTGCAAACCAGAAGTTCTGTAACAGGCTATTTGTTAAAGTTTGGGATGTATTGATCTCTTGGAAGTCGAAGAAACAAAAGACAGTGTCCAAAAGCTCAGTTGAAGCTGAGTTCAGAAGCATGGCTTCATGTACAGCTGAAATAACTTGGCTTATAGGACTATTCAAAGAGCTTGGAGTGGATGTGTAATTGCCTGTGAAGCTTAGGTGTGACAGCAAAGCTTCAATCCAAATAGAAGCCAATCCAATTTTTCATGAATGAACCAAGCATATAGTCATTGGTTGCCACTTTGTAAGAGAAAGAATTACACATGGAATACTAAGAACAGAACTTGTTTCAACTAAAGAACATTTTTGGACCTTTTTCGTAGATTTTTCGTACAATTTTTTTGTCCATTCAATAAATGATACTTACCTTCTTTAGTGCATCATCAATTCTTTTAAGTGTACTCAAGTCTACCTAACTCTAGTTAGTTCGTTTAGGTAGTTAATGTTATTAGAAGTAAAGCAAGTAGTTAGCTAGTGAGTATAATGTGTATAAATAGAATAGCAAAACAAAGAATTAGCTTGTACAGTACATTTCAGTCAATAACAGAATCAATTATTCTCTCACTATGCCAACTGTCTTCTCGAAGCTTCTTCTCCCTCTTATTCTTCTTCTTCTTCTCAAGCTCCAGCCTCCATAGCCATGGAAGTTAATATGGTATCAGAGCTTGCATCGTCGATCTGTAAGGAGACTATATGAACCCATCTTCATTGAGAGGTTATACAGCTAATTCAACTTAGGTCCATGTTAATACAAAATAGGGAGATGAAAGATCATTAAAAGTGGAATAAGCAAGCAAATAATTCAACCAAGGAAATCCAATCTCCTTAGCTCGGCTATAACAAGCAGTTTGCTTGAGCGTCGGTCGGTTCGGTCAGTTATTATAAAAGTACGGTTCAGTTTATCGGTTTTCGGTTTTATAATATTATTAACCAAATCAAACTAAAGTATTTACGGTTTGTAGCGGTTTTTTCAAGGTTCGATTCGGTTATTTTCGGTTTAGTTTTTCGATTATTAACGGTTCAAGATTTTTATAATACAGAATGTGTGTCGAGTTGTTTTTACTCTTCCCCCAAGAAGCAAACTCCTCATTAGTGCTATGTTGAACACAAGGGCACATAAATAGTTTAGCAGCGTTTGTTTAATAGAAACTGACCAGAAAGTTGTCTGGAAATAGAAATCTTTAAGTATAGTAGTTTACAACTTCCTAGAAATGATCTTTCCCAGTGAACACACTACTACAATTTTTTTGCCATGATTTTAGCCTTTTTCCATAGAAAAGATAAACAAGAGAATGAAAAGACCCAGAAAAAGAAAAAAGGAGTGACTTTTGTATTAAAAAAAAGTCCATTTGAACATTTTTCAGTTCTCATACCTTAACGAAAAATAGATCCTCCTAATTGGTTCACAGTGAAAATTTTGAAAACGAAAAAGGGTCTTATGAAAATTGGTTATGTTTTAACTATATATCTAAGAACTACAAAAGTACTAGTAGTAACATAGAATAGACCCTTATTTTGGTTGTAATAATAATTACTTTATCGACGTGGAGAACTTACTAAAAATAACAAGAAATTACGGCTCGATTAACGTGAAAAGCACATGTTTTTAGTTTATAATACAAAGTGTGTGTCAGATGGGTTTTGGTAAATTGGGTGGGTTTCAGAATTCAGATGGGTATTGGCTTTCAGATGGGTAATAAGTTTTGGACTCATACCCAAAATTTCGGTTTTTTGGTTTAACCGAAACCCAAAACATCAAAATTGTAAACTCCACCGAAAAATCGAAATTTAATAATTTAAAAACCGCGCACCAACCGAATAACCGATTAAACCAAAATCGAAAAATCGAAATTCACGGTTTAGCCGGTTTTTTCGGTTCGGCCGGTATTATGCCCACCCCTAATTTCATTCTTTGACGAAAAAAGTGACATTTATACTGGTAGAGGCGGCTATCTAGCATATAACACATGGGTTCCTGTATATATATATATTAACAAATTCCCTAAATAAAAAATTATTTCGGTGCATAAAATATCTCACGTTCACGTAGGGTCCCAGAGAATATGATGTAGGCAGTCTACCCTAACGTAAGCGTTATTGGCTGATTCCACAAATGTTTGAATGTGGACCCAATCATATATTAGTGTATAGTAACTTGAAGTTGCCGTAAAAATTTATAAATTTCAAAGTCTGGATTCGTCTCTGAACTCAGGTATAATTGCAGAGCCACCTTAGGTGAATTGGTACTCCTTCGCCGGAAAATTACTTTGTGTAGTTAGGTTAAAAAATTATTTTTACATAAATATGCTATATATTGAATCCTCTTAGTTTTTTCGTGTATTTACTTTTTTATATTTTGACTTCACTTAATAAAATTCATGACTTCACCACTATTCAAGTAAAACCCTATGCATGAACTACCCCTAATGGAAACCAAAACTTAGGCACATCATGTATTATGGGCTAAAATCTGAGTCACCAAACACCAACAATAAAAGATATACAAGGGACAGTGACGTGCCATAATTATAAGATTTAATTTGCATCTCATTATTCTTTTTGTTGGAATATGACTTAGCTAATAAAGCGTTGAGCGCGAACGAGAAGGAAAGGTTGTGGAAGCATATACGTAGACAACTAAACTCTGGCCTTACAAAGTATTTTAATCACCGCAACGCAAGTATATGATGTGTGCGTCGCTTTAATTTGTGATCGCATATGCTTGAAATTGAGAGGTGGTTTCCTTAGAGAATTTGTCTCTTAGCCCTATGTGTTGTGCGTACCAGTTTCTGTCCTTGTTTTTCGCATTTGTCCAAGCCACTTAATTAAAAATTTACGGGATGTAATCTGTAATTATCTTAAAATAATCACTAGTATGATTGTGTAAATTAACAAGATTTGTACATATGTTTGAGATTTTTTTTACTTTTAGCCCCGCCATAAATTATTTACATTCGGTAGTCGAAAAAGTGTATAAAATTTGTATAATTTCTGTATATAACATACATATTGTATGTATATACAAAAAATATATATATATATTTCGGCTATTTTTTTTAGAGCACTTATACAATGTCATTTTCCCCCAAATGAAGTTTTGACTTATGATTCTGCTGAAAAACGCGCGAAGAAGAACGAGCCCATAGGCTCATTAGGAGAATGGACTTAGAAGCTTAGGATACAAATGGAGGAAGGACGTTTAGTGTGCTTAACAGCTGCCATAGTTACTTAGTGTTGCTATTGTTATAGTAAAGTTCTTAATTACCTACAATAGAAGTAAGGTCCACTTAATGTTTGAATGTCAGTATGCATTTGACTGTTAAAAGAACAGCCACATACATACAGAAAATTAAAGAGCTCTTTTTCCCTTTTATATTATTGGTATGCTTTGCTTGTATTGTATTCAAAGCACGGATGACAACTGATGGCAAAAGCACAACAACGTACGAGTTATTATTTGTGTAAGAACACCATTTACAACGAGATAACATTTATATTCCTTAAATTGTACCTAACTTGATTACACTTGTGCTTTCACAAATAAATTGTCATTTTCGCTCTATCTACGTTGCTAATTATTTATATGTTTGAACATACGTTCAGAGGTTTGCAAAGTAGCGTGCACAACATGTCAAGAGAAGGCAAATAGAAAAAGAGAGAAGTGTGTTTAATGTATTATACTAGTGTATAAATGAAATATTGAATTCTCTACATATATAATAGTAGCTAAATACCCAATTTCCATGTGTGTTGAATTTTTGATAAAGACTTTGTTCTCTACTCCCAACAACTGTGAACTAGCTACCTTCTTCATGATTGTCTTTCATATACAGTTTCCTTTCTCTTTCTTCTCGCTCATATGCCTTCTTCAAACGAAACACTAGGTCCCAAGGGAATGTATAGTTTTAAAAAAAGTCACAATCTAACTAGTAATGTCACAAGTTCGAATTCAAACAAGGCAAGTGTTGGCTTGAGCAAGTTGTTTTGATGATTGATAAAGAAACACACGCAAGAACTAGGTCCATACACAGTGTACATAAACACGGGAAGATTCAAGCACAAGGCATGCACGTGAAGGAGATAAGTTTAAGTGGTTATATCTGATATTTCCTGAACGAAAATATTGCATAATTGATAAGGAGCATGACTCCTTACTCGAAGAGAACTCTATCCTAGATAAGGAAGGAGTTAGAAGTTGAAGATAACTAGAACTCTTCCACCATGGAAGAGTATAGCACTAGAACTCTAATTATTTCCTATTCTACTAACTCTATATGTTGATGGCCAATTTTGACCCTCTCTTTTAAAATTAATTTATTCACGCTTAACAATTTACAATAAATACTTTAAAAGTATTTTCTATTAATGAATATCTATTTTATAAATTAATTAAATATTAGTTTCAAAATTAATCATGTAGTACTGATATTGTGTAATTATAAATATATTTACTATAATAAAAAAAATAACTTTTGTATATACATTACATAGGTTTTATAATTTGACAAAATTACTCCTTAATTTCCAGTGAATTAGGTTACTATATTAATATTTTGAAATAAGTGTTATAATTCGAAATATGTGTCATTTATAGATAATTAATTAAAATAATTAGCAATATATAGTAATTATAATTTTATCATATTTTTTTATTGAAATTGTTAAGTTTATTTAAATTGATTTTAAAAGGGTTAAAAAACTAAAAGACTACAATTGTAATTTCTTAACTAAATACAAAATGGCTATTAGTTAAATTATTTTTAGCCCAAATACCAAGCCCAATTCGGATTTGACCCAGCCCATCTCATTCCAAAGTTGGCAATCCATACCACTCCTTGCGAACCAATGAGGTCGTGCCACGTCACCCTCCTTTATCACTCACAAAACAAACACACATGCATCTGAACCGTTGATCCATCTGATCAACGACTCCCATTTAATCCCTGATTTTTTTTATTTTTAAAACAGCCGCCTAAAGACCCCATCTCCACCGTTCAAACCTCATAATCCAATGGCCATTAAAATTCTTTCTAAAAAATCCTAAATTCCCATAATTCAGGGCTGTTGATCACCAGATCCAACGGCCTATATCCTATCTCCTAAGCTTAACCTTAGAGACGCCCCAATACCCCCCAAAACCCTAAATCATTTGTCACCTGCCCAGCCGCCCTTATTTTCCCTTCCTATCTCATTTCTCTAGTCTGCCCTAGCTCCATCAATCAACAGACCTTGCACAAATTAGTGCAAGATCGTAAAATTAACCTCACATCATCTCATTTGTCCCCCATATCGACAATTCTCGTTGAATCTTTGCCTGTTTCATCATCGAAATTCAAATCTCCCAAATCCAAACCCTAACCCCAGAGATGAAACTTTAAATCGCCCTTGACCTTTCAAATCCATGGCATGCATGGTTGTTCATTTTATTTCATGTACTCCTGATCTCGTCATTGTTTCCATTTTCACCATTCAATTTCAAAAGCCCTAATTGAAGAAGTCAGACCAAAAGATGAAACTTCAACTCGCCAGATTTTCTTTCGTCCTTTCCAATCGAAGCAAGCATGAGATGTTAGCTAGCTTCATCATTGATATTCGACACCCAGAGGTCAAATGCAATGACCTATGGGTATTAGGGTTCTGACCGGTGGTTTCTTGTACTTTAATGTTATCTCTCCACTCAGGTAAATTCAAACACTGATTTCCCCTCTGTTCTCTCTGATTTTACCCGACTATGCTCACATCATCAACTCATCGTCACTCACCGTTGTCTTAGTTTGAAATATAAAACTCTAAGGCCGTAAATGGCACTATAAATAGGGCCTTTAATGTTCTCATCCAAAAACAACCTAACACTAAACACACATACAGTCACGAACACTAAGCACACAAAGACACTAAGAACATTAGGATTTATGGTCTTAGCTTTCTTACTCTTCCACTCTTTTGTCGAGTTCTTTTGCTGGTTCAAGCTCGAAGGTTATGGGATTTTGAGCAACAAAAAGAATTCGTTTGGTCTGTTGCCCTTAAGAAAGTCAGCATCTTTCTCTCCCTTTTTCATTTGTTCATCTCTCAGAATGATTTAGATATGTCGAGTTAAGTTCTGTAGATTATAATTATGTTTTATGTGCTTGACATGTTTGATATTTATGCTTTGTTAATTTGACAACCTTTTATGGTCAGCTTGTTCTATTATGATTCTCTAAAGTGATAATCGATTAAGTCATTGATAGTTGTTGATCTTTGTTCTGAGTTTTCCTACAGTCTCCATGCCTGAATTCTTACATGTTTATGTTCAATACAAACTCCATAGTTCTCAGTGACTTGCAGTAAACTCATCTCTGTCTTATTGCACTTCTGTAATTTTGTAAGTTTTGGAAGCTGAGTTTACCACGTGATAGTTATGACTGAAATGAAATCTGAGCTAAGATGACTTATATCCTCTTGCCTTTTAACCTTGAGCCTAAACTTGAAGTGTCTCTGCTTGTGTTTGTCCAACTATTTTACTGAGTTACTACTATAGTCTTTTACTTTATTTTAGCTATCATTATTGTTGAACCAATCATGCTCATCTAAACTTCATGCATTTCCCTTCACTGATGATTCCGTTGAGACTTCATCTAGTTTCCCTGCACCTCATTTGCCTTATGGATGATTTCATTATTTGGTAACCTTAATTGATATACTCCTGAAAATTCAATATGTCCATGTCACTTAAGTTGAAAGAATTTAAGTGATTAAACACTTTTTTTCTCTATATCTGTATCTACTAACTCTGAGGATGATATATAGACTATCACTATGACCCTTTTTCATGATCATACTCAGCTGTTATAGGAAACTATCTTATTTGCATCAAACTGTCTCCTTCTCCTAAACCCTTTTGTTGTATATATTCTGTTAAGGTTAAGCTATCTTCCCCTTAGTGTAAGTCATGATTTTGTTTGGATAAAGTCAACTGATAATTACTGCATAATTAAGTTCGTTTGTCCCATAATCATGTTAAAATCTTCATATACATATGCAATTCATAACTTGTGCAGTACATCCCCACCATTAATCTTTTGAGCCCCTGTTGATTTTGTAAAGTTTGCATGCATCTATATTTAACTTATCTTCCATGAAAAAAGGACTTAGACACTATGTTATAATCAAGTGACCCTTTTAGGAGTTGAAGCATGATCACTTCATACCTATGCTGAACTAGATTTATGTTTGAGTTTGAACTTATTTTGATGCAATGGTTTCCATCTCCTTTCTTTACCAATATGTTAATTTGGTTCTGTAATTGGTAAAGTTCCTCTACCTATATGAGATCACTACCTCATTTATTTTGCCTATGAACACTTGACTGAATATTGCTAGCCTCCTTGCTTAACTCTGTAACACCATGTTCTACCCTGAGTTATGCTCAACCCTCCTCCTTATTGTTAACCTGAAGTTGAACTTGACTCCCAAATCTTATGAAGCCCGTTTGTTGATATTATATGAACACATTGACTTGCTAATACTGTTAGAAGCATGACCCTATTGAGACCTTAGGGGTATCATGTTTGAACTTGTGCATTTGTAGTCATGATGAGAGCTTAATCCCATGACCTTGATAACCTCTCTGTAATAATGGCTGACTATGACTATTGGTTTGAATCTTCTTTGATTCCTTTAAGGTACCAAGTAATGTTATTAATACCTGTTTGAATATGTTATGCCTTAATGATTCATTCCTGCAATGGTGTGATTGTGAAACTAATTCATTGACGCATCCAGTTCTTTAAGGGTTTAGTGTTTAATGACAACGAAAGATTTCCAATGCGAATTATTTGCTAAGTAAAGCCACAATATTAGTATATAATTTTCTCTACTATATTAATCTTATTCTTGCTTCAATTATCTGTTTGTGTATTTGTCATATGCATTAAAGTATGATCTGTAGTTAGAACACGCTGAATATATTGAATATATGTCTAATGACCTCCTTATTTTTGACATGCACATCTGTTTGGGCCTATGAGTTCTTGATGAACTCAGGCCCAATTCCAGCCTTATTACATCTCGTTGAGGAGTCTAAAGACAGTTATATTCGCGTCTCTTCACTGTTGGGCCTACCTACTTGAGGCCAAATCATAGAGTCCAGTCCTCTTTCCCTCAACTCTTTGTCATTACTTACTATCTCGTTAGTATAGTTTACTATTTCTGTAAGTTTAAATTAATGTTAGTTATGTCTTTGTTGTTGTTTATATCTCATGTATATAACACTCATATATAAGATCCCGTGCATTTCTTTTATGCTTTAATATCATATAAACTTAGGCAAGCCTTAAATAATATAGGATTTAAAAGAAAAATTAGTTAGAAGCAGATCCTTAACTCGCTAATTATAATCTGCTCGCAAATTATTATATTTTTCACTCACCCTTCTTTCCTTTAAAGATTTTAAAATCCAGAACTCAGCAAAACAATAGCTCTATTTCAAAAAGGGAAATCGGGTCTCAACTTCATTTTCAAAAGGAAATCAGAACTTCAAGAACTGTCGCTTTAAGGAAATTTGGCAAATAACCTCTTCTTTGAAAACCCTCCGAATCTAAGATAATTATAGGCTCACTTTCTTACAAAACATCCCTTTAGATTTATGTAAATAACCATCCCCCAAATCAAAGTATTTTCATAACTCAATCTCTTTTATAAACTTATAAAATCTAGACCACTTATATGCCAATTTCAAGACTTTTAATATCTCTTATGAACCTCTTCATAAACTCATATCCCTTTAGGACCCTGCATTCTTTCTATCAATATCATATTTAGGTATATAGTATGTAGCATTCCTTATCGCTAGTCAAAGCATTTTATAAATAATTGATCCCAAACTTAGTCTAAATCATATGGAGCTACCTTAGGTAGATTTTAAGGGGTTCCTAACACCTTCCACTTAGTAGAACAAGAACCCTTACCCATAATCTCACCGGTTAGCAGACTAATAATAAGAACATGACTTAGTAATCAAATAGGTACCCTAGTATACCTATAAATATTAGGTGGCGACTCTCTTTCATCAACAACAGAGAAACCACAAGTTGAATCCTGTTTTGACTTCTGGCTGCCAAGTTGGGCTAAAAAGAACTTAATTCATCATTTTGTCTATAGAAAGGGACCCAAACTAGTTTGGGTTCCTAAGACTAACCCTTGATTTCTTTTTGCAGATCAAGTGCAGGGGAGCAGCCAAATATGGTACGTGGATAGTGGTTGCTCAAAGAACATGACAGGAAGCAAGAACTAGTTCCTTTCACTTGAGAACCTTAAAGGAGGTAATGTATCCTTTGGAAATGGAAAGAAAGGTGAGATCATTGGGGTTGGAAAGGTAGGTAAGACTGATTCTTACTCTATTGAGGATGTCTACTTGATAGATGGACCAAAGTATAGTCTAATAAGTGTATCATAACAGTGTGATAGAGGTAACATGGTAGCATTTACCTCTACAAAATGCTTTGTGATAAATCTTACCACTGACAAGATAGTTTTGCAGGAAAAAAGAGTGAATAACATATATTTGGTGGATCTGTCTACACTTTCAGATAATGAACTCACTTGCTTAAGTGTGTTGGAATATGATCCCCTCATTTCGCACAAGAGACTTGGACATGCCAGTCTAAGCCAACTCAACAAACTAGTCTCCAAGGACTTGGTGGTAGGGTTGCCTAACATTAAGTTCAAGGAAGATAAAGTTTGCGAGGCTTGTGCAAGGGGGAAGAAGGTAAGATCCTTTTTTAAAGTAGGAAAATGGTAAGAACTACCAAGATAATGGAACTAGCCCATATGGATCTATGTGGACCAATGAGAACACTGAGCAGAGGTAGTGAGAGATATGTTATGGTGCTTGTTGATGATTACTCTAGGTTTACTTGGACATTGTTTTTAACATCTAAAGATGAAGCATTTGACATGCTCTCTTTATTTGTTAGAAAAACTCAGAAACAACTAGGTAATCAACTTGCATCAATTAAGTCTGATCATGGTACTGAATTTGAGAATGCTGAACTTTGTGATAAGTATGGCATAGATCATAACTTTTCTGCTTCTAGGACTCCACAACAAAATGGAGTAGTTGAAAGAAAGAATAGGACATTAGAGGAAATAGTTAGGACTATGCTACTTGCTAGTAAATTCCCTCATAGCTTCTGGGCAGAAGCTGTGAACACTGCATGCTACATCATAAATAGGTGCATGACTAGACCTCTTGTTGAGAAGACTCCCTATGAGTTACTTAAAGGGAGAAATCCAAATATATCCCACCTTAGGGCATTTGGATGCAAGTGCTTTGTGCACAATAATACAAAAGACTCCCTAGGTAAGTTTGATCCCAGAAGTGATGGGGAGTATTCTTCGGATATTCTTCAGATAGTAAAGCTTGTAAGATTTATAACAAAAGAACTATGGGTGTAGAATAAAGTGTACATGTGATTTTTGATGAAACTAACATTTTTCCTGAGAGGCAGGAACAGGATGATGAAGCAATTGGGCTGGTAAGAAACTCAAATAAAACCACAGCCCATACTAAAGCTGCATCATAGGAAGGAACAGGTGGTGGAACAGGTCCTTCCACCCAGGGCAACCTGACAGGGGGAACTGAACAGAGAGGAACTGATCCTCAAACCTCGAGGGAGCCTGTCCATGAACCTGTTCCTCAGCAACAAAACATTGAAGGAACATCTAAGGGAAACCAGCTGGTTGTGAAACCTTACAAGTATCAAAGTTCTCATCCCATTGGGAACATGATCATCGATCCAACCAATAGAATCAAAACCAGATCTTCTTTGAAGAACCTCTTTGCTTTTGATATTTTTTATCTTTTATTGAACCTAAAATGTTACTGGGGCTTTGCAGAATACAGACTGGGTGAACGCAATACAAGATGAACTCAACCAATTTGAGAGAAGTCAAGTTTGGCATCTGGTACCAAGACTCATGGACAGATCAGTAATTGGCACAAAATGGGTTTTTAAGAACAAACTTGATAAAGATGGAACAGTTACAAGGAACAAGACAAGATTGGTGGTTTAAGGATATAGTCAAGAGGAGGGCATAGACTATGATGAGACTTTTGCTCTAGTTGCAAGATTGGAAGCAATTAGACTCCTTATAGCTTTGCTGCTTACATAGAATCCACTCTCCATCAGATGGATGTCAAGAGTTCCTTCCTTAATGGCTATCTAAAGGCATAAGTGTTTGTCAAGCAACCTCCTAGCTTTGAAATCAAGGAATTTCCTAATCACGTGTACAAGCTTGACAAGGTACTTTATGGGCTCTAGCATGCTCCAAGAGCATGGTATGAAAGATTGTCTAAATTCTTGCTTGAGCATGGCTACAAGAAAGGTAAAATTGACAATACTTTGTTCTTGAAAGAAAAAGGTAAAGATTTCTTGGTAATTCAGATATATGTTGATGATATAATCTTTGGAGCAACTACAGATAGGTTAAGTAAAGAATTTGCTAAGTTAATGGAGAGTGAATTTAAAATGAGTATGTTGGGTGAGCTTAATTTCTTTTTAGGCTTACAAATTAAATAAAATTCAAATGGAACTATGATCCATCAGTAGAAGTATCTGAAAGAGTTGCTTAAATGGAAAACTCCAAAGAACTTGACACTCGTATAGCAACAGCCACAAAATTGGATATAGATAAACATGGTTCATCTGTTGACCAGAAGATGTATAGGGGAATCATTGGCTCTCTGTTATATCTCACTGCGAGTAGACCTGACATTTTTTTTATTGTAAGCCTTTGTGCTAGATTTCAGGCAAATCCAAAGGAGTCTCACTTGACTACTGTCAAGAGGATCTTGAGATACCTAAAAGGCATCACTGATATCTGCCTATGGTATCCAAAAGGTAGTAATTTCAACTTAGTGGGATATGTTGATGCTAATTATGCATGTTTTCTTGTGGATAGAAAGAGCACTTTAGGTATGGAACACTTTCTTGGCTCATGTCTTGTGTCTTGGGCCACCAAAAAGCATACTTTTGTGGCCTTGTCTACTGCAGAAGCTGAGTATGTAGCTGCTGCCTCATGTTGTGCTCAATTATTGTGGATCAAACAGCAATTAATGGACTTTGGAATTGACGTAGATTGTATCCCCATCTTTTGTGATAACACCAGTGCAATTAGTATGACCAAGAACCCAGTTCATCACAAAAGAACTAAGCACATAGATGTTAGGCATCACTTTTTGAGGAACAACTATGAGAAAGGTTTGATTACTGTGGAATTTTGTGCTACTAACAAGCAAATGGCTGACATCTTCACAAAAGCCCTAAGTAGATATTTCTTTGAAAGGAACGGGTTAGAATTAAGGATGATTAAGATCACTTAAAAGGAACCAGTTCTAACTCAATAATTGGTTAGATAATTTGTGAATTTTGCAAATAATTAGATTAGATTTTGCTCAGTCTCATACTTTCACTAGTATACTCTTGTGCCATGTGCTAAAATATTTCATTAATCTCTAATTATATTATCTTTATTTTCTTAGAAAAATTAGACTTACACAAGAGAATTCTCAGTAAAGAACCTGGTTCATCAAGATTACATGGTATGTACTCTCCATTCCGCATATTTTGAAATAATTGTATTTGTGTCATGATAAAAAAAAAGAGTCGCATTTAATCCCAATCTCCCTCAAGTCTATCTGTTAAACCAGTTTCACCGACAAAGAGTCCCACGGGCCATAATTTCCTAGATTCTAGGGAAGAGTCCAACGTCCATTCAAACTGACTTTCCCAGTTTGATTAGACTTCTGAACATCAAAAAGCAACTGTTACCCACTCCAACTCTCCCTATTTAAATTGATTAGGCCTTAACCATTTCTCCATTTCTAATTTTCCAGCCGCCAAAAATTCTTTCTATCTTCTCTCATCTCTTATACACATACACATCTCCTCTATGCATATCAATGGCAAACCCATATGAAAACCCTTCTTCACCAGCCAAAGAATCATCACCTACACCTTCAACCACACCTATCTCTAAGAAACGACATTTCAAGATGCTTGCTCATAAGACAGTCACTGGCAGTGAACAAATCAAGAAAATAAATGAGAAATTGAAAGCAAGCCAAGAAGAAGAACCTTTCAAGTATGAAACGGAGGGAGAAGAAACTGTTTCATCTAAAATAGACAGGTAACTTCTGGTCTAAATATTGCTTCAATCTTTCAAGTCTGCAACTGAGGGAGAAAAAACTATTTCATGTAAAACAGACAGGTAAATTCTGGTCTAAATATTGCTTCTGAGGTCATTTCTGAAGTTGCTGAGAATTTGGAGAACAGATTTGGTTGGTACGATCGCTGGGATAGAAATTAATGTAGTCTAGTATAGTTGGTGGTAAAAATAAAAAGAAAAAAGAAAAAGAGAGTGAGGGTGTTCAAGGAGATGTAAGGGGAAAGGGAAAATGAGTGGTTGAACCTTCACCTACTCCTGTTGGGTTGACTGAGGAAACAAGGGTAATGGCGTTATGGAGTGAGGAAGTAGTTAAGGAGGAAAAAAGTTGGAGAGAAGAAGGAGGTAGTGGATCTGGTAGGCACAGAAGAAGAGAAAGGTTGCCTCTTCTATCCTTGTAGAGACTCCTCCTATAAAAGAAAGAGCTACAAGGAGTCATAAGAAGCAGAGTGAGGCTTAACTTGAAAGAGACTTAGAAGAGAGTAAAAGAAAAGCTGTTGCAAAAGGAAAGAAGAAAGTGAGTGAACCTGTTGAGGAAATTGAGATTGAGGAGATGGACTTGGTCCTTCATGATCAGGACGAGGAAAATGAGGTGGAAGTTGTGACTCCAAAAGCAAAGAAAAGAAAGACTTCCAAAAAGAAGTCTCCTTCAAAGCCTGTTGATGCATAGCCTTCTACCTTAGCAAAAAGAACCAGGTCTGCCAGGTAATCTAGGAAAGTGCAAGCAGTAGAAGAACAAAAAAGTGAATAAGAAGAGGAAACTAATGAGGAACAGGACAAATTGGGGAAGTTTGGGAAGCGAATAATCTTGAAAGGTAGACTCCTCAGGGACTTGGAGGAGGAAGGAATGGTGACGCTGCTGGAGAAGCTTGAACTTCAGGGATGGAAGGACATGATCCTTCAGATGGAAGGAAGACTAGCCAGAGCTGAGATTGTGGAGTTTATGGCTAACTGTTAAATCAAGAATGGCAAGGTCACCAGTGTAGTAAAAGGGGTGACTGTGAGCTTTGACGACAAGGAACTGGGAGTAATTCTAGGGGTACCTGCTGAAGGATACAATGACTATAAAAAGCTGAAATGGCCAAGCCTAGAAAACCTTCCCACCTCCCTTGCCATTACAAGAAAATTTGCTGATAATGAGTTAGAGCTACAGCCAAAGGCTGTGTACAAACGTGAGATGAAGCCTACCCACAAGTTGCTCGTCGAATTTGTCAACAAGGTTGTGTTTCCTAGGTAGGAAAGAAGTCACATTGCCACCTTCATGGACTTAGTCCTTATGGAGTACCTGGATAGAGGGAGGCAGATTAATTAGCCGGGGTTTATCATCCAGCTCCTTGATAGGGTACTAATTGGCACCAAAACGCATGTCGTACCCTATGGATTAATTCTAACTGTTTTGCTTGCTCACTTCAATATTCCCCTCAAGAAATGGGATGTTAGCACAAGCAAAGATCACTTTGGGGCCAACACTTTCACTGCATATGACTATGAAGTTCATACTGCTCCCAAAGAACATGGTTCATCTAAGATGGTGCCTGTGAACAGAAAAGTGAGAGCCTTGGTGCAGGAGAGTGGGGCTAAGGATGCTGAGATTGAGAGGTTGAAGAAGAGGGTGGCTGAAGTAGAAACTGAGAGGGATGCTCTCAGAACTGAGCTTGCAAAGGAAAAGGAGAAGAATGAAAGCATCCTTCATGACATGTTAAAGCTGCTTCAGGCCATAAATCAAGAACCCGGTCCTTCCCAGCCTTGAAACCTTCCTAGCCTAGTTAGAAAACAGTGACCCGGATGGGATTTTTTTTGTCTTTTTGCTCATGATGTAGTACCTTTATTTCCTTCTATGCTTTGTGGATGACTCTTATCAATGATAATCAACTGTTTTTGCTCTAATTATTTGTTGATGCTTCTTATGGCTAATATCCTTAGATTGATAAGTGATACTTGACTCCATGATTGCATTTGAAGCAGCTTAAATGGCCATGAGTAAGATTTGCTAAAATCTGGCTATCTAACATAATTATGCAACTTTTCGATGATGCCAAAAGGAGGAAGATAGGTTGTGCTTTTACTTTGGACTGTGATGTTTATAATCTAATGAACCTGGTCCTTGATGATTTGTGACTTTAAAATGAAAAGTGTTCTAACATTGTGTTGATATTGAAGCTGAATTGAAACAGGTTTCATGCTTATGAAAAGCACTCAATTTGTCATCATTTAAAAAGGGGGAATTTGTTGGCCTGAGTAAGTTGTTTTGATGATTGACAAAGAAACACACGCATGAACCAGGTCCATACACAGTGTACACAGACACGGGCAGATTCAAGTACAAGGCATGCATGTGAAGGAGATAATCTTAAGTAGGACTCCTTACTCGAAGAGAACTCTATCCTAGCTAAGGAAGTAGTTAGAAGTTGAAGATAACTAGAACTCTTCCACCATGGAAGAGTATAGCATTAGAACTCTAGTTATTTCCTATTCTACTAACTCTATATATATAAGTTCGTTCTCCTTTACATGTGATGCACAAACGCTGAAGTTAAGCAAGAATTGAGAATAAAATAGCAAGGCATTTTGCAAGCGATTCCTGTGTGATTCAAGTGTGCGATCCTGAAGCTACATGAACCAGATAGAAGAACCAGTTCCAAGTGTCTGTCTTTTATTCTAGTTTCATTGTAGTAGGGCTTTTGAGTTGTATCTTTTAGCTTTCTCTAGAAGCATTTGTACTAGGTACTCTGAGTGTATTGTTCAAGTTAGAGTTAACTTGATATTGTCGCAACAACCTGAGGCTGGATGCCACAAAGGGTTAGAGGTAATCCTTAGGTTTACAAGAGTTTTGTAAATGTTGTTTTTGGCTCACTGATTTAGTGAAATGTTGGGAAAAATCCTACTGGGTAGTAGGTCGTGATTTTTTCACCTTTTGAGCCGGGTATTTTTCACGTAAATATACTTGTGTTCTTTACTTTCTGCATTATTAATTCTGCAACTGTAGTGTAAGGAATACATAAAAGAACCAGGTCCTATAATCGAGTGCACGCGAAAATTGAACATCGCACAAATCACCCTTTTGTGTGGTATTGAAATATAAAACATGGTGACATGAGGGTAACTGCCCCATTTCTTCTTTTCATCTTGTGTTATTTTAATGTAGTTTGGCGTCAAGAGAATGAGACGACGTGACACCAAACAGAAATATGTGGCATGATCATAAATTCCGATTTTTTGAAATGGAGGAATAAAACGAAGAAATATGTCAATTTATATGTGGTGGGGAAAGAAAATCTAGTACTAATACGATCAGTCACTTACGAAACGACAACTCATTACACATCTTCTTGTTATATATATTTCTTCAAACCAACAAGTATTTCCCTACCATAGATTTTTAAAATGGACTGGTACAATCTTTGCGTCCAAATCAGTGCCTCATCATTTCCCCTGCCCGGAAAAGGAAAAGAGAAAAGAAGAAGACTCGAGGTAGGTAGTCTTGTACTAGCCTATTCTTCTGGCAACTACTCAAGCCAATGCACTTAAATCTGCCTGTAAATTTCTGCCTTTTGGATTATAAGTTATAATGAAGGCAATGACATCTTTGATATTAAAATGGATTTAATTAGTTATATTAACAGTGTATGGTTTTTTCATACTAGTAGTGTAACTTAACTTTTTTATACCAAGTGAGTTACCACTTTATCACCAACTTATTTCAAGTGATGATTATCGTAGAAATTCACATATTACCTTTTAAGTTATCTTATTTTATAAATATTTTTTATAATATCAATTATAAAATTTAAATTCTATTAAAATCGGAAAATCTTTGTAGTGCGAAGAGTGTCACTTCTTTAATTTGTCTTTTCAAATTTAATTTGAAACATTGTACATGTGAAAAATTGGCTTCTAGCCCGTTTGGCCAAACTTTTAAAATCAATTTATTTTAAAAAGTAATTTTCTCAAAAGTATTTTTCGGTTTGTGTTTGGCTAATTAAATTGAAAAGTACGTTTGAGCAGCAATAAGTGTTCGGCCAAACTTTTAAAAAGTGATTCTAAGTGTATTTTTCTCAAAAATACAAAAATACTTTTGGGGAGAAATTATTTTTTCTGCTTCTACTTGAAATCACTTTTCTTTCTAAAAGCTTGGTCAAACACCTTAACTTTGTGGGGGAAAAAAGCATTTTGGCAACAAAAAAAAGCATTTTTCGCCAGAGAAAAGCTTGGTTAAACGGGCTAAAATAGTTAGGCACCATAATCTATATGAACCATTAATTAAGACTCATGCACCAAGAGTTGATTCAGCTTATTACTGTGTAACGCATAGAAATTAACTACGTAATTACCCCGAATAGAAACTAAACTAATAGCTTGTTTGGCCAAACTTCTCAGCATATCAAAAGTGCTTTTTTTTTTCAAAAAAGTGCTTTTTTCTCAATTTAAGGTGTTTGGCCAAGCTTTTTTTTGAAAAAAAAAATGCTTTTGGCTAGAAGCAGAAGCAGTTTTGAAGAAGTAGAAAAAAATAGTTTCTCCCCAAAAGCAGAAGCAAAAGCAGTTTTGACTTTTTTTCTTACCAAAAATATTCTTTGTAAAATATTATATATACCAAAATAACCTTACTTAGTTTAAACTATTAAGTAATATAAAATACCTTTTGGGATGAACTTCCATATTTATTGGATGATTTTTGATATATTTAAATTATCTTGAAAGAATAAAGTACTTTTCAATTTTATTTTTATATTTTACTTAAATAAAATAAAAAACTTAATTATTATCTTTAATAATAAAAATTTATAATTATTTATCTACTTATATAATATTAACTATTAAGCAAATCTTTTTATGTCCTTATTTGTAATTTGACACATAAAAGCACTTTTTGAAAAGCTTGGCCAAATACAAATTATTGTTCAAAAATATTTTTCAAATTGATTAGTCAAACACAAACTGTTTTTCTCTAAAATTACTTTTTTGAAAAGCATTTTTAAAAAAAATACTTCTCAAAATAAGCTGATTTTTTCAGCTTGGCCATACAGGCTCTAAGGCATCATGCATTTAGGCTATAGGACTCACCTAACACCACTACTATACAAGGGACAGTGACGCGCCATAATTGTAAGATTTGCGTCTTATAATTCTTTTTGTTGGAATATGATTTAGCCAAAACCCTGAGCATGAATGAGAAGGAAAGGTTGTAGAAGCATATACGTGCACAACATTAAAACGTTGGCCTTACAAGTATTTTAATCACCGCAAGTATATGCTGTTTGTGTAGCTTGTGATAGCATATGCGCTTGAAATTGAAATTGAGAGTCCTAAGAGAATGTATCTCTCAGCCCCATGTGTGTGCGTACAAATTTTTGTCCTTGTTTTTTCATTTGTCCACGCCACTCAGATTTTCATAAGCGATATTTACGTATGAAGAAGTGAAAAATTGAATAAATTATTATAACGCTCATTTTTTATATTTATATCCGATAATTTATTTTTTTTATTATTTATATATACATATTTAATAAAAATCTTCAACGTGACACCGGATGGAACGAAGTAGATAGCCCCTGCTCAAAAGTTTTACTGGATTTAATTTATATGCAATGAGCAGCTTTTTTACACTAACAAGATATTTTAATCTATGATTATAATATGTTATTATTATTTTTATTAGTTATTACATAGATACTTATCATAAGATTCTTTTTGTAATTACATTATGACGAATATAATAGTGTATACATTTTTTACCCTTGTCAACGTGCATTGAACATAATCGCAACTTTTGTATCTCATCAAAAGAAAATATGCATAAAAGTATCTCCTCCCACCACATGCACATCCACAGTTAATTAGTTAACTAAGAAATGCTAAATCTTCCTAATGCATTACATATTTGTTGGATAAATTCACTACTGTTTTAAATTTAATTTCATTAGTTCTCAAACACTCCAAAGGTCTATTTCAAGTGACAAAGTGAACCAACTTCTTTTGTCTTCTGTTCTTTATTGACTTTGGCGCAATCTTCTTTAGATCGACTTAATTAATCTTCAACCGCCTTCTTTATGTTAAAACTTAAAAAAGTTCAATTAGGACTCCTATGTTAACTTTGACGTTGTACTTATCGTAAAGTAGATAGAGGGCAGTGTTGCTATCGATCGGAATCCAAAACCTAAATGTAGTCTTTTTGGACTCAAGAGACACGAATACGTTATAAAAAATAACTGGATACCATTTTATATATAGCACGGTTATTTATCGCGCTTTACTTTAACGACAGTTTTGAACTACAAATGTATAGCGCGGTGAATAACCGCGCTATATTTGAACTATAAAGGTATAGTATAGCGCCTTATATATGCGCGCTATACCTATATAAAAAATCGTGGCTTCTCCTTCGCCAACCAGACGCGAACCAGCAACCCCTTCCCCCCCCCCCCCAATACAAAAAACTCCATTGGAGCCCATCGGTCCCACAAAAAGTATAGATTCTCGGTATTGTAGCAAGGTAACATCGGATCTAAGGCGTTATTGCGTAGTGGATTGCTCGTTTCGGCCCCCCAAATCATCAAATCTTCACCTTTCAAAAAATTTAAAATCGAGATATTCCGACTTATTTTTTGTTAAAACTCATGTACTAAAAATGCCTATTAGTTATTTTTTACTATGATATATGTTCTTTCGTGATTGTTTTGCGATTTAATTAATTTGTTATTTTTTATCTGGATTAGATTATTATTGTGCTAAATAAATTAGTAAAATAGAGAAATTGTTATTTTATGAATAATTAATGTTATTAGTTGTTATAAAAAATATTTATTTGTTATTTTTTACTGTGATATATGTATTATCGTGAAACAGCCGAGGATCTTTCGTAAACAGTTTCTCTACTCCTTCGGGGTAGAGGTAAGGTCTGCGTACACACTACCTTCCCCAGACTCCACTAGTGGGATTTTACTGGGTTGTTGTTGTTATTATTGTATTGTCGTGATTGTTTTGTGATTAAATTAATTTGTTATTTTTTATCCGGATTAGATTATTTATGTGCTAAAAGATTAGTAAAATAGATAAATTATTATTTTATGAATAATTAATGTTATTTAGTTCCCTTTAGTGTTATGTTGTGCCCGTAATTTTAATGTATTGCATGTAAGTGTAATGTAGTGTCCTTTAGCGTAGTACAATGTAGTGCCCTTTAGCGTAGTATCTTTGTAGTTATTGAAATTAATCATCGGATTATCTATCAACCCCAAAAATATCTGGAAAAAAAAAATGATAGTTCAAACACAAAGTATCTCGAATACTAGTCAACAAATGTAAGAAAATAACATAAAAACAATAATATTTGTCAAACTAATTATTTGTATATGAATACTTATTAATTAAATCATGTATTCATATAAAAATTAATTATTTAATTCTATTATACCCAAAAATAGGTGAATAAGAAAGAAACATATAAAATAAGAAAGAAACATATAAAATAATAAACTAACATATAAAATAATAAACAATCATATAAACTAAGAAACTAACATATAAAATAATAAAATAATATATAAAATTATAATATAGAAAATGTATCAACCTAAATAACAATATAGTAAAAATATCGATTAAATATTAATATAAAAGATATTGCAATATATTTAAAGATGTTAAGCAATTAAAAAGAAAAATACTTTAATTGATATTGTTCAATTTACAGACATCGTCATGGAGGTTCCCCATGCGCATCCCGGACCTGCATCTCTAGAGTTACTGTTGCTACAGGCCAACCATAGGTCTTCATACATATGGGATGGGCAGTGTTAGTCCTAGACATTCCGCCCCAGATGTATAGACGATATGTGGGATTTCATTCGGGCCCACCCACTCCATCCCTGTATAGTTAGACGCCTTCAGGATACAGGTTTCTACAGGATCATAGAGATCGGCCAGTTGCAGTTCGACTGGGCGTTGATCACGGGTATGATAGAGCGGTGGCAACCGGAGACGCACACGTTTAATCTACCCATCGACGTAGCTACCATCACGCTTGAGGACGTGGAGGTTCTTTTCGAGCTGCCGGTTGATGGATTACCTGTAGCTTACCCGCATGCTCTCAGAGACTATAGGGGATTGCATTACCTGCATATGTTGCAGCGGCTCACCGGATTCCAGCCAGCGGAGGAGACTGCATTGAGTGGGGCCAGTCATTTGCAGCTGACGCCCATCCGGCAGCATCTGGAGGTGATGGATGTGGAGATTACGGATGATTCACTGCCGGAGGTTATCGACCGGCACACGAGATTGGTGCTTCTGCTGATGTTTGGTGGTGTATTTTTCCCGAACACTTCGGGAAACCTAGTCAGCTTGAGATTTTTATATCATCTTGAGCGGCTAGATGATTTACCTGGTTACTGCTGGGGTGCAGCTGTTCTAGGTTACCTGTATAGGCAAATGTGTCGGGCTAGCATGGGCACCCAGAGAGACGTTGCCGAATTTTTACTGTTGCTGCAGGTGAAAACATAGTCAATTCTTTTCATGATTATAACATACATAGTGAAAATATACCTTAAATTTTACGTCCACAATCTCTATTAGGTTTGGGCCTGGGAGCGGTTCCTGCAGTTCCAGCCACCTCTACCACCTATCACTCCGGATGCACCACCTTTACCGTTTCTCCCTTTAGCTTGGAGGTGGGTTGATAGGAGAGGCTACGGAAGCGAGTTCGAGGCTATTTGCTTGAAGACGCGCAAGTACATGTATTCTTAAGTTTACTTGGCCTGGCTTTATATGTGTTGCATTTACTCACGATTCCTGTGTTTATTAATAGTTCTTATGAAGGCCACACAGTGACGCGCTCATAGCTGGTATGCCTGATTATTGCTTCCGCAACTGAGCTATGTGGATCTCTTCCGTCCCACTGATATGTCTTGATATTGTCGAGCATCATGACACCGAGTGAGTCCTTCGCCAGTTTGGTCAACCGCAACTTGTACTTATTCCGCCCGCTTGGCTTAGGACACATTACCAGCGGGATGATCGTTCCAGGGCTGATCAAACATACTTGGACTGGCTAGAAGCCCAGATTGAGATTTGGGACCAGAGGTATAGCCTGATTCCGCCACCCCCTCCACCTGAGCGTACGGCTTGTGAGCATGAGTATATGGGTTGGTATCGCAGCGTTACCCGACTTCTCATCGGGAATCCCGTTCATCGCGCTGGTGGTCGGTATATTCCATACGCCGTGAGGCATAAGACACTGGTATATTATTTGTTATACTTACTTATAAAATTAAATTATCCTTCCTTAATTAATATTTGACATGTTATGCAGGCTATTGGCTTACATCAGTTCTACCAGTTGGGGACTGGAGATGCAGCAACATACCGGCGAAGGAGCGGCAGCTTTGCATGAGTATAGACGGCAGGTTATAGATCTGGCTGCCCGGATATTGAGGCGTGCCGAGATGATGAGCAATTAGGATATGAGGCTACTTATGTGCCGCTAGAGGAGTACCATCATGGGCCACCAGTGGAGCCTGAACGTCGTAGACGTGGCAGGCATGGCTAGAGAGGAAGGGGTGTCCCACGCGTTCGTGGTGGTCGGCGAGGACGGGGTCCCCAGCAAGGGGGCGTTGAGGCACCCGTGGAGGCTATTAGAGATGATCAGCCGGGTGACCACCCTGAGCCACACGATGCTCCTCATGATATTCCGTCATTCAGCCTTCAGCTGTCGCCAGGGACTTCACAATTGACCCGTCAGCTCCATTGTTGATCGCGGGCACATCCATTACGACAGGAGTGGGATTAATATTTTCCTGATCCCCTTGAGCCATCGACGGTTGCTGAGGATTGTCCGACACGAGACGTGCAAAGTGGGCGACGACTGAGTTATGGATCATCATCGAGGGATGCTGAGGATCTAGCACATACTTCATCTACTCCAGTGCACCTCGATGTTCCAACGGAGCGTTGCGCTGCTACTCAGGCATAGGTTTGTTTGTATTACTATTATTTCTATTTGTTTTTATCTCATTGATTAGTTAGTAATATCTAAAGTATTTTTATTTTTTTTAAAGACATCGGCATCGCTCGTCACGAAGGCCGCATTGTGCGATACTAAGACGCCGGAGACAGATGATCTAATTTAGGAGCCCGTTGAGACCATGGTATGTCCATTAAAAAATATTTTCCTAACACGTACGTTAGTAATTATTATTTCATATAGTCAAATATCTTATTATTCTGTAGGTTACTGCCGGCCCGACGGCTGCTTCTACCGAGTCTGCCAGCCTTACCCATTGCAGCGTATCCTCCGATAAATAGGAGACGTGATGAGGATGATCCTGATAGCGTAGCCGGACGGGATGGGATGCGCCTCAGGCCAGCAAATGCTTTAAAGCATACAAGTTGTGGGACACATTGACATTTATTATTATTTGTATATATGACATTAAATATACAATAGCAAAATTATTTATATTTTACACAATTTGCGCATGTGTTTTTATTTCTCGAGATATTTAGTAGTTTAACAATACAATACAAAAAAAAAGAAGACAAATTAACATAAAATTTAAATTAGTTACCAATTAAATATCATACATGACACGTATAACATAAAAATAAAATACTACACTCAACGCATCAATGTGTTTGTTTAGTCACTATCGCCTATTATTCTGTGCTTCAACCACTTAAATTTCTCCTCCAACCTATTTATTTCTTCTTCTGCCTCTTTTAGTTTCTCCTGCAATGCCGCAAGTTGTTCTTGTAGCTTCACGATCTGGAGTTCATATTCACCGGTCAGATTTCAAATGTTTAGCAAATATGATTTATAGTATTCCTAATTAATGGGTTCATCATACCATTCATCAAAACCACATTTCTTTTTGTCCTACCAATGAGAGAATAACACAAGACTATTAATTAACATGTTATATAAAAAGTATTAACAAACATTTCTTCCAAGAATAATAACTTATAACTTATTTACACATCCAACGTCTGTGCCCTAGATTGTAATTTGACCAACATGGCTTCAAAATCGCATGTTTGCCACAGTAACACCTTAGTACGTAATTGCGTTTAAACATGTCGTAATGCTCGAAAATGGAAAATTATTGGAAAGTTTTTGTTTTCGTTTCGTTACAATGCAAATAATAACTAAAATGCATGAGGTTTTTATAGGCAGCTAAGAGTGATTTTAGGTTACATAAGGCATATTGGTGCGGCACTATGTTTCGCGTGATAATGATTCTTTCGGGTACTAGTGGGTCCAGCTTTGTCAGTACGATAGCTTTTCAGGTCAGCGGCCTTTTCAGGTCGACATGAAAAAACACATAGCACTTATTGGTGAGGCAATATGTTTCGCATGATAATGATTCTTTCGGGTACAATTCGGTCCAGCTTTTTCAGTACGACGGCTTTTCAGGTCAGTAGCTTTTTCAGGCCGACAGCTTTTTTTTTCGACATGACAAGACACATAGCGCATATTAGTGAGGCGCTATATTTCGTGTGATAATGATTCTTTCGAGTGCAAGTGGGTCCAGCTTTTTCAGTACAACAGCTTTTCAGGTCAGCAGCTTTTTCAGGCCGACAGCTTTTTCAGGTCGACATGACAAGACACATAGCACATATTGGTGAGGCGCTATGTTTTCGCTTTCATACAAGTCGACATACAGCTTAGTTCTTTTTTAGTTGAACCAAGAGATCAATACTCAAATACCATTTGAAGAAGCAGAACAACATCCAATTCAGAAATGCCACTAACATTTAATAAGTGGTTTACGAAGAGGCAAAAGGTGAAGGTAGTTCAAAAGATCCAAATGGAACACGTCATAACATAATCGATCCCTACCTTGAAAAAAATATGCTAGGTTGTTATACTGATTTGGTTGATGACAAGTGGTATGGTGTTCTACGTCCCTTGGAAAATAAGCCTATCAATATACACATAGATCTAAAAGGTGCAGGGCACATTATTGAGGGTGAAGCGCATTCTACAAATCCTGAAGGTATGCGAATTTGGGGTGAAACACTACAATGGATTCCCCTTTACTCAAAACGGTGTGATTATGAAGTAATATGTCACTGGCATGGGCTTATTGTACCACAAGCACTATCTGCAACCTTCTAAACAAACACACAAAAAGATGAACCAGAAGTGATTTGGCATTTGATGAAGGAGATTCTAGAGATGGAAAAGGCACTTGTTGTTCATTATGCTATCGATGATCTTATCTACCTGGAAGGAACGGAGGATCAGTAGTAGGATTTATTAGAAAATAAAAAAATGCATAGAGACAATGAGTGTCCTGTTTTCCCAATAGTTATTGAGTGGGAGGGACTACCTAAGTTTCTACCACAGACGTTGGACGTAGGAGTCCCATATTATTGTAAAAATCAAGCAAGTGGTCTTATTGATGATAGCGATGAAATACGAGAAATATGTATCAAGTAGGGCCTAGATTACAATGCCCTTGGTCCCGAAGGGTGCGTACAAGATGTTGACGAAGAAGATGAAGGCGGTGACAACGAAATAGTGCCAGACAGCAACGATAATGGCGAATGAATTTTTCTTATTCCTTGGATTGTATGTTAAACTGTTGTATTGAATATTTAATTCTAAATAACATTTAGATTTAACAACATTGGAAACATAATTTTATTTCATACATTTTGTAACCTGAACATTTACTTAACTTTAGTACAACAAAATTACTCCAATGAAACACTACGTTTATCCTTGATAATTGGGCACACTAGATGAATTGCCACCCGGTGCTGAATTACCATCGCTTCCCAAACTAGCTGAAGGATATTTACGGTGGTCGTGTCCTGTTTGGGCACATATATCACATTTACGCGCATAAACGGTATCACCAACATCCATTTGGTTTCGTATACGCATTCTTTTTTGCACTTGTCGTTGATGCACATAATCCTTATTACACACCATTTAAATGGTTCCGGCGACCAATAATGCTCAGCACCCACTGGCTGCAACTGTCCACTATAGGTGTTTAAGTATGCAACAACACTATATTATTTATCAGTGTACCTCGTTGTTGCGAAACTTGTATGTTAAAAGCACTCCATGGCATATGAGCATGGCAAGTGATAGATTGACCATTTTCCACAGGAGGATAATCTTCTGGCTTCATTGAAGGCGTGTGTATTATTCCCACGGTTATGATGTAGACCAGTGCAAACTTCAAAAATATTTTGCTCGCTGCAATACTGCAAAAATGAATGCCATTGTGCTCGCTTCCTATGTTTCTCAAATCGTTTCATTGGTTGTGGCATAAATTTAACACCCCTTTCTATCAATGACGATGAACCTCTAGATCTTTCAACAAACCTCTCCGCCATCTACTTGAATGACATCCGCGTGCAGACTTTAATAACCCATTGGCAGACTTCAATAACCTGTTGAAAAACTCTGACACATTTGTAGTCAGAATTCCTCATCTTTTGCCACCTTCCGCATGAAAGGTCCACTTGTCAAGCTCATGTCGCATCAACCAATTATAGGCTACTTGGTCTTCCTACCTAATCAATTCCATTCGCCTCCTAAATTTACACTCTTGGTGATCTGTTGCAGCCATCCACATTAAATCATGCAAGTCCTTGTTAGGATAAGACCTCTGGAAGTTGGCTTTCAAGTGCCTAATGCAGTAACGGTGGTAGGTATACAGTTCTTGCCATGTACGCAAATTCTATACAGAACTTAAAATACCGCCATGCCGATCAGATATTAGACAAATACTTGAACGCTGTCTCACAATGTGCTCCTTCAAGTGGTTCAAAAATAATGTCCACGTCTCTTGGCTTTCATTGGCACAAATAGCAAATGCTAGGGGAAATATACTTCTATTAGCATCTACTTCAACAGCGATCAATAACTTAATATCATACTTTAAATAGACATGAGTTCCGTCTATGGATATTACCGGCCGACAATGCACAAAACCATCAATGGCTGGTTTAAATGCCCAAAACACATATCTAAATATGTGTTCCGGTATTCTCGGACTCCGCTCAAGCTTCTATTCAACAACAGTCCCGAGGTTAAAGTATTTCAATACGTCCATGTACTTGGGTAGATATGCAAAGGACTTATCCCAGTTACCATACACAATTTCAAATGCACGTTTATGCCCGAGAAATGTCTTTCTTTTTGTAATGGTATGCCCATATACCTGGTGGACAGATGTTATACACTCTTTGATCTTATACCTTATGGACGCTTCAATGTGTGGAATATCCCTGTGACCGTCATGCAAACTTCCTCAAATGACCCGAACTCAAATTGCGGCACATACACATCCCACTGATAGAAAGAACTCTTCACATAAATGCAAAGGGATAAAATTGCAGCACATACACATCCCACTGATAGAAAGAACTCTTCACATAAATGCAAAGGGATAACACAACCTAAGAGAATCCCATAGGAGATAACCCACCTGCTAGCCTCAAACTCGCATCTCACTACACCCTATCATGGTCACAACTACTATACAATCGCTAAATCTTACCGAGTCTAAACTTGTCAACAAGACATAAAAATTTACTTTATTCTACAAATGTACAACTAAAGGATCCCCTAACGCACTCATAACACAAGACAGTATAACACATTAAGACAAAAATCAAGCATCTATAGTCCTTTCACATCCCAGGAAAATTTCTTCTCATCACATTCAAGTCATCTAAGCATATACCGTAGTCACACAATACTCATCACACAACTATCTGACCACTCTCTGAGCCATCAGTCCCACTCCTAGAGACACTACGGGACATATAAGTCCAGAAGCATATACTCACACAAACGAAACCACCGAGCCCAAGCTGCGGTCTGAACCCGGCCTAAAGTCCCCCAGACTGTCCTATCTCCACAACACAGAGAACATATCTCGCACCTCATTCATAATATCATAATTCTTCGATGCACATCTGATACTGGATGTTCAACATAAAACACGAGTGGATGGAAGAAAATCAGGATATACGCATCAAGCTGAATCGATGCTGCACGATAAAGCCGAATAAGATGGGAAGTTTCCTAGATGCCCTGTAGCCTCTCAGAGAAATGTATGGATGTCATCATATCGATCCGCAAGACTCTACTAGACACCTGCTCATGACTCGTATAACCTATGAACCTAGGCTCTGATACTAACTTGTCACGATCCAAAATTTACCTAATCGTGATGGAACCTAGCCCAATCCGCTAGGTAAGCCAAATAACAATCCACACAACTCAAATAAGAATAATAAGAATCGGTAAGTGAAATAACTTAATTCTATACAATAACCCAAGGATTGGTAGTACAAGTCATGAGTCACTAAGACTTAGATTCACAAAGCTGGTATGAAATAAATACAACATCTATTTGGAAAATACATAAATAGAATTCGAATCTAGAACCACCAAGGACATGTGGTATCTATATCTGAAAGGCATGTACATCTTCAATGCCAGCTCCCATCATCCACAACATCTCAGCTCCAAGATCTGCACGCAAGGTGCAGAAGTGTAGTATGAGTATATCCGACCCCATGTACTCAGCAAGTATCATAACTAACCTCGATAAGGTAATAGAAGCAAGAATTATAAATAATACTCGCTAATCACCTGTAGAGTTCATAATTCCAACAAGTACATAACAGTAATATGGTCAAATCTTGAAATCACAGAGAAAACTACCTTAGTGCACACAATTTTCTTAATGTACTCTGCTCAGTCGACAATTCAGCATATAAGGAAGCTATGCAAATAAATCAGGTAAACATCCAAGGAAATTACAAGTAAAGATGAAATGCAAAAACCAATTATAAATCGATTGTGGCGCAACCCGATCCAAATAGAAATCACAATACGGCTCTAAGGCCCATATCAGAATCTCAATAACCAAATCAAACATCTGATTAGCCTTCCCAAAGCCCACATCAACCAGAAACCCCTCTGTTTCTCACAAGCCGCGTGTACACCATGAAGAAGGAACATGAGAGGGTGACCCTAGGGGGATGGATCCATATCCACACCCTGCACGGATAACTCACGTGCTGCACGGACAACTCATGTGCTAATAATATCAACCGCACGGACAACTCACGTGCTGCATGGATAACTCACATCCCAATAATATCAATATTTGGATCGGCATTGATAATTCACGTGCTGCACAGACAACTCACGTTCTAATAATATTAAATGCACAGATAACTCACATGCTACACACATAACTCATGTGCCAATAATATCAATATCTGGATCCGCACGGACAACTCACGTACCAATATCACAATCCGCCCGACGTGGTTACAAGCTATCTGTCCCATCCATATCACATATGAAGCAGATATGCAAAAATACATGTACACGATCAAAGAACATCAAATTATATACTCCTGGACTGGTATAAGTGACATGCTAAGGTGTATACATGTGCAAAATGTGCTATCATAGCACAAACCAGGTAAATACTTTACAACATAGAAATTATTAGGTTCAACCAAGAGATTAACCTCTATGTAACCTCCGACATGACTCAAATAGCCACAATAATGGTACAAATAAGAGAAATGTCATAACATGTAGCTTAGCAATTAATTGAAGATGTATCACAGCCTAAGCACTATCCTAAGCATGAATAATACCTCGGCGCACGCACATGGGCTTATCTCCACACATGTGTGCGACCCATAGCACATAGCTATCACAAATATCTCAGGCAACTAGTGCCTCAACCAAGTTTAGGTGAGATACTTGCCTCAAGCAAGCCAAAACGATACTCAAAAAGTGCCATCCCGCATGAATCGACCTCTGAACGGCTCGAAACTAGCCAAAAGCAACTCAAGAACATCAAATAATACATAGGAAACAAACTCAAATAATAAAAGTCGAATATTTAATCAAATACTCAAAGTCAACCCAAAACGTCAATCTAGGCCCGCACCCCGAAACACGACAAAACTCACAAATTATGACAACCCATTCGAATACAAGTCCAACTACACTAGTTTCATTCAAATCCGATTCCGAGTCGATGTTCAAAACCCAAATATTCGCTTTAGAAAAGTTTAGACAAAAACCCTCAATTTCTCTTTTAGATTCATCACTCAAATACAAAATCAAAGATGGAATCGTAAAAAAAAATAAATCAAATCCAAGTAAAAAATGCTTACCCCAATATATGTGCTGAAAATCCCCTTCAAACTCGCTTGAATCCGAGCTCCCAAACTCAAAATGTGATAAAAGTGAGCCCAAAGACCGAAAATAATATCATATATCTCTACTTCAGGTGTAACTTCGCGGTTGCACGACCCACTTCGCGATCGCGAAGCACTAAATGAACATTGCCCAGAAATACACTATGAGTTCGCGGCCCCAGGCTCGCGATCACGATGAAAAACTAAGCCAAGCCTCTGCAATCCCGGTTGAGACCATGCGAACGCGAAAGCAACAACACCAGCCCCCAGCTCCCCTTCAGGAATGTGACTGGCTCCACGCGAATGCGAGGAGCAATCTCTTCCAATCCAATTTCCTTCTCTGCGAACACAGTGTATCCTTCTTGAAGACGATGAACTACAAACACCACTGACCAAATACTCTACGGGGTCGCGACTCAGCTTCCGCGATCGCGAAGCTCAACTGGAGCACCAGAAAACCAGCAATGCAAATATGAGAGAAATGGTCTGAAACCACCCTGAAACTCACCCGAGCCCCTCGGAACCCCGTCCGAACATACCAACAAGTGCCAAAATATAATATGGACCTCTTCAAGGTCTCAATAACGTATACCAATATCAAAACTACGAATTGCACATTAATTCAAGCTTAATGAACTATTTCAAATTTTAAAATTTCAAACTTATGTCAAACACGTCTAAACAACACATAATCACCTCAAATTTTGCACACAAGTTCCAAATGAAAAAATGAACCTATTCCAACTTCCGGAATAGTAATTTGAATCTGATAACTTCGAAGTAAACTCCCGATCACACCTATGAACTTTCCACACCTTCAAATTGCCAACATTCGCCAATTAGAGCCAAAACCTTCGAGAAATATTTAAATGCATATCTGGGCATACGCTCAAATCCAAAATAACCCTTCGGACCTAACGGAACCATAAAAACTCCGATCCGAGATCAAATAAATAAAAGTCAAACTTGGGTAACTCTTCCAACTTAAAATCTCATAGTCGAGAATCATTCTTCCAAATCAATCTGAACCACTCAAAAACTAAAACCGATCATACACGCTAATGATAATATATCGCTACTCAAGACTTTAAATAACCAACCGGAATGAAAATGCTCAAAACGACTGGTCGGATCGTTACACGCACGGGCCCTTTAACCCAAGTCCCCGCTCATCTCCCCTGTTTTACTACAACACCACCATCCACCACTACCTTCCCATTCGGTGACAAGGTAAGTCCTCTTTTCTTTCTCTTCTTCTTGCCTTATTATCTCTCTTCTATCTTCTGTCATTGCCATAACCCCATCCCTTACACCCTTTAGTCTTTTTGCTTGAAGCTTGATTTCATATGAACCTTGAAAAACTTAAACAAAGTTTATGCATGCTATATGTTCGATGAATTGATTGTGAGATGAATTCACTCACTAGTGAAGTATGAGTAGCCGAGCATTATTAGGGGATGATTAGGAGCGAGTGAGGTGATAGGGAAGGTTTGGTAGTACGCCAGACTATCTTGTGCAATATTGAACTAGTGTCGTGCGTGAACGACTATTGTGGACAAGCGAATATTGTGCGCAAGTAGATGTCGCACGTGAGGGGTGTGCATGATTGTCCATTTGCCTGTGATTGTATTGTAGTGTTTCTTTTTGCATTGTGTTGGGATTTTATTGAGTCATAGTGTTTGATTAGATAGGTTAATGTCGATGAAGGTCCCGAGCATGTTATGATCACTTTGTTATGACTTGTGTCAAATTCAAGTGCATATTTCAAGTATTACAATGTTTTGTGCTACTTGGGAATTATATCTTATGTTGAAAAATGGGAAGTATTGAGTAACAGAGCCTTAGCAGTAGTTTCTATTACCTCGAAAATGGTGTTCATTAGATTGCTAGTAATAAACTGCGTACATGCTTAAGTTTTAAGTGTGGGGTCGTTCTGGCCCACACTTTTGGTTTTGTTTGTCTTTATGAGATCCATCTAGTGTGTTGTATATGTTTTGGAGGTTTAGGTATAATGGTGCGTGAAAATCAAATCAAAACCAAGGCTATTGCAAAGCCTTCTGCTTCTTCCCGCCCTACTAAGAAACAAACTCAAAACGAGGCTATATCGAGTAAGCAAGCCAAGGGCAAGCAAGTGGTATAGATTTCCGCGAGACCAACAAAGAGGTCTCGTCCGGAAGATCGATTTTGTAGTGTTAAAGCTGAAGGTTGGTACAACTGTTTTGTGCCATAGGAGCGGTATATTTTGGAACTGGGCATCATGAGACAGCATTACAGAAGAACTATCCTGAGGTGCTAGCACAACTGAAGGCATTAAAGCTAGACCATTTGTTAGAATCACCTGGACATGCCAGTCTGAGCATGGTTTGGGAATTGTACGCAAGTTTGGATCTCAATTATGGGCATGCAGATGTACGGGGAAAGAGAGTATACTTTATCACGAGAGCTCTTATACAGATACCTTGGGATTCCAAACCGTGATCCAAGCATTTTCACCAAGTTGTTCTACAGTCCCACATACATAGCCATATATCATGCACTATGTGGGATAAACTCTACTATAGAATAGACTCATTTGACTACATCAGAGACTCATCTGGAGATGTACAGAGTTAACTTTCATAGGACAACCCGAGTTTGGTAAAACTTTGTCCAAGCCTGCATTATGATAGCCGAGCATAACTCAATATGTACGCGAGCATGTGTGTGCTGGATCTATTTTGTGGTGACAGGGAAACCTCTCAATATTAGGCAACTCATGCTAGATGAGATGTATCACACCAGGTTTATGCTAGATGAGATGTATCACACCAGGTTTTAGAACAAGGCTAAGAGGTTCTTCTTTGGTAATTTATCAACCAAGTACATGTTGTCTTGAGATGTGCCTAATTGTAAAGGGATTGGTGATATTATACCAGCTCCTAAGGAACTGATAGACATTACAGCACTAAAGGATTCATAGGGAGCACCGAAACTTAGCTTTTCCTCCTCCATGACCCCAAATTAGATCTTTCTTGACAAAAGATATTTTGGACAGTTTTTTTGAGGGATTAAAGTCCGAAGAAAAACGTCAAAAATATGTTAGTTTTGCTTTAAGTAGTTAGTACTTAGTTTAATTAGTAGATAATAATCCACCTTAATTTTTCTTTAGGCATCAGTTCTTTTTCAAGAGATATAACTTGAATCGGGTATTTTTATTTTTTTTATAGAGTAGTTTAGGATAGAGTCGAGAAAAAGACTATGTTGACTCCTAAATGCCTTTTGACTTGTTTGATACCATCATAGTTAGGCTTTGGTATGTGGATTACCTTCCCGGTGAGTTTTAAAAAGTTAATGCCTTAAAAAAATTGAATAACCTATTTTGTGATGCCTACTCTTAGTTTCTTGACTCGTGTGTTCATTTTAGTGCTTGATGCTTAATATTTATTGGTTGTGTAGCTACTTGTTTTAACTTGAGAGTTGAAATAAAACCATCATTAATGAGTTATGTGCATGGTGTAATGAGAGATTTGAAGTTTTATTATGTGGCATCCCGTGCTAGCCTAGAACTTATAATGTGTGTGGATCGAAGTAAAATAATTGAGTCTTGTTGAGTATAAAAGATGATTGAGCGTTTCTTTAATTAGCCCATTGAGCCTTGTTTGCCTACTTGTCAATATTGTCTATAGTCAATCCTTTTTAGCATGAAATTTTTTTTTTTTAACACCCATATTAGAAGTTGATACTCCTTTTGTTCATAATTAATTCTTCGTTGAATTTTTACCTAAGAAAGCACTTAAGTCACAAGATTAAGCACTAAAAAGGTTTAAAAATTAAAATTTGATAGCTTTTGAGTGAACTACGAAAAAAGAAGAAGGGTACACCTGTGTAAGAAAAGAATCACTAGCGGAAAAGGCAAAAATGTGGAGAGTATAAGAAAAAGAAAAGGAAAAGAAACAAAACAAAACAAAAACAAAAAAATACATCTCACAAATACACCATGTTCTTGTTAGTGAGTTATCAATATGTGAAGTGTTTAAAGAAAAAAAGGCTTATCCCTGATATGATTTTGTGACAGGGTGTTTGAAGTTTGCTTATGAGACTTGCGCGTTCGAATTTGTAATGACCTGACTTGTAATTTTAAGAATCAGCGTTTCGTTCAGCGACTAAAGGTCACGAGCAGCTTTGTGATGTGTATTATGACTTGTGTGCAAAATTTGAGGTCAATCAGACTTGATTTGATAGGTTTCGGCATCGAATGTAGAAGTTGGAATTTCTTAATTTTATTAAGTTTGAATTGAGGTGTGATTTGTCGTTTCGATATTGTTATATGTGATTTGAGGCCTCGAGTAGTTCCGTAATATGTTTTAGGACTTGTTGGTATGTTCGGACGGGGTCCCGAGGAGCTCGGGTGAAGTTTCGGTGTGGTTTCAGACCATTTCTAGGCCATTTTTAGTTGCTGGTTTTTTGCCACAGAGGTATGCATCGCGATCGCGGACAAACCGTCACGATCGCAAAGAGCAATTTTTCTGTTTGGACACTGTGAATCGCGATCGCGTAGAGGAAATATTTTGCTGCACTAACCCGACTTTGGAAACCTTATATCTCGTAATCTATAAGGAATTTCGAGATGATCCAAAAACAAAAGTTGTAGCTCTTTGTATCTAATTTTCAAAAAGTCAAACTATTTATTATTTGGAGCTTTGTACAAAGCGTTATGACTATTATACTAGAGGCTGTCTGGATGAGTTGGGGAGTTTGTGCTTCGCTATCGCGATTGGTTTTCCGCAATTGCGAAGAGAAAATTTTGAGCTGGAAACTTTTGTGCTTCGCGATCGCGAAGAGTAAATGCCTGGACAAAAGCTATATTTTGAGGTTTCGGCCATTTTAATATATTTGGAGCTATGGAGCTCAGATTGAAGCGCTTAGTGAGGCAATTTTCGGGAGATTTTCAAGGGAAACATCGAGTAAGAGTTCTTAACTCAATTTTGGTTAAATTACCCAAATATATTATTATTTTTATCATTAAATTAGTGTTATGGGTAGAAAATGGTAGAAATTTTATAGACTTTAAATTGAGGATTTGAAGGTCGATTCGTTATCAGAATGTGATAAAACTGGTATGGTTGAACTCGTATTGAAATGGGTGTTCGGATTTCGTGAAAATTCTGTCGGATTTCGAGAGGTGGGGCTCCACGTTGGCTTTTGGTTGACTTTTTCATGTAAATTTTTAAGTCGATATTTTATTATCCGAAATTGTTTTCAATGAATTTTAATAAAGTTATATAATTTATTTCGCTAGATTTGAGCCGTCCGAAGGTCATTTCACGCAAGAAGGCTATTTTGGAATATCGGCCTAACTTAAAAAAAGTATCTTTCCTAACCTTGCGTGGGGGAAATTTCCTTTAGGCAGTGAGTCTTATGTGAAAATTGTGTGATTGAAAACCATGTACGCGAGGTGATGAATACGTACTTAGTTTATATGTTCAAATTATATCGGTTTAAATTCGTAGACACCCTTATATATTAAATTTAAAAAATTGTTGGAACATAGTAAATCCATTATTTGTCATGCCTCGTTCCTTATTTATCGAGTTTGTATTTTATATGATAATTTGGGGTGATTGCCACTTGAATTCTTATGTGAATTCCGTGTGTTTATTGACTTGATATTTCTTGAAATTAATTTTATTATGGATTTTTCATCTGCAAATAATTAATTAAATAAGCTTAAAAAGAGGCGTTAATATATTTATCAAAAATTGGGATTAAAGAAGGGGTTGTCCTATGCTGAGTTACTTTTCCATCTCTGTTGTTGTTTTGAGGTTTTATATACGTTGTGTGGAGCCTTGGGCTATTTGCTTTGAAATTAATTGAGTTTTGTTGTATCTTTGGAGTTGGTTGTGGCCGGTGGGCAAATTGTGATATGAATTATTGTATAGTGTTGTCGTTTAAACACTCTCCCTGATATTATTTATGCTTCCTACCTTGTTTGTTAATGATATACATGTGCTTAATAAGGAAGAGTGTAAAGCACAAAGGGTGATGCCGTTCCATTTGAGAGTGTAAAGCACGAAGGTGATGTCGTGCCATTTGAGAGTGTAAAGCACGAAGGGCGATGCTGTGCCATTTGAGAGTGTAAAGCACGAAGGGCGATGCGTGCCATTTGAGAGTGTAAAGCATGAAGGGTGATGTCGTGCCATTTGAGAGTGTAAAGCACGAAGGTGATATCATGCCATTTGAGAGTGTAAAGCACGAAAGGCGATGCCGTGCCATTTGAAAGTGTAAAGCACGAAGGGCGATGCGTGCCATTTGAGAGTGTAAAGCATGAAGGGTGATGCCGTGCCATTTGAAAGTGTAAAGCACGAAAGGTGATGCCGTACCATTTCAATTATATTATCACGTGAGGATGAGAGTAAAAGCACGAAGGGTGATACCATGCCATTATTTTTATATTATCATATGTTCATGGCACGAAGGGTGTTTCCGTGTAGGCGAGGACAAGAGACATACATTATATTGTGATATCTTTTCGTTGCGTATGCATTCATGCCTTTATCTTGAGATATTATTGTGCACCTATATTTTCTATGTGACTTGTAGTCGTTGTTGCTTCCGGTGTGCCTCCCACTTTATTTCTTTTATTGTTATTGGCATTTCTCCCACCTAGTTGGTAAGGTTATATGTATGCATGGTGTGTGTGTGTGTGTGTGTGTGTGTGTGTGTGTGTGTGTGTGTGTGTGTATATATATATATATATATATATATATATATATATATATATATATATATATATATATATATATATGTGAGAATGAGACAAGTGCACGAAAGTATTGCCGTACCATTTGATGTGATATTTTGAATATATTTCTCACACCAGAAAAGTTAAATGAGGTGTTACATGGTGACTTTTACTTGAAAGAATTATATTCGAAAGGGTTTATTTGAATGATTTTATTTGAAGAATTATATTCGAAAGATATTTATTTGAAGAATTATATTCGAAAGATATTTATTTGAAAGGATTATATTCAAAAATATTTTTTTGAAGGAATTATATTCGAAAGATATTTATTTGAAAGTATTATATTCGAAAGATATTTATTTGAAAGAATTATATTCGTAAGATACTTATTTAATCTAAAGATTTCTATTCGAAAAACTTGTAGATAAAAGATGTATATTTTGAAGGACTTGATTAATTGGTTGTGCTTGTGTTCATTATTCGTTTAGGTAATATTTATGGTCTTCTATTATTTTTGTATGCTATATTGCACAGGTTAATTGACTAGTGAGTGTCTTGACTGTACCTCGTCACTACTCCACCGAGGTTAATCTTGATACTTATTGAGTACCGACCGTGGTATACTCATACTACACTTCTGCACATTTTTATGCAGAGCCAGATATTGGTGAGTACTCATACTACACTACTCATACTACTCATACTACACTACTCCACATGTTTTTTGAATTCTTTGAATTGTTTAACTGTACTTTGGAAGGATAAAGTTGGAGAATTCTGCAGAGAATGCATATGCAAAGGTTTAATTATTGATATCGACCATGGTCATTAGTGTGTATGCTTAATTGATATATGCTTCTTCATGATGTGGCGCCTTGTGTTGCATCTTTGAGTTAGTGTAGATTTAGGTTGCTCGAGGATGAGCAAGAGTTTAAGTATAAGGTGTTGATATTCGGCTAGAAGTATGGGTTTTTCTGTGCTAATTGCATTATATCTTAGTCTATTATCGGTGAATCTATTGGGAGTAAAATGAAGTGAACGCACACGAATTGGAGCTAAAATTGAAGAAAAATAAAAGAAGGATAATTTCAGTGCCAGGCCACCAATTCTTGGTACTTGGAGTGCTAGAAACAGAGAAGGAAATCAGTGGCTAAACCTAACATCCAAGACATCGATTCTTGCAATTGGGGCGCTAAAGGCAGTGAAGAAATTTCGAGGCACAAGGCCAGCGCCCAGGCCACTGATTCTCGATGCATGTGGCGCTGGAACCTGAAAGTTCGAGGATTCACCGCTGAGGGCACCGTGATGCAGTGCTCAAGGTGCCCAAGTCCGAAAATGTTTCCTAGCACAAAAAGGAGTGTATACGCTCGAAATAGATTTCGGTCTTCGTATGATTGATCGAGTTTGAAACATAATCGATCGAAGTAAGACTTCGAGATGGGTTCCGAAGATGGTACAAATAATCTTCGAGTTCGCGGGGCCGATCAATGTCGAGCTCGATATTATTATCAAGCTCGAATCCAAATCGAACTATGATACAAAGTAAAGTTGTCGAGCTTATGATCTAGAGATCGACCAACATTGACCCCAAATCAATCCGAGTCAGAATCGAACTCAAGCCATGATCGAGAGCTCGAGTCAATACCGAAAAACGCGAGTCAATATCGAGCTCATAGACGAGAGTCATTGCAATCCCATTAGAGGAGAGAATCTTGTCAGGAATTGTGGGAAAGTTGATTTATCATGGGTCTCCCACTACGTATTTTTTTATATCTAAAGTAAGATCCCTCTGCTATAAAGGGTATGGTTATTATTTCTGTAGAGGCATGTTTTTGTTAACATTGTAATTCAAGCACGATATTCTCTTATAGTGAAGAGTTGTTCTTTCAAGCCTCTTAATTTGATTCCACTTGCTTAGTCCTAAAATTCATCTTCTTTACAACCTTGTCTATTTTGCATTGTTTGCAATCTATACTTGATATTTCTATTTATCCTTACGATTTGTATTAAGCTACATCACATATTCATAGAACTACGTACAAATTCAACTCTATCCGTTTTTCGGATAAACAGTTTGGCACCCACCGTGAGGCTAAGGATAACAGTGGTTATTTGATACGAATATGCAAAAACACACCGTTGTGTTTTGCGCTTGTTTCCAAAAATATCTTGGATTTCGGATTAGCAACGACTAACTACCAGTCAAATGACCACACCAATCGACAACAAAGCCGGTCTTCAAGATGAGAACAATAACTTGACACCCAGTACCGAAAGACCACTTGTCAATGCCGTTGGAGCTCGAATCGGAGCGCCGATAGATATCAATTCGCATGTGGCCATTGAGGCGAACCTACGTTCTGAACCCGAAAATAGCATTCATGGTGGCACTCGGTCTACAGCTCGAGATACCCATAACGTCGAAGAAAACAACGTCAGCTTGCGTATAATTTTCGAAATGTTGCAAGCTCAAAAGGCAGCAATAGCTCAGTTGTAGAGCCAAACCCAACTACAAAGCAGGTCGGAGCCCAATCCACCTCGAGAAATCACCCGCAGAACGAACCCAGCCATAGTGAAGTCAAATGAGCAAGAATCGGGGACTACTTCCGAAATTGCTAAATTGCTCGAAGAACTCACAAAGCGAGTCGAAGCCAACGATAAAAAAAGTAGAGACATATAAATCTAGGGTCGATCAGATCCCGGGAACTCCACCAATGATAAAAGGGTTGGATTCAAAAACATTCGTGCAAAAACCTTTCCCCTCGAGCGCAGCCCCAAAACCAATCCCCAAATATTCCGTATGCCCGAAATTCCCAAATAAAATGGAACGACCGATCCCAACGAGTACGTCACTTCTTACACATGTGCCATCAAGGGAAATGATTTAGAAGACGATGAAATCGAATCTGTGTTGTTAAAAAAATTCGGAGAGACCCTCTCGAAGGGAGCAATGATTTAGTATCACAACCTACCACCAAATTCCATCGACTCATTCGCCATGTTAGCAGATTCATTTCTGAAAGCACATGCCGGTGCCATAAAAGTTGCAACAAGGAAATCGAACCTCTTCAAGGTAAGACAAAAGGATAACGAGATGCTGAGGAAATTCATATCTCGTTTTCAAATGGAACGAATGGATCCGCCACTAGTCACATATGATTGGGCTTTTCAGGCTTTCACTCAAGGTTTGAACGAACGAAGTTCGACGGCTTCACGGCGGTTAAAGCATAACCTGATCGAATACCCAGCCATCACGTGGGCCGACAAGCACAATTGGTACCAATCAAAAATTAGGGTCGAAGATGATCAATTGTATTTTTTTCTTTTCTTTTTCCATTCTCCAGATTTTTGCCTTAAACTCCTTTTCCCTTATTGTTCTATTATTTCCCTCCTCTTCCCTCCCGATCTTTCCCCACCCCAGTACGTGCTCCCTCTCCCCCTTCTCTCATAAGTTCCCCAACCCCTCGCCACCCGACTGGTAAGACTTTCCTCCCTTCCCCCTCTTCGTTTCTTCTGTTCGTTCCCTACCCCATGTAACTGCCCCCATCCCTTTCTTCTTTAGGTTAGCTTGTGTCTTTTTTTTTTTTTTTTGTTCTTTTTTATGTTGGTAGAGTGATTCAAATTTTGAATGGTGGAGTATCTTTTGCTCTAAAATTAGTTGGTTGTATTACATAGTGAGGTGAAAAATTATAATTCCTACCACCTCACTCAAATGTCGCACATTATACTAATATGTGTTTTGTATCTTTTGCAGGTGATATTGTCGTCTCTAAAATACCAACTCAAAGCTATGGAGCAGGTGGTAGTGGTAAGCCACCCCAAAGAAGCCACCTACAAACAAGAATGTAGCAGATAAGGGTGTTTCGGAAGCACGGACAAAGGCAAGGCATGTCAAGGAAGAAAGTGGAACTTATGAGGTGGATGTTAAGGCCACCAATCTGAGCACTGAGTAGCCTGCATAGACACAGAAAAGGGCACGCCAATCACGACTGTCTAGGCCAAGAGAGATTCTGGTCCAAATATGAGGTGAAGAGAAGGGCAAAGCAAAAAGGGTTCTCGAGTTAGAGTCTGAACTTGACTCATCTGATGACGGGGAGATAGTTATTCTGTTTCCCAAAGGTGAAGGGGAGCCGGGTGCTCTGATCGGGTCCAAGCCTACACTACTATTGAGTAGCGAGGGTGGTCGATGCAGTTTTAACCCAACTAGGTCGGGATCGAATCTACAGGGAGTTAATGTTTGGAATTAAGTCTAAGCTAGATGTGGGATTTGAATCTAATTACACTTCCACAAGTTTGGGTTTGATTTCTACTTCTAACTTTACTCTAAAGATTGCAATAATTGAAACTAAGGACAATATTTTTGTTGTTGTTTTTCAAATGTTTAAAGAGACTAGGGTAGTGACTTCTACCTAGATGGATATCTAACGGGTAGCAAAATCTTGGGCAAGCTTGATTAGTTAGGATTGTAATATAGATATCCCACCCGGTTACTCACTCTATACCTCTCGGTAGGTTGAGTGATTTTGCCTAGTTTGGCTTTTTCAAGTCCAAATGGGTATTCATGCAAATCAAGTGATATTAGCTAAAGTTGGGTATTATTATCTCTAGGTTTAACCCTTTAATTGGGGCTATCAATTTCTTGAGTTCACCCCAATTCCTTGTTAGCCTAGTTTTCTTAAACTTAGTCCCTCTTTCTCAAGTAGAGACTAAGTCATAAAGGCATGAATCAATGTTTGCACCCATTAATTCTTGAGTTCTAGCAACAACTAGGCTAAATATCACTAACCCATTCATATTCAAGCCTTAAAATCAAATACCCCTTAAATACCCACACTAGGGTTGGGTCACAACCCTAGCTATGGGTTTAGCTACTCATGGAAATAACAGAAATTAAGGATGAAATGAAGGTAAAATCCATAATATTAATTTATGGAATGAAAATATAATGTTAAGAAGTGAATCTAGTGAAAACTTTCCGAAAACAGAAAAGTCAGCCGCCTCAGGTGCTCATACAAAACATAACATACCCTAAAAATGATAAAAAGTTCTATTTATATTATGTTGAAAATATCTAACAAAAATGCCCCTGCGGAGGTTGTGCGGCCGCGTAATTCTGAGTGCGGCCGCGCTCTTGCTTTCGCGGCTGCATAATTCTGATGCGGTTCGCGCTCTTCTCTTTTGGATCTGGGTTGAGCTGAACTTTTGCGGACCGCATAATTCTAAGTGCGAGCGCGCTCCAGATTATGCGGCCGCATAAATTGATGCGGTCCGCACTTGCTTGAGTTTAGGTTGAAATCTACTCTCTGATTCTCCATCTTGTGGACCGCATAATTTCGATCGCGGCCGCACAAGGGACTTCCGCGGCCGCACAATTCTGGTGCGGTCCGCACTTCTCTCTTTTGCTCAAGTTGTCATCTCTCTGAATCTCAGTCATCGCGGTCCGCATAATTTCAATTGCGGCAGCATAGGGACTTTCGCGGCCGCACATTTCTGGTGCGGTCCGCGCTCATCATTTAGCCCAAAATTACACTCTCTGAATCTCCCTCTTGCGGACCGCATAATTATGATCGCGGCCGCATCATGGCTTTCGTGGCCGCACAATATTTGTGCGGTCCGCACTTCAGACCTCTTTTCCTAGCCTTGGTTTTTGTTCAACTTTTGACTCATTTGTGAGTTGATTTTGATTCCTTTGGCTCATTTTGAACAATTCCTGCAAGCAAGCATATTTTATTAGTTTTCGGGAATATCTTCAAGCATTTTTTGCCTAAAACACAAGTAAAAGAGAGCAAATAATAGGTTAAAATCCCTACTTATCAACTCCCCCAAACTTAAGCTTTTGCTTGTCCTCAAGCAAATAAGGTAATTCCCACCTCCACTAGAAAAAAAGATATTTCATCTGGCCTAAGGTGAATCAATCATGCATCAATTGGGACTAACAATTACCCTCAATACAAATGAATTATCAACAACACAATGTTTTGACCTTTTGAGTACCATAGTTCTAATGTGACACTAGATCATCAAGAGTTGACTTAATTCACCAAGGAAGCTCGCTCTATCACGTAGATCATTGTGGAACCCAAACTCTTCCTCCTCTACTCTCCATGAGCAAATCTCACTTTAGAATGTAACACTCAAAATAAGGATTGTGAAAAAGTGCGCTCATCTCTCTCAAAAGAATGTGATAAGTCCGGCTCTAAGTACCATAAGCTTGCCCCTTATGTAAATCACCACTAATGTACGCTCACCAAACTTAAAATCATATAGGGCTTTTGCGGGAATGTAATGAAGGCTTTTGGATCAAGGTAGGACTTATCGATATATGATGGTTTCATCTTTCCTTAAGCACTCCATTTCCTCTTTTTGGCTCATACTTTCTTGACTCTTTGAGTCATTTTCTTCTTCCTTAGGGGAACTAGAGAGAAATAATGTCACTCTTTCTTGCTTATGACAATTATTTTTCTCATTTTCTAATCACTCCATGCCTTTCATCATTTCTTTCTTTGAATCCCTTCAACTTTCTACTTTATTCACTTTCTTTTTGACATATTTCTTTTTGGCCTTTCTTCCCTTTCTTTGCCTTCCCTTTTCTTCATTTCTTTTTTGTTCTTTGTACCTTTTATCACTTTCACATTCCTCGTCTCTCCCCCAAATGCCTTTCTTCCTTTTCTTTGCCTTCCCTTTTCTTCATTTCTTTTTTTGTTCTTTGTACCTTTTATCACTTTCACATTCCTCGTCTCTCCCCCAAACATATGCTTTTTCCAATTGTATCAAGAATGCTAAGGAAATATCGGGTGCCAAGAGAGGGTCATTATAAAATGGATAAAGGCTTGTAACATGGCTATTGAATGAAAAAGGGTTTCGGCTCAAAGGGGTTGACTAGGGATATCACATTAATAGGCTACGGAAGCTTTCAAGTTTCAAATTGGATCAAGGAGAGCCTACAATCATTTCTCAAGTCGAGCTACACTTAGAATTTCACCTAGACAAACATTCAGGGCAAGTTCTAGACTTATTGGCACGGAACTTGGACTTGCAATTCAATACCTCACCTCTCAAGCTGCTGGATTGTTAAAGAGAATAGAGTCGATGGCCCACAACAACCCTAGCTAAGTTTGAAAATCACAAATGGCTCAAAGAAACCACTCGATGATTGCTTTAGTCAACACAAGAGTCTAAAGGTCACAACTAAAGCTATTCTTTGCAATCAACTAGAGCTATTCTTTGCCAACATCCACCTTTGAAAATAACCATGGCATTAAGAAAACCAAAGGCTTATTGTTCGCACAAAATATAAAAAGAAGCTACCAACTTTAAAAGAAGCTACTAAAGTAAATAAGAAGCTATGCTACTAAGGAAAAATAACGAAAGAAGTTATGTAGTAAACTACGAAAAGTAGACTGAATATGTACCAAATGAAGTAAAGCGAATATATACATAAAAGAAATGAATATATACATCGAATGGTAAGAATAAATACATACCAAAAGTGAAAATAAAGATAAATAAAGATAAAGAAAAATAGTATAATGGTTATTACATACCGAATGTCATCAAATCAAAATGGACCACCCCCCAAATGAAAAATAGCATTGTCCCCAATGCTCATAACAAATAAGAACAGGGAAAAGGGGTATAGAGTATAGAAAAGTCCCTATGTGGTCTTTGTCTGCATCAGATCCTCAACATGGACGGGGTCCTCATCAGCACCCTTCGTATCCTCTAACTGGATCTCCACATCCTCTGACTGGGGGACTACGGGGTTGTTGAGCATCTAAATCAGCTCCTCAGCAGTGTGTGTAGTGGCAGCCGGCTCCTCAGACTAGCCGGCTGCTGCCTCTGATGCCTCGGGCACTACTGTGTGTGCTGCTGGGACTGACTTCTCCATTAGCAAGTCCAGTGGAATATCACCAGTAGAAGCAATCTTATCAATCTCTTTGCTCAACTTCTCCACCGACTCCTTAGATGCCTGAGTCTTCCGCATCTTCTTCACTTGCTTCCCTAAATCCTTGATAATCCTCCCATGTGTGTCAAGAGTCTCCCGGATCTTCTTCTGGTTGTCCATAATCTTCTTCAAAGAGTCCTCCACTGATGGAGGTACCTGAAGCTCTGATGGGGCTAAAGATTATGCTGCCACTGCACTGGATATGGCGGTCAGCTTTATGGTAGCTTCCTGCATCCAGTTGTTGAGACTAGATAGTGTCTGTGAAACCCGCAATGCAGTCTGAGGGTAGGTAGAAGATGTGGGCACTGACAGTGGCACTAAGAGGAATGGTCCTGAGGAAGGAAGAGGCATGGCAGCTGCTCCGGCAGAAGTACCGGCTGTTATGGAGGGCTCGACAACTGACCTGGTGGCCACTACCCCTGGCTCTTCAGACTGGCCAGTGGAGGTAGTGGCTTTACCCTTAAATTTAGGGTTGTCCACTCCCTGGAGGTGGTACCAAGAGAAAGGCGTTTTAGCCTTCACCTCCCCATTAAAATGTCTCGGCTCTACCCCTTGGTCTTGGAAATACTCTGTGAGGAAGTTAGGGTAGGGATACAATCTTTCTTCTTTCTGGACTGCATTGCAAATGTTGTAGGATATCAAGTTTCCTACATTAATAGGATAGCCTGCCATGATGGAAGCTACCAATAATGCCCGGGGGAGTGGAAGGACATTCTCATGCTGGCACGGGTCAAGACGGCTGCACACGAATGTTTGCCACCCTTTTGCTTCAAAGTTAAGGGTGGCTCTGACAATTTGAACTCCTGCTGTGAGCCATGCAGGTGTTGTCCCCGGAATAGAAAGTATCTCAGCTAGCCATGGGCGAACTGCATCACCCAAGGCTAGCTTCTCCAGGTATTGCACTGCCTCAACCTCCTCAAACCATATATAGTTGTTCAGTGCGTGGCCATCAAATCGGATTTTCAAGTTCCGGACCTTCGTCACCTTTGTACCCTTTTTTATGTGGGCAACATTGGCATAAAATTCCTTGACGAGGTATTCATTGGCATCTTGCAACTGTCCGGTGAACCATTTCCATCATTTTCTCTCCGTAAATTGCTTTAGGACATTCAGATTGTTCTGGCTTAGGTCTTTGGTTATGAATTGTCGCTCAAGAGTGAGCGACCTTTGGGGCCACCATTCCCGAAATTTTGCATACACCTTCTCACTTACAAATCTATCAACCCACACCTCCGGCTTCCTTGATCTATCCAGGCCTCCCACAATTGTGTCAGCCCCTCTCCCGTCATCTGCGACCTCGTCATCATCATCATCTAAATTGATTGAGGTTGTTGTTGTGGCAGGTGTTGTAGCAGGTAGGGAAGATAGTTCAGATGCCAGACTACCTCCCTCTAAGCCATCAGAAGAACTAGAGGAGGAGGTAGGTTCATTGACTAAACAGAGTCTATCGGGGAATTGTTATGATTATGCCCCCGGTTGTGGTTGTACAGAATCCCCCTCAGAAGCTTCTCGGGATGGTAGGTATTCACTGGTGTCTGAGGAGTCCAGAGTTAGTCTACTGAGAGTAGTCTTTTGCCCAAGACTTTCTGGACTGATAGTGGCATGTTAGGTTTTCCTCTACCCCGGCCTCGGGAGGATTCTGCCCTCCCATTGGAAGTATCACCTCGACCACGAGAACGCACCATTGTCTGCAACACATAAGTAGTGAAAGTCAGTTAGAATTGGGGTTCAACATGTGTTATTGAATTACAGTTGAAAAGAAAGACACTACTTCTCAGAACAGGGAGCACGGACCGCACAAAAGTGAGTACGGCCGCGGACTGCCCATCGCGGACCGCACAAAAATGAGTGCGGTCGCGGAGGTCCCAGGTTCAGACTACTGGTTCTCTGAAGTTACATCAGCACGGACTGCATACTTTTGAGTGCGGCCGTGAAAACCTATCGCGGACCGCACAAAATTGAGTGCGGCCACAAAAACCAACCGCGGACCGCACAAAATTGAGTGCGGCCGCACAAACTTATCAATGACAAGTGCGTTCAACCTAGGGTATCGCGGACCGCACAATGTTGTATGCGGACGCATACCCTAGCACGGACCGCACAAAAATGTGTGCGTCCGCGAAATTCAATTCAGAGAGGCACTGGAGTACGATTAATACTAGGGTTTTCACTAATTTGGCATGAATTGTGCCAATTAAACAATAAAAGCTACTAACCCCAGCCCCCATTATGCATTCAAACACTACCCACATGCTTCTAAGCAAGAATTAAGCATCAATTTGACATTTTTAGCATGAATCTAACCATAGATAAAAAAGAAAACTAAAACAAAGAGAAAAGAAAAGAAAAGGATGAACTTAATTCATTGAAATCAACATACCAGTAATGAAATGTAGTAGGAAACAACACTTGATGAATATGGGATGAGATTGAAAACAAGAAAGAGTGCACTGTGCTTTAGTCTAGCTTGAGAGGTCAGAGTGTGTAAAGTGTGAATAGTCTCAAGAAGTCCTATTTATACTCTGACCATGTTGGCCCACCGACTTACCTGAGTGCGGCCGTACAATTTTGGTGCGGGCCACACTCTTTACCTTATCTAACTCAGTAGTTGATTCAGTGATGCGGTCCGCATAAAAATGGCTGCAGCCGCACAATCTGTGCGGTCCGCAAAATTTTGATCGCAGCCGCGAATCCTTAAGGGATTTTGTTAGGTCAAACTGCAGAGAGTTGGAATTTTCTATCTTTCAGCTGTGCGACCGCACACAGAATTGTGCGGCCGCAAAGGGCTTGTGCGGTCCGCATAATTCTGGCGCGGTCCACACAATTTTTACCACTTAGCTAGTTTTTATCTTGTCAACTTTATGCACTGCACACCCAATTCCTACATACACTTCACAACCTGTTAGTCCAAAACAATGTCTAATCTAACAAGAAAATTAAAAGAAAGAAAAACACATGGGTTGCCTCCCAAGAAGCGCCTGATTTAACATCGCGGCACGACACATGTTACCATCATTTATTTGAATTGGAGCAATGCCACAGCGTGGCCATCATCAACCTTACCAAGGTAGTGCTTCACCCGGTGCCCATTGACTCTAAAGATCTCACCATTCTTATTTTTCAAATCATGAGCACCAAAAGGAGTCACATGTACCACTTCAAAAGGACCACTCCACTTTGATTTAAGCTTTCCCGTAAACATCCGTAACCGAGAGTTGAATAAAAGAACAAGGTCACCTTCTTTGAATTCTTTGTTCCGGATATACTTATCATGTAGGTACTTCATCTTGTCTTTATACAAGGACGAACTGGAGTAAGCATGGAACCGGAACTCATCAAGTTCATTCAATTGCTCTACCCGAAGATTGGCAGCTACATCCCACTCAAGGTTTAATTTCTTCAATGCCCACATAGCCTTATGCTCTAATTCAACCGGAAGGTGACATGCTTTCCCAAACACCAACCGATACAGAGACATACCAATTGGAGTCTTGTAAGCTGTTCTATAGGCCCAAAGAGCATCATCAAGTTTCTTTGACCAATCAATCCGGGATAGAATACTCTTGATCTCCCTGTTGGAGACTTCAACCTGTCCACTTTCCTGGGGGTGATAGGGGGTTGACACCTTGTGAGTGACACCATACTTGGAAAGTAAAGTGTCAAAGGCTTTGTTGCAAAAATGTTAACCTCCATCACTAATGATGGCCCTTGGGGTGCCGAACCTTGTGAATATGTTTTTCTTCAAGAAAGCCACCACACTCCGTGCTTCATTGTTAGGCAAAGCTACAGCTTCAAACCATTTGGAAATGTAATCCACAAAAACAAAAATATAGGTGTTTCCACACGAGCTCACAAATGGACCCATAAAGTCGATGCCATACACATCGAAAATATCAATCTCGAGGATGGTGGTGAGAGGCATCTCATTTTTCTTGGAGATCCCACCGGCCCTTTGTCAATCATCACAACGCTTAACGAGTTCGCTAGCGTCTTTGTACAAGGTAGGCCAATAGAATCCACAACTTAGGACCTTTGTAGCAGTTCTCGCCCCACCATGGTGACCACCATAGGGTGAAGAATGGCAAGCTTCAAGAATACCCAATTGCTCTTCTTCTAGAACACATCTCCGGATAACACCATCAGTGCAAATTTTGAAGAAATATGGCTCATCCCAATAGTAGTCCAGGCAGTCCCGTTTGAGCTTCTTCCTTTGGTTTAAGGAGAGCTCATTCGGAACAGTGCCACTCACAAGATAGTTGGTCATATCGGCAAACCATGGCATCCCAGTCATAGAAATGGAAATGAGTTGTTCGTCAGGAAATGAATCATTGATCTCAAGGCCATCATGTGGCCTCCCCTCCTCCTCCAATCGGGACAAGTGGTCCGCCACTTGATTCTCACTACCCTTTCGGTCTTGAATCTCTAGATCAAACTCTTGCAATAGAAGCACCCACCACATCAACCTTGCCTTAGAGTCTTTCTTGCTCATCAAATAACGAAGTGCCGCATGGTCGGTGTGAACAATCACCTTTGTACCCATTAGGTACGGGCGGAACTTCTCCATAGCAAAGACAATGGCTAGGAGTTCTTTCTTGGTCACCGTATAGTTGACTTGGGCCTTGTTCATGGTTTTGCTAGCATAGCAAACCAGATGAAATATCTTATTAATTCATTGCCCCAATACCGCACCAACCGCCACATCGCTTGCATCATACATGAGCTCAAATGGTAAGATCCAATTTGGCGCGGTGATAATAGGAGTGGTAGTCAACTTATACTTAAGTAGTTCAAATGCCTTCATACAATCTTCATTAAAAAGGAACTTGGCATCTTTCTCCAAGAGTTTGCACAAGGGGTTTACCACCTTAGATAATTCCTTGATGAATCGGCAGTAAAACCCCGCATGACCTAGAAAGCTTCTCACTCTCTTTACGGAAGTAAGGGGAAGGAGTTTGGATATCACTTTAATTATTGCTTTACCAACCTCAATACCATTCTTGGAAATCATGTGACTGAGGATAATGCCCTCCTTGACCATAAAGTGACACTTCTCCCAATTCAGCACCAAGTTAGTTTCTTCACAACGTGCCAATACCTTATCCAAGTTATCCAAGCATTCTTCAAAAGAATCCCCCACGACAGAAAAATCATCTATGAAAACCTCGAGAAAGTCCTTCACCATATCGGTGAAGATGGATATCATACACCGCTGAAAAGTTGCCGGTGCATTGCATAACCCGAATGGCATCCGCGAGAATGTGAAAGTGCCATATGGACAAGTGAAGGTGGTCTTCTCTTGGTCTTCAGGTGCAATAAGAATCTGGTTATATCCGGAATATCCATCCAAGAAGCAATAATAAGCATGTCCGGCTAACCTATCCAATATTTGATCAAGAAATAGAAACGAAAAATGGTCTTTCCGTGTAAATTTGTTGAGCTTTCTATAATCCATGCACACTCTCCACCCGGTGATAGTTCTTGTGGGGATCAATTCATTTTTGTCATTTGTTATCACAGTCATGCCCTCTTTCTTTGGGACACATTGCACCGACGAGGTCCACGAACTATCGGAAATAGGGTAAACCACCCCGGCATCCAACCACTTGATGATCTGTATCCTTACTACCTCTTGCATGGCCTCATTCAATCGTCTTTGATGTTCCATGGAGGGTTTGGCATCCTCCTCCAAAATGATTTTATGCATGCAAAAGGCGGAGCTTATACCACGAATATCCGCCAATGTCAAACCTATTGCTTTCTTTCTCCTTTGAAGTACCGCAAGGGTGGCATCTACCTGCACGTTAGTTAAGCACGAGGAAAGAATAACAAGTAAAGTGGAACAAGGGCCTAGAAACTCATACCTGAGGTGTGAAGGCAAAGGCTTTAACTCCAAGGTGGGAGGCTCCTCGATTGAGGGCTTTGTTGGTGGAGTCTTCCGGTTTTTGAGATCCAAGGAAAGTTTTCGGGGCCTATAAGTATATGATCCCATTCATTGCAAAGCATTGACACATTCTACAAAGCCTTCCTTCTCATCCTCATCATGGTTCAACAACACAATTTCCAAAGTATCTTCCACTTTTATCACAACACTTGTGTCATCAACAATTACTTCGGTTACCAGATCCACGAACGAACACACTTCGTTGCTATTTGGTTGCCTCATTGATTTACAAACATGGAATATCACTTTTTCATCGCCCACCCGGAAGGTGATCTCTCCAGCTTCCACATCAACTAAGGCCTTCCCTGTAGCAAGGAAAGGTCTCCCCATAATGATTGGCACCTCGTAGTCAACCTCACAGTCAAGAATCATAAAATCTGCGGGAAGGATGAACTTGTCGACCCTAACTAATCATCTATTATCCCCAATGGCCTTTTCATTGTCCGATCTGCCATTTGCAACCTCATGGACGTGGGTCTCGATTTCCCAATCCCCAACGTTTTGAACATATAATAGGGCATCAAGTTAATGCTTTCCCCCAAATCACATAAAGCTTTGGCGAAATTGGCACTCCCAATAGTGCATGGGATTGTGAAAGCACCGGGGTCTTACAACTTTTGATCCATGGAGTGCACCATAGCACTCACTTGATGTGTCATTTTGATCATTTCACAGTTCATTGATCTCTTCTTTGTTACCAAATCCTTCATGAACTTGGCATATCCCGGCATTTGTTCTAAGGCTTCAACCAACGGCACATATATGGACAAACTTTTCATCTTATCAATGAATTTCTTGAATTGATTCTCATTGTTTTGCTTCTGCAAGTCTTTGAGGGTATGGAGGAGGAGGCCTTGGCATTGGTACCTTTGGCACTACCGGTTCCGGCATATCAGTCATGTGCTCCCTAGATGGGTTCACTTCTTCTTGCGTCTCCTCCATATTTTCATCAATATCAATCCTCGCTTCTTCATTAGCTTGAACATCATTGCTTGGCTCATCATCATCTTGCACCAACACATCATTACCCACATGTCTTCTTTGGTTTGAGGTACTAGTAACTCCACCTCTCCCACTTCTTGTTGTCACAGCCATTGCATGCCCCGTATTCCCACCTTTCGGGTTCACCACCGTATCACTAGGTAGTGCCCCCTTGGGCGAGTATTTAAAGCTTAAGAAATTTGACCAAGTTGAACCTCCAAGTTGCGGATAGAAGTGTTGTGGGAGGCTAATTGGGCATCAGAGTCGACGTTTTTCTCCATCATTTGCTTAAACATGTTTTCAATCCGTCCCATTTCACTATTGGAAGAACTAGGACCTTTAGACGGATATGGAGATAGGTTGTTTGGTTGTTGATACATCGGGGGCCTCTGAAAGCCCGACCCTCAATTTCCTTGATTGCTATTGTTCCAACCCCCTTGATTATTATTGTTCCCCCAATTGCTTTGATTGTTCCCACCCCAATTACCTTGATTATTTCCTCCCCAATTGCCTTGATTACCTTGATTACCCCAATTGCTTTGATTATTGTTGTTGCCACCACTCCAATCTCCTTGGTGGCCTTGGTCGTTCCAGTTTCCTTGGTTTTCTTGTGATCTCCATTGTTGTTGATTTGGAGCATTGCTTCTTTGACCTTGATAACTGTTGACATATTGAACCTCTTCATCTTGCTCATCATATGAATCATCTTGATTATACCCACTATTACTTTGCTTAAATTATTCCGAATGGTTTTGTACTTGTTGACCTCGTTGCCGTCTCTTGTTTACCATCATGTTCACCCCTTCCATAGCATTCACTTGTTTTGACCCTTGAACCTGTTGAAGCTGAGCCTTGTCCAATTAGTTCATGGTGGTTGTCAACTCCACAATAGCTTGCCCATGATCATGTAGCTCCTTGTGTAGGTGAATAACATTTGGGTCACCTTGGGGAACATTGGCTCTACTTTGCCACGCCAAAGAGGTGTCCGCCATCTCATCCAATATTTCACAAGCTTCAAAATAAGGCATGTTCATGAAGTTAACCCCAGCGTTGATTTACCACACACTGATTTGTTATGTTGATCCCCATGTAGAAGGTCTGTTGGATTATGGCCTCGGTCATATCATTGTTCGGGAATTCTTTGACCATGGTGCGATATCTTTCCCAAATCTCATGCAACGGCTCATTGGGCTCTTGTTTGAAAGCTAAAATTTCATCCCTTAGTGTAGCCATGTGCCCCGGAGAGAAGAATTTGGTAATGAACTTCTCGGCCAACTCATCCCAAGTGTGGATGGACCGATTGGGCAATCTCTCTAACCAGTCCAAAGCCTTTCCGCGTAGAGAAAAGGGAAACAACCTTAACCGCAGTGCATCCTCGGTGACATTTGTTTTCTTGGTCCCCCAACAAGTATCGACGAAACCCTTGAGATGCTTGTAGGCATTTTGGTGTGGAGCTCCGGTGAAAAAACCCCACTGCTCAAGCAGTGTAAGCATCACGTTGGTAATTTAGAAGTTGCCCGCCCTAATCCGGGGCAGGACTATTGCACTTGCATAGCCCTCATTCGGCAACACCCAGTGCGCTGCTCTTGGTGGAGATGGGGGGTGGGACATAATCTTGAGGCGGTCAGCCTCCCCTGTTTACTTGAGGCTCGGGATGAACCTCATCCACTTGATCATCATCTACCCCCCCCCCCCTCCCCCAATGGTAAATTTTTGAGGGGCTCGTTGTTAAGGGCCATTTTGTACCTAAAAGCAATTCACAAACAAAATTAGTGACTCGGAAGGAAAGAAAGACAAAACACACAAATACCTAGATATATAGATAAATCCGTTTAACTCCCCGGCAACGATGTCAAATATTGATCGGGTCCAAGCCCACACTACTATTGAGTAGCGAGGGTGGTCGATGCAGTTTTAACCCAACTAGGTCGGGATCGAATCCACAGAGAGTTAATGTTTGGAATTAAGTTTATATCTAAGCTAGATGCGGAATTTGAATCTAATTACACTTTCACAAGTTTGGGGTTGATTTCTACTTCTAACTTTACTCTAAAGATTGCAATAATTGAAACTAAGGACAATATTTTTGTTGTTGTTTTTCAAATCTTTAAAGAGACTAGGGTAGTGACTTCTACCTAGGTGGATATCTAACGGATAGCAAAATCTAGGGCAAGCTTGATTAGTTGGGATTGTAATATAGGTATCACACCCGGGTACTCACTTTATACCTCTCGGTAGTTTGAGTGATTTTGCCCAATTTGGCTTTTTCAAGTCCAAATGGGTATTCATGCAAATCAAGTGATATTAGCTCAAGTTGGGTATTACTATCTCTAGGTTTAACCCTTTAATTGGGGCTATTAATTTTTTGAGTTCATCCCAATTCCTTGTTAGCCTAGTTTTCCTAGACTTAGTCCCTATTTCTCAAGTAGAGACTAAGTCATAAAGGCATGAATCAATTTTTATACCCATTAATTCTTGAGTTCTAGCAACAACTAGGCTAAATATCACTAACCCATTCATATTCAAGCCCTAAAATCAAATACCCCTTAAATACCCACACTAGGGTTGGGTCACAACCCTAGCTATGAGTTTAGCTACTCATGAAAATAACAGAAATTAAGGATGAAATGAAGATAAAATCCATAATATTAATTTATGGAATGAAAATTTAATGTTAAGAAGTGAATCTAGTGCAAAATTTCCGAAAACAGAAAAGTTAGCTGTCTCAGGTGCTCATACAAAACATAACATAACCTAAAAATGACAAAAAGTTCTATTTATATTAAGCTGAAAATATCTGACAAAAATGTCCCTGCGGAGGTTGTGCGGCCGCGTAATTCTGAGTGCGGCCGCGCTCTTGCTTTCGCAGCCGCATAATTCTGATGCAGTTCGCGTTCTTCTCTTTTGGATTTGGGTTGAGATGAACTTTCGCGGATCGCATAATTCTAAGTGCGGCCGCGCTCTAGATTATGCGGCCGCATAAAAGTGATGCGGTCCGCACTTGCTTGAGTTTAGCTTGAAATTAACTCTCTGATTCTTCATCTTGCGGACCGCATAATTTCGATCGCGGCCGCACAATTCTGGTGCGGTCCGCACTTCTCTCTTTTGCTCAAGTTGTCAACTTTCTGAATCTCAGTCATCGCGGTCCGTGTAATTTCAATTGCGGGCACACAGGGACTTTTACAGCCGCACATTTCTGGTGCGGTCCGCGCTCATCATTTAGCCTAAAATCATACTCTCTGAATCTTCCTCTTGCGGACCGCATAATTATGACGGACGCATCATGGCTTTCGCGGCCACAATATTTGTGCGGTCCGCACTTCAGACCTCTTTGCCTAGCCTTGGTTTTTATTCAAATTTTGACTCCTTTGTGAGTTGATTTTGATTCCTTTGGCTCATTTTGAACAATTCCTGCAAGCAAGCATATTTTATTAGTTTTCGAAAATACCTTCAAGCATTAGAGAAATCAAGTCAACATTCAAGTTAAAATGATTCCCACTGAATGTGTCCATTTCACAATTGTGGGTGCTAATGTATTTACCCACAATCCATATATTTGTTTTCAACTTTCTCGAACGCAACATCCAATTACAACCTTGAAACCATCTACGACAAATAACCTTGTATATATCCGGAGATGACTCATGAACCACAATCTCACGATACTCTTTTATGCTGTACAATCGCACCGCCCTTCTTAGGCATGATTTATCAGCAAAAAGCATGCCCTTTGACAGCACCGTTGCTCTAGATTCATCCCACATTGTTGTCCGAATTTTGTCAAGATCCTTGTGAGGGCATACACATCCGTCATACTTGAAAACTGATCAAGGTAGAGAATATCCCTTGAATGAAACAGCACATGGGACTCGTATACTCTTGGTCTAACGGGAAGTGGAGCATGCTCCCTCGTCAAATCAGGTTCATCATTCTCGGCCTCATCATCATCACCCTCATCAGAGAAGGGTGTGTCATCTCCAGACTCATCAGCATTGTTGTCATAATTACTATCATCTTCCTGACTATGCGTATCTGCCAGATACCGATTAAATATGTCGTCTTCGGGCAATTGAGTAAGGACATGACCTTCAAATTTCTCGTTTTCACTGCACAACCAATAAAATAATGAGTTACTCAAATTCATACAAACTTTACATATAAACTTTATCACTTCACTTACAAATCATAATGTGTTGATATCCCATGATGTACAACAATGATATCCTGTTGGTGATTACTCCCGGATGGACCACTATGATCCAACACACCAAAACTAGCCATAGTCCAACTGTCTGTTGGTTCATAACTTGTACAATTCATATCTGACTGGTACCCCATGTGGAATATATGAGTGTTAATACAAATTCAATACATAAAAATAAACATCGTAACACAAAGAAAAATTAAAGTTTACCACTCTGCTTGTGGATTATGTAAACTTGGGGAGAAATTATGTCCTCGGTCATCATTCGCCCGTGAAGATAAGTTTAGATCGGGCCAAACTCTTTCACCCGAAACCTGTTCGGCTAAAACTGCTCCAAAATAACCACCCGGTGATTGAGGGATATCCCTACTTTGCGGAACCTCATTATTGTGAACGTCTTCCGCCTTGACATACATTTCAAACATTTTTATCACAAGAAGTTCCCGGTGTTCATCCGGAGTCCTCAAAAAATCTGTCAGGATTTCATCGTCTTCGATGTTAAACTCAGCATAACAAGCAACCCCTTGCAGAGTAACAAAATACGGATATCTTTCGGTTACTTTAATATTCATTGAACGTTTGCTCACACTCATTTTTTTACATAACAACGATACCAATCTATCATACTCCATTGTAAATGGCAACTTAACATGACACTGTGGAGAACAACTATAGCATACTGAGTTATTCTCTGCCACAGCCTCACTCCCCTCCCCCCTCCAATATAATAAAACTCTAATTTTTCGCTCTTCGGACATTATGATAAAATGCAAAATAACTTAACGAAACAAATATTACGGAAGGCTTGAAGGATGCTGAATGGATTTATGGATTCTTACCAAATTTAGAACCTCCTTAAATAAGAAAAAAACTAGTCCGGAGGTATAATTAGTGGATGTATAGCGCATGCATAATAGGCGCTATACCCATATGAATTATTGGTGGGTCAGTTAAGTACGGGTAAATTATTGGTGGGGCCATATTTTATATATAGCGCGGTTATTCACCGCGCTATACCTTAACGGACAAAATTGTCGTTAAAGTATAGTGCGGTGAATAACCGCATTATATATAAAATGATGTCTAATTATTTTTTTAATCTATTTGTATCTCTTGAGTCCAAAAAGACCACATTTAGGTTTTGGAATCCTATTTATCAATTAGGTGATATCCAATAAAAATGGAAAGATACACAAAAGTTTAAAATGACCTATCCCCTTAGCTTCAGAAAAAGGTAACTTTGAGTAGACATTAACAGATTTGCATAGTCATATTATTAAGTACATTCTCCTCACCCAATATCTACAATAGATTAATATCACTTTTAACCCGCGCCAAAAAATATTTATATTTGATATCCGATAAAGTATATAAAATTTATATCATTTTTGTATATAATATATAAAATGTATATATATACAAAAATAATATAAATTTTATATATTTTTCGACTATTATTTTTACAGTAGCTATACAGTGTTATTTTCTCTTATAAATTCAACTCTTGGAGGAGTATTAAAACTGGGGTTTTTTTTTGGTTATATGAATCATTGCTAAAAAAAGTAAGTGGATGAACCTTAAAAAAAGCATTTTAAGTATTCAACATCTGTTATAAAACGATAAAAGAAGAAAAAGAGTATTGCAGAGAAAGTAGAGAGAGAATTCTCATTGATTTGGGATGAATTATAATGGAATAGAACCCCTCTATTTATAGGGGAAAAGTGACTTAACCACCAAGTAAGAAAGCCTAAAATCTCTCTAAAATATAGGCATTCACCTTAAATATAATTCTATTTATAACACTCCCCTTTGAATGTCTATTCGACAAATAATGTACCTCGTTATAACCTTAACCAAAATAAAACCTAGTGGGAAAAAAATTCTAGAGAAGGAAAAAGAGTACACATGTTTAGAAATATACCTTTTAGTTGCCTCGTTAAAAACCTTGCAAGAAAAACCCAGTGGGACAAAACCTTATAAGGGAAAAAGAGTACAACGTGTATTAACTCCCCCTGATGAGAGCATCAATTCACATCTTTAAACTTTCGCATCCCGATCTTGTACACTAGCTTCTTGAAGGCTGACATCGGTGGAGATTTGGTGAAATCCTCAGCCATATTAACTTGAATGAATACGTTGCACCTTCAAATCATCATTCTTGATAGATATGTAATATCTTTATAAAATGCCGTGGAATGGCCTTTTCAATATCTCCATAGAGGTAAAAATTTCTCTCTATCACATTAGCATGCTTATAGTTATAGCAAGATACATATAACAGAAATTGCACTTAGTATGTGGTACTTCATAACCAAGAATTATATATGCTTTAAGCGATTTAAATTTTTCAGGGATTATCATAAGTTAAGTCATATAAGCCATATAATTAGACTTTAGATGCATATCAAGGTTTCATGTCATTCTAGACATATAAGATAGATAAAGGTGATTGCACACACCATTGACTTTATACTTTCAAGTGTTTAAACTGCAGGTCCAAAACTATATGTCTTTCATATGAAACCAATTCTACTTAAATTGTTTCTCCAGACTTAAGATCCTCATATGTATTTGTGTTATCATAGATGTAATCGACGAACATTTTATATCGGTTCCAACCACCTTTTTTTTCATAAACACATAACATAGAGATCTCTTCATTCATATTTTCAGGTACTCGAACTTCTCCTGAGATTTTATGAAGTGTTATGTCATGTGATCTTCTAGACCACTTGCCTCCTTATTATGATCATTTTCTCATCTTCTCTACCAAGAATTTTATTTGAAACCGATTTGTCTATATGTTTTAAATGTACCATAGACTTATTATAATTGGAGCGTTTGTAGTGAGAATATAGTTACTTTCTTTGGGTCAGCAAATGTGCCTGGCATGCTTTGCAATATATTACAAATGAAATATCTTTTTATGAACTTCAAGTTCATATTATCTTATTTGAGGATCTAGATGTACAAATGATAATTCATTCCGTAACTTTTTCTCAACTGTTTATCATGTCTCTCCCTCATGTTAGAAAAACTAACTTGCTTTCTCAAATTTGGAAACCCACTTTTGTGTGTTATGGTGTTAATCAAAATATACACCGCACATCAATAATAATAATAAGATAGAATTATTTAGTTCTTGACCCTGAACTACTTGTGAGGGGAGAATGTAATATACTTTCGTATATAACATATATCAAACTGATATAGATAACTTTGTTCTCAGAAGCAATAGTTTAAATATTAAGTGGAGGCAAATCAAACTGATATAGATAACTTTGTTCTCAGAAGCAATAGTTTAAATATTAAGTGGAGGCACTCAATAAATTATTTTGCTAAACCAACTATGAAGTAAATCAACTTATCAAGATGAACTATCTTGAATAAAAAAAATATGAAAATTATGCTCGAAATTAAATTATTGAGCAAGTTACCTCGCAAATATCAGGTTGCATGTTAATAATAATCGCACATGTAACCATCTCATAGATGCATCTTATGTGGTATACATGGCAGGTGAATGAGCTCATATTCACCTTTGATAATTTCAGCATTCATGGGATTCAATCCCAATTTTAGTTGGTCTATTAATTAATGAGAACAAGCAACATAAGAGAATTCGTAAATAACTAAACTTTCTAGTTCTTTAATATTTACCCATGTGTATTCTCTTTTATTTTTGCACGTCATACTTAAATTGATATGGCTAAGCTAATTATGTCAACTGGATAAATTATCAATATTTATAAACTTCAGGTTTACACCATGACGTGTGCAATTATCAATAAACTCCAAGTTTATTATGATGAGTTTTTATATATCAATAAACATCTACTTTATTGTGGCATTTTTTTATTTGCATAGTACAAACTGGAGAATAAATCAGGTAACTTTTCACATACATATTATCCCGCTACAAGTTGTAGTGTTAGAAGATATTTAATCTTTTCTTTATTTATAGTCTTAATATAACCAATTGCTTTCGTGAATATTTTAGAAACTTAATATGTTTTTTTGAGACTTACTACGACACAATACCTTATTGATAATCAATTTTATTTCTCCAAAATAGTATAATTGGCTCTTCCAGAGCTCTCAATCAATTTTGTACTATCACATATTCATCAACATCATATGGTCAATACTTTTTTCAAGGAGAAAGTTATACAATTATGGTCATGGTCAAAATTATTATAGGCAAGATATGTTGCTTCCATTACTTTTGCCATGTAATAATCACATTGCTATAATATTTTGGCATAATCACAATACGTGATCAATGACCATTCATGCTATAATAATGATATTTTTTCTTATTTCCTCTCAAACCTCCTTCTAGAGGTGAGTGTGGTATATTCACTACCACTAGCACGTTTCATATTCTTTCAAGAATGAATATGTATTCATAAATCACATGTTGTCACATTCACATCATGAATGGACCATAATCATCTATATGTGCTTTATAAAATCTCATGTCAAATCGATGACAAACATTACTTTTACAGAGTGAAGGATTATTTTGAGAATTCTTATTATTCTCATTACCACAATGATGATGACGATTATAATTTTATCTATTGCCACGTCAACATCCATTGATACATTCACGGTAAAATTTTTGTCTTCTTTCAGACTTATTACATATTGCTACCATATTCTCTTAAGGGAACGAGAATGAAGCAAATTCAATGGGACGGGTTTTCACTTCTTGTGCTCATAATCATACATGAATTTGATCATGGCAAGACATAGAAATTTTACTACTTTGGGTGGTTATAATTTCTTACAAACTCTAAAAATTTCTTACAAACTCTATTAGCGTTAAAATCAAAATTTATTGTCTTTGTTTGTATTTAAAATCAAAATAGAATTTCAAGAATTTAAAAGAGAAAAATAAGGTAAAATACTTACTTTAAATCCATAATTTATTTACGAGGGAAGTTCATGGAACAAGTGACAATCATTATGTTTAAGTTGAACACCATGCACATATCCCAAAGCCTCTACTCGATTGGTTGGAGTCCCGCGTTGATAACGTGTTATAAAATAATAAAAGTAGAAGAAGAATATTGCAGATAAAGTAGAGAGAGAGAATTCTCATTGATTTGGGATGAATTACAATGGAATAGAACCCCTCTATTTATAGGGGAAAAGTGACTTAGCCACCAAGTAACAAATTCTAAAATCTCTCTAAAATATAGACATTCACATTAAATACAATTCTATTTATAACAACATCAATGCAAAGTACTATTAAATTGACCATAGTTGAATGCTAAACCTTTACGGGTTGTTTGGATGGTTGTTACTTTACTTTTAACATAATATTTATTTTGATTGTTACTTAAATTTTATGGTATTGTATCGTTAAATTCGTCGTTATCTAACAGCGAAAAGTGCCACTTTAACTTTATGGAACGATCGATTTGGTGCGGTCGCGTCGTTACCTTTTTTCCCTCATCTTGCTCTTACTTATTATTAAATAATCCTATTTTATCATTTACTATACCTTTTTATGTAATAATTCTACCTCATACTTTACTTCTTCTTTACAATATTGCAAGTTTATTCTTTATACTTTTAGTGCATGAAATCATGAAGTGACGGCAAACAATACAATCTATCCAAACATTTATATATCAAAACGATACAGTACAATAAAATACTATACAATACTATTCGATACATAACAACCATCCAAACAAGCTGTGTAAGTCAATGACATGTTATAAATTTTAATATGTTGGTTTGATCATAACAGAGCAACTTGAGAAGAACGTCTTCATCCTGCCAGGTCTATGTACTGTTTATTTATTTCACTTTGCTTCTGGAATAAAATATGTATCTTTATCCCAATTTGCAATGTTCTAAAAAGGCCTAGTACTCTTGAAATAAAAGAGCTTGATATTTTGAGATAACTCCAGAAAGCTGTCAAATCTATTTCAGAAATGGTTTAAGCTTCCAACTACTCACCAAGATTATCAAGATACTAGGATCGGAATTCGTATCACAACTTCCAAATCTCCATGATGATTTACTTGAAAATGTAATCTGAATAAAAAAAAACTAATTAGGCCAATAATTGGACCTGGACCTTCTCCAGTTTTTATTCCCCGTGCTTCAGCGCTTTCCACTTTGAGCTTAGTATAATTAGAACAAGATCCAGTCATGATTAAGCAGCATCAGCACGCTAGAAGAACCAAAATTGAAATTGTAAGAAATACCAGAATGTTTTGGATGTATTCGTTTCACACAATTTCTTGAAATTCAAATCTGGCTTGAAGTGCTTTTCCAGCCAAAAGAATTGGAAACAGACCAAATTTCTAAAATTATATAACAGCTATCCAAGTAGAAGGAAACCTTGGCACGTGTCATCGCTGAATCAGAAAGTCATAAGTTCAAGTCAAAAATAACCTCTTCCTGGAATGCATATAAGGTTGCTTATAATTGATCCTATGTGACATGTTCTTTTCCCTAATCCCAAGCACAGCGAGAACTCGCTGCCTTTTCATTTCTTGACGATACTAATAAGTAATAACAACTATGTAAATAGTTTTTTACCTATTTCTTCAAAACATTGCCAAAGCCAGGGCCTAATTCTTCGAAGAGCCCAAGATGGCCCACATATGGGAGGACATAAAGTAACAGTATCCCTACATTTGTATGGTGAAAAATGTTGCCACCAGTGCTTAAAATCATCTAACCTCTAATTTGGCTTTCTCTTCATTACTGTCTCGTAATTACTTTCAAGATCTACTTAGTAACCACCACATGATCAGTCCAGTTATATAATGTATAAATATAAACTCTTATTGCCCTAAAAATATTCAAAACGCAACTACTCCCCATCTCATTGCCTGGTTGTCTCATCACCTGCTTAGGTTCTGCTCTAGTCTTATTAACTACATTCTTGTCTGTATCTTCCTTCAAAAAGGCCACATAAGTTTGTAATATAACAAAAGACAGGAATCTTTGGTATATTACAGACAGCACAGATAGATTGCTGCTGCGTTGTCCATTTGACCAGAAATCTTGTCTCACTCTCTTTTAAAAAATAGGAATATTTCAACCCTAACATGCAGGTGAGCTAGCTTTCTAATTTTCCTCATCAGATTATCCAATTTGTCACGTTCACTTCAATCTTGGAAGCATCCCATTATGCTGACTTTGTTCATTTATATATACATCTACATTTAACAGGTCTTTCAAAGGCTATTCAAGACTGCAAATGAGACTACTACTTCTAGCCCTTCTATAAGCAAGAAAGAAACTGCAAATAGTAAGTGAAAAAGACCCTCTAATCCCTTCATTTTCTTCTATTTTTTGTGTCATTTTTGTGAATTTCCTTATGGATTTAACTTTTATTCACTGATAGTGTAATGAAATTTTTACAATATGAACACAGTTTAACCTGCTATAGTGGTTACTTGCTTTATATATTGTTTTGACATTACGTGAAATCATCTTTTGAATGATGTGACAGTGTAAAATTTTTATATATTGTCGGTGTATAGAAGTTAAAACTCTTGCTTATTTTTTTTTGGTTTTCAGATCAGAAGGTGAAATCAAAAGACATTGTTTTGTTTGGGATCTGTCGGGGGAGCACTAGAAGAAGAGGTGATAAAAGTAAATCAAGTAGCAAGACCTTCAATATATTCAAAGCATTATGCAGGAATAAGGATATTAGTCAGGAGTATTTTTATAGCACAATTCATCTAAGGAGGGTAGAAACTCAACATTTTGAATATTGCATGAACATGAAAAACAAGAGTGTTACACGAGGATTAAGCATCTCTCACAAGGCTACAGAATCAGTAGGACATACGCAGGTTTTGCCCATCACTGATTCTGCATCGTCGTCGTCGTCGTCATCCTCAAGAAACGATAAGGCGCGATGCTCTAATGGAGAAAAGAAAGACGAAAAATCCAAGGGAGATAAAGCCAAGACCATCTCTAAGATGAAAGAGCTACTAAGATGGGCTGCTGCTGCCAAATCTGAGAAGGGCCGCCAATACATAGGCAGAAAGGTGAACATTTGTTTCCTTTTTATTTTGTAAGAACTTTACCCTATGGAAAATTTCTTCCATGACTCAAAAATCAGACCAAAATATTCGTCCATACATAAATGAATGAGATTTATATACACCGATTTTTAAATTATTTGTGTATTTTGATTTGTTGTAAGTTGTAACATATATGTAACATGTCCTGCCTCAATTTCCAGGTATTCAACAACTTTCGGAATAGGGCAGCATTGAAGGCAGTACCAGATGATGATCAAATGAGTAATGAATCCCCCAAAATCAGCTTCAGATGGGAAGTTGAAAGTTGCTCCACAACTTCCTCTGCTTACTCTGCCATTTCAATGCCAACTTCCTTAACCAAGAATGATCAGTCCATCAATATCAACTTTCCTTCTGTAAAATCAACTCCTCTCCACATAGATCAGGGTCCTGCGGCTGCTGGAAAATTGAACTGGATCACCACAGATTCTGAATGTAAGTTTCCTTAACCCTTATAGCTTTTAATTAGACTTAACTTATTGTATATGCAGTAATGCAAAGGCGGATTTGAAAGTGGGCAGGGCCAACGAGCGTACTGCTCAACCAGTGCCCCATCTGATTTTAAATTATATATATGACTCACACACACACATATATATATATATATATATATATAGAGAGAGAGAACCACATGAGTGAACTTTAACCTATAATAGTAGGCTAGTTGTCATTTAATCGTTTAAACAATGAATGCGTAACATGGGGATTTACCTTAATTACTGTAATACTTTTTGTACTGTTAAATTTATCTTTTCTATTATTTGTGCTTCCATAAATCCATCAATCTGATTGACGCCTGTTTCTTTTCCCAACAGTTGTGGTGCTAGAGCTATGAAGACTGTAAGAACCAAAGGAGGCAGATCATCACTAAGTGCTCGTTTATGGCCTGCTCAGTAATTGATGAGTAGAGATTTGATCCTATCAGATGTAATGTAACATTAAATCAATGATGTGAAGTTTAGTTTTTCTATTGATCTTCTAACCAATGTTCTATTCTTTAATATTCCAATTCCAATATTATAAAATACATAGAATTATGATACATTAGAAGCATTTATTTGAAGAGGAATTTAATGGTCGTTAGATCGTTAAACCGTCACTTATATGCAGTCGTCATGAGAGATTTTGAGAAAAATCCAGCACCAATTGTCTGCATCTCGTTTCTAAGATAGCGTTAAGTATCAGTTATTTTGCAAAAATTGAGTTTAGAACACACAAAATATTTTGAAAAAAAAAAATACTTGTTCGATGGAATTTTTTGCAAAAACATTTATCATAATAACTTTTTGGAAGTGTCTAGACCCAAATGGGGATCCAACAGTCAGTGACGAACCTCACTCTGTCCCATCCATTGAGAATGCATTTTCAGACGTCGGAAACACCTGTATATTGGTCGCGATGGATGATGTGTCTAAATGGGTTGAAACTATTACTTTACCCAATAATGAAGCAAAGTGTGGTGGCTTTCTTGAAAAGGAACATTTTCACAAGGTTTTGGGACTCCGCAGGCAATCATAAGTGATGGAGGGTCGCATTTTTGCAATAAGGTTTTTGACACTTTACTTGGCAAGTATGGTGTCACCCACGAAGTGACAACTCCCTATCATCCACAAGTAAGTAGTCAAGTAGAAGTTTCCAACTGTGAGATAAAGAGTATTTTGTCCAAGACGGTGAATGCAAATCACATGGATTGGTCTAAGAAACTTGATGATGCTCTATGGGCATATAGTACGGCTTATAAAATACCTATCGGAATGTCTCCATATCAGTTGGTGTTCGGAAAAGCTTGTCATCTTTTGGTGGAATTAGAGTACAAAGCAATATAGGCTTTGAAGAAATTGAATCTTGATTGGAATGTAGCCGCTAACTTGCGGGTTGTACATTTGAATGAATTGGATGAATTCCGGTACCATGCAATGAGAGTTCGTCATTGTACAAAGAAAAGATAAAATACCTTCATGACAAGTATATTTGGAATAAGGAGTTCAAGACCGATGATCTAGTGGTGTTGTTCAACTCAAGATAGAGAATGTTTCCCGGGAAGCTCAAGTCAAAATGGAGTGGTGCATTTGAAATTGTTGGTTTGACACTCTTTGGTTCTTTAGACTTGAAAAACAAGAACAATAAAATATTTCGGGTTAATGGTCATCGAGTGAAGCATTACTTGGGAAAAGTTTGTGAGAGCCATGTGGTGGCGGCTCTTTACTCCAATTAAGGATGCTATGATATTGTGTTGTGCCACAACATTAAATAAGGCACTTCTTGGGAGGCAACCCAAGTTCTTTTCCTTTCTTCTCTTTTTAGTTAGATATTATTTCTTGTTTTTAACTAGATTTGAAGTGTGCGAAGTGATCAGTATTAGATATTGAGATGATGGCTAAAGTTGTGCCCTGCTTGGGAAATCCGGACCTTACTTTTATTAGCGCGGCCGCAGAAGAGGGAATACAGACCGCGAAAAATTTCTCGTGGTCATAGATTTTACCTGTGGACCGCATTTGCAAGAAGCTGCTCAGGTGCTAAATTGCAGGTCCTCTATATTTTTCTCCCAACAGTGCGGAGCTAACTTTGGGGACTACCATAAATTTTGCAATTGCAGGAGAGAAATCTCAGAGAAGTCACTGAAACTAGGTTGGCAGAAGTGCGGTCGCACTTGAAAAAGTGCAGACCGCACAACTACATGCTCTCCACCGCCCAGGTAACAGCATGCAGACCGCACTTGGAATTCTGCGACCGCACTCACCCTCTTTCACCCTAACCCTCGTGTGAGTATAAATAGAACAGTAGTCTCCTATTTACCCTAACTAAGACTCTACGAAAGAACTAGTTTCTTGCACTTTTGATCCCCAACATCCACCCACACCCCATTTGATCTTTTTACACTAGAACAATATGGTATGCATCACTTCAATCTTGTTATTTTTATTTTTGAATTTATTTTTTGCTTTTTAACTTCTTTTTAGGCCATCTGTGATTACATCCTTTATTTGTGTCTATGTGGGGTAGTTTAACATTGGGTATTTGTGAAATCATGCTTAGATAGGGTTGGGTGTTCGATTATCATTCCTCTACGATGTTACCTAGAAGGATTAAGCACATAATTGCCTAACCTAGGTAGAAATGACTCCCATCCGTCACTATCCTCGATTGTGTGGACCGCACTTAAAATTGTGTGGTCCGCAAATATCTGATTTTAGTAACTTAGTTGATGACCTTGAATGTGCAGCCACATTTTATTTGTGCATACCGCACTTGAAATTTTGCAGCCACAAAGAGAGGTACGCACTATCCTTCAGACCTGAGTACTTTTACTCAAATGCGGACCGCAAAATCTATTATGCAGACCGTAGTTGAATTTCTGGTCGTAGATGCAACTCCAAACTATCCTTCAAATACTTCTCTTTGAGGACTTGAAACATCTGTGTAGGAGTGCAGCCGCACTTGGAATTGTGTGGACCGCACTTCCTCTTTACGGACCGCACTTGAACCCTATCCACTGCATGTTACAAACTGGAAACCCTACTGCTTCTATGGTGTCCTCTAACACTAACATGACTCTTAACTGCTTTACAACTTGTATATCAACTGACAATTCTTTTTGTGCATACACATATAATTGTGTGATCAAGAGGAAAAAGAGAGCCATCCAAAGAAAGGGGTGGCGAAGGGAAAGATATAGGCAGAGGTGACATGCACCCAAGTGCACAAAAGGCAATATCCAAGAAAATAACTGCAGGTCGGGGAGAGCTAGAAGCCTCTCAGAGTCAGATTCTTATGTCTCGTCTAGGGAAGCCTCTGATCTCTACCTGAAGAGCACAATGAGGAGTAGTCTAGGCTACAGAGGCAGTCTGAGCCCCAAGATATGCCCTCACATCTCAGAGCACCTCCCAGAGCACATCTAACACCAGTCATGAATCATATGCAGTTGCTCAAGACTATGATTCTAATGATGCCCCTAATGACGGAAAAGAGGGAACGATTGCAAAAGATGGCGTAGTGAGAACAAAGAAGAAGGTGGTCCTGGAAGATTGATTTTTGAGCCTAAATGCTTATTCAGACTTCCAAATATGGTGGAAGGAAAGATCCCTTACTCACTATTGACTTTTGCATTGTCTTAGTTCTGAGTACTCAGCCCATTTCTATTCCACCATATTGTATGGACCTAGATGAGTTGAAATAATTGAAGGAGAAGTTGCAGCATTTGCTTGACAAGGGATTCATTACACCTAGTGTCTCGTCTTGGGGTGCATCAGTGTTGTTTGTGAAGAAAAAGGACGGATCAATGAGGATGTGCATAGATTATCGATAGTTGAATAAGGTCACTATCAAGAACAAGTATTCGCTGCCGAGGATTGATAACTTATTTGACCAGCTTCAGGGTGCCAAGGTATTTTCCAAGATTGATTTGAGTTCGGGCTACCATCAAGTGAATATTAGGGCATTGAATGTTCCTAAGACAGCTTATTAGGGTGATTAGTGTATATGCGCAGGCCATGGGATAAGTATGTGGGGGGAATTTGCCTTACATGTACCTTGTTAACTCGCTTATTATGTCTTCCATGCATTAGATAGATAATAATTATTTGCTTACTCAATTTTAAGTTACTTTTTATACTGAGATTGTTGCGATATTGGATGTTGAAAACAGGGAAATTGTTGATCGGTTGTTAACTCAAATTGTGGAAAGATTTTCATATGACAAGTGGAGTTCAATACTATTGTTGAAGTTGAATTTGCTTCCCACCTTACTTGGTATTGTGTTGTTGTGATTGCTTGGTGAGGAAGAGTGAAAAGCATGAAAGGTGTTTTCATGCCTTGTTTGCATACTAATATCTTTGCTTGAGTGAACGTGAGGCTAGAAAACGAAGGGTGATGTCATGCACTTGCTTGCTTTAATATCATTATCATATGAGGATGAGAGTAAAAACATAAAGGGTGATGCCATGCACATGCTTATTTATATTACATGGTGATGATGAGAGTAAAGCATGAAAAGTGATGTCTTGCACTTGCATTATGATATATGGTGAGGATGAGAGTAAAATCACGAAGGGTGATCCCGTGCGGATTGTTGACTTTATTGCTTTGACTTGATATCTAAAATGTGGACATGACTTGAAGGTTTCAGTGCTTATTTTGAGAGAGATTTACTTGGTGATTCTTACTTATTGTTTTCGCATGTTGCCCCGTTTTACATGACTTTATTGCCCCTTTTTACATGTCCCTACCCTGTTTCATATATATATAAATGGAGAGGTTTTTAGTACTGACGGAGTCCCGAGAGGTACTTAGCGGACCAGAGAGTGATTCAAGGTAGAGTTTCATCCCGTCCATAGGCCTTAGGGTCACTTTCCTATTTTCATTGTACTGTTTCCATTTTATTTCGGACAGTGTTGTATTTCTTTCAAAACCTTATTTTTAGTTAGATTTAGAAGCTCGTGTGCTTGTGACGCTAAATCTTGGGATAGTATACGTTAGTTATTGTCTTTAACAACTAAACCATATAGGAAGTATATAACATGAATCAAAAGATGAGCCCAAGGGTCAAAATAAAATCACATATATTCTCAAGGCACATAATCACAAGAATTACGAGGCAAGTACTAGGCAAAAATGCTCCAGGTCTAAGCCCCGATATAAAATATGTCACGAGGCACAATACTCAAGCTCTTCACATTCCATTATCAGTTCAAAACAAACAAAGGGAAAAAAATCTTTCTGTATTTTTTTCTTTGGACTTTTAGCCCTCAAGAAAACTGTCTAGGCATTCCATCACAAATTTTTACAAATATTAAGAAACAAAACTACCTAAGAATACCTGGTTCAAGAAAATGGCATCCTCGGGAAAGAATCATGATTTAAAGAAAATTTGGGATTATGCCAATAAAAAGTTAACTGCAATTATACAATTACAATGGCTATAAGTGTGATCATAATAAAATGTATCACTAGTAGTTAAACACATGCCACAAAAATCAAATTCTGACACCCTCACCCCATACTTTAGAGAGTGCATTGTCCCTAGTTTCTTAAATTATCACAAAAACATATAATAAATGATCAATAGTAGAGTGGGTGTCAGAAACTCCCTCATCATATCTCAGGCTGCGAGGAGGACCGTTCGCGAACCTCGGTCCTCAATGCTAATTCGTTGTCCAAGTCTGGCCTCTGCTCTCTTCTCCATTACTCTAATTCGGTCCCTCTAACCAAACAATATCATTTCCATTGTTAGGATCCCAATTCGCATACAACTCATGTACAAGAGTCAAATTTACCTCGCCCATTGGCCCTTGAGCAAGGCGTGTCCACCCATCATTCTCTATAGCTCGCAAAATATCCGGGGAACTTGACTTGGAGACGCCAAAGTTCAGTGGCCTTTCATACAATATATGATTTATCTGTTTATTCTTGATACTCGCCCATTTCTTTCATGCACTTTAACTCACAAAGTTTTTCTCCCACACGGACTTATAAATCGGAGCATGATAAGTAGGGATTTTAACCTATTTATTTGCTCTCTTTTACCTGTGGTTTAGGCCAAAAATGCTTGAAGGTATTTCCGAAAACTAATGAAATATGCTTGCTTGCAGGAATTGTTCAAAATGAGCTAAAGGAATCAAAATCAACTCACAAAGGAGTCAAAATTTGAATAAAAACCAAGGCTAGGCAAAGAGGTCTGAAGTGCGGACCGCACAAATATTGTGGCCGCGAAAGCCATGATGCGTCCGTCATAATTATGCGGTCCGCAAGAGGGAGATTCAGAGAGTATGATTTTGGGCTAAATGATGAGCGCGGACCGCACCAGAAATGTGCGGCTGTAAAAGTCCCTGTGTGCCCGCAATTGAAATTACACGGACCGCGATGACTGAGATTCAGAAAGCTGACAACTTGAGCAAAAGAGAGAAGTGTGGACTGCACCAGAATTGTGCGGCCGCGATCGAAATTATGCGGTCCGCAAGATGAAGAATCAGAGAGTTGATTTCAAGCTAAACTCAAGTAAGTGCGGACCGCATCACTTTTATACGGCCGCATAATCTAGAGCGCGGCCGCACTTAGAATTATGCGATCGGCGAAAGTTCATCTCAACCCAGATCCAAAAGAGAAGAACGCGAACTGCATCAGAATTATGCGGCTGCGAATGCAAGAGCACGGCCGCACTCAGAATTACGCGGCCGCACAACCTCCGCAGGGACATTTTTGTCAGATATTTTCAGCTTAATATAAATAGAACTTTTTGTCATTTTTAGGTTATGTTATGTTTTGTATGAGCACCTGAGACAACTAACTTTTCTGTTTTCGGAAATTTTGCACTAGATTCACTTCTTAACATTAAATTTTCATTCCATAAATTAATATTATCGATTTTATCTTCATTTCATCCTTAATTTCTGTTATTTTCATGAGTAGCTAAACTCATAGCTAGGATTGTGACCCAACCCTAGTGTGGGTATTTAAGGGGTATTTGATTTTAGGGCTTGAATATGAATGGGTTAGTGATATTTAGCCTAGTTGTTGCTAGAACTCAAGAATTAATGGGTATAAAAATTGATTCATGCCTTTATGACTTAGTCTCTACTTGAGAAATAGGGACTAAGTCTAGGAAAACTAGGCTAACAAGGAATTGGGGTGAACTCAAGAAATTGATAGCCCCAATAAAAGGGTTAAACCTAGAGATAGTAATACCCAACTTGAGCTAATATCACTTGATTTGCATGAATACCCATTTGGACTTGAAAAAGCCAAATTGGGCAAAATCACTCAAACTACCGAGAGGTATAAAGTGAGTACCCGGGTGTGATACCTATATTACAATCCCAACTAATCAAGCTTGCCCTAGATTTTGCTACCCGTTAGATATCCACCTAGGTAGAAGTCACTACCCTAGTCTCTTTAAAGATTTGAAAAACAACAACAAAAATATTGTCCTTAGTTTCAATTATTGCAATCTTTAGAGTAAAGTTAGAAGTAGAAATCAACCCCAAACTTGTGAAAGTGTAATTAGATTCAAATTCCGCATCTAGCTTAGATATAAACTTAATTCCAAACATTAACTCTTTGTGGATTCGATCCCGACCTAGTTGGGTTAAAACTGTATCGACTACCCTCGCTACTCAATAGTAGTGTGGGCTTGGACCCGATCAATATTTGACATCGTTGCAGGGGAGTTAAAAGGATTTATCTATATATCTAGGTATTTGTGTGTTTTGTCTTTCTTTCCTTCCGAGTCACTAATTTTGTTTGTGAATTGCTTTTAGGTACAAAATGGCCCTTAACAACGAGCCCCTCAAAAATTTACCATTGGGGGAGGGGGGGGGGGGGGTAGATGATGATCAAGTGGATGAGGTTCATCCCGAGCCTCAAGTAAACAGGGGAGGCTGACCGCCTCAAGATTATGTCCCACCCCCCATCTCCACCAAGAGCAGCGCACTGGGTGTTGCCGAATGAGGGCTATGCAAGTGCAATAGTCCTGCCCCGGATTAGGGCGGGCAACTTCTAAATTACCAACGTGATGCTTACACTGCTTGAGCAGTGGAGTTTTTTCACCGGAGCTCCACACCAAAATGCCTACAAGCATCTCAAGGGTTTCGTCGATACTTGTTGGGGGACCAAGAAAACAAATGTCACCGAGGATGCACTGCGGTTAAGGTTGTTTCCCTTTTCTCTACGCGGAAAGGCTTTGGACTGGTTAGAGAGATTGCCCAATCGGTCCATCCACACTTGGGATGAGTTGGCAGAGAAGTTCATTACCAAATTCTTCTCTTCGGGGCACATGGCTACACTAAGGGATGAAATTTTAGCTTTCAAACAAGAGCCCAATGAGCCGTTGCATGAGATTTGGGAAAGATATCGCACCATGGTCAAAGAATTCCCGAACAATGATATGACCGAGGCCATAATCCACCAGACCTTCTACATGGGGATCAACATAACAAATCAGTGTGTGGTAAATCAACTCGCTGGGGTTAACTTCATGAACATGCCTTATTTTGAAGCTTGTGAAATATTGGATGAGATGGCGGACACCTCTTCGGCGTGGCAAAGTAGAGCCAATGTTCCCCAAGGTGACCCAAATGTTATTCACCTACACAAGGAGCTACATGATCATGGGCAAGCTATTGTGGAGTTGACAACCACCATGAACTAATTGGACAAGGCTCAGCTTCAACAGGTTCAAGGGTCAAAACAAGTGAATGCTATGGAAGGGGTGAACATGATGGTAAAGAAGAGACGGCAAGGAGGTCAACAAGTACAAAACCATTCGGAATAATTTAAGCAAAGTAATAGTGGGTATAATCAAGATGATTCATATGATGAGCAAGATGAAGAGGTTCAATATGTCAACAATTATCAAGGTCAAAGAAGCAATGCTCCAAATCAACAACAATGGAGATCACAAAAAAACCAAGGAAACTGGAACGACCAAGGCCACCAAGGAGATTGGAGTGGTGGCAACAACAATAATCAAAGCAATTGGGGTAATCAAGGTAATCAAGGCAATTGGGGAGGAAATAATCAAGGTAATTGGGGTGGGAACAATCAAAGCAATTGGGGGAACAATAATAATCAAGGGGGTTGGAACAATAGCAATCAAGGAAATTGAGGGTCGGGCTTTCAGAGGCCCCCGATGTATCAACAACCAAACAACCTATCTCCATATCCGTCTAAAGGTCCTAGTTCTTCCAATAGTGAAATGGGACGGATTGAAAACATGTTTAAGCAAATGATGGAGAAAAACGTCGACTCTGATGCCCAATTAGCCTCCCACAACACTTCTATCCGCAACTTGGAGGTTCAACTTGGTCAAATTTCTTAAGCTTTAAATACTCGCCCAAGGGGGCACTACCTAGTGATACGGTGGTGAACCCGAAAGGTGGGAATACGGGGCATGCAATGGCTGTGACAACAAGAAGTGGGAGAGGTGGAGTTACTAGTACCTCAAACCAAAGAAGACATGTGGGTAATGATGTGTTGGTGCAAGATGATGATGAGCCAAGCAATGATGTTCAAGCTAATGAAGAAGCGAGGATTGATATTGATGAAAATATGGAGGAGACGCAAGAAGAAGTGAACCCATCTAGGGAGCACATGACTGATATGCCGGAACCGGTAGTGCCAAAGGTACCAATGCCAAGGCCTCCTCCTCCATACCCTCAAAGACTTGCAGAGCAAAACAATGAGAATCAATTCAAGAAATTCATTGATAAGATGAAAAGTTTGTCCATATATGTGCCGTTGGTTGAAGCCTTAGAACAAATGCCGGGATATGCCAAGTTCATGAAGGATTTGGTAACAAAGAAGAGATCAATGAACTGTGAAACGATCAAAATGAAACATCAAGTGAGTGCTATGGTGCACTCCATGGATCAAAAGTTGTAAGACCCCGGTGCTTTCACAATCCCATGCATTATTGGGAGTGCCAATTTCGCCAAAGCTCTATGTGATTTGGGGGAAAGCATTAACTTGATGCCCTATTATATGTTCAAAACGTTGGGGATTGGGAAATCGAGACCCACGTCCATGAGGTTGCAAATGGCAGATCGGACAATAAAAAGGCCATTGGGGATAATAGATGATTAGTTAGGGTCGACAAGTTCATCCTTCCTGCAGATTTTATGATTCTTGACTGTGAGGTTGACTACGAGGTGCCAATCATTATGGGGAGACCTTTCCTTGCTACAGGGAAGGCCTTAGTTGATGTGGAAGCTGGAGAGATCACCTTCCGGGTGGGCGATGAAAAAGTGATATTCCATGTTTGTAAATCAATGAGGCAACCAAATAGCAACGAAGTGTGTTCGTTCGTGGATCTGGTAACCGAAGTAATTGTTGATGACACAAGTGTTGTGATAAAAGTGGAAGATACTTTGGAAATTGTGTTGTTGAACCATGATGAGGATGAGAAGGAAGGCTTTATATAATGTGTCAATGCTTTGCAAGGAATGGGATCATATACTTATAAGCCCCGAAAACTTTCCTTGGATCTCGAAAACCGGAAGACTCCACCAACAAAGCCCTCAATCGAGGAGCCTCCCACCTTGGAGTTAAAGCCTTTGCCTTCACACCTCAGGTATGAGTTTCTAGGCCCTTGTTCCACTTTACTTGTTATTCTTTCCTCGTGCTTAACTAAAGTGCAGGTCGATGCCACCCTTGCGGTGCTTCAAAGGAGAAAGAAAGCAATAGGTTTGACATTGGCGGATATTTGTGGTATAAGCTCCGCCTTTTGCATGCATAAAATCATTTTGGAGGAGGATGCCAAACCCTCCATGGAACATCAAAGACGATTGAATGAGGCCATGCAAGAGGTAGTAAGGATACAGATCATCAAGTGGTTGGATGCCGGGGTGGTTTACCCTATTTCCGATAGTTCGTGGACCTCGTCGGTGCAATGTGTCCCAAAGAAAGAGGGCATGACTGTGATAACAAATGACAAAAATGAATTGATCCCCACAAGAACTATCACCGGGTGGAGAGTGTGCATGGATTATAGAAAGCTCAACAAAGTTACACGGAAAGACCATTTTCCGTTTCTATTTCTTGATCAAATGTTGGATAGGTTAGCCGGACATGCTTATTATTGCTTCTTTGATGGATATTCCAGATATAACCAGATTCTTATTGCACCTGAAGACCAAGAGAAGACCACCTTCACTTGTCCATATGGCACTTTCACATTCTCGCGGATGCCATTCGGGTTATGCAATGCACCGGCAACTTTTCAGCGGTGTATGATATCCATCTTCACCGATATGGTGAAGGGCTTTCTCGAGGTTTTCATGGATGATTTTTCTGTCGTGGGGGATTCTTTTGAAGAATGCTTGGATAACTTGGATAAGGTATTGGCACGTTGTGAAGAAACTAACTTGGTGCTGAATTGGGAGAAGTGTCACTTTATGGTCAAGGAGGGCATTGTCCTCAGTCACATGATTTCCAAGAATGGTATTGAGGTTGGTAAAGTAAAAATTAAAGTGATATCCAAACTCCTTCACCTTACTTCCGTAAAGAGAGTGAGAAGCTTTCTAGGTCATGCGGGGTTTTACCGCCGATTCATCAAGGAATTATCTAAGGTGGTAAACCCCTTGTGCAAACTCTTGGAGAAAGATGCCAAGTTCCTTTTTAATGAAGATTGTATGAAGGCATTTGAACTACTTAAGTATAAGTTGACTACCACTCCTATTATCACCGCGCCAAATTGGATCTTACCATTTGAGCTCATGTATGATGCAAGCGATATGGCGGTTGGTGCGGTATTGGGGCAATGAATTAATAAGATATTTCATCTGGTTTGCTATGCTAGCAAAACCATGAACAAGGCCCAAGTCAACTATACGGTGACCGAGAAAGAACTCCTAGCCATTGTCTTTGCTATGGAGAAGTTCCGCCCGTACCTAATGGGTACAAAGGTGATTGTTCACACCGACCATGCGGCACTTCGTTATTTGATGAGCAAGAAAGACTCTAAGGCAAGGTTGATGTGGTGGGTGCTTCTATTGCAAGAGTTTGATCTAGAGATTCAAGACTGAAAGGGTAGTGAGAATCAAGTGGCGGACCACTTGTCCCGATTGGAGGAGGAGGGGAGGCCACATGATGGCCTTGAGATCAATGATTCATTTCCTGACGAACAACTCATTTCCATTTCTATGACTGGGATGCCATGGTTTGCCGATATGACCAACTATCTTATGAGTGGCACTGTTCCGAATGAGCTCTCCTCAAACCAAAGGAAGAAGCTCAAACGGGACTGCCTGGACTACTATTGGGATGAGCCATATTTCTTCAAAATTTGCACTGATGGTGTTATCCGGAGATGTGTTCTAGAAGAAGAGCAATTGGGTATTCTTGAAGCTTGCCATTCTTCACCCTATGGTGGTCACCATGGTGGGGCGAGAACTGCTACAAAGGTCCTAAGTTGTGGATTCTATTGGCCTACCTTGTACAAAGATGCTAGCGAACTCGTTAAGCGTTGTGATGATTGACAAAGGGCCGGTGGGATCTCCAAGAAAAATGAGATGCCTCTCACCACCATCCTCGAGATTGATATTTTTGATGTGTAGGGCATCGACTTTATGGGTCCATTTGTGAGCTCGTGTGGAAACACCTATATTTTTGTTGTTGTGGATTACATTTCCAAATGGTTTGAAGCTGTAGCTTTGCCTAACAATGAAGCACGGAGTGTGGTGGCTTTCTTGAAGAAAAATATATTCACAAGGTTAGGCACCCCAAGGGCCATCATTAGTGATGGAGGTTAACATTTTTGCAACAAAGCCTTTGACACTTTACTTTCCAAGTATGGTGTCACTCACAAGGTGTCAACCCCCTATCACCCCCAGGAAAGTGGACAGGTTGAAGTCTCCAACAGGGAGATCAAGAGTATTCTATCCCGGATTGATTGGTCAAAGAAACTTGATGATGCTCTTTGGGCCTATAGAACAGCTTATAAGACTCCAATTGGTATGTCTCCGTATCGGTTGGTGTTTGGGAAAGCATGTCACCTTCCGGTGGAATTAGAGCATAAGGCCATGTGGGCATTGAAGAAATTAAACCTTGAGTGGGATGTAGCTGCCAATCTTCAGGTAGAGCAATTGAATGAACTTGATGAGTTCCGATTCCATGCTTACTCCAGTTCGTCCTGGTATAAAGACAAGATGAAGTACCTACATGATAAGTATATCCGGAACAAAGAATTCAAAGAAGGTGACCTTGTTCTTTTATTCAACTCTCGGTTACGGATGTTTACGGGAAAGCTTAAATCAAAGTGGAGTGGTCCTTTTGAAGTGGTACATGTGACTCCTTTTGGTGCTCATGATTTGAAAAATAAGAATGGTGAGATCTTTAGAGTCAATGGGCACCGGGTGAAGCACTACCTTGGTAAGGTTGATGATGGCCACGCTGTGGCATTGCTCCAATTCAAATAAATGATGGTAACATGTGTCGTGCCGCGATGTTAAATCAGGCGCTTCTTGGGAGGCAACCCATGTGTTTTTCTTTCTTTTAATTTTCTTGTTAGATTAGACATTGTTTTGGACTAACAGGTTGTGAAGTGTATGCAGGAATTGGGTGTGCAGTGCATAAAATTGACAAGATAAAAACTGGCTAAGTGGTAAAAATTGTGTGGACCACGCCAGAATTATGCGGACCGCACAAGCCCTTTGCGGCCGCACAATTCTGTGTGCGGTCGCACAGCTGAAAGATAGAAAATTCCAACTCTCTGCAGTTTGACCTAACAAAATCCCTTAAGGATTCGCGGCTGCGATCAAAATTTTGCGGACCGCACAGATTGTGCGGCTGCAGCCATTTTTATGCGGACCGCATCACTGAATCAACTACTGAGTTAGATAAGGTAAAGAGTGTGGCCCGCACCAAAATTGTACGGCCGCACTCAGGTAAGTCGGTGGGCCAACGTGGTCAGAGTATAAATAGGACTTCTTGAGACTATTCACACTTTACACACTCCGACCTCTCAAGCTAGACTAAAGCACAGTGCACTCTTTCTTGTTTTCAATCTCATCCCATATTCATCAAGTGTTGTTTCCTACTACATTTCATTACTGGTATGTTGATTTCAATGAATTAAGTTCATCCTTTTCTTTTCTTTTCTCTTTGTTTTAGTTTTCTTTTTTATCTATGGTTAGATTCATGCTAAAAATGTCAAATTGATGCTTAATTCTTGCTTAGAAGCATGTGGGTAGTGTTTGAATGCATAATGGGGGCTGGGGTTAGTAGCTTTTATTGTTTAATTGGCACAATTCATGCCAAATTAGTTAAAACCCTAGTATTAATCGTACTCCAGTGCCTCTCTGAATTGAATTTCGCGGACGCACACATTTTTGTGCGGTCCGTGCTAGGGTATGCGTCCGCATACAACATTGTGCGGTCCGCGATACCCTAGGTTGAACGCACTTGTCATTGATAAGTTTGTGCGGCCGCACTCAATTTTGTGCGGTCCGCGGTTGGTTTTTGTGGCCGCACTCAATTTTGTGCGGTCCGCGATAGGTTTTCACGACCGCACTCAAAAGTATGCAGTCCGTGCTGATGTAACTTCAGAGAACCAGTAGTCTGAACCTGGGACCTCCGCGACCGCACTCATTTTTGTGCGGTCCGCGATGGGCAGTCCGCGGCCGTACTCACTTTTGTGCGGTCCGTGCTCCCTGTTCTGAGAAGTAGTGTCTTTCTTTTCAACTGTAATTCAATAACACATGTTGAACCCCAATTCTAACTGACTTTCACTACTTATGTGTTGCAGACAATGGTGCGTTCTCGTGGTCGAGGTGATACTTCCAATGGGAGGGCAGAATCCTCCCGAGGCCGGGGTAGAGGAAAACCTAACATGCCACTATCAGTCCAGAAAGTCTTGGGCAAAAGACTACTCTCAGTAGACTAACTCTGGACTCCTCAGACACCAGTGAATACCTACCATCCCGAGAAGCTTCTGAGGGGGATTCTGTACAACCACAACCGGGGGCATAATCATAACAATTCCCCGATAGACTCCGTTTAGTCAATGAACCTACCTCCTCCTCTAGTTCTTCTGATGGCTTAGAGGGAGGTAGTCTGGCATCTGAACTATTTTCCCTACCTGCTACAACACCTGCCACAACAACAACCCCAATCAATTTAGATGATGATGATGATGACGAGGTCGCGGATGACGGGAGAGGGGCTGACACAATTGTGGGAGGCCTGGATAGATCAAGGAAGCCGGAGGTGTGGGTTGATAGATTTGTAAGTGAGAAGGTGTATGCAAAATTTCGGGAATGGTGGCCCCAAAGGTCGCTCACTCTTGAGCGACAATTCATAACCAAAGACCTAAGCCAGAACAATCTGAATGTCCTAAAGCAATTTACGGAGAGAAAATGATGGAAATGGTTCACCGGACAGTTGCAAGATGCCAATGAATACCTCGTCAAGGAATTTTATGCCAATGTTGCCCACATAAAAAAGGGTACAAAGGTGACGAAGGTCTGGAACTTGAAAATCCGATTTGATGGCCACGCACTGAACAACTATATATGGTTTGAGGAGGTTGAGGCAGTGCAATACCTGGAGAAGCTAGCCTTGGGTGATGCAGTTCGCCCATGGCTAGCTGAGATACTTTCTATTCCGGGGACAACACCTGCATGGCTCACAGCAGGAGTTCAAATTGTCAGAGCCACCCTTAACTTTGAAGCAAAAGGGTGGCAAACATTCGTGTGCAGCCGTCTTGACCCGTGCCAGCATGAGAATGTCCTTCCACTCCCCCGGGCATTATTGGTAGCTTCCATCATGGCAGGCTATCCTATTAATGTAGGAAACTTGATATCCTACAACATTTGCAATGCAGTCCAGAAAGAAGAAAGATTGTATCCCTACCCTAACTTCCTCACAGAGTATTTCCAAGACCAAGGGGTAGAGTCGAGACATTTTAATGGGGAGGTGAAGGCTAAAACGCCTTTCTCTTGGTACCACCTCCAGGGAGTGGACAACCCTAAATTTAAGGGTAAAACCACTACCTCCACTGGCCAGTCTGAAGAGCCAGGGGTAGTGGCCACCAGGTCAGTTGTCGAGCCCTCCATAACAGCCGGTACTTCTGCCGGAGCAGCTGCCATGCCTCTTCCTTCCTCAGGACCATCCCTCTTAGTGCCACTGTCAGTGCCCACATCTTCTACCTACCCTCAGACTGCATTGCGGGTTTCACAGACACTATCTAGTCTCAACAATTGGATGCAGGAAGCTACCATAAAGCTGACCGCCATATCCAGTGCAGTGGCAGCATAATCTTTAGCCCCATCAGAGCTTCAGGTACCTCCATCAGTGGAGGACTCTTTGAAGAAGATTATGGACAACCAGAAGAAGATCCGGGAGACTCTTGACACACATGGGAGGATTATCAAGGATTTAGGGAAGCAGGTGAAGAAGATGCGGAAGACTCAGGCATCTAAGGAGTCGGTGGAGAAGTTGAGCAAAGAGATTGAAAAGATTGCTTCTACTGGTGATATTCCACTGGACTTGCTAATGGAGAAGTCAGTCCCAGCAGCACACGCAGTAGTGCCCGAGGCATCTGAGGCAGCAGCCGGCTAGTCTGAGGAGCCGGCTGCCACTACACACACTACTGAGGAGCTGATTTAGATGCTCAACAACCCCGTAGTCCCCCAGTCAGAGGATGTGGAGATCCAGTTAGAGGATACGAAGGGTGCTGATGAGGACCCCGTCCATGTTGAGGATCTGATGCAGACAAAGACCACATAGGGACTTTTCTATACTCTATACCCCTTTTCCCTGTTCTTATTTGTTATGAGCATTGGGGACAATGCTATTTTTCATTTGGGGGGTGGTCCATTTTGATTTGATGACATTCGGTATGTAATAACCATTATACTATTTTTCTTTATCTTTATTTATCTTTATTTTCACTTTTGGTATGTATTTATTCTTACCATTCGATGTATATATTCATTTCTTTTATGTATATATTCGCTTTACTTCATTTGGTACATATTCAGTCTACTTTTCGTAGTTTACTACATAACTTCTTTCGTTATTTTTCCTTAGTAGCATAGCTTCTTATTTACTTTAGTAGCTTCTTTTAAAGTTGGTAGCTTCTTTTTATGTTTTGTGTGAACAATAAGCCTTTGGTTTTCTTAATGCCATGGTTATTTCCAAAGGTGGATGTTGGCAAAGAATAGCTCTAGTTGATTACAAAGAATAGCTTTAGTTGTGACCTTTAGACTCTTGTGTTGACTAAAGCAATCATCGAGTGGTTTCTTTGAGCCATTTGTGATTTTCAAACTTAGCTAGGGTTGTTGTGGGCCATCGACTCTATTCTCTTTAACAATCCAGCAACTTGAGAGGTGAGGTATTGAATTGCAAGTCCAAGTTCCGTGCCAATAAGTCTAGAACTTGCCCTGAATGTTTGTCTAGGTGAAATTCTAAGTGTAGCTCGACTTGAGAAATGATTGTAGGCTCTCCTTGATCCAATTTGAAACTTGAAAGCTTCCGTAGCCTATTAATGTAATATCCCTAGTCAACCCCTTTGAGCCAAAACCCTTTTTCATTCAATAGCCATGTTACAAGCCTTTATCCATTTTATAATGACCCTCTCTTGGCACCCGATATTTCCTTAGCATTCTTGATACAATTGGAAAAAGCATATGTTTGGGGGAGAGACGAGGAATGTGAAAGTGATAAAAGGTACAAAGAACAAAAAAAGAAATGAAGAAAAGGGAAGGCAAAGAAAAGGAAGAAAGGCATTTGGGGGAGAGACGAGGAATGTGAAAGTGATAAAAGGTACAAAGAACAAAAAAGAAATGAAGAAAAGGGAAGGCAAAGAAAAGGAAGAAAGGCCAAAAAGAAATATATCAAAAAGAAAGTGAATAAAGTAGAAAGTTGAAGGGATTCAAAGAAAGAAATGATGAAAGGCATGGAGTGATTAGAAAATGAGAAAAATAATTGTCATAAGCAAGAAAGAGTGACATTATTTCTCTCTAGTTCCCCTAAGGAAGAAGAAAATGACTCAAAGAGTCAAGAAAGTATGAGCCAAAAAGAGGAAATGGAGTGCTTAAGGAAAGATGAAACCATCATATATCGATAAGTCCTACCTTGATCCAAAAGCCTTCATTACATTCCCGCAAAAGCCCTATATGATTTTAAGTTTGGTGAGCGTACATTAGTGGTGATTTACATAAGGGGCAAGCTTATGGTACTTAGAGCCGTACTTATCACATTCTTTTGAGAGAGATGAGCGCACTTTTTCACAATCCTTGTTTTGAGTGTTACATTCTAAAGTGAGATTTGCTCATGGAGAGTAGAGGAGGAAGAGTTTGGGTTCCACAATGATCTACGTGATAGAGCGAGCTTCCTTGGTGAATTAAGTCAACTCTTGATGCTCTAGTGTCACATTAGAACTATGGTACTCAAAAGGTCAAAACATTGTGTTGTTGATAATTCATTTGTATTGAGGGTAATTGTTAGTCCCAATTGATGCATGATTGATTCACCTTAGGCCAGATGAAATATCTTTTTTTCTAGTGGAGGTGGGAATTACCTTATTTGCTTGAGGACAAGCAAAAGCTTAAGTTTGGGGGAGTTGATAAGTAGGGATTTTAACCTATTATTTGCTCTCTTTTACTTGTGTTTTAGGCAAAAAATGCTTGAAGATATTCCCGAAAACTAATAAAATATGCTTGCTTGCAGGAATTTTTCAAAATGAGCCAAAGGAAATAAAATCAACTCACAAATGAGTCAAAAGTTGAACAAAAACCAAGGCTAGGCAAAGAGGTCTGAAGTGCGGACCGCACAAATATTGTGCGGCCGCGAAAGCCATGATGCGGCCGCGATCATAATTATGCGGTCCGCAAGAGGGAGATTCAGAGAGTGTAATTTTGGGCTAAATGATGAGCGCGGACTGCACCAGAAATGTGCAGCCGCGAAAGTCCCTGTGCGGCCGCAATTGAAATTATGCGGACCGCGATGACTGAGATTCAGAGAGCTGACAACTTGAGCAAAAGAGAGAAGTGCGGACCGCACCAGAATTGTGCGGCCGCGGAAGTCCCTTGTGCGGCCGCGATCGAAATTATGCGGTCCGCAAGATGGAGAATCAGAGAGTTGATTTCAACTTAAACTCAAGCAAGTGCGGACCGCATCAATTTATGCGGCCACATAATTTGGAGCGCGGTCGCACTTAGAATTATGAGGTCCGCAAAAGTTCAGCTCAACCCAGATCCAAAAGAGAAGAGCGCGAACCGCATCAGAATTATGCGGCCGCAAAAGCAGGAGCGCGGCCGCACTCAGAATTACGCGGCCGCACAACCTCCGCAGGGGCATTTTTGTTAGATATTTTCAACATAATATAAATAGAACTTTTTATCATTTTTAGGGTATGTTATGTTTTGTATGAGCACCTGAGACGGCTGACTTTTCTGTTTTCGGAAAGTTTTCACTAGATTCACTTCTTAACATTATATTTTCATTCCATAAATTAATATTATGGATTTTATCTTCATTTCATCCTTAATTTCTGTTATTTCCATGAGTAGCTAAACCCATAGCTAGGGTTGTGACCCAACCCTAGTGTGGGTATTTAAGGGGTATTTGATTTTAGGGCTTGAATATGAATGGGTTAGTGATATTTAGCCTAGTTGTTGCTAGAACTCAAGAATTAATGGGTGCAAACATTGATTCATGCCTTTATGACTTAGTCTCTACTTGAGAAAGAGGGACTAAGTTTAAGAAAACTAGGCTAACAAGGAATTGGGGTGAACTCAAGAAATTGATAGCCCCAATTAAAGGGTTAAAACTAGAGATAATAATACCCAACTTGAGCTAATATCACTTGATTTGCATGAATACCCATTTGGACTTGAAAAAGCCAAACTAGGCAAAATCACTCAACCTACTGAGAGGTATAGATTGAGTACCCGGGTGTGATAGCTATATTATAATCCTAACTAATCAAGCTTGCCCAAGATTTTGCTACCCATTAGATATCCATCTAGGTAGAAGTCACTACCCTAGTCTCTTTAAACATTTGAAAAACAACAATAAAAATATTGTCCTTAGTTTCAATTATTGCAATCTTTAGAGTAAAGTTAGAAGTAGAAATCAAACCCAAACTTGTGGAAGTGTAATTAGATTCAAATCCCACATCTAGCTTAGACTTAATTCCAAACATTAACTCCCTGTAGATTCGATCCCGACCTAGTTGGGTTAAAACTGCATCGACCACCCTCGCTACTCAATAGTAGTGTAGGCTTGGACCCGATCAGAGCACCCGGCTCCCCTTCACCTTTGGGCAACAGAATAACTATCTCCCCGTCATCAGATGAGTCAAGTTCAGACTCTAACTCGAGAACCCTTTTTGCTTTGCCCTTCTCTTCACCTCATATTTGGACCAGAATCTCTCTTGGCCTAGACAGTCGTGATTGGCGTGCCCTTTTCTGTGTCTATGCAGGCTACTCAGTGCTCAGATTGGTGGCCTTAGCATCCACCTCATAAGTTCCACTTTGTTCCTTGACATGCCTTGCCTTTGTCCGTGCTTCCGAAACACCCTTATCCGCTACATTCTTGTTTGTAGGTAGCTTCTTTGGGGTGGCTTACCACTACCACCTGCTCCATAGCTTTGCGTTGGTATTTTAGAGACGACAATATCACCTGCAAAAGATACAAAACACATATTAGTATAATGTGCGACATTTGAGTGAGGTGGTAGGAATTATAATTTTTTACCTCACTATGTAATACAACCAACTAATTTTAGAGCAAAAGATACTCCACCATTAAAAATTTGAATCACTCTACCAACATAAACAAGAACAAAAAAATAAAAAAAAAGACACAAGCTAACCTAAAGAAGAAAGGGATGGGGGCAGTTACATGGGGTAGGGAACGAACAGAAGAAACGAAGAGGGGGAAGGGAGGAAAGTCTTACCAGTCGGGTGGCGAGGGGTTGGGGAACTTATGAGAGAAGGGGGAGAGGGAGCACGTACTGGGGTGGGGAAAGATCGGGAGGGAAGAAGAGGGAAATAATAGAACAATAAGGGAAAAGGAGTTTAAGGCAAAAATCTAGAGAATGGAAAAAGAAAAGAAAAAAATACAATTGATCATCTTCGACCCTAATTTTTGATTGGTACCGATTGTGCTTGTCGGCCCACGTGATGGCTGGGTATTCGATCAGGTTATGCTTTAACCGCCGTGAAGCCTTCGAACTTCGTTCGTTCAAACCTTGACTGAAAGCCTGAATAGCCCAATCATATGTGACTAGTGGCGGATCCATTCGTTCCATTTGAAAACGAGATATGAATTTCCTCAGCATCTCGTTATCCTTTTGTCTTACCTTGAAGAGGTTCGATTTCCTTGTTGCGACTTTTATGGCGCCGGCATGTGCTTTCAGAAATGAATCTGCTAACATGGCGAATGAGTCGATGGAATTTGGTGGTAGGTTGTGATACTAAATCATTGCTCCCTTCGAGAGGGTCTCTCCGAATTTTTTTTAACAACACAGATTCGATTTCATCGTCTTCTAAATCATTGCCCTTGATGGCACATGTGTAAGAAGTGACGTACTCGTTGGGATCGGTCGTTCCATTTTATTTGGGAATTTCGGGCATACGGAATTTTTGGGGATTGGTTTTGGGGCTGCGCTCGAGGGGAAAGGTTTTTGCACGAATGTTTTTGAATCCAACCCTTTTATCATTGGTGGAGTTCCCGGGATCTGATCGACCCTAGATTTATATGTCTCTACTTTTTTTATCGTTGGCTTCGACTCGCTTTGTGAGTTCTTCGAGCAATTTAGCAATTTCGAGAGTAGTCCCCGATTCTTGCTCATTTGACTTCACTATGGCTGGGTTCGTTCTGCGGGTGATTTCTCGAGGTGGATTGGGCTCCGACCTGCTTTGTAGTTGGGTTTGGCTCTACAACTGAGCTATTGCTGCCTTTTGAGCTTGCAACATTTCGAAAATTATACGCAAGCTGACGTTGTTTTCTTCGACGTTATGGGTATCTCGAGCTGTAGACCGAGTGCCACTATGAATGCTATTTTCGGGTTCAGAACGTAGGTTCGCCTCAATGGCCACATGCGAATTGATATCTATCGGCGCTCCGATTCGAGCTCCAACGGCATTGACAAGTGGTCTTTCGGTACTGGGTGTCAAGTTATTGTTCTCATCTTGAAGACCGGCTTTGTTGTCGATTGGTGTGGTCATTTGACTGGTAGTTAGTCGTTGCTAATCCGAAATCCAAGATATTTTTGGAAACAAGCGCAAAACACAACGGTGTGTTTTTGCATATTCGTATCAAATAACCACTGTTATCCTTAGCCTCACGGTGGGTGCCAAACTGTTTATCTGAAAAACGGATAGAGTTGAATTTGTACGTAGTTCTATGAATATGTGATGTAGCTTAATACAAATCGTAAGAATAAATAGAAATATCAAGTATAGATTGCAAACAATGCAAAATAGACAAGGTTGTAAAGAAGATGAATTTTAGGACTAAGCAAGTGGAATCAAATTAAGAGGCTTGAAAGAACAACTCTTCACTATAAGAGAATATGGTGCTTGAATTACAATGTTAACAAAAACATGCCTCTACAGAAATGATAACCATGCCCTTTATAGCAGAGGGATCTTACTTTAGATATAAAAAAATGCGTAGTGGGAGACCCATGATAAATCAACTTTCCCACAATTCCTGACAAGATTCTCTCCTCTAATGGGATTGCAATGACTCTCGTCTATGAGCTCGATATTGACTCGCGTTTTTTCGGTATTGACTCGAGCTCTCGATCATGGCTTGAGTTCGATTCTGACTCGGATTGATTCGGGGTCAATGTTGGTCGATCTCTAGATCATAAGCTCGACAACTTTACTTTGTATCATAGTTCGATTTAGATTCGAGCTTGATAATAATATCGAGCTCGACATTGATCGGCCCCGCGAACTCGAAGATTATTTGTACCATCTTCGGAACCCATCTCGAAGTCTTACTTCGATCGATTATGTTTCAAACTCGATCAATCATACGAAGACCGAAATCTATTTCGAGCGTATACACTCCTTTTTGTGCTAGGAAACATTTTCGGACTTGGGCACCTTGAGCACTGCATCACGGTGCCCTCAGCGGTGAATCCTCAAACTTTCAGGTTCCAGCGCCACATGCATCGAGAATCAGTGGCCTGGGCGCTGGCCTTGTGCCTCGAAATTTCTTCACTGCCTTTAGCGCCCCAATTGCAAGAATCGATGGCTTGGATGTTAGGTTTAGCCACTGATTTCCTTCTCTGTTTCTAGCACTCCAAGTACCAAGAATTGGTGGCCTGGCACTGAAATTATCCTTCTTTTATTTTTCTTCAATTTTAGCTCCAATTCGTGTGCGTTCACTTCATTTTACTCCCAATAGATTCACCGATAATAGACTAAGATATAATGCAATTAGCACAGAAAAACCCATACTTCTAGCCGAATATCAACACCCTATACTTAAACTCTTGCTCATCCTCGAGCAACCTAAATCTACACTAACTCAAAGATGCAACACAAGGCGCCACATCATGAAGAAGCATATATCAATTAAGCATACACACTAATGACCATGGTCGATATCAATAATTAAACCTTTGCATATGCATTCTCTGCAGAATTCTCCAACTTTATCCTTCCAAAGTACAGTTAAACAATTCAAAGAATTCAAAAAACATGTGGAGTAGTGTAGTATGAGTAGTGTAGTATGAGTACTCACCAATATCTGGCTCTGCATAAAAATGTGCAGAAGTGTAGTATGAGTATACCACGGTCGGTACTCAATAAGTATCAAGATTAACCTCGGTGGAGTAGTGACGAGGTACAGTCAAGACACTCACTAGTCAATTAACCTGTGCAATATAGCATACAAAAATAATAGAAGACCATAAATATTACCCAAAAGAATAATGAACACAAGCACAACCAATTAATCAAGTCCTTCAAAATATACATCTTTTATCTACAAGTTTTTGGAATAGAAATCTTTAGATTAAATAAGTATCTTACGAATATAATTCTTTCAAATAAATATCTTTCGAATATAATTCTTTCAAATAAATATCTTTCGAATATAATTCCTTCAAAAAAATATCTTTCGAATATAATCCTTTCAAATAAATATCTTTCGAATATAATTCTTCAAATAAATATCTTTTGAATATAATTCTTCAAATAAAATATTTCAAATAAACTCTTTCGAATATAATTCTTTCAAGTAAAAGTCACCATATAACACCTCATTTAACTTTTCTGGTGTGAGAAATATATTCAAAATATCACATCAAATGGTACGGCAATACTTTCGTGCACTTGTCTCATTCTCACCCAATATATATATATATATATATATATATATATATATATATATATATATATATATATATATATATATATATATATATATATATATATACATACATACATACATACATACACCCTTCGTGCATTTATCTCTTTCTCACCGTGCATACATATAACAGTACCAACTAGGTGGGAGAAATGCCAATAACAATAAAAGAAATAAAGTGGGAGGCACACCGGAAGCAACAATGACTACAAGTCACATAGAAAATATAGGTGCACGATAATATCTCAAGATAAAGGCATGAATGCATACGCAACGAAAAGATATCACAATATAATGTATGTCTCTTGTCCTCGCCTGCACGGAAACACCCTTCGTGCCATGAACATATGATAATATAAAAATAATGGCACGGTATCACCCTTCGTGCTTTTACTCTCATCCTCACGTGATAATATAATTGAAATGGTACGGCATCACCTTTCGTGCTTTACACTTTCAAATGGCACGGCATCACCCTTCATGCTTTACACTCTCAAATGGCACGCATCGCCCTTCGTGCTTTACACTTTCAAATGGCACGGCATCGCCTTTCGTGCTTTACACTCTCAAATGGCATGACATCACCTTCGTGCTTTACACTCTCAAATGGCATGACATCACCCTTCATGCTTTACACTCTCAAATGGCACGCATCGCCCTTCGTGCTTTACACTCTCAAATGGCACAGCATCGCCCTTCGTGCTTTACACTCTCAAATGGCACGACATCACCTTCGTGCTTTACACTCTCAAATGGAACGGCATCACCCTTCGTGCTTTACACTCTTCCTTATTAAGCACATGTATATCATTAACAAACAAGGTAGGAAGCATAAATAACATCAGGGAGAGTGTTTAAACGACAACACTATACAATAATTCATATCACAATTTGCCCACCGGCCACAACCAACTCCAAAGATACAACAAAACTCAATTAATTTCAAAGAAAATAGCCTAAGGCTCCACACAACGTATATAAAACCTCAAAACAACAACAGAGATGGAAAAGTAACTCAGCATAGGACAACCCCTTCTTTAATCCCAATTTTTGATAAATATATTAATGCCTCTTTTTAAGCTTATTTAATTAATTATTTGCAGATGAAAAATCCATAATAAAATTAATTTCAAGAAATATCAAGTCAATAAACACACGGAATTCACATAAGAATTCAAGTGGCAATCACCCCAAATTATCATATAAAATACAAACTCGACAAATAAGGAACGAGGCATGACAAATAATGGATTTACTATGTTCCAACAATTTTTTAAATTTAATACATAAGGGTGTCTACGAATTTAAACCGATATAATTTGAACATATAAACTAAGTACGTATTCATCACATCGCGTACATGGTTTTCAATCACACAATTTTCACATAAGACTCAATGCCTAAAGGAAATTTCCCCCACGCAAGGTTAGGGAAGATACTTTTTTTAAGTTAGGCCGATATTCCAAAATAGCCTTCTTGCGTGAAATGACCTTCGGACGGCTCAAATCTAGCGAAATAAATTATATAACTTTATTAAAATTCATTGGAAACAATTTCGGATAATAAAATATCGACTTAAAAATTTACATGAAAAAGTCAACCAAAAGCCAACGTGGAGCCCCACCTCTCGAAATCCGATAGAATTTTCACGAAATCCGAACACCCATTTCAATACGAGTTCAACCATACCAGTTTTATCACATTCTGATAACGAATCGACCTTCAAATCCTCAATTTAAAGTCTATAAAATTTCTACCATTTTCTACCCATAACACTAATTTAATGATAAAAATAATAATATATTTGGGTAATTTAACCAAAATTGAGTTAAGAACTCTTGCTCGATGTTTCCCTTGAAAATCTCCCGAAACTTGCCTCACTAAGCGCTTCAATCTGAGCTCCATAGCTCCAAATATATTAAAATGGCCGAAACCTCAAAATATAGCTTTTGTCCAGGCATTTACTCTTCGCGATCGCGAAGCACAAAAGTTTCCAGCTCAAAATTTTCTCTTCGCAATTGCGGAAAACCAATCGCGATAGCGAAGCACAAACTCCCCAACTCATCCAGATAGCCTCTAGTATAATAGTCATAACGCTTTGTACAAAACTCCAAATAATAAATGGTTTAACTTTTTGAAAATTAGATACAAAGAGCTACAACTTTTGTTTTTGGATCATCTCGAAATTCCCTATAGATTACGAGATATAAATTTTCAAAGTCGGGTTATTGCAGCAAAATATTTCCTCTATGCAATCGCAAAAAGGCTTCTGCGATCGCGATTCACAGTGTCCAAACAGAAAAATTGCTCTTTGCGATCGTGACGGTTTATCCGCGATCGCGATGCATACCTCTGTGGTAAAAAACCAGCAACTAAAAATGGCCTAGAAATGGTCCGAAACCACACCGAAACTTCACCCGAGCTCCTCGGGACCCCGTCCGAACATACCAACAAGTCCTAAAACATATTACGGACCTACTCGAGGCCTCAAATCACATATAACAATATCGAAACGACAAATCACACCTCAATTCAAACTTAATGAAATTAAAAAATTTTAACTTCTACATTTGATGCCGAAACCTATCAAATCAAGTCTGATTGACCTCAAATTTTGCACACAAGTCATAATACACATCACAAAGCTGCTCGTGACCTTTAGTCGCTGAACGAAACGCTGATTCTTAAAATTACAAGTCAGGTCATTACAAATTCGAACGCGCAAGTCTCATAAGCAAACTTCAAACACCCTGTCACAAAATCATATCAGGGATAAGCCTTTTTTTCTTTAAACACTTCACATATTGATAACTCACTAACAAGAACATGGTGTATTTGTGAGATGTATTTTTTTGTTTTTGTTTTGTTTTGTTTCTTTTCCTTTTCTTTTTCTTATACTCTCCACATTTTTGCCTTTTCCGCTAGTGATTCTTTTCTTACACAGGTGTACCCTTCTTCTTTTTTCGTAGTTCACTCAAACGCTATCAAATTTTAATTTTAAAACCTTTTTAGTGCTTAATCTTGTGACTTAAGTGCTTTCTTAGGTAAAAATTCAACGAAGAATTAATTATGAACAAAAGGAGTATCAACTTGTAATGTGGGTGTTAAAAAAAAAAATTTCATGCTAAAAAGGATTGACTATAGACAATATTGACAAGTAGGCAAACAAGGCTCAATGGGCTAATTAAAGAAACGCTCAATCATCTTTTATACTCAACAAGACTCAATTATTTTACTTCGATCCACACACATTATAAGTTCTAGGCTAGCACGGGATGCCACATAATAAAACTTCAAATCTCTCATTACACCATGCACATAACTCATTAATGATGGTTTTATTTCAACTCTCAAGTTAAAAAAAGTAGCTACACAACCAATAAATATTAAGCATCAAGCACTAAAATGAACACACGAGTCAAGAAACTAAGAGTATGCATCACAAAATAGGTTATTCAATTTTTTTAAGGCATTAACTTTTTAAAACTCACAGGGAAGGTAATCCACATACCAAAGCCTAACTATGATGGTATCAAACAAGTCAAAAGGCATTTAGGAGTCAACATAGTCTTTTTCTCGACTCTATCCTAAACTACTCTATAAAAAAAATAAAAATACCCGATTCAAGTTATATCTCTTGAAAAAGAACTGATGCCTAAAGAAAAATTAAGGTGGATTATTATCTACTAATTAAACTAAGTACTAACTACTTAAAGCAAAACTAACATATTTTTGACGTTTTTCTTCGGACTTTAATCCCTCAAAAAAACTGTCCAAAATATCTTTTGTCAAGAAAGATCTAATTTGGGGTCATGGAGGAGGAAAAGCTAAAGTTTCGGTGCTCCCTATGAATCCTTTAGTGCTGTAATGTCTATCAGTTCCTTAGGAGCTGGTATAATATCACCAATCCCTTTACAATTAAGCACATCTCAAGACAACATGTACTTGGTTGATAAATTACCAAAGAAGAACCTCTTAGCCTTGTTCTAAAACCTGGTGTGATACATCTCATCTAGCATAAACCTGGTGTGATACATCTCATCTAGCATGAGTTGCCTAATATTGAGAGGTTTCCCTGTCACCACAAAATAGATCCAGCACACACATGCTCGCGTACATATTGAGTTATGCTCGGCTATCATAATGCAGGCTTGGACAAAGTTTTACCAAACTCGGGTTGTCCTATGAAAGTCAACTCTGTACATCTCCAGATGAGTCTCTGATGTAGTCAAATGAGTCTATTCTATAGTAGAGTTTATCCCACATAGTGCATGATATATGGCTATGTATGTGGGACTGTAGAACAACTTGGTGAAAATGCTTGGATCACGGTTTGGAATCCCAAGGTATCTGTATAAGAGCTCTCGTGATAAAGTATACTCTCTTTCCCCGTACATCTGCATGCCCATGATTGAGATCCAAACTTGCGTACAATTCCCAAACCATGCTCAGACTGGCATGTCCAGGTGATTCTAACAAATGGTCTAGCTTTAATGCCTTCAGTTGTGCTAGCACCTCAGGATAGTTCTTCTATAATGCTGTCTCATGATGCCCAGTTCCAAAATATACCGCTCATATGGCACAAAACAGTTGTACCAACCTTCAGCTTTAACACTACAAAATCGATCTTCCGGACGAGACCTCTTTGTTGGTCTCGCAAAAATCTATACCACTTGCTTGCCCTTGGCTTGCTTACTCGATATAGCCTCGTTTTGAGTTTGTTTCTTAGTAGGGCGGGCAGAAGCAGAAGGCTTTGCAATAGCCTTGGTTTTGATTTGATTTTCATGCACCATTATACCTAAACCTCCAAAATATATACAACACACTAGATGGATCTCATAAAGACAAACAAAACCAAAAGTGTGGGCCAGAATGACCCCACACTTAAAACTTAAGCATGTACGCAGTTTATTACTAGCAATCTAATGAACACCATTTTCGAGGTAATAGAAACTACTGCCAAGGCTCTGTTACTCAATACTTCCCCTTTTTCAACATAAGATATAATTCCCAAGTAGCACAAAACATTGTAATACTTGAAATATGCACTTGAATTTGACACAAGTCATAACAAAGTGATCATAACATGCTCGGGACCTTCATCGACATTAACCTATCTAATCAAACACTATGACTCAATAAAATCCCAACACAATGCAAAAAGAAACACTACAATACAATCACAGGCAAATGGACAATCATGCACACCCCTCACGCACGACATCTACTTGCGCACAATATTCGCTTGTCCACAATAGTCGTTCACGCATGACACTAGTTCAATATTGCACAAGATAGTCTGGCGTACTACCAAACCTTCCCTATCACCTCACTCGCTCCTAATCATCCCCTAATAATGCTCGGCTACTCATACTTCACTAGTGAGTGAATTCATCTCACAATCAATTCATCGAACATATAGTATGCATAAACTTTGTTTAAGTTTTTCAAGGTTCATATGAAATCAAGCTTCAAGCAAAAAGACTAAAGGGTGTAAGGGATGGGGTTATGGCAGTGACAGAAGATAGAAGAGAGATAATAAGGCAAGAAGAAGAGAAAGAAAAGAGGACTTACCTTGTCACCGAATGGGAAGGCAGTGGTGGACGGTGGTGTTGTAGTAAAACAGGGGAGATGAGCGGGGACTTGGGTTAAAGGGCCCATGTGTGTAACGATCCGACCAGTCGTTTTGAGCATTTTCATTCCGGTTGGTTATTTAAAGTCTTGAGTAGCGATATATTATCACTAGCGTGTATGATCGGTTTTAGTTTTTGAGTGGTTCAGATAGATTTGGAAGAATGATTCTCGACTATGAGATTTTAAGTTGGAAGAGTTACCCAAGTTTGACTTTTATTTATTTGATCTCGGATCGGAGTTTTTATGGTTCCGTTAGGTCCGGAGGGTTATTTTGGATTGGAGCGTATGCCCAGATATGCATTTAAATATTTCTAGAAGGTTTTGGCTCTAATTGGCAAAGGTTGGCAATTTGAAGGTGTGGAAAGTTCATAGGTGTGATCGGGAGTTTACTTTGAAGTTATCAGATTCAAATTACTGTTCCGGAAGTTGAAATAGGTTCATTTTTTCATTTGGAACTTGTGTGCAAAATTTGAGGTGATTATGTGTTGTTTAGACGTGTTTGACGTAAGTTTGAAATTTTAAAATTTGAAATAGTTCATTAAGCTTGAATTGATGTGCAATTCGTAGTTTTGATATTGGTATACGTTATTGAGACCTTGAAGAGGTCCATACTATATTTTGGGACTTGTTGGTATGTTCGGACGGGGTTCCGAGGGGCTCGGGTGAGTTTCAGGGTGGTTTCAGACCATTTCTCTCATATTTGCATTGCTGGTTTTCTGGTGCTCCAGTTGAGCTTCGCGATCGCGGAAGCTGAGTCGCGACCCCGTAGAGTATTTGGTCAGTGGTGTATGTAGTTCATCATCTTCAAGAAGGATACACTGTGTTCGCAGAGAAGGAAATTGGATTGGAAGAGATTGCTCCTCGCATTCGCGTGGAGCCAGTCACATTCCTGAAGGGGAGCTGGGGGCTGGTGTTGTTGCTTTCGCGTTCGCATGGTCTAAACCGGGATTGCGGAGGCTTGGCTTAGTTTTTCATCGTGATCGCGAGCCTGGGGCCGCGAACTCATAGTGTATTTCTGGGCAATGTTCATTTAGTGCTTCGCGATCGCGAAGTGGGTCGTGCGACCGCGAAGGGTACACCTGAAGTAGAGATATATGATATTATTTTCGGACTTTGGGCTCACTTTTATCACATTTTGAGTTTGGGAGCTCGGATTCAAGCGAGTTTGAGGGGGATTTTCAGCACATATATTGGGGTAAGCATTTTTTACTTGGATTTGATTTATTTTTTTTTACGATTCCATCTTTGATTTTGTATTTGAGTGATGAATCTAAAAGAGAAATTGAGGGTTTTGTCTAAACTTTTCTAAAGCGAATATTTGGGTTTTGAGCATCGACTCGGAATCGGATTTGAATGAAACTAGTGTAGTTGGACTTGTATTCGAATGGGTTGTCATAATTTGTGAGTTTTGTCGTGTTTCGGGGTGCGGGCCTAGATTGACGTTTTGGGTTGACTTTGAGTATTTGATTAAATATTCGACTTTTATTATTTGAGTTTGTTTCCTATGTATTATTTGATGTTCTTGAGTTGCTTTTGTCTAGTTTCGAGCCGTTCAGAGGTCGATTCGTGCGGGATGGCACTTTTTGATTATCGTTTTGGCTTGCTTGAGGCAAGTATCTCACCTAAACTTAGTTGAGGCACTAGTTGCCTGAGATATTTATGATAGCTATGTGCTATGGGTCGCACACATGTGTGGAGATAAGCCCATGTGCGTGCGCCGAGGTATTATTCATGCTCAGGATAGTGCTTAGGCTGTGATACATCTTCAATTAATTGCTAAGCTACATGTTATGACGTTTCTCTTATTTGTACCATTATTGTGAGCTATTTGAGTCATGTCGGAGGTTACATAGAGGTTAATCTCTTGGTTGAACCTAATAATTTCTATGTTGTAAAGTATTTACCTGGTTTGTGCTATGATAGCACATTTTGCACATGCATACACCTTAGCATGTCACTTATACCAGTCCAGGAGTATATAATTTGATGTTCTTTGATCGTGTACATGTATTCTTGCATATCTGCTTCATGTGTGATATGGATGGGACTGGATAGCTTGTAACCACGTCGGGCGGATTGTGATATTGGTACGTGAGTTGTCCGTGCGGATCCAGATATTGATATTATTGGCACATGAGTTATGTGTGTAGCATGTGAGTTATCTGTGCATTTAATATTATTAGAACGTGAGTTGTCTGTGCAGCACGTGAATTATCAATGCCGATCCAAATATTGATATTATTGGGATGTGAGTTATCCATGCAGCACGTGAGTTGTCCGTGCGGTTGATATTATTAGCACATGAGTTGTCCGTGCAGCACATGAGTTATCCGTGCAGGGTGTGGATATGGATCCATCCCCCTAGGGTCACCCTCTCATGTTCCTTCTTCATGGTGTACACGCGGCTTGTGAGAAACAGAGGGGTTTCTGGTTGATGTGGGCTTTGGGAAGGCTAATCAGATGTTTGGTTTGGTTATTGAGATTCTGATATGGGCCTTAGAGCTGTATTGTGATTTCTATTTGGATCGGGTTGCGCCACAATCGATTTATAATTAGTTTTTGCATTTCATCTTTACTTGTAATTTCCTTGGATGTTTACCTGATTTATTTGCATAGCTTCCTTATATGCTGAATTGTCAACTGAGCAGAGTACATTAAGAAAATTGTGTGCACTAAGGTAGTTTTCTCTGTGATTTCAAGATTTGACCATATTACTGTTATGTACTTGTTGAAATTATGAACTCTACAGGTGATTAGCGAGTATTATTTATAATTCTTGCTTCTATTACCTTATCGAGGTTAGTTATGATACTTGCTGAGTACATGGGGTCGGATATACTCATACTACACTTCTGCACCTTGCGTGCAGATCTTGGAGCTGAGATGTTGTGGATGATGGGAGCTGGCATTGAAGATGTACATGCCTTTCAGATATAGATACCACATGTCCTTGGTGGTTCTAGATTCGAATTCTATTTATGTATTTTCCAAATAGATGTTGTATTTATTTCATACCAGCTTTGTGAATCTAAGTCTTAGTGACTCATGACTTGTACTACCAATCCTTGGGTTATTGTATGGAATTAAGTTATTTCACTTACTGATTCTTATTATTCTTATTTGAGTTGTGTGGATTGTTATTTGGCTTATCTAGCGGATTGGGTTAGGTTCCATCATGATTAGGTAAATTTTGGATCGTGACAAGTTAGTATCAGAGCCTAGGTTCATAGGTTATAGGAGTCATGAGCAGGTGTCTAGTAGAGTCTTGCGGATCGATATGATGACATCCATACGTTTCTCTGAGAGGCTACAGGGCATCTAGGAAACTTCCCATCTTATTCGGCTTTATCGTACAGCATCGATTCAGCTTGATGCGTATATCCTGATTTTCTTCCATCCACTCGTGTTTTATGTTGAACATCCAGTATCAGATGTGCATCGACGAATTATGATATTATGAATGAGGTGTGAGATGTGTTCTCTGTGTTGTGGAGATAGGCCAGTCTAGGGGACTTTAGGCCGGGTTCAGACCACAGGTTGGGCTCGGTGGTTTCGTTTGTGTGAGTATATGCTTCTGGACTTATATGTCCCGTAGTGTCTCTAGGAGTGGGACTGATGGCTCAGAGAGTGGTCAGATAGTTATGTGATGAGTATTGTGTGACTACGGTATATGCTTAGATGACTTGAATGTGATGAGAAGAAATTTTCCTGGGATGTGAAAGGACTATAGATGCTTGATTTTTGTCTTAATGTGTTATACTGTCTTGTGTTATGAGTGCGTTAGGGGATCCTTTAGTTGTACATTTGTAGAATAAAGTAAATTTTTATGTCTTGTTGACAAGTTTAGACTCGGTAAGATTTAGCGATTGTATAGTAGTTGTGACCATGATAGGGTGTAGTGAGATGCGAGTTTGAGGCTAGCAGGTGGGTTATCTCCTATGGGATTCTCTTAGGTTGTGTTATCCCTTTGCATTTATGTGAAGAGTTCTTTCTATTAGTGGGATGTGTATGTGCCGCAATTTTATCCCTTTGCATTTATGTGAAGAGTTCTTTCTATCAGTGGGATGTGTATGTGCCGCAATTTGAGTTCGGGTCATTTGAGGAAGTTTGCACGACAGTCACAGGGATAGATATGCGCTTAGCAGAAGATTTGAGATATTCTATGGCTAGTGCTATGTGAGCGTATGAAGGGTTTAGTTGAATTAAAGTGTAAGATTATGAAAGTTGTGGAGTAAGGGTATTGTGGGTTATTAGATGTTATGTTCTATGGCTTCAAGCCAAGTGGGGGAGTCTGCTATCGACGATCAGATTACATGGTTATGTGTTATATTGGTTTCGAGTTAAGGCATATTTGAGGATCAGCTCTGACTTGAACAAGTGGGCTTTGAGGATGACTTGAGCAAGGGAATTGATGGATGCGTGATGTGCTATGCCTTTTGGGAGTACTAGAAATCTTAGAATAATTCGGGTTTGTTCCTTGGTTGCGGACGGTGAAGGTATGTTAAGAGGTTGACGGTTGATTATATATGCTTATGGATAGGTTATTGTGGACTATTCAGAGGTTATCTACCTATTTCGGAAGGATCAAAATTGATTTGGAGGTCACTAGTAGGCCTAATAATAATGTGTATTCTACATTGGGTCAGATTTGCTTACCCAGCTCGGCTATCATTGAGGGGTGTGTCTCGGGTAGAGTTGATCTTATTTTATGTTCTGATATGTTCCAAGCGCTACTCTCCTACGCTACAATGGGTTGTGAGACTGTTGACTATTTACACACATGATGCAGTTATGTTTGGGATTTATGGCAAAAATTTGATCGAGATGGCTCTTGGGGTGTTGAATGGTTGATTGCGCCTTGGTTATGGTCTTCTTGTTTGTGGTATATGGCAAAATCCATCTCTCCATAGTTATGGTCATGCACTTCGCATGTTTGTTGTTCATATGTATATGGTTGTTGATTGTGAGCATTATAGCTCGAGGTATTCCATGTGGACCGGTGTGTTTGGATTGGGTCACGCATCGCAACAGAGTTACGTTAGAAAAAGATTCTTTGTGCTTATTTCGTGTGTTTTGTTTCTCCTTTGTGTGGTGGGTTCGTAGCATTGTGCCTTTCTATGGTATTTGTTGAGATTGTGGGATAGTTCTCTCATTTGATTCTCTTTACACTATTGAGTTCATTCGAGTTGTTACTTGTTTGGTACATGAATTGCACGGTATTTGGCTCGAAGTTGTGCTGGTGTGGCACGTCTGTCAAGCAGCTTGTATGGGGTGAGATGAGGTTATTGGACCTGGAATGAGTGGTATCGGGTTTGATTAAGATATGTTTTTAGGAATAAGGTCACTAGTTAGCTTAGATTTTTGCTTGAGAGCTCCACGACTTGTTGATCTGATGAGCGGATATGAGTATCTGCGTGTTTCTTTCATCATTGGCAGTGTACGAAGGTCCAGAACAAGGTTTTAGTTGATTTGAGGTATGTCGCCGGTATCAGGTTTGTTATTGAGCAGTTATGTCATGCCCCAAACTTAGGGAGGTATGGCCGGCACCCGTTTCCATATTTGGCCCGAGCGTACCACTTTGTAACTGTGAACTCTACAGGGTAACCCTCAACTTAGGCCGATAAGGCCATACCTTACAAATCAAGGCCAACGAGGCCACCATGAATGTTTACAACCAACAATACCAAACTAACATGTTCACACGGCTGGCAAGGCCACAATACTGATATATACACAGGGTTGTCAAGGCCACAATATTGATATATACAGAGGGTTGGCAAGGCCACAATATTGATATACAAAATATACAGGACTCGTCTACAACCTCTAGAGATAACTGAACTGTATCATGGTCGAGACAGGGCCTCGACCTACCCATCAAACCTGTATATATAAAATGAATTCCAAGGTCTAGACCTGGTAACTCCGGGGAAGTGGAGCTTACCAACCAAGCTGATGTTTGGCTCTGTCTACTGGGAAGGTCTATCCAGCTGTCTATCAGGACCTGCAGCCATGAAATGCAACGTCCCCAGAAATAATGTACTGAGTATGTAAATAAAGTACCGAGTATGTAAGGCAACATAATAACTGAAAGATGAAACTGAACTGATAATATAATAACTGTAAGTAACTGGGAGTCAAAGATAATCTGAAGATATGCTTACCTGCTGATACTGACTCAACTCTCTCAATATAGTAAGTAAAATAGCTGTCCGGCCTTATAAGGCTCAGTATATGTAACTGCTTTGCTGTAGTATGCTCGGTCATAGGCGCTCGGCCATACTAGGCTCTATATCTCGGCCATTCTCGGCTCGCTTATAGGTGCTCGGCCACAGTAGGCTCGGTATATAACTTACCATCTGATCAGAGGTTGCCCAATAGGAGCCTGCCCACCAATTATAGCTCGATGGTGGTGAAAATACTGTAATACTGTATACATATTTAGACCCTCTACTCTCTTGACTGGAAGAAGACAATACTTAACTGAATATAAAGTCCCGATAAGGGTGAATATGATAACTTATGGGCTAGGGTAATGTACATAAATTCAGGAATATGAACTCCTCTTTATGTCTCGTTATCAAACAGATGTAGTTACGAGATCATGCCAAAATGAAGGAAAGGTTTAGCCTTAACATACGTTAACTCCGTTTAGTCCTTCAAACCTTCCTAGCAATTCTTCAAACAATCAACTAAATCTACCATAACATAAGGAGATTGAAAATCAGTGCTGAGTAAAGGCTAAGTCCGCAACTTAAACTAGTAGCTCGTTTATGTAAATTTGGGCAGCATCTCCTCTGTAACAAGGGCCTCCTCCAATTCCATATACCAACAACAACAACCATAGTAATACAATAAGAAAAACATCAACAATAGGGTACACAATATTTCATTAACAAGTCATCAATATATCACGACGAGCGGCAAGCTCAGATTGAATCCCTTTACCAACCTTCAACCCCATTATCATTCATTCTTGAAATTAGTAATATATACAATATAATAGCCAATAACTTTTAAAGTATTTCCAACCTTGTACTCAATTTTAATGTTAACCGAAATAGCCCAACACAAGATAATATCAGTGTCGGCAACTTCTAAGTGCTTTATAGCCATTTCCTTTTCTAGTTACCAACTTCCTCAACAAGATTGACATGTAAACCAACATAATCATACTAACAATATCATAGCCAACTTAATTTCCATAATTTCCAGCCACTTAAAGTTTATAAGAGAAACTTTCATATAATCAATCAATCAAGAGAAACAACATCTCAAGCTAATCCAAGTATTATCTTATAGTTTATCATCCTAACAACTTAACCAACATACAAGCAAGCTTAAGAACAATTAGTAGGCTGTTATACTCACCTTATACAGTAGCAACAACTTGAAATTTCAGCCAAACACAACCATCCTCAATGACACCACAACACTATAGGTGTTGTATTCTCTTCATGAATCAACTTTTGGTGTTCAAGTTGGTGTGTAAAGACATGCAATACACCTTGAAAATCTAATATATATGAAGGAGGGACTGATTATTACCTTAATCAACAAGAACAACACAAAACCTGAGGTTACTTGTGACGAGCGCAAAATACCACTTTAATTATGCTCGCTAGTCAAAGATAGTATATTATAATATCGTATCCACAAGATTAGAGTTAAACAGTATTTTCATAGAGTCTAGCTTGATCGCTATCCAGGAGAATCAATAATCGAGGTTTATGTGATTAATAACTAAAATTAACTAAGAATCTAAAGCTATTGACTAATGACAATCGCAACAAAAGTAAGTAAGGAAGTTATCAGTGGGAGAAAATTGGGGATGATAGGATAGGTGCAAGATAATTGTCTGGGATCTAACTCTGGATAATTCACTTCTAATGTTTAAATGAGTCTCTCAAATTCACTCAATTATTAGTTCAAAGGTTTAGTAGAAACTCCTCTATCGATTAAGTCTCAAGCTCACAAGATGAACCAATTTAAGCACGTGAAGATATGCAAGAATGCATAGTGGATTGGTCTTTAAGAGAACCTCTCTCGATTATCCTCCTAACTAGGTTTAATAAACAATTCAACTAGCCTCTTTTGATTGCTAAGAAGAATTAATGAACTCAACCGACAATATAATGCAAAGATATCACAAGTTATGCCTCTCTCGATTACATGAACATGTGAATATATATGCAACAATTAAATCATCCAAAACGATTCAATACATAAAACTAGAGTTATAATCCATAAACAAAGATCAATACACCAAATCCATCAAACCCTAAAGGGAACTACTCCATAGATATGGAGAATTCATCACAAATATGTTTAAAGTAAAGGAAAACATAAAACGATCCAAACTCGGGTCTTGAGTGAGGATTGAATGATGAAATCCTTGTGCTTTTGCTTCTCCAACTCCTTCTTAGCCTCCCTAGGTCTCCAATGTGTCAAAAGTCCTAACAATGACATTTTCCATGTATTTATACTAAGTAGGGCCGGGCCCAGACGAAATCACCTTCTCCTAGCCGAAATAGGAAAATTACTCTGTAAGAATTGCACAGGCGCTCCGCATGGGGCGACTCGCCATGCGGGGCGTTAGTGGGGAAATCCAGAGAGTTAAAATTTGTCAGGCACCAAAAAAATACACACGCGCGGCGCCCCACGTGCCGCGGCTGTGGGGTTTCTCAAAGTATGGATCTTCCTCGCTTTTTGATATCCAAATATGGTCTTCGATCTACGAACGCGATCCCGGCTTAATCCCTTGGGCTTTTACTCAGACTTCAAAGCTCGAAATAGCTTGAATTCATTCCATACATTTACATAGCTTGGAATCACTCCTACAAGGCATTAAACACACGATAAATACAAAACACTAGCGATTAAAGTTTAAACACAATAAAAGTACAATAAATTAGAGTGCAATAAGCGACTAAAACACGAGATTATAACCTACCATCAACACCCCACACTTAAACCATTACTCGTCCTCAAGAATGCAAACTACGCTTCACATAGACATGACCTTTTTAAACAACTCTCATAATTCATCATACCAAGAATATTTAAAATAGATTAAACACTCTAATGTGACATCCTCACCTCAAGATTTGACACATAAGTGTCACACCCCAAAATCGAGGAGCGCAATCAGCGGTCAACCATGTGAACCTGGCCGAGCAAGCCTATTTAGATTTCCTTCTACCCAAACTCATTCATGAATAGTGAGAATATATATGTTTTCGTTAATCTGAAGTGGAAATAGTAATTCAAGAACAACACACGAGTTTGACTTACCCAACACCATTATACAACTCACACTATGTCTACAGAGCCTCTATTGATAAAGATGAGTACAATGATAATGCCGGCAACAAGGCCCCGGCTATACCTCAAACATAATACACAAAGAACAAAAGATGCATGACCCCGGGATAAAGTGGGGCTCACCAAGTCAGCTGGGAAGAAGGTGTACTGCTATCACTGATCAATATCTCCTGCTGTTGAACCACCTGCATCCATTAAAAGATGCAGCGCCCCCGAAAAAAGAGACATTAGTACCGTCGAATAGTACTAGTATGAAAACTAAACACCAATTTAAGAATTCAGTAATACAAGATGAATCTAGTGAACCAGTGCAACAATAGAATAATATAGATAACCGTTTAAACCAGAGAAAGCTTATTAAGTGCTATCAATAACATTTATTGGATTTAAGATGAGATCCTCTGTAACCATCTTCACACAAAGAGGCCCCGCCGCCTCACCCGATGTATGCAGGTGGAGGTGTATGTACAATACCACAACTCTAATCAAGTGGTCCTGCCACCTCACCTCAATGTATGCGGGTGGATGTATAACCACTGTACCAAGAACCTACATAAAGCAGCTATGCCGCCTCACCCCAATGTATGTGGGTAGAAATGCATCAACGATACCAATACCAACACAAAGCGGCTATGCCGTCTCACCCCAATGTATGCGGGTGGTGGTTCCACAACAATACCAAAAATATACACAAAGCGGTCGTACCGCCTCACCCCAATGTATGCGGGTGGAGGTGCAGTCCCACAATACCATAATCCCTACACAAAGCGGTCATGCCGCCTCACCCCAATATATGCGGGTGGAGGTGTATCACAATCCCAATCTCTACACAACTTGGCATACAAAGCGGTCATGCCACCTCACCCCAATATATACGGGTGGAGGTGTATCACAATCACAATCTCTACACAACTTGGTATAATAACTTTCACATAAATCACGACTAGAAATTATAACATGTGGATACATAATCCATAGTTTGGGACACATCCTCAATTTATAATGCAATATGATAAGAGAATTTGAAACACAAATTGAACATATATCTTCATCACAAAACTTATCGGAATACTCCATTTATAATCAACATCTCGGAACTTACAAGGATATTGGGAATTCCAATTCTTAAAGAAGAGTTTAGCCAACATACCTCAATTGAGCTTCCTTAAACTCTAAAACATTCCGGAATTTTTAGCAACTTCAATCTATTTTAGAAATATAACAAATTAAATCAAAATTAGGAAGATGATAATGGTTCTAGCTCATTTGAGCATTTTATCAAACACTAGGTGTGCACAAGGTTTCAAGGTCCTTTTATGGAGGATTCTATCATCCCACAACCCAATCTTTACCATGCTGAGTTCAACAATCTTCCTACACCCCTTGATATCATATGCATGTAAAATAATCAACTCTCATGCCCAAAGATTATCTTGCTAATTATCTATTTTCAGATGATTTCGAAATTAGGGTTTATGGTGTAGAATCTTACCTCTAGGATGGAGACCTAGTAAGCTTGCCTTCTTAATCTTCCAAAACTTAAGCAAGAATTGAAGAACAATTATTGAAGAACACCTTCTCACTCTAGGGAACTCTCTCTCACTCTAAAATGTCAGATTATATCTCAAAAATGGCCCAAAACCTGTATTTAACAAAATAGGGTCGGGTTTTAAAAACTCAAAAATAAAGCTCAGGAACAGGTTATGCGGACCGCATATCGATCGCATAATTGGTGTCCAAAATGACCAAATATCTGCCTGAGTATACGGTCACTATGTGGTCCGCATAACTGTTCTGCGGTCGCATAGTACACCGCATAAAATTTACGCGGTTGCATAGTCGACCGCATAATTGCTTCCAACTGACCCAATTAACTGCCTCACTCTACGGCCATTATGCGGTCCGCAAAGTGATTCTGCGGTCGCATAGTGGACCGCAGAAATGCACTTTTCCGCCAAACAATTTTCCTTTACTTTCCGGTGCATTGTTCAACCCTAAAAGTCCGTGCCGCAGCGAGCAAGCTCGCCGCGAAGAATTTCTATAATACTCAACACGTAAAACCAATTCGGCACCACGAAACATTATTTTGTTTTGTGCAAAATTATATAGGGCCTTACAATAAGCACCATGCATTATTTATAACCTGCTCACTTACTCTAATACTGAGGTCAACGACATTACTTTTCTCTCATGAATTAAGTGCCCTCACACCATAATAGAGAGTAGTTCCACACACATGAAAAATTAGGAATTCAAGATAGAAAGAATTTGCTCACTCTCAGAAATAACATTCATATGCCACAAAAGATGCGCCATAGGCTTGCTCGTAGTGTACTACTCTACTAATTGAGCTTATTCAGTGAAGGATCAAGTAGGACTTTCACTGGTTGTAATGTAGGCTGCGGGATGGGTAGGATATATTTAGATATAAGAGTGACTATACCTTTCTAAGCACTTTAATACATACATTTCATTGTTCAAAACCCCACACTTATGTCAAACCATAAGTCCACCTTCACATAAATATACATTAACTCCCTACTTCTTTAAGCACAATTACATCAAGAGTTACCACTATCAAAGAATATTTTGCACAACAATACACTTATTTGTTTTTCTTTCTTTTTCAATTCAAGTGGCTCTTACTTTTTCAAAACAGTGCACCTTTCTCCTTTTTTCAATAGTTTCACTCAAAAGCCAAACCAACCACCCCACACTTCAACTTTTACAAAGTTCATAACAAATTCAAGTGCTCACGAGAGGTACAAGGTTCAAATAGATGGTCAATTCAAACAAATGGGTAAGGCTTGTAATGTGGTTGCCAAAGAAACATGATTACATGCTCAAAGGGGTTAACTAAGATACATAACAATTAGATAGGTAAAAGCATATAACTGGCTCAACAAAGAAATGCCTAACTCACTTCCAAGACTGAATAAAACTACTATTTCGCTTTGCAAATACACGGGGCAAGTTCTAGACATCAAATGTAAGGCACAAAATAACATAAAACCTCACACAAACATGGCACATAATTCACTCAGGATCGGACTCATCAAGACACTCTAGTCAAAGTAGTTAAGCAAAGTTAAGATCATATACTTTAAGGTACTTACACAAGAGTCAAAAAATAAGCCTAAGTGTCACACTAAAGCACTTACTATTCTCAAGGTATAATAGGGTTAAAAGATATTTCCTTCAATTCAAACCATAGTACAAGGTTTTCCACTACTCTACAAAACAAAAACTAACTACACCCGGTTCAAACAAAACCTTTGGAAAAGAACAACGGCACAAAGAATAACCAAGGGGGACTTGTGACACTACCTAACTAAAGAAAATCTTTTTGTGTTTTCTTTCAAATTTAATCCCTCAAGAAACCTGTCGAATGATATCCATCGTTGGAAAAAATTAATTATTTTTCAATTTTTATGGTTTTATCAATTATTTTCTATCTCTAACTACTACACTAACAAAAGGAAAACTAAAATACATGCATACAACATATCCCCCACACCACACTTTAAGTTGTGGCATGTCCCCATGACACACAATTAAAAAGCATAAGGTAAAGGAAACTTTTATGAACATCTAGTCGGGGTCTGAGTCGAAGTCGGGATCCATTCCTTGCCTTCGAACTAATGTGCACATCCATGCAGGCAACTTATTCTCCGCCTTCTTGGGGTGCACCCCACACTTATCTTTCTCACTCACTGCAGCCTTCTCTTTTGAGCCCTTCACTTTCCACTCAACACTTGCAGTTGGCTTCTCCTTTTTTGCCCCCCTTTCTATATTCATCTCGAAAGTTACAGTCTCCTCACCCACTCTAAGCATGAGCTTTCTCTCGTGTATGTCTAATATTTCTCTACCTGTTGCTAAGAATAGTCTTCCTAAGATAAGGGGGACCTCTTTGTTCTCCTCCATATTCACTACTATAAAATCTGCAGGAAATAAGAACTTATCTACCCGAACTAAGATATCTTCCACTATCCCCTCAGGTACCAGAGTTGTTTGGTCTGCCAAATACAAAGATATTGGCACTGACCTTATCTCTCTAATCTCCTTCTCCAATTTTCTGTAAATAGATAGCGACATTAAGTTAATTGAGGCACCAAAATCACATAAAGATTTATCAAAATTAATAGAGCCTAAAGAGCAAGGTATCGTAAAACTTCCTGGATCTCCACACTTTTGTGGGAGTTTGTTTTGCAATATCGCACTGCAATGCTCTGTAAGCTTGACCACTGATATCTCTTCTACCTTCCTCTTCTTTGTAAGGATCTCCTTCAAGAAGTTGGCATAAGATGGCATTTGGGAGAGCACTTATGTGAATGGCAAATTTACATTAACCTGTTTCAGCATATTCAGAAATCTCTCAAATTGCTTGTCCAGCTTTTATCTATATAGATTTTGAGGAAAAGGTAGAGCAAGCATATGCTCTCTCTCATTAGATTCATCCCTTCTCGAAGTTTCCTCCTTCTTCTTTTTGTCAGCTCCCTTCTTTCCTTTCTTCTTCTTATCAATATCATTCTTCAGCTACTCCCTACTTTCTTTTTCAAGTATCATATCTTTTTGGATCGGGGTGGGATCTTTCAACACTTGCTCACTTCTAAGAGTTACAACATTCACTATTTCCTTGGGATTTCTCTCAGTATCAGCTGGCAGAGTGCCTGGGACCATCTCAGATAATATTGTTGCAATCTGTCCCACTTGTCTCTCCAAGTTCCGAAAACTAGTGCCCAATTCTTTCATATATTCCCCGTGCGCGTCCAACCTCTCATCTGTCTTGGCAATGAAGGCCTTCATTAGATCTTCTAGATCAGGCTGATTTGACTGTTGAGGCTGAAACTGCTGCTTCTGCTGATTCTGGAAGACTGGAGCTCCTTGTCCCTGATGTCTAGACTTATTTTGTTGCCACGTATTTGTAGTACCTCCAGGTGAACTCAATAAAAAACCTCGGTGTCTCTGACCTATTGTATTATAATTTCCCACAACATTCACTTCTTCAGTTGAGGCTTGACATTCATGAGTAGGATGTCCTCTTCCATATATATCACAAGCTGCATAAGGCTCACTTTGTATCGAGGCCAAGGTCAGCTTCCTTATATCTTTGGCCATAGCATCAAGTTGTACCTGCACCGATGTCGTAGCTTCAACTTGGTGAACACCGGTTGATCTTCTTCTTTCAGCACTCTCAGAGGGCCACTAATTTGCATCTTCAGATAACTCGTCAAGAATTATGACTATCTCCTCTGGAGTCTTCTTCATCAATGGACCACCGGCTGCATTGCTCAATGTTTTACGTGAGGCCAGTGTCAATCCATCCCAAAAGTTCAATTCCGCTATGTTGATACTTTCGAACAATCTTCTTAAACCTCTCCCATGCTTCAAAAACAATTTCAATATCTTTCTAGCAGAAGTTATGGATTTCTCTTCTAAACTTGCCCGTTTTAGCTGATGAGAAATATTTATCAAGAAATTTTCTGGTCATATCCTCCCAAGTTCTAATTGATCCCGTGGGTAAGCTTTGAAGCCACTACTTTGCATCATCTTTAAGAGAAAAGGGGAATGCCCTTAAATACACCGCATCTTGTGACACACTATTGTATTGAAAGGTGTTCATAATCTCCTCGAAGTCCATTAGATGTGTGTTTGGATCTTCGTTTGGCTTCCTTCTGAAGACACAACAATTCTGAAGGGTCTGAAGCAACCCTTGCTTTAACTCGAAATTGTTTTCTACAATTGGAGGTGGTCTAACACTTGATAAACCTTGATTGTAGATCAGTCTAGCATAATCGCCAAGTGGTCTCCCAGGAAAGAGAGCTATACATCCGAACTGGTCTACACCCAAGGGTTGATTTTGATCAATTCTACGGCCCCTCTCTTCTTCGTAGATAATATGTGCATCTCTAATAGCTACTTCCTTAGCATCCCTTGCAACTTGTTCTCTTTGTTGGGTTGCCTCTCTTGCAGCGAATCCATATTATCATCATCGATTCCAGCCATATCTTTGGTTGAGGATTGTTCAACCTTTTTTGATGTTTCGGTGCAACTTATTTCCTTCCTCAGCTGTCGTAGTTGTTTTTCAATTTCTGGCTCCTATGGTAGCACTTCCTTTGCAGAAATTCTAGTCATGCACCACTCTAAGCCTGTAACCTGCGCGCAGTCAAAGAACACCAATCGTAAAAAGGAAAAAATAAAATAAAATAAAAAGAAAAATTCCTTAATTAGCACTATAAACTATTTCAAACACTATTGATTGCCAATCCCCGGCAATGACGCCATAATTTGACGAGCACAAAACACCACTTTAATTATGCTCGCTAGTCAAAGATAGTATAGTATAATATCATATCCACAGGGATTGGAGTTAAATAGTATTTTCGTAGTTTCTAGCTTGATCGCTATCCAGGAGAATCAATAATCGAGGTTTATGTGATTAATAACTAAAATTAACTAAGAATCTAAATCTATTGACTAATGATAATCGCAACAAAAGTAAGCAAGGAAGCTATCAGTGGGAGAAAATAGGGGATGATTGGATAGGTGCAAGATAATTATCTCGAATCTAACTTTAGATAATTCACTTCTAATGTTTAAGTGAGTCTCTCGAATTCACTCAATTATTAGTTCAAACGTTTAGTAGAAACTCCTCTCTCGATTAAGTCACAATCTCACAAGATGAACCAATTTAAGCACGTGAAGATATGCAAGAATGCGTAGTGGATTGGTCTTTAAGAGGACCTCTCTCGATTATCCTCTTAACTAGGTTTAATCAACAATTCAACTAGCCTCTTTAGATTACTAAGAAGAATTAATGAACTCAACCAACAATATAATGCAAAAGATATCACAAGTTTTGCCTCTCTCGATTACATGAACATGAGAATATAGATACAAAAATTAAATCATTCAAAAAGATTTAATACATAAAACTAGAGTTATAATCCACAAACAAAGATCAATACACCAAATCCATCAAACCCTAAAGGGACCTACTCCATAGATATGGAGCAATTCATCACAAATATGTTTAAAGTAAAGGGAAACATAAAACGATCCACACTCGGGTCTTGAGTGAGGATTGAATGATGAAATCCCTGTGCTTTTGCTTCTTCAAATCTTCCTTAGCCTCCGTAGGTCTCCAATGTGTCAAAAGTCCCAAAAACAACATTTTTCCTTGTATTTATACTAAGTAGGGTCGGGCTCAAACGAAATCACCTTCTCCTTGCCGAAATAGGAAAATTACTTTGTAAAGATTGCACAGGCGCGCCGCATGGGGCGACACGCCATGCGGGGAATTAGTGGGGAAATCCTGAAAGTTGAAATCTGTCAGGCAACAAAAAAATATATATGCACGGCGCCCTACACGCCTCCCATGCGCCGCGGCTGTGGGGTTGTCTCAGAGTACGACTTTTCCTTGCTTTTTCATATTCAGATGTGGTTTTCGACCCCCGAACGTGATTCCGGCTTAATCGCTTGGGATTTTACTCATACTTCAAAGCTCCAAATGGCTCGAATTTATTCCATACATCTACATAGCTCGGAATCACTCGTACAAGTTTTTAAACATACGATACGTACAAAACACTAGCGATTAAATCTCAAACACAATAAAAGTGTAATAAATTAGAGTGCAATAAGAGACAAAAACAAAAGATTATAGCCTACCATCAAATTCACTTTGAAGAACCCTCCAAAACAGTCACAAGATGAAGAACTACGATGTAGCAAGCACCACAGGATTTCTAGCGTTACATTCACATTTTTATCTTAGGTTTTCACCCTAGAATCTTGGAGGAACCTTTGGAGAGAATTTAGGAGGGTTTAGGAACTGTTTTGGACCATAAAAATGATTGAAAATTATTTAGAATTGAATTAAATACAACTTGGAGTTTTATACCGACTTTGTGGGTCCCATGGGAGCTGCTTGCGCAGTCTCGCGAAAATGCGAATATCTCTCTGCTCAAATGTCGTATCGAGAAGCGATTAAATGAGTTATAATCTAGACTCGTAGATCTTCAATGAGGTAGGTATATTACCCTATAATTCAGAGTAAATTGGGACAAAAGCTCATCTACAATTTACCTAAGTTTGAACAAATTTATGAATGTAACTTGTGATGACCTTTGCCAACTTTTGTTCCACAACTCGCTTCAAAACATAACACACGACTATGATACAGCTAAAATAACTCATAACATTACCTCCTTAGCATGTTAAGCATCCTAGTGTCACCCCAAAAGCGCATTTTATAATATTCCTAACTTATCGACTTCCGACGAGACTTATTTTCTTCAATTTGTTTAGCTTCTAAGCCTTCCAACCCTCTTGGTAATTTTTAATCCATGATCTTAAGTATTTATAACTTCCAAGGTAACATTATTAACTTACTTTATGAACTTTCAGAGACAATCTCATTTCTAGTCTTACATTAACTGGCTTACGACATACTCTCACGTACGAAAACATGGGGTGTAACATCATTCCCCCTTTGGAACATTCGTCGTCGAATGTTGACTGATGTGCTTATCGAATACTGTCTTTTCCATCTAAGTAACTGTTCTATGAATAAATCCAATGCCAGGGCATTCCCCCCCTTTAGGCCTGTTTCTCATACCACGACTTGTTGTCAGAATTCTTCCAATCTCGTAACTGTTGCTACCTCCTATCATGCATCCTGTATGACTTTGTCCTTGTATGTGCGCCTATGCGACTCTTCTCTCTTTTTTCCTCTAATTATTAGCCAATATCTAGGCCTCACTTTGGTAATATATACAAAACTTTGACAAGTTGTTCCTCTGGGTATCTATAGGTGTACTGAAGTTCTTCGCTCTGTACTTGTCGAACTTACGACTATTGCTATATCTTGTTTCATAGCCTCAATTATCTATGCTTATGGCTTTACTACATCTAGGTAGCTTATACTATATCATAACACTCACTTAGGTTTATTATTACCAAGGTCTGCTACCTAAATCCAGGTTACTCTCTTGCTGCTTATCCTATATGTATAAGTCTAAGTCCCTTAATGCTTTCTCATTACTGTTTATCTTAAGAATGATAGCCTAATCTTATCTCATACTTTGGAACTTTCATCCATCTATTGTTGATTCACCTTAATGTTGATCTATAATCTACCACTGATAACTTGAAACCTCTTATGTAATATATTGTTACTAGGGCTCACGTCTCATCGGGGAACATCTGGAGTTATTTTCCTGATCCACTTAGGGACAATATTATACTTCAGTAACCGTATTTCATAGCATCCCAACGTTATTCACCTTATGGAGGTATTCTAATCCCGTGCAATTCATGAAATCTATTTTCTTTAAATTATTACTAAATCAAAGGCCTAAACGTCATTCTATTATCATTTATCACAATTACACTCTCATTCTACTACCAGGGCAACATTCCATCTTTTCTAAATTCTCCTAGTCTTAGACTCCTCTGATTTCATTCAGGATATATTGAGCTTTCTATAACTTACATAAATCAGCAGCTCTCTTATTTGATGGGCTTAGTCCCGATTACCTACCTATTCTTGTCACCTTCTACTCACCTTTCTCTTGTTTACCTAAAACCTTGCCACTCTACCATACTTTAGCTTGCGACCTACAAATATCTATTTATACTACTTGTAACCTTCCTTTAATTTTCTAGCACCATAGATTTCCTTATGTTATTCTGGAACCTGAAGCGAGACATCATGTCGTCTCTAACTCTTCTTTACTCTCTTAACTAGACCTCTCGGTACTTGCAAATCATAGGATGGAAGATATAATACTGATGACACCACTATCATTTCTGGATACTAAATCACGACGCTTCTAGCCCTCTATCTAAAGTCTGGATTATTCACAACCTTCTGCACTTTAGTATCTCTCACCTTCTTTACCTTTACCTTACTTACCTTTAAATCTTACATTGTATCTTCTATCTCTTTCTTAACCTCCCTTCCACCTAAGTAGGATTCACATCCACAACTTGAAGCTCTAATATAATACGTGTACCTCTGTTATCAATGGTTAATCTGCAATGTTCTGAGTCACGATTTGTATAATCATATAGGTCTAATAATTGGACTCCTAATTTACTTATCTATTGTAACTCTCAAACTTCCTCTTCTCTCTCAGCCTTTGTGTAGGGTTAAGCTATCTTCCTATCTGTAGCTCGGGGTATTAGTTATTACTTTAGCCTTTCATTGACGCTATGGAACATCCATGATATAACCTTCTAAAATTTCAAGCCTTTATCTGTGACGTGGACTCAATTATTTCTTTTAACTTATACTAGAGCCTCCTATAGCAATATGAATGTCAACATACATTCTACATGGATAACACTCTGAAATCTTAAGTGCGTTCATAATGTAACTAACTCTGGATCATTGATCGAATAATTCCTTTCGTGCCTTCTTAGCTTTCTTTAAAAGTAAGCAATTACTTTTCCTGGTCGTTCTGCCACTTGTTGTATGAATACTTGGCTTATCTTAGTGCCTACATATATTGGAATTTCGTGCAACTCATATGATCTCAAATGTTACTTTTGATTTTACTTCTCGTTCATTAGTCACGATAAGTAACACTTTCTTGTGGAGTGCATACAATGTTGTTACAAGACCATTTCTTCTTCAAATTACTATGCTTAGGTTAAAGCCTCTTTCTTTATTTCCTCAGCTAGTCTTTCATTGTAGTACTTAGGGGAGGCCTTCTGACTCTTATAAAGCTGCGAGCTTATTACCTCGTATACCCTATAGAATTTTTGATGTTCTTACTTGCCTATAATTATCCATAGTTACTTACCTTTGCGCCCTAATACTCGTAAGGCTGCTTCTAAACTGAAATATTGATTGTCTCCCTAGTGGCACTCTCTTTTATTTCTGTAACACTTATATGGTACCTTTAACTACTCATACGCCTATCTGAATATTTCTCAAGGATTACGATGTTATATCTGCGAGACTGAATTCCCTATATTGGGGTTCACTACCTTTACCTTGCATGATCTACTAATTGTTTTGTATCCTCTCGTCTAGCCATAACTAGGCTCTTCCTTAATCAGCTACTAACTACTCATTGGTCTATTCTCATATCTATATTCCGCGTAATCACTCTTTGGTTATGTCCTTTGTCTTAACTTACCCCTCGCACTGGCTTCTTAGGTATGAATTGTCCATATACACTTATTTATCAATAACATCTTGGCCAGGAACCCTTACTGCCTCTTCCTGGCATCGTGGTTGCATAATGTTCTGTAGTAGTAACATATATGTAGGATATAAACAAATGAAATCTCATTCTTTTCGCCTTTTTTACCGCATTCTTCCTTTACTACTCTATAATTACCTGAAAAAGTTAACTTTGACTTAATACCATATCACACCATCTTTCCCCCATTTAGGGGAGTACTAACATTTAATGCTATGAAGATTTACCAATAAATATTTTACCTCTTGATCTTCGACGTCTTTTCACGCCTTCATTGACTCTTACTTGCCTTGTAGTAACCTTTCTATACCAGGGATAACTGAATTTCTTACGCATGAGGGTGGCACCTAGTGTAACTGGTACACTTAGTCCCTTAAGCTTAACTCTGCTCACAGTGCTTGCTTTAGGGAAGCATCTTCCTAAATGACCTTTAAAGGTTATTCTTCTGTTGTCCATTCTATTATTGCCGGAACACGATCTCTAAAATTTCCACGTTGTCGACTATTATCAAATCCTCCAGTCCCTAATTCACCTTTGGTTTTATCTTATTTACTAGCCCATACTAATTTCTATTACTCCGGAGGTCTAACTTAGCCTTCTAGTAATCATGTTGAAGTCACCAACTCATTTCATGAAATACGGATATGAGCTTATGGCATATACTCTTTTATAGTCTCAAAGCCTGTCTCCTCTTGTCTTTTCCTTCACTTGGCTATAGACTCTTTCATCCTATCATATTTTGATTTACTGTTATCACCTATTTGTAACATCTTACTCATAATGCTTCATTTACTCTCTTGTTATTCTCCTGCTAATATTTTGTCTATCACTTTATTCTGAAAACTTCAACAAAACATTCTTTCACTTTTAGCTCCCCTTGCCCCATCTCACTGGTTCTTCGGGTCACCCAATATTCTTTATTTACTAGGGGCGAGAGTCATACTAAGGTAAATATTTATTCCTTTTAGGATCACACTGCATATCTTCTGAAATTCCTGAACATTGTAGTATTCATATCTTATTGTACTATTCAAGAGTGCACCACCTGGGTGTCTCCCAAGGAGAATTATTACCATGCTTGCAATATCCTTCGAAAATGTCATCTAATTCTAACAATCCATCCATCATTTTGGTTTACGCTAACCCCAGCTGGATCCTGATATCCCATCCTTCTCGTAAACTATATCTGTTAGCTCCCATTGGGCATAACTGAGATGGGTGTGGCCAATTGTAAATACCTCTGTTATTGTTGAAGGTAACTCAGAATGATTATATTTCTCTGCCTGAATTACTGATAATCTTTACTAATTTGGTACCTCGTACCCTCCTTAACCTTGCTTTTGTTACATATTAAAACTTATTCTTTTACCTTCTGATACTCCCATGACCTGCTATTCACGGGGTGTGTTTGATATTCCTATATTAGGGTCTTAAGATGGAAATTTGTACATCGGGTATGCACGATCTGATCGGGCCTCAAATAGGGCCACATCGTCAAGAACTCTCTCTCTATTAGTGCCCTTACCTAATTTTGTATTTGCCATCTGGCTAGCTATAATATTGCTAATTGGAAACATCTCTGTATCATTAGCTAACATAAGTCCTGACTCACACTCTTATGACTCATGTCTATAGCACAATTTGGATTTGAAAGAAGGGTAACATACTCCTAAATGCCTTGTAGCTTCCTGTTTATATAATGTGGTGCGCAACACTGTATCATGGTCGGGACAGGCCCTCGACCTATCCATGAAACCTGTATATATAAAATGGACTTCAAGATCTAGACCTAGTAACTTCGGGGAAGTAGAGCTTACCAGCCAAGCTGATGTTTGGCTCTGTCTACTAGGAAGATCTATCCAGCTGTCTATCAAGACCTACAGGCATAAAATGCAGCGTCCCCAGCAAAAGGGACGTCGGTAGAAAATAATGTACCGAGTATGTAAGGAAACATAATAACTGAAAGCTGAAACTGAACTGATAATATAATAACTGAAAGTAACTGGGAGTCAAGGATAATCTGAAGATATGCTTACGTGCTGATACTGACTCAACTCTCTCAATATAGTAAGTAAAATAGCTGTTCGGCCTTATAAGGCTCGGTATGTGTAACTGCTCTGCCGTAGTAGGCTCGCTCATAGGCGCTCGACCATACTAGGCTATGTATCTTGGCCATTCTGGGCTTGATCATAGGTGCTCGCCCATAGTAGGCTCGGTATATAACTTACCATCTGATCAGAGGTTACCCAATAGGGGCCTGCCCACCCATTATAGCTCGATGGTGGTGAAAATACTATATTACTGTATACATATATAGATCCTCTGCTCTCTTGACTGGAAGAAGACAATATTTAACTAAATATAAAGTCCCGATAAGGGTGAATATGATAACTTATGAGACTAGCATAATGTACATAAATTCAAGAATATGAACTTCTCTTTATGTCTCGTTATCAAACAGATGTAGTTACGGGATCATGCCAAAATGAAGGGAAGGTTTAGCCTTAACATACCTTAACTTCCTTGAGTCCTTAATACCTTCCTAGCAATTCTTCAAACAACTCAACTCAATCTACCATAGCATAAGGAGATTGAAAATCACTGCTGAGTAAAGGCTAAGTCCTCAACTTAAACTAATAGCTCGTTTATGTAAATTTGGGTTGCATCTCCCCTGTAACAAGGGCCTCTCCTGTACCATATACCAACAACAACAATCAGAGCAATACAATAAGAACAACATCAACAATAAAGTACAAAATATTTCATTAACAAGTCATCAACATATCACGACGAGCGGCAAACTCGGATTGAATCCCTTTACCACCCTTCAACCCCATTATCATTCATTCTTGAAATTAGTAATATATCCAGTATAATAAGTCAATATCATTTAAAGGATTTCCAATCATTTGCTCAATTTTAATGTTACCCGAAATAACCCAACACAAGATAATATCAGTGTCGGCAACTTCCAAGTGATTTATAGACATTTCCTTTTCTAGTTACCAATTTCCTCAACAATATTGACATGTAAACCAACATAATCATACTAACAATATCATATCCAACTTATTTCTATAATTTCTAGCCACTTAAAGTCCATAAGAGCAACTTTCAAATCAATCCATCAAGAGCAACAACATCTCATGCTAATCCAAGTATTATCTTGTAGTTTATCATGCTAAATACTTATCCAACATACAAGAAATCTTAAGAACAATTAGTAGGCTGTTATACTCACCTTATAAAGTAGCAACAACTTGAAAGCCCGCAATTATCCTCAATGACACCACAATACTATAGGTGTTATATTCTCTTCTTGAATCAACTTTTGGTGTTCAAGTTGGTGTGTAACGACATGTAGTTCGCCTTGAAAATCTAATATATATGAAGGAGGGATGACTTATTACCTTAATCAACAATAACAATATGAAACCTGAGGTTACTTCACTTTGAAGAGCCCTCCAAAACAACCACAAGATCAAGAAATACGATCTAGCAAGCACCACGGGATTTCTAGCGTTGGATTCATGTTTTTATCTTAGGTTTTCTCCCTATAATCTTGGAGGAACCCCTGGAGAGAATTTAGGAACTGAAACCGATTTACAATTGACTTAAATACAACCTGGAGTTTTACATCGACTTTGTGGGTCATATGGGAGCTGCTTGCGCAGTCTCGCGAAAATGCGAATATCTCTCTACTCAAATGTTGTATCGATAAACGGTTAAATGAGTTATAATTTGGACTCATAGATATTCAATGTGGTAGGTATATCACCCTATAATTCAAAGTATATTGGGAGAAAATCTCAGCTACATTTGACCTAAGTTTGAACACATTTATCAATGTAACTTGTGATGACCTTTGCCAACTTTTGTTACAAAACTTGCTTGACTTCAAAACATAACACGCGACTATGATACAACTAAAATAACTCATAACATGACCTATTTATCATGTTAATCACCCTAGTCTCACCCCAAAAGTTCATTTTATAATATTTCCAGCTTATCGACTTCCGACGAAACTTATTTTCTTCAATTTGTTTAGCTTCTAAGTCTTCCAAACCTCTTGGTAATTTTTATCCATGATCTTAAGTATTTTTAAACTCCAAGGTAACATTATTAACTTACTTGATGTACTTTCAGAGACGATCTCATTTATGGGATTACATTAATTGGCTTACGACGTACTCTCATGTATGAAAATATGGGGTGTAATAAGTTATTGTGGTCGGGAAGTTATTGCTATGAGTATATGAGTTATGTGTTATATCATGTGATTATGTCTTGGGTTATGGTTATGACTTAGTACAGCTTGGTCAGACCTACATAGTGCATATATGCGAGAATCGGGTTTTATAATGAGTTATTAAAGATTGGGTTCTAAGTTTTATGGGCTAAGGTTGAAGTAACAATCTTCAGTTGGGTTGTGTTGTCGGGCTTATGCGTATTGGGGTGACATGGGATCACCTGTGGGTAGGTTCATTGTGGGTTTGTACAATTATTTAATATATGTGGAATGACTCTTGGCATATTCGAGCACGAACGTATGTTTAAGTTGGGGAGAATGTAATGACCCAATCGGTCGTTTTGAACATTTACACTCCATTCGGTGGTTGAAGTCTTGAGTAGCTTCATATGATATATTATGACTTGCGTGTATGATCGTTTTGGTTTTCGAGTGGTTCAGATTGATTTGGAAGAATGATTCTCAACTAAGACTTTAAGTTGGAAGAGTTGACCAAGTTTGACTTTTGTGTATTTGACCTCGAATCAGAGTTGTTAAGGTTTTGTTAGGTCCGGATGGTAATTTTGAACTTGGGCGTATGCCCGGATTTGCATTTAGACATTTCTAGAAGGTTTTGGCTCTAATTGGTGAAGGTTGGCAATTTGAAGGTTTGAAAAGTTCATAGGTTTGACCGAGAGTGGACTTCAATGTTATCGAGTTCGGATTATTGTTCCGGCAGTTGGAATAGGTTAGTTTGTCAATTGGAACTTGTGTGAAAATTTTGAGGCGAAAAATTTAGACGTGTTCGGCGTACGTTTTGAATCTGGAAATTTGAAATAGTACTTCATTAAGCTTGAATTGATGCGCGATTAGTAGTTTTGATGTTGTTATGCATGATTTGAGACCCCTTGAGTAGGTCTGTGTTATATTTTGGGACTTTTTGGTATGTTCGGATGGGGTTCTGAGGGGCTCGGGTAAGTTTCAGTGTGGTTTCAGACCATTTCTCTCATGTTTGCATTGCTGGTTTCTGGTGCTCATTTGAGCTTCATGATCGCGTAGAGTATTTGGTCAGTGGTGTTTGTAGTTCATTGCATTTGCAAATGATACACTGCATTCACGGAGAAGGAAATTGGACTGGAGGAGAAGATCCTCGCGTTCGCGTGGAGCCAGCCGCGTTCACGAAGGGGAGCTGAGAGTTGGCGTTGTTGCTTTCACGTTCGCGTGTTCTCTACCGCGATCTCGGAGGCTTGACTGGGTTGTTCATCGCGATCGTGAGCCTGGGGCCATGAACGCATAGTATATTTCTGGGCAGTATTCATTTAGTGCTTTGCGATCGTGAAGTGGGTCCCTCTATCATGAAGGATACACCTGAAGGAGAGATATATGATATTATTTTCGGACGTTGGGCTCATTTTATCATATTTTGAGTTTGGGAGCTCGGATTTGGGCAATTTTGGAGGGGATTTTCACCTCCTGGATTGGGGTAAGTATTTTTGACTTGGATTTTATTATTTTTTTCATGATTCCATCTTTGATTTTGGTATTTGAGTGATGAATCTAAAAGAGAAATTGAGGAGTTTTGTCTAAACTTTTCTAAAGTGAATATTTGGGTTTCGAACATCGATTCAGAGTTGGATTTGAGTGAAACTAGTATGGTTGGACTTGTATTCGAATGGGTTGTCAGAATTTATGAGTTTTGTCGGGTTTCGAGGTGCGGGCCCAGGTTGACCTTTTGGGTTGACTTTGAGTATTTGATTAATGATTCAACCTTTATTGTTTGAGTTTGTTTCCTATGGCATTATTTGATGTTCTTGAGTTGCTTTTGGCTAGTTTTGAGTTGTTCGAAGGTTGATTCGTGCGGGATGAGGCTTTTTGAGTATTGATTTGGCTTGCTTGAGATAAGTATCTCACCTAAACTTGGTTGAGGCACTAACTGCACCAGCTACCACACCGCCCGACCGACCGGCTAGAGGCGGAGGGTAGATGGATAGTGTTGACGACCAGTTTTGACCCTCCCTTTTAAAATTAATTTATTTATAATTAACAATTTGCAATGAATGTTTTGAAAAAAATTTCAATCAATAATACCTATTTTTACAAAATTAATTTAGTATTAGTAATTTTGAAATTGATAATTCAATGTTATAATTATAATTATAAATAAACCATGCTTACTATTTTTAGATCATTATAATAAGTTTTATATACGTCACATAGGCTTTATAATCGATTTAGTGAATTACTCCTTAATTTCTAATTGATTAGATTGCTATGTTAATTATTTGAAATTAGTGTTACAATTTAGAAAAACTAAGTATTTTATAAATGATTAATTATAATAATTAGTAGTATATTTTATAATTATAATCTTACTGCATTTTATTGAAAATAATTAAGTTTTTTAAATTTAATTTCAAAAGGGGTTAAAAGGCTAAAGGCTATAATTGCAGATCTTAATTAAATATGGATTGACTATCTTTTAAATTAATTTTGGACCAATGCAAGAGCCCAGTCCGAAAATACCCAACCCAAACAACCCCTTCAATCCCTGTTGGCAATCCTTGCCTTTCCTTTTCAACCAATCACGACCTGCCATGTCACCCGTCTCCTACACTCACAAAACAAACACAAATCATATAGGCCTTCCATTTCTTAGATCAACGATCCACATTTTATAACTTTATTTCTCTTTTGAATCTTAAACACCTAGAGATTTAATCTTAACCGTTGGATCATAAGGATCCAACAATCACCAAAATTCCCCACAAAAAGGATTTAGTCCATAAAAATCAGGACCGTTGATCTTTTAGATCAACAGACCAAATCCGATCTCTCAACCTTAACTCATAGACGACCAGCCCCCATCTCCCAAAACCCTAATCACTTCCTACAATCCCTGCCCCCCTTTCCCTTTCCCCTCTTTACTCTCTCAACCTGCCATGGACGAATCAGTCACAGACCTTGCACAAATCAACAAAGAATCATCCTCTTTGCCTTCTTTATCCGCAAATCTCGCCGAAACATCCCCATTTCATCACATGAATTTGAAATCTCGAGTTCGTTGAACGTAGACACAAATATGAAACTTCCAGTCCTCAAATCCTTCGATGCTTCAACAAAGATCCCTCTTGCATGAGCATTTCATGATGATTATTCGAAGCCAGAGGTCAAATGCAATGACCTCTAGACCTAGGGGTATGCATAATTTGGTAAATACCGAATTACTATACCGAAATCGAAAATTTTGGTATTTGGTATTCGACATTTTGGTATTTGGTTTAAGTTTTTAAATTTTTTTGTTATTATGTATGGTATTTGGTAATTAAAAAAATAGTACTGAAATACCGTACCGTAACATACCGAAATATATAATACGTTACACAATACACATATTATTAACTATAACATACTAAGTTGCATAATAATACTTTTCTTTGGGGCTAGTAGTAATGACTATGTACTTCTTTAGGAAAATTGAGGAACAATGTAGGCTACAGATTTTGACTCTTATTCTTTGGGATACCAAGCAGCTTAGCGTAATACTTTTATGATTTTGGGGTATTTATTCTCGTATATTAAATCGTATTTATTGGATTAGTCCTTGTTTTATTCTTTAAGTTCAAGAATTAGCTCTAAGCAAGTAATAAGACATTTTCAATGAATAAATTTATTCCTTTATGTACTTTTTTTCTCTCGATGGGTTGATATTTGCTGGTTTTGAACAAATTTTTTATAAACAGTGCTTAGAACATTTTTTTTAATATATTTGTGAGAACTTTAATTAAGAATATTACAGTCTATGACTCTATACACTAGTTAATATTTAAGCCAAAAAAACTGAAGTTACCGTACCGAATAAACCGAAACCGAAAGGAGATAATCTGAACTATACCGAATTTAATTAGGTATGGTATTGGTATAGCATTTTAGAAAATCGAATACCGAAAATATCGAACCGAAATGTCTAAATACTGTACCGCACTGACCAATGAACACCCCTATCTGGACGTCCGGTCTTTGTCCGATGGTTTCTCACCTGTAACGATTGTCATCAACTCACGTAAAACCCTCACTAGTTTTTCCCCTCTGCTTATTCTGATTTCACTCGATTGTGCTGGTATCACCACTCCTCCTTCACTCTCCACTATCGATTAGAATCTGTGAAACCCTAGGGATTCAACAGCTACTATAAATTGGGACTTTTAATATTTTCACCTAACACATACAATAAGATATACACACCAACTACACCTAACATCTGAGAAATTAATACAGTATAATGCTTTGGAATTTTCTATTGCAATTCAAGTTTCTTTACTCAATCTATGCTTCTCCTTTTCTTTGTGGTTCTGAGTTTGTTACTGATTAAGAGCGTGAGCTTTGGTTTCCTAAATGGCTAAATTAAACATTCGTTTGGTTTGCTGCCCCAAAGGAGGCCAGTAAAACCTTGACTTTATTCTTCCTTTACTAGTCTAAATTCCTGAACATGATCTGCTTTATTACTTTTTGTTAAATGATGTTATTAACAATATGTTCATGTTTTTAACTATTTTATGTGTTATTAATGGATGTTAAGTAGATTCTGCGATCATGAACTTCTTTAAATTATTGAAATTAGAATTATAAGTTGATATTGATATGCATCTGATGATTCATGTCTACCATTAACTTTGAAAGTGACTAAAAAACTTCTTAATGTTCCTAATACCTAGTTTCAGGCCCCTTTAATGTTCTATTAGCACTATTCTGATTGTTGTGCTAATCTTCTTTGAATGTTACTTTTATAGTTCACTCAATAGCCCAGACTTAAACAAAGAATGAATCTATTTAGTGTTGAGAACCAGATATTTACCATAGTTTAGATATATTAGCTCATGACTTTTAAACCTATTTTTATCTCTTTAACATGCCTCTGTGATTCTGTTAACTACCTGATTAAATTTATGACTGTTTATATAAGCATGTCCTAAGCTAGTTAGATCTTTGTACTACTTTTGTGTATCTTCTGAGATTGTTCTACACTTAGTTTAAGCCATGAAGTATGGATAAGATGTATTTAAGTTATATTAACATATTTGTTTAGCTAAAGTACTGGTTCTAAGTTCCATTATATCGGAAACCCCATCCCAGACATGCTTAACAAATTTTCCCAACATGATGATACCTCTACCCCTTTCAGAAACTCATACAGTGACGCTGCCAGCCTGATCCTATGATGATAACACTTTCATTTTGAAATAATATGATCCCTGTTAAGTCTCCCCATGTGTGTCTGTGTGATTCTGCATTCATTTTGATTCCTCAATCTTCTGTTTGCCTTCCATAACCATGTAGTCCTTAGAGTTTCACTAAACTTACATGAATGAACATGACTCAGTTTTTGAACTTTGAATAAATCTTCTGTGCTACAATTTGAGTATAATAGCATGTTTGATCTCTATTAAGGTTAGTATGAAGCTGAGTGTTTCTGTAAGGAAGTAATCATGCCATTGATTTTAAAGTAAGCATGATCGATAGCTTAGGATTCAGTTAATACTCTTAGAAGTCCTAATTGAAGTTGTGAATCTGTGACTTTACTAATGTCTTTTAGAAGTTCTAATTGCAGTTTGTTGATTTGCAATCCTGTTAATACTTCTAGAAGTTCTAATTAAGGTTGTGAATCTTTGACCCTGTTAATACTTTTAGAAACTCTAATTGTAGTTTGGTATCTCTGATAGTTACTGTAGAAATTCTAACTATGGTTACTGTTTTGAATCTCTGTTAAACTCTTTGAATGTTCTAATTGAAGCCATCAACCTTTGCCTCTTAATTGAGGTTACCGATCTGTATCTCTAATTGAAGTTGCTGACCTGTATTTATATTAGAACTCTTTAGAAAGCATCAGTTGTAGTGTTTAACCTATAATGCTGCTAATACTCTTTAGAAGCTCTAACTGTAGTTGTTAATCTGCCCTCTCCTAATGCTCCTCAGAAGTTTAATTGAAACTGTTAGTCCATATCTTTGTTAACACTCTTAGAAGTTTCAATTAGGACTGTTAACCTATGTGTGTGCTAGAAGACAAGACCTAAGTTAAAATCAATCTTTGATTAGTATAATTGAAGGCTGTTAAGGCAGATGTATCTGTGCTCATAAATTGTTGTAGTCTTGGACCATATACTCTCTCTATCCTTAAAATATATGATCTCAGGTATTTGGTTCTTTAACAGTAATCTGATATTATCCCTACCTCTATGTATGCTTGATGTCGATTTCTTTTGAGCCTACTTAATATGTCATTCATAGTGAATCATACACTTAGTTTGTGAAATTTGGTTATAACACTATGAATAGGTTGCCTTGTAGTCCTATAGTATTCTGCATTAACTATCATGGGAAATGTATATATACTTCTGTGGTATGGTATCATTGTGATGCTGGGATTTACATTGAAGGTGCCTCATTGACACTTAAACTTGTATGGAAGAATGAGTGTGAGTGATTAGGGGTATTTGGGAGTAGAGACCCTTGGGAACATTGAAGTGTCAGGGATCCAAAGAGCGCATTGACCTTGAATGGAATTCTACCCATAGCCCTTAATCTATTGACATTCATTACTCCCTTTAGGTTTAGTGTTTAATGATAACAAAAGGTTTTCAATGTGAACACTTTACCATATGTGACCCCACATTAGTATAATTTCCATAATTCATATCACTATTGGTTGTTATATTTTTGCTTTAGTCATTTACCAATTTATTCCATGTATGACTATATACATAGAGTAGCATATCTAATGACTTTCTCTTTTTTTTTAACATGTATAATCATTGGGCCTTTTTTTTAACATGTATAATCATTGGGCCTGCCGAGTTCTCAAAAGAGCTCAGGCCCAAATCTTGTACCTGCGCATTTGGAAGTCTGAAGCCCACTATTGACCGTTCCTATTGTTTGCTGGGCCTACCTCTTTTAGGCCTAAACTAGAGTCATTCCTTACTCCTTACTACTTTATTATATTCTGTTATTCATATTTCTCACATGCATATGATATTACACTTATCATATCTGATTAAATGTTTTACTTTACCCTTTGAATCATGTAAGCAACTTAGGCATGTGTAACGACCAGGCCAGTCGTTTTGAGGATTTAAGTCCCGTTCGGTGGTGTAAGGTCCCGAGCATCTTTGTATTATGAGTATTGACTTACGTGCATGGTCGAATTCAGTTACCGGATGATTCAGATTCAAATCGGAAGAAGGATTCATGATTTGGAAGCTTAAGCAGTAAGAGTTGACCGAAATTTGACTTTTGTGTAAACGGAACTGGAATGGCTTTTGGATAATTTCAACAGCTTCGTAGGGTGATTTTGGACTTAGGCGTGCGTCCGGATTTGGATTTGGAGGTCCATAGGGTAATTTGGAGCATTTCAGCGAAAGTTGAAAAAGGTAAAGTTTAGAAGGTTGAGAGGTTTGACCAAGAGTTGACTTTGGCGATATTGTGATTGGGATGCGATTCTGAGAGATGGAAAATCTCTGTTATGTTATTTGACACTTGACTGCAAAATTTTACGTCATTCCGGGTTGATTTGATATGGTTCGGACGCTTGGTTGTGATTCTAGAAGTTCTTGAAGTTTATTGTGATTTTCATGTGTTTTGTCATCCGATTCGTAGTTTTAGAGGTTATTTCGGTATTTTAATCACGCGAGCGAGTTTTTGTTATGTTGTTAGACTTGTGTGGGTGTTTGGTTTGGAGCCTCGGGGACTCGGGTGAGTTTCAGATTAGCTTCAGAGTGTTTTGTTAGGAATTTTGAGTGTTGTTCTGGTTTCATCGCATTTGCAATGTTTTGGTCGCAAATCAGACTACCGCATTTGCGAAGCAGCCTCGCATTTGTGAACCTGGGATGCTGGGGAAGAGTTCGCTTTTGCAAAGAATTCCCTTGTATTTGCGATGTGTGTCTGTCCGCTTTTGCGAAGACAGTGTTCGCTTTTGCGGCAACTGTTATTTCAAATTTGCGAATGTTTGATCACAAATGCGATCTTCATCTAGTCTGTCAAGAGTCGCATCTGCGATGTTTCATTCGCATTTGCGAACCCCCTATCGCAAATGCAACATCTGCAGCCTGCTAAATGCTGGGCATTTCGAGTTTTAGCTTCATTTTGTCATATTTTGAACCCTAGGTCCGAGAGTGGGCGATTTGGAGAGAGGAATTTCATCTACAACCATTGGGTAAGCACCTCTAATCAATTTTCAATTATATTTTGTGATTATACCATAGATTTAACATCACATTAATGAGTATCTAAAGGAAAATTTGGGGAAAATTGTAAAAACTTTCAAAAATAAAAAAGGATGATTTGAAGGACCAAATGGTATCAGAATTTGATAATTTTAGTACGGTTGAACTCGTATTGAAATGGGTGTTCCTTTTGTGTAAAATTTGTCGGGTTCCGAGGTACGGGCTCGGGGGTCGACTTTTGGGTTGATTTTTGGATGTTGATAAAGATTGAGGCTTTATGATCCGGAATAGTTTCTTATGAGTTTTATTTGTGCGTTGAAGTTATTTTGGCTAGATTTGAGCCGTCCGGAGGTCATTCCACCTGAGAAGTTCATTTTAGAGTATCGCTCTGTCTGCTTTGAGGTAAGTATCTTACCTAACCTTGTGTGGGGGAATTACCCCTTAGGTTTTGGGTCTTCTATGCTAATTATAGTCAGTGTACGTGAAGTGACGAGCACGTGCTCGGACTAATTTGTGGAAAATTGGCCTTTTTAGGGTTCTTAGGTCCTTGTATTCACTGATTATGCAGTTGTTATGTTATGAATGCTTCTCTTAATTACTAGTTTCACCTCTACCTGCTTTATTTAGAATTAATTGTTTCATGATTCACTTTTGTTGCTTATTTGATTCATCCATGCCTTAACTGAAATTGTTCTCTCTTCTATTGCCATGTTATCCTTTCCTAACTGCTTATCTTTGTTTGAAGTTATAATTATCTCTTCTATAATTGTTCACCCTTAATTGAGGTTATGATTATCTTTCTACTGCTTATCCTTATTGAACTTGTTGTATCTATTTCCTAATTTCCCAACCTTAAAAGAAGTTAGATATCCTATAATTTAGTTGACCTGTCCTTATTTGGAATTATTTGACTTGTGTTAGCTCCCTCGTTGTCGAACTGTATATTGTGGACCGTTGTTACATAGTAATTCCTTTCTTGTAGAGCTATTCTTATTATGACTAGCATTCTATATTATGGCTACTCCTTGTGAATTAGTTCCTCCGTTTCTTTGAGTTCTGGAATTTCTGAGTTGACTTATTTGTCGCACCCTTGTATTGTTGTCATTGTTGCTGTAGTTCTTGTTATGGTGATGCATGAGGTTTCTGCCTTGCAGTTGTTGTTGTTGTTGTTATGTACGGGGTTTCTGCCGTGCGGTCGTTGTTATGGGGTTGCACGAGGTTTCTGCCGTGCTATTGTTACTATTGATATTTGCACATATGGCGTGACAAGGTGATATATATATATATATATATATATATATATATATATATATATATATATATATATATATATGTATGTATGTATATATATGTATTGCGCATGTGGCAAGACAAGGTGGGAACATTGTTATGCACATGTGGCGAGACAAGGCGGGTACGTACTATATTATTGCACACATGGCGAGACAAGGTGGGCTATGTCAGGGATTGATTTGTGATGACTTGTGATGGCCTGGGGGAACTCTTGTTGTTGATATTTGTGTAATGGTACACTTACTTGTGTGAGCTTTATCTTGTGAAAAGTTGTGAGAAAACATCCTATGTGTTGTCCATTTCTTTTCCTATACTTACTAGCTGGCATGAACTATGTTAGGACACTTGCATAAGTATACACTTAGTTAAGTACTCTTATCGGTTAAGAGGTTTCTTGATATTGTTGAGTATAGATGCACACCCTTGTTTACTTTCCTTCTATGTGAGAATGACTTTATTTGGCACATGAGTCGTCAGTGCGGTTATAAAGTGTAATGAAGGCACAAGATGCCAAGTGTTAGGGTTCAGGTATTGGCACCCGTGAGTTGTGAGTAGTCTAAGGTTCGGTACCTCATGGAGTCTATTGACTAAAATATAGTGTGAAAGTGGTCGTTTTGTCGAGTTGTTACTTGTCCTTTCTTTATTTGTGAGTATCGGATTTAGGCTGTGTTCCCGTTCATACTTCTATGTCATTATTATGGTGTTCCGCTGATAGTTGTTGTTTTCCTTCCTTATTGAAATTTCCGTATTATTTGCCACTTCGCGTAGTCTTTATGTAGAATTATACTCTGTTGTTCCTATACTTATACTTGTTCAGGTTATTTAGTCCAGTACGTGTCTTGACTGTTTCTCGTCACTACTCCACTGAGATTAGTCTTAATACTTGCTGGGTACCGCTGTGGTGTACTCATACTACATTTCTGCATATTTTTGTGCAGATCCAGGTATTTCAAAGCCAGTTGATCATTAGCTAGCTGTGCGGACTGTTGCTGTGGAGACTCAAGGTAAACCTGTTGCTGCGTTCGCAGGCTTCGGAGTCACCTTCTGAATTGTATTCACACTGTTTACTTTATTTCAAACAGTTGTATTTAGAAAATTGTGGCAAACTCTGTAGAGCTTATGACTTGTACTACCGGTTTTGGAAATTATACATTTTATAGAGATTTTTATTTCAAAAATTGTTAGATGTTATTTAATTATTGTTGTTATTCAGTAAATGTTAGGCTTACCTAGTCCCTAAGATTAGGTGCCATCACGATACCCAACAAAGGAAAAATTAGGTCGTGACAAGTTGGTATCAGAGCTCTAGGTTCATAGGTGCTACGAGTAATAAGCGAGTTTAGTAGAGTCTTGTGGATCGGTACAGAGATGTCTGTACTTATCTTCGAGAGACTACTGAACTATTAGGACAATTTCACTTCCTTCATTCCTATCGTGCAAGTTTATTCATCTCGAAGTTTGAAGCTTTTATCATTCCATTCTCTCACAGATGGTGAAGACACGAGCTGCAGTTACTGATGACGCTGCCCACAGAGCAGGTGTCACTAGGGGCAGAGGCAGAGACCAAAGAGGAGCACGTGCCGCAGCTAGAGCATCTACCCGAGCAATAGCTGAGGAGCTGCCAGTAGCTCCGGTTGGGGGACAGGTACCGGAAGCGCCTTCTGTTACCCCCAAACTTCAGGAGACCTTAGCACAGTTCCTGAACATATTTTGTACATTGGCTTAGGAGGGGTTGATTCTGGTTGTACCAGCTACTTCACAGACCGAGGGAGGAACCCAGACTCCCGTCGCCCACACTTCAGAGCAGTGAGTTCATGTTGATCAGGTTCTAGGTGTCATGACGACACAACCTCTGGTTCCAGTTCAGCCCGTGGTTAGGGCAGCAGCATCTGAGGAAGAACAACTTAAACTTGAGAGGTACAAGAAGTACCACCCTCCTATCTTCAGTGGATTGGCGACATATAATGTGTAGGGTTTTTTGGAGGAGTGTCACCGCATTCTCCGTACTATGGGTATTGTGGAGACGAGCGGGGTTGCTTTTAATACGTCCCAGCTCAGGGGAGCGGCTTATCAGTGGTGGAAGGCATATGAGTTGTGTAGCCCGGCCAAGACAGCTTCACTTACATGGGTTCAGTTTTCAGAGATGTTCCTGAGAGAGTTTGTACCTCAGTCCCTTCGGGATGCATGGCGTGCGGATTTCGAGTAGCTACACCAGGGCACTATGTCAGTATCAAAGTATGCCATTAGGTTCAGTGATATGGCCAGACATGCACCTGCTTTGGTCGCTACAGTTAGAGAGCGTGTCCGTAGATTCATTGAAGGGCTCAGGTATGATATTCGGTTCAGCATGGCTCGGGAGTTAGAGTCGGATGTTTCATTTCAGCAGGTGGTAGGGATCGCTCGCCGAGTACAGGGCATGAGGGATCAGGAGAGAGAGGACAGGCGGGGTCATGAGAGAGAGGCCAGGGAGGCGAGGAGGCCTCGTAGGTCGGAGAGATCTACTGGTCCTTATTTTTGAGGTAGGGTACGACATGGTTGAGGTTTTATGGGTCAGCTAGTTCAGTTTGCACTTTTGGTTTCGCACGGTGTTTCAGGTTCTCACGGGTCTCAGGGTACCTTTACTGCACAGTTTCCACAGCCACATCCGCAGAGAGGTTTCTTTGAGTGTGGAGATACCAGCCACATGGTGAGAGATTGTCCCAGACTCCAGACAGATGCCTCACAGCGGGGTATTCAAGCGAGTAGAGGGTGCCCAAGAGGGGGAGGCCAGACCCATTGATATGTTCACATAGTAGGTGGGAGATCGCTGCACCACATGATGTCATATATGTATGCTTTTGATTTGTTATAGAGGGGCACCATTCGTATTTTGATTCGGTTCTACTTATCAGGGCGAGTTCCCCTATTATTGTCCCACCTCTAGGTGAGTTTATGACTTAGTATTTTGTTTTTGTGTCTGCCCGTGTTGGGAGATTCTATGAGTGGTACCTATGTCTATCATTTGTTTTTATCCATTATTGAGAGTTACTAGACTAGAAGTGAATTCCTGTTGTCCATTATGGTAGGTTTGATGTGATTCCTGAATAATTTGGTTATGATTCGTGATTTAAAAATCTACCGGGGTGAGAGTTCAGTAAGTGTTGTGATTTAATTGGCAGAATTAAGTTAGTGGAAGATTTCAATTGGTATGACGTGTATTCTGCTTGTGATTCCATACGATTTGATATGTTTGAGCCGGGCTGTGTGCCGCGGTAGAAGTTATATCAGGGTGAGATCCTTGTGTGATTGTTCATATACCTTGATTCTTTCTTTTTAAATTGATTCTTAGCATGGTTCTGATAGAGAGTTGTGCCTATCGGGCTTGTTTGATATTTCTCTTATGTGTTTCTCTTTCACATTTATTCCTTTTCGTCTTGTGCTAATTTTAGCTTAGTTTACGGGGTGTGTGCCCGGTGGCGTTAGATGTGACTTGTTGATCCGGGTGTATAGTTATGAGGTCTTCGTGTTTCTTGCATCATTGTCAGCATTGTGGAGGTTTGAAAAGGGTTTCTAACGGATATGAGGCTAATTGTGATCAAGAATGTTATTATGGTCCCATGTATGGTGTGTCATGTTGGGTGGTCGTACCTTGTGGGGTAGGCATGAGTTGTTGCAGCTGGTTGAGACTGATACCGGGTGTGGATTTAGAATCGGGTCTTTTGGAGACGAACGAAAGGTGAGAATTTTGACTCTAAAGCTTATTGGTGTTGGTAGAAGGAATAGATTACAGTTGAGATTCTGTTGTCAGGCTTATGTGGATTGGGGTGACGTGGGGTCACTCGCGGGTGTATGTCAGAGGTGTGCATTCAGTGATTTGATGACTTCGAGGCGATTCTTGGCACGCTCGAAGAAGAACGTTTGTTTAAGAGGGGGAGGATGTAATGACCCGACCGGTCATTTTGAGGATTTAAGCCTCGTTCGGCAGCATAAGGTATTGATCAGCTTCGTATTATGACTATTGACTTGCGTGTGCGGTCGAATTCAGTTACCGGATGATTCAGAGTCAAATCGAAAGAAGGATTCAAGTTTTAGAAGCTTAAGTAATAAGAGTTGACCAGAATTTGACTTTTGTGTAAACGGTTCCGGAATGGGTTTTGGATTTGGAGGTCCGTAGGGTAATTTGGAGCATTTCGGCGAAAGTTGGAAAATGCGAAGTTTTGAAGGTTGAGAGGTTTGATCAAGAGTTGACTTTGGCGATATCATGGTCGGATGCGATTCCGAGAGTTGGACCAACTCTGTTATGTTATTTGGAACTTGGCTGCAAAATTTGACGTCATTCCGGGTTGATTTGATATGGTTCGGACGCTTGGTTGTGATTCTAGAAGTTCTTGAAGTTCATTGTGATTTTCATATGTTTTGGCATCCGATTTGTAGTTCTAGAGATTATTTTGGTGTTTTGATCGCGCGAATGAGTTCGTGTTATGTTTTTAGACTTGTGTGCGTGTTTGGTTTGGAGCCTCGGGGGCTCGGGTGAGTTTAAGATTAGCTTCCGAGTGTTTTGTTAGGAATTTTGAGTGTTGTTCTGGTTTTATCGCATTTGCGATGTTTTGGTCGCAAATGCGACTACCGCATTTGCGATGTTTTGGATGCAAATGCGACTACCGCATTTGTGAAGCAGCCTCACATTTGCGAACCTAGGCTGCTGGGGAAGAGTTCGGTTTTGCAAAGAATTCCCTCGCATTTGCGATGTGTGTCTGTCCACTTTTGCGAAGACAGTGTTCGCTTTTGCGGCAACTGTTGTTTCGCATTTGTGAATGTTTGATCGCAAATGCGATCTTCGTCTGATCTATCAGGAGTCGCATCTGTGATGTTTCGTTTGCATTTGCGGAGGTCGCATTTGCGAACCCCCTGTCGCAAATGCGACATTTGCAGCCTGCTAAATTCTGGGCATTCCGAGTTTTAGCTTCATTTTGTCATATTTTGAACCCTAGGTCCGAGAGTGGGCGATTTTGAGAGAGGAATTTCATCTACAATCATTGGGTAAGCACCTCTAATCAATTTTCAATTATGTTTTGTGATTATACCTTAGATTTAACATCACATTCATAAGAATCTAAAGGAAAATTTGGGGAAAATTGTAAAAACTTTCAAAAATGAAAAATGATGATTTGAAGGAACAAATGGTATCGGAATTTGATAATTTTAGTACGGTTGAGCTTGTATCGGAATGGGTGTTCGGATTTTGTAAAATTTGTCGGGTTCCAATGTGCGGGCCCGGGGGTCGACTTTTGGATTGATTTTTGGATGTTGATAAAGATTGAGGCTTTATGATCCGGAATAGTTTCTTATGAGTTTTATTTGTGCTTTGAAGTTATTTTGGCTAGATTTAAGCCGTCTGGAGGTCATTCCACACGAGAAGTTCATTTTAGAGTATCAGTCTGTCTGCTTTGAGGTAAGTATCTTGCCTAACCTTATGTGGGGGAACTACCCCTTAGGATTTGGGTCTTCAATGCTAATTATAGTTCGTGTACGTGAGGTGATTAGCACGTGCTCGGACTAATTTGTGGAAAATTGGCCTTTTAGGGTTCTTAGGTCCTTGTATTCACTGATTATGCAGTTGTTATGTTATGAATACTTCTCTTAATTACAAGTTTCACCTCTACCTGCTTTAATTAGAATTAATTGTTTCATGATCCACTCTTGTTGCTTATTTGATTCATCCGTGCCTTAACTGAAATTGTTATCTCTTCTATTACCATGTTATCCTTTCCTAACTACTTATCTTTATTTGAAGTTATAATTATCTCTTCTGTAATTGTTCACCCTTAATTGAGGCTATGATTATCTTTCTGCTGCTTATCCTTATTGAACTTGTTGTATCTCTTTCCTAATTGCCAAACCTTAAAAGAAGTTAGATATCCTATAATTTAGTTGACTTGTCCTTATTTGGAATTAATCGACTTGTGTTAGCTCCCTCGTTGTTGAACTGTATATTGTGGACCGTTGTTATATAGTATTTCCTTTCTTGTAGAGCTGTTCTTATTATGACTAGCATTCTCTATTGTGGCTACTCCTTATGAATTAGTTCCTCCGTTTCTTTGAGTTCTGGAATTTATGAGTTGACTTATTTGTCGTACCCTAGTATTGTTGTCATTGTTGTTGTTGTACTTGTTGCAGTGATGCACGAGGTTTCTGCCGTGCAGTTGTTGTTTTTGTGATGCACGAGGTTTCTGCCATCCGGTCATTGTTATGGGGTTGCACGAGGTTTCTGCCGTGCTATTGTTATTATTGATATTTGCACATGCGGCGTGACAATGCTGAATATATATATATATGGGTTGCGCATGTGGCGAGACAAGGTGGGAACATTGTTATGCATGTGTGGTAAGACAAGGCGGGCACTTACTATATTATTGCACACGTGGCGAGACAAGGTGGACTGTGTCAAGGATTGATTTGTGATGACTTGTGATGGCCTGGGGGCACTCTTGTTGTTGATATTTATGCAGTGGTATACTTACCTGTGTGAGCTTTATCTTGTGAAAAGTTGTGCGAAAACATCCTACGTGTTGTCCACTTCTTTTCCTATACTTACTAGCTGGCATGAACTATGTTAGGACACTTGCGCAATTATACACGTAGTTAAGTACTCTTAGGAGCCGTGAGTGGTAAGTAGTCTGAGGTTCGGTACCTCGTGGAGTCTATTGACTAAAGCCTGGTGTGAAAGCAGTCGTTTTGTTGAGTTGTTACTTGTCCTTTCTTTATCTGTGATTATCGGATTTAGGGTGTGTTCCCGTTCATTCTTTTATGTAATTATTATGGTGTTCCGCTTATAGTTGTTGTTTTCCTTCCTTACTGAAATTTCCGTATTATTTGCCACTTCGCGTAGTCTTTATGTAGAGCTATACTCTGTTGTTGCTGTACTTATACTTGTTCAGGTTATTTAGTCCACTAGGTGTCTTGACAGTTCCTTGTCACTACTCCATTGAGGTTAGTCTTGATACTTGCTGGGTACTATGATGTACTTATACTACACTTATGCACATTTTTGTGTAGATCCAGGTATTTCGAAGCCAGTTGATCATTAGATAGTTGTGCGGACTGTTGCTGTGGAGACTCAAGGCAAACCTGCTACTGCATTTGCAGGCTTCGGAGTCACCTTCTGATTTGTATTCACATTGTTTACTTTATTTCAAATAGTTGTATTTAGAAAATTTTGGCAAATTATGTAAAGCTTATGACGTGTACTACTGGTTTTGGGAATTGTAGATTTTATAGAGATTCATATTTCAAAAATTGTTAGATGTTATTTAATTATTGTTGTTATTCAGTAAATGTTAGGCTTACCTAGTCCCTAAGACTAGGTGCCATCACGATACCCGACAGAGGGGAAATTGGGCCATGATAGCAAGCCCCAAAAGACATAGGATTAAAAGCAACATTAGGCTTAATAGTAATTAGTTTTGATTCGTTAATTATACACTTCTCATGATATTAATCTCTTATACTTTACTAACATTTCATGAAGACTTTGAAGCCAAAATAGCTTAGCAAAGGACGACAATATCTCTTTTCAAAAACCAAAAAAAGAGAATCTGAAATCGGTCTTCTAAAAGAAAATCGAGTCTTTCTAAACAACGTGTTTCCGCCGAGCAAAAGGTTTTCTTAACGATTTTCGTCAAGTCTAAGAATTGAGATTTTGAAAGCCAAAGTACATCTTAGGCTCATTTTCTTACAACCTCCCTATTTTATTATAGTTACATGAATAGCTACATTCTTTAAATACAAAGTATTTTATAACTTAGCCCCTTTTTGAATGTTTCATAAACATAAACATCATGCACATATTTTAAATTATTTCAAATATATATACAAATATTATATTCAAATACTCTTTTATGAACTCATATCCTTCCAAACATACCCATTCTCTTTGTAAATATCATGTTCTAAATTAGATATATATAGTAAGTCGTACCCCTTTGATACTAGTTAAGCAGAATATAAATAACTAATCCTTTAAACCTAGTCTAGGTCCTATCGAGCTACCTCAGGTAGATTTTAAGGGGTGCCTAACACCTTCCCCTTAGAAGAACAAGAACCCTTACCCACAATCTCACCGGTTAACAGACTAATAAAGAAGTGACCTTAGTAATTAAATAGGTACCCTAGTACACCTTTAAATATTAGGTGGCGACTCTCTTTTATCATCAATAGGGATACTACAAGTTGAATCTTGTTTTGACTCATGCAAAATAGGGTGCAACACAAGCAACAGGGTATTATTCATGCTCGTGGTAATGTTTAGTCTGTGCTATGCCTTGAATTGATTTCTAAACTTCATGCTATGATGTTTCTCTTATTTGTACCCTATTGTGAGCTATTTGAGCCATGTCGGAGGTTACATTGAGGGTAATCTATTAAACCCGATAATTGCTATATTTGTGTAGTATTTGCCTGATTTGAGCTTTGACAGCACACTATGCACATGCGTAAGCATTAGTATGTCACTTATACCAGTCCAAGAGTATGAAATGTGGATCAGGTTGCGTGTCGCAAAGAATTTATATTTGGTTACTTGATTTATTTGCATATCTTCATTATATGCTGGATTGTTGATTGAGCAAAGTATGCTAAGAAAATGGTGTGCACCAAGGTAGTTTTATCTGTAATTTCATGATTTGATCATATTACTGTTCTGTACTTGTTAAAATTATGAATTGTACAGGTGATTAGCGAGTATCGTTTTTAATTCTTGCTTCTATTATCTCGCCGAGGTTATTTATGATACTTGCTGAGTACATGGGGTTGGTTGTACTCATACTGTACTTTTGTATCTTGCTTGCAGATCATGGAGCTGGGATGATGGGGATGATGAGAGCTGACATTGAAGATGTACCTGGCTTCCGGATATAGCTACCACTTCTCCTTGGTAGTTCTAGATTCGAATTCTATTTATATACTTTCCAAATAGATGTTGAATTAATTTCATACCAACTTTGTATATCTAAGTCTTAGTGGCTCATGACTTGTACTACTAATTCTTGGGTTATTGTATGGAATTTAGTTATTTCACTTGTTGATTCTTATTATTCTTATTTGAGTTGTATGGACTGTTATTTGGCTTACCTAGCGGGTTGGTTAGGTCATCAGGACTAGGTAAACTTTGGGTCGTGACAGGTTAGTATCAGAGCCCTAGGTTCATAGGTTCTATGAGTCATGAGCAAGTGTCTAGTAGAGCCTTGAAGATTGGTATGATGACGTTCATACTTATCTTCGAGAGGCTTTAGGGCATCTAGGAAACTTCCCATCTTATTCTTCTTTATTGTGTGGCAATGATTCAGCTTAAAGCGAATATCATGATTTTCTTCAATCCACTCATGTCTTATGTTGAGCATCTGGTATCACCTATGCATCGACGACTTGTGATGTCATGGATGAGGTGGGAGATGTGTTCTATGTGTTGTGGAGGTAGGCCGGATTCAGACCACAGCTTGGGCTCAGTGTTTTCAATTGTGGGAGTATGTGCTTTTAGACTTATATGTCCGGTAGTGTCCCTAGGAGTGGGATTGATGGCTCAATGAGTGGTCGGATAGCTATGTGATGAGTATTGTGTGACTGCGGAATGTGCTTAGATGGTTTGGATGTGATGAGAAGAGTTTTTCCTGGGATGTGAAATGACTATTGATGCTTGGTTTCTGTCTTGATGTGCTATATAGTCTTGGATTATGAGTGCGTTAGGGGATCTTTCAGTTGTATGTGGAATAAAGTATATTCTTATATCTATTTGACGAGTTTAGACTCTGGAAGATTTAGCGATTGCATAGTTGTTGTGACCATGATAGGGCATAGTGAGATACTAGTTTGAGGCTAGCAGGTGGGTTATCTCCTGTAAGATATTCTTAGGTTGTATGATCCCTATGATGTTTAGGTCATGCCATCTTTTAGTATACTCCATTTAGATCTTGACATTCTCATATGCGTGCAACTTGAAATTGTCTAGCTCATTCATTTATAACATCCTTTTTCATGCGTTGCTTCAATATTCATATTTAACTTTTTGACTGCTCAGTGGGCTTTGTGCCTAGGTCAACAGATAAGTGAAACGTTATCCTCTAGATAAACATGTACAATGAAGTATCAATTGGAAATTTGTAAGAAATGTTTTATGTCCACAGAGCGTCATCTAGTTTCGCAGCCCAATCTATTTTGTTCGTGCTCATAGTTTTCTCCAAAATTTGTTTCACTTCTTTGTTCGACACTTGAACTTGTCCACTCATCTGCGGGTGTTATGCAATTGCATGGCGGGCCCTATATTTTGATAAAAGGTTATACAACAACATGTTAGAAAAGTGGATCCCTTTGCCATTGATTAAAGCTCGTGGAGTTCTGAACCTTGAAAATATGTTCCTTCTCACAAATTTGGCCACCACCTTTTCATTATTAGCACGCAAGGCAACCTCTTCTTCTCACTTTGATAATTATTCGCCGCTAGCAGAATATATTCATTCCCTCGAGACAATGGAAATGGTTCCATGGAATTGATACCTTTAATATAAAAAATCTTAACTTCCAGAATATTTGACAGTGGCATCTCATGCCTCTTTGTAATTGTCCATGTCCTTTGACACTAATCACACTTCTTCACGAATGCCCCTATGCATTTCATTTTTTCCTTAAGGGAAAAAAAGTACCCCCATCATAGTGAACCTCTCTTTGTGATCGGGATGAGTCTAGCAAGCCTTCCTAGCCGCCTAGAGTGCAGCCTGCCTGCTGAAGACCGTAACGTAAGTAACTCAGTGCTTCATACTGGGGAAATGAAAGCAGAATTCGTTCTGATCTTCCCACATATTCAATCTTTTTTTAGCGGTTTCCCCAGAGATCTTTATCATTAATGCAACCTTCATTTTGCTCATTCATGGAGTTGTATTTAGTACCTCTAAGAAATATGATTATCCACCGTTAGTCAGTAATGTGGGTTGGCTTGGATTACTTAGTTTTGCGCGCCTAGGAGGGCAGCGCGCTTTGGGATGTGGAGGAGCTATTATCGTCCAGCTCCCTAACCTAAAGCGGCACCGGGTTTGGACTGTAGGGAACCATAGCATGGGGGGATGTCTAATCCTTTTGCCGCCGCAAGGCTGGCTAATTGTACGCAAATAAAGTTGGCCAATAAAACTTTGAATGCAACTCTTTAGTATCCATTCTATCTCCTCCATGATGGCCACCATAGGGTGAGGCATGGCAGCCAAACATAATTTATTCCACCTCTTTTTTCCAAAATGCATCTCCTTATCAGTTGATCGGCATACTTTCTATAAAAGAAGAGTTCATCCCAAAAGTAGAAGTTCATATTAAGTAGGAATCGCTTCTTTTCCTTAGAAGGCATCTTAGGATGGAGTACTCCGCTCACTATAAAGTTCACATAATTTGCATACTATGGAGATGGATCATGTGTGATGGAAATTTTTTTCTCATCTGGGAATATTTCATTAACTTTCTACCCTTCTTTCATGTGCTCATGGTTCTCCAACCTCGACAGGTTATTTGCCACTTGAATTTCTGTGCCATTTTGATCTTGTTCTTCAGGTCAAATTCTTGCAACAATAATACCCATCTTATTAATCTAGATTTAGATTCTTTCTTTGAAAATAAATACCTATTTTTTGCATGATCAATATGGACTATAATGTTAATTCCTAATAAATAGGCTCGAATTTTATCAAACTCCTAAACAATTGCCAATAACTCCTTTTCTGTGGTCGTGTAGTTCATTTGTGCATCGTGAAAGGTATTACTTGCTTCATAATATATGGAGTGAATTACTTTATCCTTTTTTTGGTCCACCACTGCTCTAACAAGACTATTTGCATCATACATTAGCTCAAACGATAAGGATCAATCTGATGCTATGATTATTGGTGCAACCACCAATCGCTTTTCAGCACTTTGAATGCTTTGGGACAAGCCTCGTCAAAATTGAACGCCAAATCTCTTTCCAGCAACTTGCACAATAGAGTAGAAATTTTGGAAAAATCTTTAATAAAATATATATAAAAACATGTATGTTCTAGAAATATATGAACACCTTTCATAGAGGTGGGAGGTGGAAGTCTCTCAACTACCTCCACCTTCATCTTGTCTACTTCTATCCCTTATTTTGAAACTCGATGACCCAAAACAATGTCCTCATGCACTATAAAATGATATTTTTCTTAATTTGATTTCTTCACACCATACTAGTACCATAGTTAATTTCCTCAGGCAGTCATCATTGACCCAAATACCAAAAAGTCATCCATGAATACATTTATAAATATTTTCACTATATCATTAAAAATAACCATCATTCACCTCTAAAATGTGATTGGTGCATTGCATAATCCGGACGATATCATTTTGAATGCAAAAGTACCATACATGGCTGTAATGATCAGACCAGTCATTTTGTGTATTCTAGCCCCGTTCCCTCATTTATTACTTATTTCATGTTCATTTTTGATTATGTGACTTGCCGGGGTAGTTGATTTGGTTCCGGGGATATTTCGGAATGAATTGGGACACTTAGTCCCAACATTTGAAGCCTAAGTCGAAAGAGTTGACCGGATATTGACTTATGTGTAAACAACTCCTGAATAGAGTTTTAATGGTTTCAATAGCTCCGTATGGTGATTTTGGACTTAAGAGTGTGTCGGGATATCGATTTGGAGGTCCGTAGGTAGTTTTGGCTTGAATTGGCAAAAGTTAGAAAATTTGAGGTTGGAGAGTTGAGAAGTTTGATCGAGATTTGACTTTGTCGATACCAGATTCGGATTTTGGTTCCAAAAGTTGGAATAGGTCCGTTGTGTCATTTATGACTTATGTGCAAAATTTGAGGTCAATCGAAGTTGGTTTCATAGGTTTCGACATTGATTGTAGAAGTTGGTAATCCGTTAGTTTCAATTGGCTTGAATTGGGGCGCAATTCGTGTTTTTGATATTATTTGATGTGACTTGAAGCCTCGACTAAGTTCGTATGATGTTTTAGGATGGGTTCGTTTGTTTGGATGAGGTCTCGAGGGCCTCGAGTGTGATTCAGATTGAAATCGAATTGAATTTTGGACTTCTGTAATTGCTGGTGTGATCAGTTCTGGTGCCACCGAACCTGCGTGAATTGGACCATAGGTGCGGAGCCACATAAGTGGCCAAGGGGTCGCAGAAGTGGCTTTGAGTTAGTTTGGGGAGGTGTGCAGGTGCGAGGGGGTTTCCGCACCTGCGGGCTCGCACATTCGGGATGGTGGTCGCAGATGCGATTAGGCAAAGGGCAGGAGCTTTCTACAGAAGCAGAGTGTTGGGCGCAGGTGCGCCTCTGCAGGAGCGGGGTCTGGTCCACGAAAGCAAAAGTGGGGGGCCTCTAGGTAAACCGCAGAAGCGGGATTGTGGCCGCACCCAGGGGACCACAAAAGCGGTTAAGTGAACCACAGGTCGAGATGCCTGGAAGAATACATATAAACTAGGGTTAGAGTACTTTCTTCATCTTTTGACTATGGGAGCTCGGATTGAGGTGATATTTGGAGAGGTTTTCACCTAGATTGAAGAGGTAAGTGATTTTTGATAAACTCTGTCCATGTATTTTGAATACCCATTGATTATTTCACCTATGTATCATGAATCTAAGTTAGAATTTGGGAATTTTTGAACCATTTATTGGAGAGTAAAATTTAAGAGTTTGAGGGTAGATTTGTGGTCGGAATTAGATGATTTTGGTATGGTTGGACTCGTTATTGAATGGATGTTCGGATTTTATAAACTTTGTTAAGTTTCGAGGCATGGGCCCGTGGTTGACCTTTTGGGTTGACTTTTTGATTTTGGTTAAATAACTTAGCTTTATCATATGAGATCGATTCCTATAGCTTGTATTGATTATATTAAGTTGTTTGTGGCTAGATTCGAGTCATTCGAAGGCCGATTCGCGAGGCAAGGGTTTGTTGGAGCATTGAGTTGCGCACTTTGAGGTAAGTAATACTTCTAAACTTGGTACTGAGGGTATGAATCCCTGGATTACATGTTATATGGTTGGTGTTGAGGTGACGCCCATGCTAGGTGACGAGCGTGTGGGCGTGCACCGTGGTGTTTATGAATCGGTTGATTCTGTGGTAATGTGTAGTTACCTAATCTTTTTCTATCCATGTAACTCCTACGTGTTAGAGTAATTGAGCTATGATTCATGTTAGAGATCCTATTTAGGTTATGTGCTTATTATGTTGGGACCCACTGAGGTCATTACTACAGTTGAGTTAATTACTTAAGTTGCCATTTTGTACTCAGTCATATTCATTTATTTGCATATCATATCTCAGTCTCTGTTATCATTCATTGTTACATCACACTATCATTGTTGGGGCTGAGTGACACGAGATATGCTAGCCCGTGATACTGAGAGATTGATGACTGAGTAGGGGCCTAAGAGATGTGTTGTGAGTGATGTTGTGGATCGTGTTGCATGCCATAGTAGGCCTTATTGGATTAATATATATTATTATTATGGAACAGGCTGCATGTCGCAGTAGGCCTTATAGGCTTTATCTATTATTATGGGATCGGGTTGCACGCCGCAACATGCCATATTGGCTTTAGAGTAGCACTTGGGCAGGATTCGCTCCTCCGGAGTCTAACATACCAGAAGTGAGCGCAGGTACTGTACAATGCTGATTGATTGAGTGTGTTGAGTGATTAAGCGTTCTGAGTGACTAAGACTGATGAGTGGGAGTGTGAGACAGTGAGATTGAGTACTCTGAGAGTGTGAGTACATGAGTCTATCACTGTGATGCATTACATGTGACATGCATATTTGACATATAGACATAGAGATGTAACATTCCTCGGGCTAGTTATACTTGGCATATTGTATCAGTATTGAGCTTAAATTGTTAAACTTGAAAGCATGTCTACATTTTTGTACTGTGTGCAAATTGATTATGGGATTTCTCTGAGTTGTTACTGTCATTTCCTTGATATATTTGTACTGCCATTATCTGGATTCAGGTTGTACCTTTCCGAGCTCGTCAATACTTTCAGCCCAAGGTTAGTCCTGTTACTTATTAAGTATATTGGGTCGGTTGTACTTATACTATACTCTGTACTTCGTGTGCAGATCCAGGTACATCTAGACCCGGTGGTTGCTAGATTTGGTGCAGTATTTTCTTGGAGACTTTTGAGGTAGCTACTATGACGCCTACAGACCTCGGCTCTCCTTCTTTGCAGTATTAGAGATTTAGATTGTATTGACACTTATACCTCATGTACTCGGTGATACCCAGATTTTTGGAATTTTGAAGTTTAGTTGTAGTTGTTCTTACCGGTTGTTAAACTTATTACATCATGCTTTTAATTTAAAATGAGTAGTTATTTTGTTATTGTCGGCTTGCCTAGTAGTGTGATAGGCACCATCACGACATGTTGAGATTTGGGTCGGGACAACTTGGTATCAGAGCACTAGGTTACTTGGGTCTCACAAGTCATGAGCAAGTTTAGCAGAGTCCTGCAGATCGGTATAGAGACGTCTATACTTATCTTCGAGAGGCTACCGTACCATTAGGAAACTTTACTTTCTTTTATTCTTGTCGTGCTGATTTGTTGATTTCGGAAACTAAACTTCTATTATTCTATTCTCTCAGAGATGGTGAGGATACGTGCGACTGGATCGGGAGGACGACCACCAGTACAACTAGCGAGTTTCGCGAGAGGCAGAGGCCGCAGTAGAGGCCGAGGTGTAGCTCGTACATCAGCTAGAGCAGCACCTATGGAGCCATGAGTTGCTCCTTCTTGGGAGCAGGTACCAGATGTGGTTTAGCCGGTTGATGGTAGGCTATAATTGTGTGTTTTAGTCGCTTATTGCACTATAATTTACTGCACTTTAATAGAGTTTGAGCTTTAATCGCTAGTGTTTCGCACTAATTGTGTATTTTATGCCTTGTAGGAGGATTCCGAGCTATGCAAATGTTATGGAGCTAATTCGAGTGATTTAGAGCTTTGAAGTCTGAGTAAAAGCCCAAGGGATTAAGCCAGGATCGCGTTCGGGGGTCAAGGACCGAGCCTGGATATCAAAAAGCGAGCGAAAAAGATTTAGTCTGCGAAACTTCCACAACCGCGGAGTGTGGGGCACCGTGGCTGCACATTTTTCTGCTCTTGTCAAATTAAAAGCTTTCTGGATATCCCCACAACCTCCCCGTCTGGCGAGTAGCCCCATGCGGCGCTCCTGTGTATATTTTACAGAGTATTTTCCAAATTGGAATAGGAAAAGGTGTTTTCGTCCGGGCCAGACCTTACTTAGTATAAATACATGGAAAAACATTATTTTTGGGACCTTTTGACACATCTAAGACCTAAGGAGGCTAGAGAGAAGGTGGAGAAGCAAAAGCACAAGGCATTCATCATTCAATCCTCACTCAAGACAAGAGTTTGTATAGCTTTATGTTTTTCTTTATATTTGTGATGAATTACTCCATATCTATGGAGTTGTTCTCTTTAGGGTTTGATAGATTTGGTATTTTGATATTGTTTGTGGATTATAACTCTAGTTTTTATGCACTGAATCATTTTGGGTGTTTTAATTGTTGCATATATATTCACATGTTCATGTAATCGAGAGAGGCATACTTGTGATATCTTTGCATTATCTTGTTGGTTGAATTCATTAATTCTTCTTAGTAATTGAAAGAGGCTAGTTGAATTATTGTTTAGACCTAGTTAGGAGGATAATCGAGAGAGGTTCTCCTAAAGACCAATCCTCTACGAATTCTTGTCTTTAGGAGACTTCGTAGTAATTGGTTCACATTGTGAGATTGAGACTTAATCGAGAGAGGAGTTTCTATTAAACGTTTTAACTAATAATTGAGTTAATTCGAGAGACTCACTTGAAAATTAGAAGTGAATTAACTAGAGTTAAATCCCAGACAATTATCTTGCACCTATCCAATCAACCCCTATTTTCTCCCATTGACATCTTCTTTGCTTACTTTTGTTTCGATTGTCATTCGTCAATTAGCTTTAAATTCTTAGTTAATTTTAGTTTTGAATCACATAATTCTCAATTGTTGATCATCTTGGATAGTAACCATGCTATAAACTATGATAATACTTTTTAATTCCAATCCAAACTCTTGTCTTGAGTGAGGATTGAATGATGAAATCCTTGAGCTTTTGCTTCTCCACCTCCTCCTTGGCTTCCTCCGGTCTAAGATGTGTCAAAAAGTCCCAAAATAACGTTTTGCATGTATTTATACTAAGTAGGGTCTGGCCCGGACGAAAACACCTTTTCCTACGTGAATTTTGAAAATACTCTGTAAAAAGTACACAGGCACGCCACATGGGGCGAAGCGCCAGACATGGCAATTGTGGGGAAATTCAGAGAGCTTTTAATTTGACAGGAGCAGAAAAATGTGCAGCTACGGCACCCCACGTGCCGCTCCACGCGCCGCGGCTGTGAAAGTTTCTCAGAGTAAATCATTTTTGCTCGCTTTTTGATAGCCAGGCTCAGTCCTTGACCACCGAACGTGATCTCGGCTTAATCCCTTGGGATTTTACTCAGACTTCAAAGCTCCAAATCACTAGAATTAGCTCCATAACATTTATATAGCTCGGATTCTTCCTACAAGGCATAAAATACACAATTAGTGTGAAACACTAGTGATTAAAGGTCAAACTCTATTAAAGTGCAGTAAATTAGAGTGCAATAAGCGACTAAAACATGCAATTATAGCCTACCATCAACATCCCACACTGAAACCATTGCTCGTTCTCGAGCAATCAAACCACACTTTATATAGACACGACCTTTTTAAACAACTCTCATAACTCATCACACCAATAATAATTAAAATATCTTAAGCACAACACCGTAACATCCTAGCCTCATGATTTGACTCGAAAGCACCACGCATTATTTATAACCCTCTCACTTACTCTAACACAGAGGTCAATGACATTACCTTTCCTTCATGAATCAAGTGCCCTTACCACAATAGAGAGTAGTTCCACACACCAACAAATTTAACAACAATCAGGAACTCAATATAGAAAAAATTCACTCACTCTCAGAAATAACATTCATATGCCACAAAAGATGCACCATAGGCTTGCCCGTAGTGTACTACTCTACTAATTGAGTTCATTCAGTCAAGGATCAACTAGGAATTTAACTGGTTGTAATGTAGGCTGCGGGACAAGTAGGATATATTTAGATATAAGAGTGACTACACCTCCCTAAGCACTTTAATACATACAATTTAACATTCAAAACCCCATACTTATGTCAAAACATGACTACACCTTCCTATCAATATACTTCTTTAAGAATAATTACATTTAAAGCTACCACTTCTCAATGAATATTTTTCACAACAATACAACTATTGTTTTTTCTTTCTTTTTCAATTCAAGTGGCTGTCATTTTGTTAAAATAGTGCACCTTTCTCCTTATTTCATTAGTTCTAATCCAAAGCCAAACCAATCACCCCACACTTCAACTTTTACAAAGTTCATAACAAATTCAAGTGCTCATGAGAGGTACAAGGTTCAAATAGATGATCAATTCATACAAATGGGTAAGGCTTGTAATGTGTTTGCTAAAGATATAGGATTACAGGCTCAAAGGGGTTAACTAAGATACATAATAATTAGGTGGGTAAAAGCATATAACTGGCTCAACAAAGGAATTCATATATCACTTCCTAGACTAAACAAAACTACTATTTCACTTTGCAAACACACGTGGAAAGTGCTAGACATCAAATGCAATTCACAGAATACGCAAAACCTCACACCCACATGGCACATAACTCACTCAATATTGGATCATCAAGACACTCTAGTCAAAGCAGTTAAGGAAAGTTAAGATCATACAATTTAAGGTACTTATACAAGAGTCAAAAACTGAGCCTGAGCATCACAACTAAAGAACTCACTATTCCCAATGCATAATAAAGTCAAGAGACATTGTTCCCAATTCAAACCATAGAACAATATTTCCTACTTCTAAAAACAAAAATATAACTACACCTGGTTCGAACAAAACCCTTGGAAAAGAACCGCGGACCAAAGAAAAACCAAGGGGAAGTTATTACACTACCTAACAAAATAAAATCTTTTTGTCTTTTTCTTTCGACTTTAATCCCTTAAGAATCCCGTCGAATGATATCTATCGTCGGGAAAAGTCGGAAATTTTAAATTTTTATGGTTTTTCTCATTTTTCTTATCTCTAACTACTAAAACAACAAAACTAAATTACTAACAAAGATACATACAACATACAATTTTCTCCACCCCACACTTTAAGTTTTGGCATGTCCCCATGGTACACAATTAAAAAGCATAAGGTAAAGGAAATTTCTCTGAATTTTCAATCGGGGTCTGAGTCGAAGTCGGGCTCCATTCCACGCGCCCGAACCAATGCAAACATCCATGAGGATAGCTTATTCTTAGACTTCTTGGGGTATACCCCACACTTATCCTTTCCACTCGTTGCAGCCTTTTCTTTCGAGCTCTTCAGTTTTCACTCAACACTTGCAGTTGGCTTTTCTTTCTTCACCCCCGTTTCTACATTAATATCAAAAGTGACAGTCTCCTCACCCACTCTAATCATGAGTCTTCTCTCGTGTATGTCTAAGATTTCTCTGCCCGTTGCTAAGAATGGTCTTCCTAAGATGAGAGGGACCTCCTTACTCTTCTCCATATTCACTACTATAAAATCTACACAAAAAACAATCTTATCTACCCGAACTAAGACATCCTCCACTATCCCCTTAGGTATGATAGTTATTTGTTCTGCCAGCTGCAAAGATATTGGTGCAGACTTTATCTCTCCAATCTCATTCTCCAACTTCCTGTAAATAGACAAAGGTATTAAATTAATTGAGGCACTCGAATCACATAAAGATTTGTCAAAACTAAGAGTGCCTAACAAGCAAGGTATAGTAAAACTCAATGGATCTCCACATTTTTGTGGGAGTTTGTTTTGAAAGATTGCGCTGCAATGCTCTGTGAGCTTGACCACTGAGATCTCTTCTATCTTCCTCTTCTTTGTAAGGATCTCCTTCAAGAATTTGGCATAAGCTGGAATTTGTGAGAGAACTTCTGTGAATGGGAAATTTACATTAACCTATCTCAGCATATCTAGAAATCTCTCAAACTGCTTATCCAGATTTTCTCTATACAACTTTTGGGGAAAAGGTAAAGCAGGCATGTGTTTTCTCTCTTCAGATTCATCCCTTCTTGAATTCTCTTCCTTCTTCTTTTTCTCAGTTCCTTTCTTGCCGTTCTTCTTCTTATCAACTTCATTTTTGAGCTGCTCCTTACTTTCTTTTTCACGTACCACCTCTTTTTGGATAGAGGCAGGATCTTTCAACACTTGCCCGCTTCTCAGAGTTGCAGCATTTACCGTTTTCTTGGGGTTTCCCTCAGTATCAGCTGGCAAAATACTTGGGATCCTTTCAGACAATATGGTGACAATTTTTTCCACTTGTTTCTCCATGTTTCTCATCCATGCGCCAAGTTCCTTGATAGCTGCACCATGAGCATCTAACCTCTCATCTGTCTTGAAAATAAAGGACTTCATCAGATATTCTAGCCCAGGCTGATTGGATTGTTGGGGTTGAAACCGCTGCCTTTGTTGATTTTGGAAGCCTGGAGCTCCTTGTCCCTGGAATCTGGAGTTGTTTTGTTTCCATACACTTGCAGTACCCCCAGGTGAACTCCATGAACAATCGTGGTGCTTCTGACCCATTGCATTGAAGTTATAATTCCCCACAGCATTTACTTCCTCAGTTGAGGCTTGACACTCATGAGTATGGTGTCCTCTTCCACATATATCACAAGCTGCGTGAGGTTCATTATCTATCGAAGCTAAGGTCAGCTTCCTCATTTCTCTTTCCATGGCATCAAGCTGTACTTGCACAGATATGTTGGCATCAACTTGGTGAACACTACTTGATCTTTTTATTTCATCAATTTCAGAGGGCCACTGATTTGCATCTTCAGACAACTCATCAAGAATAGTGACTATCTCCTCTAGAGTATTTTTCATCAACGGGCCTCCAGCTGCATTACTCAATGTTCTCTGTGAGGTTGGTGTCAATCCATCCCAAATGTCCTGGAGTTGCATCCAAAGTTCAATTCCGCAATGTTGACACTTTCGCACTATCTCCTTAAACCTCTCCCAAGTTTCAAACACAGTTTCATTCTCATTCTAAAATAAGTTATGGATTTCTCTTCTAAACTTGCCCGTTTTAGCTAAGGAGAAATATTTAGCAAGAAAGTTTCTGGTCATCTCCTCCCATGTTCTAATCGATCCTTGGGGCAAGCTTTGAAGCCAGTGCTTTGCATCATCTTTAAGTGTGAAGGGCAATGCCCTTAGGTAAACTGCATCTTGTGACACACCATTGTATTAAAAGGTGTTCATTATCTCCTCGAAGTCCATCAGATGATTGTTTGGAACTTCGTTTATCTTTTCTCTGAAGACACAACTATTTTGGAGGGTTTTTAGCAACCCTTGCTTCAATTCAAAATTGTTGGCTGCAACTGGAGGTGGTCTCACACTCGATAAGCCTTGATTGTAGACCGGTCTAGCATAATCACCTAGTGGTCTCCCTTGGCGATGTTGGAAAAGTACTAGGGTGTTTTGAATATGTGAATAAGTTTAGATAAGGTACTAGGGTTTGTTGGTATGGTTAGATTGGGCCTAGAGGCTCGGGTGTGTTTCGAAATAGTTATGGACCATTCTGGATGTGTTAGCAATGTTCTCGTATCTGGTGAGTCGCACCTGCAAGATTTTGTGCCCAAGTGCGAAGGGTGCACCTACAATGGATTTTGCATTTTTGTGAGGATCTAAATGGTTAACAGTGGTCGCAACTACTACAACAAGTATTCCAGATGCAATCTCACAGATGCAATGTCATAGGAGTAAGGAATCGGGTCACACCTGCGAGTCCGTAGATACAGTAGGTGCGTCATAGGTGCGAAGTGTAAGGCCCTGTAAAAGTTTTCCTAAAAAATCCTGGTTCAGACTTTTGGATTAAACAATGCGCTGGGAGTTGAAGGAAAATGTTGGACAGAAGTACGCATTTCTGCGGCCCATTCTGCGGCCGCAGAACCACTCTGCGGACCGCAAACTGGTCGCAGAGGGGGGCAGATTTCTGGGGCATCTTTGACGCCTAATTTCACGGCCATTATGCGACCGCATAACCGTTTTGCAGGCCGCATTAGTATCGCATATCCCGCATTGGTATTTTTCGGAGGGACGTTCTGCGGTGCACTATGCGATCGTAGAACCATTATGCGGTGCATTATGCGACCGCAGAACAGATCTGCGGGCTGCATAATAACCGCATACCAAGTCAGTTTCTTTCGAGCTTTGGCACCCATTTTCCCGGTCATTTCGCGGACCGCACAACCACTGTGCGGTCGGATATAGGATCGTAAAACCTGTTCCGAAACTTCATTTTGGGGTTTATAAACCCGACCCTATTCCGTTAAAACACATCCCATAGATCATTGTGATCATATTTTCTGATATTTTTAGAGTGAGAGAGAGGGTCCTAGAGGGAGAAGTGATCTTCATCAAGTTACTCTTAAATTCTTGCATAAACCCTTGAACATTATCAAGAGAAGCACCCTAGGTCTTCATCTTAAGAGGTAAGGTTCTATCACCAAACTCTTAATTTCGAAATGTAACTAGAATGGGCCATTAGTGAGGCAATTCATGGGGATGGGAGTGCTTACCTTGCATGTGTGTGTCCTTGTAGTATGTAGGAATATTGTGAGCTAAAAATGATAGAGAATGGGTTGGGGAATTATGGAATCTTCCACAAAAGGGCCTTAAAACATTGATGCACACCTAGCGTTTGATAATATGTTCAAATGATCTAGAATCATGACCGTTTTCATAATTTTGATTCAATTTGTTACATTTTCAAAATATATTGAAGTTGCTAAAATTTTCGGAACATTTTAGAGTGTAAGGAAGATCAAGTATGATTGGCTCAAGATTCTAACTTCTATATTCCGGGTTATTCCATATAAACTTGTTCATTCCGAAGGAGCCTTATGTCTAAAGATAGATGTTCAAAGTATGGTTTACGTATTAAAATGTTGTGGCTTTGAGTCCTATTTTAAATGAAAACTAGTATACTAATTGGGTGAGAAAAACTCGATGTGCCTAAGACTCATAATTGCTTATATGTGTACCTAAAGTCTTGAATGGAAGTGCCATGTTGTTGCTAATCTTTAATGGTGCTTGAAAATGAAATAAGCGAATTGAAGAAATAGATTGTGGCCAACGTGCCAAGAATTTAAGTTATGACTGTGGCTAGTAGTGCAAATGATTTGAGAGAATGCGATAAAGATATATGGAATGTGTCTCGACTCGATTGTTTAAAAACGAATTCGAAAATAGAATTACCTAAAGGCTTTTGTACTCAATGCATGCCCATAAGTGGCTGCTTTAACCAATGCTTTGCTTTATAAATATATCCAGTGTGATTCAAGTTCTTACATACTCAGGTGTTGAAATTGTATATTGTCATTTCTAGGAAGGAGTATTGCAAGAATAAATGGTGTATTGATTGCTTATGATTTTTATATGTGCTTGTATTGCTGGTCGGTATGCCCCATTATTTGGGAAGGAACCTTGTGTGTTTAAAGTTTCCATTACTAATAAATTCGAGGTATTTGATTGCTGAAATATTCCATATGTTGATATTTGATGGTGACCTTTGAAATTGAAAGAGGTAAAAGTGTGGAATATGAAATACGGCCACCGTGCCAGGAATAAAGAATCTTGTGAATGGCCAAATGAGCCAAGGAAATATTATTATTGTGAGTGACTGAAAATACTAATAAAAATTTATACAATGTGAAAGATGTCGAGGTGAGTACAATTGTAGTTATGTTACCTTTGTGTGCAAATCAAATAAAAAAAATATTTTTGGGAGCATCATTAGAAAAACCGAGGAAGGGTGGGTCATAAGGCCCATACCTGAAACTACACGTGGTAATTGGGATATTATTTGGGATGAAATTGAAATATTGGAGAAATTATGATATTATTCCCCTTAATTGGGATGAAACTGGTAACAATTGTGGATTGGAAAAGTCAACCCACATGGTATATGTGGGAAGGCGGCCTAGCTGATCGGGTGGAGATCGGACGCTATGTTGCGCACATGGTGGTACTACTCTTGGTAATAATTTTCTTTTGCATCACTTGTCAAACCACATTGTTCGTGGGGAGATGGCCTGGCCGATCAGGCGTGATCGAACTCTGTGCTAACAAAGACGGTAGTATATCAGTGCTAATGATCTCCCAACCAATAAAATGGTATATGAAGTTTGTATTTTAAAAATTATTATGTTTTAACTTGACATTTGGATATTGTTGATTATGACTTGCCATTTCTATGTGTTGTCTTTTCTTATATGGTCATTCTATTTTGAAAGAGGATTTTTAGCTATACATACTAGTACTATTCGACAGTACTAACGTCCCTTTTGCCGGGGGCGCTGCATCTTTAATGGATGCAGGTGGTTCTTCAGCAGGCGGCATTGATCAGTGATAGCAATACACTCTTTTCAGCTGACTTGGTGAGCCCCACTTCATTCCGGGGTCATGTATCTTTTGCTTCTCATGTACAATGTTTTGAGGTATAGCTGGGGCCTTGTTGCCGGCATTTCCATATTACTCTTCTATTGTACTTAGAGGCTCCGTAGACAGGTTGTGGGTTGTGGTTGATGTTGGGAATTCAACTAGAAATGTTGGTATTCGGAAATCATGTTTTACATTAATTCTATAAACTCGTAATATTTTAAAAATTATGATTGATGTTGCTAATGGAAATGATAAGGAAGTTGTTAAAAAAACAAAATCTTTTCAGTGTTTGAAAAATGGAGTACATCTCTTCTTTATCCATGGATGAGTTTGGGTAGAAGGAAATCTAACAGGCTTGCTCGACCGGGTTCTCTTGGTTGAGCGTCGGTCGCGCTCCCCGAGTTTGGGGCGTGAAACGAAGGTCGACTGTTTAAGTGAATCTCACAGATGCAAGTGTTTTGTCACAGAAGTGAAACTAGGTCCGCAGATTCGAGATGCCTGACAAGAGGGTATTAAGTCGAGTTTTAACCCATTTTTCACTATTTTGAGTTTTGGAGCTTGGTAAGAGGTGATTTTTGAAAGGATTCTCACTACTACATTGAGGATAAGTGATTTCAACTTGATTTTGATTATGTATCTTGTTTCCCATGGATTTATATACTTAGATTATGTAATTTGAAAGAGAAATTTGGGGGTTTTGTCTACATTTTAAAGAGTATACATTGGGGACTTTAGAGTTGATTGGACTCAGTTTTGGAATCCAATCACATATTTAGATTCGTTGGTTATGGGTAATTGGGATCTACCCCTTGACTCGGGTTTTAGCCATGTGGGCCTAGGTTGACTTTTGTTAATTTTTAGGGATTTGATTAAAGATTGAAGCTTTATTATTTTTAATTGATTCCTATGGATTTGTTTGACATTATTGAGTTGTAATTGACTGGATTCGAGTCGTTTGGAGGTTGATTTCAGAGGGAAGGCTATTTTGGAAGATTGAAGACAACCGGGTGGAGGTATGTCTCTTATCTATCCTTATAAGAGGGAATTCTCTCCATAGGTAATCTATTTTCTCCGTGTTGCTCGATTTAGAAGTCACGTATCGTATATGCGTAGCTAGGCTATGACCATATCTGGTAAAGTTTGGATTATGATTTTACCTTTATTTGGACTATGTGAACTTGTTATTCATGTTTCATGGTTCTATGGTGATTTGTAGTCGTGGCTTAGAAGAATGCTTAAGGTTATGACTTGTTGAATTGGACATAAATTATCATTTTTTCATATTGAGCTTCTTTGCTAAGTCGTAGTCATATACTTTTCTTATTCATTCATGATTTGAAGATTATATGGCTTAATCTATTCATGTTAAATGTTATGAAAAGATTGTTGAATATGAAATCCATCTATTAAAATATGGAGATGAATTGAATGATATGATTAGCCAAAGCCATCTTTTAACTATATGGGCTTTTATCCGTATTTCTATTATTATGATCTGGTGCCTTTAATTATATTGCCTTATACATATATTTAAGAGTTAGAGAGTTGAAGATTGTGAAAAGTTGAGAATTTTGGCACCAACAGACATTATGAGTGGATATTGATTATTGATGTTATTGCATGGATTGGGTTACATGCCGCAACGGTAATATGTATGGATGAGGTTACATGTCACAACGATATTATTACTATTAGTGGATCGGTTTACATGCTGCAATGGCACTTGGATATGCTAACGTCCCTCCGGAGTTAGGTGATTACCCATATTTGTTTGGGCCCTATGAGCGTAGATACTCAGATTGTTTTTAGTTTTGACACTTGGTAAGTGTAAGATATATGGAATTGTGTGGTCAGAATTGGTATTGGATTGTGAGCATGCATTGGTAAATTAGACTCATGTAGTGGCTCATGTACTTATATGACTATCGATTGACTCAATCATGATTGTGAAAGATTTGAGATATCTAATATTGTGTGTTATCATATGTTCATAAAATATGTTTATCTACCAGCTTTACTATGTTTCTACTGGTGGACTTGATTGGTGATATCATGCTTTTGTCCATATGTTGTATGTGATTCATATGATTATTGAGTTGATAGTAAGTATCACTATCGACCTCTTGCCACTACTTCTGCGAGGCTAGACTAGATACTTATAGAGTACCGTGATTTTGTACTCATACTATACTTCTTCATATTTTTGTGCAGGTTTTGAGCTTATTTTAGTGGCATTCACCCATCGGAGTAGGAGTGCTATTTTGAGGCATGGTGAGCTACTTATTTGATTCGATCTGCAGCAATGGAATCCCCTTTCCTTTCTCTTTTATATCGTTGTCTATGTAATTCCATTTCTAGGCAAACGTTGTAGTCATCTGAGAATGCATATACTCTTGTTAGATGCTCATTACTATGTTGTGACACTCAAGTTTTGGGAGAGCTTATGAGATAGTTGTGGTCCTGTATAGACCCTTAGATTCATGTACTCTTGATGTTGTGTTATGTCATATTCTGCTTTGCTCTTTATATTATGAATCGACTAATAGACTTAATAATTGAATTTTGTTGTTGATAGTTTTGGCTTGCCTAGCAAGCAGGTTAGGAACCATCACAGTCTTTGGTGGGAATTTGAGTCGAGACAAGTAGGTATCAGAGCTCTAGGTTCTAAGGGTCTCACAAGTCACGAGCAGGCCTAGCAGAGTCTTGTGGATCGGTACCAACAGGTCAGTATCTATCAACAAGAGGTTATTGGCTTTAGGAAAACTTCCCTTTTCTTTATTCTTTGCCGTGCATTGATTATTGTCGGAGCCAGAATTCTCTCTTCTTCTCTTTAACAAATTGTGAGAATGTCCGCTTCAATAGCAACAGTTCATAGAGAGGTAGTACCTCCAGTTGTAGCAGCGAGGGGTAGTGCCTAGGGTAGGGCCAAGGCTCCCACTAGGGGTTGCATAGTGGTGGCTAGGGGCAGAGCACCTGCAAGAGCCTAGGAGCGTGTTCGAATTATATTAGTGGATCCACCTACAGATCAGGTAGTAGATCGGTTTGATGATAATCATGTTGAGGCCCTAGTTCTTATTCATCGCCCATAGGTTTTTCTTGCCGCACTAGTATTCTTGGAGGTCATGGTCAAGATGGTCAGTTTTATTGATGCTTTACTAAGGCTGGAGTGGTTCCAGTGGCCCCAGCCACATCTGAGGCTGGATGGGGAGTTAAGACCTCAGCTACTCGTGCTTCAAAGCAGCCTATTGGAGCAGCTTGACCCGTGATTATGCATGTTATGTCTTCTAATGAGCATAAGAGGATGGAGAGATTTCAGAGATTGTTTCCTCCACACTTTAAGGGTGGTGCTTTAGAGGACTTTCTAGACATATGCCATCAAGTGCTTCAAAACATAGGCTTGGTAGAGTCCAACGCGGTGGACTTCACTACATTTTAGTTCAAAGTAGCTTCTAGGAGATGGTGGCAGACTTATGAGCTGGGAAGAGCAGTAGGGTCACCTCTTCTTAGTTGGGATCAGTTTTCGCAGTTGTTCCTTAAGAGGTACATCCCGCACACAATAAGGGATGAGTTAAGAAGTCAATTTTAGCATCTTCAGTAGGATTGCATTACTGTGACCGAGTACGAGGCAAAGTTCACAGATTTGTCTCGCCGTGCTACTGTCTTGATCCCCATCGAGGGTAAGAGAGTGAGGCAATTTATCAAAGTTTTGTATTATGGCATCCGAATTTATATGTCTTGAGAGTCAGAGATTAGGACTACTTTTCAATATGTTGTAGAGATAGCTCGAGGATCGAGCGTATTCGTATCCAAGGATGAGAGACTATGAGAAGAGATAAGAGACCTCGTCATTTTGGTAGTTTCAGTGATACCTCATCATGAGGTAGGGATCAGTTTGGTAGAGGCTATCATGATAGGCCAGCTTATTCTGTAGAGCTTTGGCCAGTGGAGTAGTGTCTCGACCATCTTTTAGCACCCTAGTTCGATTATCTTTTAATGCTCTCCCAGAGAGCTCATGCCGTACTTTTTCCATTCAAGGTTCTTCCAATGAGTATTCAAGCTATCATGGGCAGGTCGAGGTTTAGCAGCCTCAGTAGCTAAAGGTTGTTATAAGTGTGGAGAGCTTGGACACATAAGGAGGCATTGTCCCAGGTGTTTTAGGGGGCAGCTCCATAGGCTTTTTAGCTAGTGGTTTCCGTACCAGTTGCTCTACCCCCTGTCGGGACAGCTAGAGGAAGATGACATGCAGCTATAGTTCGCCCTAGAGGAGGGGCCCAGGTTGGTTGTGGTCAGACTAGTGGTGGTCAAGCTTGTTTTCATGCTTTTTAGGGTAGAATCGAGGCAGTAGCCTCAAATGGAGTGATCACAAGTATGATTCAGATCTTTCATAGAGATGCTTATGTATTGTTTGATTTGGGGTCTATTTATTCTTATGTATCATCATACTTTGCTCCTTATTTGGATATGCCTCATGGTTCTTTTGATATTCTTGTTCATGTATCTACAGTTGTTGGTGATTCTATCGTGATTGATCGTGTATATCAATTTTGTGTAGTTACCATTGGGGTTTATGAGACATGAGTTGATCTACTGTTGCTTCATATGATCGACGTTGGGGTAATTTTGGGTATGTATTGGTTGTCTCCGTACCATAATATTCTTAATTGTCACGCTACGATTGTGACGTCGGCGATGCCGGGATTGCCAAGGTTGGACTGGAGGGGTTCGGTTGGTCACATCCCTAGTAGAGTGATTTCATTTCTAAAGGATCAACAGATTGTTGAGAAGGGGTGTTTGGCATATTTGGCCTTTGTGAGAGATGTTAGTGCTAATACTCCTACTGCTGATTCAATCTCAGTAGTGAGGAAATTTTCAGATGTGTTTCCTACAGACCTAGTGGGCATTTGCCACCCGATAGACATATTGATTTTGTTGACGAGCACTCAGCCCATATCTATTCCACCGTATCACATGACTCCAACTGAGATAAAAGAGCTAAACGAGCAGTTATAGGAGTTGTTGGATAAGGGATTCATCAGGATGAGTGTTTTATCTTGGGGTGCGTCGGTGTTATTTGTGTAGAAAATAAATGGTTATACGAGGATGTGCATTGATTATAGGCAGTTGAACAAGGTCACTATAAAGAACAAGTATCCATTGCCTCACATTGATGATTTATTTGATCAGCTTCAGGGTTCTAGGATGTTCTCGAAGATTAACTTGAGATCATGTTATAATTAGTTGAAGATTAAGGCTTCTGACATCTCTAAGACGTCTTTCAGGACCCATTATGAGCATTATGAGTTCATGGTGATGTCTTTTGGTTTGACTAATGCCTTTGCAATTTTCATGCTTTTGATGTACAACGTGTTCTAGCCTTATGTGGATTCTTTTGTCATTGTGTTTATTGATGATATTTTAGTATATTCCCATAATGCTGAGGAGCACGCGTTGCATTTGAGGATCGTGCTTCATATTTTGAGGGAGAAGAAGTTGTATGCTAAGTTCTTCATGTGTGAGTTTTGGTTAGATTATAATGCATTCTTGGGATACATGGTGTCTAGTGATGGGATCAAGATTGATCCTGTTACAACCCATATTCGCATACATTAGATCACGCCATAAGTTAGTCGACGTAAATCCGAGAAGAGATTATATTTGAGATGAAAAGAAGTTAATCCTATTGGTCTTAAATGATACAAGGGTGTATAAGAGTGGTTAACAAGTATTACAAGTTAAACGAATCAAGGATGTTGTAACCCATATTTTCAAATAAACTAGAGGTGCTTAATATGCTAAGAAGGTCGTGTTTTAAGGTATTTGAATCATATAATATCTGTATCATAAGTCATGAAGTCAAACGAGTTATGAAACAAAAGTCGACAAAGTTGTCGCAACTTACGTTCATAATTTTACTTAAACTTTAGGTCAAATGTTACTAAGCTTTTATTCCAATTTAATTTGAATTACGGGGTGATATACCTACCACATTGAAGATCTATGAGTCTAGTTTCCAACGCATTAAACCGTTAGTCGATACGACGTCGGAGTAGGGAGATATTCGCGTTTTCATGATACTACGCAAGCAGCTCCAGTTGGGACCCACGTGAGATGGCTACGACCTTACTTCGTTTAAAAGATATGCTAGACAAATTTTCCAAAATCCTATCTAACATATCTCCAAGATCCAAGAACCAAACGCAAGGGAAATCAACGTAAATCATCATCAAAGGTGTTAAAGACTACAAAAGAATGCCTCTATGATGTTATGGTGTGATTGAGGGCTATTGTTGAGATGGGGTTTTGTGTTTTAGTTACTGTCTAAGGTATGTATAACATCTTATTGATTATTCCTAAGGTTAATCTTGTGTTGTTTGAGTGAGAAACCAAAAGATAGCACTTGAAAAACATGGGATATGGTTATCTTTTTGGTTGGACTGTTTTGTGACTAAATATATGTTTTGTGGTGGCTGGAAATTATGACAAATAATTTGATAATATTGTGGCTTCTGTTTTTAAGCTTTTCTAGGTGTTAATTAAGTTGATTGAAGAAGAAAACATGAAAAACAAGTGATTGACGATAAAGGTTAAGGTGTTAGGCGTATGGGGTTGTTTTGGAAGGCATGTTGTGGAATTTTTGAACTATGAATCATATAGTACATATATGTATGATTTTTTATGGTTGTAAACTAATTTATGAAATAATAGTTGGATCTAATTTATATTTTGTTATTAGTAAAAACGAGCTTGCCGCTCAATATGATTGTTAAGATAATCGGAGAAGCTCATATTGGAGTATATTGTTGTTGTTGTTGTTGTTGCTATTGTTGATGTTGTTTGGGATGTTTGGTGATTGTTGTAACTTGTGGGAAGTTTTATAAATAGGGGAGGTTCTGTCCATGTCATCATCAAATAGGTTGCGGTTGATATATACTAGTTATGACGCTTAAACGATAACGATAGTATCATTTCTCTTATTGTAGACTAAGGAGTCATGATATTTGCATAGCTTGAGGTTGGGCAGTATATACAAGGTATGTGAGGATATCACTTTGTTTCTTTTTCACGACTCTGATTTTACATAATGTAACGAATGAGCTTCCAAAGATAATCCACTCTTAGAAGCCAGCAGTACTCACATTGTTTCCCTCCTTATGGAACGATTGATGTTGATGTTGCTCCACTTATTCTTATGTATCAAATGTTGGTATTTCCTGATTCCTATAAGATTCATGATGAAGAATTTGCTCTAATAACATAAACATAGTTTACCGACCTTACGTCACTCTAGATGGTTTAGAACGTGATCCCATAAGTCCAACATGCATTATATATATGTATCTATTTTACACTATCGCGCCGCATTATAGTCGGCCGGGTACGGCACCTATTGTGCAACCACTGATCAGTTGGGTTTTAGCGAGCTCCACGTGGTCGGGTATGATTCTACCGAGCCTTATGATGGCCGGGTACGTTTTCACCGAGTCCTCTTCGAGGCCGGGTATGATATAATGATGATTTTGCCCATATAGGCATATGTTTTTAAAGTTATATATATATATATGTGTGTGTGTGTGTGTGTGTGTGTATCATGCATGTCATGTCAGTCGCCCTCAGAGGCACTCAGATGTTACAGGTTGTATATCCTCTATCCCTCATTACATTACTATTCTTATTTATGCTTCTTGCCTTACATTCTTAGTATTTTATTCCTACTGACATCCCTTTTATTTGTGGACATTGCATGTCGTGCTACAGGTCCTGATAGACAGGTAGACGAAGCTCCCTCACCATAGTAGGCTGCCCAGTTCAGCGGTTATTAGCGAGATCCATTCTCTGGACTTGCCGTGGTCTTGGTATGTTTTAATGTTATAGACATTATGGGTATGTTGGGGCCCTGCTCCAACAATGTTGCAGCACTTATGTTCCTTTAGAGGCCCATAGATATGTGTCGACTCATGTATAGTTTGGATAGCTTTGTCGGCTGATTTTTGTTGTATAGTCTCTCATGGGAGCTTGTCGGCTCGTACCTTATATATAGCTTCATGATAGCCTTGTCGGCCTATGTTATGTATGTTCATGCCATTATATGTCATTTTTGATTGTTCATGATTCATGTCTACCATTTATATTGATCTCTTTGGCCCTTATAGATAGTAAGAAAGGTTAGATAAAATGTACATTGGTGCTCAGCAGGTATGGCCCGGGTGCCAGTTATGGCCCTCTAGCTTGGGTCGTGACAAACTTGGCATCAAAGAAAGTCTGTCCTAGGGATTGTCTACGAGCCGTGTCTAGTAGTGTCTTAATTATGGATGTGTAGCACGCCACATTTATAATCAGGAGGCTACATGACATCTACAGTTGTTACCTTCTTTCTAAATCTTGATCGTGCGTAGAGTTGAGTCGTTTGTATTCATCTCTAATATTGACTTTGTTTTCTTTCAGCAATGCCTTCGACTAGGAAGCAACCAATTAGTAGACGGCTTGATACAAATGTGGGAGAGGGTACCAATCGGGTGTCTCCAGCTAGAGCAGGCCAAAGTGAGGCTCAGAGAGAGATGCCGTCTCATACCTTATCTACTCCGTCCCATCTAGTGGATATGAGGAGTGACCCAACACTTCCAGTTCTTCCGTATGGCACTACAGACCAGGATATGCGGAGTGTGGTGCATTTTTTTACTTGATTAGTAGCTGCTCAGGCTCAGATGCAGAATACCGGTGTTGCTAACATACCGGTTAGTGCAAGAGCTCGTGATTTTATTAATATAGACCCTCTAGTGTTTACTGGATCAGACCCCAAAGAGGATCGACAGACTGTTATTGATAAGATTCATCGTATACTACGGGTTATGCATGCTAGTGATACTGAGGCAGTAGAGTTTGCTTCTTATCGGTTATGGGATTTAGCGTTTTTATGGTATGATAGTTGGGAGAGATCCAGGGGTCTGAACGCTCCTCTAGCTGTGTGGAAGGAATTTTCTGAGGCGTTTCTTCGTCACTACTTTCTAGTTGAGATACAACATGCTAGAGCTGATAAGTTCTTGAACTTTCGACAAGGTAATATAAGTGTGCGAGAGTATAGTATGCAGTTTGATTCTTGAGCAAGGTATGCTCCCAATATGGTGGCCGAGATGAGCGATAGGGTGCACCTGTTCGTGAATGGGTTGGGACCACATCTGATAAATGAGTACACGACAACCTCCTTGGCAGAGGCCATTGATATTTCCTGTATTCAAGCTTATGCCCAGACACTAGAGGGTCATAAGCGCCAGCAAAGGGCAGATAGGGAGCAGGATAGGGGCCAACATAAGAGGGAGAGATTTGCAGGGTATTCTGGTGACTTCAGAGGTAGTATCAGGCCCCAGTCTTAGAGGAGTTCGGCGCCACTTGTAGCTAGTGCTCCTCCACAGTTTCAGAGTCCTCGGTATGACTGATCTATCTATTTTGGTCCAGGTCAGAGTTCGCGGGCATCAGGCTTGCAATATCATAGGGATACTAGTCAGACGAGACCTCCTAACACTCCGTTGTGATTAGTGTGGCAAGGCCCTCTTTGGACTGTGCCGTCGAGGTTCCGATGCATGCTATTCTTGCGAACAATCTGGTCATATGATACAGGATTGTCATAATAGAGGAGGTGGTGGTATGGCTCAGCTGGCTAGATCCGTGTCTGGTTCTTCCTCATCAATTCGACCTCCAGCACGGGGTTTTTAGCAGTCGACAAGTCGTGGTAGAGGTAGGGTGCAGTGCCAGTTTCGAGCGGTACTCATAATCGAACCTATGCTCTAGCAGGGCGACAGGATATCGAGTTGTTTCCATATGTTGTAACAGGTATATTGTCTGTGTTTTCTTTTGATGTATATACGCTGATTGATCCGGGCTCTACATTATCATATGTTACACCCTTTGTGGCTAATAAGTTTGGCATTGAACCTGAACTGATAATTAAACCACTTGCGGTATCCACTCTGATAGGAGATTCTGTGATTGCTAGAAGGGTATATAGAGGTTTCACAGTGATGATTTGTAGTCGTCAAAACTCGGCGAATCGATTTGAGTTAGATATGGTTGATTTCGATGCGATAATGGGAATGGACTAGTTGGCATCATGTTATGCAAACGTTGATTGTCTTACAAAGAAGGTTAGGTTTTAGTTTCCCCGTGAACTCATCATTGAATAGAAAGGGAACATTGCTACACCAAAAGATAGATTTATTTCCTATCTTAAGGTAACGAAGATGATCTCAAATGGTTACATTTATCATCTCATTCACGTTAGAGATGCGGAGATGAAGCCGCCTACTCTACAATCAATCCCCGTGGTCAATGAACTTCCAGACATTTTCCCAGATGAACACCCAGGCCTTCCTCTGGAAAGGGAGATTGAGTTTAGCATTGATGTGTTGCCTGACACTCAGCCGATCTCTATCCCTCCATACAGATGGCTTTGGCAGAGTTGCGAGAGTTGAAGGCGCAGTTGAAGGACTTGCTGGATAAGGGCTTCACTAGGCCTAGCACTTCACCTTGGGGTGCACCATTCTTGTTCGTGTGGAAGAAAGACAGTTCGTTAAGGATGTGTATTGATTATCGACAGTTGAATAAGGTTACTATAAAGAACAGGTATCCACTTCCGAGGATTGACGACCTGTTTGACCAACTCGAGGATTCCACGTATTTCTCCAAGATTGACTTACGTTCAGGGTATCATCAGGTGACGGTTAAGGAGAAGGATATTCCGAAGATGGCCTTCCGAACAAGATATGGGCACTTTGAGTTCTTGGTGATGTCGTTCGGGATAACAAATGTCCCAACAACTTTTATGGATATCATGAATAATGTGTTCACACCCTATATTGACGTGCTCGTGATCGTATTCATTGATGACATTCTGGTGTATTCTCGTTCGGAGGCGGAACATGCGAGCCATTTGCAGATAGTATTACAAACCCTTCAGGATCATAAGTTATATGATAATCTCTACAAATATGAATTCTGGCTGAACTCAGTAGTATTCAATGGCAATGTGATATCTGATGAGGGTATTAGTGTCGACACTCAAAAGATCGATACAATGAAAAATTGGCCGAGACCTACAATGCCGTCAGAAATCCGTAGCTTCCTAGGTCTAGTAGGATATTATAGGAAGTTTGTAGAAGGGTTTTCCTCTATATCAGCACCATTGACTAAGTTAACATAGAAAGCTACCAAGTTCCAGTGGTCTGACGCTTGTGAACGTAGTGTATCGATTATCGACAGTTGAATAAGGTTACTATAAAGAACAGGTATCCACTTCTGAGGATTGACGACCTGTTTGACCAACTCGAGGATGCCAAGTATTTCTCCAAGATTGACTTACGTTCAGGGTATCATCAGGTGACGGTTAAGGAGAAGGATATTCCGAAGATGGCCTTCCAAACAAGATATGGGCACTTTGAGTTCTTGGTGATGTCGTTCGGGATAACAAATGCCCCAACAACTTTTATGGATATCATGAATAATGTGTTCACACCCTATATTGACGTGTTCGTGATCGTATTCATTGATGACATTCTGGTGTATTCTTATTCGGAGGCGGAACATGCGAGCCATTTGCGGATAGTATTACAGACCCTTCAGGATCATAAGTTATATGATAATCTCTCCAAATATGAATTCTGGCTGAACTCAGTAGTATTCCTTGGCAATGTGATATCTGACGAGGGTATTAGTGTCGACACTCAAAAGATCGATGCAATGAAGAATTGGCCGAGACCTACAACGCCATCAGAAATCTGTAGCTTCCTGGGGCTAGTAGGATATTATAGGAAGTTTGTAGAAGGGTTTTCCTCTATATCAACACCATTGACTAAGTTAACATAGAAAGCTACCAAGTTCCAGTGGTCTGACGCTTGTGAACGTAGTGTTCCAGAGTTGAAGAATAGATTGACATCCGCGCCAGTGCTCACTCTCCCAGAAGGAACAGAAGGTTATGTGGTATATTTTGATGCCTCAAGTATAGGTTTGGGGTGCGTATTGATGCAATATGGGAAGGTGATTGCTTATGCATCGAGACAATTTAACAAACATGAAAATAATTACCCGACTCATTATTTGGAATTGGCTGCAGTAATATATGCTTTGAAGATATGGCGACACTTTTTATATGGCATTCATGTTGACATTTACACAGATCACAAGAGTTTACAATACATCTTCAAGCAGAAGTAGTTGAATTTGAGGCTGCGAAAGTGGCTTGAATTATTAAAAGTCTACGATGTCGAGATATTGTACCATCCCGATGAAGCCAATGTTATGGCAGACACTCTCTCCCGTAAGTCAATGGGAAGCTTAGTACATATTGAGGCAGGTAGACAAGGGTTGAAAAACGATCTTCATCAGCTGGCCAATATGAGAATCAGATTGTTAGACTCTGATGACAGAGGTGTTACTGTACTGAATATGGCAGAATCGTCTTTAGTAGCCTAGGTAAAATCACGACAATATGAAGACCCTACCTTAGTACGATTGAGAGAGGTAATTTAGCAGTATAAGATTATGGCTTTCGAGATCGTAGAAGATGGGGCACTAAGATATCAGGGCCGATTATGTGTACCTAATGTGGCAGGGGTGTGAGAGAAGATTATGATTGAGATTCACCAGTCCCAATATTCCATCCATCCCGGCTCGACAAATATGTATTATGACGTTAAGGAGTTGTATTGGTGGGACAATATGAAGAATGCAATTGCAAAATTTGCAGCCAAGTGTCGTAATTGTCAACAAGTAAAGATCGAGCATCATAAACCCGGTGGGTTGATTGAAAATATAGAAATTCTGACCTGTAAATGAGAGGTGATCAATATGAACTTCAATATTGGATTACCTCGCTCTTATCTAAAGTTTGACTCCACACGGGTGATAGTTGATCGACTTACATGGCTGAAGATTATGAGAATTTGTATATAAAGGAGATTGTTAGGCTTCATGGTGTGCCGGTATCTATTATATCAGACCGATGAGCTCAATTTACGGCTAACTTTTGGAGGTCTTTTCAGAAAGTTTTAGGCAAACAAGTGAATCTCAGCACTACATTCCATCCGCAGACTGACGAACAGGCTGAACGTACCATTCAGTCACATGAAGATATGCTACGAGCATGTGTTCTAGATTTCAAGGGAAATTGGGATGACCTTCAGCCACTCATAGAATTCGCCTACAATAATTGCTACCATTCTAGTATTAAAATGGCCCCGTACGAGGCGCTGCACATGAGGAGATGTAGATCATTAGTTGGATGGTCCGAAGTTGGCGAAACAGAATTATATGGGCCAAATTTGATTCACCAAGACATTGATAAAGTGAAAGTGATACAAGAACAACTGAAGACGGCGCATAGCAGGCAAAAGTCTTATTCCGATGTCCGGCGTCATGATCTGGAGTTTGAGGTTGGTGATTGGGTTTTCCTGAGGATCTCATTGATGAAGGATGTTTTGCATTTTGGGAAGAAAGGTAAGTTGAGTCCGCGGTATATCGGGTTTTACAAGATTCATTGACGAATTGGACAAGTTGCTTATGAGTCAGAATTGCCATCCTAATTAGAAATTGTCCACTGGGTATTCTATGTATCTATGTTGAGGAAATGTATTGGAGACCCTTCTCGGGTCGTCCCTATCAAAGATGTACAAGTTATGGAGGATCTATCATATGAAGAAGTGCCAGTGGCTATATTAGATTGACAAGTTCGCAAGATGAGAACAAAAGATGTAGCTTCCATCAAAGTAATGTGGAGGAACAAGAATATGGAAGAAATGACATGGGAATCAGAAGAGGAGATGAAGTTTAAATATCCTTACCTATTCCAGATTGAAGATAACGAGGATGCCGGGGGAACGCATGATGCAATTGAAGCTGAAATGGCTCTATGAGGTAAACAATAGCTTGAGAATACTCTTCCTTGATACAAAATGGTGATATTCAGTTAATGTACATATCCATAATGTGATGTATAACCTTGTGAGGCTGTAGGTTTGGTTTAACTGCTTGCAAGTTTGGCTAGTTCCCATTTTATAGGGGAAACTTGGCCGGAAATTTCCGTCGGAATCCACGATGAATTAGACTACCCATAAACCCTTACATTCGAGGATGAATGTTCCTAAGGGGGCGAGGGTGTTACAACCCATATTCGCGTACATTAGATCACGCCGTAAGTTAGTCAAAGTAAATCCGAGAAGAGATTATCTTTGAGATGATAATAAGTTAATCCTATTGATCTTAAATGATACAAGGGTGTATAAGAGTGGCTAACAAGTATTAGAAGTTCAATGAATCAAGCATGTTGTAACCCGTATTTTTGGGTAAAACTAGAGGTTCTTAATATGATAAGTAGGTTGTTTTTTAAGGTATTTGAATCATATAATATCCGTATCATAAGTCTTGAAGGCAAACGAGTTATAAAGAAAACGTCGACAAACGTTGTCGCAACTTACATTCATAATTTTACTTAAACTTTAGGTCAAATGTTACTAAGCTTTTATCCCAATTAACTTGGAATTACGAGGTGATATACCACCACATTGAAGATCTATGAGTCTAATTTCCAATGCATTAAACTGTTCATCGATACGACATCGGAGTAGGGAGATATTTGCGTTTTAACGAGACTGCGCAAGCAGCTTCGGTTGGGACCCACTTGAGATAGCCACCGACCTCACTTCTTTTAAAAGATGTTTCAGCCTCATTTCGGGTCATTTCTCACCCAACTTTCATCCAAAAAGCTCTCTAAAACCCTATCTAACATATCTCCAAGATCCAAGAACCAAACTCAAAGGAAAGCAACTCAAATCATCATCAAAGGTGTTAAAGACTCCAAGAGAGTGCCTCTATTATGTTGTGGTATGATTGAGGGATATTGTGAGCTAAGTTGAGATGGGATTTCGAGTTGTAGCTTCTGTCCAAGTTATGTATAACATCTTTTTGATTGCTCCTAAGGTTAATCTTGTATTGGTTGTGTTGTTTGAGTGAGAAACCATAAGATAGCACTTGAAAAGCATGGTATATGGTTATCTTTTTGGTTGGACTATTTTGTGGCTAAATATATGTTTTGTGGTGGCTGGAAATTTTGAGAAATAATTTGATAATGTTGTGGCCACTGTTGTTAAGCTTTTTTAGGCGTTAATTAAGTTGATGGAAGAAGAAAACATGAAAAAAAGTGATTGTCGATAAAAGTTAAGGTGCTAGGCATATGGGGCTGTTTTGGAAGGCATTTTGTGGATGTTTTGAACTAGGAATCATATAGTACATATAATTATGATGTTCTAAAGGTTGTAAACTAATTTATGAAATAAGAGTTGGACTCAATTTATATTTTGTAATTAGTAAGAACGAGCTTGCCGCTCGATATGATTGTTAAGATTATCGGAGAAGCTCATATTGGATTATATTATTGTTGTTGCTATTGTTGATGTTTTTTGGGCTGTTTGGTGATTGTTGTAAGTTGTGGGAACTCATATAAATAGGGTAGGTGTTGTCCGTTTCATCGTAAAATAGGCTGTGGTTGATATATACTAGTTATGACGCTTAAACGATAACGATAGTATCATTTCTCTTATTGCAGACTAAGGAGCCGTGAGATTTGCATAGCTTGAGGTTGGGTAGTATATAAAAGGTATGTGAGGATATATCTTTCTTGCTTTTGCACGACTCTGATTGTACATAATGTAACGAATGAGCTTCCAAAGAAACTTCACTCTTAGAAGCCAACAGTATTCACATTGTATCCCTTTATATGGAACGATTGATATAGATGTTACTCCTCTTATTCTTATGTATAAAATGTTGTTGGTATTTCCTGATTCCTATAAGATTCATGATGACGAATTAGCTCTAATAACGTATACGGAGGTTACCGACCTTACGTCAGTCCTAAAGGTTTAGAACGTGATCCCATGAGTCCAGCATGCATTATATATATATATATATATATATATATATATATTACTCTACCGAGCCGCACTATAGCCGGCCGAGTATGACACCTATTGTACAACCACTGATCAATTGGGTTTTACCGAGCTCCACGTGGCTGGATACGATTCTACCGAGCCTTATGATGGTCGGGTACGTTTTTACCAAGTCCTCTTCGAGGCCGGGTATGATATGGTGATGATTTTGCCCATAGAGGCATATATTTTTAAAGGTATATGTATGTGTGTATATATATATGTGTGTGTGTGTGTGTATATGTATCATACGTTTTATGTCAGTCACCCTCAGAGGCACTCAGATGTTACAGGTTGTATATCCTCTATCCCTCTTTACATTACTATTCTTATTTATGCTTCTTTGCCTTACATTCTCAGTACTTTATTCGTACTGACGTCCTTTTTATTTGTGGACACTGCATGTCGTGCTGCAGGTCCTGATAGACAGGTAGATGAAGCTTCCCCACTATAGTAGGCTACCTAGTACAACGGTTATTGGCATGATCCCTTCTCCAGACTTGTCGTGTTCTTGGTATGAATTTTTGTTATAAACATTATGGGTATGTCGGGGCCATGTTTTGGCAATGTTGCAGCACTTATGTTCCTTTAGAGGCTCATAGACAGGTGTCGACTCATGTATAGTTTGGATAGCCTTGTCGGCTGATTTTTGTTGTATAGTCGCTCATTGGATCTTCTCGGCTCGTACCTTATATATAGCTTTATAATAGCCTTGCCGGCTGATGTTATGTAAGTTCGTGCCATTATCTATCATTGTTGATTATTCATGATTCATGACTGCCATTTATGTTGATCTCTTTGGCCCTTATAGATAATAAGAAAGGTTAGATAAATTGTATGTTGGTGCTCGGCATGTATGGCCCAGGTTCCAGTCATGGCCCTCCAGTTTGGGTCGTGACAGATCCGAAAAAGATTGAGGCAGTTTAGAATTGGCCCAAACCTTCTACCATTAGTGATATCACGAGTTTTTTAGGTTTGGCTGGCAACTATCATCGCTTTATGAAAGGGTTCTCATCTATTGCAACTCTATTGACCGAGTTGACTCAGAAGTGAATTCCTTTTATATGGTCTCACAAGTGTGAGGAGATATTTTGAGTCCCTTGACTACAACTCCAATTTTGGTATTGACTTCATAATTAGGGATGTACATTTTCTATTGTGATGCTTCGAGCGTCGTCCTTGGGTGTGTGTTCATGCAGGATGGTAGGATGATTGCCTATGTGTCGCGCCAGTTGAATCCCCATGAGAAGAATTATTCGATCCATGACTTGGAGTTGGCAGCTATAATACACGCGCTCAATATTTGGAGGAACTACTTATACGGTGTGTCTTGTGAGATTTGCAATGATCATCAGAGTCTTCAACATTTATTCAAGCAAAAGGATTTGAATTTGAGGCAACAGAGGTGGTTGGAGTTGTTGGAGGTTTATTATATCACTATTTTGTATCATTCGTGGAAGGCAAATATCGTAGCGGGTGCTCTGAGCAGGAAGGCAAAGAGTCTGAGGAATTTGATATTTATTTCAGTTTTGGAGAAACCTTTAGCTATGGATGTTCAGGCTTTGGCCAACAGATTTGTGAGATTGAATATTTCTGACCCTAGCAGAGTTCTTGGTTCTATTGTTGTGCAGTCATCCTTATTTGAGTTCATCAAGGATTGTCAGTATGATTATCCTCATTTGCTTGTCCTTAATGACACGATGTTGTGAGGTTGTGCTAAGGAGGTTGTTATTGGTGATGATGGTGAATTGTACCTTCAGAGTCAGATCTATGTTCCTAATATGGATGGTTTGAGGTAGTTGATTCTTGAAAAGGCTCATAGTTCACAGTATTCTATTCATCCAAGTGCTATGAAGATGTATTGTGATTTGAAGCAGTATTATTAGTTGCGGAGGATGGAGAAAGATATTGTTAGACATGTTTCGTGGTGTTTGAATTGTCAACAAGTCAAGTATGAGCATCAGAAACCAGGTGGATTGACTTAGAGATTGGTTATACCGGAGTGAAAGTGGGAGCGTATTACTATGGACTTCGTGGTAAGATTTCCAAATACATTGAGGAGGTTTGACGCTATTTGAGTTATTGTGGATAGACTAACCAAGTCAACACATTTCATTCATGTCATGACTTATTACACTTGAGAGAAGTTGGCTCAGATATATATCAGAGAGATTATTTGCTTACATGGTGTGCCGGTTTCTATCATCTCGGATCAGGGCATTAAGTTTACATCGCACTTTTAAAGAGCCATTCAGTGTGAGTTGGGGACAGAAGTGGTGTTAAGCACTGCATTTCACCCTCTGGCGGATTGGCAGTCCGATCAGACCATTCAGATCCTTGAGGATATGTTGAGAGTCTATTTATTGATTTCAGAGGCCAGTGGGATCAGTTTCTACCGATAGCAGAGTTTGCCTACAATAACAGCTACTGGTCTAGTATCTAGATGACTCCATTTGAGGCCTTATATGGGTGGCCATATCATTCTATGCTTGGTTGGTTTAAGCTTAGAAAGGCTAGATTGATGGGTATAGAGTTGGTTAGTGATGCTCTGGAGAAAATAAAGTTGATTCAGGAGTGACTTCGTACAGCACAGTCCAGACAGAAGAGTTATGATGATAGGAAAGTCTATGATGTGGTTTTCATGGAGGGTGAGAAAGTTCTTAGAGTTTCACCTAGGAAGGGTGTGATGAGATTTGAAAAGAAATGCAACTTGAGCCATCGGTATATTGGTCTATTTGAGGTTTTAGAGCGAGTGAGTTAGGTGGCTTACATGCTTGCTTTGCCACCCAGCTTATCGGGTGTTCATCCGATATTTCATATTTTCATAATTTGGAATTATCATGAAGATCAGTCATATGTATTAGATTTCAGTTCAGTATAGTTGGATGAGAATTTGGCGAATGAAGAAGAGCCGATGACCATTTTGGATAAGCAGGTTTGGAAGTTGATATCAATAGAGATTGCATCATTGAAGGTTTAGTGGAGAGGTCAATCGGTCAAGGAAGCAACTTTGAAGATCAAGACTGATATGTGGAGCATATATCCTCATCTTTTTGGCATTCCAAGTATGATTCCAAACCCGTTTGAGGACAGATGTTTGTTTAAGATGGGGAGAATATGACAATCCGGTCGGTCGTCTTATGTATTTGAGCCCTGTTTCCCTATTTGATTTGTATGCATATTTTTTATTTTGTGACTTGGGGGGGATGGTTTCTTTGATTTCGGGAATATTTGAGAGTGAATTGGAATACTTAGTTCTATTTTGGAGGTTCCTAGAAGATTTTGGCCTTATTCACTGAAAGTTGGCAATTTGAAGAATTGGAGAGTTGGTAAGTTTGACCGATAGTTGAATTTGATGTTATCAGAATCTGATTGGTGTTTCGGGATTTTGGATAGGTTTGTTTGGTTGGTTGAAACTTGTGTGTAAAGTTTGGTTGAATTCTGAATGTTTAGGCATGATTCTGACATGTTTGGCGAAGCTGAAAAGATTGGAAGTTAAGAGATGAATTTTGACCATCAATTTGTAGTTTGGATGTTATTCATTGTGTTTTAAGCATGTGAATAAGTCTGGATAAGGTATTATGGCTTGTTGGTATGGTTGGATGACGGCCCGAGAGGCTTGAGTGTGTCTCAAGTGTAACCGAACCAATCGGGATATGGTAGCAATTTTTTAGTGTCTGGTACGTTGCACCTATGAAGGATTATGCGCTTTTGTGAGGGGCTGGATGGTTAGCAGTGGTAGCATCTGCAACAAGAAGTATCGTAGATGTGATGTCACAGGAAAGAGGAATTAGGTCGCACCAGCGGGTCCGTAGATGCAGCAGGTGCGCCACAGGTGCTAAGGTCGAATGTTTATGTGAATCTTGCAGATGTGAGTGTTTTATTGCAGAAGCGACACTATGGGTCGCAGATGAGAGATGCCTAATAGAAGGGTTTTAAGTTGACTTTTAGCCCATTTTTTACTATTTTGAGTTTTGCAGCTTGCTAAGAGGTGACTTTGGAAGGGATTTTCACTACTACTTTGACTTCTACTTGATTTTGATTAAATATCTTATCTCCCCATTGATTTATACACTTAGATTATGAAATTTGAAAGAGAAATTCGGGGTTTTTGTTTGCAATTTAAGACACTATGAAATTGGGCATTTGGGAGTCAATTTGAACTCGATTTTAGAATCTAATCACATATTTGGACTCATTGGTTATAGGTAGTCGGGATCTATCCCTTGACTCGGGTTTGGTCATGTGGGTCTGAGTTGACTTTTAGAGATTTGAATAAATATTGAAGCTTTATTGTTTGGAATTGATTCTTATGTCTTTGTTTGACGTTATCGAGTTGTATTTGACTAGATTCGAGTCGTTCAGAGGTTGAGTTGAGAGGGAAATCAATTTTGGAAGGTTGAAGACTACCGGATAGAGGTAAGTCTCTTATCTACCCTAGTAAGAGGGAATTTTCCCTATAGGTAATTTGTTTGCTACTTGTTGCTCAATTTAGGAGCCATGCATATGCGAGGTGACGAGTGTATATACATAGCTAAATTTTGATCATATCCGGTAATGTTTGACTTACAAATTTGCATTGTTTGGACTATGTGAACTTATTATTCATGTTTTATTGGTTGTATTACTACGTGATAATTTGTAATTGTGGCTTAGAAGCATGTTTAAAGTTATGACTTGTTGAATTGGGGATAAAAGATTATTTTTCATATTGAGCTTCTTCTCTAAGCCATAGTCCTATACTCATCTTATTGATTCATGATTTGGAAAGTATATGGATTAGTATATTCATGTTATATGTTTTGAAAAGACTATTGAATATGATATTTATCTATTAAATTATGGAGATAAATTGATTTATATGATTAGCCATAGTCATTTTTTAGCCATATGGGCTTTTTATCCGCATTTCTATTATTGTGATCTGGTGCCTTTAATTATATTGCCTCATACATATAATTATGAGTAGGAGAGTTGAATATTGTGACAAGTTGATAATTTTGGCACCACAAATATTATGAGCGAATATTGATTATAGATGTTGTTGTGTGGATCGGATTGCACGCCGTAACAATAATATGTATGGATCAGGTTGCACACTGTAAAAATATTATTACTATTAGTGGATCGGGTTGCACGCTACAATGGCGGTTGGATATGGTATCGTTCCTTCGGATTCTAGTGATTATCCATATTACTTTGTGCCCTGTGAGAGTAGACACTCAAATTGGTATTAATTTGGACACTCGGTCAGTGTCGGATATATGGAATTGTGTGATGAGAATTAGTATTAGATTGTGAGCATGCATTGGTAGCTTAGATTCATGTAATGGGTCATGTATTTATATGATTTTTGATTGACTAATATCATGATTGTGAACGATTTGAGATATCTAATATTGTGTGCTATCTCCTGTTTGAAAAGTATGTTTACATACCAGCTTTACCGTGTTTCTACTAGTTGACTTGATTGATGATATCATGCTTTATTCCATATATTGTATATGCTTCATATGATTATTGAGCTGATAGTAAGTATCACTATCGACTTCTCGCCTCTATTTCTTCTAGGCTAGACTAGATACTTATTGAGTATCATAATTTTGTACTCATACTATACTTCTACATATTTTCTGCAGGTTCTGAGGCTAGTCTTAGTGGAATTTGCCTAGCGGAGCAAGAGTGCTATTTGGAGACTTCGCAGTGAGCTACTTACTTGATTCGATCCGCGGCACATGAAGTCCTCCTTCCCTTTTCTTCTATATCACTTTCTATGTATTTCTATTTCCAGATAGACGTTTTATTTAGTTGAGATTGTATATACTCTTGTTAGATGCTCATAACTATGTTGTGGCACCCGGGTTTTAGGAGAGCTTGTGAGACAGTTGTGGTCATGTTTAGACCATGTCTGAGATTCATGGACTATTTATAGTATTCCACTTTGCTATTTATAGTATGAATCAACTAATGGCTTAATAATTGGATTTTGTTATTGATGTGAGTGTTCGATTTCCTAGCAAGTGGGTTAGGCACCCTAATGGCCTTTAGTAGAATTTTGGGTCATGGCAGTATTGGGTCTATTGGTAGGCCTAATGTGAATTTGTATTATACACTGAATTGGATTTGCTTACTCAGCGCAACATTTTCTATGGGTGTGTCATGGAGTTGATCATATTTATGCCCTGATATATTTTTTGTGTTACACTCTTATGTATGGTGGGTTGTGAGACTACATGATTATTCACACGCATGTTGTGGCCCTGTTTGGGCCTTGTGGCGATATATGAGTTAGATGGATTTTGAGATGTTGATTTTCTTATTGTACCGTAGTCGTGCTTACCATTTGTTTCATAGTGTATTATCCTATACATCTCCACATGGCTATATTTATGCACTTTACGTGTTTGTTGTTGATACACACGTCTAGTGCACATGATTTTGTTGTTATATTTGTTAAACTTGTTGGTGAGCTCTCCTATTTGGTTCTTTTTCTGTTATTGGTCATATTTGAGTTGTTGCTTGTTGGTACACGGATTGCATCGTATGAGGCTCTAGGTGGAATTTGATATAGTCTGTCAGTCAAGCAGCTTGTACTGAGTGGGACGAGTTTTATTGGACCGGGAATTACTACAATCAAATTTGGATAAGGGATGTCGGGAAGAAGACTGCCATTAGTCAGCTCAGAACTTGGCAACTGTTCTTGTCGAGCAAGGGCACTTCATGACTTGTTATTCTTATCGTTGGTCATGAATTTCTACATGTTTATTTTATCATTAGCAATGTTGCAAAGGTTTGGAACAAGAATTTATTTGATATGAGGTATATTTACCGGTATCGAATTTGGTAATAAACAGTTATTGCGGGCAGAAGATATGGCTGTGGGCATATGAGTTATGGTATATATCGTGTGGTTACATCTTGGGAGTATATTTATGATTCGATGCAGCTTATGGGAATTGATACAATGCATATATACAAGAATCGGATCTTGGAGAGAGTTCTGAATGTTGGAATTTAGGGTCTAAGGCTTATAGGCGGAGGTTGAAGGAAGAATCTTTAGTCTGGAATATTTTAGTAGATTTATATGTATTTAGGTGGCATGGAATCACTCGTTGGTGTGTGTATAATGATTTTATTCAGTTATTTGATGGCTTTGAAATGACTCTTAGCACGTCTAGAGATGAACTTATTTTTAAGTGGGAGAAAATATAATAACACGATCAATCGTTTCGAGATTTAGCATTCCATTCGATGGTTTGAGACCTTGAGTAGCTTCAAATGATGCACTATAACATGCGCATATGGTTGGTTTTGATTTCCGAGAGGTTCAGAATTAGTTTGGAAGAGTATTCTTATTATAGAAGATTTAAGTTGAAAGAGTTGGTCAAGGCTTGATTTCTGAGTATTATACCTTGCATTAGTGATTTGATGGTTCCAATAGGTCCGTATGATAATTTTGGACTTGGATGTATGTTCGAATTTTGATTTGGAGGCTCCTAGAAAGTTCTGACTCTATTTGCCAAAAGTTCGCAATTTGAAGGATTAGAGACTTTATAGGTTTGACCTGAAGTTGACTTTAGTGTTATCATATTTTAACTGGTATTTCAAGACTTTAGATAGGTTCTGATTTATTGGGACTTGTTTGTAAATTTTAGTTGTGATCCAAAATATCTAAGTATGTCTTGAAATCGTTCGGCGAAGGTTGAAAGATAAGATAAGGATTTTGATCTTTGATTCTTCGTTTTGTTATTGCTTTTTATGTTGCGAGCCTTAGGATAAATTTATAAGAAGTATAAGGACTTGTTGGAATGATTGGATGGGATCCCAGAGGTTGGGGTATGATTCAGGATGGTTTCAGACCCTTTCGATGAGGTTTACAACTGCTGATGTGTTGGTGTGCAACAATACTTCGCGACCGTGGAACAGGTCCTGCAATTGCGGAGATGGATTTTAGTTTGATGGGCATTCGTTCTTCGCATTCGTGATAGAGTGTTCATGTAGTATCATGGGTTGGTGCATCGCGTTCAAGTGTAGGTGATCACGTTTGCGCTAGAGTGGAGGCAGACATAGGCTTGGTCTTTGCATTCGGGGGCGAGTGTCACGTTCGCATAGTGTGTAAGCTGGGTGGGCTGTGCGATCACGAGGGTACTTACTCAATCACGGAGGAGGATTTGGGTAGGTGGCAGGTTTATGCTTCGCGAACGAGAGGCAGTGGCCGTGTTCGCGAAGGGTAGTGTAGGGCAAACTACTGAAGTTTGGAATTTTGGGATTTTTATCCATTCTTTCATATTTTGAGTCTAGACTTCTAGAGTAGGAGATCTTGAAGTGGAATGTTACTATTACATTGGAGGTAAGTAATTTTCACTTGGATTTTATTATATATCTTGATTCCCCATGGATTTCTACACCTAAAACTTGGAATTTTAAAGAGAAATTTGGGGGTTTGTCTACAAATTAAGAGGGTGTTTTTTGAAAATTTAAGGGCCAATTTGAACTCAATTTTGGAATGTAATCATGTATTCCTAAATGAGGGATTATGGGTGAATTGTATCTATGATCAGTTTCAGATTTCGGCCCCCAGCCCGGGATTGAATTTTTGTTGACTTTTAATTTAGATTTGGAAGGAAAGACGTTTTTTTGTTGATTGAAGCTTACCAGGTGGAGGTAAGTCTCTTATCTGTCCTTATAAGAGGGAAGTTTTCCCCATAGATGAATTATTTGCTACTTGCTACTTGATTTAGGTGCTTTGTATATGCGAGGTAGCGAGCGTATATGGGCGGCTAAGTTATGGTCATAGCCGGTTAGATATATGCTTATATTATGACTTGTTGAGACTTTATAAATTGTTATCCATGTTTCCTTAATTCTATGGCTACGTAATGAATCTTAATCATGATTAAAGACTATACCCAGTACCCATAAAGAAATTAGTAGTTGACCCAACATAGATTAAACCCCACATGGTAGTAAAATTGAAATCTATTGACAAATGGCCTAGAACTATCTAACAAATTATAAATTTAACTAAAAGATGAAACATTCTATGAGAAATTAGACATACCAAATATGAAGGAGTGCAACTAAGTATCACAGATGTGTATGGACTGTGGCAGATGACTGAACAGATAATTTCCAAGTTTTAGAATTTAGAGTTCTCAAAGAGGGAAAAAACTTAGTATAGTGGCCTTAGGCTACTATTTTTACTTGCATGCTGATTTTGGAAACAAAGGAGGAGTGTGGCTGCAGAATTCCTTCTGTGGCCCGCACTCTGTTACCTGGAGGCTCAATAGCATTTGTTGACCTACGGTCTGCACAATATGTGGTGCGATCGCAGATTTTGACTGCCGACCGCATAATTTGATGTGCGGCCGCAGATTGGCCATTTCTTTGACAGACCAAACTTTAGTTTCCCATCTCAATTTGTGCGGTCCGCACAAGAATTGTGCGGCCGCAATTGCCTTCTTATGTAGCATTCAAAATTGTGTGGTGCGCACAATACATGTGCGGTACACAAAATACATGTGCGATCCGCACTTTTTCCACACTTAGCCAATTTTCTGATCACAGTTCCTGTAAAGCACACTCATTCCTGCAACAAATAACACCTATCTACAAAAGAAGAAATGAAAAAGAAAAAGAAAACATGGGTTACCTCCCAAGAAGCGCGTGATTTAACATCGCGACACAACGCAGATTACCATCACTCCAAATGAAAAACTGCCACCATGTGGCCATCATCAGCTTGTCCCAAATAATGCTTCACTCAGTGACCATTGACTCGGAATACCTCATCATTTTTGTTCTTCAAGTCCAATGCACCAAAATGTGTCACACCCACAATTTCAAAGGGACCACTCCATTCGGAATAAGCTTTTCGGGAAACATCTTCAATCGTGAGTTGAACAACAAAACAAGATCGCCCACCTTGAACTCCTTGTTTCGGATGTATTTGTCATGAAGGTACTTCATTCTCTCTTTGTACAAGGAAGAACTTTCATATGCATTGTACCGGAACTCATCTAATTCATTTAATTGTACAACCTGCAAGTTAGCGGCTGCATCCCAATCAAGATTCAGCTTCTTTAAAGCCCACATAGCTTTGTGCTCAAGTTCCACCGGAAGATGACAAGATTTGCCAAAAACCAACTGGTCATCCTAATAAGAGTTTTGAAAGCAGTCCGATAGGCTCATAGTGCATCATCAAGCTTCTTTGACCAATCCGTCCGATTAGCATTCACTATTTTTGACAAGATACTCTTTATCTCCCGGTTGGAGACTTCCACTTGACCGCTAGCTTTAGTATGATAGGGAGTCGTAACTTTATGAGTGACACAATAATTACTAAGCAAAGTGTCAAACACCTTGTTGCAAAAATGCGACCCCCCATCGCTTATGATAGCCCGCGGAGTACCAAATCTTGTGAAAATATTCTTCTTCAAGAATGCCACCACACTCCTCGCTTCATTGTTGGGTAGAGCAACGGCCTCAACCCATTTAGACACATAATCAACTGCGACCAAGATGTGGGTGTTTCGACAATAACTCACAAAAGGACCCATGAAGTCAATACCCCACACGTCAAAGATATCGATCTCCAAAATGGTAGTGAGAGGCATTTCATTCTTCTTCGAGATTCCACCGGCCCGTTCACATTCATCATATCTTTTCACCTTATCACTTGCTTATTTGTAGAGTGTGGGCCAATAGAAACCACAACTTAGCACAATAGCCGCCGTTCTTGCTCCACCATGGTGACCACCTTAAGGAGAAGAATGGCAAGCCTCAAGAATAACATTTTGCTCCTCATTTGGTACACATCTTCGAATTACCCCATCCGTGAAAATCCGGAAGAGGTAAGGCTCGTCCCAATAATAATCTTGACAATTCCGTTTGAGCTTCTTCCTTTGATTTGAAGAGAACTTATCCGGGATGATTCCACATACAAGGAAGTTTGCTAGATTGGCAAACCATTGTGCCTCCTTCATTGAAATGGCCAAGACTTGCTCATCGGGGAAGGAGTCATTGATTTCAAGGCCATCATGCGGCCTCCCCTGCTCCTCCAAATGAGACAAGTGGTCTACCACTTGATTTTCACTCCCTTTCCGATCTTGAATGTCAATATCAAACTCTTGCAACAATTGCACCCATCTCGTCAACCTAGCTTTTGAATCTTTCTTGCTCATAAGATAGTGAAGTGTCGCATGATCCGTATGAACAATAAACTTTGCACCCATCAAGTATGGGTGAAACTTCTCAATTGCAAACACAATGGCAAGGAGCTCTTTTTCAATAACGGTGTAATTTACTTGGGCATCTCTCATGGATTTACTAGCATAGTAGAACAGATGAATAATCTTGTTGATATATTTCCCCAAAACTGATCCAACCACTACATCACTAGCATCGCACATTAGCTCAAAAGGAATACTCCAATTAGGAGTGGTGATAATGGGAGTTGTAGTCAACTTGAACTTTAGCAATTCAAAGGCTCTCATGCAATCATCAATGAAGTTAAACTTAGAATCTTTCTCTAAAGGCTTGCACAAGGGGTTCATCACTTTGGAAAAATCCTTTATGAAGTGCCGGTAAAACCCCGCGTAACCCAAGAAACTTCGCACGCCTTTCACTGATGTTGGAGGTGCAAGTTTAGAAATCACCTTTATATTCACCTTGTCACCTTGTGGCCAAGGGAAATACCCTCCTCGACCATGAAATGGCATTTCTCAATTCAACACCAAGTTCGTTTCTTCACACTTTGCCAATACTTTATCCAAATTTGCCAAGCAATCATCAAAGGAATCCCCGACTACTGAAAAGCCATCCTTGAAGACTTCAAGGTAGTCCTCAACCATATCCGTAAAGATCACCATCATACACCGCTGAAATGTTGCCGGTGCATTGCATAAGCCAAATGGCATCCGCTTGAAAGAGAAAGTGCCATAAGGACAAGTGAAAGTTTTTTTATCTTGATCTTCCGGGGTAATAAGGATTTGGTTGTAGCCCGAATATGTTACAACCCAAATTCGCATACCATAGATCACGTCGTAAGTTAGTCGATGTAAATCCAAGAAGAGATTATCTTTGAGATGATAAGAAGTTAATCCTATTGGTCTTAAACGATACAAGGGTGTATAAGAGTGGTAAACAAGTATTAGAAGTTAAACGAATCAAGGATGTTGTAACCTGTATTTTCGGGTAACACTAGAGGTGATTAATTGTCCCAAGAGGTCCTGTTTTAATGTATTTGAATCATATAATATCCGTATCATAAGTCTTGAAGTCAAGCAAGTTATGAAACAAAGTCGATAAAAGTTGTCGCAACTTACGTTTATAATTTTACTTAAACTTTAGGTCAAATGTTACTACATTGTTCTCCCAATATACTTGGAATTATGGGGTGATCTACCTATCAAATTGAAGATCTATGAGTCTAGTTTCCAACGCATTAAACCGTTTGTCGATACGATCTCGGAATAGAGAGATATTCGCGTTTTCGTGAGAGTGCGCCAAGCAGCTCTCTATGGGGCCCACATAGGCGGTTTAAGAAATATGGATATATATAAGATACCTCAACCCCGTTTTAAGTCATTATTTTTCAGTATATTAAGACCTTAGAACCCTAAAAATACTCTCTCAAGGTTCTCTCATGATCCAAGACCCAAACAAAGGGCAAACAACACAAATCAAATGTCGGGAATCCCGTGGCGCTAGTAAGTTTCTTGTTCGTCTTGTTGTTGCTGATTTTTGTGTTGTTCCAGCTCGTGTGGGAGGTTGTTTTAAGTGTTTTATGTCCTGTAAATACACCTTCAAGTTTTTAATATCAACCCTATGTGATTTCAAGTCTTCTAAAGTAATTCTAGTGCCGAAAAACCCGAATTAATTGCTAGTTTCGCTTCCTTGTTCTTGTGGCAGAATTGAAGGGATATTTCGTGGAAAATTAAGGTAAAATTGGAGTTGTTCTTTCTGTTTAAAGGTAAGGAACCTCTTACTCTATATATATTTAAGATTATCCAAGTTGCAGCTAAGTCGTTGAAGCTAGAACTTGTGAAATATATATCGAAAAGCTTGGTAGTAATGTTGTTGGTTGGTGGACTGTTTTGGAGGCTCAATATGATTATTAATGATATTGTTTGGGCTGTTTGGTGATTTTATTGACTTGTGGGAAGTCATATAAATAGGGGAGGTGCTGTCCGTTTCATCGTAAAATAGGTTGTGGTCGATACATAATAGTTACGACGCTTAAACGATAATGATAGTGTCATTTGTCTTATTGTAGAATAAGGAGTCGTGATATTTGCATAGCTTGAGATTGGGCAGTATATACAAGGTATGTTAGGCTATCCCCTTCATTCTTTTGCACGACTCCGATTGTACATAATGTAATGAACGAGCTCCCAAAGATACTCTACTCTTAGAAGCTAGCAGTACTTACATTGCTGCCCTTCTTATGAAACGATTGGTATTGATGTTACTTCTCTTATTCTTATATTATCAATGTTGTTGGTAGTTCCTGATTCTTATAAGTTTCTTGATGAAGAGTTAATCCTAATAACGTGTACGAAGGATACCGACCTTACGTCACTCCGAAAGGTTCAAAATGTGATTCCAATGAGTCCAGCATGCATCATATATATGTATCTATTTTACTCTACCGAGCCGCGCTATAGTTGGCCGGGTATGGCACCTATTGTGCAACCACTGATCAGTTGGGTTTTACCGAGCTCCACGTGGCCGGGTACGATTCTACCGAGCCCTATGATGGCCGGGTACGTTTTACCGAGCCTATTATGGCCGGGTACGATATGATGATGGTGATGCCCACAAAGGCGTATGTTTTAAAAGTTTATGTATATATATGTATGTATCATGTATTTCATGTCAGTAGCCCTCAGAGGTACCCAGATGTCACAGGTTGTATATTCTCTATCCATGTTTACATTACTGTTCTTACTTATGCTTTCTTGCCTCACATACTCAGTACTTTATTCATACTGACGTCCTTTTTATTTGTGGACGCTGCATGTCGTGCTGCAGGTCCTGATAGACAGGTAGACGTAGCTCCCCCACCACAGTAGGCTGTCCAGTTCAGCGGTTATTGGCGAGATCCCTTCTCCGGACTTGCTGTGGTCTTGGTATGCATTTTTGTTATAGACCTTATGGGTATGTCGGGGCCCTGTTCCGGCAATGTTGTAGCACTTATGTTCTTTTAGAGGCTCATAGACAGGTGTCGACTTATGTATGGTTTAGAATGCCTTTTCGGCTGATTTTTGTTGTATAGTCTTTCATGGCATCATGATAGCTCGTACCTTATATATAGTTTCTTGACAGTCCTGTCGTCCCATGTTATGTATGTTCATGACATTATCTTTCATTGTTGGATGTTCATGATCCATGTCTACTATTTATATTGATCTTGTCGGCCCTTAAAGATAATAAGGAAGGTTTGATAAAATGTACGTTGGTGCTCGGCAAGTATGGCCCGGGTGCTAGTCATGACCCTCCAGTTGGGTCGTGACAAACTTGGTATCAGAGCAAGTCTGTCCTAGGGGTTGTCTATGAGCCGTGTCTAGTAGAGTTTTGATTATGGATGTGTAGCGCGCCACATTTATAATCAGGAGTCTACGTGACATCTAGGGTTGTTACCTTCTTCCTGAATCTAGATCGTGCGTAGAGTTGAGTCGTAAGTGTTCATATCTAATATTCACCTTGTTTTCTTTTAGCGATGCCTTCGACTAGGAAGCAAGCGATTAGTAAACGGCTTGATACAGCTGTGGGAGAGGGTAACATTCAGGTGCCTCCAGCCATAGCAGGCCAAAGTGAGCCTCGGAGTGAGATGCCGTCTCATAGCTCTCTGTCTCCTCCAGAGGATATTATGAGGCACCCAGTACATCCAGTTCCTCCGTCTGGCACTACAGACCACGATATGCGCAGTGCGGTGCAGTTGTTGACTAGCTTGGTTGCTGCTCAGGCTTAGAGGCAGAATACCGGTGCTACTGATAAACCGGTTAGTGCGAGAGTTCGTGATTTTATTAATCTAGACCCTCCAGTGTTTACCGGATCAGACCCCAAGGAGGACCCACAAATATTTATTGATCAGATTCATCGTACATTGCGGGTTATGCATGCTAGTGATACGGAGGCAGTAGAGTTGGCTTCTTATCGGTTACGGGATTTAGCGGTTTTCTGGTATGATAGTTGGGAGAGATCTAGGGGTCCGAACGCTCCTCCAGCCGTGTGGAAGGAATTTTCTGAGGCCTTTCTTCGTCACTACTTGCCAGTTGAGATACGACGAGCTAGAGCTGATAAGTTCTTGAACCTTCGACAGGGTAATATGAGTGTACGAGAGTATAGTATACAGTTTGATTCTTTAGCAAGGTATACTCCCCATATGGTGGCCGAGATGAGTGATAGGGTGCACCTGTTCGTGAACGGGTTGGGACCACATCTGATAAATGAGTGCACAACAGCCTCCTTGGTAGAGGGCATGGATATTTCCCGTATTCAGCCTTATGCCCAGACCCTTCAGGATCATAAGTTATAAGCTAAGCTCTCTAAATGTGAATTCTTGCAAAACTCAGTAGCATTCCTTGGCCATGTGATATCTGATGAGGGTATTAGTGTCGACACTCAGAAGATCGATGCAGTAAAGAATTGGCCGATTATGTGTACCTAGTGTGGCAGGGTTGCGAGAGAAGATTATGATTGAGATTCACTAGTCCCGATATTCTATCCATCCTGGCTCGACAAAGATGTATCATGACGTTAAGGAGCAGTATTGGTGGGATAACATGAAGAAGTCTATTGCAGAATTTGTAGCCTAGTGTCCTAATTGTCAACAAGTAAAGATCGAGCATCAGAAACCTAGTGGATTGATTCAGAATATAGAGATTCCGACCTGGAAATGGGAGGTGATTAATATGGACTTCATTATTGGATTACCTCGCTCTTATCATAAGTTTGACTCCATCTGGGTGATAGTTGACCGACTTACAAAATCTGCCCATTTTCTGCCAGTTAAGACAACTTACACGGCTGAAGATTATGCGAAGTTGTATATCAAGGAGATTGTTAGGCTTCATGGTGTGCCGGTATCTATTATATCAGACCGAGGAGCTCAATTTACGGCTAACTTTTGGAGGTCTTTTCAGAAGGGTTTAGGCACACAAGTAAATCTCAGCACTGCATTCCATCTGCAGACTGACGGACAGGCTGAACGTACCATTCAGACGCTTGAAGATATGCTACGAGCATATGTTCTAGATTTCAAGGGGAATTGGGATGACCATCTGGCACTTATAGAATTCGCCTACAATAATAGCTATCATTCCAGTATTAAAATGGACCTGTATGAGGCACTGTATGTGAGGAGATATAGATCACCAGTTGGATGGTTCGAAGTTGGTGAGACAGAATTATATGGGCAAGATTTGATTCACCAAGCCATTGAGAAGGTGAAAGTGATACAAGAGCGACTGAGGACGGCATAAAGCAGGCAAAAGTCTTATTTCGATGTCCGACGTCGTGATCTGGAATTTGAGGTTGGTGATTGGGTTTTCCTGAAGATCTCGCTGATGAAGGGTGTTATGCGTTTTGGGAAGAAGGGTAAGTTGAGTCCGCGGTATATTGGGCCGTACAAAATTCTTCGACGAATTGGACAGGTTGCTTATGAGTTAGAATTGCCATCCAAATTGGAATTTGTACACCCGGTATTCCATGTATCTATGTTGAGGAAATGTATTGGAGACCCTTCTCGGGTCGTCCCTATCAAAGATGTACAAGTTACAGAGGATCTATCATATGATGAAGTGCCAGTGGCTATATTAGATCGACAAGTCCGCAAGTTGAGAACAAAGGATGTAGCTTCCGTGAAAGTATTATGGAGGAACAAGAATATAGAAGAAATGACATGGGAAGCAGAAGAGGAGATGAAGTCTAAATACCCTTACCTATTCCAGAGTGAAGATAACGAGGATGCCGAGGGAAAGAAGGACGCATTATAAGGTGGAACGGCTCTATGAGGTAAGCAATAGCTTGTGAATAATTTGTTTTAATACAAAATGGTGATATGCAGATAATGTACATATCCATAATGCTTTGTATAGTCTTGTAAGGCCATAGGTTGGGTTTAACTGCTTGCAAGTTTGGCTAGTGTCCATTTTATAGGGGAAGCTCAGCCGGAAATTTCCGTCGGAATCCACGATGAGTTAGACACCCCATAAACCCTTACATTCGAGGACGAATGTTCCTAAGGGGGAGAGGGTGTTACAACCCAAATTCGCATACCATAGATCACGTCGTAAGTTAGTCGATGTAAATCCAAGAAGAGATTATCTTTGAGATGATAAGAAGTTAATCCTATTGGTCTTAAACGATACAAGGGTGTATAAGAGTGGTAAACAAGTATTAGAAGTTAAACGAATCAAGGATGTTGTAACCTGTATTTTCGGGTAACACTAGAGGTGATTAATTATCCCAAGAGGTCATGTTTTAATGTATTTGAATCATATAATATCCGTATCATAAGTCTTGAAGTCAAGCAAGTTATGAAACAAAGTCGATAAAAGTTTTCGCAACTTACGTTTATAATTTTACTTAAACTTTAGGTCAAATGTTACTACATTGTTCTCCCAATATACTTGGAATTATGGGGTGCTCTACCTATCAAATTGAAGATCTATGAGTCTAGTTTCCAAAGCATTAAACCGTTTGTCGATACGATCTCGGAATAGAGAGATATTCGCGTTTTCGTGAGAGTGCGCCAAGCAGCTCTCTATGGGGCCCACATAGGCGGTTTAAGAAATATGGATATATATAAGATACCTCAACCCCGTTTTAAGTCATTATTTTTCAGTATATTCAGACCTTAGAACCCTAAAAATACTCTCTCAAGGTTCTCTCATGATCCAAGACCCAAACAAAGGGCAAACAACACAAATCAAATGTCGGGAATCCCGTGGCGCTAGTAAGTTTCTTGTTCGTCTTGTTGTTGCTGATTTTTGTGTTGTTCCAGCTCGTGTGGGAGGTTGTTTTAAGTGTTTTATGTCCTGTAAATACACCTTCAAATTTTTAATATCAACCCTATGTGATTTCAAGTCTTCTAAAGTAATTCTAGTGCCGAAAAACCCGAATTAATTGCTAGTTTCGCTTCCTTGTTCTTGTGGCAGAATTGAAGGGATATTTCGTGGAAAATTAAGGTCAAATTGGAGTTGTTATTTCTGTTTAAAGGTAAGGAACCTCTTACTCTATATATATTTAAGATTATCCAAGTTGCAGCTAAGTCGTTGAAGCTAGAACTTGTGAAATATATATCGAAAAGCTTGGTAGTAATGTTGTTGGTTGGTGGACTGTTTTGGAGGCTCAATATGATTATTAATGATGTTGTTTGGGCTGTTTGGTGATTTTATTGACTTGTGGGAAGTCATATAAATAGGGGAGGTGTTTTCCGTTTCATCGTAAAATAGGTTGTGGTCGATACATAATAGTTACGACGCTTAAACGATAATGATAGTGTCATTTGTCTTATTGTAGAATAAGGAGTCGTGATATTTGCATAGCTTGAGGTTGGGCAGTACATACAAGGTATGTGAGGCTATCCCCTTCATTCTTTTGCACGACTCCGATTGTACATAATGTAATGAACGAGCTCCCAAAGATACTCTACTCTTAGAAGCTAGCAGTACTTACATTGCTGCCCTTCTTATGAAACGATTGGTATTGATGTTACTTCTCTTATTCTTATATTATCAATGTTGTTGGTAGTTCCTGATTCTTATAAGTTTCTTGATGAAGAGTTAATCCTAATAACGTGTACGAAGGATACCGACCTTACGTCACTCCGAAAGGTTCAAAATATGATTCCAATGAGTCCAGCATGCATCATATATATGTATCTATTTTACTCTACCGAGCCGCGCTATAGTTGGCCGGGTATGGCACCTATTGTGCAACCACTGATCAGTTGGGTTTTACCGAGCTCCACGTGGCCGGGTACGATTCTACCGAGCCCTATGATGGCCGGGTACGTTTTACCGAGCCTATTATGGCCGGGTACGATATGATGATGGTGATGCCCACAAAGGCGTATGTTTTAAAAGTTTATGTATATATATGTATGTATCATGTATTTCATGTCAGTAGCCCTCAGAGGTACCCAGATGTCACAGGTTGTATATTCTCTATCCATGTTTACATTACTGTTCTTACTTATGCTTTCTTGCCTCACATACTCAGTACTTTATTCGTACTGACGTCCTTTTTATTTGTGGACGCTGCATGTCGTGCTGCAGGTCCTGATAGACAGGTAGACGTAGCTCCCCCACCACAGTAGGCTGTCCAGTTCAGCGGTTATTGGCGAGATCCCTTCTCCGGACTTGCTGTGGTCTTGGTATGCATTTTTGTTATAGACCTTATGGGTATGTCGGGGCCCTGTTCCGGCAATGTTGTAGCACTTATGTTCTTTTAGAGGCTCATAGACAGGTGTCGACTTATGTATGGTTTAGAATGCCTTTTCGGCTGATTTTTGTTGTATAGTCTTTCATGGCATCATGATAGCTCGTACCTTATATATAGTTTCTTGACAGTCCTGTCGTCCCATGTTATGTATGTTCATGACATTATCTTTCATTGTTGGATGTTCATGATCCATGTCTACTATTTATATTGATCTTGTCGGCCCTTAAAGATAATAAGGAAGGTTAGATAAAATGTACGTTGGTGCTCGGCAAGTATGGCCCGGGTGCTAGTCATGACCCTCCAGTTGGGTCGTGACAGAATATCCATCAAGAAAGCAATAGAAAGAACGGCCGGGCAACCTATCAAGCATTTGGTCAAGAAAGGGGAGTAGGAAATGGTCTTTCCTTGTCACTTTGTTTATCTTCCGATAGTCCATACACACTCTCCACCCGGTTATCGTTTTTGTTGGAATCAACTCGTTCTTATCATTGGCGACCACAACTATGCCCCCTCCCCTTCTTAAGGACACATTGCACCGGAGAAGTCCACGAACTGTCGGAAATGAGGTAGACCACCCCGGCATCTAACCACTTGATGATCTCCTTTTTGACCACGTCTTGCATGGCTTCATTGAGTATCCTTTGATGTTCTATGGAGGGTTTGGCATCTTCCTCCAAGCTAATCTTGTGCATGCAAAATGCGGGGCTTATTCCCCGAATATCCGCCAAAGTCCTCCCAATAGATTTCTTCCTCTTGTGGAGCACCGCCAATGTGGAGTCAACCTGCACGTTAGTCAAACAAGAGGAAAGAATAATCGGTAATGTAGAACAAAGGCCAAGGAATTCATACCTGAGATGTGGAGGCAATGGCTTCAATTCCAAGATAGGGGGATCTTCAATTGAAGGCTTTGTAGGAGGAGTTTTCTTGTTCTCAAGATCCAAGGAAAGCTTCCGGGGTGCATAGTTGTACGACCCCACTCCTTGTAAAGAATCAACACATTCCATGAAGCCATCCATCTCGTCATCATCAAAATTTAGCAAGACAGCCTCCAACATGTCACCCACAATAATCGTGGCACTTGTATCATCAATAATCACATCGGTCACCAAGTCCACGAACGAACACACTTCATTGAGATTCGGTTGCCTCACTATTCGGAAAGTGAGTTCTCCGGATTCCACATCAACAAGAGCCTTTCCCGTAGCAAAGGAAGGTCTACCAAGAATAATCGGGACCTCATAATCAACTTCATAATCAAGAATAACAAAATCTGTTGGGATAATGAACTTGTCAACTCGAACAATACATCCTCAATCACCCCAACGATCTCTTCATTGTACGATCAGCCATTTGTAATCTCATAGATGTGGGTCTGGTTGCCCAATTTCCAATGTCTTGAAAACCTAATAGGGCATCAAATTGATACTTGCCCTAATATCACAAAGTGCTTTGGCAAACTCGGCACTTCCAATGGTGCAAGGGATTGTGAACGCACCGGGACTTTCTAACTTAGGAGCCATCGAATGCATAATTGCACTCACTTGATGAGTGACTTTGATAGTTTCAAAATTCGTCGATCGCTTCTTTGTCACCAACTCCTTCATAAACTTTTCATATCTGGGCATTTGCTCCCCCAACACGTATCTACGAACCCCTTCAAATGTTTATATGCATTTTGACACGGTGCACCGGTGAAGAACCCTTGTTGCTCGAGCAAAGTGAGCATCACATAGGTTACTTGGAAGTTGCCTGTCAAAATACGGGGAGGGATTATAGCACTTGCATACCCTTCATTCGTCAATACCCGACGTAAAGCCGCTCGTGGTGGAGGTGGGGGTGGAGAGGGTACATTGTCTTGAGGCGGTCGACCTCGTCAATTGGCCTGAGGTTCAAGAGGGACCACATCCATTTGATCATCCTCAAAATTCACATCCCCCACAACTATGTTTCCAAGATTATTATTTGCCATGGTTGCACCTACAATACTCACACGTTAGTAACAAGGAAGAAAATGAAGATATCCCAAAAACACACCTAAATATATAGCTAACACCGTTTTTAGCTCCCCGGCAATGACGCCAAAAATTAATCTCGTCCAATTTCACTCCTCTATTCAAGGTTATGAAAACAGTCAATGCAATAGTAGTACCCAACAAGAGTCGGGGTCGAATTCCGCAGGGAGCTATGTGAATGGGAGTTAATAGTATATATCTTAGCGTGTGAGTTTGTATATCTTAATTTGCACTTCTGCGAAGTTTGGTTGTTTAAAAACCTAAATTACACTATGGTTGCAATTTAAAGACTGAAATTAGGAAATTATTTTTGTTGTTTTTCAAATGATATAAAAGGATTAGGGCTATGACCTTCACCTAGATATTTGCCTAATGAGTTGTAAACTTTAAAACTTGTTTTATTGGTTAGGGTGTATTATAGGTATCAACTCGGTCAGAGAGTGATTTTTCCCAAGTTGGCTTTCTCAAGTACAAATGGGTATTGAACAAAACGGTTGAATAAAAGCTCAAGTAGGGTTTTAATATCTCTAGGTTCAACCCTTTAATTGGGCTTATCAATCTCTTGATTGACCCAATTTCTTGTTAGCCAAGTTTTCCTAGACTAAGTCTCTCTTTCTCAAGTAGAGACCAAGTCAAATAGCATGAACTAATGTTTGCAGCCATTAAATCTTTAAATAAAAGCAAGAACAAGGCTAAATATTAAGCACCCAACCATAAACAAGCAATAAATCAAACACCCATTAAGTTTAAACACTAGGGTTGGGTGACAACCCTAGTACAAATCTAGCTACTCATGCTTAAATTCGAAGAAAAAGAAGAAGAAATGATAATTAAACCTATATTGCTAATTAAAATGATAAACTCTATGTTCAAAAAGCTCAAAATAGAAAAAACTACTAAAAAGTGTAAAAGGAACCGTCTATTGTAGCAGTTGATGTCAAAAATTAACCTAAAAAAGTGAAACTCTTCTATTTATACAGGGCTAGAATTTTCGGACAAAAATTCCCTATCAGAGGTTCTACGACCGCAAAATTCCATGTGTGGTCCGCACTTTCCTTCAGCTTGACAGGATTGGAAATCTGCGGCCACATAATTCTGATCTGCGGCGACGCTGCACTCTTTCTACGGTCCGCACAATTGTAAGTGCAGTCGCTCCTTATTTTTCTACGATCCGTAGAAATGTGACTGCAGCCGCGTAGCTCTTCTTCGGCGTCCGCACAATAATTATGCGGTCCGCATTTTTGGTGGGTTTGAGATGCAGGTTGTCACGACCAAAATCTCCCTCCGTAAGACGACGTGACAGCACCTAGTCTCTACTACTAGGTAAGCCTATCAAATTGCGAAAATATCAAAAATGGAAGTAAAACTTAAAAACTAACTGCAAATGATAACCAAATAACTAGTAACAATGCCACTCGTCGTGTACAATGACCAACACTCTAGATAATACACGGTATTCCCAAAACCCGGAACATCATAAGTCACAAACTACAGAAGGAAATTAGAATCTCTATACACCAGAGTCTAATTAAAAAAATACAGAGGGTAAATGACATAGGAGAGAATAGAGGGGGACTTCGAGGTCTGCGGATGCGACAGATGTACCTTGAAGTCTCCGTACAGCAGCAAGCACTCTCAGCTAATAGCGGGGCTGATAAGAAGCACCTGGATCTACACACAAAACATGTGCAGAAGAGTAGCATGAATAAACCACAACGGTACCCAGTAAGTGCCAAGCCTAACCTCGGTAGAGTAGTGACGAGGTTAGGTCCAAGATCTACTGGGATATAATAATAAGAGATATGATATAAGAAAATGAAGTAAAATAGAGAATTTAACAGAAAGATATAATAAAATGAAAAAAAGCAGAGAATTTAACAGGAGGAATTCATTGAGAAATAACATCACACAAACTATGTGATAACAAAAGAGGCGCTCCCGAGATACCGTCTCATAGTCCCAAAAGTAAATATGTGAGGAGATCTCCCGAGGTATCGCCTCGTAGTCTCAAAAGTAAATTTATAGGAGGGGATCTCCCGAGATACCGCCTCGTAGTCCCAAAAGTAAATATGCAGGGAGAACTCCTGAGGTACCGCCTCGTAGTCTCAAAAGTAAATATATAGGGAGAACTCTCAAGGTACAGCCTCGTAGTCTCAAAAGTAAATATGTAGGGAGAACTCCCGAGGAAACCGCCTCGTAGTCTCAAAAGTAAACACACAGCTCAAACCGATAAATACAACAGTTAACACCAAGATTTCTACTTAATACTAATAAAGAACAAGGAAAAGCAGGAAATCAACTAGGCATGCTTCACAGAGTTCAAATAAGAAGTTAAAGCACGTAGATATGCGATATTAGACTAAACAGGATAACTACACATATTGGAATAGCTCAATTAAGAATGAAAACAGACTAATACTCATTTAAACAGTATAACTCAATTAAAGGAAAAACATGTTGCTACTCGGTAAAAGAATCGGGTTTTACAACAAATAGACCATGTACGCACTCGTCACCTCACGTACACGACGTTCACATCTCACAACACTACCAAATCCTAAGGGGGATTTCCCCCATACAAGGTTAGGCAAGCCATTTACCTCGAACCAAGCTCAATCAATCGGTAACAATGCCTTTAAGAGGAATATCCGACTTCGAATGGCCCAAATCTAGCCAAAATCAATTACATACCATAAGAAACTAATCTAATTAATGAAATCAAAACTAAAGTAAGAAATTAGAAAATCGCCCCAAAAAGCCTCCCCGGGCTCATGTCTCGGAATCGGATAAAAGTCACAAAATATGAACACTCATTCATTCACGAGCACGATTATGTAATTTATTTTGGAATCCGACCTCAATTTGAGGTCTAAATCCCCATTTTACATAAATACGTAATTCTACCCAAAACCCCCAATTTCCACCATGAAAACACAAGATTTTTGGTTGAAAGCTTAGGAAATTTAGTGAAAGATTGAAAGAAACTAGTTTAGAATCACTTACCAATGATTTGGGGAAGAAAGGTTCTTTGAAAAATCTCCTCTAGGGTTTCTTGTTTTTGAAAATTTGAGAAAATAAACCAAAATCCCGTCTAAGTCCCATTTTGATCAGTTGCAGATGTTGCATTTGAGACCTGGGGTTCGCAAATGCGAAGTCCTTCCCATCTCTGCTTTAATCGCAAATGTGATGACTTGTTCGCAATTGCAATCATTGATCGTATGCATTTGCGACCAAATTGATCGCAAATGTGACTAAGCCTGCCCTAGCCCCACTTCGCAAATGCGAACTCTGGCCTCCCCTCAATTGTGACCTCTTGATCGCAGATGCGAACTTATGCTGGCCGAGGTACTCTTCGCAGATGCGAAGCATTTTCTCGAAAATGCGAGCCTAACAGGTACCAATTGCTAGAATTTGGGATGTTCGTAGATGCGAACACTGACCTCGCAATTGCTAGATGAGAGACCAGTACCATAAATTGCAGAACACCAGCTGAGTTCTAAGTCTAAACCACTCCGAAGCCTATCTGAAACTCACCCAAGCGCTCGGGGCTCCAAACCAAACATGCACACAAGTCTAAAATCATCATACGAACTTGCTCGCGCGATCAAATTGCCAAAATAGCACCTAGAACTATGAATTGAACACAAAATCAAATGAAATTTTTTAAGAAAACTTTGAAACTTCTATTTTCACAACCATACGTACGAATCACATCAAACAAACTTCGTTTCTCACCAAATTTGACAGACATGTCATAAATATAGTATTGGACCTATACCATATTCCGGAACCAAAATACAGACCCGATATCCAAAAAGTCAAACATTGGTCAAACATTTCAAATTCATTAAGCCTTTAATTTTCAATTTTCAACGAGGTGCGATAACTCGAGCTAGGGACATCCGAATTCTATTCCGGGCATACGCCCAAGTCTCAAATCACGATACGGACCCCCGGGACCGAAGTCAACTCAAATTGATCTTAAGGCAAAATTTTCACATTTTCTCAGTTTTTAACATAAAAGCTTTCCGGGAAAACACCCGGACTATGCACCCAAATCGAGAAAAGCTAAAAGGAGGTATATAAGGCTTCAAAGCTCAGAATTAGGTTCTAAAACATAAGTTGACCTATCGGGTTATCTCATTATCCACCTCTAAATTAACCGTTCATCCTCGAACGGAGATAGAAAAGTACCTGGGCTGGTGAAAAGGTAGGGATATCTACTCTGCATGTCCAACTCGGACTCCCAAGTAGCTGCCTTGATGGGCTGACCCCTCCACTGCACTCGAACTGAAGGATAACTCTTCGACCTCAACTGACGAACCTGTCGAGCTAGAATAGCCATCGGCTCCTCCTCGTAAGTCAAATCCTTATTCAACTTGACAGAACTAAAATCTAACACGTGGGATGGATCGTTGTGATACTTCCGGAGCATGGACACATGGAACACCGGATGAACTGCTGATAAACCTGGTGGCAATGCAAGCCTGTAAACCACCTCCCCCACTCTCTCGAGAATCTCAAAAGGCCCGATATACCTAGGGCTCAACTTGCCCTTCTTTCCGAACCTCATCACACCCTTCATGGGTGACACCTGGAGCAAGACCTGCTCCCCAACCATGAATGCAACATCACAAACCTTCCGATCCGCATAACTCTTTTATTTGGACTGGGCTGTGCGAAGTCGATCCTGAATCACCTTAACCTTTTCTAAAGCATCCTGAACCACTCTCGAGAATCTCAAAAGGCCCGATATACCTAGGGCTCAACTTGCCCTTCTTTCCGAACCTCATCACACCCTTCATGGGTGAAACCCGGAGCAAGACCTTTTCCCCAACCATGAATGCAACATCGCAAACCTTCTGATCCGCATAACTCTTCTGTCTTGACTGGGCTGTGCGAAGTCAATCCTGAATCAACTTAACCATTTCTAAAGCATCCTAAACCAAGTCTGTACCCAATAATTTTGCCTCGCCCGGCTCGAACCAACCCATTAGAGACCGACACCGCCTACCATACAGAGCCTCATACGGTGTCATCTAGATGCTCGTCTGATAACTGTTGTTGTAGGCAAACTCCACAAGTAGCAAGAACTGATCCCACGAACCTCCAAACTCCATCACACACTCACGTAGCATATCCTCTAATATATGAATAGTGTGTTCGGACTGCCCGTCCGTCTGAGGGTGAAATGATGTGCTCAGCTCCACTCGAGTATCCAAATCATGCTGTACGGCCCTCCAGAACCGTGATGTAAACTGCATACTCCGATCAGAGATGATGGATACTAGTACGCCATGATGCCTGACGATCTCGCAGATATAAACTCGAGCCAGCTGCTCGGAAGAATAGGTAGTCATCACAGGAATGAAATGAGCTGACTTGGTCAGCCTACCTACAATTACCCAAACTGCATGAAACTTCCGCTGAGTCTGTGAAAGCCCAACAATGAAATCCATAGTGATCCGCTCCCATTTTCACTTCGAAATCTCTAACCTTTGAATCGATCCACCTGGTCACTAATGCTTATACTTTACCTGCTGGCAATTCAGACACCGAGCTACATATTCCACTATGTCCTTCTTTATCCTCCTCCACCGTTAATGTTGCCTCAAGTCCTGGTACATCTTCGCGGCACCCGGATGAATGGAGTACCGTGAGCTGTGTGCCTCCTGGAGAATCAACTCACGCAACCCATATACATTGGCTCAGAAATATCCAATCTCACAAATTGGCTGGCTAGGGCCTGAACATCCAACGCTATGGGCCTCTTTGCTGCTGGTAGATATGCTAAGCTACCCAAACACTCAGCCCGGCGACTCAAAGCATCCGCCACCACATTGGCCTTCCCGGGATGGTACAAAATGGTAATATCATAATCCTTAAGAAGATCCAACCACCTCCACTGACGCAAGTTAAGATCCTTCTATTTGAACAGATGCTGTAAACTTTGGTGATCGGTGTAAATCTCACAAGGGACATCGTACAAATAGTTCCGCCAAATTTTCAAGGCATGAACAATAGCTGCTAACTCAAGGTCATGGACAAGATAGTTCTTCGCATGCACCTTCAGTTGTCTGGACGCATAGGCAATTACCCTACCGTCCTGCATCAACACCGCGTTGAGACCAATCCACGACGTATCACAATATACAGTATAATACCCCGAACTTATAGGCAATACTAATACTGGGACTGTAGTCAAAGCCATCTTGAGCTTCTGAAATCTCTCATCACACTCCTCTGTCCACCTGAACGGAGCACCCTTCTGGGTCAGCCTGGTCATAGGTGCTGCAATAGATGAGAAACCCTCTACAAATCGACAGTAATACCCCGCCAAACCAAGAAAACTCCGGATCTTCGTAGCTGAGGACGGTCTGGGCCAACTCTGCACTGCTTTGACCTTCTTCAGATCCACCTGGATCCCATCACTCGATACTACATAACCCAAGAATTCCACTGAGTCTAGCCAAAACTCACACTTTGAAAATTTTGCATATAACTTCTTTTCCCTCAAGGTTTGAAGCACAGTCATCAGGTGCTGCTCATGATCCTCCCGAGTCCGGGAGTACACCAGAATGTCGTCAATAAACACAATGATGAAAAAATCAAGATAAGGCTGGAACACACTGTGCATCAAGTGCATAAAATTTGCTGGGGCATTGGTCAGCCCAAATGACATCACAAGGAACTCGTAGTGACCATACCGAGTCTTGAAAGTAGTCTTCGGGATATCTGGCTCCCGAATCTTCAACTGATGATAGCCAGAACTCAAATCAATATTGGAAAACACCCTGGCACCCTGTAACTGATCAATAGGTCATCAATACGAGGCAATGGACACCTTTTCTTCACTGTGACTTTGTTCAACAGGCAGTAATCAATACACATCCGCATAGAACGATCCTTCTTCTTCACAAATAAGACAGGAACACCCTAAGGTGACACACTAGGCCGAATGAAGCCCTTATCAAGAAACTCCTATAACTGTTCCTTCAACTCAGGAGGAGCCATACGGTATTGACGAATAGAGATGGGCTGAGTGCCCGACAATAAATCAATGCAAAAATCAATATCTCTGTCGGGTGGCATGCCCGGAAGATCAGCTGGAAATACATCTAGAAAATCCCTCACTACTGGGACTGACTCGACTGTAAGGGTATCAATACTAACATCACTCACATAAGCTAGATACGCGTCACACCCCTCCTCAACCATTCGTTGAGCTTTAAGAAATGAAATTACTCTGCTGGGAGTATACTCTTAGGTACCTCTCCAATCTAATTGCGATAATCCTGGCACAGCCAGCGTCACGGTCTTAGCATGACAATCAAGAATAGCATAATGGGGCGACAACCAGTCTATGCCCAAGATAACATCAAAGCCTACCATACTGAGCAATAATAAATCGGCTATGGTCTTAAAACCACTAAGAGCAATCAAACACGACCGATACATGCGGTCCACAATGAGAGAATCTCCCACATAAGTAGACACATAAACATGGGAACTCGAGGAACCACGAGATACGCCTAAATACGGGGCAAAATAAGAGGACACATAGGAATAAGTGGAGCCTGGATCAAATAAAACCGACGCATCTCTATGATAGACCAGAACCATACCTGTAATGATAGATTCGGAAGAAACTACCTATGTACGAGCAGGAAGAGCATAATATATGGCCTGGCCTCCCCATCTAGGGCGACCTCAACCTCTCCGACCTCCACCTCGAGCTGGCTGAGCAGGTGGGGTGGTAGCTGGTGATGGAATCATAGCCTAAGGGCCCGGTGGAGCACGCGGTGGCTGAAAAGTCTGTGGAGGGGCACCCCTCCTAAGTCTGGGGAAATCCCTCACCATATGGCGGTAGTTGCCACACTCAAAACAAGCTCTTGGAGAGCGTGGCTGCTACGACTAGCTCGGGCCAGGTCTGCTGGACTGACCGCTAAAAGCACCCCGTGCAGGAGGCACACTAGACACTGGCGGTGCATAATAAGGCTCCTAGGGCCTAGAAGGGGCTGGAATACCACTGGCGGCTGGAAGAGGTGAATGAACGGGGCGACTCACAAAATATCTACCATGGCAAACTGCAGCTGGGCCATGAGTACCTCTGTAATTGCCAGACTCTCAAGATCTCTTGGCCTCCCTCTCCTCTCTATCTCGAGAGAGCATGCCCTCCAATATCCTAGCAATACTCATAACCTGCTCGTAAGGAATAACCATATCCAGCTCCCTGACCATACTAATCCTGATACTAGGGTGGAGTCCCTCAATAAACCGACGAACCCTCTCTCGAACTGTAGTAACCAAGGCCGGTGCATGTCGGGCTAAATCACTGAAGCAAAATGCATACTCTGACACATTCATAGCACTCTGGCACAATTGCTCAAACTCCACGTGCCATGCGTCTCTGAGACTACGGGGAACATACTCCCTCAAGAACATGTCCGAGAACTGAGTCCATGTAAGTGAATTTGCCTCAGCCGGACTACTCAACTCATAAGCATGCCAACACTGATAGGCTGCTCCTCTAAGCTGGAATGCAGTAAGAGAAACCCCACTCGACTCCGCCCCGCACATAGTACGGAGAATACGGTGACACTCCTCCAGAAAACTCTGGGCATCCTCTGACGCCAATCTACTAAAGGTAGAAGGGTGGTACTTCTTATACCTCTCAAGTCTGAGCTGCTCTGCCTCAAAAACTGCTGCCCTAACCTCGGGCTGAGCTGGAGCTACCGGTTGCATCGGTATAATCTCTGGAACCTGGTCAACTTGAACCCGCTGCTCTGGAGAACAGGCGACGGGAGTTTGTGCTCCTCCCCCAGATTGAGATGTGGCAGGAGAAAGTGGAATCAATCCAGCATGAGCCAAGGTGCTGAACATTCTCAGAAACTAGGCTAGAGTCTCCTAGAGGGCTGGTGCAGCAACAAGTATCTCAAGTGTCCGCCCTCTAGCTGGAGCTACCAGGGGCTCCTCTGTAGCAGCTCGTGCGGGTGCTCTGGCTGCACCGCGTGGACGTCCTCGACCTCTACCCTAGCCTCGGTCTCTCGCGGCTCTAGCAGGGGATGCGGGTGCTTGGTCATCAGATCCGCCTGTACATGTCCTCACCATTTGTGAGAGAATAGAATACAGATATTTAGAATTTCGAAGTCAACAATTTCGCACGACAAGGAATCAAAGAAGTGTAATTCTTCCTAACAGTTTCATAGCCTCTCGAAGGTAAATACAGATGTCTCTGTACCGATCCGGGAGAATCTACTAAACTTGCTTGTGACTCACAACACCTATGAACCTAGAGCTCTCATACCAACTTGTTACGACCCAATTCTCCCTTTGTAAGACGTCGTGACAGCACCTAGTCTTTACGACTAGGTAAGCCTATCAAATTGCGGAAATATCAAAAATGGAAGTAAAACTTAACAACTAATTACAACAGATAACCAAATAACGGGTAACAATGCCACTCGGTGTGCACAATAACCAACACTCTAGAAAATACATTGTATTCCCAAAATTCGGAACATCATACATCACCAGCTACAGAAGGAAACAAGAATCTTTATACACCAGAGTCTAATAAAAGAAATACGGAGGGTAAATGACATAGGAGAGAATATAGGGGGACTCCGAGGTCTGCGGACGCGGCAGGTATACCTTGAAGTCTCCGTACAACAGCAAGCACTCTCAGTCAATATCGGGGTTAATAAGAAGCACCTGGATCTGCACACAAAACATGTGCAGAAGAGTAGCATGAATACACCATAACGGTACCCAGTAAGTGCCAAGCCTAACCTCGGTAGAGTAGTGACGAGGTCAGGTCCGGGCCCTACTGGGATATAATAATATAAGACATATGATATAATAAAATTAAGTAAAATAGAGAATTTAATAGAAATAATTCACAGGGAAATAACAACACAACACAATGTGATAACAACAGGGGCGCTCCCGAGATACCGTTTCATAGTCCCAAAAATAAATACTCAACATCAACAGGGGATCTCCCGAGATACCGGCTTGTAGTCCAAAAAGTAAATATGCGAGGAGATCTCCCGAGGTACCGCCTCGTATTCTCAAACTAAATGTTCAGGGGGAATCTCTCGAGGTACCGCCTCGTAGTCCCAAAAAATAAATATGCAGGGAGAACTCCCGAGGTACCGCCTCATAGTATCAAAAGTAAATATGCAGGGAGAACTCCTGAGGAAACCACCTCGTAGTCTCAAAAGTAAACACACAGCTCAAACCGATAAATACAATAGTTAACAACAAGATTTCTACTTAATATTGATAAAGAACAAGGAAAAGCAGGAAATCAACTAGGCATGCTTCACAAAGTTCAAATAAGCAGTTAAAGTACGTAGACGTGCGATATTAGACTAAACAGGATAACTACACATATTGGATTAGCCCAATTAAGAATGAAAACAGACTAATACTCATTTAAACAGTATAACTTAAATTAAAGGAAAAATAGGTTGCTACTCGATAAAAGTATCAGGTTTTACCACAAATAGCCCGTGTACATACTCGTCACCTCACGTACACGGCGTTCACATCTCACAGCAGTACCAAATCCTAAGGGGGATTTTCCCCACACAAGGTTAGGCAAGCCACTTACCTCGAACCAAGCTCAATCAATCGGTAACAATGCCTTTACCATGAATATCCGACTCCGAATGGCCCAAATCTAGCCAAAATTAATTACATACCATAAATACAACCATAAGAAAATAATCTAATTAACGAAATCAAAGCTAAAGTAAGAAATTAGAAAATTGCCCCAAAAAGCATCCCCAGGCCCACATCTCGGAATCGGGTAAAAATCACAAAATATGAACACACATTCACTCACGAGCCCGGTTATGTAATTTATTTTGGAATCCGACCTCAATTTGAGGTCTAAATCTCAATTTTACAAAAATCCATAATTCTACCCAAAACCCCCAATTTCCACCATGAAAACACAAGATATTTGGTTTAAATCTTAGGAAATGTAGTGAAAGATTGACAGAAACTAGTTTAGAATCACTTACCAATGATTTGGGGAAGAAAGGTTCTTTGAAAAATCGCCTCTAGGGTTTCTTGTTTTTCAAAATTTGAGAGAATGAACCAAAATCCCGTTTAAGTCCCATTTTGATCAGTTGCAGATGTCGTATTTGCGACCTGGAGTTCGCAAATACGAACCCCGCAAATGCGAAGTCCTTCCCATCTCTGCTTTAATCGCAAATGCGATTGCTTGTTTGCAATTGCGAACATTGATCTTCCGCATTTGCGACCAAATTGTTCGCAAATGCAAAGAATTTTCTCGCAAATGCGAGCCTGGCAGGATTTGGGATGTTCGCAGATGCGAACACTGATCTCGCAATTGCTAGATCAGAGACCAGTACCAGAAATTGCAGAACACCAGCTGAGTTCTAAGTCTATACCACTCTGTAGCCTATCCGAAACTCACCCGAGCCCTCGGGGCTCCAAACCAAACATGCACACAAGTCTAAAATTAGCATACGAACTTGCTCGCGCGATCAAATCGCCAATATAACACCTAGAACTACAAATTGAACACCAAATCAAATAAAAATTTTCAAGAAAACTTTGAAACTTCTATTTTCACAACCGGACGTCTGAATCATGTCAAACCAACTCTGTTTCTTACCAAATTTGACAAACAAGTCATAAATATAGTATTGGACCTATACCGGGTTCCGGAACCAAAATACGTACCCGATATAAAAAAATTCAAACATTGGTCAAATATTTCAGAATCAAAGAACTTTCAAGTTTCAACTAGGTGCGATAACTCGAGCTAGGGATTTCCGAATTCGATTCCGGGCACACGCCCTAGTCCCGAATCACGATACGGACCCACCGGGACCGTCAAAACATGAATCTGGGTTTGTTTGCTCAAACCATTGATCGAAGTCAACTCAAATGGATCTTAAGGCAAAAGTTTCACATTTTCTCAGTTTTTAACATAAAAGCTTTTCGGAAAAAAACCCAGACTACGCACACAAATCGAGGAAAGCTAAAATGAGGTATATAAAGCTTCAAAGCGCATAATTAGGTTCTAAAATATAAGATAACCTATCGGGTCATCACACAGGTTGTCTGAACTTTTGCTCTAACCCAGCTTCTGCGACCGCACACTTCATGTGCGGACCACACTTTGCAACATTCTCTGATGGAAGATTCTTCATAACACCTGCGGCTGGAGATGATATTCTACGGTCCGCACTTCTGAGCTTTTGTGCCTGTTTTTGTCCTTGAGTTCAGATTACTCCTTCTTGAGTTAGATTTCATCTCGGGAGCTCATCTTTCAATATTCCTGCAATTAAGCACAGTTCATCAGTTTTCGGGAACAAAATTAAGCGTTTTTGGACTAAAACGAAAGCTAAAGGGCGCTAATAAATAGTCAAAATCCCCACTTATCACTAAATTCTTAGCACTATCATAATCATCAATGAACTAGCATCCACCAAAGTTTACTAATTAAAACATTACAAAATATCTACAACACCCCCATAATCTAGTTTAAGTATTTATGGCTTCCATGCACCATCCAATAAGTGCTAATACATATTTCTTGCTCATATATTCACTAACAATCCAAGCATGTAGGTTTAAGCGTGAAAGATTACCTCTTGAAGGCCAAATCTTGAAAGTCAACTTTTGGGGTGTTCTTGAGATTTTGAAGAAATCCTATGGAATCCAATATAAAACCTTGTTGTAACTAGTGATTGAGAAATGGAATCATCATAAAAACACTCTTAAAAACTCACTGTAAGTGTGTATTGGTCGGATGGGAGATGGAGAGTAATGCCCTAGCCTTGAAATCCTTTTGTTTTTCTCTCTCCTTGATCATGTGTATTTATATTGCAAAGGATCCCGCTGTGGGGGCGCGTCGCGCGCGTAACGTGAGCTATCACTGCTCAGGAACATTTCCTAGTGTGCGTTGAGCGCACGTTACAAACTAAATGCGTAGGTTTGTTCCTTGCAATCCTATTTTCCTTTCATACGCTGAGCGCGCAATAGGGCCTAAATACGCTATTTTTGCCAATTTTAACCAACTTTTCAAGCCTAATGCTTTTACTTCCTTTTGATAATTTGACACTCCCAACCACTTCAACTTGAACTATACATACATTACCATGTTCCGATCACCACCATCCCCTAATGTGGGTCTGCATGAACTCCGAGATTCATGTTATTACCCTCTTAATCTTATATAAATATCCCGAGTCAACTACGAAAATTTAAGGGGCTTTAAAGGTTTATATCATGATATTGGAAGTAGTTGAGATACTAGATATTGTACTGTACTTCCTTTTCCTGAAAAGCATGTCTAAATACCGGATCTTACTGTGCCCTAGCCTTTGTACTTTTGATGATATCATGTCTTATCTATTATTTTGTTTAATGCTTTTACTTGCTTATTAAACTGCTAGAAAGTGTCTGTATCTACCCCTCATCACTACTTGTTTGATGTCAGACTTGATACTTACTGAATACCGTGATTTTGTACAAATATTTTATTTCTATATATTTTTGTGCATATTCTGAGGAAAGTACGAGTTGTATCCATTCATCTACTTAGGAGCTTGCATTGGAGGCTTCATGATAAGCTGCCCTATTTGTAGATCTGCATCACATGGGGTCCCCTCCCTTTGTTCCATCTATTCCCTGTCTATTTGCTTATTTCTAGACATATATTATTACTAGTTGAGATCATTCGCTCTTGATTAAATGCTTGTGATGTTGTGACAACGAGTTTAGGCATTGCTAGACAGTTGTGATCGTGATTATGCTATGTCTCATATATTTGTATTATTTATATTGGTTTTGAGGCTATTTTGCTTTTATATTTTATCATATCCTGTTAAATGATTTAATAATTTTGCTTCTGTTATTGATATTGGTGTTCGCTTGCCTAGCAAGCAGGTTAGACATTATCACAACATTTAGATGGATTTTGGGTCGTGACATTCTATCCTTTATATATACCCTTGTATTTCACATTGGTTATATTCGTTGTGTGAATGAATACAGTCAATACAGGTTGTATTCGTTGCGCGAACGAATATAGTTACGCGAATGAATATAGTTGACACAGGTTGTATTCGTTGCATGTCTTAATACAAGTGATAAAAGTTGCCAATAATTTAACAGTAATTATGAATGATAATTAGGCAAACTATAATTACTAGGCTCTAAATTATAGTGCTTTATGAAAATTCCTCAACAAAAAGAAAACATAACAGGCGAGCACCCATACACAATGTTGTATGTACCAAGACCAAGGCCAAAAGACTCAAATAAGGGAAACAGAAAAAAAATTCACAAGACTCTGTGTACGAATACTTGAAAAGGAGAAATTTTATTTTGAGTGAGACTTAACCAACAAAACTTGTATGAGGCACCTCTACCTATTTGACAAGTGAAAAAATGGGTCCCACATGGCAGGCTCCCTCCTTCTATCTCTCTCACACTACGTGTTTCCTATTTCACCATCCCATTTCTCATCTTTTTTACCTAATTTTACTGAAGAGTGAGTCCTACATATGGGTGTTAACCAGACAGGCTGGTCCGGGCTGGACACGAAAAAAATAGCCCGTCCGATTAGTGGTCCGGGCTGGATAGTGGGCTGGCTAACCGGGCTGGTAACGGGTTGGGAAAATTCGGGTTAATTAGGGCCCATTCGGGTTTGGGCTTAATAGGTCCGGACCGAGCCGGGTTACCTTTTTTTTTAGTATATTATTTTTTTTCCTATTCAATGTTATTGATACTTAAGTGTTTGCAAACTTTTAAGGCTTAGAATTAAACTTTAACTTTAAAGTTTAAAGTTTTAAATTTGAAATTTGAATTTTTAAATTTTAAAATTCTAAAATTGAAAGTAAGTGGCTACAACAAATTATTTAATAAGAACAATATGTAAGGATCAAACTCTGAAGGCTTTCGTTTTATATTTTCATTGAATAATAAATAATACTTCAAATTAATTTGCAAGTTCTATTTTGATTTTTTTATTTTTGAACTTCCAAATTAAAAGTTTACAACAATTATAAAAAATAAAAAAGAGCACATCACATGTTTTGCATCATTTTTATAAGTTCATCCATGTCAACATGAGGTTCTTGGTTTCCTGCATTGCTTGAATTGGAACCATAAACTATTATATCTCTAATTTCTTGGTCCTCCACTTCATCTACCTCTTCACGCCCTTGATTTTGCCATTCTAATTTTATCCAATCTCTGAAGCACACTAGAATTTTCAAAGTGTTGCTGCCCAATGAATGACGAGTATCTCCTAGTTGCTGGATTGCTTGGCTTAATACGCTCTCTGATGCGACTGTTGAAATCGGCACATTTAGTATGTCTCGAGCCATGGCCGAAAGAACAGAAAATTGATTTGACTTGCTCCTCCACCAACCCAGCGGTAGAAATTCCTTTGTGTAGGCTCTGGTGACTTTTGCAAGTAGAAATAGAGTTCATCAATGTTCTTGCTACTGGTTTGTTGATTCTCTCCTAGTGTAGACAAAATCAAATAATATTCAACACTATCATTATCCTCCAAAGCACCGGATGCAGATGTTGAAACTGAACTTGAAGGAATATTTGCATCTACAGAAGCAGAAGCATCAATAGTGGTAGCATAATAATTTTAATAATTATACAAGTTTCAACATCAGGGGTTTCAGTTGGTCCAATACCCATATAAACATATAAAGCAGTAATTAATTGGCGACAAGTGGCCATTTTGATAGAAGGGTTTAAAATAGCACCAATTAGGTAATATGGGAATTGAGTAGAAATATTTCTTAAATTTATCTAGCATAAATTAAACAACAGAAGAATATCCTTCTTTCCTATTCAAATTATGGAGTAAAAGATAAATTTCAGCAATATGAACTAAACCATTTGCAATAAAATATTTTATAAAAACTTTACAACATCTTCAATGACATCCCAAGTTCTAGACGTTAACAAACGGATAGGATCAGTACAATGAGAATTAGCAACTTCAGTTATACGCTTTTTATATTTATGACAATATATTAAGAATAAATAAGTACAATTCCACCTAATAACTATTTCTTCAGGCATGAGTCTTGGTTTTAGTCCATACTATACATATTTTTCCTTAAATGCATTTAATCTAGAACTTTTATTATTTCCTTGAATTATACCAACAACTCTTCTAACTAAAGTGATCTCATCTCTAAATAATTCAAGGCCACTCTTCACAATTAAATTATAAATATACATGCACACCTAACATGAAATATTTCAGGAAGTGGCGAGTGTAGATGCAATTTTAATATTGTAATAGCAGAATTGTTGTTAGAAGCATTATCAAATGATATACACAAAATGTTTTCGGAAAGATTGTAAAATATAGTAACTTCATGGATAGTATTACTTATTGTAAGGACCCATAAAAATTTAAACCAAAAAATTGGGGTTTCGTGGTGCCAAGTTAGATTCCTGCGTTACTATAGTAGAAAATTCTTCGCGGCTCGCATGCTCGCTGCGGTTCAGACTTTTTGGATTGAACAGTACCCTACGGACTGAGAGGAAAATATTTTGCAGAAGAACGCATTTCTGCGGCCCATTATGCGGCCGCATAATCACTCTGCGGACCGTATAATGGCCGTAGAGTGAAGCAGTAAGTTTGACCAACTTGAGGTCATTTTAGCGGTCGATTATGCGATTCATAATTGATATGTGGACCGCATATTGATCGCATAATCCCTCTTGAGTTTTTGCGGAGGGAGTTCTGTGGTGCATTATGCGACCGCAGAACGAGTATGCGGACCGCATACTGGTCGCATACCTAGGCCTTAAGTTCAGTCCCCTGAGGGCCATTTATGAGGTCACTTTGCGGACCGCAGACCTGTGTCGGGGCACCATTTTTCTTAATTTAAAACCCGACCCCCATTCCGTTAAAATACCCCATTTAGTCTATTTTGAGCTTACTTCTGATATTTCTAGTGTGAGAGAGAGAGGGTTCTAGAGGGAGGAACTAATTTTCATCAATCAATATTCATCCATCACTCAAAGCTTGGAAATACTCAAGTAGAACACTCAATTTCTTCATCCAAAAAGGTAAGACTTCATCACCCTAGCTCTTAATTTCAAATATAGCTATAATGGAGTATTAATAAGATGGTCCATGGGTGTGAGGGTTGTTTATCTTACATGCATGTGATAAAGAGTGTGAGAAAAATAAGAAGTGAACTAGAACCATGAATGTTTTCCTAATTTTGGGTTCAATTTGTATATTGCTTAAAAAGATTGAGGTTGCTAAGGGTTTCGGAAAATTGTAGAGTCTAAAGAAGCGCAATTGAGGTATGTATGGATAACTCTTTTCTTCCTAGAATCGAACTCCTAGTGTCCGAATGATTGGTGTAAGTTCCGACTTGATATTACTATAATTGTTTGCCTTAGTATATTGGGTTATTTGATTGAACACGTGATCTTACTAGAACACGAATGATGACGTTATTTGATTGAATAAAAAGGGAAAGACTTGAATGTGCCCAAGTGCCAAGAACTATTTAATAAATGAGGCTGTTTGTGCCATGTAATGAATGAAGGGAAAGAGATGTGAATTGAGTGAACAATTGGAAGATGTTATGTCTCAAGTGAGAATCGGGCCGAGATCGGACGCCATGCCGTACACATGGTGGCATTTGTGTTGGAATTATTGATTACATTATGGATATGGATATGTCTCACTTGGGATGGCTTAGCTGGTCAGGCCGAGACCGGACTCCTTGTAAAAACACGGTGGCATTATGAGTTGTGGCTTTGGCACTAAAGATTATTAACCTAAAAAGATGAAAAGATTGAATTGGGAATTGTGTAATCCTTATTTGGTGTTTTCTTTTATTTTCATGAAGTACTTATTGATTATTGTGACTGCCTTCTCTTTGTTTCACTATTCATTCTACTGAGATTGGTGTTTGCCTTACATACTAGTACTATTCGATAGTACTAACGTCCCTTTTGCTGGGGGCGCTACATCTTTTAATGGATGTAGGTGGTTCTATCGCAGATTCTATCGCAGATAGCGCTGATCGCAGATAGTGGTGTTCTCTCTCACACTCATCACAACAGCCTTAGTGAGCCCCATTTCTTCCTAGGGTCATGTAGTCCTTCTTTGTATAAGTTTTCATAGTTTGAGGTATAGCTGGGGCCTTGTTGCCGGTATTGTCATGTTGCTCTTTTGTACCCTTAGAGGCTCCGTAGACATTTTTGTGGGTCATGTATGTATGTTGGGGCGGTCGTTGGATTGAGTTAAATTTTGGAAACTTAACTATGGCATAATGCATATAATGAAAAATGAACTAACAACGTTTATATATTTATATAACTAATCTCTCCCCTGTTTTACAAATGGTGACACATTCCCTTTTTGGATCATGAATGAGTCGGGTAGGAAAGGTTTAGTAGGCTTGCTTGATCGGGTTCACTCGGTTGAGCGTCGGTCACGCTCCCCGAGGTTGGGGCATGACAAACTTGGCCCAAGAAGCCAATACCACCCTAGGAGTGGTTGTTGATCCCTTGCTTGATAATGCGGGTGAGGATAATCCCTCTATTATCACACTGCCTGATTCGTCTACTCCAGAACAGACTACCTCAGTTCCTACACCCGCAGAGGATGCTACAATCCCTCCCGCTGGTATACCTGTTCTGCCTCTAGCCCCAGCTCCTGGTCCCGGTATTTTCGATGGGGATCTTAGGGGAGCTATTCATATGCTGACTCAGTTAGTAGCTTCACAAGCTCAGAGGTCAAATATTGTACCCACCTCATTTAGCTTGCAAGGAGATTCTTCTGATTCCAGGGTTAACAGGTTCCTTTAGTTAGACCCTCGAGTGTTCACTGGTACTGATCCCGCGGCAGACCCTTAGGATTTTATTGATGAGATGCATAAGACTCTCCAAGTTATGCGTGCTACGGAGACAGAAGGAGTAGAGTTGGCCTCTTATTGTCTGAATGGGGTGGAATATTCCTGGTTTGAGATGTGGGAGGATTCCCGCGAGGAGGGGAGCCCTCCGGAGGGATGGAGTGAGTTTGCGGATGCCTTTATAGACCATTTCTTGCCTACCGAGACCAAGGCAGCCCGTGCTGTGGAGTTTGAGACCCTTAAACAGGGTAGTAAGAGTGGGTGGGAATATCACATGGAGTTTGTGCGCCTGTCAAAGTATGCTGCTCATATGATGCCGACTATAGACACTAGGGTGCGTCGATTTGTGCAGGGCCTTGGACCTTTAGTTATTAATAAGGCTACCATAGCTGCTCTAAATTCTGACATGAACTATGGAAAGATGGTGGCATTTGCACAAGCTACGGAGGCTCGAAATTTAAAGTTCAGGATGGAATGGGAAAGTAGTAGTAAGGCCCGATCACCGGGCAACCTTGGGGATTCATTCGGAGGTGGGAGATAAGCTTTTCGGGGAGGATCATCAGGGCCATCCAAGTCTTATGCTCAGTCTTCAGCTAGTGCCCCGCCATCAGGGCATGGTCAGCAGCAGGGGAGTCATTTTAGGTCCGGTCAGGGCAGCAGGGGGTCCCACCATCAGGGCCGATCAGGAGGGAGATTCCAGCAGCAGCAAAGGGCCCCATGCCCTAAGTGTGGGAGGATACATTCGGGAGTCTGCTACCTGGACATGCCAGTATGTTACGGATGCGGAATGAGAGGCCATATTCATAGGGAGTGTCGTGCATCCCGTCAGGGTACAGACAGGGTCACAACTTAGTCATCCAGTCCTACAGCTGCCACATCTTCAGCACACCCTCCAGCTCGAGGCTCTTCAGCACCCGCAGGGCGTGGTATAGCTAGGAGTGGTGCACAGAATTCGGGAGGACCCAGTCGATTCTATGCTATGAGTTGTCGACAGAGTGTGGAGGCTTCCCCAGATGTCGTCACAGGTATATTGACTGTTCAATCTCATGATGTGTATGCTCTTATTGATCCCGGATCTTCTTTGTCCTATGTTACTCCTTATGTTGCTAAGAGCTTCGGGATAGAATCGGAACAACTTCATGAGCCGTTCTATGTATCTACTTCGGTTGGCGAGTCTATTATGGCCGCACGGGTTTGTAGGGATTGTGTTGTCACGGTGCGTGGTCGGGATACCATGGCCGATCTTATTTTACTAGGGATGATTGATTTTGACATAATAATGGGAATGGATTGGCTTTATTCATGTTTTGCCAAACTCGATTGTCGAGCCAGAATCATGAGGCTTGAGTTTCCTAACGAGCCAGCTGTTGAGTGGGAGGGGAATAATGTTATGCCAAAAGGTAGGTTTATTTCTCACCTTAAGGCTACAAAGATGATCAGGAAGGGGTGTATTTATCATTTGGTCCGAGTTACGGACACCAGTACTGCGGTGCCTACCCTTGAATCTGTATCAATTGTGAATGAATTCCCCAATGTATTTCCGGATAAGCTCCTTGGAATTCCTCCAGATAGGGAGATTGATTTTGGGATTGATGTGATGCCGGGCACGCAGCCTATATCCATTCCACCTTATAGAATGGCGCTGGCAGAATTAAAAGAGCTAAAGGAACAACTAAGGGATTTGCTAGAGAAAGGTTTCATTCGACCGAGTGTGTCGCCTTAGGGCGCACCGGTTCTATTTGTCAGGAAGAAAGATGGATCGCTGTGGATGTGTATTGATTACCGGCAACTCAACAAAGTCACAATCAAAAACAAATACCCATTGCCTAGAATAGATAATTTCTTTGATCAATTACAAGGTGCTAAGTTCTTCTCCAAAATTGATTTGCGGTCCGGGTACCATCAATTGAAGGTAAGGCAGCAGGATATTCCGAAAACAGCTTTCAGAACTGGGTATGGGTACTTTGAATTTTTGGTAATGTCTTTTGGGCTAACAAATGCCCCGGCAGCCTTCATGGATCTTATGAATCGAGTCTTCAAGCCGTTCCTCGACTCCTTTGTGATAGTATCCATTGACGACATCCTTGTGTATTCACGAAGTCGAGAGGATCACGCCGATCACCTCAAGGAAGTTCTGCAAACTCTTCATCAACACCAATTGTATGCAAAGTTCTCTAAATGTGATTTTTGGCTTGAATCTGTTACATTCCTGGGTCATGTCATCTCTGGAGAAGGAATTAAGGTTGACCCTGAAAAGATTGGCCTAGACCTACTACTCCAACAGAGATTCGCAGTTTCTTGGGTTTGGCCGGGTATTATAGGAGATTCGTGGAGGGATTCTCCACTCTTGCCTCTCCATTAACCAAATTGACGCAGAAGACGGTTAAGTTCCAGTGGTCCGATGCTTGTGAAAGGAGCTTCCAGGAATTGAAATCAAGATTGATTCTAGCGCCGGTATTGACCCTGCCAGAGGGTACCGAGGGGTTTGTGGTGTATTGCGATGCTTCAAGGATCGGTCTTGGGTGTGTATTAATGCAACATGGTAAGGTTATAGCATATGCTTTAAGGCAACTTAAGAATCATGAAAAGAATTATCCAACTCATGACTTAGAGCTTGCGGTGGTGGTTTTTGCATTAAACTTTGGTGTCATTATTTGTATGGAGTCCATATAGATGTATTTACGGACCACAAGAGTTTTCAATACATCTTCAAACAGAAGGAATTGAACTTAAGGCAGAGAAGGTGGCTTGAATTGCTCAAAGATTATGACATCAACATTTTGTATCATCCGAGGAAAGCTAATGTGGTGGCGGATGCTCTTAGTCGGAAGTCTATGGGTAGTTTGGTTCACTTGGAGGCATGTCAAAGGCCCTTGGTCCGGGAGGTTCACCAGTTGGCTAGTTTGGGAGTTCATCTTGTGGACTCTAATAAAGGGGGAGTGATTGTGCGGAATAGGGCGGAATCATCGCTTGTGACAGAGGTCAAGGAGAAGCAATATAATGATCCAATGTTGGTGCTACTGAAGGAGGGGATTCATAAACACAGGACTACGGCTTTTTCTCTTGGCATGGATGACGATATATTACAGTATCAAGGACGACTATGTGTTCCAAACGTAGATGGTCTTCGGGAAAGAATCATGGCAGAAGCTCATACTTCTAGATATTCCGTGCACCCAGGTTCTACAAAAATGTATCATGATCTCAAGGAAGTTTACTGGTGGAATGACATGAAGAGGGGTGTGGCGGACTTTGTGGCACAATGTTCAAACTGTCAACAAGTGAAGGTCGAGCATCAAAGGCCCGGTGGGTTAGCACAGAGTATGGAAATTCCAATATGGAAATGGGAAATGATCAATATGGATTTTGTGGTAGGGTTACCGCGCACTCCGCGTAAGTTTGACTCAATTTGGGTGATCGTGGATTGACTCACGAAATCAGCACACTTCTTGCCAGTTAAATCCACGGACACTACGTAACAATATGCTCAATTGTATATCAAAGAAATAGTCAGGCTTCATGGCACTCCAGTTTCCATCATTTCCGATCGAGGGGCCCAGTTCACAGCTAATTTTTGGAGGAAATTCCATCAAGGTTTGGGTATGCAGGTAAATCTTAGCACGACTTTCCATCCACAAACTGACGGGCAAGCAAAGTGGACTATTCAGACGCTTGAGGACATGTTGCGTGCGTGTGTTCTTGACTTCAAGGGTAGCTAGGATGATCATTTGCCGCTCATAGAATTTTCTTATAACAACAGCTTCCATGCCAGTATTCAAATGGCATCGTTTGAGGCCTTGTATGGTAGAAGATGTAGATCGCTGGTTGGGTGGTTCGAGGTTGGAGAAGCTAAACTAATAGGACCAAACCTTGTGCATCAGGCTATGGAAAAGGTTAAGATCATAAAAGAGCGGTTGAAAACTGCTCAGAGTCGTCAAAAATCCTATTCGGATGTTCGTCGCAGAGACTTAGAATTCAAGGAAGATGATTGGGTGTTCTTGAAGGTATCTCCCATGAAGGGGATCATGCGGTTTGGAAAGAAAGGAAAATTTAGTCCGAGGTATGTCGGGCCGTATAGAATCATTCAAAGGATAGGTCAGGTGGCGTACAAGCTTGAGCTACCACCTGAGCTATCATTAGTGCACCCAGTATTCCATGTGTCCATGTTGAAGAGGGTAGTTGGAGATCCGTCCGCTATTGTACCAGTTGAGACCATCGAGATCAGTGAAGAACTATCATATGAAGAGGTTCCGGTTGCTATCCTTGATAGACAGGTCCGGAAGATGAGGAACAAAGAAATTGCATCCATAAAGGTATTATGGCGAAACCAGCAAGTCGAAGAAGCTACTTGGGAAGCCGAGAATGAAATGAAAAATAAGTACCCTCATTTATTTGAATAGCCATGTAATAGCTCTATAATGTTGTTCCCCTTAAGTTTTGTATCACTTGTTCGGCTAATAGAAAGACACTCCTTTCTAGTTATATGTCCCCTGTGAGGCTTCCGTGGAGGTTATTTTGCATTCTACTATGTCATTTAATTCTATATATGTTGCTAATGTGTGTTTCGGGGGCACTCTGATAGGTGGATAGGCCTAAATATAGAGGAAACTCTGGCAAAATTTTCAGAAAGTTAGGAAGTTAGGCAAATCTGGGGCTGATGTTATGTGGTGTAACTGAAACTGTGTTAAGCAAACCTTGATCCTCATTCGAGGATGAATGATCTTAAGTGGGGGAGGATGTAAGGACCTGTAAAAATTTAAACCTAAAACTTGGGGTTTCGTGGTGCCAAGTTCAGACTTTTTGGATTGAACAGTACCCTACGGACTGAAAGGAAAATATTTCGCAGAAAAACGCATTTCTGCGGCCCATTATGTGGCCGCATAATCACTCTGCGGACCGCATAATGGCCGCAGAGTGAAGCAGTAAGTTTGGCCAACTTGAGGTCATTTTTTTGGTCGATTATACGACCGCATAATTGATATGCGGACCGCATATCGATCACATAATCCCTCTTGAGTTTTTGCGGAGGGAGTTCTGCGTTGCATTATGCGATCGCAGAACGAGTATGCGGACCGCATACTGGTTGCATACCTAGGCCGTAAGTTCAGGCCCCTAAGGGCCATTTATACTGTCACTTTGCGGACCGCATAACCATTATGCGGTCATATATGCGACCGCAGACCTGTGTCGGGGCACTATTTTTCGTAATTTAAAACCCGACCCCCATTCCGTTAAAACACCCCATTTAGTCTATTTTGAGCTCACTTCTGATATTTCTAGTGTGAGAGAGAGAGGATTCTAGAGGGAGGAACTAATTTTCATCAATCAATCTTCATCCATTACTCAAAGCTTGGAAATACTCAAGTAGAGCACTTAATTTCTTCATCCAAAAAGGTAAGACTTCATCACCCCAGCTCTTAATTTCAAACATAGCTATAATGGGGTATTAATAAGATGGTCCATGGGTGTGAGGGTTGTTTATCTTGCATGCATGTGATAAAGAGTGTGGGAAAAATAAGAAGTGAACTAGAACCATGAATGTTTTCCTAATTTTGGGTTCAATTTGTATATTGCTTAAATAGATTGAGGTTGCTAAGGGTTCAATAAAATTGTAGAGTATAAAGAAGCGCAATTGAGGTATGTATGGCTAACTCTTTTCTTCCTAGAATCGAACTCCTAGTGTCTGAATAATTGGTGTAAGTTCCGGCTTGATCTTATTAGAATTGTTTGCCTTAGTGTGTTGGGCTGAAAGATTTATGTTCCCTCATTGTTTTAGATAATTACCATGTCATTATGCTATTTGAGGACGTATCTATGATTTTCCAAGTTCCTTCCCTTATGTGTGCAATGCCTTATATGATGGTACTTATCGACACGAATGATGACGTTATTTGATTGAATAAAAAGGGAAAGACTTGAATTGTAAAATGTGCCCAAGTGCCAAGAACTATTTAATAAATGAGGCTGTTTGTGCCATGTAATGAATGACGGGAAAGAGATGTGAATTGAGTGAACAATTGAAAGATGTTATGTCTCAAGTGAGATGGCTTAGCCGATCGGGCCGAGATCGGACGCCATGCCATACACATGGTGGCATTTGTGTTAGAAATTGTGGATATGGATATGTATCACTTGGGATGGCTTAGCCGGTCGGGCCGAGACCGGACTTCGTGTAAAAACACGGTGGCATTATGAGTTGTGGCTTTGGCACTAAAGATTATTAACCTAAAAAGAAGAAAAGATTGAATTAGGAATTGTGTAATCCTTATTTGGTGTTTTCTTGTATTTTCATAAAGTACTTATTGATTATTGTGACTGCCTTCTCTTTGTTTCACTGTTCATTCTACTGAGATTGGTGTTTGCCTTACATACTAGCACGATTCGACAGTACTAACGTCCCTTTTGCCGGGGGCGCTACATCTTTTAATGGATGTAGGTGGTTCTATCGTAGATAACATTGTTCTCCCTCACACTCATCACAACAGCCTTGGTGAGCCCCATTTCTTCCTGGGGTCATGTAGTCCTTCTTTGTATAAGTTTTCATATTTTGAGGTATAGCCTGGGCCTTGTTGCTGGTATTATCATGTTGCTCTTTTGTACCTTTAGAGGCTCCGTAGACGTTTTTGTGGGTCATGTATGTATGTTGGGGCGGTCGTTGGATTGGGTTGAATTTTGGAAAATTAACTATGGCATAATGCATATAATGAAAAATGAACTAGCAACGTTTATATATTTATATAACTGATCTCTCCCCTGTTTTACAAATGGTGACGCATTCCCCTTTTTGGATCATGAATGAGTCGGGTAGGGAAGCGCTCCCTGAGGTTGGGGCGTGACACTTATAAATGCACCGGTATGACTTTGATCTTCATCATATTTAAAAGCAATAATATGTTTTTGCATACAAAAATTATTATCTATCCAATGGAATGTAACAGTGAAATAATCATTTTCATAAATAGCACGGCCAATATTAGAAGCCAGAGAAACTCTACAAGAAAGACTGGTGAACAAATAACGGATATATATCTGATATTATCCAAAACGCTGAAAGATTTCAGCTCTACAAGTACTTCTAGGAATAACTTTAAACAAAGTGTTATAAATTCTTTAAATATAAGTAACAAGATATGGTTAAACAGCAAAACTAAAAGGTAAACAACCTAAAACAATCATTTTAGCTAATTCTTCCCGATCTTTCGCTATATCAAATTTACCCATTAAACCGCCAGTACCCGGGTTAAGTTTTTGTTTCCCACCTTCCTCATCAGCACTCAATGCAATAGGCTGGTTATCTACCATGTGCCTATAAAGTTTGACCCGTTCCCCCTTGCTTACCTCCGGTCTCATGTTTATAAACTTCTTTCAAATTTGACATCATACATAATTTTTATCTTCTTCTAGTCTTTCAATAACATTCCAACACTTACTTCTAAATCTTCGATTACTCTTAATAGGGAGGGAAGGCCTACATGTATTATCATGACCTTCACCCCTAATATTTTAAGTTTGACTAGTATTACCAGGTGTATCTGGTGGTGTTTCAAGATTATCAGGTGATTGAATATCATCTAAATCATCATCTATACCATAATTTACTTGAACTTTCTCATAATCTACATTTAAATTTTCAGGTGAACTTTCATAAATATATGTAAAGCTACTAGAAGAACCAACACCACCTCTTGATTTTTTAGAAGTTTTACTCTTACTACTACCACCCCTACTAGTACTTGCTTTTTTGGCTGCTCTAAATATATCAGTTATGTAAATTAAATTAAGAAATTAAATTAATAATTCTAAATAATAAAATAAAAGTATATACCAAAGAAGAGAAAGAGATGGAACGAGTGTATCGGGATTTCGGATGCCGCACTAAATTTGATATCAAACTTTGGTTGATAGACTGATACTTAATATTTGATGATATTGAATATTGATACCACACTTTACTTTGGGAATCCGAGGAAGAGATGAATAAGAAGTATCCAAATTTATTTGAATAGCTATGTAATTGTGTCCATCATGTTGAAAGCTAACTTTCTATAAACTATGTTTCCCCTGCGTGGTTTATGTTGAGGTTGCTCCTCTTTGGTAATGTAATGTTTCATGGCATTATGGCCAGTGTTGTTTCCCTATTGTTTTATCTTGTCATGTTGTGCTTATGTTATTAGGACTGGTTTTAGGATTCTCTAGCAGGTGGATAGGCTCCAATTACAGGGGAGACTATGGAAAAATTTCTGGAAATATAGGTAGTTAGTCAAAAATTTGGAACTATTGGTGTATGTGATAGCAGCTAAGTCACATTGGGCGCTAATGGTGAATGTTGACCCTCATTTAAGGATAAATGATCCTAAGCGGGGGAGGATGTAAGGCCTCGAAAATTTTTACCTAAAACCCGGGGTTTCGTGGTGCCGAAATAGACTTATTCGTTGATGATTGTAGAGGTTCTTCGTGGTGAGATTGCTCGCCGCGGTTCGGACTTTTTGGGTTGAACAGTGCATTGGGGAGTTGAAGAAAATATTTGGAAGTGCATGGCATTTATGCGGTTGCAGAACTGATCTGCGGGCTGCAGATCTGCCGCAGACTGAGGCAGAAATCTGGGCAAATTTCCCGACCATTATGCAGTCCATTATGCGGCCGCATAATCATTATACGAGCCGCATAACTAATTTTGTCCAATTTCACTCCTTTCTTTGAGGTTATGAAAACGGTCGATGCAATAGTAATACCCAATAAGAGTCGGGGTCGAATTCCGCAGAGAGCTATATGAATAAGTGTTAGTAGTATATATCTTAGCGCGTGAGCTTGTATATCTAAATTTGCACTTCCGCTATATTTGGTTTTGTTTGAAAAACTAAATTAAACTATAATTGCGATTCAAAGAATGAAACTAGGAAACTATTTTTGTTGTTTTTCAAAAGATATAAAAGGCCTAGGGCTATGACCTTCACCTAGCTGTTTTCCTAATGGGTTGTAAACTCTAAAGCTTGTTTTATTGGTCGGGGTGTATTATAGCTATCAATACTCAAGTACCCACTCAATACCTCTCGGTCGGAGAGTGAGTTTGCCCAATTTGGCTTTCTCAACTCCAAATGGGTATTGAATAAAATAGTTGATAAGAAGCTCAAGTCGGGTTTTACTATCTCTAGGTTCAACCCTTTAATTGGGCTTATCAATCTCTCGATTAACCCAATTTCTTGCTAGCCAAGTCTCTCTTTCTCAAGTAGAGACCAAGTCAAATCGGCATGAATTAATGTTTGCAACCATTAATTCTTCAAATAAAAACAAGAACGAGGCTAGATAATAAATACCCAACCAAAAACAAGTAATAAATCAAACACCCATTAAGTTTACACACTAGGTTTGTGTCACAACCCTAGTGAAAATTTAGCTACTCATGCTTAAACTAGAAGAAATAGGAGAAGAAATGATAATTAAACCCATATTGATAATTAAGATGACAAAATCTATGTTCAAATAATTCAAAATAGCAAAAAATACTAAAAAGATAAAAGAAATCGTCTACTGTAGCAGCTGATGTTAAAAATTTAACCCAAAAAAGTGAAACTCTTCTTTTTATACAAAGCTAGAATTTTCGGACAAAAATGCCCTTTCAGAGGTTCTGCAGCCGCACAATTCCATGCGCGGTCTGCATTTTTCTTCAACATGATGAAAGTGGAAATCTGCAGTTGCATAATTCTGATCTGCGGCCGCACTGCTTTCTTTCTGCAGCCGGCACAATTCTGAGTACGGCCGCACCTTGCTCTTCTACGGTCCGCACAAATGTGAGTGCGAACGCGTGGCTCCACTTTGAGATGCAGGTTCTCTGAACTTTTGCTCTAACCCAACTTCTGCGGCCGCACAATTTATCTGCAGACTGCACTATGCACATTTCTCTAATGGGGATTTCTTCACAACCTGCGGCTGCAGATGATATTCTACAGTCCGCACTTCTGAGCTTTTGTGCCTGTTTTTGTCCTAGAGTTCAGATTACTCCTTATTGAGTTTGATTTCATCTTGGTAGCTCATCTTGCAATATTCTTGCAATTAAGTACATTTCATCAGCTTTCGGAAACACAATTAACCGCTTTTGGACTAAAGCGAAAGCTAAAAGGCACTAATAAGTAATCAAAATCCCCACTTATCAACTCCCCCAAGCTTAAGCTTTTGCTTGTCCTCAAGCAAATAAAGTAGTTCCCAACTCCACAAGTTAAGAGCCATTCTAGGTAATCAAAGGTGAATCAATCACACATCAACTGGGACCAACAATTACACACACCACTTATGAATTATTAACAAGGCAACAAGTTAAACTTTTAAGCACAAATAGTTCTAATGCGACACTTGAGCATCAAGAGTTGACTTTATTCATCAAGGAAGCTCGCTCTTTCATGTAGTTCATGGTGGTTCCCAAACTCCTCCTCCTCTACTCTCCGTTTGCCTATCTCACTTAAGGGTTTAGCACTCAATCCACAGATTTATGAAATGTTCGCTCATCTCTCTCAAAAGAATGTCGCAAGTATAGCTTTAAGTACCATAGGTTTGCCCCTCATGTAAATCACCACTAACGTAAGCTCACTCGACTTGAAATCACGTAGGGCTTTTTAGGAATTCAATGAAGACTTTTGGACTAAGGTTGGATATGTTATGATAGAATGGGCTCATCTTTCCTTAAGCACTCCATTTTCTTTTATCGGGTCGTGTGTTGCCAACTCTTTGAGGCATTTTCTTTTCCATAGGTGAACTAGAGAGACTTAACATCAGTCTTCCTTGGTCATGATATTCATTTTTTTTTCTTTGCTTTCTCCATGCTTTGCATCATTACTTTTCTTTGAATCCCTTCAACTTTTCAACTTATTCACTTTCTTTTTGCATTTTTCTTTTTGTTGTTCTTTCTTTTTCTTGCCTTTCCTTCTCTTCATTTCTTTTCTCTTTTGTGCCTTGATACCTTTTTTTTAAACTCCTCGTCTCTCCCCCAAACTTACGTTTTTATCCAATTGTTTCACAAAAGTGTTAAGGAAAGCTCGGATACGAAGAGAGGATCACGACAAAATAGGTAAAGGCTTGTAACATGATTATCAAATAAGAAAGGTTTTACGCTCAAATGGGTTGACTAGAGATAACAACATTAGTGGGCAATGAAAAATTTCAAGCGGGTCAAGGAGAGCCTACAATCACTTCTCAAGCCAAGCAAAACTTAAAATTTCGCCTAGAAACACATTCGGGGCAAGTTCTAGACCATTCGCACGGGTACTTGGACTTGAAACAACAACATCTCACCTCTCATGCAGCTGGATTGTTAAAGAGGATAGAGTCGAGGGCCCATAACGAACATATTCAAGATTGAAAATCACTATGGTTCGACTAAACCACTCGATGATTGCCTAAGTCAACACAAGAGTCAAAAGGTCACTAACTAGAGCTATTTCTTTCCAATAAACCTTGTTTTTAACCATAAGCATGTAGTTAAGTGTGTTGGTACCAAGTGAAGCATGTTTGACTCTTCGAGCATGACTGAATTAGGTCTTTTTATTCATTATTATTACTATTCTTACCTAAACACCAAAAACGGACTCAATCCCTTAAGAAGGTTGTCACGACATCTATCGTTGGGAAGGGTCACCCAGTTCACACAAAACATCTTTGGAAAGAACCGTGGCATTAAGAAAACCAAAGGCTTATTATCCACTAAATCATAAAAAAAAGCTATTAAAGAAAAAAAAAAGCTACTAATTCAAAAAGAAAATCCAAAATAAGCTACTAAGTCAAAAGGAAAGCAAACAAAAAGAAGCTATAAAACAAAAACTATTGAAAGCTAAACGAATATACATAATGAGGGAATAGAGAGAACACATACATAATGATAAAGAAGAAGAAAATAGTAGTAAGTTAATTACAGGCCAAATGTGTCATAGTTATCAAAATACAGAATAAGAATCATCAAAATATCAGAGAAACTCCACCCCCTGAATAAAAATAAGCATTGACCCCAATGCTTAACAAAATAAGACTATAAGAAGGGTGAGAGTGAAGAAACCTCCATATGGCCCTATGGCCATCTCTGTGTCCCCAACAGTGACACCGACCTCAGTCTCCAATTGGATCTCATCATCCTCAAGTCCGGGAGTAACTGGGTTGGTGAACATCTGACGGACTGCCTCAGCAGTGTCAGCAGCAAGGTCTGGCTCCTCAGACTGGCCAACTGCTGTGGTGGGCTCTGTGGGATCTGGGCCTAGGTGGTGCGGGTCTATCAACATGTTGAATGGAATGTCTCCGGATGTTGCAAGCTTGGTGACCTGTCGACGAAGCTTATCCACCGATTTCTTCGAAGCTTGTGACTTCTGCATCTTCTTTACTACTTTTCCCAATTCTTCAATCACGAACCCATGCTGCACCAGAGTAGCCATGATAGTGATCTGGTTATCCATGGGAGGAATCTAGGGTGCCAGAGAGGATGACTGTGCTGCAACATGACTGGATATGCCAGTCAACTTTACAGTAGCTGTCTGCATCCAGTTTTTGAGGCTCGCTAGTGTCTGGGAGACTCGCAGCGCAGAGAGTGGAGAAGATGGCATCGGTATCGCCTTCAAAGCCGAGGTAGGAGGTACTGAGGCTGAAGGTAGAAGCATAGCAGCTGCACTAGTAGAAGGTTCTGCTGAAGTGGATGGCATATCAGCTCTCTCTGTACCGACCACCGATGGATCATCAGACTGGCCTACAGTGGTAGTCGGTTGACCCTTTCTGTTTGGGCTGTGTGCATCCATCAGAGAATACCAAGAGAAGGGCTTTTCCGCCAGAACCTTCGTGTCACAGTCTCTAGGCTCTACCTGTACATCTCTAAGGTACCCAGTAATGGTGTTGGGATACGGGTAGGAAGTATTCGCCTGCCTGGTGACCACTGACATGTTGGCCAACATCCCGACACCCACATTGATCGGGTACCCGGCCATAATAGAGGCGACTAGAACTGCCCGTGGAATAGGTAAGTTTGCCTCGTTCTGGCACGGGTCTAGTTCGCTGCATACGAAGGTCTGCCATCCCTTCGCCTCTAAATTTAAGGTGTTCTGTTGAATAGTAACCCCTACAGTGATCTATGGTGGTGGTGGCCCCGGGGCTGCAAGAAGCTCAGGTAGCCAAGGGCGAGCTGCATCACCCATCGCAAGATTCTCCAAGTACTACACTAGCTCCACATCCTCAAACCCCAAGTAGGAGTTCAGTGTGATCTGGTCGAACCGAACCTTCAGATTTCTCACTTTTGTAACTTTGGTACCTTTCTTGATATGTGCCACGCTGGCATAGAAATCCCAGACCAAATACTCTTTGGCGTCCACACCTGACTGGGTGAACCATATCCACCCTTTTCTCTCTCAAAACTGCCTCAACACTTCTGGATTTTACTTGTCAACATCTTTGAGTTGGAATTGTTGCTCTAGAGTGAGCGATCTCACTTGCCACCACTCACAAAAACTGGTGAAGGCAGCTAGGCTCAAAAAATGGTCCTCGTAGACCTCTTTCTTCTTCGACCTCTCAAGGACAGCAACTGTAGTATCACCCCCTCGACCATCATCCGGAATGTCATCAACAACAGCTGCTGGTGCCTCAGTGACATGTGTAGTAGAGGGCTCTGAAGCCTGACTTGCACTCTCCGAACCCTCGGAAGTGCTATGTGAGGAGGAAGGTTTGTCTCTAAGTTTGTACGTTCCCTGTGGCTATTGTGGCTGTGATTGAACAACATGCTGCTCTTGCACTGAGTCGCCCTGCGATGCTTCCCGAGATGGGGCATATGAACAAGATTCGGTGGGCTTACACTGTCGTCCTCGGCCTATTGTAGCTTTCTTGATGATTACCCTTTGGAGGGCGAGGGGTAAATTTATTTTGCCTCTGCCTCTAGAAGGTTCACCCCTCCCCTTTGAAGTATCACCACGACCTCGAGATCTGACCATTTTCTGTAACAAATAACAACAAAAGTTAGTTGTAATTTAGTTGAACACAGAGAGTATATCACATTGCAGAATATGAGTGCAGGGTGGGGGAGTGCGGTCCACACAATTGCAAGTGTGGCCGCAGACGGGGTTGTGCGGACCGCATAATTTGGAAGTGCAGCCGCAGATAAGGAACTGCGGTCCACACAATTTGGAGTGTGATCGCAGAATTGAAGTGTGGTCTGCACTTTTCTCATTGCGGCCGCACATTAGAATTCCCAAAAGTGCCAACTCTCTGATGATAGAGTTTGGCCTGATCTACGACCGCACACACTTTCAAGTGCGGCCGCAAAATCTTACTTGACCAAGGACCCTAGATCTTAACTCTGTGGATCGCACAATTGCTTGTGCGGCCGCAGATTTCAAAATCAACTCGATCAGACCTCTGGGGTTTTCAAGTTTTTGCACAGTTTCAACATGGTATTAACAATTACGCATGCAATCAAGTTACCCAGTCCCCATAAAGCAATTAGAAATTTACCCAACACAGATTAACCCCCACTTGGTAGTAAAATTGAAATCTATTGACAAATCGCCTAAAACTATCTAGCAAATTATAAATTTAACTAAAAAGTGAAATATTCTATGAGAAATTAAACATACCAGATATGAAGGAGTGAAACTAAGTGATCACAGATGTGTATGGAGTGTGGAAGATGATTCAACAGATGATTTCCAAGTTTTAGAATTTAGAGTGCTCAGAGAGGGAAAAACTTGTACAGTAGCCCAAGGTTACTATTTATACTTAGACGCAGACTTGGGGAATCAAAGGAGGAGTGCGTCCACAGAATTCCTTCTGCGGTCCGCACTCTGTTACCCGAAGGCTCAATAGCCTTATTGATCTGCGGTCCGCACAATTTGTGGTGCGACCACAGATTTTGGCTGCGGACCACATAATTCGATATGCGGCTGTAGATTTTGGATACGGACCGCATAATTCAATGTGCGGATGCAAAATGGCCAATTCTCTGACATACCAAACATTAGAGAGTTTGCAATTTCCCATCTCAATTTGTGCGGTCCGCACAAGAATTTTGCGGCCGAAGTTGCCTTCTACTGTAGCATTCAAAATTGTGTGGTCCGCACTTTCTCCACAGTTAACCAATTTTTCTGAGCATAGATCCTGTAAAGCACACTAATTCCTGCAGCACACTTCAAATCCAGTTAGCACAAAATAACACCTATGTATAAAATAATAAAAGAAAAAAAAGAAAAAAAAAACATGGGTTGCCTTCCAAGAAGTGCCTGATTGAACGTCGCGACACGATGCAGATTATTATCACTTCAAATGAATAACCGCCGCCACGTGGTCATCATAAGCTTGTCCCAAATAATGCTTCACCCGGTGATCATTGACTCGGAATACCTCATCATTTTTGTTCTTTAAGTCCAATGCACCAAAAGGTGTCACAACCACAATTTCAAAGGGACCACTCTATTTGGATTTCAGCTTTCCGGAAAATATCTTCAATCGTAAGTTGAACAACAAAACAAGATCGCCCACCTTGAACTCCTTGTTTTGGATGTATTTATGATGAATGTACTTCATTCTCTATTTGTACAAGGATGAACTTACATATGCATGATACCGGAACTCATCAAATTCATTCAAATGTGCAACCCGCAAGTTAGCGGCTGCATCCCAATCTAGATTCAACTTTTGTAAAGCCCACATGGCTTTGTGCTCAAGTTTCACCGGAAGATGACAATATTTTCCAAACACCAACCGGTATGGAGATATCCCGATAGGAGTTTTGAAATCAGTTCGATAAGCCCATAATGCATCATCAAGCTTCTTTGACCAATCCGTCCTATTAGCATTCACTGTTTTGGACAAGATTCTCTTTATCTCCCTGTTGGAGACTTCCACTTGACCGCTAGCTTGTGGATGATAGGGAGTCGTAACTTTATGAGTGACACCATACTTGCTAAGCAAAGTGTCAAAAGCCTTGTTGCAAAAATGCGACCCCCCATCGCTTATGATAGCCCGCAGAGTACCAAATCTTGTGAAAATATTCTTCTTCAAGAATGCCACCACACTTCTTGCTTCATTGTTGGATAGAGCAAACAGCCTCAACCCATTTAGACACATAATTAACCACGACTAAGATGTAGGTGTTTCCACAAGAACTCACAAAAGGACCCATGAAGTCAATACACACACGTCAAAGATATCAATCTCCAATATGGTAGTGAGAGGTATTTCATTCTTCTTCGAGATTCCACCGGCCCATTGGCATTCATCACATCATTTTACCATATCACTTGCATCTTTGTAAAGAGTGGGCCAATAGAAACCATAACTTAGCACTTTAGCTGCCATTCTCGCTCTGCCATGGTGACAACCATAAGGCGAAGAATGGTAAGCCTCAAGAATAATATTTTGCTCTTCATCCGGTACACATCTTCTAATTACCCCATCCGTGCAAATCCAGAAGAGGTAAGGCTCGTCCCAATAATAGTCTTGACAATCCCGTTTGAGCTTCTTCCTTTGATTTGAAGAGAACTCATCTGGGATGATTCCACATACAAGGAAGTTTGCTAGATCGGCTAAGCATGTCACCTACTTCATTGAAATAGCCAAGAGTTGCTCATCAGGGAAGGAGTCATTGATTTCAAGGCAATCATGCGGCCGCCCCTCCTCCTCTAAACGAGACAAGTGGTCTGCCACTTGATTTTCACTCCCTTTTCGATCTTGGATGTAAATATCAAACTCTTGCAACAATAGCACCCATCTCATCAACTGAGATTTTGAATCTTTCTTGCTCATAAGATAGCGAAGTGCCGCATGATCCGTATGAACAATAACCTTTGCACCCATCAAGTATGGGCGGAACTTCTCAATAGCAAACACAATGGCAAGGAGCTCTTTTTCGGTAATGGTGTAATTGACTTGGGCATCATTAATGGTCTTACTAGCATAGTAGACCAGATGAAAAATCTTATTGACATGTTGCCCCAAAGCTGCTCCAACCACTACATCACTAGCATCCGACATGAGCTTAAAAGGAATATTCCAACTAGGAGTGGTGATGATGGGAGTTGTTGTCAACTTGAACTTGAGAAATTCAAAGGCTCTCATGCAATTATCATTGAAGTGAAATTTAGCATATTTCTCCAAAAGCTTGCACAAGGGGTTCCCCACTTTGGAAAAATCTTTTATGAAGCGCCGGTAGAACCCTGCATGACCCAAGAACCTTCTCACGCCTTTCACAGATGTTGGAGGTAGCAGTTTAGAAATCACCTCTATGTGTGCCTTTTCGACCTCTATACCCTTCTTTGAAATTTTGTGGCCAAGGACAATGCCCTCCTCGACCATAAAATGGCATTTCTCCCAATTCAATACCAAGTTCGTTTCTTCATACCTTGCCAATACTTTATCCAAATTTGCCAAGCAATCATCAAAGGAATCCCCAACTACCGAAAAGTCATCCATGAAGACTTCAAGATAGTCCTGTACCATATCCGTAAAGATCGCCATCAAACACCGTTGAAAAGTGGCTGGTACATTATATAAGCCAAATAGCATCTGCTTTAAAGAGAAAGCGCCATAGGGACAAGTGAAAGTTGTTTTCTCTTGATCTTCCTGGGTAATAAGGATTTGGTTGTAGCCCGAATATCCATCTAGAAAGCAATAGCAAGCACGGCTGGCCAACCTATCAAGCATTTGGTCAAGAAAGGGGAGCGGAAAATGGTCTATCCTTGTGACTTTGTTTAGCTTCAGATATTCCCACACTCTCCACCTGGTCACCGTTCTTGTGGTAATTAACTCGTTCTTATCATTGGTGACCACAGTTATGCCCCCTTCTTCGAGACACATTGCACCGGAGAAGTCTACGAATTGTCGGAAATAAGGTAGACCACCCTGGCATCCAACCATTTGATAATATCCTTTTTGACCATGTCTTGCATGGATTCATTGAGTCTCCTTTGATGTTCAATGGATGGTTTGGCATTGTCCTCCAAGTTAATCTTGTGCATGCAAAATGCGGGGCTTATTCCCCGAATATCTGCCAAAATCCACCCAATAACTTTCTTCCTCTTGTGGAGCACCGCCAATGTAGAGTCAACCTGCACGTTAGTCAAACAAGAGGAAAGAATAACTGTTAAAGTAAAACAATGGCCAAGGAATTCATACTTGAGATGCGGAGGCAATGGCTTCAACTCCAAAATAAGAGGCTCTTCAATTAAAGGCTTTGACTTATGTTGTTTCTTCCTTATTTTTCATTAGACTCTGATGTATAGAGACACTTAACATTTCTCTTTAGATCTTGTGACTTATTTCATCCGGGTTTTGGGAGTTGTAATTATTTGAATCACAATTTTTATTTATATTTCATGTGTTTAGGTTTGAGTTCAGTTTATATTCTATTATTCTGCACAAATGTTAGGCTTACCTTGTCATAGATACTAGGTGCAGTCACGACATCCTACGGAGGGAAATTTAAGTCGTGACAAGTTGGTATCAGAGCACTAGGTTCATAGGTGTTATGAGTCACAAACAGGTTTAGTAGAATCTCGCGGTTCGGTACGGAGACGTCTGTACTTATCTTCGGGCGGCTATGGAACTGTTAGGAAAATATTCACTTCTTTGATTCCTTATCGTGTGGGATTTTGACTTCGGCTTCTAGATTTCTATCTCTCTATTCTCTCACAGATGGTGAGGGCACGTACAGGTGAATTAGATGATCAGACACCTGCAACCCCTGCTAGAGCCGCGAGAGGCTAGAGCCAGGGTAGAGGCCGAGAACGTCCACGTGGTGCAGCCAGAGCAACCGCACTAGCTGCTACAGAGGAGCCACCAGTAGCTCCAATTGGAGGGAAAGCACCTGAGATGCCTGTTACTGCACCAGCCCTCCAGGAGACTCTCGCCCAGTTTCTGAGCATGTTCAGCACCTTGGCTCAGGCAGGATTGATACCACTTACTCCTGTAACATCTCAGGCCGGTGGAGGAGCACAGACTCCCACCGCCTGTACCCCAGAGCAGTGGGTCCAGATCGACCAGATTCCTAAGGTCATACCAATGTAGCCGGTAGCTTCAGTTCAGCCCGAGGTTAGGGCAGCAGTTTCTGAGTGGGAGCAACTTAGGCTCGAGAGGTACAAGTAGTACCACCCTCATACTTTTAGTGGCTTGGCATCAGAGGATGCCCAGGGTTTTCTTGAGGAGTGACACCATATCCTCCGTACTATGGGTGTTGCGGAGTCTAATGGGGTTTTTTTTAACTACGTTCCAGCTTAGAGGAGCGACCTATCAGTGGTGGTGAGCATATCAGTTGGGTAGTCCGGCCGAGGCTGCTTCACCCACTTAGACTCAGTTCTCAGATATGTTCTTGAGGGAGTATGTTACCCAGAGTCTCAGAGATGCATGGCGCGCAGAGTTTAAGCAATTGCGCCAGAGTTCTATGACTGTGTCAGAGTATGCGATCTGGTTCAGTGATTTTGCCCAGTCTTGGTTACTACTGTTCGGGAGCGGGTTCGTCGATTTATTGAGGGGCTCAACCCCAATATCAGATTTAGCATGGTCCGAGAGTTAGAGATGGACATCGCGTACTAGCAGGTAGTGGGGATCGCCAAGAGATTTGAGGGTATGTTGACTCGGGAGAGAGAGGAGAGGGAGGCCAAGAGGTCTCGAGAGTCTGGCACATATAGTGGTACTCGTGCCCCAGCTACAGCTCGTCAGGGTAGGGTCTATGTGGGTCGCACTGTTCATTCAGCACTTCCAGCCGCCAACGGTGCTCCGGCCACTCCTTGGCCCCAAAATCCTTATTATGTACTGCATTTTCTAGTATACCTCATGCATGGGGTGTTTTCAGCGGCCAGCCCAGCCGATCAGGCCCGAGCCAGTCACAACAGCCACGTCCTCCGAGAGCTTGTCTTGAGTATGGTGACACTCGTCATTTGGTGAGGGATTGCCCTAGACTCAGGAGGGGTGCACCTCCACAGGCCATTCAAGCACTGTGTGATCCACTAGGTCCTCAAGCTATGGTTACAGCACCAGCTGCTATCCCACCTCCACGGCTAGCTCGAGGTGAAGGTGGGACAGGTAGAGGTCTTCCTAGAGGGGGAGGCCAGGCTAGATATTATGCCTTTCTGCTAAGACAGAGACAGTTGCATCCGATTCAATCATCCCATGTATTGTTCCGGTCTGTCATAGAGAAGCATCAGTCTTATTTGATGCAGGCTCCACTTATTCTTATGTATCATCTTATTTTGCCCCATATTTGGGTGCATCTCGTGATTATCTGAGTTCTCCTATCTATATGTCTACACCCCTAGGTGATTCTATTATTGATGACTATGTGTATTGGTCATGTTTGATTGTTCTTAGTGGGTTTGAGACCAAAGCCGATTTATTATTGCTCAGTATGGTGGATTTCGAAGTTATTTTGGGCATGGACTGGTTGTCACCCTATCACGTTATCCTTGATTGTCACTCCAAGATGGTGACATTGGTTATGCCAGGTCTACCACGGCTAGAGTGGAGAGGTACCTTAGATCATGTTCCTAGCAGGGTTGTCTCATTTCTTATGGCTCAGCGAATGGTTGAGAAGGGGTGTGATGCATATCTGGCATATGTGAGGGATGTTAGTGTTGATTCCCCTACCGTCGAGTCCGTTCCGGTAGTGAGGGGCTATTCAGATGTATTCCCGGCGGATCTTTCAGGCATGCCGCCCGACAGGGATATCGACATTGGCATTGATATATTACCGGGCACTCAGCCAATTTCTATTCTACCTTATCGTATGGCCCCAGTAGACTTGAAATAATTAAAGGAATAGTTGCAAGAGTTGCTCGATAAGGGCTTCATTCGGCCCAGTGTGTCGCCTTGGGGTGCCCTTGTCTTGTTTATAAAGAAGAAGGATGTGTATTGATTATTGCCAGTGAACAATGTTACAGTGAAAAACAGGTACCCATTGCCACATATTGATGACCTATTTGATCAGCTTCAGGGTGCCAGAGTGTTCCCTAAGATCGACTTGCATTCAGGCTATCATCAGTTGAAGATTCGGGAGCCAGATATCCCGAAGACTGCTTTCAGGACTCGGTATAGTCATTACGAGTTCCTTGTGATGTCTTTTGGGCTGACCAACGCCCCAGAATCATTTATGCTCTTGATGAACAGTGTATTTCAACCCTATATTGACTCTTTCATCATTGTGTTTATTGATGACATTCTGGTGTACTCCCAGAGTCGGGTGGATCATGAGCAGCTCTTGAGGACTGTGCTTCAGACCTTGAGAGAAAAGAAGTTGTATACAAAATTTTCGAAGTGTGAATTCTGGCTAAAGTCAGTGGCATTTTTGGGTCATGTAGTATCGAGTGAGGGGATTAAGGTAGATCCGAAGATGATTGAAGCAGTGCAGAGTAGGCCCCGGCCGTCCTCAGCTACGGAGATCCAGAGTTTTCTTGGCTTGGCAGGGTATTACCGTCGATTTGTAGAGGGTTTCTCATCTATTGTTGCACCTATGACTAGATTGACCTAGAAAGGTGTTCCGTTCAGGTGGACCGAGGAGTGGGATGGGAGCTTTCAAAAGCTCAAGACTGCTTTGACTACTACCCTAGTGTTAGTGTTGCCTACTGGATGGGGGTCCTATACGGTGTATTGTGATGCATCGGCATTGGTTTCGATGTGGTGTTGATGCAGGATAGTAGGGTGATTGCCTACGCATCTAGACTACTGAAGGTGCATGAAAAGAACTATCTGGTCCACTCCCTCGAGTTAGCAGCTATTATTCATGCCTTGAAAATCTGGCGGCACTATTTGTATGATGTCCCTTGTGAGGTCTACACCATTCACTGGAGTCTACAGTATATGTTTAAACAGAAGGATCTTAACTTACGGCAGCGGGGGTGGTCGGAGTTGCTTAAGGATTATGATATCACCATCCTCTATCATCCAGGTAAGGCCAATGTGGTGGCCGATACCTTGAGTCACAAGGCGGAGAGATTGGGCAGTTTAGCATATCTACCAGTAGCAGAGAGGCCTTTCACCTTGGATGTTCAGGCCTTGGCTAACCAGTTTGTTAGATTTGATATTTCCGAACCGAGTCGAGTTTTGGCTTGTGTGGTTTCTCAGTCCTTTCTTTATGATCGTATTAGAGAGCGTCAATATGATGACCCCCATCTGTTTGTCCTTAAGGACACGGTTCAGCACGGTGATGCTAAGAAGGTCACTATTGGAGATGATGGTGTATTACGGATGCATGGCAAGCTATGTGTGCCTAATGTAGATGGCTTGCATGAGTTGATTCTCTAGGAGGCTCACAGTTCACGGTACTCCTTTCATCCAGGTGCCGCGAAGATCTATCAGGACTTGAAGAAGTATTATTGGTGGAGGAGAATTAAGGACATAGTGGAATATGTGGCTCGGTGCCTAAATTTTTGGAAAGTTCAATCGGGAGTGGACTTTTTGTTATCGGGGTCGGATTCTGATTCCGGAAGTTGGAGTAGGTCTGTAATGTCAATTATGACTTATGTGTAAAATTTGAGGTCAATGAGACTTGATTTGATAGGTTTCGGCATCAGATGTAGAAGTTTGAAATTTTAAAGTTCATTAGGCTTGAATGGATGAACAATTCGTATTGTTAGCATTGTTTGATGTGATTTAAAGGCTCAATTAAGTCCGTATAAAGTTTTAGGACTTGTTGGTATATTTGAAGGGGGTCACGGGGGCCTCGGGATGGTTTTGGATGGTTAACGGATCGAGTTAAGGCTTAGAGAATGGCCGAAGTGCACCCGTTTTGGTGCAATCGCACCTGCGCAAGTTTGACCACAGGAGCAAACTCACAGAAGCGAGAGGGTGAACGCAGATGCGGGGCTGGAGAAGGTGGCCAATGGTTGCAGGTCCGACGAGGAGGCCGCAGAAGTAGTGTCGCTTCTGCGGAAGGATGAGCGCAGAAGCGGAAAGGCCAGGAAGGCCTGGTGATCGCAGAAGCGGACTTGGTCCGCAGGAGCGCGTGCGCAGAAGCGTTCTTTGGCCTCAGAAGCGGAAGTGCAGATGCGCATTTGGGTCCACAGAAGCGGACATGTCTGGACTAAGTGAGAATTGCACCTGCGATGGAAATTCCGCAAGTGCAGAGCCGCAAAAGCGGCTATGGGTTCGTAGGTAAGAATTCACTGGGCAGAAAAGGCCTATGTTCGAGGGTTTGATTTCATTCTCCACTTTTCGACCTAGAGAGCTCAGATTGAGGCGAAATTTCGAAGGTTTTTCAGAGAAAACATTTGGGTAAGGATTCTTGACTTGGTTTTGATTAATTTCCACTAAGATATCATTTATCCTTCCTTTAATTAAGGACTTGGTTTCGAATGGGTGTTCGTATTTTATGACTTTTACCCGATTCCGAGTCGTGGGTTGACCTTTTGGGGCAGTTTTTCAATTCTTTGATAAAGTCATAGGTTTATTATTTAAATTAGTTTTTGTAGTTGTATTTATAGTATGTAATTGCTTTTGGCTAGATTTGGGCCGTTCGGAGTCAGAAAGTCAAGGGAAAGGCATTCTTATCAATTTGTTGAGAGAGATTTGAGGTAAGTGACTTGTCTAACCTTGTGTGGGGGAAACTCCCCTTAGGTTTTGGTACTGTTATGATAATTGCAATACGTGAAGGCCGTGAAAGCGAGGTGATAAGTGTGTACTCATGATAAATGTTGAAAAATATGGTTCTTGCTGAGTAGTTTTCTTTTAATTCCTTAATTGAGTTGCTCTAGCCTGTGTAGTCATCATGTTTAGCCTAATGTCGCATGTCTACATGTCTTAACTTTTACTTGCAACTTGTGCAACATGCTTTGTTGAATTACCTGCTTCCTTGATCATGTATTCAATCTTTAACTGTATGATTCCTTACTGTAAACTCGTTGTTCCATAGGTTATGAGTTGTGTATTTACTTTTGGAACTAATAGGCGGTACCTCGGGAGCTCCCCCCTGTTGTTTATTTACTTTTGGGACTACGAGGCGGTACCTCGGGAGCGCCCCTATTGCATATTTACTTTTGGGACTACGAGGTGGTACCTCGGGAGCTCCCCCTGTTGTGTATTTACATTTAGGACTACGAGGCGGTACCTCGGGAGCGCCCCTGTTGTTTACCTTTATTCGTTGTGCTGTTACCTTTCTGTAACTTCTCATTGTTTAAATTCACCGTCATTTCATTATATTGTTATATCTTATGCCTTGTTTCCTTTTTATTCCAATAGGGCCCTGACCTGACCTTGTCACTACTCTACCGAAGATAGGCTTAGCACTTACTGGGTACCGTTGAGGTGTACTCATACTAGACTTCTGCACATCGTTTTGTGCAGGTCCAGGTTCTTCCTACCAGGCCAGATACCAGTGAGATAGCCGTGCGTGGAGACTTTAAGGTACTTCTGCCAATGTCCGCAAACCTCGGAGTACCCCTATATACTTATTATGTTGTTTCTACCTTTTTTCCCTAGACTCTGATGTATAGAGACACTTATTGTGACTTATTTCTATCGGGTTTTGGGAGTTGTAATTATTTGAATCGTAGTTTTTATGTATATTTGTTGAGGTTTGAGTTCAGTTTATATTCTGTTATTCCGCAGAAATTTTAGGCTTACCTAGTTATAGAGACGAGTTGCCGTCACGACATCCTACAGAGGGAAATTTGGGTCGTGACAGAAACGACGCCGAAACATCAAATAAGAGTGCGAAAACATCCAAACACATCTGAAACACACCCAAAACCCCCGGGACCCAGTTCAATCACACAAACCAGTCACAAAACATAACAAGAACCTACTAGAGGCCTCAAATCACACCAAACAACATCAAAACCATGAATCGACAATCGAAACCTTCTTTAAACTTTCAAACATTTAAATTTCGACGAACGCATTTGATTCATACTTAAACATTGCAGAATGACACCAAACTTTGCGTGCAAGTCACATATCACGATACGAACATATTCCAAGGCTCGAAACCTCAAACGGACATCGATAACACCAAAATCCATTCAAACCAAACTTATGAAATTCTAAAACCTTCAAAATGTCAACTTTCCATAATAAGCGTCGAAATGCTCCCGGACCACCCGATACTCAATCCGAACATACTCCCAAGTCTGAAATCATCATACGAACCTATTGGAACCTTCAAATCTCAATTTAAAGGTCATTTACTCAAAAGTCAAATCTTAGTCAATTCTCTCTAACTTAAAACTTCCGAAATTAGAATTTTTCTTCTTCTTTCAAATCTTGCCACCTAACCACCATTCTCAGCCACTATTCACCTTTGGTACTTTCTTATTCTCCGTGAAAGTTTATTTCTCTCAGGATTCCATTGTATTTTTCTTTAAAAAATAAACTATTTTGCAAACATTAATTTGAATATTAGATGGAATGGATGGAACAAAGAGGGTCAACAGAGATAATTTTTCAGCTACCATTGATGAGAATTTCGGCCAAATTTTTTATATTTTTCAGATCTGGATAATGGAATATTTTACACAAGTGTTTTCAGAAACAAAAAATATGGCGAAAGAAAAATAAAAAAAAAAGAGAGGGAGAGAGAGAGATGTATGCCCGACAACTGTTTGAGGTGCTTTTGTCGTAGGATTTCGATGATGGCCCGGTGACATTCTATGGTGTTTTTCTGTCGTACTTTGACAATGGTTTGGAGGCAACCTGAGGTGGACGAAGAAGAAGAAGAAAGGGAAGGGAAGGAGGATCTAAGGAAGAAAACTGGTGGTGGTTTGGGAAAGAGAAAGAGATGGGCGGTATGGAGGGATGACAACGGGGGAGTGGAGATTCTGCAATGAATATTAAAAAGAAGGGGGTGGGTTGGATGGGGGTATAGAAATTAGGCTTTTTCTTTTCTTTTTTGGTTAAATTCATTATATAAATAGATTTAACACATGTTGCAGAACATTAAACAGTTATTCTTATGCGATATTGCGGAGCATCGTTGGTCACATGCACTTGAACATTCTGGATAATACATAAGAAAATACCGAGTTATCAATCAAAATAAATAAATAAAATTAATTCGAAATAAATTACTAATTAAAAAAACATACGAGCTGTAGGAACTGGGCATGTTGTTGGGCCAACAGGAGGTTTCGCCAAAAATGAAGCATCAAAATGTTGTCTTGCCTGTTTATTCCACAAAAAGGGAAGAAAACAATGAGTCAATTTAGAGGTTTTAATATAAGACAATTAAGAAAAAACAATCATTATAGGAGTCACAATTCAAATATTAATCCTAACGACACCTTGGTCACTCTTGATCAATTGAACATTTATATTCTTCTATTAACAATGTGAAGAAAAATAGATAAATTGTTAACTTACCAAAGAGACCTGAATGAGCCACATTGAAGCAATGAACAAGAGAAGCAAAGTAAATTGAGATGCCATACTTGAATTACTATACGAGATTTAAGTAGTTGTTTCTTCTTTTCTTGATGCAAGAGTGGTTCCAAGACACCTTCTTTTATACATGCATGGATAGAATCTTTCTTATTTCTAATTATATGCCATATGGTAAGTAGTTTTGATGAATCAAAATTCAATTTATTATATGGTAAGCACAAATTAATCATATTTAATATCAAGATTTTTTAAGGGAAGAAATTAATTATCAATAAATTCACATAGAGCCACATTTCAAAAGAGATAGCACATTATTGTTCTTATTATAAAATTTAGAATTGCAGAACAAATATTACAATCAAAGTATTAACACGTAAAATTTACTTTCTCCTCCAAATCTGAGATAGAATCAAATTTGCTTCGTATAATTAAATATTGATATTCTCCCAAAATATCTTAAGATTTTGTGATTGCTTGAAAATTCTAGAAATGCATACGACATATAATTTATCCATTAAGGTTATTAACCTCTCTTTATATAAAAATACTAAATGGTCAGTGCCTACGAATAGAACGGAAAAGCAGAGCCAAGATTTTCTATAAGAAGATTCAAAAGAGTCACATTTGACATTTGGACTTGTGACGTAGATCAGTTTCTGAACCTCCTTTTGCCACATTACTATATTTTTTTTTCATGTCGAATGGATTTAACAACTTATAAATAATTCAAAAAACTAATTTTTAACCTATTTAAAATGTGTTATTTTTCAGCGGAGGAATTCAATTAAACCCCCTTTCTCCAAGCCAGTTTCACGCTTGTGCACGGGCTTATGTCTGATAACGATATTTGTATCATTGTTACAACTACAAGATTACCGAAAAGGTTTAACACTGAGAATACAGTTTCATACTTGTTCTAAATATTTATTATGAATACTGAATGGAAGTCATATCGAGCTGATTAAGTATTAACAACATATTAACACTTTATATTTGTAATGACCCGACCAGTCATTTTGAGCTTTAATGTTCCATTCGGTGATTTGAGATTTTAAGTAGCTTGATATTATGTAGTATGACTTGCATGTAAGGTTGGTTTCGGTTTTCGAGCGGTTTGGGATTGATTTGGAAGAATGATTCTCGTTTTAGAAGCTTTAAATTGGAAGAGTTGACCAAGGTTTGATTTTTGGGTAAACGAACTCGGAATCTGATTTTGATTATTCCAATAAGTTTTTATGATTATTTTGGACATGTCCACAAAGTTTGATTAAATTGCGATGAGTTTTGGATAAGTTTGGGTTGTATGGTGATTGTTTTTGGTTTCGATAAATTTGAGCATAAATGTTATCATATTGAGCAAACGGCCTTTGATTCGTATTTCGACTAAACCATTACATCCGTATCGTAATTTTGTAACCATAGCAACTGAAATCATCAAGCTTCGGCATCGTATGAGATATTTATTGTCATTTTACTAAGCATAGAGTTGCCAGATTTTTCAAATTAATTATTAAATCGCTACTGAATTCGTATTTAAAAATCTGTACTATTTCCAAATATGCACAAGACACGAGGCAGAACAACTGGGCATTTTTCGTTATTAATGTTGTTGGAGTTTTTCTCATCTTGAAAGTTTGGGATTGGGAGAATTCAAGGATGTTATTCAAGTTTCTTCCATGGGGTAAGTGTTTTCTACTTGGTTTTGATTATATTCCATGATTTCATCTTCGTTTTTAGCATTTGACTGATGATTTCAAAAGAGAAATTGGGGATTTTTGTCTAAATTGTCCTAAAGTGAATTTTTGAGTTTTGAACATCGATTCAGAGTCGGAATTGAGTAAAATTAGTATGGTTGGACTCGTAATTGAATGGGTTTTCGGATTTTGTGAGTTTTGTCAGGTTTCGAGATGCGAGCCCAAATTTAACCTTTTAGTTGACTTTGGATAAATGTGTAAAGATTCGACCTTTATCAATTGGGTTTGCTTCCTATGGCATTATTTCATGATTTTGAGTTTCTTTTGGCTTGTTTCAAATCGTTCGGAGGATGATTTGAGCGGGATGACGCTTCTAGTATACCGATTGGGCTTGTTTGAGGTAAGTATCTTACCTAACTTTGTGTAAGGAAAACTACCCCTTAGGATTTAGGTTGATTGTGGCATTTGTGTTATGTGAAGGTCGTGTACGCAATATGACGAGTGGGTACTCCATCTATATGTAACGACCCGACCTGTCGTTTTACTTTCTAGATCCCCGCTCCCTTAAATAAGACTCTCTGTACGTGCTTTTACTATTTTATGACTTGCGGGGATGGTTGTGGACAAATTGTACATTCCCTATTGGAACAACTTGTTGATTTGAACTGTCACAACCCAAAATCCAACTAGTCGTGATGCCACCTAACCTAACCTATTAGGTAAGCCAATTAACAACTATCCAATTTAATGAGATTGATTAAGAGAAGAAATAATAATACAACTGCTTTATACAAGAATTTCTCAAGGATTGGTAATAAAAATCATGAGCTTCTAAGGTTTAGATTTTTACAAGACTGAACTGAAATAATTACAACATCTGTTTGAAATGTAAATGAACAGAATTTGAATCTAATGCTACCAAGGACAAGTGATAGCCATAACTGGAATGCATGTACATCTTAAGATCTAGCTCCCGCAGTACGCAGCAACATCAGCATCCAATATCTGCATGCAAGGTGCAGAAGTGTAGTATGAGTACAACCGACCCCTGTACTCAATAAGTAACAAACCTAACCTTAAGTTAAAAGTAGTGACGAGCTGGGACAAGGGTCAGAGTCCAACTCCAATAACCAGCAACAGTTCATAGTATAAGAAAAATAACCTAGAGGTATGATACTCAACTCGTTCACAGTTACGGGAAAATGGGCATGTTTTTCAAATAAAATACTAAAATCCAAATCTTTTACCGAAAATACCAAAATATGAGTAAGCTTGTAAAACCGTGATTTTCTTCCCAAAACCTTTAAATAGGAAAATGTTTCATTATCAAATGGCACGAGGAAAGTACATCTTTATGCCTACATGTCAATGTGTATGAGAAGTCATGAATGACGTGATACCGTACAACATAAGAAAAATGCATCTCTATGCATGCATGTCAAGTGTGCATGTCGAATGCAATACAACATAGTTAATAAACAATATGCATACTCTCAGAGTATCAATTCACTCAGTTCACCCAATCACTCAGTCCTCACAGTCACTCAGCCCTCCCAATAACTCAGTCCTCACAGTCATTCAGTCCTCCCAATCACTCGACACACGCACTCGCACTCAGTAGGTACCTACGCTCACTGTGGATGTGCAGACTACGGAAGGGCATGAATCATGGCATGAATAATCCAATCATGGAATGAATAAGCCAATCATGGCATGAATAAAATAAACATGTTGCGGCGTGCAACCCGATCCCATAAATATCCTCACAATCAAGCCCTCGGCCTCACTCAGTATCTCTTCAGTTTCTCCTACTCACAAGAATCATGATAATCAGACCAACCAGTGATGATATGATGTATGAATAAAGGACAACATAGACTTAGATATGATATGCAAATAACTAAGTATAAATTTCAAATTAAGCAATTAATTCAACATGTAACACGACCTCTATGGGTCCCAACAGTTCCAGCATGTGGCCTAAGCATGATTTCTAACATGGATAACATCTCAATTACTCTAGCACGTAAAGATTTCATGGTTATAGATGAGATTAGGTAACTATACAGTATCACAGAAAAATTGAGTCACAATTAGCATGGTGTACGCCCACACGCCCATCACCTAGCATGTGCGTCACCTCAACACAAAACACATATCACGCATATTCAGGGGTTCATACCCTCAACACCAAGTTTAGAAGTGTTACTTACCTCGAACAAGCCAAATCCAATAACGAGTAAGCCGAACAATGCTCCAAAGATACCATCTTGTACGTACCAACCTCCGAACGGCTCGAAACTAGCCAAAAGAAACTCAAATACATCAAATGAAACCCAAGGAAACAATTTCAAATGATAAAGGTCGAATCTTTAATCAAAATCCCAAAGTCAACCAAAAAGTCAAACCCGGGCCCGCACTTTGGAACCCAAACAAATTGACAAAAATCCGACAACTCATTCATTTACAAGTCCAACCATACTAGTTTCACTCAAATTCGACTCCGAATCGATGGTCAAAACTCAAGAATTCGCTTTATGAAACTTTAGTCAAAAACCCCCAACTTTCTCTTTAGAAATCATCAACCAAATGCTAAAAATGAAGATAGATTCATGAAATATAAATAAAACCGAGTAAAGAACACTTACCCCAATCCAAATGGTAAAAATCGCATAAAATTCGTTTCAATGAGAGCTCTATAGCTCCAAATATGCAAAAATGGCCGAAACCTCCGAAATAGAGCACTTTAGAATCACTGGGCGAATTAATGAATCACGATCGCGGAAATAACATCGTGATCGCGAAGAAGGAAAAGAACTACCCTAGAAAATACCGTATGCAATCGCGTCCAATGGTCCGCTAACGCGAAGAACAAACCACACTACCTCCAACAAATCCTTTACGTGATCGTGAATTGAACCATGCGAATGCGAAGCACACAGATTCCCACCCTTCGCGAATGCGTCGCCTCTTACGCAAACGCGTAGAAGAAATTCCATCTCCCAGTTGCCCATTCTTAGCACCATCCGAACGCTGCCTACACCATGCGAACACAGACAGTAACCATCTCTAAGGTAAGCGATCCTTTTCCTCCAATCGCGACCGCGATTAAGAATCTGCCAGCTCCAAGGATTCCTCTACACAATCACATCACATACTTCGCGATCGCAAAGACCAATTGAGGCACCAGAAACCGGCATTGAAAACATGAAGAAAAATAGTCTGAAATCAATCTGAAACATGCTCGAGCCCCTCAGGACCATGTCTGAACATTCCAAAAAGTCCCATAACATAACACGGACCTACTCGAGGCCTCAAATCACACATAACAACATCGAAACAACGAATCACACCTCAATTCAAAATTAAATGAACTTTAAACTTTCAACTCCCAAAACTCGTGCCGAAACATATCAAATCAACCCAGAATGAACTCAAATTTTGCACACAAGTCCCAAATGACATAACGAATCTATTCTAATTTGCAGAACCACAATCCGAATCAGATATCATCAAAGTCAACTTCCGGTCAAATATATGAACTTTCCAAACCTTCAAATTTTTAACTTTTGCCAATTCGCGTTGAAACCTTCTAGAAATATCCAAATGTAAATCCGAGCATATGTCCGAGTCCAAAATCACCATCTGGACCTAACGGAACCATCAAAACACCATTACGGGCTCAAATACATAAAAGTCAGACTTGGTTAACTCTTCCAACTTAAAGCTTCAAACATGACATTCATTCTTCCAAATCAATTTTGAATAACCTGAAAACCTAAACTGACGATTCACACAAGTCATAATACATCATACGGAGCTACTCATGCCCTCAAACTACCGAGTGAGGTACAAATTCTCAAAACAAACGGTCGGGTCATTATATTCTCCTCACTTAAACATATGTTCATCCTCGAACGTGCCAAGAGTTGTTCCAAAGCCGTCAATCACTGTGTAACCTTACCATGCACATACCTAGGGGTGATCCTACATCACCCTAATTCATATAAGCCCAACGACACAACCAAACTGAAGATCCTTAATCCAACCTTAGCCCATAATCTTTGGAATCCAATTTCCAACATCCAGAATTCCCTACAAGATCCGAATCTCGCATCCCTACAATGTATAAGTCTGAAAAGGCTGTATCAAGCCATAACCATAGCCCAAGACACAGTCATATGATATACCACATATCTCAAATATTCAGAGCAATAATTTTTGACCATAATAATTGCTCAAAACAAACCCGATACCGGTAATAAACCTTATATTAAGCAAGTCCTCGTTCTAAAACCTTCTTACACTGCCGATGATGAAAGAAACACGCAGAAACTCATAACCACTTATCATATCCACAAGTCATGGAGGTCTCTCTTCTTCGACAAGAACTATAGCCAATTTCTAAGCCGATCAGCGACACTATCTTTCCAAATATACCACAAACAAATTCGATAGCACCCATCTTAGGTCCAATGACCTTACTTTATCAAGCCCAACTATCCTATTGACATGCCATACCAATACTACCTAGAATCACAACCTGTGCAATCCGTGCCCCGATAAGAAACAACTCAAATTTACTCAAACATGGAAAAAATAACTCAAATGAGGACCGTCCTGCGAGCTCGGCAAGTACTAGCACAACGCAATGCTAAGAATCCATCACACACCATAGGACCATAACACACGAATCTAACATAAAGGATCTTATCCCGACATAACCCAGCTGCAATGCGTGACCCCATCCAAACACTGGTCCATATGAAACACCTCAAGCCACCATGCTCAAAATCAACAACCATAAGCAATTCGACGCCAAGTACACAAGTGCATGACCATAACCATGGAGAAGCGAATAACACAATACCACAGTCCGGAAAGAACATAACCAATGCACAAATCAATCATTCAACATCTTTATACCCATTTCGCTCAAATTTTGCTATAAGGCCCAAATAGAACCGCACTATGTGTGCATATAACTAATGAATCACAACCCCTTGTAGCATAGAGGAGTAACTCATAGAATATATCAGAACACAAATAAGCGTAACTATAACCGAATGGCACATCCCTCAACAATAGTAGTACGGAGTCAACCAATCCGACCCGATGTAGAATACGAATCCTCATTGGGCCTACCAATGGGCCCCAAATCAATTTTGGTCCTCAACAAATAGATAAATAACCCTCCCAAAATTCCATAATGATCTAACTATAACACGTACCACCATCTAGCTAACTTTGTCCGCATTTTCACAGTTCCCAACCCTGAAATAGTCTGGTTCTGAGAACTCCCAGTCTCCCACTCTATAAAACATCTGAATTACCATAGCTGATCCCAACTATATTACTCGAATGACTAACACATCCCTCGTACATAATCATTCCCATGAGAAATACTTCTATAATTATCTCATGCCACATAGCAAGATCTGAATATCAGCAGTCGATCAATCGGACGAGTACTGCAATACCAATAAAGCATCCGTAAGTTAGAACACAATGCACCTTCTGAAATGCGCACCCTTTACAGGAAATATCAAGTAGTAATAGCATTCATCTATACATCTGAACTATCCATGTTGCCTAAGAATTCATGACCTTCCCTTCAAAACTGAATCGTGGCCGTGCACATGCAAATCTCAATCCCACACAACACACCATATCTATCATGCCATCATATAAAAAGTATGAGAATCTCATAATCAACTCTGAGTCACCAGCATAATACATATTCGATCAGCCAAAAACCTTCCATTTGATCCCATCCAGGAGAAAATCACAAAACACAACATGCTCCTCACGCTGGTAGGAAATATCCATCTCAAACCGTGGTAAAAATCATCGAGAACTCTTTGAAACCCATTTGCACATAACCAAGACATTAGAACTAAATATCTCCAACTCAACCAAGCCACGCAGGTCACCAAGCCCAAGATTATTGCCACAACACACCTGTAGAGACTCACCAAATCATAGGTACCCAAGGAATCGATCATACCCATTACCGTGTTGATCCAACCTACTACTAAGTTGTCCTATTTTCTCCAAGTTCCTTCCAAATTACCCTCAAGTTGACACTCCTCCTCCCTATAATACCATGATCCTCAACCAAAATTTACCCCACAAAATCCTTGAATAAAACCACACCGCTCTAAGGCCCATAAGTTGGTGTATTCCCTCTTAAGAACCCTAAAAGTACCACAACAGATACACCCACTCTGAAGAGACCTTTTGTGAATCTAAAGTTGTTTCCTTCGCCTTCCTGATGCTAAAATGTAGAATCCATAATGTTATAGGAATGCTACAAGTCTTGACACCATCCAACTTAAATCTCAGATTCTAGCCATATGCAAATCCGCAAAATTCTCAATTGCTACATATAAATATTAAGTCCATTAGAACCTTCTCGAAAGTCATCCATTCTGCTCAAATCTCAATTGCACCGACCAAACGGGCCGAATGACCTGTGCCCCATTAGCACGACAACACCGAAAAATGTAATCTACACCTTTAAGCAACCGAGCAATTTCCTACTCCATGCGCACTATATCTTTTACGAATAATAACTCAATCATCCCATGATTCCCATATACTCATAAAGTGTAACATAACCCATATCCAAAAATTCTTTACCTCGAGTCATCCTCGATCTCAACCTCCGCAAGTCACATTTGATTCATAAGTATGCCTCAAACCGAAACCAAAACAACACATAACCATGCAATCAAATCGGTGATAACAAACTCCCCCATTTGGTTCAAAGCTATTGTCACGACCCAAAAACCTAATCTGTCGTGATGGTGCCTATTGTGGAACTAGGTAAGCCGATCATTTACAAACAAACCGATATTTTCCTTTCAAAGATAATTTCAATACTATTTAACATAAAACCTTCATTTAAGGAGTTCAAATCAAAGAAAAAAAATAGAAGTGCGGAAAAGAAAAGCCCGACATCGGGGTGTCACTAGTCATGAGCATCTACTACAAACTGTCTAACAATATCAAGGCTAACTCAGCCTGGAAAGTAACTAAATACAACTACAGGAAGATAAGAGGGAGAAGAGCAGGGGTTGCGATCGCCAAACAGCTACCTTGCTATCTCCAAGAAAATCGACAACCAGAACACTCAATAACCGCTACCGTGTCCAACTACACCTGAATCTGCACACAAGGTGTAGGGAATAATGTGAGTACGCCAACTCAGTAACTAATAACAATAAATAAAGACTGAGCAGTAGTGGCGAGCAATAAAGCATATAACGTCCATATCGTGAAATCTCAGTAAAGTACAACATGCTTTAAAAATCAGTGTTTGAATCAAATCATCTCGTTTAAACCCGGTTCCAGTAAAAATCATTTAAAGATATTTTTCCAATAGTTTTTCAAACAAAGGCTCAATGCAAAGGTGAGCAAAAATGATGAAATCATAAACAGCCCCTTGGGCAAAACATCACTCATATACAGCCCCTCGGGCAAATCTCACAGTCACTCGCGCCACTCGGGCATACCTCACAATCACTCTTGCCACTCAGGCATACCTCACAATCACTCATGCCTCCCAGTCACTCAGCACTCGGCACTCGCACTTAGTAGGTACCTGCGCTCACTGGGGTGTGTACAGACTCCGGAGGGGCTCCTTCAGCCCAAGCGCTATAATCTGCACGGACAACTCACGTGCTGCACGGATAACTCACGTGCCATAATAATAAAGTATGCTGCAGGCAGGCAGCCCCGATCCATACTCATCCTCACAAATCAGGCCCTCGGCCTCACTCAGTCATAAACCTCTCAAGCCACTCGGGTATTTCAGTAAAACAGGGCATTCGGCCCAAAATATTTATATGCATCAAAATAGAATCATAAGACTGAGTTATGCGGTAAACAAGTATAAACATGACTGAGTATAGATTTTCAATCGAAAACAATGAGAGGATGGTAAGAAACAGCCCATAAGGGTCCAAACAGCATTGGCACAAGGTCCAGACATGGCATTCAACCCAATTTATAGAAATTCTTTCTAAAACATATAAGTATCATATGGTTTCAACAAAGTATGCAACTTTACAGTTGCTACGGGACGGACCAAGTCAAAAATCCCCAACAGTGCACGTCCACACGCCCGTCACCTAGCATGTGCGTCACTAAAAATAGTAGAATGATACAAAATCTGGGGTTTCATACCCTCATAACTAGATTTACAATCGTTACTTACCTCAAGCCGTGAAATTCTTATTCTGCAGTGTCCTTTCCTCGTGATTTAGTCTCCAAACGCCTCAAATCTGGTCATAAATAATTTGTTTCAGTCAATAAAATTCATTGGAATTAATCCCATAAGAAAATAATAATTTTCCATAAAAATCCGAAAATTAGCTCAAACATTGCCCATGGGGACCATGCCTCGGAACTCGACAAAAGTTACAAAATTCGGAAGCCCATTCAACCACAAGTCAATCCATACCAGTTTTACCGAAATCCGACCCAACTCGACCCTCAAATCATCAATTTAAACCAAGAGGGTTTTCAAATTTTCCCAACTATATTCACCAATTAAATGATAAAAACAATAATGGATTCTGGTAATTTAACCAATATTGAGTTAAGAACACTTACCCCGTTGTTTCCTCTGAAAATCACCTAAAATCGCCTCAAATCCGAGCTCCAAATCGTCAAAAACTGAAGTCCCATTTTCAGAACTTAAACTCACTGCCTAGACTTTCCTTCTTTGCGAACGCGGTCAGTGCCTCGCGTTCGCGAAGCACAAAATAACTCCCGTCCAAATTCCTCTTTCGCGAACGCGACATCACCCTCGCGTTCGCGAAGCACAAAATGCCTGTGCCTCAATGCCTTCTACGTGAACGCGTTCAACCCATCGCGAACGCGATGCTTCATTCCCTCTCACTACGCGAACGCGACACCCCCTACATGAACGCGTAGACCAATTGCCTGGGGTCTTCGGCTGCTTCCTCTTTTCTTCGCGAATGCGTACACCTCTAGCGTTCGCGATGCACACCCAATCCACTCTTCGTGAACGCATGTTTCTCTTCGCGAACGCGAAGAGAAAATATTGCCAGCCTCTCAGTTCCTCTTCGCGAATGCGAGGCTCCACTCGTGAATGCGAGGCTCCACTCGTGAACGCGATGAAGGAAACCAGATGGTGTATCAGAAAGATTTCAGCAGAGTTCCAAGTTTAAAATCCAACCCGTTAACCATCTAAAACTCACCCGAGCCCCTCGGGACCTCAACCAAATATACCAACAAGTCCTAAAAGATCATACGGACGTAGTTAAACCCTCAAATCACCTCAAACAATGCTAAAACCCTGAATTACACCCCAATTCAAGCCTAATGAACTTTGAAATTTCTAATTTCTACAAATGACTCCGGAACCTACAAATCACGTCCGATTGATCTCAAATTTTGCACACAAGTCATAACTGACATAACAGAGGTATTCCCAATTTTCAGAATTAGATTCCAACCCCGATATTAAAAAGTCAACCCCCCGATCAAACTTCTTAAAAATAAAAATTTTGGCATTTCAAGCCTAATTCCTCTACGGACCTTTAAATAATATTCTAGACACGCTCCTAAGCCCAAAAAACCATACGGAGCTATTGAAATTATCATAATTCGAATCCGAGATCGTTTACATATAGGTCCATATCCGGTCCACTTTTCTAACTCAATTTTTCAATTATAAGACTAAGTGTCTCATTTCACTCCGAGTTCCTCCCGGACCTGAACCAACTAACCCGATATAACATAATATAGCTGAATAACTCAAAAAGAAGTATAAATGGGGAAAGCGGGGCTATAACTCTCGAAACGACCGGCCGGGTCGTTACATCCTCCCCCTCTTAAACATCCGTTCGTCCTCGAACAGGTCTAAAAATTGTAACGACCCGGCCAGTCATTTTGAGTATTACAACCCCATTTCCCCATTTACTTCTCAATTTGGGCTTTACAGTTGTTGTGTGACTTGCCGGGGCAATTGGTTCGGGTCCGATGAGGTTTTATAATGAATTGGAACACTTAGTTTCAAGGTTTAAAGTTTAAGTTAAAATAGTGACCGGATGTCGACATATGTGTAAACGACCTCGGAATTTAATTCTGATGATTCCAATAGCTCCGTATGGTAATTTTGGACTTATGAGTGTGTCCGGAAAATTATTTGGAGGTCCGTAGTGGAATTAGGCTTAAAATGTCGAAAGTTAAATTTTTGGAAAGTTTGACCGAGGGGTTGACTTTTTGATATCGAGGTCGGAATCTGATTCTTGAAATTGGAATAGCTTCGTTATGTCATTTATGACTTGTGTACAAAATTTGAAGTAATTCCGGATTGATTTGATGTATTTCAGCACAAGATATAGAATTTGAAAGTTCAAAGTTCATTAGGCTTGAATTCGGGCATGATTCATAGTTTTAGCATTGTTTGATGTGATTCGAGGCTTCGACTAAGTTCGTATGATGTTTTAGGACTTGTTGGTATATTCGGTTGAGGTCCCGAGGGGCTCGGGTGAGTTTCGGGATGGTTTCGGACCATTTCTAGGCCATTCTTAGTTGCTGGTTTTTGGCCACAGAGGTATGCATCGCGATTGCGGACAAACGGTCGCGATCGCAAAGAGCAATTTTGCGGTTTGGGCATTGTGACTCGTGATCGCGGAAGCCTTTTCGCGATCGCATAGAGGAAACTTCTGCTGCACTGACCCGACTTTGGAAGCTTATATCTCGCAATCTATAAGGAATTTGGAGATAATCCAAAAATGAAAGTTGTAGCCGGTGATGTCTAGTTTTCAGAAATGTAAACCATTTGTCATTTGAAGTTTATTACAAAAAGGTATGATAGATATACTATAGGCTATCCTGGAAGCATTTGGACATCTCCGTTGCACAGGGCTGACTTTGGAAGCTTATATCTAGAAATTTGTAAGGAATTGGGATATGAGAAACAAATAAAAGTTATATACCTTAGTGTCTAGTTTTCGGAAAGTTAAACCATTTGCAATTTAGAGTTTTGTACAAAACGTTATGACCATTATACTAGAGGCTGTCTGGAAATGCTGGGAATTTGTTCTTCGTGATCGCGAAAGGCAAAATTTGGGCTGAAATTTTTTGTGCTTCACGATCGCGAAGCATTTTCCGCGATCGTGAAGAGTAAATGCCTGGACATAAGATATATTTTGAGGTTTTGGCCATTTTAATACATTTGGAGCTATGGAGCTCGGATTGAAGCGTATTTTGAGGCGATTTTCACCATATGGATTGGGGTAAGTGATTCTAACTCTATTTTGGTTAAATTACATGAATCTATTATTGTTTTTATCAACAAATTAGTGTTTTGGGTTGAAAATAGTAGAAATATTCATAGACTTTAATTGAGGATTTGAAGGCCGAGTTGTGGTCGGATTTGAGTAATTTTGGTATGGTTGGACTCGTGGTTGAATGGGGGTTTGGATTTTGTGAGTTTTATCGGATTCCGAGACATGGGCCCCACGGGTGATTTTTGGGGCGTAATTTTTGATTTTTGGAAAATATTAGTATTTTGATATGGAATTAATTCCTATAATTTTTGCGAGCTGAATCAAATTAATTGTGACTAGATTCGAGCTGTTTGGAAGTTATACGCGCAGAATGGAATTTCTGGAGCATTGCTTAGCTTGTTCGACATTGGATTTGGCATGTTCGAGGTAAGTAACTCTTCTAATCTTGGAGTTGAGGGTATGAACCATGAATATATGTATTTTGTGAATTGTTGAGAGGTGACGCACATTCTAGGTGACGGACGTGTGGGCGTGCACTATCGAAATTGTGATATAATTATTTCTGTGGAATTCTATAGTTAAATAATCTTGCCATTTTCCATGCGGTTTTATGTGTTAAAGAAATTGAGCTGAAAAGCATATTAAAAATCACGTTGAGGCTATGTGCTAGTATTATTGGGACCCACAGAAGTCATATTGCTGTGAATTATTTGTTTTAAATTGAAAATTCATACTCGGTCATTTTCATTTCATTGCATATCATAACTCAGTTTTATGACTCTATTTTGATGCATATAAATGTTTTGGGCCGAATGTCCTGTTTTACTGAAATGCCCGAGTGGCTTGAGAGGTTTATGACTGAATGAGGCCGAGGGACTGATTTGTAAGGATGAGAGTGGATCGGGGCTGCCCGCCTGCAGCATACTTTATTATTATAGCACGTGAGTTGTCCTTGCAGCACGTGAGTTGTCCGTACAGATTATAGCTCCTAGGCTGAAGGAGCCCCTCCGGAGTCTGTACACACCCCCAGTGAGCGCAGGTACCTACTGAGTACGAGTGCCGAGTGCTGAGTGACTGGGAGTCATGAGTAATTGTGAGGTATGCTCGAGTGGCAAGAGTGATTGTGAGGTATGCCCGAGTGGCACGAGTGACTGTGAGGTTTGCCCGAGGGGCTGTATATGAGTGATGTTCTACCCGAGGGGCTGTTTATGATTTTTATCATTCAGTTGCATCGCATTGGCATGCACACATGACATACAGGCATAGAGATGTATTTCTTTTTCCTCATGCTGTGCTGCATCACATCATTCATGATTTTTACACATTTTTGACAGATGGGCATAGTGATGCATTTGTTTTTACACGGGTTATCCGAAAGGAAAATAAAACATCTTATTTATTTTTGACAAGATTTTGGGAGGAATTTAATGTTTTCAAACTATTCACATTTTTGGCAACTCTAGCAAAAGATTTGAGTTTTCACTGATGGATTTGAAAGGAAGAACTATTATTTTGAAATCATGATTTGGCTGAGCATTTTATCTTTGAGTTACTTCTGGTATTATTTGCTTATTGTTGTTATGGATTGTTGTGGACTATTGGTTTTGGACCCGACCTTGGTGGAAGCTCGTCACTACTTTTAACCTACGGCTAGGTTTGTTACTTACTCAGTACATGGGGTCAGTTGTACTGATACTACACTTCTGCACATTGCGTGTAGATGCTGGCTGTTGTTGTTGCTGTGCTCGATGGTTGCGGGACTTGAAGATGTACATGCGTTCCTGTTGTAGCTGCCTTTTGTTCAGGGTAGCCTTAGATTTATAAAAGCTCTGTTTATATATTATTGAAATAGACTATGTATTTATTTCATTTCCACTTTGTATACTCTATTCTTAGAAACTCATGATTTGTACTACCAGTTCTTGGGGGATGTATAAGATTAAGATGTTTATTCACTTAAATTACTTTAATAATTATTATTGGAATTAGATAATTGAAAGTTGTCTTACCTAGTGGGTTGGGTTACGTGCCATCACGACTAGTTGGATTTTGGGACGGTTCTAGAAACATACCTGGAGTCTCGAATAGGCGTGGATATCTTCTCCGCATCTCCCGCTCGGTCTCCCAAGTGGCCTCCTCCACAGGCTGACCTCTCCACTGCACCTTCACTGAAGCTATATCCTTTAATCTCAACCTTCGAACCTGCCGATCCAAAATAGCCACCAGCTCCACATCATAAGTCATATCACCCTCCAACTGAACCGTGCTAAAATCCAAAACATGGGACGGATCTCCAATATACTTCCGGAGCATGGAAACATGAAACACTGGATGCACACTTGCTAAGCTGGGTGGCAAGGCAAGCTTATAAGACACCTCCCCAATCCTCTGAAGCACCTCCCCTTCATGGGTGATGCCTTTAGCAAAACTTTCTCCCCAACCATAAAAGACACATCACGAACCTTCCTATCCAAATAACCATTTAGAATAATAAGGCACCGAGTGAGATAATGAGTACTATCTTAAGAGGCACAAAGAATAAAGCATGTTAATAATTCTTTTATTTAAACCATTATGTTACCAACAACTCAACATAATATGATATAGTGACTCCACGCAATTAAATTCACATTGGCAATCAATTCACCAAGTTATAACGGAGGCACAGATTGGCATGTTAAAGAAACACAACAAATTACATAGAATACATGACTCATATAAGAAATCATAATCGTTCCAACACCAAGATAACAACGAATAATTAAACACAATTAAAATGCGGATGAATGATTGAAGGAAGAACAATGAGTGTTCATGTAACGACCCGACTGGTCGTTTTGAGAATTTGCACTTTGCTCAGTAGATTGAGGGCGTGAGTAGCTTCGTATGATGTATTATGACTTGTTTGAATTGTCGATTTTGGTTTTCAGGTTATTCGAAAGTGATTTGGAAGAATGAATGTCATGTTTAAAGCTTTAAGTTAGAAGAGATGACCAAGTCTGACTTTTGTGTATTTGACCCCGAAACGGAGTTTTGATGGTTCTGTTAGGTCCATATGGTGATTTTGGACTTGGGCATATGCCAGGATTTGCATTTGGATATTTCTAGAAGGTTTCAGCGCGAATTGGCAAAAGTTAAAAATTTGAAGGTTTGGAAGTTCATAAGTTTTACTGGGAGTTGACTTAGATGATATCGAATTCGGATTGTGGTTCCAGAAATTGGAATAGCTTTTTTATGTCATTTGGGACATGTGTGCAATATTTGAGTTCATTCTGGGTTGATTTGATATATTTCGGTGCGAGTTTTGGGAGTTGAAAGTTCACAGTTCATTTAAGTTCGAATTGAGGTGCGATTCATTATTTCGATGTTGTTATGTGTGATTTGAGGCCTCGAGTAGGTCCGTGTTATGTTATGGGACTTGTTGGAATATTTGGATGTGGTCCCGAGGGGTTCGGGCATGCTTCAGATTGATTTCGAACCATGTTTATTGATGTATTCAATGCTCGTATGTTCTGGTTTCTGGTGCCTTAATTGGTCTTCGCGATCGCGAAATATGTGATGCGATCGCATGGAGGAAAATTTGGAGCTGACATATTCTTAATTGCGGTCACAATTGAAGGAAAGCGATCGCGCACCTTAGAGCAGGTTACTGTCCGCGTTCGTATGGTGTAGGCAGCGTTCTCATAGAGTTAAGAATGGGCAGCTAGGAACTGGAATTTCTCCTACGTGTTCGCGTAAGAGGTGACACGTTCGCGAAGGGTGGGAGTCTATGTGCTTCGCGTTCGCATGGTTCAATTCGCAATCGCGTAAAGAATTTGTTGGAGGCAGTATGGTTTGCTCTTCGCGTTAGCGGACCTTTGTAAGAGATTGCATAAGGTATTTTCTAGGGCAGTGCTTTTCCTTCTTCGCGATCGCGATTCACTAATTCGCCCAGTGATTATAAAGTACTCTATTTAAGAGGTTTCGGCCATTTTTGCATAATTGGAGCTATGAAGCTTCGATTGAAGCGATTTTAAGGCGATTTTCACCATATGGATTGGGGTAAGTGTTCTCTACTCGGTTTTATTTATATTTCATGAATATATCTTTATTTTTAGCATTTGGTTGATGATTTCAAAAGAGAAAGTTGGGGGGATTTTTTACTAAAGTTTCATAGAGCGAATTCTTGAGTTTTGAACATCGATTCGGAGTCAGATTTGAGTGAAACTAGTATGGTTGGACTCATAATTGAATGGGTTGTCAGATTTTGTGAGTTTTTTAGGGTTTCGAGGTGAGAGCCCGAGTTTGACGTTTTGGTTGACTTTGGGCTTTTGATTAAAGATTCGACCTTTATCATTTGGAATTATTTCCTTGGGCTTCATTTGATGTATTTGAGTTGCTTTTGGCTAGTTTCGAACCGTTCGGAGGTCGGTAAGTGCGAGATGGAATTTTTGGAGGATCGTTCAGCTTGTTCAGTATTGGATTTGGCTTGTTCGAGGTAAGTAATACTTCTGAACTTGTTGCTGAGAGTATGAACTCCTGAATATGCGTGATGTGTGTTTTATGTTGAGGTGACGCATATGCTAGGTGGCGGGCGTGTGGCCGTACACCGCGTGAATTGTGACTCAGCTTTTCTGTGGTAACTGTGTAGTTACCTAATCTTATCTGTAACCATGAAATTTCTACGTGCTAGAGTAATTGAGCTATGATCCATGTTAGAAATCATGCTCAGGCCGTATGCTGACACTATTGGGACCCACAGAGGTCGTGTTACATGTTGAATTAATTGCTTAATTTGAAATTTATGCTTAGTCATAACTATTATTTGCATATCATACCTCAGTCTTTGTTGTTATTTATTTATACATCATATCATCACTCTTTGGGCTGATTATCATGATTCTTGTGAGCCCGAGAGACTGAAGAGATTGATGAATGAGTGAGGTCGATTGCCTGATTGTGAGGATATTTATGGGATCGGGATGCACACCGCAATATATTTATTTGATTCATGCCATGATTAGCTTATTATTACGCTTGGGATGCAATTTTCCCTCCGGAGTAAGCACTTCCACAATGAGTGCAGGTACCAATTGAGTGCGAGTGCGAGTGCCGAGAGCGAGTACCAAGTGATTGGAAGGACTGAGTGACTGCGAGGTCTGAGTGACTGTGAGAACTGAGTGACTTGGAGTATTGAGTGAATTCATATTTTGATTGTATGCATATGGTTTATTCACTATGTTGTATTGCATTCGACATGCACACTTGCCATACAGGCATAAAGATGCATTTTCCTCATGTTGTGCAGTATCACGTCATTCATGAATTCTCATACAAATTGACATGTAGGCATATAGATGTACTTTCCTCATGAAATTTGATAATGAAACATTTACCTGTTGAAAGGTTTTGGGAATAAAATCACGGTTTTACAAACTTACTCATATTTTGGTATTTTCAGTAAAAGATTTGGGTTTTAGTGTTTTATTTGAAAAACATGCCTATTTCCCCATAATTATGAATGAGTTGAGCATCATAACTCTGGGATATTTTTCTTGTACTATTTTTATTATGACTATTATGAACTGTTGTTGGTTATTAGAGTCGGACTCTAACCCTTGTCCCAGCTCATCACTACTTTCAACCTAAGGTTAGGTTTGTTACTTATTGAGTACATGTGGTCAGTTGTACTCATACTACACTTCTGCACCTTGGTGTAGATGTTGGATGTTGTTGTTGTTGCGTAGGATGGGAGCTGGATCTGAAGATGTACCTATGTTCCAGTTATGGCTATCATTTGTCCTTGGTAGCATTGGATTTGAATACTGTTCATTTACATTTCAAACAGATATTGTAATTATTCAGTTCAATATTGTAAAAAGCTAAACCTTAGAAGTTCATGATTTGTAGTACAAGTCATTGGGAAATCCTTGTATAAAGCAGTTGTATTATCATTTCTTCTCTTAATCAATCTCATTAAATTGGATAGTTGTTAATTGGCTTACCTAATGGGTTGGGTTAGGTACTATCACGACTAGTTGGATTTTGGGTCGTGACAAGTTGGTATCAGAGCCCTAGGTTCACAGGTTCTATGAGTCATGAGCAAGTATCTCGTAGAGTCTTGCGGATCGGTATGATAATGTCCATACCTATCTTTGAGAGGCTACAAGTCATTTAGGATAAATTTCCCGTCCTTCCACACATTTGTGTGCGTATGTGAGCGCTCGGTATCAGTTGTGCATCGACGGCTTATAATTCCATGGATGAGGTGCTAGATGTGATTTTGGTCTACTGATGATAGGCCAGTCTGGAGGACTTGAGGCCTGGTTTTGAATGTAGCTTGATCACGGGAATTTTAGTTGTGTGAGCACGTGCTTTTGGACTTATAAGTTCGGTAGTGTCCCTATTAGTGGAATTTATGGCTCGGTGAGGGTTGGATGACCATATGATGAGTATGATGTGATTGTGGGGTGTGTTCAGATGATTTAAATGTGACAGGAAGAGTTTGCGTGGGATGTGAAAAGGACTATTGGGTGGTTGACTTCTGTCTTGATGTGACGTATAGTCTCGAGTTATGAGTGTGTTGAAAGATTTTTCATTTTTTTTAATTTATGGAACGAAGTAGATTTTCATGTCTTATTGTGAGTTCAGACTTAGGAAGATTAAGTGATGGTGTAGTAGTTGTGGCTGAAAGGTTATAGAGAGATGTCAGGTTGAAGCTAAGTAGGTGGGTTATCACCTGTGGGGTAATCTACAGATGTGTGATCCTTATGATGTTGTGTGGAGGCTTTCTTCTCTACCAGTGGGTTATATTTGTGCGATTTGAGTTTGGATCGGTTATAATAATTTACCTGACCATCACGTGGATGTATGCGAGCTTAGTAGATGATTTGAGGTACTATATGGTTTGTGTTATGTGAGCTTATGAAGGATTTAGTTGAATCTCCCTACGGTATTACGGTAGTAATAGAGCATGGGTATTGCGAGTTATTGAGTGTTTTGATCTATGGTTGTAACCACCTGGTCGGTCGTTTCGAGAGTTATAGCCCCGTTTTCCCCATTTTTACTTCTTTTTATGTTATTTAACTATATTATGTTATATGGGGTTAGTTGGTTTGGGTTTGGGAGGAACTCGGAGTGAAATGAGACACTTAGTCTCATAATTAAAAAATTGAGTTAGAAAAGTGGATCAGGTATGGACCTATGTGTAAACGATCTCGGATTCGAATTCTGATAATTCTAATAGCTCCGTATGGTATTTTTGGGCTTAGGTGCGTGTACGGAATATTATTTGGAGGTCCGTAGAGGAATTAGGCTTGAAATGCCAAAAGTTTAATTTTTGAGAAGTTTGACCGGGGGGTTGACTTTTTGATATCGGGGTCGGAATCCGATTCTGAAAACTGGAATACCTCTGTTATGTCATTTAGGACTTGTGTGAAGTATTTGAGGTCAATCGGACGTGATTTGATAGGTTACGGAGTCATTTGTACAAATTAGAAATTTCAAAGTTCATTAGGCTTGAATTGGGGTGTAATTCATTGTAATTAGCGTTGTTTGAGGTGATTTGAGGGTTCCACTAAGTCCGTATGATATTTTAGGACTTGTTGGTATATTTGGTTGAGGTCCGGAGGGGCTCGAGTGACTTTCGGATGGTTAACGGGTTGGAATTTGGACTTGGAACTCTGCTGGAATTTTTCTGATACACCATCTGGTTTCCTTCATCGCGTTCGCGAGTGGAGCCTCGCGTTCGCGAAGAGGAACTGAGAGGCTGGCAATATTTGCTCTTCGAAGCATGCGTTCGTGAAGCGTGGACTGGGTGTGCATCGCGAACGAGAGAGGTGTTACGCATTCGCGAAGAAGAGACGAAGCAGGCGAAGACCCCAGGCAATTGGTCTACGCGTTCGCGTAGGGGGGTTTCGCGTTCGCGTAGTGAGAGGGAACGAAGCATTGCGTTCACGATGGGTTTAACGCGTTCGCATAGAAGGCATTGAGGCAGAGGCATTTTGTGCTTCGTGAACGCGAGGGTGATGTCGTGTTCGCGAAAGAGGAATTTCGACGGGAGTTATTTTGTGGTTCGCGAAGAAGAAAAGTCTGGGCAGTGAGTTTAAGTTCTGAAAATGGTTGGAGCTCGAATTTGAGGCAATTTTGGGTGATTTTCAGAGAAAACAACGGGGTAAGTATTCTTAGCTCAATATTGGTTAAATTACCTGAATCCATAGTTGTTTTTATCATTTAATTGGTGAATTGAGTTGAGAAAATTTGAAAACCCTCTTGGTTTAAATTAAAGATTTTAGGGTCGAGTTGGGGTCGGATTTTGGTAAAAGTGGTATGGTTAGACTCGTGGTTGAATGGGCTTCCAGATTTTGTAACTTTTCTCGAGTTTCGAGGCATGGGCCCCACGGGCAATTTTTGAGCTAATTTTTGGATTTTTATGGAAAATCATTATTTTCTTATGGGATTAATTCCAATGAATTTTATTGACTGAAACGAATTATTTATGACCAGATTCGAGGCATTTGGAGACCACTTCACGAGGAAAGGACATTGCAGAATAAGAATTTCATAGCTTGTGGTAAGTAACAATTGTAAATCTAGTCCCGAGGGTATGAAACCCCGGATTTTGTATCATTATACTATTTTTAGTGATGCACATGCTAGGTGACGGGCGTGTGGGCGTGCACTGTTGGGGATTTGTGACTTGGTCCGTCCCGTAGCAACTGTAAAGTTGCATACTTTGTTGAAACCATATGATACTTATATGTTTTAGGAAGAATTTATGTAAATTGGGTTGAATGCCATGTTTGGGCCTTGCGCTCATGCTGTTTGGACCCTTAGGGGCTGTTTCTTACCATCCTCTCATTGTTTTCGATTGAAAATCTATACTCAGTCATGTTTATACTTGTTTACCGCATAACTCAGTTTTATGACTCTATTTTGATGCATATAAATGTTTTGGTCCGAATGCCCTGTTTTACTAAAATGCCCGAGTGGCTTGAGAGGTTTATGACTGAGTGAGGCCGAGGGCCTGATTTGTGAGGATGAGTGTGGATCAGGGCTGCTCGCTTGTAGCATACTTTATTATTATGGCACGTGAGTTGTCCGTGCAGATTATAGCACTTGGGCTGAAGGAGCCCCTACGGAGTCTTTACACATTCCTAGTGAGCGCAGGTACGTACTGAGTGCGAGTGTCGAGTGCTAAGTAACTGGGAGGCATGAGTGATTGTGAGGTATGCCCGAGTGGCAAGAATAATTGTGAGGTATGCCCGAGTGGCACGAGTGATTGTGAGATTTGCCTGAGGGGCTGTATATGAATGATGTTTTGCCCGAGGGGCTGTTCATGAATTTATCATTTTTGCTCACCTTTGCATTTAGCCTTTGTTTGAAAAACTGCTGGAAAAATATCTTTAAATGATTTTTACTGGAACCGGGTTTAAACGAGATGATTTGATTCAAACACTGATTTTTAAAGCATGTTGTACTTTAATGAGATTTCACGATATGGACGTTATATGCTTTATTGCTCGTCACTACTGCTCAATCTTTATTTATTGTTGTTACTTACTGAGTTGGCGTACTCACGTTACTCCATACACCTTGTGTGCAGATTCAGGTGTAGCTGGACACGGTAGTGGTTATTGAGTGTTCTGGTTGCAGATTTTCTTGGAGATAGCAAGGTAGCTGTTTGGCGATCGCAACCTCTGCTCTTCTCCCTCTTATCTTCCTCTAGTAGTATTTAGTTACTTTCCAAGCTGAGTTAGCCTTGATATTGTTAGACAGTTTGTAGTAGATTCTCATGACTAGTGACACCCCGATGTCGGGCTTTTCTTTTCCGCACTTCTATTTTTTTTTCTTTGATTTGAACTCCTTAAATGAAGGTTTTATGTTAAATAGTATTGAAATTATCTTTGAAAAGAAAATATCGGTTTGTTTGGAAATGAGTTGGCTTGCCTAGTTCCACGATAGGTGCCATCATGACAGATTAGGTTTTTGGGTCATGACAGTTTGGTATCAGAGCCTAGGTTACATAGGTCTCACGAGTCATGAGCGGGTTTAGTAGAGTCTTGCAGATCGGTACGGAGACGTCTGCACTTATCTTTGAGAGGCTGCAAAACCTTTAGGAAACTCCACATTCTTAAATTCTCTTCGTGCGAATCTATTGATTTTAGTAACTAAACATTTGTTGTTTCATTCTCTCACAGATGGTGAGGACTTGTGCTACCGGTCAGGAGGGCCAGCTACCAGTACCACCAGCCAGGGCCACGAGAGGACGAGGCCGCGGTAGGGGCCGTGGTAGGGGCAGAGGTGCAGCTCGTACAGTAGCTGGGGCAGTACCTGTAGATCCACCGGTTGTCTCAAATCAGGACCAGGTTGCAGTTGTTGATGCACCAGCTTAGGCACCACCTGTTCCTATTGTGATTCTAGGCCTTCAAGAGGCCCTATCTCAGATTCTGACAGCGTGTACCGGCCTTGCTCAGTCGGTCTATATTTCGACGGCCGCAGCCACTTCTCAGGCCAGGGGAAGCACTCAGACTTCCATCGCTCGCACACCCGAGCAGGTTATTCAGGGACTTCAGACACAAGAGGCACCACCAGCCCAGCCGGTTGCTGTTGCTCAGGATTATGTGGTTCTTGCTATGCCTGAGGATGATCAGCATAGGTTGGAGAGGTTTGGGAGACTCCAGCCACCACCTTTCAGTGGCACAAAGAGAGAGGATGCTCAGGACGTTTTGGACAGGTGTCAGAGGATACTCCATACTGCTGGTATTTTGGAGACTTGTGGGGTCTCATTCACTACCTTTCAGTTTTTTAGGGCTGCAATCAGATGACGGGAGACTTACGAGAGGCGTAGGCCTATTGGCACAGCACCCCTTACTTGGCAGCAGTTCTCCGTGGTCTTTTTGGAGAAGTTCATGCCTCGATCCCGCAGAGAGGAGCTGCGTAGACAATTTGAGTGGCTCCGCCAGGGTGATATGTCTATGACATAGTATGAGATGCGGTTCTTCGAGTTGGCCCATCATGCTATCTGCTTGGTTCCCACAGACAGAGAGAGGATCATGAGGTTTATTGATGGCCTCACTTATTAGCTACAGTTGCTCATGACCAGGGAGCGGGTTTCGGGTGCTACCTTTGATGAGGTTGTCGATATTGCTCGGCAGATTGAGATAGTTCGCGGTCAGGAGAGGGTTGAGAGGGAGGCCAAGAGGCCTCGTGGTCAGGGTGGATTCAGTGGTGCTCTTTTTGGGGGTCAGTTCCAGTACGATAGAGGTCATCATTTCAGACAGGCTCAGTCAGCTTGGCCATTTCACCGTGGTGCATCATCTGGCCATAGTTCTCACAGTTCTCATCAAGGCCACTCGTCACTTAGTGCCCTTCCAGCTCAGAGTCTGTCCCGTGCTCCACCTGTTCAGGGATTTTCCATGCCAGGTTCTTCTACCAGTTATCCCGGTGTTAGGGGTCCGCCGCCAGCACCAGGGAGTTGTTTTGGGTGTGGGGAGCTTGGGCATATATGGAGATAGTGTCCTCGTCATCATGGAGGTATATCTTAGCAGAGGAGTTAGCCTCCGACTACAGCACCAGTTACCTCACCACCCGCCCAATTATCTCAGGGTGGAGGTCAGTCAGCTAGGGGTTGCCCTAGAGGGGGAGGCAGATCAGGGGCTGGTCAAGCCCGTTTCTATGCTCTCCCTGCCAGACCAGACGCTATTGCTTCAGATGCTGTGATTATAGGTATTGTCTCAGTTTGTCACCGAGATGTCTCAGTATTATTTGACCCTGGTTCCACGTATTCATATGTTTCCTCGTATTTCGCCCATTTTCTGGATATGCCCCGTGAGTCTCTAGTTTCTTATGTTCATGTATCTACTCCTGTGGGCGATACTATTATTGTGGACCGCGTATATCGGTCATGTGTGGTGACTATTGGGGGTCTGGAGACCCAAGTGTACCTTTTGTTGCTCAGCATAGTCGACTTTGACGTGATATTGGGTATGGATTTGTTATCTCCATGTCATGTTGTTCTAGATTGTCATGCTAAGATGGTGACATTGACTATGCCAGGAATTCCGAAGGTTGAGTGGAGCGGTTCTGTAGATTATGTACCAAGTAGGGTGATTTCATATTTGAAGGCTCAGCGCATGGTTGAGAAGGGTTGCCTATCTTATTTGGATTTTGTGAGGGATGTTAGTGCAGAGACTCCTGTCATTGATTCTGTTCCGGTGGTACGTGAATTTCTGGATGTGTTTCCTGTAGACCTACCGGGCATGCCGCCTGACAGGGATATTGACTTTGGTATTGATTTGGTGCCGAGCACTCAGCCCATTTCTATTCCACCGTATCGTATGGCACCGACAGAGTTAAAGGAATTGAAAGAACAGCTTCAGGAACTCCTTGATAAGTGTATATTCGGCCTAGTGTGTCACCTTGGGGTGCACCTGTTCTATTTGTGAAAAAGAAAGATGGTTCCATAAGAATGTGTATTGATTACAGGCAGTTGAACAAGGTTACAGTCAAAAACAAGTATCCTTTGCCTCGTATTGATGATTTATTCGACCAGCTTCAGGGTGCGAGGGTGTTCTCCAAGATTGATTTAAGGTCCGGTTATCACCAGCTGAAGATTCGGGATTCAGATATTCTCAAGACAGCTTTCAGGACCCGATATGGCCACTATGAGTTCTTGGTGATGTCTTTTGAGCTGACCAATGCCCCAGCAGCGTTCATGCATTTGATGAATAGTCTATTCCAGCCCTATTTGGACTCATTCATCGTTGTATTCATTGACGACATCCTGGTGTACTCTCGTAGCCAGGAGGAGCACGCTCAGTATTTGAGGGTTGTATTACAGAGATTGGTGGAGGAGAAGCTTAATGCAAAGTTCTCCAAATGTGAGTTTTGGCTCAGTTTAGTAGCATTCTTGGGGCACGTGGTGTCCAGTGAGGGAATTCAGGTGGATTCGAAGAAGATAGAGGTGGTGTAGAGTTGGCCCAGACCGTCCTCAACCACGAATATTAGGAGCTTTCTTGGTTTGGCGGGTTACTACCGTCGCTTTGTGGAGGGATTTTCATCTATTGCATCGCCATTGACCAAATTGACCCAAAAGGGTGCTCCATTCAGGTGGTCGGATGAGTGTGAGGAGAGCTTTTAGAAGCTCAAGGCTACTTTGATCATAGCTTCAGTGTTAGTTCTACCATCAGCTTTAGGTTCTTACACTGTGTATTGTGATGCCTCGAGGATAGGCATTGGTTGTGTTTTGATGCAGGAGGGTAGGGTGATTGCCTATGCCTCGCGCCAGTTGAAGACCTATGAGAAGAACTATCCTGTCCATGATCTTGAGTTAGCAGCCATTGTTCACGCCTTGAAGATTTGGCGTCATTATTTGTATGGGGTTCATTGTGAGATCTATACTGATCACCGGAGTCTGCAGTATCTGTTAAAGCAGAAGGATCTTAATTTGCGTTAGCGGAGATGGTTGGAGCTTCTTAAGGACTATGATATCACTATTTTGTACCATCCGGGGAAGGCCAATGTGGTGGTCGATGCTTTGAGTCACCGGGCAGAGAGTTTGGGGAGTTTAGCATATCTTTCAGAAGCAGAGAGACCTTTGGCATTGGATGTTCAGTCATTAGCGGGCCATCTTGTCAGATTGAATATTTCGGAGCCTAGTCGGGTATTGGCTTGAGTGGTCTCCAGGTCTTCTCTTTATGACTATATCAGGGAGCGTCAGTATGATGACCCCCACTTGCTCATTCTTCAGAACAGGGTTCGGAGAGGTGATGCTAGGGATATGACTATTGGTGATGACGGCGTGCTGAGAATGTAGGGCCGGATATGTGTGCCTAATGTAGATGGGCTTCGAGAGTTGATTCTTGAGGAGGACCACAGCTCACGGTATTCCATCCATCCGGGTGCCACGAAGATGTACCAGGATTTGAGTCAGCACTATTGGTGGAGACAGATGAAGAAGGATATAGTTAGGTTTGTGGCTCGGTGTCTTAACTGTCAGTAGGTTAAGTATGAGCATCAGAGATTGGGTGACTTGCTTTAGAGATTAGAGATCCCAAAGTGAAAGTGGGAGCGGATCACCATGGACTTTGTAGTCAGGCTCCCACGGACTTTGAGGAAGTTCGATGCTATTTGGGTTATTGTGGATCGGCTGACCAAGTCTGCGCACTTCATTCCAGATGGTACTACTTACTCTTCAGAGCGGTTGGCTGAGATTTACATCCGAAAGATCGTTCGCCTGCATGGTGTCCCAGTTTCCATCATTTTAGATAGGGGTGCTCAGTTCACATCGTAGTTTTGAAGGGCCGTGCAGCGAGAGTTGGGTACTCAGGTTGAGTTGAGCATAACTTTTCACCCTCAGACGGACGGGCAGTCCGAGCGCACTCAATTATTGGAAGACATGTTGCGTGCTTGTGGCATTGACTTTGGGGGTTCATGGGACCAGTTTCTGCCACTCGCGGAGTTTGCATATTACAACAGTTATCAGTCGAGTATTCAGATGGGTCCGTACGAGGCTTTATATGGGAGGATGTGTAGATCTCCGGTTGTATGGTTTGAGCCGGGTGAGGCTAGGCTCTTAGGTACAGACTTGGTCCAGGATGCATTAGATAAGGTGAAATTGATTCAGGAGCGGCTTCGCACGACACAGTCTAGGCAGAAACTATAATTGGGTTCTCAAATTATACTCATCACCCTGTTAGATGGTTACCTTACTTAAAATTGTTATCATATTTTTCCTTAACAAATTCTATATTTAATTCGTTAATTTAACTTATGTTTTGCTTTGCTTAAAAATGATACTTTTACTCAATTTTATTGATTTATAAACTAAACCCATCTTACACTCTATTTCATACAAATTGTATATTATTTCAATTCACTTGATTTATAGAATAAACTCATTATTTCATTTGACACCTTACTTTATTCAAGATTGTTATTCTGTTTTATGGTGTCTAAATATATCTTTCATTCATCTAATATTTATCACGGTTGCAAAGTACATGGTAGCATGTGATTTTTGTCGTGCGAAGGTGATTGTTATTGTGGGCACGAGGTGCCATATGTGTAAGATTTAAAAAATATGGTCCATGACTTATGGTTTATGAGGTATGGTGTCTCGGGGTAATTCTTATTGTAAGTCCATGCGTTGGGAGCGATTTGATTATTTGAGTTGTCATCCATTTTTATTTATTTGAGTTTATTTACATCTCATCGGTGTTCTGATTATGTTGTTTCTTTATTACTCATTTACTACTTGTTGTCATTTATGATTTTACTACTTCATTGTTGGTTGTAAATCAATAATTTTTCCGCCGTTGGTCTTAATTGATGTTCTTTACATTGTTAGCTTATGTATATCTTGATCAGGTTTCTATGTCTAGTAGGTGTCTTAACCTGGCCTCGCCACTACTTTACCAAGGTTAGGCTTGATTATAACGATCTGACCGATTGTTTTGAGCATTTACACCACTTTCAACTATTTGAAGTCTTGAATAGCTTCATATGATGCATTATGATGTGTATGAATCGTCAGTTTTGTTTTCAGGTATTTTGAAATATGTTCGACATAATGAATTCCATGTTGGAAGCCTTAAGTTGTAAGAGATGACCAAATTTGACTTTTTAGTATTCGACCTCGGATAGGAGTTTTGATTATTCCGTTAGGTCCAGATGGTGATTTTGAACTTGGGCGTATGACCGGAATTTGATTTGGATATTTCTAGAATGTTTTGACATCGTTTCTTCAAGCATAAGTGGTATCACATTACGTAAATGAGCTCTAAATTCAGCTTTTATTAAATCATTAGATTTGTATTGAAATTACGGAGCCATATGAGAAAGAATCCTCAAATTCGGACATCGTATGAGAGAGTTATGCCCATTTTCATGTAGGGAAAGATTGCTGTTTTTCTGGGGCAGAGGCAAATCGCATGTATCAAATGCGATTTATAAGTCTCAGGTGACAAATGCGACTTGCCTGGACAGATTCTAAAACAGGGGTTTCGGCTATTTTTAACACATTTGGAGCTATGGAGCTTGGATTGAAATGATTTTCACCATATGGATTGGGGTAAGTGATTCTAACTCGATTTTGGTTAAATTACACGAATCTATTGTTGTTTTTATCAATAGATTAGTGTTTTGGATTGAAAATGGTAGAAAACTTCGTAGACATTAATTGAGGATTTGAAGGCTGAGTTGTGGTCGAATTTGAGTAATTTTGGTATGGTTGGACTCATGGTTTAATGTGGGTTTGGATTTTATAATTTTTGTCGGATTCCGAGACGTGGGCCCCACCATTGACTTTTGGTTAACTTTTCGAGCGGAGTTGGAAATTTTTATAAATTGTTAAATTGTAAGCATCGGAGAATATTTTGATTAATTTGCACGTTTTTTGACTAGTTTCGTATCGTTTGGCTTGGAAATGAGGAGATAGGAAGGTGTTCGGAGGTTGATACGCGCGGAATAGATTTTTCGGAGTATTGTTTAGCTTGCTTGGATTTGATTCGGCTTGTTCGGGGTTAGTAATATTTCTAAACTTGGAGTTGAGGGTATAAACCCCGAAAATAAGTGTTATGTGATTTGTTTTGAGATGGCGCACATGCTAGCCGACGGGCGTGTACCGTAGAAACTGTGACTTAATTGATTCCGTAGAATTGTGTAGTCAAATAATCTTGGCATTGTCAATGTACTTTCATGTGTTAAATAAATTGAGCTGAGAATCATGTTAAAAATCATGTTGAGGTTATATGTCGATATTATTGAGACTCACATAAGTCATGTTGCTGTTGAATTATTTGTTTAAATTGTAATTTCATACTCAATCGTGTTCATTCATTTTATATTACATCTCAGTCTCTGTTGCTATTTATTGATACATCATATTATCATTTTTGGGTTGATTTTCACGACATGTTTAGCCTGAGAGACTAGAGAGATTGATGACTGAGTGAGGCCGAGGGCCTGATTGTGAGGATATTTATGGGATCGTGCTGTACGCCGCAGCAGGCCATATTGGCTTTATTTATTTTATTATTATAGGATCAGACTGCACGCCGCAGCATGTTTTTTTATTTATGCCTGGATCTGACTTTTATATATATATATATATATATGGGATGGATCTTCCATGCGCTGGATTTGCCATATATAGTACTGAGTAACTGTGCGCGAGTTGTCATTTATATTTGGGCTATATCTGCCTTGTATAGTGCCGAGTGATTGAATGTGCTGAATATTGAGTGTGATGAGTGAAAATGAGAGACAGTGAGATTGAGTACTCTGAGAGTGTGAGTATATGAGTTTATCACTATGCTACATTGCATTAGACATGCATAATTGATATGTAGACATAGAGAAGTATTTTTCCTCATGCTATCTGATAATGAGATTTCTTAGCTGTCGTTAAAGTTTTTGAGAAATATCACAGAATTCAGACTTGCTCATATTTTCGGTGATTTTCGGCAAAAGATTTTGAGTTTTACTATTGTAACACCCTGGAAAATTTCGAAGTGTTTTAAGACCATTAAGAAAATTAGCGGGTGCTAATAATATTAATTCGGGTATGAACAAGACTGATAATTTGAATGATATCAATTGATCATGATAATATATGTATGGGGTGCATTAATAATGGTTTATGGTCTAAGAAGAGCCCTAAGGCTAAGTCAAGTTGAAAATTATATGATGGGATAAAGTTTCAAGTGAATTCGCACAAGACCTAACTTCCAACAAGCATAACTCTCAATTTATCAAGCGTTATATAGTGTATCCCTTTAAGTCTAGTTTCTAACGCATCAAACCGTTCATCATTTGGATATGTATACCGAAAGTTATGGCAATTTTACTGGACATGTGTCACATGTGTGCCCAGATGCGCGGCTGCACATATTTGAGAGTTTCTGCCTCAGGTGCGCGGCCAGATGTGCGGCCACTTGACCAGGTGTGTGGCCGCGCACGTAGGAGCCCATTAAATAACCCCAAGGATGGGTAGAGAGAGTGTGATGACCCAAAATGTCATCTTTAAATTTAATAAGTAATTATAATACCTCAAAAAGCACCATTTATCCTTCCTCGACTTGCGTGCACAATCCGTAAAATTTTCTGGAAAGTTTTCATGTGAAAAATGAATTAAAATGTGAAATAGGGCTTTAAAATTCAAGTGAGTTGACTTTGGTCAACAGTTTTAGCAAACAGACCCGGATCAGTATTTTGATAGTTCCGGTAGCTCCGTATCGTGATTTGGGACTTGGACGTATGCTCGGAATTTAATTTGGAGGTCCCTAGCTTAAGTTATGACCATTTAACGGAACTAGCAATTTAAAGGCTAAAGATTTCCAAGTTTGACCACAGGGTTGACTTTTGATATCGGTGTCGGAATCTAATTCGAAAAATTAGAATAGCTCCGTTATGTCATTTATGACTTGTGTGCCAAATTTAAAGTCATTCCGGATTCATTTAACATGTTTTGGCACAGGATTTGTAAATTGAAAAGTTTGGAAACTCAAAAGATTGAATCGAGGTGTGAATTGTAATTTTAGCATTGTTTGACATGATATGAGACCTCGAGTAAGTCCGTATAATGTTTTAGGATTTATTGGTATATTTGGTTGTGATCCCGAGGGTCTCGGGTGGATTTCGAGTGGTCAACGGAATTTAATTTGGGCATTTCAAGAACGTTTGACGTCGTTTCTTCAAGAATAAGTGGTATCCCATTAAGAAAATGAATTCCAAATTCAGTTTTGATGGAAGCATTAGATCCGTATTGAAATTTTGGAGCCATAGCAAAAAAGAATCGTCGAATTCGGACATCGTATGAGAGAGTTATGTCCATTTTCGTGTCGGAAAAGATTTTTCATAGCCGCCAGAGCCCAGGGTAGCGTGGGGCGCTAGCCCTGGCGCTGGGAATTTTTGGTGTTCTGGAAAGTGCGCCACAGGCAGCGCCCCACGCTACCTGTGGCGCTCGAAAATGCCAGAAACCCCATAAAACGGGGAGTTTAGCCATTTTACTCATTTTTGAGTTTGGGGAGCTCGATTTAGGCGATATTTGGGCGATTTTCACGGGGAAAAAATGGGGTAAGTGTTCCTTATCCTATATTGATTATATTTCATGATTCCATACTCATTTACATCATGAATCCATGAATTTATGAAAGAAAAATCAGATTTTTACAAAACCTTCCAAAAATGTAAAACGAAGATTCGAAGGTCAATCCGATGTCGGAATTTGATAATTTTTGTATGGTTGGACTCGTCTCGGAATGGGTGCTCGGATTTCTTACGTTTTTCCGAGATTTGAGATGTGGGCCCCACTGTCAATTTTTAAAGTGAATTTTGGATTTTTATCCAGAAAATTAGTAAATTCATATAGAATTAATTCCTACGCTTTGTATTGAGTATATCGAATTATTTGTGAATAGATTTGAAGCTTTTGGAGACAAATTTAAAAGGAAAAGCTGTGGTCGAGTAATTTATTGGAATTTGCATAGCGAGGTAAGTGTCGTGGTTAACCTTGACTTGAGGGAATAGAACACTTAAATTATTTGTTATGTGAAATACATGTGAACGACGTATAGGCGAGGTGACGAGTGTCTATACGTCGTCAAATTAATTATTTGCATAATTATTTGAAAATCATAAATTGTTCTAAGACACGAATTAATTGTTATAATAATTATTTCTTTCCTATTCCTTGACAAATATTAATTCTTGAATTCCTGCAATAATTGTTACATGCTATTTGATCTATGTGTATTAATTGCTACTTGACATTTAGCATATTAAATATTAAACTGTCTATTTTCTCCCCGATTTTCATAATAAATTGCTAATTGTCATTGCTTGTTTCATAATTAAATCATAACTATTGAATGCTTGTTGTTTTAAAATTTTATATTAATTGTTGCATTTATTTGGGCAATTTATTCTATAAGAATTGGTAAATGAATATATTGGAGGAGCGGGTTGGGCGCCGCAATAGAGTTGATTGAAATGAATATATTGGAGGATCGGGTTGCACGCCGCAACAAACTTGTTTAAAAGTCCATATTGGAGGATCGGGTTGCACGCCGCAACAGACTTGTTTAAAAGTCTATATATATACTTGATTGAAATAAATATATGACATACTTGATTAAAAGGAAAATATTGGGAGAGCGGGTTGCACGCTGCAACAGAATTGAATATGAATATATTGTGAGAGCAGGTTACACGCTGCAACAGAATTTATGGAAATGATAATTGGTTATATCTGCTGAGTTGGCTTCAACCATTATAAATGAGTTACCTGATTTATTTCTATTATTGATGTTATTACTAATATTGCGTACAGGTTCATGTAAGTGAACCGCCTTAGCCTCGTCACTACTTCGTCGAGGTTAGGCTCAGCACTTACCAGTACATGGGGTCGGTTGTACTGATACTATATTCTGCACTTCTTGTGCAGATTTCGGAGTTGGTCCCAGCGGCGTACCATAGACTTGCTCGGATTTCAGCTACTCAGAGGAGACTTGAGGTACAACTACACGGCGTTCGCAGTTCTGAAGTCCCCGTCTACTGTACCTTAGCTGTGTGTTTATTTCCAGACAGCTTTATTTTATTCAGACCTTTATTTTTATTATTTTAGAAGCTCATGCACTTGTGACACTAATTCTGGGATGGTATTTAGACGCCGTTATTTTTATGGATTATTCACTATATTTCAGACCTTACTTTCGCATTTGTTTCTTTATTATTAATAAATTTAAAAATTGTTTTAAAATGGCTAATATTATTTTAACGTTGGCTTGCCTAGCAAGTGAAATGTTAGGCGCCATCACGGTTCGAAGGTGGGAATTTCGGGTCATGACAGTTGGTATCAGAGCACTAGGTTACATAGGTCTCACAAGTCAAGAGCAAGCTTAGTAGAGTCTGAAGGATCGGTACAGAGACGTCTGTACTTATCTCTCAGAGGCTATGAAGTTTAGGAACAATATCACCTCTTTCATTCCTTATCGTGCGACATTGATCTTGCTTGAAACATATATCTCATATTCCTTTGTATCTACTCATGTATGACATTGCGCTCTTGGTATCAGTTGTGCGTCGACGGTTCGTGATGCCGCAGATGAACTACGAGAGAGCCAGAGATGCTCAAATATTGCCTCAACATGTTTTTCCGACTGAAGATGCAGACGTATAAGGAGATCACCCAGTGAATAATGTGGCGGGTGCAACGTACCTTGGCATCTGTTTGATTTATGCGAGTTGTGAAGGTTAATATTGTGGACCATCGAACGAGGTGAACTATGACTTCGCGCCGAGTGGGGAAGTCCACTATCAATGAATGGATTGCGAGTCGTGTGTTGCATCAGTTTTGGCCTGAAATGTATATATGTGGTACTAAAAGGTTCTCCCAAAATTTACATGTGTTTAAGGCCCAAGATCTTGTAGAAAATAAGGTTGGGACTTGCGGTATGTCCGCCTCTGAAATAATCTTATACTTCAGTACTAAAGGAGTTAGAGAAACAATATTAAATTTATAGAAGGCCTACTCGGCATGGACATCACGGTTGCGGATTTTGGGGTGCTTTGGAGGAAGTACAGTGGTTGACGAGATTCTTGACTAAGAATTGTCTGTATGAAGCTCTACTTTTGTGATCATTGTATATAAATAAGGGTAAAGTCTATCCCAAAGAAGAATCGAAGAGTATGTTAAGAAATGGGTCAGCTCAACAGTGTTGAGTCAGCATAACAAAAGAAGAAATTGGCCTTGGGAGAGATAATTCTCCACAGGTGTCTGTGGCAAGCCTATGAAGAGGGCAGACCAGCCAATACAACACCGCCCACTTGGCTCGGTTCTCAGGAATACTTTTGAAAGAGTTTGTTTCCCGGACTCTCCGTAATACATGGCGCATAGGGTTTGAACGATTGCGTCAGGTCACCATGGCAGTGTCATAATATGCCATCAGGTTCAATAAGTTAGCCTGTCATATTCCTAATTTACTTCCTACAGCCAGAGAGCGAGTCCACATAATCATTAAAGGACTCAATTATGATCGTAAAATTTTGTATGAATCGGGAGCTACAGGCTGATATTTCATTTCCACTAGTGGTAGAAATTGCCAAGATATTAGAACGTGTTCGGGGTGAGGAAAAAGGAAACTAAGGAGACCAAGACGTCTCGAGGTTCTGGGGGATTCAGTGGATTCTACTCTGCGAGTATAAATCATTATGGCGGGGCTCGGGCAGTCGGCTAGCCCAGTTCGCACATAGGATTAATTGAGGTGCTCTAGTAAGTTCTTTTAAAGCACCACTGACATAAGTGTCCTACAATGGTTATTCCTGTTATTTGGCACAGACTCAGTATGAGCAGCCAAACTCGCAAATGGGTTGTTATGAATGCGGTGATACTAGGCACATCATGAGAAAATTGTCCCAAACTTGGGAGAGACATATTTCATCAAAGCACTCAGGCTACGTGCCCCATTGCAGTTACTACACCACCCACACGACCAGTTAGGGGTGGAGGACAGGCGGGTAGAAGGCGTCCTAGAGGTGGAGACCCAGTAATTGTTACAATTGTTTTATGATATGGTGGAGGTCGATACATCAGATGGTGTTGTTACAGGCATGACCTCGATTTAATATAAAGGAATAATTTCCTTAACTTGATTTAGTTCTGAGTATCGAGACGAGTCCTCCTATTGTGTCCCACTTATGAGTGGGCTTCGTAATTCTATAATCTACTTATGTGTCTACTTCTGTTAGGAGGTTTTATGGAGATAACTACACCTATCATTCCATGATGGACTCTAACAAGATCTGTGAGGATAAAGGTGCCTTTCTGGTACTTATTTCGGTATGTTCTGATGTATTTTTTGATAATTAATTACAAATTGTGAATTATATGCCCTACCGGTATGGGGTTCATTATGTGTTGTGATTTTGTTTAACGAAAGTTATTTAAAAGGAGAAAATTGAAAATTTTGATTGGCACGATGTGCATATTACTTGTGATTCAAAACTGAGAACGAGATCCTCACATTATAATATAAAATGATATGTTTAAACCGGGCTACGAGCTGTGGTAGAAGTTATACAAGGACGAGATCCTTGTGATAAAAACCCTTGTGTTTAAATCCTCCCTTGTGAAATTAAATTTGTACTATAGTACTAATAGGGAGTCATGCCTGCTAGTCTTATTTTAAAATATTTGTATGAAATTCTCTGTGCATACTTGCCAAATTCGTGTAATATTGAGTTGTAATCTACGAGGTAGGTGCCCGCCCAGGTGGCGTTAAATGTGACTCGTTAATTTGGGTAAATAATTATGAGGTCTTCATGCCTCGTATCTCATTATTAGTATTGTGAAGGTTTGAAATGATATTTTTGTTAACATGAAGTTAATTGACGATTCTGTAATTGATTATGAACAACTATTAAGACCAGATTAACCCAGAAAGGTGTCCCATTCAGATGGTCAGAGGAGTGTAAGTTGAGTTTTCAAAAGCTCAAGACCGCTTTGACTACGGCGCCAGTGTCGGTATTACCCACAGGTTCAGGATCGTATACGGTATATTGTGACGCATCTCACATTGGGCTTGGTGCAGTATTAATGCAAGATGGCAAGGTAATTGCATATGCGACGCAGCAGTTGAAAGTTCATAAGAAGAATTATCCTGTCCATGACTTAGAATTGGCAGCCATTGTTCATGCGCTAAAGATTTTGAGGCATTACCTCTACGGTGTCTCATGTGAGGTATTTACTGATCATCGCAGCCTTCATTATCTGTTCAAACAAAAAGATCTTAATTGGAGGCAGAGGAGATGGTTGGAGTTATTGAAAGACTATGATATCACCATTTTTATCACCCCAGAAAGGCCAATGTAGTGGCTGATGCTTTGAGTAGAAAGGCTGTGAGTATGGGCAGTCTTGCGTATATTCCGGTTGGTGAGAGGCCATCAGCTATAGATGTTCAGACTTTGGCTAATCAGTTCGTGAGGTTAGATGTTTCAGAACCCAGTCGGGTTCTAGCTTGTACAGTCGCTCGGTCTTATTTATATGAGCGCATCAGAGAGAGGCAGTATGATGATCCTCACTTACTTGTCCTTAAGGACACGGTGCGACACGGTGATGCCAAACGGGTTGCTGTGGGGGAAGGTGGAACTCTGCGAATGTCAGGCCGTATTTGTGTGCCTAATGTGGATGGGCTTTGGAATTAATTCTTGAAGAGGCACACAGTTCCAGGTATTCTATTCATCAAGGTGCCGCAAAAATGTATCAAGATTTGTGGCAACATTATTGGTGGAGGAGAATGAAAAAGGAAATAGTTACACATGTAACTCGGTGTCTGAATTGTCAGCAAGTTAAGTACGAGCATCAGAGACCTGGTGGTTTGTTTTAGAAGTTAGAAATTCCTGAGTGGAAGTTGGAGCGTATCACAATGGATTTTGTTGTTGGGCTCTCACGAACTGAGAGAAAATTTGACACAGTTTGGGTAATTGTGGACAGGTTGACCAAGTCAGCCCATTTCATTCCAGTGGCAGTTACCTATTCTTCAGAGAGGTTAGCTAAAATTTACATTCGTGAGATTATCCGCCTTTACGGTGTTCCCGTGTCTATTATTTCAGATTGAGGTACGTAGTTTACCTCACATTTCTGGAGGACTGTACAGCATGAGTTAGGCACGCGGGTGGAGTTGAGTATATCATTTCATCCACAGACTGACGGACAGTCAGAGCGCACTATTCAGATATTGGAAGATATGCTTTGCGCTTGTGTTATAGACTTTGGAGGTTCTTGGGATCATTTCTTGTCACTTACGAAGTTTTTTTATAATAATAGCTACCAGTCGAGCATTCAGATGGCTCCATATGAGGCATTATATGGAAGGCGATGCCGATCGCCAGTTGGTTGGTTTGAACCGGGAGAGGCTCGGTTGTTGTGTACCGATTTGGTACAGGATGCCTTGGATAAGGTCAAGATTATTCAGGATCGACTTCGCACAGTTCAATCTAGGCAAAAGAGTTATGCCGACCGTAAAGTTCGTGATATTGCATTCATGGTTGGAGAACGAATATTGCTCCGGGATTCACCTATGAAAGGTGTAATGAGGTTCGGAAAGAAGGGCAAGTTGAGCCCTAGGTATATTGGACCCTTTGAAATTCTTGAAAGGGTGGGTGAAGTAGCCTACAGGCTTGCATTACCACTTACTTTATCAACGGTTCATCCGGTGTTCCAGGTGTCTATGCTCCGAAAATATCATGGTGATCCGTCCCATGTGTTATATTTTAGCTCAGTCCAAATGGACAAAGATTTGACTTACGAGGAGGAGCCGGTGGCTATTCTAGCCCGGCAGGTCCGATAGTTGATGTCTAAGAGTTATCCTTCAATTCGGGTGCAATGGAGAGATCAGTCGGTAGAGGCATCTACCTGGGAGTCCGAGTCGGACATGCGGAGTAAATATCCACATCTTTTCTCCAACTCGGGTACTTTTTTTTTCTAACTCCGTTCGAGGACGAACGTTTGTTTTAGAGGTGGAGAATGTGATGACCCAAAATGTCATCTTTAAATTTAATAAGTAACTATCTGTTCTAATACCTCGAAAAACACCATTTATCCTTTCTCGACTTGCGTGCACATTCCGTAAAATTTTCTGGAAAGTTTTCATGTGAAAAATGAATTAAAATGTGAAATAAGGCTTTAAAATTTAAGTGAGTTGACTTTGGTCAACATTTTTAGCAAACGGACCCGGATCAGTATTTTGATAGTTCCGGTAGCTCCGTATCGTGATTTGGGACTTGGGCGTATACCCGAAATTTAATTTGGAGGTCCCTAGCTTACGTTATGACCATTTAACGGAACTAGCAATTTAAAGGCTAAAGATTTTCAAGTTTGAGCACGGGGTTGACTTTTTGATATCGGTATCGGAATCCGATTTGGAAAATTAGAATAGCTCCGTTAGGTCATTTATGACTAGTGTGCCAAATTTAAAGTCATTCCGGATTCATTTAACATGTTTTGGCACAAGATTTGTAAATTAAAAAGTTTGGAAACTCAAAAGATTGAATCGAGGTGTGAATTATAATTTCAGCATCGTTTGACATGATATGAGACTCCGAGTAAGTCCGTATAATATTTTAGGACTTGTTGGTATATTTGGTTGAGATCCCGAGGGTCTCGGGTGGATTTCGGGTGGTCAACGGAATTTAATTTTGGCATTTCAAGAACGTTCGATGTCATTTCTTCAAGAATAAGTGGAATCCCATTAAGCAAATGAATTCCAAATTCAGTTTTGATGGAAGCATTAGATCCGTATTGAAATTTTGGAGCCATAGCAAAAAGAATCGTCGAATTCGGACATCGTATGAGAGAGTTAGGTCCATTTTCGTGTTAGGAAAGATTATTCGTAGCCGCCAGAGTCCAGGGTAGTGTGGGGCGCTAGCCCTGGCGCTGGGAATTTTTGGTGTTCTGGAAAGTGCGCCACAGGCAGCGCCCCACGCTACCTGTGGCGCTCGAAAACGCCAGAAACCCCATAAAACGGGGAGTTTAGCCATTTTACTCATTTTTGAGTTTGGGGAGCTCGATTTAGGCGATATTTGGGCGATTTTCACGGGGAAAAAATGGGGTAAGTGTTCCTTATCCTATATTGATTATATTTCATGATTCCATACTCATTTACATCATGAATCCATGAATTTATGAAAGAAAAATCAGATTTTTACAAAACCTTCCAAAAATGTAAAACGAAGATTCGAAGGTCAATCCGATGTCGGAATTTGATAATTTTTGTATGGTTGGACTCGTCTCGGAATGGGTGCTCGGATTTCTTACGTTTTTCCGAGATTTGAGATGTGGGCCCCACTGTCAATTTTTAAAGTGAATTTCGGATTTTTATCCGAAAAATTAGTAAATTCATATGGTATTAATTCCTACGATTTGTATTGAGTATATCGAATTATTTGGGAATAGATTTGAAGCTTTTGGAGACAAATTTAAAAGAAAAAGCTGTGGTCGAGTAATTTATTGGAATATGTATAGCGAGGTAAGTGTCGTGGTTAACCTTGATTTGAGGGAATAGAACACTTAAATTATTTGTTATGTAAAATGCATGTGAACGACGTATAGGCGAGGTGACGAGTGTCTATACGTCGTCAAATTAATTATTTGCATAATTATTTGAAAATCATAAATTGTTCTAAGACACGAATTAATTGTTATAATAATTATTTCTTTCCTATTCCTTGACAAATATTAATTCTTGAATTCCTGCAATAATTGTTACATGCTATTTAATTTATGTGTATTAATTGCTACTTGACATTTAGCATATTAAATATTAAACTGTCTATTTTCTCTCCGATTTTCATAATAAATTGCTAATTGTCATTGCTTGTTTCATAATTAAATCATAACTATTGAATGCTTGTTGTTTTAAAATTTTATATTAATTGTTGCATTTATTTGGGCAATTTATTCTATAAGAATTGGTAAATGAATATATTGGAGGAGCGGGTTGCGCGTCGCAATAGAGTTGATTGAAATGAATATATTGGACGATCGGGTTGCACGCCGCAACAGACTTGTTTAAAAGTCCATATTGGAGGATCGGGTTGCACGCCGCAACAGACTTGTTTAAAAGTCTATATATATACTTGATTGAAATAAATATATGACATACTTGATTAAAAGGAAAATATTGGGAGAGCGGGTTGCACGCTGCAACAGAATTGAATGTGAATATATTGTGAGAGCGGGTTGCACGCTGCAACAGAATTTATGGAAATGATAATTGGTTATAATTGCTGAGTTGGCTTCAACCATTATAAATGAGTTACCTGATTTATTTCTATTATTGATGTTGTTACTAATATTGCGTACAGGTTCATGTAAGTGAACCGCCTTAGCCTCGTCACTACTTCGTCGAGGTTAGGCTCAGCACTTACCAGTACATGGGGTCGGTTGTACTGATACTACACTCTACACTTCTTGTGAAGATTTCGGAGTTGGTCCCAACGGCGTACCATAGACTTGCTCGGATTTCAGCTACTCAGAGGAGACTTGAGGTATAACTGCATGGCGTTCGCAATTCTGAAGTCCCCGTCTACTGTGCCTTAGCTGTGTGTTTATTTCCAGAAAGCTTTATTTTATTCAGACTTTTATTTTTATTATTTTAGAAGCTCGTGCACTTGTGACACCAATTCTGGGATGGTATTTAGATGCTGTTATTTTTATGGATTATTCACTATATTTCAGACCTTACTTCCGCATTTGTTTCTTTATTATTAATAAATTTAAAAATTGTTTAAAAATGGCTAATATTATTTTAACGTTGGCTTGCCTAGCAAGTGAAATGTTAGGCGTCATCACGGTCCGAAGGTGGGAATTTCGGGTCGTGACAGAGAGGGTCTAAGTCATTTCTTCAATACTAGGGCTTTCTCTCCATCACCCATCCGGCCAAGGCTTCCAATACACACCTAAGGTGAGTTTTTAAGTGTGTTTTTATGATGATTTCACTTCTCAACCACTAGTTATAACAAGGTTTTGATTGGATTCCATAGGATTTCTTCAAAATCTCAAGAACACCCCAAAAGTTGTCTTTCAAGATTTGGTCTACAATAGGTATGTCTACTACCTCTAACTAATTCATTGTGATTATTTATATACGAAATATGTGTTAGGACTTATGGGATGGTGATTGGACGCAATAAGTATCCAACCTAGGTGTGTTGATATTGTAGAGATTGTAAAATAAATTAATTGAATAGATTTGTCGGTTGGAAGTGAATTGTTGGGCATGCATGTGCTAAGGGAAGTTGTGGATGACCTAGAGACGATTGTGAGATCAATCATTTGTGTGGAAGGTGATTGTTAGGTGAAGAAATTCCATTGAAGGAGGTTGTAGAAAAATATGCACATTAGATATTTGATAAAATGTCTAAATGGCTTAAAGTATAGAAATCTTACTAATATTGGCGCAATTGTGTTGCATTGTTGTAGATTGAAATTTGTTTAGTGTGGTGGTCCATCGTAGTATTATGAAGGGGCGAATTTCATATTTGAGCCGTCCGGAGGTGGCTTCACTCGCGAAGATCATTTAAAGTATCGGTTTAGTTTCGTCGAGGTAAGTATCTTGCTTAACCTTGTATGCGAGGTGACGAGTACGTACTTGGTTTAGATGTGCAAATTATATCGGTTGAAATTCGTAGACGCCCTTATGTATTAAATTGAAAAAATTATTGGAACTTAGTAAATCCTTGATTTGTCATGCCTCATTCCTTGTTTGTCGAGTTTGTATTTTATATGAAAATTTGGTGTATTGCCACTTGGATGTTTATGAGAATTTCGTGTGTTTGTTGATTTGACATTTCTTGTAAATAATCACATTATGAATTTTTCATTTGCAAATAATTAATTAAATATATTTAAATTGAGGCGTTTATATATTTATCTAAAATTTAGATTAAGGAAGGCGTTGTCCTATGCTGAATTGTTTTCCCATCCTTGTTGTTATTTTTGAGATTTTATATACATTGTGTGGAGACGTGGACTACCTGTTGTGCAATTAATTATCTTTGTTGTACCTTTGGAAAGGTTGTGGCCTACAGAAAATTTGTAAATACGAATTGATGATGACGTGATGTTGTGATAATATTCTATGTGAATTGTTATGTGATTTGGGTTACTGTTATGCGGCCTATAAGGATGGCATTCCATTATTGACATTATGCAGGCATAAGGGTGGCACTTTACTATTGTTATGTGTGTTGGGATATTATCTTGGCGGAGTGATAAGGGAGGCTATTAAACAGAGTGATAAGGGAGGCTATTATAGAAGCGATAAGCGTGGCTATAGGAGCGATAAGGTTGGTTATAGGAGCAATAAGGATGGATATTGATATTGTCAAGGCGGAGGGATGAGGGAGGATATTATAGGAGTGATAAGGGTGGCTATAGGAGAGATAAGGGTGGCTATTGTCAGGGATGATATGTAATGATGCGGGGTTATTGTGTTGGTAATTTTTATGTAATGATGTGGGGTTATTGCGTTGGTAATTTTCATGTGATTTTTCTTGTGTTTAGTTTTATATCTTGTGCAACTTGTCTTGTTATTTCGGTAAACTTGATAATAGTCTGATCTATGTTAAAATTATGAGCGTATGGCTATTGTCGAGCGGATTATATTATTGGTACGTGAACTGTCCGTGCAGATGTGATATGAAATGTAGGCACGAGGTGCCAGAGAAATATAATGATTATGTTTTTGACACGTGAACTGTCCGTGCAGATGTGATATGAAATAAGGGCACGAGGTACCAGGGAAATATAATGATTATGTTATTGGCACGTGAACTGTCCATGCGGTTTTGATAGAAATATGGATACGGGGTGCCACAAAAATATAAAAATGGGATGAGACCCGTGTTTAAGGATTATGAAATGAGGTGTCACGGGGTGACTTTTATTTGAAAGAATTTTATATTGGAAAGATATTTATTTGAAAAGAAATATATTCGGAAGGTATTTATTCAAAAGAATTATATGTGAAAGATTCATATTTGAAGGACATATTTAATTGGTCGTACTTATGTTCCTTATTCGTTTGAGTAATAGTTATGGTGTTCTTGTTGCCTAGTTGATTTTGTAGCTATTATTGCTAGTTGTTTTCCAGTACTATTGTATACTGCTATATTGCACTGGTTATTTGACTAGTGAGTTTCTTGACTGTATCTCGTCACTACTCCACCGAGGTAAGTCTTGATACTAACTAGGTACCGACCGTGATGTACTCATACTATATTTCTGTATATTTTTGTGCAGAGCCAGGTATTGAAGATATCAGACCGGGGCAGAGTTAGTGTGTTGATTGCAAGGATTCAAGGTAGAGCTGCTTGGTCGTCGCAATCCCTTGGAGTCTTTCTATTTTATTGTATTGTCAACTCTTATTCGAACAGTATTATATATTCGATCCTTGAGATCATTACATGTATCCAGTCAGAGTTTGTGACTCAGTATTACCAGTCTTGGGAAGTTGTTATATTTGTTTCTGTTGTTGGTTTCGAATATCCAAAAAAATTGGCTTGAAATGAAATTGAAATCGGCATACATAGTCTTAGAGACTAGGTTCTATCACGATGCCTGAGGTGGGATTTTGGATCGTGACAACTGTTATACTTGAAAAGAAAATATTTATTTTTCAGAATTGTATACGAGTTGAGCATTTTATTATTGAGTTATTACTTGTACTGCTTTAAATTGTATTGTTATGAGATGTTATCGGTTATTGGTGCGGACTCTAACCTTGGCATAAGCTTGTCACTACTTTCAACCTAACGTTAGCTTTGTTACTTCTTGAGTACAGGGGGTCGGTTGTACCCATACTACACTTTTGCACCTTGAGTGCAGATTTTGAATGTTGATATTGCTGTACATGGCGAGAGCTAGCATTGTAGATGTACCTGCGATCCAGTCATAGCCGCCGCTTGTTCTAGGTTGCCTTAGAATTTTTAAATCTGTTCATATATATTTCAAACAGATGACATATTTTTATTTCACACCATCTTTGTAAATTCTAATATTAGAAGCTCATGAGTTGTACTACCAGTCCTTGGGGAGTGTATTAGAGTCAGTTAAATATTAATTGTATCGGATTTTTGTTATTTGGCTTACCTAGTGGGTGAGGTTAGGTGCCATCATGGCTAGTTGGATTTTAAGTCGTGACATAGATACTTACTAGGTACCATTGTGGTGTACTCATGCTACTCTTATGCAAATTTTTGTGCAGATCCAGATATTCTGACTGTATTGTTGAGAGTTGCGTCTGCGCAGCGGGAGACTTCAAAGTATACCTTCTTTACGTTTGCAGGCCTCAGAGTCACCATCTTACTTTATTATGCTACTATTAAATTGTAATTCAAAACAGTATTGTGTTTAAAAATTCTAGTGTGTTACAGTGGTGTTATGACTCCATACTACTGGTTTTGGGAAATATAGAACTATTGGTTGCTTGCGGCTATGTATGTCATTTGATGGTTTATGATAAATGATTAAATAGTTCAATTCTGTTATTAAATCAGCATGTGTTAGGCTTACCTAGTCTTAGAGACCAGGTGCCATCACGATATCCTAATGTGGGAAATTGGGGTCGTGACAATACTATGTACATCCATTTGAGGAATAAAATTGTACACGATATGAAATATATATTTGCAAACATAGTACATTCTTCAGCTTTAATTTCATACTGGACAAAAGAAGATGCATCCCGTGTAACAGTCCATTTCATAGACCTTTATTCTTATACGCTTTCTTTTCTCAACCATTTGTGCAATAATAAGTATGTTAAACAAGATGATATATGAATGAATTCTGATAATGAGATTAAAAGTTTTCAAGAATGTCACGTAGGGATTCGAAGTGGCAGTTTAAAGCAATTATTGAACTACTTTTGTCACTACACCAAAAGTAAAATCTTTCTTTATGTCCAGGAGATTTAGCAATATATATTCAAAGTTTTTTCGTCCTATTTATATAACGTAATTTTCCAACCAAAAGAATTCAATCGAACTCTTTTATTACATGTAGCTCTGCCCCTAAATGAGATTAATTTGACTACCAAAGAGTATAAAACAACAGGTTTAGTAAAGTTTAAAAGACGTAGATAAAAATTAGAATATTAAATGTTCATTAAAACATAAACTTATATGAAGTTAGATGCTATGGCAGAAGTAAATGTCGAATTAGACAAAAATCTATTTATATCTACATTATATTAAAAGAAAAAAACTCTAAATTAAAAAGTTAAATTACTTTATTACCGTTCTATCTTAAAAACCTAATTACCGGACTTATTGAAAAAGAATAAAGCTCGCGGCGAAGAAAATCTTGGATACAATCGAGATCGAAGTTTACAGAGAACATATATACATATTTTTATGCTCACATAAAGAAAGTTGGTAAAGTTAAAGATAATAAGTTATTCAGATACCGACTTTGCTAGATGTCAATATAGTATACCCGGTTGATGAGCTATATCAGGAAGAGTACTAAACGAATACCCATAACTCATTTCACCATGACAATTGAGTTTACAGAGCAATATGAGGCATCTAGTTATGGAGTGTGACTATTAAATTTGGTCGCTTGGCTGAAAGTTTTGGATGGAATTGAAAAACCACTTCATTCATTTTGTGACAATAAGTCAACAGTCATGTATTCCAATAACAACATGAGTTTAGATATGTAATGCATCAGATGAAAGATTAGCGCATATATTCTTCAAATGTCCTTACTCTATGACTATTTGGTACAAGCTACTATGCTGGAAAGGTGTACAAAGGCAAGTGATAGAGTAGCGGGAGGAGCTAGAGTGGGCAGTGAAGCTAGAAAATAACAAAAATGGTCAAGATCAAATATACAAGATGGTCCTGGCTTGCGGTATCTACAACATTTGGCAGGAGAAAAATAATAGAATCTTGCAAAGAGCTATGAGGAATGAAGCATCACTTATCTGATTGATTACGCAGGATATTCATTCTCGAGGTGCTTGCAACACATAAATAGCTGGAGAAGTGAGGAAGCTCAATTATAATCCATAGGAATCTAGTATAATTGTAATTGATATTAATAGGAATCTAGTATGATTATAACTGGGAAAGGAGTTAGAATGTCAGGTGCTTAATCTTGATTATAGTTTGTTACAGAAGTTGGGGTGGTCTAACTTCATGGGTTTTTTGAATTTCTTGTACATATTTTTCCTTGGTAAATAAAGCTCTTTAATTATCAAAAATAATTAACAATATGAGTTGGGTAAAGTCAAAGCACATTAATATAAAGTTCCTAGTTGTTAAAGAAAGAGTTTAGAGTGATTAGGTGTCTACAGAACAAATCGCATGTATAAAATGATCATGAAGAAAGTTATTCCAGAAAAATTCAAGGGCACTATTGTTTACCCTTAAATAAGATAATAATTAAATTTGTATGTGGTTGGATACGTGATTTGATTCAACACAAACAATTAAGTATATTAGTTAAATGAATTAAAGACGAATTAAACAATCAAACTAATTGCGATGTTGTGGCCAAGTCTGAACTCAGATCAACTAATAACCTCGTCCTCGACCGGATCCTTGGTTCGAGCCCGGTTGCGAATGTAGAACAGACCAATGAAATAAGAACTTTAACAGTAGCTAGAAAGCAGAAAAATAGACTTGAATTGCTTTGAGTTGCATCTTACAATGTGTGTTACAAAAGAAAAACTCCCCCTTTATATAGTAGTAGAGTTTTATCCTTAGTACAAGTCCAAAAAAGCTAAAAATCTTCCTTTCTCGTTCATTACTGATCTGTAACCAACATTGAATGAGATCTGCGCTGTGATATCCGGTTAGATGCGATTATCACGGCCCTCTATTCGTGGTGTGTAATCGTTTACCATATTTTCTGAGGTCTTAGAACTCGTTCTGGGTCCGGGGAGTGTCGCTTTATCATGCCCGATGATAAACACATCGTTCACCTTTCATGGATCTCGATACGAAGGGCTCTCAGCCTCGATTTCAATCTCGTGCATCCATGCCCTTCTTCCGTTGTCTTCACCGAAAAATTGGGGTATGCATTAACCCTGATTTTACCCGTATACAGATATTCCCCTTGTTTTCCGAATAGTAGATTTTCCGAAACGATGGAAAACAATATATGAAACCCGGTTCCATCCTTCGTACGTTACAACTGAGATGATGGGTAATCAAAACGTCCCATCAGTCACGTCATTCTGACTTCATACACGTGTCAGTTACCGGTTGGCTGCCTTCGAATGCGAGACATCGCGCATTGATTGTTTTCCCTTATAAAAGCTTCGACCTTTTTCACTACTTCTACTTTTCGATTCTAGATTTTACCTTCAAACTCTCTAACGGGTTTTAACTTCTCCAAATCTTCATACATTGTTCTTTGAGCCTTCATATCTTCATCATCAATCCTCATACATGTTCTTTGAACCATCAACCTAGACCTTCATACCATCTTCAAATCTTCATATTTTTCTTCAAACCATCATATTTTTCTTCGGACCATCATATTTCCCAGATGACAATGGCAAAAACCTCCGAGTCAGTGTCTCAATAAGCTGCTCCTTCATCTTTCCACCCGACCATAGATGCCGAGGTGGCCATTCCTGAAGTGGCGCAGGAGCCCCCATAAAGAGATCCATACCCGGGGGCTGCTCTATGGGGAACGATTTCAATGTCGAGAAGGCCTCACATCAACAAGACGAGGGGGCATAGAGATACATATGTTCCATCACTGAAGAAACCCTACCCATAGTCCGAGCAGACCATAAATGGGAGGGTAAGGACGTGGTCGTCCCCGAGCCCAATAATGATATTACTACTCACGTGAATGGGTATTTGAGTGTTTACACTTACCCCTTCACGCTTGCCTCGGTGGACCCCATAGTCCTTACCTTTTGCAAAGGATATGAGGTGTGCCTTGGGCAAAGGCACCCATCCTTCTGGAGGATCATGATCCTCTTACGCCATTTTGTGAACTATACTGAAGCCCCTCGGTTCACCCTCGACCATCTACTCCACCTATATAGTCCCCGAATCATCCGAGGGGGACTGATCAAGATCATTCGCTGGGCAAGCAAGGCTCCTTTCTCGAGCATCGACGAGGACCGAGACCGAGGCTGGCAGGGGAGGTTCGTTCGGGTGAAAACTGAAGACCTGATCCCTCCTACGTTTCTGCCGTTCCATGAGGAGTGGAATGCATACCGCAAGTATTGTCTTTCTTCAGTATTCATTTCTTTTTTTATTATTTCTCTCATTGCGTGTGTTTGTGGTCGTGCAGCTGTTGCCCAAGTTCCCAATACCATTCCCCGATTCAAGTTGAGGTTCTTTCCTAAATACTTATCATCGTGCTCTTAACTTACATAGTGCAAACCCTTTCTTTTTTCTTACGGGTTTGCCTAAGACCACCAAACTTAGGCCGTTGGATGAGGACGAGGATCCGTCCTCGCTTGCCGAGCCCTCCATTTCGTGGTTTCCCGGGGCTGCCGCGAAGGTGGAAAAGAAGAAAAAGAAGAGAAAGCCTCGGGTTCCCTGGACGCCAAGGCGAAGAAGAAGAAGGTGACCATCCGGGTCCAGAAGCCCAAAAAGAGCACCAAGTCTAGGGTACCGTACCCCGATTCTCTCTTTCGGTTCAGGGACAAACCGAAGATGACGACCTTTTCATTGGTCACGAGTCGACCCGTAATGATAAAGAGCAGGCGACGACTGAGAATAAGGACCATGAGGTTGATCCCCCTCTAACTCGGGAACCAGAGGAAGAGACAGAGGTTGCGGCCTCCCAGGAAGCCGCTCCTATTCCGAAGGAGTCAACCGGTATCATTGACATCGTAAAGACACCCTCCTATGCTGAGTCCATGCTCGAAGAGGTCCAAGCGGTCAAAGAGAAGTCAAGCGAGGTGGCATAAGGCCCAAACGACGCCCTCAACATGTTCTTCGACGGCATGGATATGGTCACACTGGAGGACGTTTTTGAACTTGGGCACCTGGAGGTCCCGAAGAAGGATGTGCCCTCGGGAGTGAGTGGGCCGAGTTCAAACCCAAAACTAGTGAAGTAATTTCCTTCTTTGGGCATGGACCCCAAGCGCAAAAGAACGGTCGTTCTTATAATCCCGGAGGATGCCTCAGTCCTATCTTCTTCGGTGGGCATATCCAGCTACTTTGGATGCCTGGTGACCGAGGAGGACAAGGCAAAGATGAACGAAGTAGGCATGTAGAGCCTCTTCAACGAGGCGCAACAGGCGTCAACCCTTTGTACCCCTTTGTGAATCTCACTTTGGTTTTTGATGTGCTCTACTAACTTCATTATTTTTCAAGCTTTAGTGCTTCACCATGAAAGCTTCCTCTGGTACCGCTTAAAGATTAGCGAGCTTGAGTTCGATCTCAAAGAACAGGTCTGGAAGAAGGACATGTACAAGGCTCTTAGTGAGCAATAGGATGATGCCCTCAAAGACCTCCTGATTCTCCAGGCTGAGCTGGAAAAATCTCAGAAGGAGGCCTCGACCCTGAAGTGGTATCACGCCGACCTGCTTGAGAAGGTAAATATCTTTGAGGCTATAAACGATCAGCTAGTTGTGGTGACTAATAACACAAATTTTTAGTTCCAACAGAAGATAGACCTGATCGACCAGCTTCGGGCTGAGATGCATGAGGCCAAGGCCACTACCGAAGTGTGGAAGGCAAGATGGACCTGCTGGCTTAGGTGAAAGAAAATGCAAATGTGGAGCTGGCATCGGTCGAGAACCAACTACAGGAGGTGAAGGACAAAGCCGATAATTGGTCTCGGCTGAATGATGATCTTCGGGCATAGCTAAGCTCGGCCGTCACGTAACAGGATGCTCTCGGACAAGAATACGCCGCACTGAGGTCCAAATTGGATGCAACCTGTGCTGATGCCTAGGAAATGGTGGCCCAGTATAAGGCCAATGTGGAGGTAGCTGAGACCCGCTTAAAGACGAAGACTGAGTCCATAAAGCGGCTATCCCAGAGAGTCCCTCAAAGAGATCCATGCTCGAGGTTTTGACATATCGGCCGAGATTAAAGAAGCTAAGAGGCTCAAGGCCGAGGTAAAGGAGCTCTACGAGCATGAGGGTACCGAAGGCTCCGAGGGCTCTGACGGTTCTGGAGATGAGTCGGACCCCAGTGAAGACCAGGCGTAGATGCCTTAGTATTTTTCCAATTTTTCCTTAAGTACTTTTTTGTTTATTTTGAGGTCGTTCTATCGGGCCTTTGTAAATATATTTTGGAGTATATAAAACTTTTCCCTTTCTGGCAATGCCGTGTCTTTACTTTTCCAGCATCTACTTGCAATTTCTATTTGCGTATTGTTTTTTATACCTTAGCATAAAATCAAATGTGGCTCTGGAGCATCCATTTTTCATAGGTTCGAACGGAGCACGACTTCAATGCAACTTTGGTTTACTTGTGGCTTCGAATCCTCGGTGAAATCGAAGATTTTTAAGATGCTTAAGTATTTTTAGTCGATGTTTTTGCCTAGGGTAACCTTTTTGTAGGTTTCGAATTTTCGTAAGGGACTTACTTTCTAGTTACGGACTTCGAATGTCTCTGAGCCGTTTTTAGGGTCGCCGTAGCCTTTTATATTTGGGCACCACCTAGTGGGCTTGGCGCCTCCAGGATTTGTGGTTTGATTCAACACAAACAATTAAGTATACTAGATAAATGAATAAAAGATGAATTAAATGATCAAACCAATTGTGATGCTGTGGACAAGCCTGGACTTGGATCAAACAACGACCTCGTCCTCGACCGGATCCTTGGTTCAAGCCCAGTTGCGAACGAAGAACGGACCAATGAAATAAATCCCCCTTTATATAGTAGGAGAGTTTCATCCCAAGTACAAGTCTAAAAAAGGTAAAAATCTTCCTTTCTGGTTAATTACCGATCTGTAACCGACATCGAGCAAGATCTGCACCGTGATACCCGATTAGGTACGAATATCAGAGCCTTTTATCCGCCATGTGTAACCATTTACCGTGTTTCCCGAGGTCTTAGAACTCGTTCTAGGTCCGGGGAGCGTCGCTTTTTCATGCCCAATGATGAACACATCGTTCACCTTTCATGGATCTAGAGAAGAAGGGCTCCCAGCCTCGATTTCAATCTTGTGCATCCATGCCCTTCTTCTATTTTCTTCACCGGTAAATGGGGTATGTATTATCCCTTATTTTGCCCGTATACAGATAGTCCCCTCATTTTTCGGAGAGTAGGTTTGCCGAAATGATAGGAAACAATAGATGAACCCTGATTCCTTCCTTCGTACGTTACAACTGAGATGACGGGTAATCGAAACGTCCCATCAGCCACGTCGGTCTACCTTCGGACACGTGTCAGTTAACGGCTGGCTGCCTTCGAATGTGAAACGTCATGCATTAATTGTTTTTCCCCTATAAAAGCTTCAACCTTTCACTCCTTCTGCTTTCCGATTGTAGATTTTACCCTCGAACTCTCTAACAACTTTTAACTTCTCCAAATTTTCATGCATTGTTCTTTGAGCCTTCATATCTTCATCCTCAATCCTCTTACATTTTCTTTGAACCTTCAACCCAGACCTTCATACCATCTTCAAATCGTCTTATTTTTCTTCAAACCTTCATACTTTTCTTCCAACCTTCATATTTCCCAGATTATAATGGCAAAAACCTCCAAGTCAGTGCCTCAGCAGGCTGCTCCTTCATCTCCCCACTCGGCCGCAGATGCCGAGGTGGCCATTCCCAAAGTGGATTAGGAGCCCCCCATGAAGAGCTTCATACCCGAGGGATGCTCTATTGGGAATGAATTCAATGTCGAGAAGGCCTCCAGTCAACAAGATCGAGGAGAGGGGGCATGGAGATACATATGCTCCATCACTGAAGAAACCTTACCTATAGTCTGAGTGGACTGTAAATAGGAGGGTAAGGACGTGGTCGTCCCCGAGCCCAATGACGATATTACTACTCACGTGAATGGGTATTTGTGTATTTACACTTACACCTTCACGCTTGCCCTCGTGGACACCATAGTTCTTACTTTCTGCAAAAGGTACGAGGTGTGCCTTGGGCAAATCTACCCGTCCTTCAGGAGGATTGTGATCCTCTTAAGATATTTCGTGATCAATACTAACGCCCATCGGTTCACCCTTGACCATCTACTCCGCTTATACAGTCCCCTAATCTTCCAAGGGGGACTGATCAAGCTCGTTTGCTGGGCAAGCAAGGCTTCTTTCTCGAGCATCGACAAGGACCAAGACTGAGACTGACAGGGGAGGTTCGTTTGGGTGAAAACTGAAGACCTGATACCTCCTAAGTTTTTTTCGTTCCCTGAGGAGTGGAACGCATCCCGTAAGTATTGTCTTTCTTGAGTATTCATTTCCTTTTATTCTTTCTCATTGCCTGTGTTTGTGGTCGTGCAGCTGTTGCACAAGTTCCTAATGCAATTACCAGATGTCGTACTCCGAGCGCGCGTGGTGCAAACTTTCGAAGGGCAAGTGGGAGACTCGTTCTCGTAGTGAGGTTCTTTCCTAAATAATTATCATCACGATATTAACTTACACAGTGCTAACCCTTTCTCTTTTCTTACGTGTTTGCCTAAGACCACCGAACTTAGGCTGTTGGATGAGGATGAGGATCCGTTCTCGCTTGCCAAGCCCTCTATTTCGGGGCAATCCGGGGATGCCGTAAAGGAGGAGAAGAAGAGAAAGTCCTCAGGTGCCCCGGACGCCGAGGTAAACAAGAAAAGGTGACCACACAGGTCTGGAAGCCTAAAAATAGCACCAAGTCCAGGTTACCGGACCCTGATTCTCTCTACTAGATCAGGGATGAGCCCGAACATGACAGCATTTTCATCTCTCACGGGTCGACCCTTAATGAGGGGAAGTAGGCGACAACCGAGAAGGAGGACCATGAGGTCGATCGCTCTCTAACTTGGGAACCAGAGGAAGAGACAGATGATGCGGCATCCTAGGAAGCCACTCTTATTCCGAAGGAGGCAATCAGTTTCGTTGACATCGTGGAGACACCCTCCTATACCGATTCCATGCTTGAAGAGGCCCAAGCGGGCAAAGAGAAGTCAAGCGAGGTGACGCTGAGCCAAGACAATGCCCTCAACACATTCTTCGACGGCATGGATATAGCCACACTGGAGCATTTTTTCGGGCTTGGTCCACTAGAGGTCCCAAATAAGGATGTGCCCTCGGGAGCGGGAGGGTCAAGTTTGAGCGCAAAACTAGTGAAGCAATTTCCTGCTCCGAGCGTGGACCAAGAGCGTAAGAGAACGGTCGTTCTTACATTCACGGAGGATACCCGGGTCCCGTCTGCTCCGGTGGGCTTAGCTATCTACCTTCAATGCCTGATGACTGAGGAGGACCATGCAAAGATGAATGAAGTAGGCACATAGTGCTTGTTTAACTAGGCGTAACAGTCATTGAACCGGGTAAGCATCAACCCTTTGTTCCCTTTTGTGAATCTCACTTTGGTTTTTGATGTGGTCTACTAACTTCATTGTTTTTCAGGTTTCAGTGCCTCACCATGAAACCTTCTTCTGGTATAGCTTGGAGATTAGCTAGATTCTAGCTCAAAGAGTAGGTCCGAAGCAAGACATGTACAGGGCTCTTAGTGATCAGCACGACAAGGCCCTCGAAGACCTTTCGATTCTCCAGGCATAGCTGGAAAAAGCTTAGAAGGAGGACTTGGCCCTAAAGTGGGAACATGCCGACCTGGTTGAGAAGGTAAAGATCTTTGAGGATAAAAATGAGTAGCTAGTCGTGGTGACTAACAACACAACTTCACAGGTCTAACAGAAGATAGACCTGACCGACTAGCTTCGGGCTGAGATGGATGAGGTCAAGGCCACTACCGAAGTGTGGAAGGGCAAGATGGACCTGCTGGCTTCGGAGATGGAAGCTCGGAAAGCAGAGCTGGCATCAGTTGAGAACCAACTCTGGGTGGTGAAGGACAAAGCCGATAAGTGGTCTCGGCAGATATAATGATCTCGAGGCACCACTGAGCTCGACCGTCACGGAACGGGATACTATCAAACCAGAATACGCTGCATTGAGGTCTAAATTGGATGCAACCTCTGCTGATGCTGAGGAAATGGTGGCCCAGTATAATGCTGATATGGAGGTGGCCGAGACCCACTTTAAGACGAAGATTGAGTACAAAAAGAAGCTATCCAGGAGAAAGACCCTCGAAGAGATCCATGCCCGAGGTTTTGACCTATCGGCTAAGATTGAAAAAGCTAGGAGGCTCGAGGCCGAGGCAAAGGAGCTTTGCAAGCCTGAGTGTCCCGAATGCTCTGAGGGTTCTGAGGGCTCCGAGGGCACCGACGGTTCTAGCGACGAGTCAGGCCTCGGTGAAAACCAGGTGTAGATGTCTTAGTATTTTTTCAGCTTTTCCTTATGTATTTTTTTTGTTTATTTTGAGGTCGTTCTATCGGGCCTTTGTAAATATATTTTGGAGTATTTAAAAAATTTCCCTTTCTGGCAATACCGTGTCTTTACTTTTCTAGCATCTACTTGCAATTTCTATTTGTGTATTGTTTTTGATGACTTAGCATAAAATCATATGTGGTTCATGAGCATCCATTTTTCGGAGGTCCAAATGAAGCCCAACTTCAATGCAACTTTGGTTTACTTGTGGCTTCGAATCCTCGATGAGACCGAAGGTTTTTAAGATGCTTAAGCATTTTTAAGATGATGTTTTTACCGAGGGTAACCTTTTAGTAGGTTTGGAATTTTCGTAAGGGCCTTCCTTTCTGGTTACTGACTTCGAATGTCTCTGAGTCATTTTTAGGGTGGCCGTATCCTTTTATATTTGGGCAGCGCCTAGTAGGTTTAGTACCTCTAGGATTCGGTAGGCCACGTCGTCCTAATTTTTATCGGCCGACAGTCACCGAGTATGGGTAGCCCGTGGGATTGACAATCCCCGAGCAGGGGTAGCCCATAGGCTTTAGGATCCAGGATAAAAGAAGAAAAATGCACAGTTACTAAAGTGTTAGGGAAATAGAAATTTCTTTCATTGCTTAGTATGCAAGGTACATGATGGAAGGCGCATAAAAACTTGTGTCATGTCTAGAGTGGACTATGTGGGCACAATTCATACGAACGTTTGACCCTTACAATGAATCTTAACCACCAAGCCTTAGCTTTTAGCACATAAAATTTTCTTTTTCCCTTGCTAAAGATCTTAATCCGAGGGTAATGGCCCCCAGTATTCGAGGTCAAACTCGTGAGGACTCGGATACTGTTGACCTGAAGCAAACGATCAATGATTCTGATTTGAAACCGGTCTTCAAATCAAAGGTAGCACGTTTTACTATTGCCTCGTTAAAAATATTTCCGAAAAACCAAGTTCGGGACAAAACCGATTCAAGGAAAAAAGAGTGTAACACGTGCTTTCAGACCTAATAGCCACATCCGTCCTTGGCTGATTACCTGCATATGTTAGTCCGATTTATAACATGATTAAAAAGTAATTTAGTTCGCACCTTAGTAGTAGTACCGCTTTAAGTAAATCACTGTAAGGCCCCGTAAATTTTGCAAAAGAAAAAAAAAATAGTGTTAATAATGTTTCGTGGTGCCAAATTGGTTTTACATGTTGTGTATTATAGAAATTCATCACGGCGGGATTGCGAGCCATGGTTTGGACTTTATAGGCTGAACAATGTATCGGAAAGTAAAGAAAAATATTTGGCAGTGTTATGCATTTCTGCGGTCCATTATGTGACCGCAGAATCACTGTGCAGACCGCATAATGGTCGCAGAGTAATGCAGTTATTAGGCTAGTTTTGATGAGATTTTGCGGTCGACTATGCAACCGCATAACTCTTCTGCGGTTCCTTATGCGACCACAGAACAGGTATGCAGGCCGCATAGTGACCGCAAACACGAACAGGTGTTTGGCTATTTTGGTCACCGATTATGCGACCGATATGCGGTCCACATCTCGGTTATGCAATCATATATGTGATCGCAGACCTTGTTCCGGTGCTTTATTTTTGGGGGTTTTAAACCCGACCCTATTTCGTTAAAACACACCCTATGGACCATTTTTATCATATTTTCTGATATTTTTAGAGTGAGAGAGAGTGTCCTTATGGGAAAAGTGATCTTCATCACATTCCTCTCCAATTTTCACTTAGAATCTTGAAGATTATCAAGAGAGGCATCTAGGTGTTCTTCCTAAGAGGTAAGATTCTATCACCCAAACTCTCAATTTCAAAATGTAACTAGAATGGGCCATTAGTAAGGTAATTCATGGGGATGTGAGTGCTTACCTTGCATGCATGTATCCTTGTAGTATATGGGAAGATTGTGAGCTAATAATGGTAGAGAGTGGGTTGGAAAATTATGGAATCTTCCACAAAAGAGCCTTAAAATATTGATGCACACCTAGTGTTTGATAGTATGCTCAAATAAGCTAAAACCATGTTCATCTTCCTAATTTTGGTTCAATTTTGTCATATTGATAAAATAGATTGAAGTTGCTAATAGTCCGGAGCATCTTAGAGTTGAAGGAACTAAAGGAACAGTTGAAAGACTTGTTGGAGAAGGGTTTTATCCGACCGAGTGTGTCGCCATGGGGCGCACTAGTTCTTTTTGTGAGGAAGAAAGATGTATCACTGAGGATGTATATTGACCACCAGCAGCTCAACAAAGTCACAATCAAAAATAAATACCCACTAACAAGAATAGCTGATTTGTTTGATCAGTTACAGGGTGCTAAATACTTCTCCAAAATTGATTTATGATCCGGGTATCACCAATTAAAAATCAGGGAGCAGGATATTCCGAAAATAGCTTTTAGGACCCGGTATGGGCATTTTGTATTTCTGGTGATGTCTTTCGGGCTAACAAATGCCCCAGCAACTTTCATGGATCTTATTAATCGGGTTTTCAAGCCTTTCCTCGACTCCTTTGTGATAGTATTCATAGACGATATTCTTGTGTATTCACGAGGTCGGGAGGACCATGCCAATTATCTAAGGGCAGTGTTGCAAACTCTTCATCAGCACCAATTGTATGCAAAATTTTCAATGTGTGAATTTTGGCTCGAATCTGTCTCACTCTTGGGTCATGTTGTCTCTAGGGAAGGAATCAAGGTTGATCCTCAAAAGATTTCAACAGTAAAGAATAGGCCTAAACCTACAATGCCCACTGAGATTCGCAGTTTCTTGGGCTTAGCAGGGTATTACAGGAAGTTTGTGGAGGGGTTCTCAACTCTTGCCTCTCCGTTGACTAGATTGACTTAGAAAACTATTAAGTTCCAATGTTCCGATGCCTGTGAAAGGAGCTTCCAGGAGTTGAAATCGAGATTGACTACAACGCCGGTGTTGACCTTGCCAGAGGGTACAGATGAATTTGTGGTATATTGTGATGCTTCAAGAATTGGGTTTGGGTGTGTGTTAATGCAACACGGCAAAGTTATAGCATATGCTTCTAGGCAACTCAAGAATTATGAAAAGAATTATCCAACACATGTCTTAGAACTTACGGCGGTGGTTTTTGCATTGAAAATTTGGCGTCACTATTTGTATGGGGTCTATGTGAATGTATTCACGGACCACAAGAGTCTTCAATATATTTTCAAACAAAAGGAGCTGAATCTGAGGCAGAGAAGATGGCTTGAGTTACTCAAGGATTACGACATCGATATTCTATATCACCCGGGGAAGGCCAATGTTGTGGCGGATGCTCTTAGCCGGAAATATATGGGTAGTTTAGCACACTTGGAAGTATATCAAAGGCCATTGGCCAAGGAAGTCTATTGATTAGCTAGTTTGGGAGTTCGTCTTATTGACTCTAATGAAGGAGGGGTAATTGTCCAAAATAGGGATGAATCATCACTTGTTGTGGAAGTCAAATAGAAGCAATACAATGATCCAGTTTTGATGCAATTAAAGGAGAGGATTCAAAAATATAAGACTATGGCTTTTGCTCTTAGCATGGATGATGGTACACTAAGGTATCAAGGGCGACTATGTGTTCCAAATGTAGATGGTCTCCTAGAAAGAATCATGACTGAAGCTCACGCTTCTAGGTATTCCGTGCATCCAGGTTTTACGAAGATGTATCACGGCCTCAAGGAAGTCTATTGGTGGAATGGCATGAAAAGGAATGTGGAGGACTTTGTGGCAAGGTATCCGAACTATCATCAAGTGAAGGCCGAACATCAACGGCCTGATGGGTTGGTACAGAACATAGAAATTCCAATGTAGAGGTGAGAGATGATTAATACGGATTTTGTGGTAGGATTACCACGCACTCCGTGCAAGTTTGACTTAATTTGGGTGATCGTGGACCGACTCACAAAATCAGCACACTCCTTGCCAGTTATATCTACCGACACAGCGGAACAATATGCTCGGTTGTATATCAAGGAAATAGTTAGGCTACATGGCACTCCAATTTCTATCATTTCTAATCGCGCGGCTCAGTTCACGGCCAATTTGTGGAGGAAATTTCAGCAAGGTTTAGGTACTCAGGTAAATCTTAGTACAACTTTCCATCCACAGACCGACGGGCAAGCAGAGTAGACTATTCAGACGCTTGAGGACATGTTGTGTGCTTGTGTTCTTGATTTCAAGGGTAGCTGGGATGATCATTTGCCACTCATAGAGTATTCTTATAACAACAGCTTTCATGCAAGTATCCTGATGGCACCGTTTGAGGTATTATATGGTAGGAGATGTAGATCTCCCCTAGGGTGGTTCGAGATTGGGGAAGCAGAGTTGATAGGGCCAAACCTTGTACATCAGGCTATGGAAAAAGTTAAGATCATAAGGGAGCGATTGAAAACTGCTCGGAGTCGTCAGAAATCCTATTCGGATGTTCGTCGCAGAGACATAGAGTTCAAAGAAAATGATTGGGTATTCTTGAAGGTTTCCCCCATGAAGGGTATTATGCGGTTTGGGAAAAAGGGTAAATTGAGTCTGAGGTATGTCGGGTCGTACAAAATCATTCAGAGAATCGGTGAGGTAGCATACAAGCTTGAGCTATCACTTGAGATATCATTAGCATACCCGGTGTTCCATGTGTCTATGTTGAAGAAAGTAGTTGGAGATCCTTTCACTCATTGTTTCGGTTGAGACCATTGAGGTTAATGAAGAATTGTCATATGAAAAGATTCCAGTTGCCATTCTTGATAAGCAAATCCAAAAGTTGATGAATAAAGAAATTGCCTCCGTGAAAGTGTTATGGTGAAACCAGCAGGTTGAAGAGGCCACGTGGGAGGCCGAGGAAGAGATGAACAAGAAGTATCCTCACTTTGTGTAATCCTTTCTTTTATGAACCTGTCGCCTAAGGATTTTGTATCACTTGTTCAGTTAATGTAAAGATGCTCCTTTTGATTATATATTGTTTACATGAGGCCACAGTTGGTGTGGTTATGAGTTATGCTAGGCCGTTGGGTTCTATACATGTTTGTAAGATGTTTTCTGGGGCTCTCTAACAGGTGGATGGGCCTAGTTACAAACGAAACTCTGGCGAAAGTTTTGAAAATTAAGGGAGTTAGTCAAATTTGAGGTTGGTGGTGTGTGCTATGAAAAATGAGTTGCATAAGATGCTAATAACAGATTTTTACCCTCATTCAAGGACGAATGATCCTAAGTGGGGGAGAATGTAAGGCCCCGTAAAATTTTGCAATAGAAAAAAAATAATGTTAATAATGTTTCGTGGTGCCAAATTGGTTTTACGTGTTATGTATTATAGAAATTCTTCGCGGCAGGCTTGCGAGCCGCGGTTCGGACTTTTTGGGTTGAATAATGCATCGGAAAGTAAAGGAAAATGTTTGGCAATGTTATGCATTTCTGCGGTCCATTATGCGACCGCAGAATCACTCTGCGGACCGCATAATGGTCGCAGAGTGAGGCAGTTATTGGGCCAGTTTGGATGAGATTTTTCGGTCGATTATGCGACCGCATAACTCTTCTGCGGTTCATTATGCGACCGCAGAACAGGTATGCAGGCCGCATAGTGACCGCAAACACGAACAGGTTTTTGGCTATTTTGGTAACCGATTATGCGACCGACATGCGGTCCGTATATCGGTTATGCAATCGCAGACCTTGTTCCGGGGCTTCATTTTTGGGGTTTTTAAACCCGACCCTATTTCGTTAAAACACACCCTATGGACCAGTTTTATCATATTTTCTGATATTTTTAGAGTGAGAGAGAGTGTCCTTGTGGGAAAAGTGATCTTCATCACATTCCTCTCCAATTTTCACTTAGAATATTGAAGATTATCAAGAGAGGCATCTAGGTGTTCTTCCTAAGAGGTAATATTCTATCACCCAAACTCTCAATTTCAAAATGTAACTAGAATCGGCCATTAGTAAGGTAATTCATGGGGATGGGAGTGCTTACCTTACATGCATGTATCCTTGTAGTATGTTGGAAGATTGTGAGCTAATAATATGGGTTGAGAAATGATGGAATCTTCCACAAAAGAGACTTAAAATATTGATACACACCTAGTGTTTGATAGTATGCTCAAATGAGCTAAAACCATATTCATCTTCCTAATTTTGGTTCAGTTTTGTTATATTGCTAAAATAGATTGAAGTTTCTAATAGTCCAGAACATCTTAGAGTTTTAAGGAGCTCAATTGAGGTATGTTGGCTAAACCCCCTTCTCCTTAGAATCGAACCCCACAGTGTTCATGTAATTGGAGTAAGCCCTTGATCATTATAGAATTGGCAATTTCTAACGTATTTGTGTTGAAGGATGTAAGTTCAATATTTATTCTAAATGCTTCATCATGTTATCTTGTCATTGAGGAGGTGTTTAAAAATGTGGAATATGTGTTAGAAATGTTAAAACTTCATGTCAAGATCGAAATAAAGGTTGTTATGCCAAATTGTATGAAAAGCCTCTATGTGCCTAAGATTCCCAAATTGCTCATATGTGAATTTACTGACTTCAATGGGGAGCCTTATTGATTTTGATAATGATATTGAGTGTGGAAAAGGGGTCTGGAACTATGAAATACGGCCAAGTGCCAAGAATGACTTTGTAATCGTAATCACTTGTGTCAATGAATCAAAAGTACATGAAAGAAGTATGATGTGAGATGATTTACTGAAAAGGGTAATGTCTCAAATGAGATGGCCTAGCCGATCGGGCCGAGATCGGACTCCGTGTAAGAACACAGTGGTATTGTGAATGAAATTGTGGTAATGTCTCTAATGAGATGGCCTAGCCGATCAGGCCATGATCGGACGCCATGCCGCACACATGGTGGTACTGTGCTGGGAAGTTATAATGAAATTGTGTTAATGCCTCAAATGAGGCGGCCTAGCCGATCAGGCCGAGATCGGACTCCGTGTAAGACTATGAGGGTACTGTGAATTGTGGGCTAGTGGTGCTAAAGGTCACCCAACCTAGTAATATGGAAATTGTCTTGAAAATGTATATGATCCTTAACTTGTTGTTTTACTATTATTTGAAGCCCTTATTGAATTCTTGACTGTTCTTCTTGTATTATTATTCATTCTATTTAGTTGGTGTTTAACTATACATACTAGTGCTATTCGACGATACTAACGTCCCTTTTGCCGGGGGCGCTGCATCTTTAAATGGATGCAGGTGATTACATAGCAGACAGTGCGGATCTCAGATAGTGCTGCATCCTCTTCTCAGCGGATTCGGTGAGCCCTATTTCATTCCGGGGTTATGTATTGTACCTTTTGTTTATATTATGGTCACTTTTTGAGGTATAGCCGGGGCCTTGTTGCCGGCACCATCTTTACTCTCTTTTGTATCTTTAGAGGCTCCGTAGACACTATATGGGTTGTATATGGGTGTTAGAAAGGTCAAAAGATCATGTTGTGTTTTGGTCTCTTGTTCCACTTGAACTATAAGAAATGTGTATTCTGAGGCTTAAAGGTGCAATGACTAATGAAATGATTTAGGATTATATGAATATGATTCCTACTGTATAATTAATGAAATCACGTCTTTTCTTGATCATGGGTTAATTGGGTATAAATTATCTAACATGCTTGCTCGGCCGGGTCACTCGGTTGAGTGCCAGACGCGCTTCCCGAGGATAAGGCATGACAATCACATTCTAGTTATTTGGTAGTTGTAGGTCGTTTCCCGCTTCGCAGTTATATGAGCCTTTGCCGGTTATTCCGACGACTCAATATGGTCCTTCCCAATTCGGCCCCAGTTTCCCTTCGTTCGAGTTCCTGGTATGTAGTGTCACCTTTCTCAACACTAAGTCCCCGACTTGAAAGTATCAGAGGCTGGCTCTTCGGTTGGAATACCTTTCTATTAGCTGCTTTTGGGCGGCCAACCAGACCAGGGCGGCCAACCGCCTTTCATCCAATAATTCCAGGCTCATGATCATGGCTTCGATGTTTGGCTCTTCGGTCTCATACTGGAACTTGAGGCTTGGTTCTCCCACCTCGACTGGTATTAGCTTTGGCTCCGTAGACCAAAGAAAATAGGGTGGCCCCAGTGCTCAATTTCGAAGTCGTACGGTATGCCCACAAGACTTCGGGCAGGAACTCCTTCCATTTCCCTTTCGAACCGGTCAAACTCTTTTTCAGGTTTTGAAGTATAGTCTTGTTCATTGATTTCGCTTGTCCGTTCCTACTAGGATGATAAGGCATCAATAGTATCTTCTTGATCTTATGGTCTTCGAAAAACTTACTCAACTTGTTGCCGATGAATTATTTTCTGTTGTCGCAAACAATCTCGGTTGGTATCCCAAACCGACTTATTATGTGGTCCCAGATGAATTTAATGACTTCGTTCTCTCGGACCTTTTCAAATGCTTGTGCCTCAACCCATTTGAAAAAATAATCGGTCATGAATAGTATTAATTGAGCTTTACTGGGTGCCCATGGCAGGGGATCGACGATGTCCATTTCACACTTTATAAATGGCCACGTGAACAGTACCGAGTGGAGAATTTCTCCCAGATGGATCATAGAGGTGTGTCTTTGGCACTCATCGCATTTTTGTATGAAGTCCTTTACATCATTCTCCATTTCGGTCCAGTAGTAGTAGTCGGCCCTAATCAGTTTTCGAACCAAGGATTCTGCCCCCAAATGGTTCCCGCAAGTGCCTTCGTGAACTTCTCTCATGGCGTATTCTATCTCTGCTGGTCCTAAGCATCTGGCTAGTGGGCCAAAGAACGTCCTCCTAAAGAATGCCCTTTTGACCAAGCTAAATTTGGCGACTTTGGTGCGCATGGCTCTCGATTCTTCGGGATCCGAAGAAAATTTTCCTGTCTTCAAGTAGTCTATGTATTTGTTTGTCTAATCCCAAATTAAACTTGTTGAGTTCACTTCGGCATGTCCCTATTCTATCACCGAGTTCATTAGCTGCACCACAGCTCCCGAACTGAATTCATCAGAATCGACCGACGACCCTAAGTTAGCCAGTGCATCGGCCTCACTATTTTGATCTTGGGGTACATGATGCAGGGTCCATTCCCTGAATTGGTATAGGGTTATCTGTAATTTTTCCAAGTAACTTGGCATCCGTTCTTCTTTTACTTCGAACGTCTTAACTTGATTTACCACGAGGAGGGAGTCGCACCTAGCTTCGATCACCTCGGCCCAAATGCTTTTAGCCAATTCGAAACCTGCAATCATGGCCTCATACTCGGCTTCATTGTTAGTCAATTTCATAGTTCTAATAGATTGCCTAGTTACGTTACATGTAGATAGTTTTAATACGATACCGAGCCTGAACCCCTTCGCGTTCGAGGCACCGTCCTTGACAAGGGTCCATATTCCCGAAGTTGTCCCTGAGGTTAGTAGTAATTCCCTTTCAACTTCGGGTATTAAGGGCCGTGTAAAGTTGGCCACAAAGTCTGCCCAAATCTGAGATTTTATGGCGGTTCAGGGTCAATACTCGATATCGTACCCGCTAATTTCCATGGCCTATTTGGCTAGTCGGCCCGAGAGCTTAGGCTTGTGCATGATATTCCTTAGTGGGTAAGAGGTCACGACACATCTGAGGTGGCATTGAAAGTACGACTTTAGCTTACTATAGGCGCTTAGCAAAGCGAGCACCAATTTTTCCAGGTGAGGATACCTTGATTCGGCCTTTCCGAGAGTTATACTGACATAGTAGATAGGAAATTGCGTACGTTCTTCCTCCAGGACTAAGACTCCACTTACCGTCACCTCAAAAATCACGAAGTAGAGGTATAGTTGATCATCTACCTTCGAAGTGCGCAACAAGGGTGGACTCGATAGGTACCATTTGAGTTCTTCCAAATCTTGCTGGCATTTTGAGGTCCAGGAAAAGTTATTCTTCTTCTTTAGCAATGAGAAGAATCGATGGCTTTTGTCCGAAGACCTCGAGATGCACCGGCCCAAGGCGGCTATACACCCGGTCAGTCTTTTAACGACCTTGACGTTGTCCACCACGGTGATGTCCTCTATGGTCTTTATTTTGTCGGGGTTGATCTCGATTCCCCTATTGGATACCATGAACTGGAGGAATTTGCCTGATCCGACCCCGAATACGCACTTCTCCAGGTTCAGGTTCATGTTGTATTTCTTTAGTATGCCGAAGGTCTCTTGCAAATATTTCAAATGGTCCTCTTCTCGCAGGGACTTGACCAACATATCTTCAATATAAAATTCCATTGATTTTCCTATCTGTTCTTCGAACATCCGATTTACTAGGCATTGATAGGTGGCACCGGTGTTCTTTAATCCAAACGGTATTACATTATAACGGTAGGTGCCGAATTTAGTGATGAAAGAAGTCTTTTCTTGATCGTCCAGGTACATACGAATTTGATTGTACCCGGAATAGGCATCGAGAAAGTTGAGTATCTCATGCCCGGACATCGCGTTGATCATCTGATCGATGTTAGGCAAAGGGAAGGAATCCTTAGGACATGCTTTGTTTAGATCTTTGTAATCTACACACATTCTTAGCTTATTCCCTTTTCTGCTTAACCGTATGGAACTTCGGGTCCAAACTCCGCTTATGAGTGGTTACCTCCGGTCGAATCCTTGTCATGTAAAGATGGGACCAAGCATAATAATCTATGTTAACTTTAAGAAAATCAATAAGTTTTTTCTTGAGCTCGGGGGGTTAACCCCGTGCCCAGGTATACCTTTCGATCCGGTAGGTGTTCGATTAATATGACTTGCTCCAACTCTTCGACCGTCGATTTGGTGGCGTCAATATATTTAGGAGCTATGAACGTTCTCGAGACTCTGTAATCATCCTCCTTGTCTACTCCCTGTTTCTCCAGTTCGGCCAAGGCCAACATCAGTGATTGCTATTTAATTTCTTCCTTTCTGGTCAGCTCCGCATTCCTTTATGTCGAAACCATGGGTACCGGGATTACCTCGTCGACTACGAACATCTCTTTTACAGCCGACTTCTCTCCGTAGACCATCTTGACTCCTCCCGGTGTAGGGAATTTCAATGCCCGGTGCAAGGTCGAGGGTACTGCCCTCATGTTGTAAACCCACAGCCTTCCGAATGGAGCGTTATACCTCATGTCCCATTCGATCACGTAGAACTTTGTCTCTTGGATTGCCCCGGTGGTGTTCACTGGTATGGTTATCTCCCCTTTAATGATTTCACATGCCATGTTAAATCTGTTCAACACCCGGACTGCTGGCACTATTTGGTCCTGTAACCCCAATTGTTGTACGACCCTTGAACTGATGATGTTGGCCGAGCTACCTAGATCAATCAACACATGTTTAACTCAAGATTTATAGCTAAGAGCAGATATTACTAGTTCATCATTGTGAGGTTGCACGATGTCCTCGGCATCCTCGTCACTGCACGAAATGGTTCCCTCCGGGACATACTCTCAGGTGCGTTTTTCTCTTGTGATACATAATTTAGTGCACTTTATCAATGGTCCTTGGGGGACATCGACCCCTCTGATAATCATGTTGATGACGTGCTGAGGCTCCTCTTGTTCGATCTGTTTGTTGGTGTCCCTATTCCTGAAGTGGTTTTTGGCTCGATCACTCATAAATTCTCGGAGGTGCCCGTTGTTGAATAACCGAGCAACTTCTTCTCTCAACTGTCGGCAATCCTCAGTCATGTGACCATGAGTGTCGTGATACTTACATATTAAGTTAGGATATCTTTTAGTATGGTCGGACTGCAATGGTCGGGGCCACTTGGTCTCCTTCGATGTGCCTGATAGCTGACACGATGCTGGCAGCAACAACATTGAAGTTATACTATGACAATCTCGGTGCTTCCCTACTCCCGAGAAAACTGTCAAAACAATTTTTGCTCATCAGATCTCGGCTACTGGGCCCTCGATCAACTCTCTTTTCATTCCTAGTAGGATGACGCCCGTACCCATTTCCCCTTAGGTCCGCGTTATATGGTTGATACCGATCCCGGACTGGCCTTGGCCCCATGATAAATGGCTCTCTTAGATCTGTCGTTGGCCCTACAACAACAACAACAACAACAACCACAAAAGCAACCACAACAACAATAACAACAATAACAACATCATACCCAGTCTTATCCCACAATGTGGGGTCTGAGGAGGGTAGTGTGTACGTAGACCTTACCCCTACCTTGTGAGGATAGAGAGGCTGTTTCCAATAGATCAATATGTCGTTGGCCCTGATAGGATAAAAAGACCCATAAAGAGCTCCGAGTTGGTCATCCTCGACCCTGATCTTTGACTGGTACCTGTTGTGGACGTCAGCCCAGGTCATCGCCGGGTACTCTACCAAATTTTGTTGCAGCTGTTGAGAGGCCAAGGATCTTTGGGGGTTAAGCCCCAGAGTGAATGCTTGAACAACCCAATCATCTGCAATCGGAGGCAGGTCCATCTTTCCATCTGGTCTCAACCTTGATGGCCCCGACATGAGCTTTCAGGAAAGCATCTGCAAGCATAGCAAATGATTCAGTGGAATTTGGGGGTAAGTTGTGATACCATATCATTGCTCCTTTGGACAAAGTCTCCCGAAACTATTTCAGTAAGACCGACTCGATTTTATCGTCTTCCAAGTTGTTCACCTTGATTGCGCATGTATAGGAGGTCACATGCATGTTTGGATCCGTGGTTCCGTTATATTTGAGGATATCGGGCATCCGAAACCTCTTCGGGGTCGGCTTCAGTGCCACGCTCGGAAGAAAAGGATTTTGGATAAATTTCTTGAAATATGACCCCTTCAATATCGGGGATGCTCACGGGATTAAATCGACCCTGGAATTATATGTTTCCAACTTCTTGTCATTATCCTCAATTTCCTTCTCACCTGACTCTACCCGCTTTGTTAATGCTTCAAGCATTTTTATTATCTCGGGATTAACCCCGGTCTCAGCTTCACCCAGTGTCTCGGGGATTTGTTCATTTCTTCGGGTCCTTTCCCGGGATTGTTCAGGTTCGACCCAGTGTCTCGGGGATTTGTTCATTTCTTCGGGGACCTCCGCGAACGTTTTTTCAAGATCACTTGGCAAATTGACGTCGATGGCCACCTGTGAGTTAACATCGACCAGATCAGCAACTGGGACACCATTGGGATCAGCAAGGAGCAACTTGTTGCTAGGCACCAAATTATTATTTTCTCCATGATGGCCAAATTGAGCATCAATGTTCAAGTGGGCAGATTCAGAATTTGACATTTTTGGGCTGACCTGAAATTAAGACTTTAAAGAACAAGCGTAAAATAGGGTGTGTTATGGAGAATCATATCAAATCACTAGTATTATCTGTAGCCCCACAGTGAGCGCCAAACGATTTACCCTTAAATCGGACAACAATTAAATTTGAATGCGATTTTAAGGATATATGGTTCGATTCAACACAAACAATTAAGTATCTTAGATAAACAAATTAAAGACGAATTAAACAATCAAACCAATTGCGGCATTGTGGCCAAGCTTGAATTTGGATAAAATAATGACCTCATCCTTGACCGGATCCTTGGTTTGAGCCGGGTTGCGAACGAAGAACAGAACAATGAAATAAGAACTTTAACAGTAGCTAGAAACTAGAAAAATGGACATGAATCGCTTTGATTTACGTGTTACAAAAGAAAAACTTCCCCTTTATATAGTAGGAGAGTTTCATCCCTAGTACAAGTCTAAAAAAGGTAAAAATCTTCCTTTCTCGTTAATTACTGATATGTAACCGATATCGAGAGAGATATGCGCCGTGATATCCGGTTAGGTACGAATATCACGGCCCTCTATTCGTAGTGTGTAAAAGTTTACCGTATTTTTCGAGGTCTTAGAGCTCGTTCTGGGTCCGAAGAGCGTCGCTTTATTATGCCCGGTGATGAACACATCGTTCACCTTTCATGGATCTCGATACGAAGGGCTCCCAGCCTTGATTTCAGTCTCGTGCGTCCATGCCCTTCTTCTATTTTCTTCACAGGAAAATGGGGATATGCATTATCCCCGATTTTAGCCGTATACAACAATGTCCGAAAATGTTAAGATGACTAAGAAATTTATGGCTAAAATTGAGAAAAGTATTCTCCAAGAGTGAAAAGGATGACATTTGTACACTCTTGATAAGTTTGATTTCAATGAAGTATCAAGGCAAAGGTAATATTAGGGAATACATCCTGCAAATGTCTTATCTTGCTTCTAAGGTGAAAGCACTTAAGTTGGACCTTTATGTGGACTTGCTAGTGCATTCGATTTTCATATCCTTTCCAACAGAGTTTAGCTAGTTTAAAGTAAGCTATAATTATTAGAAAGAGACTTGATATCTAAATGAGCTCGTCTCACTGTATTTAGGAAGAGGAATGATTGAAGCATAAAAAATATAAAATGTACTCACTTTGCCGATGTCCCGAAGGACAAAAGGAAAGACGAGAAGAGAAAGAATAAGGAAGCAGCGGATATAGCAACATAAACGAAACAACATCAGGAACCAAGTACAAATTGTTGTTTCTGTTATAAAACTGCAGGTCATAGACCTTTATTTTTATAAGTTTTCTTTTCTCAACCATTTGTACAATAATTAGTATGTTAAATAAGATGAATAGGAAAAAAGAAAGGGGAGATATGAATGAATTCTGATAATGAGATTAAATATTTTCAAGAATGACTCGTAGGGATTCGAAGTGGCAATTTAAAGCAATTATTGAACTATTTTTGTCACTACACCAAAAAGTAAAAGCTTTCTTTATGTCGAGAAGATTTAGCAATATATATTCAAAAAACAAATTTGTCCTATTTATATAACATAATTTTCCAACCAAAATAATTCAATCGAACCCTTTTATTACATGTAGCTCTGCCCCTAAATGAGATTAATTAGACTACCAAAGAGTATAAAATAACAGGTTTAATAAAGTTTTAAAAACGTAGATAAGGATTAGAATATTAAATGTGTTATTATTCTGTATTGATATAATAAACAATTAAACTTTTTGAAAAAATAAAACAAAAAGTTAGTAATACTTGTTTAACGAAATAGATTCTGGAAAACAAGAAAACAGTATAGGAATAAATCGAGCCCACTGAATACACGGTGTGTCCTTAAGAAAATTATTCCCCTCAAGTACCCGAGGTGCTGGAATATATCCTCCCAGGATAGAACGATTTAACTCACCAGTGTATAGGTACCAAAACTCTGATGAACTGCGAACCACTCAATGGTCGTAAAACACACTGGAAAATATTGTGCAGAAGAAGAAGAAGAAGAAGAAGCTCAGAAAATTTCGTAAGGAAAGATTCTGGGAAAAAAGGTTGTTGAAAAGGGGTGTTTGAAATATTACGGAAAAAATATATTTAAAATAATCCGGGAAAGAAAACGGGCCTGATTGAACTGGGTCGCGGGTCATGGGTTATTCCGGATTGAATTTTTCGTTAATTAATTAATTAATTAATTAAATAATTGAAAGGAATTTTGTCCAAAAAGATTAATCAATCAATCGATCTTTGACCGAATCCGAATCCGAATCCGAAGCCGAAGCCGAAGCCGAAGCCGAAGCCGTAGCCGTAGCCATAGCCGTAGCCGTAGCCGTAGCCGTAGCCGTAGCTGAAGCCGAGCCGAGCGAGCGACGACGACGGCGCGAGGCTTGCCTTTTTCTTAACTCTTTAAGAGCTAGAAGAAGAGCAATTATATATATACCCATCAAAAACCTTTTCTTCCTCCGATATGGGACAATGTCCCATTTTCCAAGGGAAACTCAAATATTTCATTTTCCCTTCATTTCTCATTCACCCTCTTTAAGCTACACAAGCTTAAAATCCCAACAATCCCCCACATGAATGGGGAATGGCTATAAAATAAAGGAATGTACAGACGCATGTGTGTTTTACATGCAAGAATTAATTGCATCTGGATAAGTAGGTTTCCCTTTGAACTTTCCGTAGTGAACTTATATCAGATATACTCGATCAATCGGTAGATTTGATATCTTTGAACCTTCGAGCTTTATTGTGTACCTAGACAACATAAGTCACACAATCAATCCTTAACCATCTATGGTTCTCACGGTTGTGTTCGTTTTAGCCATAAACACCGCCTGGTTTCATGAGTGCTTAGAGAATGAGCCTTTACTTTCATTCCCCTTGAAGCGGCTTACACTTCACACTCACATAGGTGATTTCTAAACGTGTAATCCTATAGACACACTATCTGGTCATATCCTGCCAAACTTAGCAAATCATTAAAAAACCTTTAAGCTTTGTTGACTCATCAAAAAGCCTTAATGCTTTACCTCGATTTCTGAACATTGTCTTCATCACGAGAATGGGTTGAGTTATTTGACAATGTTGAACCGTCATTCATAACTTTGTTTGATCTCTTTGAACCTAGCTTGTGGGATCTCCAGTCTGCTAGGTAGAGTTACCGTCATGATGACTTGTCCTAGACCTTAACCCCATTCCCTTTGATTATCTTTCAACTGCCTCTCTAGATAGTCCTTTTGTAAGTGGATCCGACACGTTATCTCTTGACTTTATGTAGTCAATTGTGATAACACCACTAGAGAGTAGTTATCTAATGGTATTGTGTCTCCGTCGTATATGACGAGATTTTTCGTTATACATAACGCTCCCTGCCCTGCCTATTGCCGCTTGACTATCACAATGTATACAAATAGGTGCCAAAGGTTTGGGCCAAAATGGAATATCTTCCAAGAAATTCAGGAGCCATTCAACTTCTTCACCGGCCTTATCTAAAGCTATGAATTCAGATTCCATTGTAGAACGGGCGATGCACGTTTGTTTGGATAATTTTCAAGACACTGCTCCACCCCTAATTGTGAAAACATATCCACTCGTGGATTTAACTTCAGATGATCCAGTGATCCAATTTGCATCACTATATCCTTCGATCACGGAGGGATATTTGTTATAATGCAAAGCGTAATTTTGGGTATGTTTGAGATACCCCAAAACTCGTTTCATTGTCATCCAATGTATGTGATTGGGATTACTTGTAAACCGACTCAGTTTACTAATAGCACATGTTATATCTGGTCGTGTACAATTCATGATATACATCAAACTTCCCAATACTCTTGCATAATTCAATTGTGAGTCACTTTCACTTTCATTCTTTTGAAGTGCATAACTCACGTCAATTGGAGTCTTGGAAATTTTGAAATCCAAATACTTGAACTTGTCAAGTACATTTTCAATGTAGTGAGACTGTGATAATGTTATACCTTGTGGAGTCTTGTGAATTCTGATTCCTAAGATCACATCAGCAACTCCTAAGACTTTCATATCGAATTTGCTAGCCAACATGCGCTTAGTAGAATTTATATCTACCATGTTTTTGCTCATTATCAACATGTCATCAACATATAAACAAACAATGACTTCATGACCTGGAGTGTTTTTAATGTAAACACATTTGTCGCACTCGTTGATTTTAAACCCACTTGCCAACATTGTTTGGTCAAATTTGGCATGCCATTGTTTGGGTGCTTGTTTAAGTCCATAAAGTGACTTAACAAGTTTGCACACTTTCTTTTCTTTACCAGTTACCACAAAACCCTCAGGTTGTTCCATGTAAATCTCTTCCTCTAATTCTCCATTTAAGAAAGCTGTTTTAACATCCATTTGATGGATTTCAAGACCATACACGGCCGCTATTGCCACTAACACCCTAATAGATGTTATCCTCGTTACTGGCGAGTAAGTGTCAAAGTAATCAAGGCCTTCCTTTTGTCTATAACCTTTGACAACAAGTCTTGCTTTATATTTGTCAATAGTGCCATCAGCTTTCACTTTCCGTTTAAAGATCCATTTCGAACCTAAAGGCTTATTTCCTGGAGGAAGATCTACCAAGTCCCATGTATGGTTATCCAAAATTGATTGAATCTCACTATTGACTGCCTCTTTCCAAAACGCTGAATCAGAATATGACATAGCTGCTTTAAAAGTTTGAGGCTCATTTTCAAGCAAGAATGTCACAAAATCTGGTCCAAAGGAAGTAAATGTTCTTTGACATTTGCTACGCCTTGGATCTTCTATACTTGGAGTATTTTACTTTGGTTCTTCCCGAGGTCGTTTAGGTCTTTCACTTAACGATTCACATTCAGTTTTATACGGATAGATGCTTTCAAAGAATTCAGTATTATCTGATTCCATTACCGTATTAATGTGAATTTCGGGATTATCAGATTTATGAACCAAAAACCGACATGCTTTACTGTTTGTAGCATATCCAATGAAAACACAATCAACAGTTTTTGGTCCGATTTTAACTCTTTTAGGTAAAGGAACTTGTACCTTTGCTAGACACCCCCACACTTTGAAATATTTCAAGTTGGGTTTTCTTCCTTTCCATTTTTCATATGGAATAGATTACGTTTTGCTGTGGGGTACTCTGTTGAGTATTCGGTTAGCTGTAAGGATAGCTTCGCCCTACAAACTCTGCGGTAATCCGGAACTTATTAATAAAGAATTCATCATTTCCTTTAATGTCCGATTTTTCCTTTCTGCAATTCCATTGGATTGAGGTGTGTAAGGTGCAGTAGTTTGATGGATAATTCCATATTCCGAACATATTTCTGCAAATGGAAATTCATATTCTCCACCCCTATTACTTCTAATCATTTTGATCTTTTTATTCAATTGATTCTCCACTTTATTCTTGTATTGCTTAAATACTTCAATTGCTTCATCCTTACTATTAAGCAAATAAACATAACAATATCGAGTGCAGTCGTCAATAAAAGTAATAAAATACTTTTTTCCACCTCGAGATGGTGTCGACTTCATATCACAAATGTCAGTATGAATTAAGTCTAAAGGATTTGAATTCCTTTCAATAGACTTATAAGGATGTTTTACAAACTTAGACTCAACACATATTTGACATTTTGATTTATTACACTCGAATTTAGGCAACACTTCTAAATTAATTAACTTCCGCAAGGTTTTGTAATTGACATGTCCTAAACGAATATGCCATAAATCATTTGACTCCAATAAATAAGAAGAAGCTGCAATTTTATTCATATTGTCAACAACCATTACATTTAGTTTGAAGAGGCCCTCTGTGAGGTAGCCCTTTCCAACATACATTTCATTCTTGCTTACAACAACTTTATCAGAAACAAATACACATTTGAATCCGTTGTTAACAAGCAAAGAAGTAGAAACTAAATTCTTCCTAATAGTAGGAACATGAAGAACGTTGTTGAGCGTTAACACCTTGCCGGAAGTCATCTTCAGGAATATTTTCCCATAACCTTCAATCTTGGCTGTTGCAGTATTTCCCATGGAAAGATCTTCTTCGGGACCAGCAGTAGAATAAGTCGCAAATGCTTCCTTGACAACACAAACATGTCGAGTGTCTCCAGAGTCAATCCACTACTCCTTCGGATTTCCAGCTAGGTTGCATTCCGAAAGCATTGCACACAGATCATTAATATCATAATTCTTCTCCACTATGTTGGTCTGTCCCTTCTTCTTATACTTTTTCGGGAGACGACAATCAGGGGCTTTGTGACCGATTTTTCCACAATTGTAGCAGCTGCCCTTGAATTTCTTTTTGTTCTGCTCCTTAGTCTGTCCAGAAGACCTCTTTCTCTTCTTACTTTTTGGAGCAATCTCCTCAACGATATTAGCTCCCATGATCGTTGAATTTCCACGAGACTTCTTCTCGGCTGTTTTGTTGTCTTCCTCAATCTTGAGACGAATCACAAGATCTTCCAACTTCATTTCTTTGCGCTTGTGCTTAAGATAGTTCTTGAAATCTCTCCACGAAGGAGGCAATTTTTCAATCATTGCAGCCACTTGAAATGCTTTATTCACGATCATACCTTCAGCAATAAGGTCATGAAAAATAAGTTGAAGCTCCTGAACTTGGGTTCCAACAGTTTTACTGTCTATCATTTTATAGTCTAAAAACTTGGCAACCACGAACTTCTTCAAGCATGCATCTTCAGTCTTGTACTTCTTCTCAAGTGCGTCCCATAATTCTTTCGAAGTATTCATCGCATTGTACACATTGTACAAGTCATCCTCTAAAGCGCTTAAGATATAGCCTTTGCAAAAAAATCTGCCTGCTTCTATGCCTCAACAATCATGAATTTCTCGTTGTCCGGCTTGTCCGCAGCAGGCACTGGAGGTTTTTCACTAGTGAATTTCTGCATACCAAGTGTGGTAAGCCAGAAGAACACCCTTTGCTGCCATCCTTTGAAGTTGACTCGGAAAAATTTTCCCGGTTTCTCTGCCGGTGGAACAGCAGTCCGGCTTGACGAGGCAATCGTCGTTGCCGCAATAGTCGCAGAAGAATTTCCGTTATCAATTGTCATTTCTCACTGTAAATAACAGAAGAGTTCAATTAATAGCAAAATCAGAATAGTACACAATACTGTTATTAACAAACAAAAAAACAGTATGTATAAAAACCGAAGTTTTTATATACTGTTTTACAGAAAAATGATGAAGTTTTTATGTTCTTCAAATCGTCTTACGAATTTCAATATTCTGATAAAATTTTTATATCTTCAAATCAGAATAGTAAAATTCAGAAGGAGTAGAAAACCACACAGGTTTTAATCTCCACAAATAAAATACAGAATATAAAAAAAAAATTAATTTCCTTAAGATTGTTATTATTCTGTATTGCTATAATAAACAATTAAACTTTCTGAAAAAATAAAACAAAAAATTAGTAATACTTGTTTAACGAAATAGATTCTGAAAAACAAGAAAACAGTACAGGAATAAATCGAGCCCACTGAATACACAGTGTGTCCTTAAGGAAATTATTCCCCTTAAGTACCCGAGGTGCTGGAATATATCCTCCCAGGATAGAATGATTTAACTTACCAGTGTATAGGTACCAAAACTCTGATGAACTGCGAACCACTCAATGGTCGTAAAACACACTGAAAAATATTGTGCAGAAGAAGAAGAAGAAGAAGAAGCTCAGAAAATTTCGTAAGGAAAGATTCTGTTGAAAAGGGGTGTTTGAAATATTGCGGAAAAAATATATTTAAAATAATCCGGAAAAGAAAACGGGTCTGACCGAACGGGGTCGCGGGTTATTCCGGATTGAATTTTTCGTTAATTATTTAATTAAGCCGAAGCCGAAGCTGAGCCGAGCGACGACGACGACGGCGCGAGGCTTGTCTTTTTCTTAACTCTTTAAGAGTTAGAAGAAGAGCAATTATATATATACCCATCAAAAGCCTTTTCTTCCTCCGATATGGGACAATGTCCCTTTCCCAAGGGAAACTCAAATATTTCATTTTCCCTCCATTTCTCATTCACCCTCTTTAAGCTACACAAGCTTAAAATCCCAACAAAATGTTCATTAAAATATAAACTTATATGAAGTTAGATGTTATGGCAGAAGTAAATAATCGAATTAGACATACATCTATTTATATCTACATTATATTAAAAGAAACAAATTCAAAATTAAAAAGTTAAATTACTTTATTACCTTTCTATCTTAAAAACCTAATTACCAGAGTTATTGAAAAAGAAAACAATTTGCAGCGCAGAAAATCTTGGATACAAATTGATAAGACAAGAATATCATGTATAAAATAAGTAGTTATTTAATGTCAAATACTAATATTTTTTATTTTTCTTGCAGGAATATTATCATAATTCAGTAAAATAATATGCAACTTTACAATTAAGAAGACATGTGGGCAAAAGACACTCAAAGTTCAGATTTATAAAGAAAAATCCAAGACAAACAAAATGAAAAACAAAATAATTGATGGAAACGGAAAATCGAAAGTAATAAAATCAGTATTAGCAAGTGGATATGTGCTACTTTGAAAAGTAAACTTGTCAGTAAAACTGATTTCAAAAAATGAAGTTTCAATTTGCCAATCGAGATCGAAGTTTACAGAAAACATATATACATCTTTTATGCTCACATAAAAAGAGTTGGGAAAGTTAAAGATAATAAGTTATTCAGATAACGACTTTGCTACATGTCAATATAGTATACTCGGTTAATGAGCTATATCAGGAAGAGTACTAAACGAACACCCATAGCTCTTTTCACCGTGACAATTGAGTTTATAGAGCAATATGAGGCATCTAGTTATGGAGTATGACTGTGAAATTTGGTCGCTTGGCTGCAAATTTTGGATGGAATTGAAAAACCACCTCATTTATTTTGTGACAATAAGTCAACAGTCATGTATTCCAATAACAACATGAGTTCAGATATGCACTGCGGCAGATGAAAGTTTAGCGCATCTATTCTTCAAATGTCCTTACGCTATGACTATTTGGTACAAGCTACTATGATGGAAAGGTGTACAAAGGCAAGTGATAGAGTAGCAGGAGGAACTAGAGTTGAGAGTGAAGTTAGCAAATGAAAAAAATGGTCAAGCTCAGATACACAGAATGGTCCTGGCTTGCAGTGTCTACTACATTTGGCAGGAGAAAAACAATAGAATCTTGCAAGGAGCTATGAGGAATGATTGCGCAGGATATTCATTCTCGAGGTGCTTGCAATTGAGGAAGCTCAACTATTATCCATAGGAATCTAGTATGATTGTAACTGATATTCATTGAAATCTAGTATGATTATAACTGGGAAAGAAGTTAGAAGGTCAGGTGTTTAATCTTGATTATGGTTTGTTACAGAAATTGGCCCGGTCTAACTTCAAGGGTTTTTTGAATTTCTTGTACATATTTTTCCTTTGTAAATAAAGCTCTTTAATTACCAAAATAAATTAATAATATAAGTTTGGTAAAGTCAAAGCACATTAATATAAAGTTCCTGGTTGTAAAAAAAGAGTTTAGAGTGATTAGGTGTCTACTGAACAAATCGCATGAGTAGGATAATCATGAAGAAAGTTATTCCAGAAACATTCAGGGGCACTATGTCCGACAATGTTACAACCCAAAATTCTTGAAAGGTCGTGATGGCGCCGGACACTACTTTCAGGCAAGCCAACACCAATAATTATTAAATTCTCATTTTAATATTTCTGAAATCGTAAATTTTCTTCAATTAAATAATAAATGATGAACTTCACAGAGTAAATAATAATATTTTTGCAAATTTCAATACTGAATAATCCCATAATTATCCCAGAACCCGGTGTCACAAAAGTATGAGCACTTACTAGGAAATAAAATAAAATACAATAATTGTCCGGAATACAAATTTGGACAGAAAAGAAAATACAAATACTCTTAAGGAGACTCTGTTGGCTGCGGATCGTCTCACAAGATGCAGCTCACCTAAGTCTCCGTATCAACCACGCTGCTACGCTCACAAGGTCACTAGCCATATATGTACCTGTACAACAAAATATACAGCAAGTGTAGTATGAGTACGAAAACAACGTGTACCCAGTAAGTATCCCGTCTAACCTCGAAGAAGTAGTGACGAGAGGTCGACTTCGACACTTACTAGTGGTCCAATAATATCAGTTACAGTAAAGAAGTGAATAAATATGAAACCGAGTAAATGTGTGAATAAACATGTATAAAATATGTGGTATAATTTTCCTCTTTACAATTTTTACTCAAGCTCTCAACTAGCAAGCTCCCTTCAGTAACTGGAGCATATATATAGAAATAGTGGATCTCATCAAAGAGGTTGTCATAATTCAAATCAGGGAAAAACCTCAGATACACTGGCCTCTTGCCAAATATTACGCACGATTCCATGAGGATAATATATATATAGGAAATGCCGAGGCGTACGGCCCGATCCAACATAAAAGTAAATTGTGCACTGCCGAGGGTCGAACGGCGTGAACCATAGATACATCTATTAACATGCCGAGGCAAACGACCCGCTCCCATGAGAGTATGGTACATAAATTTGCCAAGGCGAATGGCCCGATCCCATAAGAGTAATAGGAAATACCCCGCTCGCGAATCATACATGCGACGCGGTCAAACCTAAATTTAAGGAATCACCCCGCTCGCGGATCATACTTGTGACGCGGTCAAATATACATTCAACATTAAAATCATATCTCTTTCTTGATTCTTTTCAAAATAAGGGAAATTCAGCTTGTAGCTTTTTAAGAAAATTACCCCGCTCGTGAAACATACATGCGACGCGGTTACACATAGATTTCTTAAGCTATTATAGCATTACTCAATCCTTTTCGAAATTGCGAAGTTCAAATGACACCTTATAAATCCTAAGTTCTTCAATTTCAACTCCTTTCAAAACATTTAATAAGCAGACTCAATCTCGCTCCCTCTCAAGGCAAACAATAAACATAAATCAATAACAATATCAACAAGGCATGATGTGTGCCTAAAACTACCCGGACGTAGGCATATCTAGTAGCTACGTACGGACTCTCGTCACCTCGTGCGTACGTAGCCCCCCCAAAAATAGAAGCACACAATAATTTAGTTCACCTATGGGGTAAATTCCCTCTTACAAGGTTAGAAAAGAGACTTACCTCGCTCCGTAGTTCCACAACCGGCTTTCGAGCCCTTCAAACAACTCTAATTGATGCTCAATGCTCCAAAACTAGCCAATAATTATGCATACCCATTAATATACACTCGAATACTCATTATAATCCAATTTATAACAATTTCTAATTGCTCTCGAAAAATTGATAAAACAACCCTCGGGCCCACGTGCCCGGATTTCGAAAATATTTAAAGATAACCATTACCCATAACCTCACGAACTCAAATGTATGATTTATTTCCAATTCCATGCCCAAATTCGTTGTCAAAAATTCAAGAATACCATTTTCTAGGTTTTTCTTCAAAATTCAAATTTTCTACTAATTTCCTTGTCTAAATCCATATATAAACCAAGTATTTAACTTGCAATAGGTGAGAGTCACTTACCTTGACATAGATGATAAAAATCTCCCTTGAAGCTCTCCAAAAATCGTCCATCCCAGTGAAAAATGAGAGAGAGTGAGCCAAATCCCGTATTAAATCCAATATGCCCAGACCCGTGCTTCTTCGCGTTCGCGTGACCAGTGTCGCGTTCGTGAAGGCCTGACCAGGCACAGCATCGCATTCGAGTTCAAGCTCTCGCATTCACGGTAGTCAACTGCCCTCCTTCTTCGCGTTCGCAGTCTAAGCTTCGCATTCGCGAAGGCTTAATGGCTCAGGGTCCCGGCTCCCCTTCCTTCTTCGCGTTCGTAACCACTGCATCGCGTTTGCGTAAGCTTGACCAGACTTTGCCTCGCGTTCGCATACACTACTTTGCATTCACGAAAGCCAAATCCAGCACCCCCAAAATTCCTTCTTCGCGAACACGGGACTTCCTTCGCGTTCGCGAAGAAGGAAACCAAACACCAGAAACAGTAGTCCAAAACAGCTCCAATTTGGTTTTGCCCCGAAACACACCCGAGGCCTCCGGTACCCCGTCCAATCATACAAACCAGTCTCGTAACATAACACGGACCTGCTAGAGGCCTCAAATCACATCAAACAATATCGAAACTATGAAGCACCCTTCAATTCAAACTTAATGAACTTTGAAATTTTAAACTTATACAATCGATGCCGAAACCTATTAAATCACGTCCGATTGATCTCAAATTTTGCACATAAATCATAAGTGACATTACGGACCTACTCCAACTTCTGAAATCGGAATCCGACCCCGATATCAAAAAGCTCGCTCCCGGTCAAACTTTCCAAAAACCTTCAAATTCCAACTTTCGCCAAATGACCTCAAAATGACCTACGGACCTCCAAATCCACATCCGGACGTACTCCTAATACCAGAATCACCATACGGAGCTATTCCCAGACTCGGAATCCCAAACGGGCATCAATAACATTGAAATGCACTACAACCCAAATTTAAGAAATCCTTCTAAAAATGCCAACTTTCATAATAAGTGCTAAAACGTTCCGGGTCATCCAAAATTCGACCCGGACATATGCCCAAGTCCAAAATCATCATACAACCTGTTGAAACCTTCAAATATCAATTCCGAAATCGTTTACTCAAAAATCCAACCTTAGTCAATTCTTCCAACTTAAAACTTCCGAAATTAGAATTTTCTTTCCAAATCAACTTCGAACTTCCTGAAATTAAATTCCGACCATACGCACAAGTCATAATACCTGAAGTGAAGCTGCTCAGGTCCTCAAACTGTTGAACGACGTGCTATGGCTCAAAATGACCGTCCGGGTTGTTACATTTTCTCCCACTTAAACATATGTTCGTCCTCGAACATGCTAAGGACTGTTCTGGAGTTGTCTAAAATCACTGTTTAACACCTCGTGCACATGCCCGTACTTCCACAACCTAGCTGAGCACATTAGCTCGAGCAAATCTGAAGATCGTCCCCTTTATTTAGGCAAATAAGCCTTAGAGCCAAATTCCAACATCCAGAATTCTCTATTAGGCCTACTTCTAACATACAAACACCATTTCAATCACTACGCGATGTACCAATACATGATTGTATACTCTCATTGGATTTTTACCATGCACCACGTAACTCACTTGCTCCAGGCAATCTTTCCAAAGAACATCATCTAAAATTTCCACTAACCGAAGCCCGTAGTGTAACTTATGACCAATTAAGCCTTGCTTAAACTCTCGCAATACTGCCACAACAAGGAAGATGTGTAGAACTCATAACCATCTGCCGAATCACAATTTATGAAGTCTCTTCTCCCGGCAAGAACCATTACCTCATTTTGGACTGAATAGCAATATTTACTCTTTAATATGCTTCATATAAATCTGATCGCACTGACCCTAGGTCCAATAATCTTGTCTCACCCAGTACAAGCTGCTCAGGCAATAACCCACCTTAGACACTGCCAGAAATCTCGTATGATGCCACAATGTGCCAACAAGCTACAAACTCGAATGTGATACATAAGGAAAAACGAACTCTGGAAAGAACTACTACCCACGTAACTAATTAAACAACATAAAGGATGTTATGAACCTTCCTCGGGAAATGAGAAGCAAAACACGCAATAATAGATATAGGAAATTGTACTCAATAATACACTGTTGCGACGTGCAACCCGATCCACACATGATACCATTGCGGCATGCAACCCGATCCAACCATGATACCTGTGGCGGCATACCACCCGATACACACATAATAATCTAAAGAAAACACACATCGAGCCATAATTCTTATACTCACGAAATGCCCTAATATCAACCATAAGCACGCCAAGTGCATAATACAAATCCTGGGGAGACGGGTAGCGTCACGCGCTACAAAACTCAAGCACAACTAAGGTGCGATATATGATCTGCATCTCGAGAGCCGTCCTGCTCACATAATACCACAAACCATACGGGATCTCAATACGAGTGTGAATAATCAAACCACCTCACAACCCACCTTGTATAATATAGATTACATGGAATAGCTGACAATAGAAATAACATCCAAGGCCCAAAGACCCTTTCGAAAACAATGCTATGCTGAGATGAGCACATTCGGCCTGATATAGAGCCCACGTTTACATTTAGATCCATCCACGGACCTCAAACAGATTCTGATCATACCATGCTTTGCTAAATAGCCTCTCAAGGACCCACAATGATCTATTCATGACACATAAGAGCAGCCGTCAAATCCGGAATAAACTTTCACATTCCACCACCAAATGAATCGAGCGCCCTTCAGCTATAAATTCTCACATTAGCGATAGTACCAAATCTCCATACTTGGTTCCAACCTTTAATCAATCAGGTGACTACACATCGTACTTATGCAATCTTCCCGTGGGGTACGCTCCCACGAACTTCCGCACCGGGTAACAAGTTTGCACATTCATACCACCGGCCACACTAATGCTATAAAGCAAGTCAAAAAGCCGTAAATCAGTACACAAAGCCTCTTACATAGGACACCGATCTCAGGTGACGCTAAAGACAATACCAGCTGATTCTAACCATCTGAATTCTTCCCTGATCATCCGAGCTCGTGACATTCTTGTCAACACCTAACCGCAACCTTGATCCTCAGCTTCCAATTCCCCATGCCGCTCACTGCACCTAACATGCCAATACGTGAGAGTACCAGAATTCCATAATAACCCCTGATCCCCTAATAGGATAAACACTTCATCATATAGAAACATTTTACTTAGCTCATTTCAGACGAACCAATGCAACACGCAACTAAATTCCCAAACCGCAGAAAATACAACCTCATGTCATAATCTAAACTGCCATACAAATCAAATACTTCACAAATCAACCAAGTTGTGGTGGCGCTCAAGCCCAAGTGTACAACCACAAACTATATGTATAACTTCACGCTGGAGAAACTGGTCGCTCCATAACCGTGCTGAATCAACCATTACCAACCGAGCCACTTTTTCTAATTTACTCGGGACTTGCCCTAGAAATAATAATATCTCCACTCAAAACATCATGAACCCAAATCCGCACTCATCCTGAGTGAACTTATTTCACGAGACCGCGTTGTCTCTAAAACCCATGAACCATCTCATACCCTTCTTATGTGCATATTCGCATCTTCAACTGGTACACCCATCCTGAAAATCCTCTATGAATCCGAAGTTATTTCCTCCCATTCCTCCAATGCCACACCGCAGACTAAAGATAACATAGAAAACTCCAAGCCACTTTTCATAATCCACTGCAAAAGCTCAATACTTAACCATACTACTTGTGATGACCCAAAAGGTCATCGTATATTTTAGAACTCGAATATGCGCTCTTAAGCCTTAAAAATATCATTTTTACCCTCCTGGATTTGTGCGTGCAGTCCGAGAAGGTTTTCGGAAAGCTTTTATGTTGAAAACCAATAAAAATAAGAATTTTTACCTTAAAAGTTGATTTTAGTTGACTTCGGTAAACATTTTTGGTAAAATAGGCCCAGATCTGTGTTTTAATGGCCCCAATGGGTCCGTATTGAATTATGGGACCTGGGCGTATGTCCGAAATCGAATTCGGAGGTCACTAGCTCAAGTTATAAATTTTTGATGAAAATTAAAAGTCTAAAAACTAATTATTTTTGAGAATTGATTGATGTTTGGCATTGTTAGTACCGGGTCCGTATTTTGGTTTCGGAGCCCGGTACAGGTTCATTATGATATTTAAGACCTGTCTGAGAAATTTGGTGAGAAATGGAGTTGACTTGACGTGATTCGGTCCTTCGGTTGAGAAAATAGTACTTTTAAAGTGTTCTTGAGAATTTTCTTCGATTTGGTGCTAAATTCGGAGTTCTAGGTGTTATTTTGGCAATTGGATCGCGCGAGCAGGCCGTATGATATTTTTAGACTTGTGTGCATGTTGGTTTGGAGCCCCGAGGGCTCGGATGAGTTTCGAATAGGCTACGGGGTGATTTGCACTTAGAAAATCTGAGATTTTTGCTGCAGCAGTTGTTCTGGTGTGCCCTTCTTCGCGTTCACGTAGGTACTATCGCGAACGCGAAAGGTAAAATGGGGAAGGGGAAATTTCTTCTTCGCGAACGCGAAGGACTGGTCACGAACGCGAAGCGTTTGGGTTGGTACCCTTCGCGAATGCGATATGTCTCACGCGAACGCGGTAGTTTAAGGGACCTGGGGGAGGGGGTCTTGTTCTTCTATGTGAATGCGTCCACTGGGTCACGAAAGTGAAGGCTTGGGGGGAGCTGCCTTATGCAAACGCGTAGAAAGACTCATGAACGCGAAGGCCTTAGGCCGTTGTGCATCGCGATCGCGACAGGCCTCTCGCGAACGCGATGAAGGCCTGTCCAGTGACATAAAACAGACTCCAAACACGGGTTTAAGCCATTTCTTCAACATTTTTCAAGAACCAAACGGGTAGAGGCAATTTTCAAGAGTCATTTTCTTCTTCAAAGTGTTGATAAGTGATTCTAAACTATTTTCTTTCAATTACCCATTACATTTCTTGAATTATCAACCAAAAATCTAGAGTTTCATGGTAAAATTAGGGGTTAGGATAGAAACTAGGGATTTTGAAATTTTGAGGATTTAGACCCCAATTTGAGGTCGGATTCCAAAACTAATTACATATTCGGGCTAGGGGATGAATGAGTAAAAGTATTTTGGTCCGAACATCGGGTTTTGACCAAGCGGGCCCGGGGTCGATTTTTCGACTTTTTGGAGGAAAATTTCAGAAATTTAATTTATGCAATATAATTGATTCCTTTAACAATATTTGATATTATTGAGTCATTTTTGAATAGATACGAGTGGTTTGGAGGTGAATTCCAAAGGAAAAGCTGTGATTGAGAATTAAGTGGCCTTCGGAGCGAGGTAAGTGTTGTGTCTAACCCTGACTTGAGGGAATTAGGAACCTTAGATTACTTGCTAAGTGAAATTCATGTGAGCGGCGTATATGTGAGGTGATGAGTACTTATGCGCCGCCAATTTACCTGTTTTACATGTTTCTCTGTTTTTCTTATATTGTCTCATTCCTATGCCAAATTGCTACGTGTTATACTAGTGTTGTTCAATTTATCGTTCTTATCATGTTTACGGATTTTCTGGTGATAATTGAGTTTTTATTTCAAAGATGAGATTGATATTATGAAACCAAATGTTGAAGTAAGGTTTATACTTGTTATTTTATCTCCCTATTTTTATTTATGCATTACATTATGGTAAGGGAGAGTGTTAATGCACGAATGGTGATGCCGTGCCATATTGTGAGTGTTAATGCACGAAGGGTGATGTCGTGCCATATTATGAGTGTTAATGCATGAAGGGTGATGTCGTGCCATGATCCTTTTGGGTCATCACATTTATGTCGTGTCGTTTCTATTAATTTTATGGTGAGATTGAGAGTAAAAGCACGAAGGGTGATGTCGTGCATTCTTCTTTACTGTATTCACTATTCCTGTTGATTCATGGTATATTGACTGCTCCGGTGATCATTTTGTTGTAGTTCTTTATCTTGTATTCCCCTCAGTATGTCTCCCCTCCCGACACTTCCTGTTTAGTTCTTCATTCCTGTTATTTGCGTATACACTGTTAAATTGTACAGGTTGATTGTAGGTGCCTGGCCTTAGCCTCGTCACTACTTCGTCGAGGTTAGGCTCGACACTTACCAGTACATGGGGTCGGTTGTACTGATACTGCACTCTACACTTTCTATGCAGATTTTGATACCGGCTCGGGTTGATCGAGATTCTGCTATTGGTCCGCTGTCCGGAGACTCAAGGTAGATCTGTCGGCGTTCACAGACCTTGAAGTCCCCGTCTATCTTTTCTGTTCTACTGTTTCTTTCATTCAGACAGTTGTATTTCCTTCTGACTATTACTTGTAGCAAATTCTAGAATGCTCGTTAATTGTGACTCCAGATCCAAGTGGTAGTAATTAATACAGTTTCATGAAATTTCGCACTTATTATATTTCATCTTAGTTAATTATTGTTATTTACTGAATGGAAATAAGGAATTGGTTTAATGATTATCTAACGTTGGTTTGCCTGGCAAGTGAAATGTTAGGCGCCATCACGGTCCCGTCGGTGAAAAATTTCGGGTCGTGACACTACTGGCTCGAAATTCTTGGGCATCGCACTTTGAATCTTTGAACCCACTAGAACCACCATTGAGAGTCGCCCACTCTGACTTGACCCCGAATATAATCAAACTCCAAGGCTCTACTAGCACATGAACACCCTTTCAAAGAAGCAACCGGTTGAATTCCTTTCCTCATACATCACATCCACATGAAGCATAGACTCTGAGTCTGCCCAAGACCTGAACATGAACCAATAAGGCCAAAGATAGAACACAGTCCTCAAATCCTTTGCTCAAGTTACCACTGATGTTTTCTTTCCTTAGTCGTAATAACCCATCAATACACCGATAAACAGAAACCGCACAAGTTGACAACTATGCAATCCACTCATAGACGGCGAGACTCTTTCACTTAGCTTGAAGATACAATTACATAACCCTAGGACCCGCCAAGGTTACTCCTTCCCCATTCACATCAGCTAAAAGTCTAATAACGCATTCCAAACTCGAAGTCATGTTGCATTAAAATAAAATCCATGGTCCTAGTCACTGCCCATCACGGTTCCCAAATTGCTCTAAGCTTCCCTCAAGGCATGTGGCTATCCTACCACAAAACCCATATGCTACTCTTTCACTCTCCCACTTTGGTCAAACCCTCTCCTACAAGCAACTACTCGACGACTTCTTTTCACACTTGACCTCCTAACAATTCAACCACCGCAAGACACTTCCCACATGTCCTTCCTCATCCTTCGCTGCCCAATTGTTGCTCCAAACCCGAATCCATTTCTATAACATTTGATCACATGAGTCGACACCAAATCTAAACCTCTTAGAAGATCATCTTTCTCGAGCCATCAATACTAGAAGTACCAGTTCGATTCCGAAATCGCTACACTCTGTTATCTCTGACAATCGCATCCCAAGCACCATTTCACAACACTCTGCCCCGAAGGAAAATTAAAGAAGACCATAACACCGGCGAACCTTAACGCATTTAACAAGGCGATGACACCACATCACAATTGAGAACTCTAACACACTCGAAAATATCAAGCCTCATTACTCCATCAACCCCAAACCTGAACATTCATAGTACGATTACCTTTCCTCCGCCGAAAATAAAATACTGAATCTCTGAATCATGGACTGAGTGAACCTCCATCCAAGTCATTCACTACTTTGACGCATAGGCAATCACCCTACCATTAGACATACACTATGCGACAACAACGCACGAATTCGTCACAACAATCAATGCCAAATCTCAAAACCTTAGGTAATACTGATACTGAGCTGAAACAATAGAGCGACATTCAACAAGGTGACGACAATAGCCCAAAGCAAATACGCAAGGAGAAACATCCTGCACCATATCTGTAGTATCATTTAAGTTCCTCAATTCCCAAATTATAACAAGCGTTTCACGCTGCGTAAGATTGAATAGGAAGGAAATAAAGGCACAAGCCTAACAGGAAATCAAATCGCACGATAAGGAATCAAGAAGGGAAGTGCTCCTAACAGCCCTGTAACCTCTCGAAGATAAGTACAGACGTCTCCGTACCGATCCGAAAGACTCTACTAGATTCTATCATGACTCGTGAGACCTAAGTGAACCTAGGGCTTTGATTGTACTAATTGATTTATCCTTGCCTGTTTAATTCCTTTATTTCACGCTATAACCTGAGACTAGGCTTGCGTAGAGTGATGGACTCACTATTGTACAGATTTGATGAGCTACTTAATTAGCCGCGGAATAATTGTGCTTCCATTACGACTTTCTCCCGCGTTGTGCATTTTCATCGAAAAGCTTCCATAAACATAACTCACACGTTTATTCGTGAGTGGGGTCACGGACCCGTTAAAGCTTCTTATTCTAATGGGATCGGGCCGTTTTCCTCGGCAAGATATTATTGTACCATACTCTTATGGGATCGGGTCGTTCGCCTCGGCAGGATATTGTAACACACTCTTATGGGATCGGGTCATTCACCTCGGCATTTCTATAATAAACTCTTATGGGATTGGGTCGTTCGCCTCGGCAGTATCATGTATCATATTCTTATGGGATTGGGTCATTCGCCTCAACATTTCTATAACATACTCTTATGGGATTGGGTCGTTCGCCTCGGTATTTCTATAAAATACTCTTATGGGATCGGGTCGTTTGCCTCGGCAACTTCAAGAACTACTCTTATGGGATCGAGTCATTAGCATCTGTAGAATCGTGCATAATATTTGACCAGAAGCTATTGTATCCGTGCATTTTACCTAACTTGAGTTGTGACGATCTATCTGATGGGGACCATTTTTGTCACGACCCAATTTCCCTTATAGGCCGTGATGGCACCCAACGTCGTCGTTAGGCAAGCCAACGGGGAACTAGCCATGTATTTATTCTTTTTAATAATTTCAAAGTAGTTGATTTTTATTTATTAAGTAATGGGAAGTGGAAAACTATAGTAAAGTAAAGCGTGAACCAATGAAAGAGAAAAATACGGCGAAATAAATACCCAAAACCATAAAGTGTCTATTAGTATGTTCCCAATACCCGGTGTCACAAGTGTATGAGCAACTAGTACAATATACAAAACAACTATGCTTATGTCTGAAACAAGATAGATAGAAAGTAAATACAAAAAAGAGATTGCGGGTGATGCAGAACGGACTCAGAAAGCAACTCACCACTATGCCTCGGGGTAATGGGGGTGCGTGCCTGAATGACTGCCAGATGCACCTGCCTCAGTTCTTGCACGATTAGTGCAGAAGTGTAGTGTGAGTACATAAACAACATGTACCCAATAAGTATCCAGTCTAACCTCGAAGAAGTAGTACGAGTGGTCAACATCTACACTTACTATGGGCAAACAAATAAAATACAGAAATTCTAAATAGGCATGAAATATGTGAATAATAATAATAACACAATTACAAGCAGTGAATAAATGATTCTTTACTAATAGTCAATTTAAAGATCTCCAACTAACAAATACTAACTCCAACAATTACGGGCCAATAAGTAAATTATAACCTCTCAAGTCATAAATATAATATCAAGTGTAATCGGGCTCCAAGAATTTTCATGCACGATTTATGTCAAGGTCGTACGGCCTGATCCAGAATAATGTGTATACTGTCGAGGGTCCAACGGCATGAACCATAGATGCATCTATTGTATTGCCGAGGCGTTCAACCCACTTTACAAGAAGAGAGAATACTCTATGAACATCCGATTTAAGAGCTATCACAAGACTAATACACAAGGAGGCACAATTTCTATTAACGGTCAAGTAACCCGCTGTAACACCCCGAAAAATTTTAAAGTACTTAAGTGTAAAGCCCGGTAAAGTTTGCAAAAAAAATAATATTTCATGGTGCCGGACTAGGCTTACGTGTTTGAGGATTGTAGAAATTCTTCGCGGCGAGCTTGTTCGCCGCGGCTCGGACTTTTTGGGTTGAACAATGCACCGGAAAGTAAAAGAAAATTTTTGGCGGAAGTGTGCATTTTTGCAGTCCATTATGCGACTGCAGAACCACTCTGCAGACCTCATAATGGCCGCAGAGTGAGGCAGTAAATTGGGTCAATTGGAAGCAACTATGCGGTCGATTATGCGATCGCATAACTGTTATGCGATGCATTATGCGACCGCATAACAGTTATGCAGACCGCATAGTGACCGCATACACAGACAGTTATTTTGGCTATTTTGCAACCAATTATGCGACCGATATATTCGGTCCACATATCGTTTATGCGATCGCATACCTTGTTCCGGAGCTCCATTTTTGGGATTTTAAAATCCGACCCTATTTCGTTAAATACACTCTTTGGGCCATTTTTGAGACATAATCTGATATTTTAGAGTGAGAGAGAGTGCCCTAGAGTGAGAAGGTGTTATTCAATAATTGTTCTTCAATTCTTGCTCAAGTTTTTGAAGATTAAGAAGGGAAGCTCACTAGGTCTTCATCCTAGAGGTAAGATTCTACACCCTAAAACCTAATTTCGAAATCTTTTGAAAATGGGTAACTAACAAGATGATTTTTGGGTATGAGAGTTGTTTATTTTACATGAATGTGTTATCAAAGGGTGTAGGAAGATTGTTGAGCTAAAAATGGTAAGGATTAGGTTGTGGGATGATGGAATCCTTCATAAAAAGGACATTGAAACATTTTGCACACCTAGTGTTTGATAAAATGCTCAAATGAGTTAGAACCATGATCATCTTCCTAATTTTGATTCAATTTGTTATATTTCTACAATAGATTGAAGTTCCTAAGAATTTCGGAATATTTAGAGTGTAAGGAAGCTCAAGTGAGGTATGTTGGCTAAACTCTTCTCTTAGAATTGAATCTCATGATATTCATTTAAATTATGAAATTGGCTATTCCGAGTAAGATTGGGTTGAACGATATATGTTAAACAAGCATCACGAATGCTCTATTCATGTTATGTTACCAATTGAGGATGTGTTAAAATATGGGTTGTGCATTAATAATGTTTCGACTTTAAGTCAAGTTCAAATGAAGGCTATTATGCCAAATTTGTGAAATATCTCTATGTGCATTAGACTCAAAATTGCTCACATGTGTACTACACACTTTGATTTGAATTGTGTTTGTTTTTGATGATGATGATGATGATATTTGAAATTGATAATGTGAGCATGAAATACTGAATATGACCAACGTGCCAAGAATGATCTTATAATTATGGCCACTAGTTCCAATGAAATGAAAAGATGTGAAAGTATTATGAAATGCGATGATTGATTTAAAAAGGTTGATGTATCAAATAAGACGGCCTAGCTGATCGGATCGTGATCGAACATCATGCCGCACACATGGTGGTGATTGTGTTGGAAATTATAATTGAAATGGTAATTGTGGTTGATGTCCCTAATGGATAGCCTAGCCGATCGAGTCGTGATTGGACTCCGTGTTAAAGACGGTGGTATTGATATTGAGAGAAATTATGGTTGATGCCTCTAATGAGATGGCCTAGCCGATCGGGTCGTGATCGGACTCCGTGCTGAGAGTATGGTGGTACTGGTTTTGTGAATAATGGTATTGTAAATAATGGTATTATGGACAATGGTATATCGATACTAAAAATCTCCCAATGTGAGATGTGGAAATTAATTTGAACATTGTTTCGATCCTAAAATTGAGGTTTGATGTTGATTAAGTCTTTCATTGATATTATGATAATCTTATTTGTATTAGTTATCATTCTATTGAGAGGGTGTTTAATTATACATACTAGTGCTATTCGACGGTACTAACGTCCCTTTTGTTGGGGGCGCTGCATCTTTAATTGGATGCAGGTGGTTCCACAGCAGGAGATATTGATCATTGATAGCAGTGGACCTTCTTCCCAGCTGATTTGGTGAGCCCCACTTCATTCCAGGGTCATAAATCTTTTGTACTTTGTGTATTCTGTTTGAGGTATAGCCGGGGCCTTGTTGCGGCATTATCATTGTACTCTTCCTTATCTATAGAGGCTCCGTAAATATAGTGTGGGTTGTGTATTGGTGCTGGGGAAAGACAAACTATGTTATGTTGTGAATGTATTACTTGTCCATTTGAGACTTTAAAAATGATGAAACTATTAGAAATGAATTGGTATTGTAGATATGAACACATTTTCGTCTAATTAATGAAAATATGTATTATCTCCATTCGTGGATGAGTTTGGGTAGAATGAAATCTAACAGGCTTGCTCGGTCGGGTTCACTCGGTTGAGCGACGGTCGCGCTTCTCGGTTTTGGGGCGTGACAAACTTGGTATCAGAGCCTAAGGTTTTAAAGTGTCCTAGGATGTCTCGGAGCCGTGTCTAGTAGAGTCCTTATTATCGGTGTGTTGTCGACCACATCTATAATTAGGATGCTACATGGGCATTTAGGAATAATACCCTTCTTTCATGTTCTTGATCGTGCACTAAAGCTTGTTGTAAGATTGTTCCTCCTTTAACTCCTGAGTTGCTCTAATTTTTAGTACATGGCGCCTAAGAAGAAGGCAAGAACTGGCCAAAGAGCCAATGTCACCCCAGGAGTGACAGTTGATCGTATAATTGATGATGCGGGTGAGCACCCGAGGAGTGAGAATATTCCTCCAGTTACTACACTGCCTGACTCTACTACAATTGATCAGACTGCACATATTCCTACACCTACTGAAGGTGCAACAGTCCCTCCAACTGATATACCAGTTCCATCTCCAGTTCCAGCTTCCGATTCTGGTGTTTCTGATATTGATCTTAGGGGAGCCATACATATGTTGGATCAAATAGTGGCTTCCCAGACCCAGAGGTTAAATGTTGCACCCACTTCTTCCAGTCATCCAGGGGATTCTACTGGTTCCAGGGTGAACAGATTTCTCCAGTTGGATCCTCCAGTGTTCACGGGTACTAACCCAGAGGAAGATCCCCATGATTTCATTGATGAGATGTACAAGACTCTCAGAGTTATGCGTGCTAGTGAAACAGAGGCAGTGGAATTGGCCTCCTACCGCTTGAAAGAGGTGACACATTCTTGGTTTGAACTATGGGAGGATTCCCGTGAAGAAGGGAGCTCTCCGGCAAGGTGGAGTGAGTTTGTCGATGCCTTCATTGATCATTTCTTGCCTGCCGGGACTAAGGCAGCCCGTGCTGCTGAGTTTGAGAACTTGAGGCAAGGTAGCCTGAGTGTGTGGGATTACTATATGAGATTTGTGTACCTGTCTAAATATGTTATTTACATGTTGCCCATTATTGAGGCTAGAGTTCGCTGATTTGTGCAGGACCGCTACAGCAGCCTTGAATTCTGATATGAACTATGGAAAGATGGTGGTATTCTCTCCAGCCACAGAGACCCGCAAATTAAGGAACAGAATGGAGCGAGTGGGTAATAATAAGGCTCGGTCTACGGGCAAGTTTGGTAGTTCTTCAGGTGGTGGATAGTCAACATTCAGAGGAGGGTCGTCAAGGCCATCACAGTCCTTTGCTCAGTCTTTGGCTAGTGCACCGCCATCAGGGCCTAGTCAGTAGCAGCAGTGGAGCTGTTTCAGGCCCAGTCAGGGCAACAGGGGATCCAATCAGCAAGGTCGTCATGGTGGTAGATTCCAACAGCAGAGGAAGCCCTCATGCCCTAGGTGTGGAAAGGTGCACCTAGAAATATGCTACATGGACTTACCCATATGCTACGGATGCGGATTGAGGGGTCACATTCAGAGGGATTGTCGTTCGTCCCGCCAGGGTGCGGGCAGGGGCATGGCATAACCAGCCAGTTTTGCAGCTACTACATCCACAGCACCTCCTCCAGCTCGAGGCACTCCAACACCCACAGGGCGTGGTGCAGCTAGGGGTGGAGCACAGAGTTCGGGAGGATCCGGCCGTTTCTATGCTATGAGGGGTCGCCAGAATTCAGAGGCTTCTCCAGATGTTGTTACAGGTATATTGACTATCCAATCTCATAATGTATATGCTTTTATTGATCCCGGTTCCACTTTGTCATATGTCACACCTTATGTTGCTATGGAATTTGGGATAGAACCAGAACATCTTTATAAGCCGTTCTCTGTATCTACTCCAGTTGGTGAGTCTATTTTGGCCGCGCGGGTTTATAGGGATTGTGTTGTCATGTTGCGTGGTCGGGACACCGTGGCCGATCTTATTGAATTGAGAATGGTCGATTTTGATGTGATAATGGGGATGGATTGGCTTTATTCTTGTTTTTCCAAGCTTGATTGCCGAACTAGAACTGTTAGGTTCGAATTTCCAAATGAGCCAGTTATTGAGTGGAAGGGTGATGATGTAGTGCCGAAGGGTAGATTTATTTCTTACCTAAAGTCCACAAAAATGATCAACAAGGGATGTATTTACCATTTGGTCTGGGTTACGTACACCGATGCTGAGGCACCTACACTTGAGTATGTGCCTGTTGTAAATGAATTTTCGGGAGTCTTTCCAGATGAACTCCCTGGGATCCCACCAGACAGGGAGATTGATTTTGGGATTGATGTAATGCCAGACACACATCCTATATCTATTCCACCCTACAGAATGGCTCTGGCAGAACTGAAGGAGCTAAAGGAATAATTGAGAGATTTGTTAGAAAAGGGTTTTATCCGACCAAGTGTGTCGCCTTAGGGCGCACCGGTCCTTTTTGTAAGAAAGAAAGATGGGTCACTGAGAATGTGTATTGACTATCGGCAACTTAATAAGGTAACAATCAAAAAAAAGTACCCACTGCCAAGGATAGATGACTTGTTTGATCAATTGCAAGGTGCCAGGTACTTCTCCAAAATTGATTTACGATTTGGGTATCACCAATTGAAGATCAGGGAGCGGGATATTCCGAAAACAGCTTTTAGAACCCGGTATGGGCATTTTGAGTTTCTAGTAATGTCTTTTGGGCTAACAAATGCTCCAGCAGCCTTCATGGATCTTATGAATCGTGTTTTTAAGCCATTCCTCGACTCCTTTGTAATAGTGTTCATTGACAATATTCTTGTATATTCATGAAGTCAGGAGGACCATGCTGACCATCTCAAGGTAGTTCTGCAAACCCTACATTAGCATCAGTTATATGCAAAGTTTTCAAAGTGTGAATTTTGGCTTGAATCAGTCATATTCTTGGGTCATGTAGTTTCTAGTGAGGGAATTAAGGTTGATCCTCAAAAAATTTCAGTTGTGAAGAATTGGCCAAGGCCTACAACTCCAACAGAGATTCGCAGTTTCTTAGGCTTAGCTGGATATTAAAGAAAGTTTGTGGAGGGGTTTTCTACTCTTGCCTCTCCATTGACTAAATTGACGCAGAAGGCAATTAAGTTCCAATGGTCAGGTGCTTGTGAAAAGAGTTTCCAGGAATTGAAAGCAAGATTGACTATGGCACTGGTGTTGACTCTACCAAAGGGTATAGATGGATTTGTGGTATATTGTGATGCTTCAAGAATCGGGCTTGGATGTGTATTAATGCAACATGGGAAGGTGATAGCTAATGCTTCTAGGCAACTAAAGAATCATGAAAAGAACTATCCAACATATGATTTAGAACTTGCGGCAGTGGTATTTGCATTGAAATTTTGGCATCATTATTTATATGGGGTCCATGTGGATATATTCACAGACCATAAGAGCCTTCAATATATTTTCAAATAGAAGGAATTGAATATGAGGCAGAGAAGGTGGCTTGAATTACTCAAGGATTATGACATTGATATTTTATACCATCCGGGGAAGGCTAATGTTGTGGCGGATGCTCTTAGCCGGAAATCTATGGGTAGCTTAGCACACTTGGAGGCATATCGAAGTCCATTAGCCAAAGAAGTTCACCGATTGGCTAGTTTGGGAGTTTGTCTTGCAAACTCTAGTGAAGGAGGGGTAATTGTGCAAAATAGGGCTGAATCATCACTTGTTGTGGAAGTCAAAGAGAAGCAATATAACGATCCGTTGTTGGTGAAATTAAAAGAGAGGATTCATAAACATAAGACTATGGCCTTTTCTCTTAGCATGAATGATGGTACACTAAGGTACCAAGGGCGACTCTGTGTTCCAAATGTGGATGGTCTCCGGGAAAGAATTATGACTGAAGCTCACACTTCTAGGTATTTCGTGCATCCAGGTTCTACAAAACTGTATCATGATCTTAAGGAAGTCTATTGGTGGAATGATATGAAGAGGAATGTGGTGGACTTTGTGGCAAGATGTCCGAATTTTTAGCAAGTGAAGGCCGAACACCAAAAGCCCGGTGGGTTGGCACAAAACATAGAAATTCCAATGTGGAAGTGGGAAATGATTAATATGGACTTTGTGGTAGGATTACCGCGCACTCCACGCAAGTTCGACTCAATTTGGGTGATTGTGGATCGACTCATGAAGTCATCACACTTTTGTTTGGTTAAGTCTACCGACACAACGGAGCAGTATGCTCACCTGTATATCAAAGAAATAGTCAGGTTGCATGGCACCCCAGTTTCCATCATTTCTGATCGGGGAGCACAATTCACTGCTAATTTTTGGAAGAAATTTCAGCAAGCTTTGGGTACTCAGGTGAATCTTAGTACAGCCTTTCACCTGCAGACTGACGGGCAGGCAGAATGGACTATTCAAACGCTTGAGGATATGTTGCGTGCTTGTGTGCTAGACTTCAAAGGTAGCTGGGATGATCATTTACCACTTATACAATTTGCATACAATAATAGCTATCATGCTAGCATTCAGATGGCATTGTTCTAGGCTTTATATGGTAGGAGATGTAGATCTCCCATTAGGTGGTTCGAAATTAGGGAAGCAGAGTTGATAGGGCCAGACCTCGTGCATCAGGCCATGGAAAAAGTTAGAATCATTAAGGAGCAGTTGAAGACTGCTCAGAGTCGTCAGAAATCCTATTCGGATGTTCGTCATAGGGATTTGGAGTTCAAAGAAGATGATTAGGTATTCTTGAAAGTTTTCCCAATGAAAGGGGTAATGCGATTTGGTAAGAAAGGAAAATTGAGTCCGAGGTATGTCGGACCGTACAAAATCATTCAGAGGATCGGTGAGGTGGCGTACAAGGTTGAGCTACCACCTGAGATGTCATTAGTACACCCAGTGTTTCATGTGTCTATGTTGAAGAAAGTAGTTGGAGATCCGACACTCATTGTTCCGGTGGAGACCATTGAGGTAAATGAGAAATTGACTTACGAAGAGATTCCGATTTCTATTATTGATCGGCAAGTCCAAAAATTGAGAAATAAAGAAATTGCCTTCGTGAAAGTGTTGTGGCGAAACCAACAGGTTGAAGAGGCTACTTGAGAGGCCGAGGAAGAAATGAAGAAAAAGTATCATTATTTGTTTGAATGACCATGTATTTAAAGTTGTGAATTAGGAAAAATATTAAAAGACCTACTTTTTATGAATTTTATATCATGTGAACAATTGGCATTAAGGGTGTTCCTTACTGGATATATATTGCTTATGAGACCGCATTTGGTGTTGTTTTGTATTATGTTACGTCGTTGGAATACGTATATGTTGTTAGGATATGTTTCTGGGGCGCTCTGACAGGTGGATAGGCCTAGTTACAAGGAAAACTCTGGCGAAGATTTTTTGGAGATTTTGGGAGTTAGTCAAATTTAGGGCTGCTCAAATGTGGTATGAAACAAACTAAGTTGCATAAGATGCTAATGACGGATTTTTACCCTCATTCAAGGACGAATGATCCTAAGCGGGGGAGAATGTAACTCCCCGAAAAATTTCAAAGTACTTAAGTGTAAAGCCCGGTAAAGTTTGCAAAGAAAATAATGTTTCATGGTGCCGGACTAGGCTTACGTGTAGCTCGCCGCGGCTCGGACTTTTTGGGTTGAACAATGCACCGGAAAGTAAAAGAAAATTTTTGGCGGAAGTGTGCATTTTTGCGGTTCATTATGTGACCGCAGAACCACTCTGCGGACCGCATAATGGCCGCAGAGTGAGGCAGTTAATTGGGTCAGTTGGAAGCAACTATGCGGTCGATTATGCAATTGCATAACTGTTATGCGGTGCATTATGCGACCGCATAACAGTTATGCAGACCGCATAGTGACCGCATACACAGACAGTTCTTTTGGCTATTTTGCAACCAATTATACGACCGATATATTCAGTCCGCATATCGTTTATGCGATCGCATACCTTGTTCCGGAGCTCCATTTTTGGGTTTTTAAAACCCGACCTATTTCGTTAAATACACTCTTTGGGCCATTTTTGAGACATAATTAGATATTTTAGAGTGAGAGAGAGTGCCCTAGAGTGAGAAGGTGTTCTTCAATAATTGTTCTTCAATTCTTGCTCAAGTTTTGGAAGATTAAGAAGGGAAGCTCACTAGGTCTTCATCCTAGAGGTAAGATTTTACACCCTAAACCCTAATTTCGAAATCTTCTGAAAATGGGTAACTAACAAGATGATTTTTGGGCATGAGAGTTGTTTATTTTACATGCATGTGTTATCAAAGGGTGTAGGAATATTGTTGAGCTAAAAATGGTAAGGATTGGGTTGTGGGATGATGGAATCCTTCATAAAAAGGACATTGAAACCTTATGCACACCTAGTGTTTGATAAAATCCTCAAATGAGCTAGAACCATGATCATCTTCCTAATTTTGATTCAATTTGTTATATTTCTACAATAGATTGAAGTTGCTAAGAATTCCGAAACATTTAGAGCGTAAGAAAGCTCAAGTGAGGTATGTTGGCTAAACTCTTCTCTTAGAATTAAATCACACGATATTCATGTAAATTATGTAAGTCTCGAGTGATTCATTATGAAATTGGCTATTCCGAGTAAGATTGAGTTGAACGATATATGTTCAACAAGCATCACGAATGCTCTATTCATGTTATGTTACCGATTAAGGATGTGTTAAAATATGGGTTGTGCATTAATAATGTTTCAACTTTAAGTCAAGTTCAAATGAAGGCTATTATACCAAATTTTGTGAAATATCTCTATGTGCATTAGACTCTAAATTGCTCACATGTGTACTACAAATTTTTATTTGAATTGTATTTGTTGATGATGCTGAGGATGATATATGAAATTGATAATGTGAGCATGAAATACTGAATATGGCCAACGTGCCAAGAATTATCTTATAATTATGGCCACTAGTGCCAATGAAATGAAAAGATGTGAAAGTATTATGAAATGCGATGATTGATATAAAAAGGTTGATGTCTCAAATAAGACGGCCTAGCCGATCGGGTCGTGATCAGACATCATGCCGCATACATGGTGGTGATTGTGTTGGAAATTGTAATTGAAATGGTAATTGTGGTTGATGTCCCTAATGTATAGCCTAAACGATCGGGTCGTGATCGGACTCCGTATTAAATACGGTGGTGTTGATATTGAGAGAAATTGTGGTTGATGCCTCTAATGAGATGGCCTAGCCGATCGGTCGTGATCGGACTCCGTGCTGAGAGTACGGTGGTATTAGTTTTGTGAATAATGGTATTGTGAATAATGGTATTGTGGACAATGGTATATCGATACTAAAAATTTCCCAATGTGAAATGTGGAAATTAATTTGAACGTTGTTTCGATCCTAAAATTGAGGTTTGATGTTGATTAAGTCTTTTATTGATATTATGATAATCTTATTTGTATTAGTTGTCATTCTATTAAGAGGGTGTTTAATTATACATACTAGTGCTATTCGACGGTACTAACGTCCCTTTTGTCGGGGGCGCTGCATCTTTAATTGGATGCAGGTGGTTCCACAGCAGGAGATATTGATCATTGATAGCAGTGCACCTTCTTCCCAGCTGACTTGGTGAGCCCCACTTCAGGAGATATATTATGTTGTGAATGTATTACTTATCCATTTGAGACTTTAAAAATGATGAAACTATTGGAAATGAATTGGTATTGTAGACATGAACACATTTTCGTCTAATTAATGAAAATATGTGTTATCTCCATTCGTGGATAAGTTTGGGTAGAATAAAATCTAACAGGCTTGCTCGGTCGGGTTCACTCGGTTGAGCGCCGGTCGTGCTCCTCGGTTTTGGGGTATGACACCCGCCAAAACTCAAAGTAAGTGAAATTCGGTCTTTACGAATCATTTATCAAGTTTCAATATAATTTAGGCACTTAAATTAAGAAGTAGAGTGCAAACAATACAAGTATTTCATGATTTGGGTGCTAAAACCACCCAAACTTAAGCATGATTTGTAGCTACGCACGGACTCTCGTCACCTCGTGCGTACGTAGCCCCCACAATTAGAAGCAAATAGTAATTTAAAATACCTATGTGGTAAATTCCCTCTTACACGGTTAGGCAAGAGACTTACCTCGTCCCGAAACTCACTTTTCGACCCACAAATTCACTCTAAGGCCTCAACTTGGTGCCGAACAAATTTGAAGCTATCCGAATATTATATAAATCAATCAATATACACTCACAAGTTCATAATTTAGTTATTAGAGTAATTACCAACCCAAATTGGACGATTTCTAAAATTCACCCCATTACCCATAACTTCACGAACTCAAATATATAGTTTTTACCTAATTCCATAATCATTTTTGTGGTTTAATCTCACTTTTATAAAAACATAGGTTTTTCAACTAAACCAAATATTTCTACAATTTATGTGTTAAGAATCTTCCCAAAATGCCTGTATTAAACTCCTACTGCATAGAAATTACTTACCTCAAAGTGTTAGTTGAAAACCCCTCTTCCAAAGGCTCTAAAATCGTCCAACAAGTGAAAGAAATGAACCAAAAGCCTAAGTCCCGACATTAAATGAACATCACTGCCTCTAGCAATTTCCGCTTCAGCAGAATATTTGGCCGCTTCTACATCTCCGCATCTGCAGACGTTGTATCGCAGATGCGGCCCTCCCCGACTGGCCACTTTCCGTTTCTGTGATGCCTTCTTCGCATCTGCAGGCTCGCAGATGCGGTCGAGCCCGTGCACCTGCACCACTACCCCTTCATCTTCAAGCCATTTTTGCTGTGGTCACACCTCCTCCCCCCCCCCCCCCCCCCATATTCGCCCAAGGGCGATTCCACGTGACCCAGCTTCGCACATGCGGCTAGCCAGCCTCTTCTGTGGTGCCGCACCTGCGGCCAATTCTTCGTAGGTGCAAACTCACCAGAACCCCTGTTGCTTCAGCAATTCTCCCAAGTCCAAACATGTTCCGTACGTCGTTCGAATAGCACCCGAGGCCCCCGGGGCCTCGTCCAAACATACCAATAAGTTTGTTATCATAAAATGGACTAGCTCAAACTCTCAGAACACGTAAAACAACATCAAAACTAAGGATTACACCACAAACCAAATCAAATCAACTCATGAACTTCAAGTTCTTCCAACTTACTCCGAACGCACCGAATCATACTTAAACTACCCGAAATGGCACCAAATTTTGTGTGCAAGTCTTAAATAACCATACGAAACTATTCTCAGGCTTGGAATACCAAATGGACCTCAATAACAAACAAATCTACTCCAAACCAAACTTAACAAACTTGAAAACCTTCAATGCGCCAACTTTCAATATTAAGTGTTAAAAAGCTCCCGGGTGATCCGAAACCCAATCAGAACATATGCCTAAGTCCAAAATTATCATATGAACCTATTGGGACCGTCAAATCCTGGTTCTGAGGTCGTTTACTCAAAACATTGACTCAAGTCAAACTTAGCCATTATAAGCCACTATTAAGGAAGTAAGTGTTTTGATTTCAATCCGAACCCTTCCAAACCTAATCCAACCATCCCCGTAGGTCACAAAATAGTAAAAGCATATACGGGGAGTCTTAATTAGGGGAACGGGGATCTAGAAAGAAAAACGACCGGTCGGGTCTTTACAATTTTATATACTTCATTAAGAAGGTAACCGATATTTGAGGACTTGTGTTTACTATTCAGTTGAGTATCGTATCATGTACCTATAATTGTTTACCTTTCTATTACCATGTTTCGTACTTGTTTAATTTCTATTGTACTTGATTTATTGAACCACTAGTAAGTGTCGATGTCGACCCCTCATCACTAGTTCTCCGGGATTAGGCTAGATACTTACTGGGTATGCGTTGATTTATGTACTCATGCTACACTTCTACACTTATTGTGCATGTATATATTTCTAGTGGTCTTTTGGGTGCAAAGGTGCAGCTATTGAGGGGATTTTACGGTGAGCTGCATCCCATGTTACGATCCGTAACAGACCTATTTCCATAGTCTCTTGAACGGGGAGGGAGACAGGAGCATTGTACAGGGTGATTTGGAACTCTCCGGGAGTCATTGTGACTTTGGGTATTGTAGGAGGATTAGAGTTGATGAAGTTGAGGGGGTTATGCATAAGATGAGTAGGGGCAAAGTGACTGGGCTAGATAAAATCCCGGTGGAGTTTTGGAAGAGTGCGGGCAAGGAAGGCTTGGAGTGGCTCACTAGGTTATTTAATGTCATGTTTAGAATGAAGAAGATGCCCGAAGAGTGGAGGTGGAGCATGATTGTTCATGTATACAAGAACAAGGGTGATATCCAAAATTATAATAACTATCGGGGTATCAAGCTAATTAGCCATACTATTAATGTCTGGGAGATAGTGGTAGAGCTAAGGATGAGGAGAAGTGTGTCTATTTCCGAGAATCTGTTTGGGTTTATGCCGGGGCATTCGACTACAGAAGCCATCCACCTTATTAGGAGATTGATGGAGCAATATAGGGAGAGAAAGAAGGACTTGCATATGGTTTTCATCGACTTAGAAAAGGCGTACGATAGAGTCTCGGGGGAGGTTTTGTGGAGATGTTTGGAGCTAGAGGTGTACTTGCTGCCTACGTTAGGTTGATTAAGGACATGTATGATGGAGTAAAGACCCGAGTGAGGATGGTGGGTGGTGACTCTGACCATTTTTTAGTTATGATAGGGTTGTATCAGGGGTCGGCACTCAGCCCTTTTTTGTTTGCTCTTGTGATGGACGTACTGACACGCCACATCCAAGAGGAGGTGCCGTGGTGCATGCTATTTGCAGATGATATTGTATTGATTGACGATACGCAAGACGGTGTGAACGCGCTATTAGAGGTATGGAGGAAGACCCTGGAATCTAAAGGTTTCAAGTTGAGCAGGACCAAGACAGAATACTTGGTGTGTAAGTTCAGTGGCGAGACTCAAGGTGGGGAAGGGGAAGTGAGGCTAGACTCGCAGGTCATCCCTAAGAGAGGGAGTTTTAAGTACCTTGGGTCTATTATTCAGGGAAATGGGGAGATTGATGAAGATGTCACACATCATATTGGAGCGGTATGGATGAAATGGAGACTCGTTTTTGGTGTTTTGTGTGACAAGAAGGTTCCACCGAAACTTAAGGGTAAGTTCTACAGAGTGGTGGCCAGACCAACGATGTTGTATGGGGCTGAGTGTTGGCTAGTCAAGATCGCTCATGTCCAGAAGATGAAGTTAGCAGAGATGAGGATTATGTGATGGATGTGCAGTCACACCAGGTTAGATAGGATCATAAATGAGGTTATTCGCAAAAAGGTGGGTATGGCCCCTATTAAGGACAAGATGTGGGAAACGCGAATTAGGTGGTTTGGTCATGTGAGGAGGAGGAGCACAAACGCCCCGGTGAGGAGGTGTGAGAGGTTGACATTGAGGGCATGCAGAGAGGTAAAGGTAGGCCAAAGAAGAGGTGGGGAGAGGTGATTAGGCAAGACATGGCGCAGCTTCAGCTGACCGAGGACATGGCCCTTGATATAAAGGTATGGAGGTCGAGGATTAGGGTAGTAGAGTAGGTAGTCTATAGTGTTCATAACAGTAGTATTGGCACGCAGTGTTGCTTTCTGTTGGTAGTAGGTTTTTTTGACTAACCGTTGTTTCTTTTATTGTTGATCACATTACTGTCTTGTTATTTTTATTCTGTTTTTATATGGCTTTTTAGTACTGTCCCTCATTGTCTATATTTTTATTGATGTGGTACTTATACTTTTCTGAGCCGAGGGTCTATTGGAAATAGCCTCCCTATCCTCACAAGGTAGGGGTAAGGTCTGCGTACACACTACCCTCCCCAGACCCTACGGTGTGGGGTAATACTATGTATGTTGTTGTTGTTGTTGTCTAACTTATATTCCAGACAGATATTGTATTAGTATTGTACCTTCTAGCAGATGCTCATGCACTTGTGACACTGGGTTTTGGGGGTGTTCTAGAATTTGTTTATGGAATGTTTTACATTGATACACTTTTACTTATTATTTTAATTAAATTGTACGTAAATGCAATTCATTTTAATGCACGGACCTCTCTATCTAAATAATATTTATGATTTTAAAAATAATAAAATGAATTATTAAGTGTTGGCTTGCCTAACGGCGACGTTGGGCACCATCACGGCCTATAGTAGATTTTGGGTCATGACACTCCCTCTCCTCCCTCTCCCGAGCCCACATACTCTTCAATCTCCTAGGGATCTCTACTACCTACTGGTATGGGATGTCCATCTCCAACTTTGGAGCCATGCTGAATCTGATACTAGGGTTGACCCCCTCGATAAATCAACGAACTCGCTCTCTGACAGTAGAGAGTAAAGCTGGTGCATGTCAGGAAAACTCGCTGAACCTGACAGCATACTCTAATACGGTCATAGCACCCTGGCGCAACTTCTCAAACTCTGCGCACCAGGCATCATAAAGGCTCTGAGGAACAAACTCCCTCATGAACATCTCTGAGAACTGAGCCCAGGTGAGTGAAGCTGCCTCGGCCGGGCTACCTAACTCATACTCTCGGCACCACTGATAAATCACTCCCTTAAGCTGGAACGTAGTGAAAACAACCCCACTCGACTCCACAATACCCATAGTACAGAGGATACAGTGGCACTCCTCAAGAAAACCCTGTACATAGGAGGGTGGTACTTCTTGTACCTCTCGAGTCAGAGTTGCTCCCCCTCAAAACTGCTGCCTTAACTTAGGGCCGAATTGGAACAAATGGCTTCACTGGTATAACCTTTGGGGCATGGTCAACTTGGGCCCGTGGATCTGGAGTAGGGGTGGCGGGAGTCTGCGCTCCTCCCCGGGCCTGAGATGTGGCAGGAGCAAGTGGAATCAACCCTGCCTGAGTTAGAGTACCAACCATGCTCAAGAACTGGGCAAGAGTCTCCTGAAGTGCAGGGGTAGTAACAGGCGTCTCAGGTGCCTGTTCTCTAACTGGAGTTACTGGTAGCTCTGCTGCGGCAGCTTGTGCAAGTGCTCTGGCTGCACCATGTGGTCTTCCTCGGCCTCTGCCCCAACCCCGGCCTCTTGCGGCTCCAACAGGAGGTGCGGGTGTCTGATCATCGGATCCACTTGTGTGTGTCCTCACTATCTATGGGAGAATACAAAGACAATGATTTATAACTTCGAAGTCAACAGATGCGCATGCGAACGCGATGAACATTGGACCTAGGCCTACGCGAACGCAACCCTTCATACGCGAAAGCGGTGAACAACTCCTTATATCTTCGCAAATGCGTGGCCATTTTCGTGAACGCAAAGAACAAACCTCACATGTCTCCCAGATACCGTTCGCGGATGTGAGACCTCTCTCGCAAGCACGAAGAAGGAAACCAGACATTAGAAAATTCAGCAACTTCAACAATTCTTCAAGGTTCCGAAATATGCCGAACATGGTCTGAATAACACCCGAGTTCCCTGGGACCTCAACCAAACATACCAACAAGTCCTAAAACATCATACGAATAAGCTCGAAGCATCAAATCACATCAAAAAATACTAGAAACATGAATCGTGCATCGATTCAAGCATAATAAACTTATGAACTTTTGAATTTCAAAATGAATTCCGATTCGTACCAAAAATAACTCCGATTGACTTCAAATTTTGCACACAAGTCATAAATGACATGACGGACCTATTCTAATTTCTGGAATCTAAATCTGACCCTAATTTCAATAAAGTCAACTCTCTGTCAAACTTTCCAACCTACCAAACCTTCAACTTTCTAACTTTCGCTAATTCATGCCGAAACGACCTACGGACCTCCAAATCAACATCCGAACAAGATCTTAAGTCCAAAATCACCATACAGAGCTATTGGGACCGTCAAAACTCTATTCCGAAGTCTTCTACACAAAAGTCAAACTACGATCAACTCTATCAACTTAACACTCCAACTTATGGACTATGTGTCTTATTTCACTTCGAAGCTCACCTGAAACCAAAACCAAACACCCCCGAAAAATTACATAATCACAATATAATATAGAGGAGGCAATAAATAGGGGATCAGGGCTACAATATTCAAAATAATTGGTCGGGTCATTACATGCTCGGATCTAGCTATCAGAGGAGACTTGAGGTATAGCTGCACGGCGTCCGCAGCCTTAAAGTCCCCTTCTATTTTATTTTAGTTATTTATTTTGATTCAGACAATTATATTTATTACAGACCATTATTTGTAGTATTCTAGATGCTCATGTATTCGTGACACCAATTTCGGAATTTGTATTTGGATTTCATCACTTATTAGTTTATTTTTGTATTTCTGTATTCGGTTTTATTACTGTCATTTAATTTGAAAATTGTTAAAATGATAAATAGATATATCTAACATTGTCTTGCCTAACAAGCAAAATGTTAGACGCAATCACAGTCCCGAAGGTGAGAAGTTGGGGTCGTGACAGAACTCGAAGCAATTGGAACTTTTAGATCATTGTTAAGAACTAATTTTATTTGGATTTGAATGAGAATTATGTTGCACCGCTTTTAGATGAAATTTGATTTCTGTTTTTGTATTGGACAAGTTTGATTATATTTATCCATTAAAGGATATTCACTTACTCTAAGCGCGTGGATCTATTGTAATATTTTTTTTAAATAATTATTTTTCTTTCCGCTTATTTCTCATTTATATTTTCTTACAAATAATTTTTTTCCCATTGTTCTTCTTCTTTCAATTCCTGCCACATAACCACCATTCTTAGCCACTATTCACCTTTGGTACTTTCTTATTCTCCCTGAAAGTTTATTTTTCTCAGGATTCCATTGTATCTTTCTTAAAAAAATTAACTATTTTGCAAACAGTAATTTGAATATTAGACGAAATGGATGAAGCAAAGAGGGTCAACTGAGATAATTTTTCAGCCACCATTGATGAGAATTTTGGCCAAATTTTTTATATTTTTCAGATTTGGATAATGGAATATTTTGCACAAATGTTTTCAGAAACAAAATGGTGAAAGAAAAATAAAAAGAAAAAAGAGAGGGAGAGTGAGATCTATGCCCGACAGCTATTTGAGGTGCTTTTGTCGTCAGATTTCGATGATGGCCCGGTGACATTCTATGGTACTTTCCTGCCGGACTTTGACAATGATTTGGCGGCAACCTGAGGTGGAAGAAGAAGAAGAAGAAGAAGAAGAAGAAAGGGAGGGGGAGAAGGAACTGAGGAAGAAAACTTGTGGTGGTTTGAGAAAGAGATAGAGATGGGCGGTATGGGGGGATGACAACGGGGGAGTGGAGATTCTGCAATGAAGAAGAAAAAAAAAAGGGGGTGGTGGGTTGGATGGGATGTAGAAATTAGGCTTTTTCTTTTCTTTTTTGGTTAAATTCATTATATAAATAGATTTAACAATAATTTTTCTTTTTTAACTCAAAATTTATTCTTTTAATAATATTTGGACTGAAACGCTACATGTCCTCATTTAATTTGTTATTTTGCCATATCATCTGCTAGTGTATTGTACATACTTTTTATTTTTGGCCGGTTATCAAAAAAGTTCTAATAGGGACATATTTGTTAATGTTTGGGTGTCTAATAAAAAGAAATCCAAGTTAAAGTATCTCACAGAAAAATTCATACAGGTTTAAAAGGCCGATTATGACTTTGGCCTAATTCTTTCTATTTGTTCAATTTGCATTGTGTACACTTTCCTTATATTTTAATAGATTTTTTTTATTAATGGTATTTTAAAAATCTAAATTTGACTACTAGTACTCAGAGTTCGAGAAAGTATTACGTAACAATAAGGCTAAATTAAAAAAAATTAATTTTTTCTTGATTTATTAAAGTGAACAAGTAAATAAAATTATTTTGGTATATTAGATATGTAAAAGAGAATGGAGAGAGTACAAAAATGGAAGTTTTTTAATTTGTGTAATAGCCTACCTTAAACAATTTACTCTCTCCGTCTAGTATAAATAAAGAAAGACTTTTAAAAAAATATTATGGTCTAAAATAAATTATAGATATTTTTTAGGTATAAATCATCTCATTTTTATTGATAAATATATGTGCGTTTCATGATATAAGAATCATTGCATAACAAGAAAATACATATGAAGTCCCACAAAAGAGGGTATTATCAAGAATTGGTCTCAAGTTTTAAGGACATTTTGGTGTCCCTTGCTCCGTCTTCCAATTATTGTAGCATGAACAACACTCTTTTTGTCCAAATGTACCCGGTGGAACACATTGGCACCAATTACAACACATGTTGCAGAACATTAAACAGTTATTCTTATGCGATGTTGCGGAGCATCGTTGGTCACATGCACTTGAACATTCTGGATAATACATAAGAAAATACTGAGTTATCAATCAAAATAAATAAAAAAATTTAATTCAAAATAAATTACTAATTAAAAAAAACATACGAGCTGTAGGAACTGGGCATGTTGTTGGGCCAACAGGAGGTTTCGCCAAAAACGAAGCATCAAAATGTTGTCTTGCCTGTTTATTCCACAAAAAGGGAAGAAAACAATGAGTCAATATAGAGGTTTTAATAGAAGACAATTAAGAAAAAACAATCATTATAGAAGTCACAATTTAAATATTTATCTTAACGGCACCTTGGTCACTCTTGATCAATTGAACATTTATATTCTTCTATTAACAATGTGAAGAAAAATAGATAAACTGTTAACTTACCAAAGAGACTTGAATGAGCCACATTGAAGCAATGAACAAGAGAAACAAAGTAAATTGAGATGCCATACTTGAATTACTATACGAGATTTAAGTAGTTGTTTCTTCTTTTCTTGATGAAAGAGTGGTTCCAAGACACCTTCTTTTATACATGCATGGATAGAATCTTTCTTATTTCTAATTATATGCCAAATGGTAAGTAGTTTTGATGAATTAAAATTCAATTTATTATATGGTAAGCACAAATTAATCATATTTAATATCAAGATTTTTTAAGGGAAGAAATTAATTATCATTAAATTCACATAGAGCCACATTTCAAAAGAGATAGCACATTATTGTTCTTATTATAAAATTTAGAATTGCAGAACAAATATTACAATCAAAGTATTAACACGTAAAAATTACTTTCTCCTCCAAATCTGAGATAGAATCAAATTTGCTTCGTATAATTAAATATTGATATTCTCCCAAAATATCTTAAGATTTTGTGATTGCTTGAAAATTCTAGAAACGCATACGACGTATAATTTATCCATTAAGGTTATTAACCTCCCTTTATATAAAAATACTAAATGGTCAGTGCATGTGCATAGAACAGACAAGCAGAGCCAAGATTTTCTATAAGAAGATTCAAAAGAGTCACATTTGACATTTGGACTTGTGACGTAGATCAGTTTCTGACCCCTTTGCCACATTACTATAATTTTTTTCATGTCGAATATATTTAACAAGGACTACGGACGCCAGCAGATCTACCTTGAGTCTCTGATGAACCAGTACGAGCTGCTACGCCTCTCGATCAACTGGGACCAATAACAAAATCTGCATAGAAAGTGCAGAATGCAGTATCAGTACAACTGACCCCATGTACAGGTAAGTGTCGAGCCTAACCTAGACGAAATAGTGACGAGGATATGACAAGACACCTACATAATAAACATGTGCAGATAACAGTATATGTACAAGAAAATAACATTAACAGCTAAACATGTACTATTAGGAGGGGGACATGCTAAAGGGGCACAAGATATAAGAGATACAACGGAAATGATAACCAGAACAGTCAACAAGCTTTTAACTAGTGAAAACAACTAAACATCATAAAGAAAATTGCACGGCATCACCCTTCGTGCTTTTACTCTCAACCTCACAATATAAATCATTAGATACGGCACGGTATCACCCTTCGTGCATTAGCTCTCATAACATGGCACGGCATCACCCTTCGTGCATTAACACTCATAATATGGTACGGCATCACCCTTCGTGCATTAACACTCACAATATGGCACGGCATCACCCTTTGTGCATTAACACTCACAATATACACGACATCACCCTTCGTGCTATTAACACTCTCCCTTACAATAATGCAATGAACAAATAACAACAGGGAGATAGAATAACAAGTACAAGCCTTACTTCAATAATAGTTCTACAATACCAATATCAACTTTGGAATCAATACTCAATTATCACAAAAACTCCTGAACACGATAAGAACGATCAATTAGTAAGTAAGTAGTCTAAGCATGGATAACAAGATCAAAGTAAGCAATAAACTACAAGGAACAAGCCCACCCGCATGTTTTAACCCGATAACAATGCATAAGTACTCGCCACCTCACATATACATTGTACCCAATATCTAAACAGATAGCAAATAGGCAAACAAATCCTAATCTCTCGAGTCAAGGTTAACCACGACACTTACCTCGCTCCAAAAGTCCACTCAAAGCTCAATCACAGCTTTGCCTTTCAAACAAGCCTCCGAACCAATAGAATCTAGCAAATTACCAACCAAACGATTCAAATTAAGCCTTAGGAACTACCCACGATCGCAAAGGATTCAATTTAGGTCATTATTGAAAAAGACAACAAAAGCCAACTCCTAGGTCCGCTTGGTCCAAACCCGAAATTTGGACCAAAACCTGATTACCCATTCACCCCTGAGCCCGATTATGTAATTTGTTTTGGAATCCGACCTCAATTTGAGGTCAAAATCCCCAATTTACCAAATCCCTAATTTCTACCCAAAAACCCCCCAATTCCACCATGAAAACTCTAGATTTTATTTTGAAAACTTGTGAAATGTAGTGAAAGATTGAAAAAAACTAGTTTAGAATCACTTACCAATGATTTGGGGAAGTAACGTTCTTTGAAAAATCGCCTCTAGGGTTTTCTTGTTTTGAAAATTTGAAGAATGAGCAAAAAATCTCGTCTAACTCATACTTGACCAGTCGTAGACGTTGCAATTGAGACTTGGGGTTTGCAATTGCGAACCCCGCAAATGCGAGTTTTTCTATGCAAATGCGATGTCTCACATTTTCTGCTATCATCGCAATTGCGATGATTTGTTCGCAATTGCGAACAGTGGCCATTCCACAAATGCAACCATTTGATCGCAATTGCGATCACTGAACCCCCTGTCCCACTTCACAAATGTGATGTTTTATTCGCAAATGCGAACTTGAGGTGCCCCAGCTATTCTTTGCAAATGCGATGAGTTGCTCGCAAATGTGAACCCATCACAGGTCGCAAATGCGAAGCCTAACCTCGCAATTGCGAGGTCTGAGGCCTGCACCAAAAACTGAAGCACACCAGCAATGTTCTAAATCAAATTCCACTCCGTAGCCTATCCGAAACTCACCCGAGCCCTCGGGGCTCTACACTAATTGTGCACACAAGTCTAAAAATATCATACAAACTTGCTCGCGCGATCAGATCGCCAAAATAACACCTAGAACAACGAATTTAGCATCAAATCAAAGGCAATTTTTAAGAAAACTCATGAACTTCTAATTTCACAATCGGACGTCCGAATCACGTCAAACCAACTATGTTTCTCACCAAATTTGACAGACAAGTCATAAATATGGTATTGGACATATACTGGATTCCGGAACTAAAATACGGACCCGATATCCAAAAAGTCCACTATGGGTCAAACATTTCAAATTCATTAAGCCTTTAGCTTTCCAATTTCAACAAAGTCCGATATCTCGAGCTAGGGACTTCCGAATTCGATTCCGGGCATATACCCAAGTCCCAAATCACGATACAGGCCCACCGGGACCGTCAAAATACGAATCCGGGTCTGTTTGCTCAAAACGTTGACTAAAGACAACTCAAATGGTTTTCAAAGCAAAATTTCATATTTTTCAGAGTTTTTAACATAAAAGCTTTTTGGAAACACGCCTGAACTGCGCACGCAAATCGAGGAGGGTAAAAATGAGATTTTTAAGTTTTCAAAGAGCAAAATTAGGTTCTAAAACATAAGATGACCTATCGGGTCATCACATTCTCCACCTCTAAAATAACTGTTCGTCCTCAAACGGACATAGAAAAGTACCTGGGCTGGTGAAAAGGTGGGGATATCTACTCTGCATGTCCGAATCGGACTCCCAAGTAGCTGCCTCGACGGGCTGACCTCTCCACTCTACTCGAACTGAAGGATAACTCTTCGATCTCAACTGACAAACCTGACGGGCTAGAATAGCCACCGGTTCCTCCTCGTAAGTCAAATCCTTGTCCAACTGGACAGAGCTGAAATCTAACACGTGGGACGGATCGACGTGATACTTCCGGAGCATGGACATATGGAACACCGGATGAACTGTTGATAAGCTCGGTGGCAACGCAAGCCTGTAAGCCACCTCTCCCACTCTCTCAAGAATCTCGAAAAGCCCGTTATACCGAGGGCTCAACTTGCCTTTCTTCCCGAACCTCATCACACCCCTTCATGGGTGATACTCGGAGCAACACTCTCTCTTCGACCATGAATGCAACATCACGAACTCTACGGTTGGCATAAATCTTCTGCCTAGACTGAGCTGTGCGAAGTTGATCCTGAATAATCTTGACCTTATCCAAGGCATCCTGTACTAAATCTGTACCGACCAACCGAGCCTCCCCCGGCTCGAACCATCCAACTGGCGATCGGCACCGCCTACTGTATAATGCCTCATAGAGAGCCATCTGAATGCTAGACTGGTAGTTGTTGTTGTAGTCAAACTCCGTAAGCGGCAAGAACTGATCCCACGAACATCCAAAGTCTATAACACAAACGCGGAGCATATCCTCCAATACCTGAATAGTGAGCTCGGACTACCCGTCCGTCTGAGGATGAAACGTTGTGCTCAACTCAACCCGCGTGCCCAACTCACGTTGTAATGCCCTCCAGAAGTGTGAGGTGAACTGCGTACCTCAGTCAGAAATGATAGACACGGGCACATCGTGAATAGGGAGGATCTCGCAAATGTAAATCTTTGCCAACTGCTCCAAAGAATAGGTAACTGCTACAGGAATGAAATGCGTTGACTTGGTCATCCTGTCCACAATGACCCAAACTCCATCGAACTTCCTCTGAGTCCGTGGGAGTCCAACAATGAAATCCATAGTGATACGCTCCCACTTCCACTCAGGAATCTCCAACTTCTGAAGCAAACCACCAGGTCTCTGATGCTCACACTTTACTTGCTGACAATTTAGACACCGAGCTACATATGCAACTATATCCTTCTTCATTCTCCTCCACAAATAATGTTGCCGCAAGTCCTGATACATCTTGGCGGCACCCGGATAAATAGAATACCGGGAACTGTGAGCCTCCTCAAGTATCAACTCATGAAGTCCATCCATATTAGGCACACAAACACGACCATGCATCCTCAAAACTCTGTCATCTCCAATAGTAACCTGCTTGGCATTACCATGCCGCACTATGTCCTTAAGGACAAGCAAATGAGGGTCGTCATACTGCCACTCCCTGATGCGTTCAAACAAGGAAGACCGAGTGATTGTACAAGCTAGAACACGACTGGGCTCAGAAACATCCAATCTCACGAACTGATTGGCCAAGTCCTGAACATCTAATGCAAGCGGTCTCTCACCAACTGGAATGTACACAAGGCTACCCATACTCACTGACTTTCTACTAAGGCATCAGCCACCACATTGGCCTTCCCGAGATAGTACAAGATGGTGATATCATAGTCTTTCAATAATTCCAACCACCTCCTCTACCTCAAATTGAGCTGCTTTTGCTTGAACAAATACTGTAGGCTCCGATGATCCGTGAAAACCTCACACGACACGCCGTAAAGATAGTGCCTCCAAATCTTCAGCGCATGAACAATGGTTGTCAACTCTAAGTCATGGACATGGTAATTTTTCTCATGAACCTTCAACTGTCGCGATGCATATGCAATCACCCTGCCATCCTGCATCAATACTGCACCGAGCCCAACATGTGACGCATCACAATATACCGCAAAAAATCTTGAACCTGTGGGCAACACCAACACCAACACTGTAGTCAAAGCAGTCTTTAGCTTCTGAAAGCTTGCCTCACACTCGTCTGACCATCTAAACGGGGCACCCTTATTGGTCAACCTGGTCAACGGGGCTGCTATAAATGAAAACCCCTCCACAAATCGACGGTAATAGCCCGCCAAACCCAAGAAACTCCTAATCTCCGTAGCTGAAGTGGGTCTAGGCCAGTTCTGAACTGCCTCAATCTTCTTAGGATCCACCTGAATGCCCTCTGCTGATACAACGTACCCTAAGAAGGTGACTAAGTCTAACCAAAACTCACACTTTGAAAACTTAGCATATAACCGACTGGCTCTCAGAGTCTGAAGTACAATCTGAAGATGATGCTCATGCTCCTCTCGACTACGGGAGTAGATCAAGATATCATCAATAAACACAATCACAAAAGAGTCCAAATAAGGCTTGAACACTCCGTTCATCAGATCCATAAATGTTGTTGGGGCATTTGTCAACCCAAAGAACATTACTAGAAACTCATAATGCCTGTACCGAGTCTGAAAAGCTGTCCTGGGGACATCGGATGCCCTAATCCTTAACTGATGGTAGCCAGATCTCAAATCAATCTTTGAAAACACCTTGGCACCCTGAAGTTGATCAAATAAGTCATCAATCATCGGCAATGGATACTTGTTCTTGATGGTGACTTTGTTCAACTGCCGATAATCTATGCACATCCTCATCGATCCATCCTTCTTCTTCACAAACAACACATGTGCACCTCAGGGCGAAACACTAGGTCTAATAAAGCCCTTATCAAGCAAATCTTGCAATTTTTCCTTCAATTCTTTCAACTCTAGCGGGGCCTACGGTATGGCAGAATAGAGATGGGCTGAGTGCCCGGAGCTAAATCAATACAAAAATCGATATCCCTTTCGGGTGGCATCCCCAGCGGGTCTGTAGGAAATACCTCTGGAAACTCACGAACAACTGGTACTGAATCCATAGAAGGAACCTCCGCATTAGAATCGCGAACATAAGCCAAATAAGCTAGACACCCCTTCTCGACCATACGTCGAGCCTTCATATAAAAGATAACCCTGCTACTAGAATAGCCAGGAGTCCCTCTCCACTCTAATCGAGGCAACCCCCGCAAATCTAAGGTCACCATCTTGGCATGACAATCTAATATAGAGTGATAAGGTGACAACCAATCCATACCCAAGATAACATCAAAATCTACCATATCGAGAAGTAGAAGATCTACACTGGTCTCAATACTTCCAACGACAACCACACAGGAGCGATAAACACGATCTACAACAATAGCATCTCCCACAGGTGTGGACACATACACAGGAGCACTCAAAGAACCACGAGGCACAACCAAATATTATGCAAAATATGATGACACATAGGAGTAGGTAGAACCCGGATCAAATAGAACTTAAGCATCTCTACTGCAAACTGAAACGGTACCTGTGATAACAGCGTCAGATGACTCAGCCTCAGGTCTGGCTGAAAAAGCATAGCATCGGGGCTGGGCCCCACCACTCTGAACTACATCTCTAGGTCGGGCCCTAGCCGGCTGGCCTCCACCTATAGCGGTTGGCCTCCACTTCTAGCGGCCTGACCTCCACCTCCAATGGCCCGACCACCGCCTCTGGCTGCCTGACCCCTACATCTAGCTGGCTGAGCGGGCGGTGAAGCACCCGGTGCTGGGACTATGACACCAGAACCCTGATGTTGTGAACTGCTCGATGCATGAGGGTAAAATCTAGCAATGTGCCTCGGATCACCATAAGTATAACAGGACCTCGGCTGTTATGACTGCTGACCCTGAAACTAACCCCGTTGACCTGAGTAACCACCCTAAAACTCTGGAGCGAAGGTGCACTAATAGGAGCTGGTGGTGTACTGTAGGCTAGCTGGTCAAAATAAGGCATAAGAGGGCCACGACCACCTGAAGCACTGTGGGATGCCTGGAGTGCTGAATGAAACGGCCTAGGAGGATGGCCTCTACCAAAAGTACCATTGCCTCCAAACGAGGCACCGCTAAGCCCACCTGAATGACGAAGCCTCTTGTCAGACCCCTGACCTCCCCCATGTGCAAGAATCATCTCGATCCTCCTCGCAACATTAGCAGCCGCCTGAAAGGAAATCTCACTTCCGGTCTCCTTGGCCATCTGTAGCCTGATAGGGTGAGTGAGTCCCTCAATAAACCTCCTCACCTCTCTCTCTCTCTCGGTAGGAAGCAGAAGAATAGCATGACGGGCCAGATCTACAAAACGGGTCTCATACTGAGTGACGGGCATACTGCCCTGCTGGAGACGCTTGAACTGCCTGCGAAAATCCTCTCTCAGTGTGACAGGAAGGAACTTCTCAAGAAATATCTGAGAGAACTGGTCCCAGATAAGAGCAGGCGACCCTGCTGGTCTGGTCAATACAAAATCCTTCCACCATCTCTTGGCAGAACCTGTCATCTGAAACACAGCAAAATCGACCCCATTGGTCTCAACTATCCCCATGTTCCGCAGAACCTCATGGCAACGGTCAAGATAATCCTGTGGGTCCTCAAAAGGTGCACCACTGAAGTGAACTGGGAAGAGCTTGGTGAACTTGTCCAATCTCAATAAGCCCTCAGAAGACATAGCTGGTCCATCACCGTCCTGTGCCGCAATAACCGGCTCAACTACTCCGACTGGCTGAGTTGCTGGAGTGTGATACTGGGGAGCCATCTACTCCGGAGTGTGAGTAGCAGGAGTCTGTGCTCCTTCTCCAACCTGAGAGACGGATGGTGCCATGGGAAATGTACCAGTCTGGGCCACACTCTCCATAAGGCCCACCAAACGGACCAAAGCATTTTGAAGCACTGGGGTGGCGATGAACCCCTCCGGGACCTGTGCTGGTCCGACAGGAACAGTCTGGGCTGGAACCTCCTCATCAAACTCTACCTAAGGCTCCACTGCTAGTGCTGGTACTGGTGTTGGTACTGGTGCTCGAGCTCTGCCCCTGCCTTGGCATCTGGCACGTCCTCGGCCTCGACCTCTGCCCCTCGTAGGAGCTTCCACTAGGGGCTCTGGATGTTGCTCAGCTAAAGATACAGTACGTGTTCTCGCCAGATGTGAGAGAAAACAGTGGAGGAGTTCAATTAGCAATGAGAGAACAAAATCGCACGACAGAGAAGAATAGAAGTGAAATTTGTTCCTAAACTTCATAGCCTCTAGAAGATAAGTACAGACGTCTCCGTACCGATTCTCCAGACTCTACTAAGCTTGCTCGTGAATTGTGAGACTTAGGCAACCTAGTGCTCTGATACCAACTTGCCACGACCCGGAATTTCTACCTTCGGGACCGTGATGGCGCCTAACATTCCACTTGCTAGGAAAGCCAGTATTATAGAATTCTTTAAACCAATTTTTGTCAATTTCAATAACATAATCAATTAAGCTAAAACTGAATGCGGAATAACATAATGCCCATAATATCTGATACAATTAGGATTTGGAGTCACAACTCACGAGCTTCTAAGATTTTTTACAAAGAGAGTCTGAAAGAAATACAACTGTTCTGAATAAAAAGAAACAGTAAAATAGGGGAGATAGAAGGGGACTCCAAGGTCTGCGGACGCCAGCAGATCTACCTTGAGTCTCCAATGAACCAGTATGAGCTGTTACGCCTCTCGATTAGCTGGGACCAATACCAAAATCTACACAGAAAGTGCAAAGTATAGTATCAGTACAACCGACCCCATATACTGGTAAGTGTCGAGCCTAACCTCGACGAAATAGTGACGAACATAATAAACCTGTGCAGATAACAATATATATACAAGAAAACAACAGTAACAGCTAAACATATATTATTAGGAGGGGGACATGCTAAAGGGGTACAACATATAAGAGATACAACAAAAATGATAACCAGAACAATCAACATGCTTTTAACAAGTGAAAACAACTAAACACAATGAAGAAAATTTGCACGGCATCACCCTTCGTGCTTTTAATCTCAACCTCACAATATAAATCATTAGATACAGCACGGCATCACCCTTCGTGCATTAGCTCTCATAACATGGCACGACATCACCCTTCGTGCATTAACTTTCACAATATGGCACGGCATCACCATTCATGCATTAACACTCATAACATGGCACGGCATCACCCTTCATGCATTAACACTCACAATATGGCACGACATCACCCTTCGTGCATTAACACTCATAATATAGCATGGCATCACCCTTCGTGCATTAACATTCACAATATGGCACGTCATCACCCTTCATGCATTAACACTCTCCCTTACCATAATGCAATGAAAGAATAACAACAGGGAGATAGAATAACAAGTATAAGCCTTACTTCAACAATGGTTCCACAATACCAATCTCAACTTTGGAATCAACAGAATCAACACTCACTTATCACAAAAACCCGTGAGCCCGATAAGAACGATCAATTAGTAAGTAAGTAGTATAAGCATGGATAACAAGATCAAAGTAAGAAATAAACTACAAGGAACAAGTCCCACCCGCATGCTTTAACCTGACAACAAAGAATAAGTACTCGTCACCTCACATATACATTATACCCAACATCTAAACAGATAGCAAATAGGCAAACAAATCCTAATCACTCGAATAAAGGTTAACCACAATACTTACCTCGCTCCAAAGGTCCACTCAAAGCTCAATCACATCTTTGCCTTTCAAACGAGCCTCCGAACTAATAGAATCTAGCAAATTACCAACTAAACAATTCAAATTAAGCCTTAGGAACTACCCACGATCGCAAAGGATTCAATTTAGGTCATTATGGAAATAATCAACAAAAGTCAACTCCAAGGCCCGCTTAGTCCAAACCCAAAATTCGGACCAAAACCCGATTACCCATTCATCCCGAGCCCGGTTATATAATTTATTTTAAAATCCAACCTCAATTAAGGTTTAAATCCCCAATTTACCAAATCCCTAATTTCTACCCAAAACCCCCCAATTCCACCATGAAAACTCTAGATTTTAGGTTGAAAACTTATGAAATGTAGTGAAAGATTAAAAGAAACTAGTTTAGAATCACTTACCAATGATTTAGGAAAGAAAAGTTCTTTGAAAAATCGCCTTTAGGGTTTTCTTGTTTTGAAAATTTGAAGAATGAGCAAAAAATCCCATCTAACTCATACTAGACCAGTCGCAGACGTCGCAATTGCGACCTGGGGTTCGCAATTGCGAACCCCGCAAATGCAAGTTTTTCTTCGCAAATGCGAAGTCCCACATTTCCTGCTATCATCGCAATTACGATGATTTATTCGCAATTGCGAACAGTGGTATTGGACATATACCGGGTTCCGGAACTAAAATACGGACCCGATATCCAAAAAGTCCACTATGGGTTAAACATTTCAAATTCATTAAGCCTTTAGCTTTCAAATTTCAACAAAGTCCGATATCTCGAGCTAGGGACTTCCGAATTCGATTTCGGGCATATACCCAAGTCCCAAATCACGATACGGGCCCACCGGGACCGTCAAAATACGAATCCGGGTACGTTTGCTCAAAACGTTGACCAAAGTCAACTCAAATAGTTTTCAAAGTAAAATTTTATACTTTTCACAGTTTTTAACGTAAAAGCTTTCCGGAAACACGCCCGGACTGCACACGCAAATCGAGGAGGGTAAAAATGAGATTTTTAATGCTTCAAAGCGCATAATTAGGTTCTAAAATATAAGATGACCTATCGGGTCATCACAACTTGTCAGTAAAACTAATTTCAAAACATGAAGTTTCAATTTGCCAATCGAGATCGAAGTTTACAAAGAACATATATACATTTTTTATGCTCACATAAAGAAAGTTAGAAAAATTAAATATAATAAGTTATTCAGATACCGACTTTGCTAGATGTCAATATAGTATACTCGGTTGATGAGCTATATCAGGAAGAGTGCTAAACAAACACCCATAGCTCTTTTCACCATGACAATTGAATTTATAGAGCAATATGAGGCATCTAGTTATGGAGTATGACTGTGAAATTTGGTCGCTTGGCTGCAAATTTTTGATGGAATTGAAAAACCACTTCATTTATTTTGTGACAATAAGTCAACAGTCATGTATTCCAATAACAACATGAGTTCAGATATGTAATGCATTAGATGAAAGATTAGCGCATATATTCTTCAAATGTCCTTACTATATGATTATTTGGTACGAGCTACTATGATGGAAAGTTGTACAAAGGAAAGTGATAGAGTAGCAGGAGGAGCTAAGATGGGCAGTGAAGCTAGCAAATGGCAAAAATGGTCAAGCTCAGATGTACATAATGGTTTGCGGTGTCTACTATATTTGGCAGGAGAAAAACAATAGAATCTTGCAAGGAGCTATGAGGAATGAAGCAGCCCTTATCAGATTGATTTTACAGGATATTCATTCTCGGGGTGCTTGCAACACATAAATTGCTGGAGAACTGACAAAGCTCAATTATTATCCATAGGAATCTAGTATGATTGTAACTGATATTCATAGGAATCTAGTATGATTATAACTGGGAAAGGAGTTAGAAGGTTAGGTGCTTAATCTTGATTATGGTTTGTTACAGAAGTTGGGCCGGTCTAACTTCATGGGTTTTTGAATTTCTTGTACATATTTTTCCTTGGTAAATAAAGCTCTTTAATTACCAAAAAAATTAACAATATGAGTTTGGTAAAGTCAAAGCACATTAATATAAAGTTCTTGGTTATTAAAGAAAGAGTTCAGAGTGATTAGGTGTCTACAGAATATACCGGTACAAACTCCATGGTTGTGGATCCACTTATTAAGGGACTACCACCGAAGGTCTTTCATGGGCATACTACTCATATGGGTATCATGTCATTGGAGAATATCCAATTTTAGTGGGAGTGTAACATTTTAAATGTTCTTTATATATACAATTTGGTTTTCAGTTTACCATTCAGGTTATGGTTTCAGTTTGAGGATACTTGAGGTTATTTCTACATAACTAAAGTATTCAGTTTATTTTTCACTCTGACTTGTTTTTCAGATGTACCAGTTGAAAATATACATGCTTAGTCTCATGGATTCAGGTACGCTTCCGCATCTAGTTTTTGTTCTTGATGATTTGACATTGTAATTCTAGGGATAAGATGATGGTGTTTATCCTTAGAGTATTTTGGTTCTAACATCATCTTGCCTATAATGGCGTCTATAGACGCGGAGATAATCTGTACATTGGCCAGTGCTGCCATCTTGATAACTCAAGTGTATTTTGTTTGACCAATTTTTCACGGAAAATACCAAAGCTTTGAAAAGATCACAATAAACGCTACGCCAGAAAGCCCATACATAGTAAAAGATCATGTCTGTATAATAGCCTGCAGTTGGCTACTTAAACGGCAGATCTTGTTATTTCCTTCAAGCCAACTTTTTTGTTGGCTAAGGCACAGAAGTAATTTATTCCATGAATGGTAATCAGGAACTATACCCTTTTCTACCATTTGCAAAAAGAACATAAATGCTTTGTGGAAATCTCCATTGCTGCAAAAAACATCAATGAATGTATTGTAACTTCCGCAGTCCAGCAAGCAGCCTCTACCTAGGATGTCCTCCATCAACTTTGATGCCTTTCCAACTTTACCCTGCCGGCAAAGCAGATTTATCAAAGCATTGAAAGTTGATGCAACGGGAAGATAACCACGCCCAATCATCTCATTCATCAGCTCAAATGCTTCTCTTACACATCCTTTGCTGCAGAATCCACTAATTAAGTTTGCATAAATAAGAGCACTTGGCACAACACCTTCCCCAACCATCTGATCATAGACCCTCCTTGCTTCATCAACACTTCCATTTTCACAGAAACCAAGTATTCTCACGCTCCTACCCACAGCTCGTGGATACAAATTTTCCATCTTCCTTAAAAATGCAAGTGCTTCTTCCAAACGGTTTTCCTTGTAAAGACCATACATAATACCATTATAGGGACTAATATGAAATGCTGAAGCCCCTTTATCATCCTCCATTAATTCCAAGATCTTCAATCCATCTTCCACTCTCCCACTCGAACACAATCCATGGATAAGAGTATCGTACGTGACAAAATTCCAATTTATCCCAACCCTTTTCATTTCATGGAACATATCAAGTGCCAAATTCAACATCTTGGAGTCACAGAGACCAGATATCAAACCATTATATGTATCTGCATTTGGCAGGCACCCTTTCAACTCCATCTCCTTCAAAAGACGACAACCAACTTTCACATTCCCTAATCTACAAAATCCATTAATCGACGTGTTATAAGCCACAACATCAACAATTCCTCCTCTTTCCTCAACTCTTTCAAGTACCTCCACTGCCTCTGAAGCACGTCCGTCGTTACAAAGAAGTTCCACCACTTTAGTCACCGTAATTACATCAGGAATATACCCTTTACTAAAGCTCTTTTCCAGCAACACCAAAGCCTGTACTAAGTTCCGCTCTCCACAATATGCAGATATCAAAATGTTAAAAGTCACATCACTTGGTTCAACCAATTCTCTCATCAAACTCCTAGCTCTCCCTACCTTCCCATTCTTGCAGAGTGCATGTATAAGTGTATTATAAATCACAGTATTTGGCGTAATGCCACGAGTTTTCATCACTTGAAGAAGCTTAAACCCATCACCAATCCTATTAGTCAAGCAAAGTCCTTTCATCAAAATCCCATAAGTATAGTCATCACCCTGAATTCCACTTCCCATCATTTTCTTCCTATAGAATTCTCTAGCAATGTCAATATCGTCCTTAACAAGAACATCAAGAATTGAATTATAAAGCTTTAGAGTTGGCTTCTTTTCAAACTTAAACACCAATTCAGGAACTTTAACGACTTGCTTAATCATTCGAGCGCGGCCAAGGCCACGTACAATGGTGATGAAGATATCCTCATCTGGGGTTGACCCAATTGAGCTAGGCATTTCGTCGAGTATCTCCTGGGCAGTATCGAAACGACGAAAACTACAGAGCTTGCGGATTAAAGCTCTGTAAGTAGACTGACTGTGAGTGAAATTGCGAAGCTCGGAGGCCCATCTAAAGGTTTGAATAGCTTCAGTTGCAGATTTTTGTTCTAAAATTACACGGGTGATGTTTTCTTGAGTTGGGACGGGACTGCTTAACACTGGTTCTGATTGAGTAGTGAGAAATGTTCGATGAATTCGGCTACTGAAACAGACCGAGAGTTTATAGGCTTTGTGCATGTGGCTATTCAATTCAGGAAGAAATTAAATAATTAAGATGATAAATAGTAGTAAATGTAGACAGAGATAGAAGAAAGAAGCAAATGGTAAGCAAATTTCGTTTAAGACGTACATTCTTGCGGACCCTCCTCAGAGGAACAAGGGAAGCAAAGAGGAAAATTAGCAGGTCATAATCAATGGTAAATTTTGATTGGTCTATTTTAAAGCGAAATCCAAACACCCTTTCAACCCAAAAAATAAAATAAAAATAGTACCCTAAGAAAGAATGAAGAAAGGTTTGAGTACATTAAAATTAACCAGACGCATTGGAAATGGGTATTCCAGAACGAACAAGAGAAGCTTTGGCCTAAATTACACATTTGCCAGATTTTAATATTTAAAGCTGAATTAGGATTCTCAAACTGATGTAAATGTGACTTAGAACTCATTTTATCATATTTTGATTAAGATGTCCGAATTTAAATATATTCTATTACTAGGATGTTGTCTCGAATTATAAACACAAAATAATCCATACTCTTTGTTTTCTCAGTATTTGAATTTATGATTTATTTTATTTACAAATTAATAAATACATAAGTAAGAATAATAATGTATTATTATATCAATAAAATATTACAGATATTTTAATTTACAATGATATTGTTAAATTGTTGATGATGTACGTTATCCTGACTCGATGAAAAAAATTAGGATCACTTTTTCTACTCGTTGAGAATGATCTTATCTAGTTCATGTCCTATTTGAACTAGAAGGTAGGGGTGTACAAATGAAACCGATAAATCGCACAAATTCGATAATCCGAGTCAAACTGAGAAAAAAAACCCGACTATGATTTGGTTTGATTTGGTTTGGTGTTGGGAAAAAAAATCCGATCATATTTGGTTTGGTTTGATTTTAACTAAAAAAAGTCAAACCAAAATCAAATCAACCCAATATTATATGTATAAAAGTTTTAAATATATTTAATACATAAAAATATTTATTGTAGTGCATTTTATAAATATTTCTTAAGCCTTTTCATAATTTTATCTTTTAACGTATTATTTCAAGCTTAGGCTTATAATTTTTGGATGCTCCAATAAGTTTTATAGTCCATAAATGTTAGTAACTCAAATAAATCATAAACCAAAATCAAATCAATACTAATACTAATAAAAGACATTCAATTCAATTGTACTATCACTGAAAAATAGTGTTGGATATCTATGTTTTTAGTTTTTTCATGGTTTAGATAAAATGTATAACTTATTTTTCTTTTAGTGGTTCGTCATGTAAATAATAGTACTTATTAGTCGTAATTTTAAATTATGTTTGTTTTCATTATGGCTTATTAATAATATTTATTTTATTCGATTTTATTATCTTTATTGTTGAATATTTTAGTACAATGCCATGACAAATCTCATATTTATGTTATTTTATTAAAAAATACCTTATATAGTTATGTCTTACTAGGATTAAAGAAATATTTGGAGCACAAATTTTAGGTTTTGTGCTATGAAGATTTTATAGGGAAAAAAAATGAGAACCCGAAAAATCCGAGAAAATCGAGATTAAAAAATTCGACTTTTATTGGTTTGGTTTGTTATTTAGATTTAATAACCCGATACAATTGGTTTGGTTTAGTAATTAGAAAATCCGAACCAACCCGACTTATGTACACCCCTACTAAAAGGCGTTCTAGTGGGATCTTCACGGACAGAAAAAGATTACAGTCAGTTTGATAATGATAGACTGATATTGCTATATTTCTCTGTGAAAAATATGAATCGGGGTTTGAAGAAGGAATTAAGTGTGTGCCACCCACATGATCTGAGTAATTACGATCACCAAAGCCCAAAGGTTGTGTATGCATCTCCAAAGCTACGGGTAAAGGTCGCAAACAGTTAAGGGTAGAAAATGGGTTGTTTGGGCTAGTCAAGATGGGCTGCCTTATTAAATGGGTCATTGTCCAACCCTGCCCAAAGTTCACTTGGGTTAAGATGGGCTGAGTTAAGATGGGCTAAACTGGGTTGTAACCCAACTCTCTCAAATTGACCCAAATATTTATAATATTCTCAACCTTTAAAACAAGCATATATAAAAATTAACTTATGTTTTGGAATAAATGTCAATTCGTGCCAAATGATTTCTTTCCTCAATTTTGATTTAGAATTTTATTTAATAGTTCTTCATCTTTTAATACTAACAAAGATCATAATAATAAAAAGCAGTAAAATTAGACATTCGTACCCACCCCCACCCAAAATTGAAATATTATTTAGAATACTTTCTTTTAATGTTGTAGATATACTATTTTCTTTTTCATTTCAACAAAATGAATATTTTATTTTTATGATGTAGAAAATTCTTTCATTTCAATAAAATAAGTATTTTTTTTTATGATGTAGAAAATATATTTTCTTTTTCATAAAATGAGTACTTTCTTTTCATGTTGTAGAAAAATTATTTTCTTTTGTTTCAACAAAAAGAGTACTTTCTTTTCATGATGTAGAAAAAGTATTTTCTTTTTATGTTGTCGATAGAATTTTTTTTTTCATTTCAACAAAATAATTTTTTTTTATGATATAGAAAAAGTATTTTTTTTTATTTCAATAAAATAAGTACTTTCTTTTTATGATATAGAAAAAGTATTTTTTTTTTCATAAAATGGGTACTTTCTTTTCATATTGGAGAAAAAGTATTTTCGTTTGTTTCAACAAAAAGAATACTTTCTTTTTATTATGTAGAAAAAGTATTTTCTTTTGTTTTAACAAAAAGAGTACTTTATTTTTAGCAAATATACCACTAAGTTGTTTGCCTAGTGGTGTTTTTATTAATAATCAAAATAAAATAACAATGAGTCTGGAGGTTTCACAAAATGAAAGTGCGTAAAAAATGAAAGTACATGAAACCTAATACCAAAGTCGGTGTATAAAACACTCATTTGATAGTACAAAAAGAGCTAAGAACCATGATCATTGAAAAGACCTATTTGCACATGACTCGCAAAACATTTTTGAATAGTTGTCTCTCATTGCTTTCGATTGTGGGCATTTGCTTTTGTTATCTTAAGGATTAGGCAGCTCCACCTGATCTCTTTGAAAGAAATATAAGCTTGACAAGGATTGTTTTATAAGCCGGTTGCACGTAAAACCTTCCAAAATGCAAGTCCAGGTCAAGACAATAATGGTGTTGTTGCAACTTTGGCTCCTTGTTACGCGTTCATGCCTGCTCCTTCTTATTGTGATCCTTCTGTTGGTAGCTTCCTCATGCGTGGTAGATGTCCATTCTAGTTGGTAGCTCCTCCAAATATTACTAAAATGATCCGCATAAAGCTGAGAAGTCTCATGGGTAGTCATATCTGATCTGGATAGTAGAAAGTAGTTGCGCATGTAACTGCTCATTGTGACTTGATGTGCTCTGTTGGTATTACCTTGTGTGATCCTTAGGGAGTGGTAGATGCAAAGGAGTTTGCATTTTATAGTATAATCTTCCCCGTTTTCATTATCCTAGGCATGTATGTGGATCCAAATGTTAAGGCTAATGTGCAGCCTTCTTTTTGTCTTATACTAAGGAGTACTTTCTTTTCATGATATAGAAAAAATATTTTTTTTCATAAAATGAGTACTTTCTTTTCATGTTGTAGAAAAAATATTTTTTTTTGTTTCAACAAAAAGAGTAATTTCTTTTCATGATGTTAAAAAAGTATTTTTTTTTCACAAAATGAGTACTTTCTTTTCCTGTTGTAGAAAAAGTATTTTCTTTCATTTAAATAAAATGAGTAATTTGTTTCTGAGGATATCAACCAAACATGGGAATTAAAAAATATTTCCAGAACATGAGTCAAGATAGAACTCTAGCCCAAAATATCCCATTTGCAAAATCATTCTAGCCCAAAACCATTAAAGCTTGGGCGGGTCAAATGGGCTTGTTTATTTTGCCACCCTTACAAACAGTCAAAGGTACTAAGCTGAGCCCTCACACCATGCTCTGTCATCTCTATACTCGTCTCACAGATTATTGGCTTTGATACCAGTTGTTGGGCTAAAACGGCTCAAAAATACTCTTAACATGCTGTGATATTATCCGATTTGAACCAAGCCTGGATGTTTTTTTTTTCTTCCAAAAAGCCTCACACCATAAAGAGTATTCAACTCTTTATAAGTAGCTTCTTTTTCCTTTCTACTTTCCATGTGGGACTTTGTTCACATACCCAACACGATTGAGGTTAGTGGCGATGGTTGGTACGGTTGTTGGTGGTTGAAGTGATGTTTGTGGTTGGCTGTGGTGGTTGTATGCTCGTGGCCACTGCCGTACGCAGAACTTTTACAAGCGCTGTCACATTTAATAAAGAGAAAAAATAAACTAATTAATATAATATAATATAATTTATTGTCTACTTAATCAATTGCAATGAACTTTGGCTCTTTGGTTAAAAGAATTTTTGTTTGGAGGAAGTAAGGAGTTCAATTCTGTACAACCTCCACTCCCAAACAAAAAAGGCTCCAAAATTTGCCAAAATATAGAACCAGCAAGGACTCAAACACTAGACCTCAGAAGCTTCGTAAGGTGCTTCGCCAGTAAACCGAGAAGTATCTATTATCAAATGGTGTCACTCTTTAATTATTTACACGTTTTTGGCATATAATTCATATACCATATAGTAGAACGTGACACCCTTCATATAACATAAATTGGTGATGGTGCTAGTGCATTAAAGAATATTGGCGATAGTTATGTGGTTGTAATATATAGACTAGAAATATCATCACCACATAAGTTTTTAAAAGTGAACATCTTAGTGGTCTCAAGGTCCCTTAGGGACATCAGATAAAATTGGAATGATATGGAGAAAATTAGCATAGTCAATGCGCACCATATCATGCACAAATTAAAAAAAAGAATATATTTAAAGATGTAATAAAAGGTTTGAATAATTTAGACCTATTAAGAACAATTAACTTAGTTTAAGAGAAGGAAGAAACAAAAAAAAAAACAATGCTCAAATGATTCATGGAACTAGGGATGTCAATCGATCTTTAAAAACTGACTAAACCGATCGAGCCAAACGGTACCGAACCGATTATGAGGTTTATTTTAATAAAACCGTAGGTTTTTATATAAACTTTTAATCGTACCGAATAATAGGGTAGGTTTTTAATTTTATTAAAATAAATCGAAAAAAATCGAACCGTATCGAATAAATTTATATATGAAAAATATATTTTATATACTAAGTTTTAAACTAACAAAAAGGTTTTTTTTTTTTTGGGTTTTGGGATTATGGAAATGGTTACAAAGTGACTAATAATTAATATTCAAGGTCCCAACTTTCAAACCTATTCTTTTACTCATATCTAAACTAAATTAGTTCAAACATCTTGAGTAGCAAGCGACTAGGTATTCCAACGATCTTCGGTAGCAAGCCACGATGTATTGGATATATCTTTCTTCTTGTATAATATAAGTTTCTTTTATTGGATATTAATCTTTGATTAAGCTCTATTCTTGAGTATAAATTTATATATCCACTCGTATGATTTATATTTCTCACGTCTTTGCTTAATTTGTTTTACACTACCATAGAACAGTGGGATGCATCTCTATTCTGGTTATCTTTCATGTTCCTTTGATCATCACTTTTAAAATAATAAAAATATCTAGCTAGAGAGTTTTACCAAATCCTATGCAAGTACACATTATTGCATTCTAACTTTAACTAGCGACTCTTGCATGACATTTTAAAAAAATATCGAAAAATTAATCGAACCGCACCGATACCGAAGAGAAACCGACATGATTGGGACGGTTTCGAAAAGTCTAATTTTGATTATATGAAATAAAATAACCGAAAATTTGATATGGTACAAATTTTGTAAAATAACCGACCGAACCGAATGATTGACACCCTACTCATGACACTACTCCATCTTTAATACTTCCTCATGTTCTACCTTAATCATAAAAATAATTATTTAAATGTATCACTTAATTAATACTATATCAATTGGAACCGTTAGAGTAGTTGAAAAAGAAAACGTAATAAATGATTTATTTCTCTTAAACATCAAATATTTAATCGGTTTGGTCAAACCAATTTGAAACTGCAAGGATTACTCATTGATACCATGTTGTCATGTTAAATCACCATGGTGGTTTTGCTTGCACATATACGAACCATTATTACTGAATATCCAATCCAATAATAATAAAGCTAAAGGTTAAACAAAAAGAGTTGCTAAGTTTATGAACACGGTAAAACACGCACTTGCAACTTCACTAAGCACTGTGATTTATCTTCTCTTTCAAGGCAAAAGATAATTAAAACATAAAGGAACCGACTGATTTTATGGATAGGAAAGTGATAAGAATACAATAGGATGGAATATAAGTTAAACAATGTTTCAGAGTTGGGGAATTCAAAGATCAGATGGAAATTTACATTTCTGATGCTACGAACCCACAATCACAACGAAACCGGCTGCAGCAACCTGTTTTCACCTTCAAATTATTATACACACAACACCCCCCCCCCCCCAAAGCCCCACCCACCCACCCAAAAAAGAAAAGAAAAGAAAAGAAAAGCTACATTCATGCCAACACACAAAGACGGGCATATGGATAATTTCTTCTCCAGTCTCTGAAGCTCATCCATAACAAGTCTCTAAATTGCACACTGTCTTGCTGTAGCAAAGTGGACCACAAGAAAATTCTAATTGATCCAGTGTCGAACAGCAAATGGTACTTCCTGTACGATTCATTAGTTCAATCCATGAGCAGAGGTTGTAAGGTCCTATTGCTGATCTTCATCTGACCTCGACCGCATCAACCGCCTACGCCTTCTTGGATTTGTAGGTATGTCACCACTCATGTCACTCAATATGTTAAGATCACGCTCATCTTCATCCTCGTCATCGTCTTGTAGACCTAGCAGGTTTTCACCCCAAAGATAGCGGCGCCTAGATAAAGGTCCAGTGGACCGACGGTGCCTTGACAAAGCTCTTGACCTGCCACCTCTTGCTTCAGATATTGGGTCCATTGAACCAATCATCTGAAACAAGAAGAAGGTACTCAACCACCTGCTGTTTCCACCCGCGCCTCGTTCTCTTTCACCGGATAGCCTGTCTCCACTCTCAATCACATAATCTCCAAGCACGACGGCACCAGGCATGGCAGAGCGAACAGCACTGACAATGTCATCATACTCTCTTTGGCTTTCAAGCCGTCTCCAAGCTCGCTGTCTGGAAGGGTCAATATCAGCAGGGCGTGCTGTCGGGTGAACTCTCCTAGCATGCCGGCGCAATTCTCTGTAGTTACCAACGAATGAGCATGATTCACGAGAGCAACTTCTATTCTTCAAATTCAGATACTTTCTGGCTTCTTCCACTACTTTCCAGCCTAATACATCTCCACGGCACATAGGACACTTCAATTTCAATTTTGAGTCAGATGAGCCGTCAGCACTCGCTGTTTCTTGACTACTTCCCCATACAGTAGCAGCACCTGAAGTTTGTACAGTACCTTCATGCATCTCCATGTGATTATCTCTGTTACTATTTCCATGAACAACAGAACGATCGCTTAAATTTCTCAACTGCTCATCGGGGTTCTCAACAGCAATGTCCAGGTTTCCCTGTGTCATAATAGGAGGACTGTCCCTATTTTCGGCTCTGAGTTTTTTGAAACGATCCAGGCAATTTGAATGTCGATAACTTGTATCACAAATGTATGACCGGCATCCCTTATCATGAGAGCTACAAATGAGAAGAACAGCATTGTGTGGATGATCCATGCATACAGGGCATGAAGCTTCATCCAATTCCTTGTAAAGGACATGCATATCTACATCATTTGAGATGCTTCGTTTCCTACTAGCCATCTACGTACACTATAAAGTGTTACTAAAAACAATGGAACCACCAGATTAATGCAACAGCAATAATGAAACAGGACACTTCGTAACATGACAGACAGAAAGCAAACCGTTTTGAATACCCCGACTCCTCATGTTATACGAAAATAATGAACGAGATTGTGCAAACTAATGAACTTATGAATAACAAACAAATTTACTTCGAGGCGAAGCAAACAAAAAGTATTTATAAAGCTGCATGCTTTCTCCCTCTACATTTATTATAATTCTTCCGGCGGTGCTAGGAGAGTGGATTTGCACTATCCGAGGTTCTTATGCGCTATGCTTTCCCTTACTAGTAAAGGGGCTGCTAGTAGTAGCTTTGCTTAGGCAAGGGAGTTGCTCCTTTTCTGAGTGCATTTTCACCCTTGCACCCCCATGTTATTATACTTTGACTAGGGGCCTTTGCTGTCTATAATTAGAGGTGGATGGCGTAGTCAAACTAAAGAAAAAACATTGCTGGAAATTGTTTAAAGCGTAGCTAACGAAAGGTGGAAGGAGACCCCAGAGAAAGAATCTTTATACAAGTTCGCGGCTGAGAGAAATACCACTACCCGCCTATTGACAGACATTCTCTTCCATATTAATAATCCAGACAATATTTATATTAACACACTCGCCATCACAACACACATCCACTGAAGAGAAAAAAGAAATAGCAGGGCACATGAATCCTTATACATGTTAAGAACTCGCGGACAATTCATGATCCCAGGCCAGCTACCAACAACCTCTTTTATGTTACCTCTGATACATTTTGGAGTTCCAAACCTGCGAGCACTCACTAACTTAACCACTCCTAACAACTACATCTAGATAACAAACCAAGTTCTGGAAAATACATGACCTATAGAGTCGGTACACTGTTCTTTAGTATGAGAACTTAACATCTTTGGCAGTAATATTCTCTAAACTGAAGGTAAGAATAGGAAGCCACAATATGATAAACATAACCAATATATTAAATTTTTTGAACCTGCAACAGAAACAAAGGTAGTACATCCACAATGTCTTAACTGAGTTTGAGTATAAGATCATCGACCAATCCATGCAAGTCAAATGTACTAGTGGGTAGTATGATTTACACGAAAAACTATTTGATTCGTTCTCCGGTGCTTGGAGGACGCTAGCCAATACGGAAAGTTCTCTCATGCATGTCGAAATATATATGTAGAGCATTATTGTCTATCTTAGCAAAATTATTCAGTCTATTCAGCTCTGTCGTCTATTCTATAGGACTAATGTTTTCCCATCTCCTTATTTTCTTTTCTTGCTTGGAAAATAGAGTGCATAATCATTTCGGCTTCCTACATGATTATGTTGTCAGGCCATTTCCCACAAATCAGTAACCTCTCAGAAAATTTACAATTTTGCATTGGGACAAGAACCTAAACAAAAAGGAGTGTGCACTGATATGCATGTGAGCTAGCAAATGAAGGGATAGATATTAAAGAATTTATCATGAGGCAGTTGAACACATAATAAACAAACATTACCCACATCTACGACTTCGGGCAAGCATACTCACCAAGAAATACACCAAGTCTCTTCTCTACACTGGTTCTTCTGAAACTTGCAACTTTGGTCAGTATTACTGAACGAATTACTATACAATCCTTATGCCACTCTAGAATGCAATTAATGGCAAAACTTCACGAGCCGTATTTATTTTCAACGTTGTACAGTCCTAGACATCTGGAAGCAATAAGTGTTGAATACAATGCAGTACTAGTCTATATCTTAGCCACAGTCAGCGATGAGTCCTAAAACCTGCAGTTAAGTATGAAAAAGATGATGGTAATGTGCACGATGTTCTTGTACAATACAAAGCCAGAAGAAAATGTCTAGCAGGATTCAAATTAAAAGATGATTGAGAAGTGCAAATTAGGAATAAGGGAGGTAATTTAGTCAAATTTGAAACAAAACCCACCATCTAAAACCCCAAAAATGACAAATAAAATATACCATGTTAATAACCCCCCCCCCTGGCCGCCAAAGATCAAATTTTGTAGCAATATTAGCAAATCAAGATAACATATTCCACGTTGATCCATTAATTTTGCAAATAGAACATAATATTGTAAATTTTTAACCAAAAGCCCAATAGAAACACAGTCTAAAAGGAAATCCAACTCCAACCAGATGATATTATTGTTAATTGCAGATGAATAAATTAACAAAGAGACACCCAAGTATTACAATTCAACAATATCATAGTCCTGAAAAGTCAAAATACCATTAGATCAAAAAGATTGTGACTTTATAGGTATAGCGATCATTACAAAGAAGCAGATACATGTAGATCTGCATATAACCACAAGGGTATACCATATAGGATCACAAAGATCAAATTAAGGCATGGAAAAACAAAATCCCCAAAATATAAGTAATTGGGAAATTAAAGGGCGCACGAAATTACAATCCAAGATGAAATTGGAATAGGTCCAGCATTTGTCCTTACGAGATTGATTGTTGATTTTGCTTCAATTCAATAATTAATGAAAAAAAATACAAACTTTTGTCTGAAAATTATGAGAGGCGTCCAGTGAAAGAAGGTTGAAGATATAAAGAAAAAGTTGCAGTTGATACCCAACCGCTCTATATACGGAGACAGAAAAAAATGAAAAATCTTTTTTTTTAAAGAGTATAAATATCTTGAAAATATAATAAGCAGACGATGATAAGGGTCATGAAAACGGAAATTTACAGAGAGAAAAGGTACAAATAGGGCTGTTCATGGTTTGACAAAAAAATCAATTCAAATCGAAAATCGAACCAAATCAAACCGATTAAGTAAATCGATATTTTTTTTGATTTGGATTGATTTTAATTTTAAATTTTAAAAACTGATAATATTTGATTTGGTTTTGGTTCTATTATAAAAAATTAAAAAAAAACCGAACCAAACCGATAAATTATATATAAAATTTAATAACTATTTATATAAAGTATCATATCTTTTTGTAAATAATTTTAAATATTTTCTGCATTTTAATTATTATATATAGATTTTGGTTTATACTACTTATATCTTAAAAGATTGCCTAAGCCCAAAGTAATAGGAATTGGCCAATTTGTTTTCCTTAAGAGACTCAAATTCTCTACCCCTACGTATCTACTTAGAGTTACAAAAAAATCTATCACAAAATCAAAAAAAAGCTACTCAAATTGCAAGACTACGGGCTAAAGTTTGAGAAGAATTTTATGAGCGTAGTATTCTAATTTGTTATAATGAATGCTTTATCATTGATTCAACAAAGTGATATTTATACTTAGGAAACTTTATTTTGGCTTGTTCTTTTGATTCTATTATGTACTGCAACTTAGTTCATCCGGTACAGTTTTCTATCTTATATTATTGCTATAATTTTAATACTCTGCTTTATATTATATGCTACAGTTTCAAATGTAAATAGTTAAAAGAACTATCACTGTAGGTATTTGAATTTATGCTCTAGTAGTACTTAAAATATTGTTGTATAATGTCGTTTTACTATTATCGACTTATCATTAGCTTATTAAGAACTAAAAACCCAAACCAAACCAACAACAACCAAACCGATGGTTTGGTTTTGGTTTTAAAATTTTAAAAACCGATTAAATTGGTTTGGTTTTGATTTTAATAAAAAACTAACCAAACCGAACCGTGAACACCCTAGGTACAAACGCTCTTTGCATGTAAGCTATTGTCGGCGTGTACGTTGTCCAAACTTCAAAGTGCTTTGATTGGAGTATTTGGAATGCTCACGAGGATAGTAATTTGTGTTTTGGTCAAATTATTTGAACATGTTTATGCCAATATTATAAATACAATTTTTGGTTAAACAATGTTTTGAGAAGTGTTTTTGTGTTTACCCGTAAAATGGTACAATTGAATTTGTAGTGTGGTTTATAGACATGTGAATTAAATTAATCTGCAAAAATAAAATAACAAAGAGCAAAAGCGAGTAAAATAAGAATAATTGAGGAAAAGACAAGTCTGGCCTTGAATTGAACTTCTCCGTAAACAAAAATAATACTGAGAATGAAATATTAGCAGAATAAAATTTTGCAGAATAAGTGAGTAGTATTAACATTTTTCATACAAGTGTTTCGTGTCCTTCAATAAGTACAAATTTCTCTATTTATAGCTAAACTAGGGGAGACAAGATTCCTAAATCATGCTCTTCTTTAAGGTGGATAAAACCCCCTCTTGATAGCTGCATAACGATTGAGAGTAAATGCTATGATTCTCTGTAACGGCTGCTCTTTTAATGTTGTCTTCTTCAACCGGTACCTTGCTTTCAAATTTTTCTCTCCGGCTTTCATGCCTTCGGAACTTATACAACACCGGTCACATGTTAGTATCCGTTATTAGTTATTTGCTGACCTATCTCCTACACGTCTTTATTGCCACATGTCAACTCGACGAACATCCACCTGTCATCTGTTAATTTTACCCAATACATATAGTCCCCCTACTTTTCGGTGACTCAACTTGATGTGACCAGGAAGTAGATAAGACCTTCTCTTTTCTTGGCGAGAAAGTTCTTGAACGGTTTCTGACCCATGAAAGGACGCACGCCTCTTTGTATTTAATGAGCCGAACATGTTTTAGCCAGTGATTCGACAAGTATTTTTGCTAGTTACATAGGTAATGATGGCCTTGCATTGTACCACATATAAAATTCTCCCCTTTTCACTACTTTTACTTTACAAACTTTCTTCTGCAGTCTTCCTAAAGCTTTCCTACAACTCCTTTGTTTTCAATAGAATTTGCAAAATTTGTACTTTTCATCACCATGGTCGTGCTTCCTCCGATTAAATAGGGACTGCATCGGTGGCGGCCCATCCAAGAAGAATAAGCCTAAGAAATTTGATGTCGGACCTCCCTATACAAACACTATCATTCCCTTTCAGAGGTCTTTTGAAAAAGATCTTCATCTTCAAAAGGAATCTTCTGATCCTGATAACGACAGAAATAGAGTTGTTGGTGAGTATCCATCTTTTATTCGTCCGGCCAGTATTCATGTTGTAAAAGAGCATTGTGAATGGAAGAATATTGAGGTTTAGCACCTTATGAAGTGGAGAGGATTACATTTAGCAGACCAGGGTATGTTATGTTGACATATACCCTCTTACTTTATGACTTGACAAGGAAATAAACCCTATTATTTGGAATTCTGCCGGAATTACCAAGTTTGTTTGGCTCAAGTGGGATCAGCAACATGGCGTATGGTGGCTTACCTCTGATACCTATGTTCCTGGGCTCAAGAAAACCTTATTCTTGCACATATGATTAACCTCTACGCCCCTAAAATTTTCCATAGAGGCGTGATCAAACTCAGTAAATGCGGTCATCATGCCATCGTTACCAGTGTTGTATGACGACAACGACCGTGGTTGGATGGAGAGGTTTGTTGTTGTCGCTCCCGGGAATATTTTACCGGCATCAACATCTCCCATCCCCGAAGTTTGGAACTATACTCGTATTTCTTAAATATCCCTCTTTTACTATCTTGAAAGTATTTTCTGTTTAAATTAAAATTTTCTTTCTTCTATTTCAGCCACCCGCTGGGTTCTTCCCGTAGTTGAGAACCTGACTCAAATGGTGTAAAAACTTTTGGATACTTCCACACCGGATTCCCGTATGTGAAAGAAAATCTCAATTGGGAAGAACTCGAAGGGGAAGAACCATGGTGAGGAAAAAACAACTTCCCCTCTTCTTTCTTAACTTTTATCTCCGTAAAATAGTTAATGATTGACTTCGTAACATGTCAGGCCTTCCAAAGGGATCTTCTGTTTGTGCCACTATCAAGGTTTCACATGATCCGAAGGTGGCACAACAACGAATTCAAGAAGCCCTTGACCGGAAGAGTACTCGTGATGCCGCTCTTACTTCCGGTGAAGGCGCATCTTCCCCGAGTCCCCAACCCAAGGGGAAAAACAAAAAAGAAAGCATACCTCTAAAATCGAGGCGAAGGAGAAGCCACCAATTTCGGAAGAGAATCCGGAAGAACCAGCCACAATGGTTCTTGACAAAGATGAGACCGAGGACGATAATGAAATGGTTTCTCTTCAGAGAAGAAGAAAGAACAAGAAGAAGAAAAAGAAAAAGAGAAAGAAAAAGAACTCCCACGGCTCAACCAGGGTACGTAGAAGGACTCTTTCAAGATTTCGAATTGGTTGAGAATGTTGAATCCTATTTTCGGGCTTCGGTTATCGCTTCAGGTCAGAAGGTCTCTACTTTTGATCCTCCTCCAACTTCTGCTCCAATATCAGACCTTGCTTCACTACCGGTCCCAATTGAACAAGAGCAAGACGAGTATTCCCCCCGATTACCTAATCAAGGGAACATAGAAAATGCTTTCCAGGCATGTATCCGGAACCCTAACGGTATACATAATATTATTTTTTTAGTTTCGGATGAATGCCACTTTCTCTCCAAATCGGTTGGGGTAGCCAACTACTTGAAGCTTCTGGCTTCAAATAAAGATTGGTGAAAAATGGACGGTCTTTCTGTTGAATGTTTAATCAATAACAAGATGCATCTAGCTGCTCAGGTATCATTTCATCCTTCTTTCCTCCCTTTATACTTGTTAACCACCATCTTTGATAACATTAAAATTTTACTTTATATGCTAACCTCCTTACTTCTGAGGGCTTACAAAAGATGACCATTGATAAAGATGCACTTAAGGCCGAGTGGGATCAACTTGTTGAATGTCTATCAGTACTAGAGGCTAGACTTGCTCACATAGGCGAACTCGAAGCCCGATTAGAGCAAACTGAGCAAGAAAGTATGGCCCATAGCCAAGAGGCCACTCAGTTGCATGCTGAGCTTGCTGAATTGAAGATCAAGTGGGAAGAGCTGCAGGATGCCATAAATTTGGCGGCTGAACGTGAGTCTGCTTCCATAGAAAGAATCAAAACCTTGGAAGCTAACTTACGTTTTAAAACCGAGAAAGCTACTATGGTTGATGAAAAGAGGGCAAGAATGGAGGAGGGACTCCGGAAGGTCATGAAACAAAATCATGAATATGCTAAGACCAATACCAACTCTTTTGGGGCCCATGGCATCTTGAAGGTTGATAACAAGCGGTTGCAGTTGAATTCCAAAGACTCCAAGCCAAACTCTGAGATTAAGAAGATTCTTTCCTGCTTGAGAAAACTCATGTAGTTTATCACATGAGGAGGAAAACTTTGGAGGATGCCAAAGAAGGCATGTCAAATATTGATAACTGCATCGCTAAATCCCTTGTCTTAGAGACAACTGCCTTTGAGAATATTCCTGCCCGGCCCAGTGCTTCAAGCTGCTCAAGCACTTGCTCTAGATCCTCGAAAACTGAGGAAGAAGTTGAAGATGATATTGAAGATAAGGGCGAAGATGCTGAACCCGATGTTGAGCAACCTTCATCTTCAAAAGATGCAGCGGAGACTAATGTATTTTTTGTTTTTTTTCTATCCTTTGCAATTATCCCGGAACCTCTATTAGGTCTGAGGTTTCACAATAAAAGATATCCTTTCTGAACCTTTATTTTTTATTGATAAAGTCCGAGAATTTTTATATCCGGTTAACTTTAATATTGGGTATTCATATTTCCGGTTTATAACCTTTAATTGTGAAGGTTCATAAGAGAGGCCCCTTATGTTTATTTCGGCACTTGCATTTGAAGTTTAAGTAACATTCAAATTTAAAGAAAAACTATGTCATTTGGACAAGAAATAAGATATAAAACAAAAGAACTTTTATTTATTCCTTCTATTTCCAAAAGTACATTTACATAACCTAAAACATTTGTACATTCACTTAAGTAAGTAAAACTACCAATACATATGACTAATTTGTACTTTTTATATCTACATGGCTGAACATATAGTCCCCGATCTTGACTCAAATTCTTTCATAACAACTGAACTTTTAAGTTCAAGTTATATTCTCGGCTCTAGTAGTCGCCGGTATCATTGACACTTTTAGTGCTCTGATATACAATAGTTCCCCTCAGTGTTCAGATGCAAAATATGAGAATTCGAACACTTGAGTTCTTGTTGCGATCGACAATCCTTCTTCGGATTACACTTTATATTGCTGCCTCATTAAAAATCTTTCCAGAAAAGCTTTTTGGGATTAAAACTGGACGAAGAAAAAAAGAGTGCAGTGCGTACTTTCAGTAAAATCAAGGATCTTCAATAGTCGTACCTTTTGAGGTGAGTCACATTCCAATTTTTTGGTAATTTTACTCCATCCTGACTTTCCAGTTGATATGAACCTTTACCGGTTATAACTAAAATCCGGTAAGGTCCTTCTCAGGTCGGTCTCAACTTCCTGGCATTGGCTTCTTGGGTATTATGAGTTACCTTTCGTAAGACCAAGTCTTCAATTTTAAAATAGCGAAGATTTGCTCTGTGATTGTTGTATCTTTCCATACTTTGCTTTTGTGCCACCATTCTTACATAAGCCAAGTTTTGATGCTCCTCAAGCAAATTCAACTTAATCAACATTGCTTCATTATTCTCCCGCTTGTTTTCCTGGTAAAACCTCATGGTCAATTCACCTATCTTCACCGAAATCAAAGCTTCCGCACCATAAATTAGGAAAAAAGGCGCTTCTCCTGTGCTAGACTTTGTCATTATTCGATATGCCTACAAAACTCCCAGTAACTCTTTAGGTCACCTTCCTTTTGCATCCTCTAATTTATTTTTAAGGTTTTGAAATATCACCTTGTTAGTTGACTCTACTTTACCGTTAGCACTTGGATGATACGGGAAGATGTGATCTTTTTAATCTTCAATCCCTCTAAAATCTTTGTAATCATGGAACCTATAAATTGTGGCCCATTGTCACAAGCAATTTATTTTGGTACTCCAAACCGGCAAATAATATGATCTCAGATGAAATCAATCACTTCTCATTCTCCAACCTTCTTGAAAGCACATGTTTCAACTAATTTAGTAAAATAATTAGACAAAACTAAAAGAAATTTTACCTGTCTGAGTCCTTGGGCAAAGGACCAACTATATCCATTCCCCATTTTATTAACAGCCACAGTGACACCACTGAATGCAAGAGCTCTGTCGGTTGATGTACCAATTGAGTATGATGTTAGCATTTATGATATTTTTGCACAAACGTCATTGCATCCTGCTCCATTCGCGGCCAATAGTAACTAACTCTCATTAATTTGAGCACTAATGAATTTGTATCGGAGTGATTTACACAAAGTCCTTCATGAACTTCCTTTATCACATAATCAACTTCTGATGGTCCTAAACACCAAGCTAGCGGAGCTTGAAAAAACCTCTAGTATAATTGTCCATCAACAAGACAATACCGGGCAACTATTATTTGTAATGCTCATGAAGCTTTAGATTCATTAGGCAATTTACCATGCTGTAAATACTCTATAAACTCATTTCTCCAATCCCATACTAGGTTTGTTGAGTTCACTTCACAATATACATTTACGTCCAGGACCGAATGCAACAACCGAATAATTGCACCAAAATCAGCTTCCTACGCATCTGCTTCCATGTTCTCTTCTCTTGGAATATGGATTACTGACCATTCCTTGAACCAGGAGAGTAAAACTTGAACGTTATTCAAGTACTACTACATTCGGTCTTTTTTGGCATCAAAGATCCTATATATCTTATCTAGCACTAGTTGGGAATCACACTTTACTTTAATAAGTAGACTCATACTCGGCTTCATTGCTAGTCAACGAAACAGTTCGAATGGTTTATCTCAAGATTTCTCCCGAAGCAGTGATTAATACTATCCCAAGATCAAAACTTTTTATGTTGGAGGCACCATCTGTAAACAAGGTTCATACATCGGAAGCAGTTCCCGATACCAAAACTGCTTCTTTTCCAGCTAAAGGCATCGTCCCCGGACTAAAATCAGCCACAAAATACGCCAAAACATATGACTTAATTGCAGTCTGAGGTTTATATTCATTATCAAATTCACTAATTTCAACTACCCATTTAGCCAATCGACTCGATAATTCAAGTTTATGAAGGACGTTCCTCAGGGGAAAAGTCGTCACAACAACTATTAGGTGACATTGAAAGTATGCTCTAAGCTTTCGAGAGGCGACTATGAGAGCTAGAGCCAACTTTTCCAGGTGCTGACAACATATTTCCGCACCTGATAATATTTTAATAACATAATGTATAGGAAATTGTGTACCTTCTTCCTCCCGAACTAGAACTGCACTCACTACAACTTCCGATACCGCTAAATAGATTAATAATTGTTCTCTATCGTTTGGTTTAGACATTAAATGAGGACTGGACAAATACTTCCTCAAGTCTTTTAATTATTGCTGGCATTCTGGTGTCCACGAGAAGTTATTCTTTTTCTTTAATAGTAAAAAGAACCGGTTACATTTCTTAGATGACCTTGATATGAATTTGCTAAGGGTCGCCAACCTGTCAGTCAACCTGTGCACCTCCTTTACACTTTTCATTTGGTTAGGAATATCTTCTATGAATTTAATATTATCAGGATTTAATTCAATTCCTCTTTGAGAAACCAAGAAGCCAAGAAATATTTTGGACCTAACTCCAAAAGCGCATTTCTCCGGATTGAGCTTCATGTTGTACTTCTTCAAGATGTCAAATATTTTTTGAAGATGGGTCAAATGATCTCATGCACTGAGAGACTTAACCAATATGTAATTGATATAAACTTCCATGATGTTACCAATTTAACACTCAGACATTTTATTCACGAGCCTCTGATAAATGGCTCCAGCATTTTTAAACCCAAAAGGCATCACATTATAATAATATGTACCAAAATTTGGAATAAATGATTTTTTCTTGATCCTTCGGGTGCATCCTAATTTAATTATACCCGGAGTACACATCAATGAAACTCATCAACTCATGTCCAGTCGCGGCATCGATCATTTGGTCGATGTTTGGTAATGTGAAAGAATCCTTAGCGCAAGCCTTATTTAAACCCTTATAATTTATACACATTCTAAATTTATTATTCTTTTTGGTATGACTAATACGTTTGTGAACCAATCAGGATAACTTACTTCACGTATTGAACCTATATTTAGCAACCTGGTTGCCTCTTTTTTTACAAACCTATTTCTAACCTTGGCTATCAGCCTCTTTTTCTGCTTTATCGGAGAAAAATTAGGGTCTAAATTTAGCTTATGGGCAGCCACTTTCAGTGAAATACCTGTCATATCTGAATGAGACCATGCAAAATAATCAATGTTAGTTTTAAGAAATTCAATAATTTTATACCTGAGTTCGGGACTCAACCCCGTTCCCAAGTAAACCTTCCTTTCTAGAAATTTTGTGAATAAAGTGATTTATTCAAGCCCTTCTGCAGTTGACTTTGTTACATCCAATTCTTTCGGTAACTAAAAGGATCTGGGAAACTTGTAAATATCTGATGTCTCATTCTCTCCATCATTTCCCGCTGGGACTGGAATGGAAGTTGACACCGGTTCTTCTAGTTGTTATTTGTTTATTTATTTCGCCTTAATACTAGACAAGGTGACAATATTAATTTCTCTTGCAGTAGGTTGATCACATATAATCTGCTTAATCTCATTCGGTGTAAGAAACTTTAGCAATTGATGGTAAGTTGACAACACAACCTTCATTTTGTGGATCCGCACTCTACATAGAATCACATTGCATCCCATATCGCCATCCACAACTTCGAACAAAGTGGATTTTGTCACCCCTTCAGCATATATAGGCAAAACGATCTCTCCTTGGGTCGTTATGCTTGTTAGGTTGAACCCAGCCAGAAGTTGTCATCGAAACTATGTTTCCGGTTAACTTTGCTTGTTCCAATACCCTCAATTATAATATTGGCTGAACTACCTGGATAAACCAATACACACGTAATTTTAAAATCTAAAATATTAAAAAATATTACCATATCGTCATTGTGCGGTAAAATAAGGCCATTATTATCTTCCTCTGTAAAGGTGATTTCGTCATCTTTTGAGGCTTCTTGGATTCTCTTGCCATGAGTGACTAATATATTCATCATTTTTGTTGCCAAAAATGTCACCCATTACTTCAACCCCACCAAAAATCATGTTTATTGCTAGGCGGGGAGACCTTGTGATTGGTTTTGTCGGTTCTGTTGCATCCCGACTCCTATCGTAGTTGTTCTTACCCCGCTCACTTAAAAATTCTCTATGATGATCATTTTTCAATAGCATCGCTACCTCTTTATGAAGGTGCTGGCAGTCCCGAGTCCTATGACCATGTGTACCATGGAACTCGCATCATAAATTAGGATCTCTTTGACTGAGGTCTGATCAAATTGGTTTTGGAAACCATGCCTCCTTGATATTTCTCATAGATGAAACCAACTCTACCAAAATGATATTGAAATTGTAATATGATAACCGGGGATATCCTGAATTCCGAGACCTCGATGGTTCTTTATCATACAAAGTTCTGCTACTCCGTCCATGATCTGTCCTTCTGTTCGGTCCGAATCTTTTTGACGACTTAAAACCTTTAGCTCCACGCCCATCGGATCTTTTATTTGATACATAAGGTTGAAAATGATTCTTGGATAATCTCCGGTCCGCATCAGGATCATTTTTGAACTTTTCTTGATTCCGATCATGATTACGACCCTTGGATGACACCTAAGAACCCAACTGATTATCTTCAATTCTAATTTTTAATTTCTAGCGATTATGGATATCAACCCATGTGGTTGCCTGAAATTCCAATAGACTTTCTTTCAACTTCCTCGAGGCATCAAAACTTAAGGGATTGAGACCTTTAGTTAACGCTTCTGCTGCCCATTCATCCAGTACTATTGACAACAACATTCTCTCTTTTTGAAACCAGATCACGAACTCTCGCAGCAACTCAAAATCACTTTGAGCGATTCTAAATATATCCTCCTTCCTAGCTTGGACTTTCCTTGCCCTAACACGAGCTTTGATGAAAAAAATTACAAATATTTCAAAAGAATCAATTGAATGTTCAGGTAATAGTGAATACCAAGTTAAAGCTCCCTTTGTTTTTCCAAATTTCTTCAGAAAAACTAATCCGATTTTATGCGAAGCCAAATTATTCTCCTTCACAGCCGTAGCGTAGGTTGTGATGTGTTCATGTGGATCCGAAGTTCCATCATATTTTGGAATATGCGGCATCTTGAATCTCTTTGGAATCAACTCCAGGGCCACACTTTGTTTGAACGACAATTGAGTATACTTCTTTGAGTCCGGGCCCTTCAGTACCGTAGGTGCCCCCGGATCTGATCCATTCAAGCGTGGAATTCTTTAGCTTTTTGATCCATCCGACCATTCATTTCCCTCATGAACCTCATGAGCTCGATTTTAAAAGGTTCATCTGTGTTTTTTTTTCATTCCTAGATCCACTGCCTGAACCGCCTGCTTGATAATAATTAAATCTGAACTCCTCCCTTGAAGCGATGTTACCAGTTCTTTGCGTTGTCTGATTTGTAAGCATGCCGGGAGGGGCTCGAACTCTTCCATTAGAATTATTTGAAGCAACCAATTGCGCTTGCTGGAGCTCAGTCATTATTTGTTCCTATCTCGAGAGATGATTCATAATTTACATTTGATGCGCTCTCAAAACTTTTACCGTCTCGACAACGGGTTCATCATTCATATCATCAGGGGTAGGACTCCTTGCACGCCAAGTATTCCGTTCCTCTCTGACTGGAGTTGTCTCATTTCCATCGATACGGGTTTTACTAGTCGAATCATCCTACTAATCTCCACCACGAAAATTATCCTTATGCTCATTAACATTGTTTGTTCTAACGTTGAGCGAGTTATTGACATAATTGGGTGCCATATTTATTTTTTTGCTTACTATAGAAAAACTTCAAAGTACGTTAGTAAAAGATGAATAGATCAAAGTAATACCATAATTGTCAATTCCCCATGGTGGGTGCCAAACTGTTTACCTGTAAAACGGTACAGTTGAATTTGTAATGTGATTTGTAGACATATAGATTAAATTGATCCAAGAAAATAAAATAATGAAGAGCAAAAGCGAGTAAAATAAGAAAAATTAATGAATAGACAAGCATGAGCCTTGAATTGAACTTCTCCGAAAACAAGAACAATACTGAGAACTAAATATTAGTAAAATAAAGTTTTGCAGAATAAGAGAGTAGTATTAGCCTTTTTTCAAATAAGTGTTTTGTGTCCTTCAAAGAGTACAAATTTCTCTATTTATAGCTAAATTAGAGGAGACGAGATTCCCAAATCAAGCTCCTCTTTAAGGTGAATAAAAACCCTCTCGATAGCTACATAATGATTGAGAGTAAATACTATGATTCTTTGTAATGACTGCTCCTTTAATGCTGCCTTCTTCAACCATTATCTTGCTTTCAAATTCTCCTCTTTTGCTTTGATGCATTTGGAGCTTATACAATACCCATCACTCATTTGTACCCGGTGTCAGTTATTTGCTGACTCATCTCCTACATGTGTTTATTGTCACCTATCATCTGTTAATTTTACCCAATACATTTTGGTTGTCAAATTGTAACAAAAGGAAACGTCAAAAGTTACTTTATAGTTAATTTATGAAAATATATATTTCGTCAATCTATGTTTTGTATTTTTTATTTTAGTCAATTCAGAAAAAGATAATATATTTTTATATTTAGAAATAATTTAATATTAAACTTCTCATTTTATCCTTGTTAAGATAATTTATAGACACAAAAACATCTATGCATTATATTAGACCACACGTTTAGAAATATCTCGTTCGTTCTTAAATTCTTTTATCGATCAAAGTACATCACATAAATTGACAGATAGAGTACTATATTTGGTTTTTAGAATTTTATTTAATTAAAAGTAAAATAATTTGAAGGGGAGCCTTGGAGCAACGATAAAAGTATCTCTATGTGACCTATATGTGTCACGACCCAAAATCCAACTGGTCGTGATGGCACCTAACCCAACCCACTAGGTAAGCCAGTTATCAACTATCTAATATCAATAAAATTTAACAAGACAATTAAGTAAAAGAAATTAACTGAATCTTATACATTCCCCAAGGAATGGTAGTACAAATCATGAGCTTCTAAGATTAGAATATACAAAGCTGGTATGAAATCAATACAACATCTATTCGAAATATACATAAACAGATTGTTATGAATCTAAGGCTACCATGAACAAGAGGCAGCTACGACCGGAACGCAGGTAAATCTTCAAATCCAGCTCCCGTCGATCTCAGCAATGTCAGCTGCCAATATTTGCACGCAAGGTACAGAAGTGTAGTATGAGTACAACTGATCCCATGTACTCAATAAGTAACAAACCTAACCTTAAGTTGAAAGTAGTAATGTCACTCCCCAACCTCGGGAAGCGCGACTGGCGCTCAATAGAGTGAAACCGGCCGAGCAAGCCTGTTGATACTTTCTACCCAATTAACCCATGATCAAGAAAAGACGTGATTTCATTAATTATACAGTAGGAATCTCATTCATACAATCCTAAATCATTTCATTAGACATTGCGCCTTTAAGTCTCAAAATACACATTTCTTATAGTTCAAGGGGAACACGTGATCAAACACAGCATGACTTATTTAACATTCCCAACACCCATGTACAACCCACATAGTGTCTACGGAGCCTTTAAAGATACAAAAGAGAGTAAGGATGGTGCCGGCAACAAGGCCCCGTCTATACCTCAAAAAGTGACCATAATATAAAAAAGGTACAATACATGACCCCGGAATAAAATGAGGCTCACCGAGTCCGCTGAGAAGAGGATGCAGCACTATCTGTGATCAACACTGTCTGCTACGTAACCACCCGTATACATTTAAAGATGCAGTGCCCCCGACAAAAGGGACGTTAGTACCGTCAGATAGCACTAGTATGTAAAGTTAAACACCAACTCAATAGAACAAATAATAGTACAAGTGGAACAGTCAAGAATTCAATAAGGGATTCAAATAATAGTAAAAAAACAAGTTAAGGTTCATATACATTTTCAAGACAATTTCCATATTATTAAGTTGGGTGACCTTTAGTACCGATATTCCACCATTCACAGTACCTCCGTATTCTTACACGGAGTCCGATCTCGGTCCGATCGGCTAGGCCATCTCATTTGAGATATTACCACAATTTCATTATAACTTTCCAGCACAGTACCACCATATGTGCGGCATGGCGTCCGATCACGGCCAGATCGGCTAGGCCATTTCATTTGAGACATTACCACAATTTTACTAAAATTTCCAGTACAGTACCACCATGTGTGCGGCATGGGGTCCGATCACGGCCCGATCGGCTAGGCCATCTCATTTGAGACATCACCACAATTTCATCCACAATACCACCGTGTTCTTACATGGAGTCTGATCTCGGCCCGATCGGCTAGCCCATCTCATTTGAGACATTACCTTTTTCAGTCAATCATCTCACATCGTACTTCTTTCATATACTTTCGATTCATTGGCACTAGTGATTACGATTACAAAGTCATTCTTGGCACTTGACCGTATTTCATAGTTCCAGACCCCTTTTCTACATTCAATATCATTATCGTTATCAACAATAATTAGGCTTCCCATTCAAGACATTAAATTCACATATGAGCAATTTGGAAATCTTAGGCACATAGAGGTTTTTTCATACAATTTGGCATAACAACCTTTATTTCAATCTTGACATGAAGTCTTAACAGTTCTAACACATATTCCATATTTTTGAACACATCCTCAAATAACAAGACAACATGATGAAGCCTTTAGAATAAATATTGAACTTACATCCTTCAACACAAACACATTAGAAATTGCCAATTCTATAATGATCAAGAGCTTACTTCAATTACATGAACACCGTGGGGTTCGATTCTAAGGAGAAGGGGGTTTAGCCAACATACCTCAATTGAGCCTCTTAAAACTCTAAGATGTTCCGGACTATTAGAAACTTCAATCTACTTTAGCAATATAACAAAATTGAACCAAAATTAGGAAGATGAACATGGTTTTAGCTCATTTGAGCATATTATCAAACACACATGTGCATCAATGTTTTAAGCCCCTCTTTATGGAAGATTCCATCTTTCTCCAACCCATTCTCTATCATTTTTAGCTCATAATCTTTCCACATACCTTAGGAACACATGCATGCAAAGTAAGCACCCCCATCCCCATGAATTTCCTGACTAATGGCCCATTCTAGTCATATTTTGAAATTAAGAGTTTGGGTGATAGAATCTTACCTCTTAGGAAGAAGACATAGGCGCCTCTCTTGATAATCTTCAAGGTTTTCGGTGAGAATTGAAGAACAATTTGATGAAGATCACTTCTCCCTATAGGACCCTTTCTCTCACTCTACAAATATCAGAAAATATGATCAAAATGGTCCATGGGATATGTTTTAACGGAATAGGGTCAGGTTTAAAAACCCCAAAATTGAAGCTCCGGAACAGGTTCTGCAGTCGCATATGCGACCACATAGTGGTTATGAGGTCCGCGAAATGACTGCGAAAATGCGGGCCAGAACTGGAAAGAAACTAACCTAGTCTGCGGTCACTATGCGGCCCGCAAACCTGTTCTGCGGTCACATAATGCACCGCAGAATGATTCTGCGGTCGAATAGTGCACCGCAGAATCTCCCTCCGAAAAATCCCAAGGCGGGATATGCGACAAGAATGCGGCCCATGAAACGGTTATGCGGTCGCATAATGGCCGCGAAATTGGGCATCAAAATGTCCTAGAAATCTGCTCCACTCTGCGACCAGTCTGCGGTCTGCAGAGTGGTTCTGCGGCCACAGAATAGGCCGCAGAAATGCGTACTTCTGCCCAATATTTTCCTTCAACTCCCAGCACACTGTTCAATCCAAAAAGTCCAAAATCGCGGCGAGCTTATTAACCTTTACGCCTACTTTGGCATCATAGAATTCGAGTTTTTAGGAAAACTTTTACGGGGGCTTACAAGTAACGAGCTGGAACAAAGGTCGGGTCCAACACCGATAGCCAACAACAGTTCATAACAACATAAAGCAAGTAATAAAAGAAGTAATTCAGAGTTGAAATGATCAGCTTATTCATGGTTTCCCAAAAAAAATAGTTCAGCTTTTCAAGTATATCAATGAAAACCCAAATCCTTTACCGAAATCGTCGAAAATATGAGTAAGTTTGAAACAGAAATTTTTCCCAAAAGTCCTTTCAATAATAAATAAGATGTTTCATTTTTCTTTCCAGATAGCCAATGTAAAATACATCACTATGCCCATATATCAATATGTGTGGGAAGTCATGAATGACGTGATACCGTACAACATGAGGAAAAATGCATCTCTATGCCTGCATGTCATATGTGCATGTCAATGCAATGTATCTCAGAGATGAACTCATGTACTCACTCTCAGAGTATTCAATCTCACTGTCTCACACTTTTCACTCATCATGCTCAATCACTCAATATTGTATATGGCCAATCTGGCCCAGGGAAGATCCATCCTAGAATATATACATCAACTGACCATCAGTCACTCTGAACTGAGTAGGGCCAATCCATCCCGTGGGGAAGATCCATCCCTAGGTATAAATGCTTCGGACAAGATCCATGTCCATGGAAGATCCATCCCTTGATATAAATCAACTGCGCTCACAGGGGTGTGTGCAGACTTCAGAGGGACCTATTCAATTACGAGTCCAACTAATTTCACTCAAATTCAACTCCGAATCGATGTTCAAAACTCAAAAATTCACTTTATGAAACTTTAGGCTAAAACCCCCCATTTTCTCTTTTGGACCCCTCAATCAAATACCGAAAACGAAGATAGATTCATGATATAAAATTAAAAAAATGAGTAGAAAACACTTACCCTAATCCACATGGTGAAAATTGCTTCAAGAATCTCCTCAATCCGAGCTCCATAGCTCCAAAAATGCAAAAATGGTCGAAACCCCCGAAATAGAGTACTTTATACTTCTGCACAGGCATCCTCTTACTCGAACGCGGTAGAAGCCTCACGTTCGCGAAGCACAAACCCATACTGCCTCACTTTACACTACGCGTTGGCGGCAAAACCCTCGCGAACGTGATGAAACACACTACCAGACTTCCGTGATCACGGACAACCCACTGCGAATGCGATGAAGAACCCATATAGACTGACCAACCCCTGCTCAACACTACGCGAACGCAGAGCCATGGACGCGGACGCGAAGACTAAAATCTTCAACCCAGTGCGAACGCGACCTCAGAAGCGCGAAAGCGAAGAACAAATAGATCCACTGACCAAACACCTTTCACGATCACGGCCAAGCTTTCGCGATCGCGAAGAACACCAGAAGCAACATGTAACAGCAGAAAACCAGCAATGCAAAAACCATTTGAAATGATCCGAACTACGTCCGAAACTCACCCAAGCCCCTCAGGACCCCGTCCAAATATACCCATAAGTCCCATAACATAATACGGGCCTATTCTAGGCCTCAAATCACACATAATAACATCAAAACAATGAATCACACCTCAAATCAAAATTTATGAACTTTAAACTTTCAATTTCCAAACTCGCACCGAAACATATCAAATCAACCCGAAATGAACCCAAATTTTGCACATAAGTCTCGAATAACATAACGAAGCTATTTCAATTCCTGGAACCACAATCCGAATTCGATATCCTCAAAGTCAACTTCCGATCAAACTTATTAACTTTCCAACCCTTCAAATTTCTAATTTTCGTCAATTTGTGCCGAAACCTTCTAGAAACATCCAAATGCAAATCCGGGCATACGCCCGAGTCCAAAATCACCATCCGGACCTTTCGGAACCATAAAAACTCTGTTCTGGGGTCAAATTCACAAATAGTCAAACTTGTTCAACTCTTCCAATTTAAAGCTTCAACAATGAAATTCATCCTTCCAAATCGATTCCGAATAACCTGAAAATCAAAACCGATGATTCACATAAGTCATAATACATTACTCAGAGCTAATCATATCCGTAAACTACCGAGCGAAGTGCAAATACTCAAAACGACCGGTCAGGGCGTTACAATATATCACGGGTTCAAGTTGTGGAAGCAGAGTAATGTTTGCATTAGATTAGACTGTCTACATCACACCCCTTGGGGTGAGACCCTCCCCCCGACCCTATGTGAATGTCGATGCCTTGTGTACCGGGCTGCCCTATTTTAAAAGTAAAAAAATTTAACTCACAAAATACATTAAATTTTTAATCAATATAAATATGTTTACGCCAATAAAATAATATTGAACATCTTATTTTATTAATCAGATATCATATATTAATATTAATCTTTTCTTATATATTATACTATATTATAATAGGAAAAATCTCACTTTATACCCATTAAGCTCAAACTATTTACCCTTTAATACCTAAGCCTAAACTATTTACTTTTCCTACCTATGCAGCCCAAACTATTTACCCGGCCCACCCATTAGCTATGTGCCTTCTCATCTGAAGTACAGAATGTTAAAAACATTTGGCTCCATTTTTGCAAGATTACCTAGTAGTGGACTTGAATGGATCTACTTCTTCTCTGCCAAATCGATCTTCATTAAGAGGGTCAACCCAAGCTATTGCTCTACCTCATTTTCTTATGATTTTTTTGTGTGTATGAAGACCCACCATTGTTGAGCTTGAAGCTCCTGAATTTGAAATTTTATTTTGAAGATTTATTATTTGATTTGATGTGGGTGCTATAAATATTTCTTATAGTACCTTCGAGTAAGCTTCCCAAATCTGAAGTTTTATGTGTGTTTGAATATCCACCATTATTGGCTTGAAGACCAATTTTTATTTTTGAAGATTTCTTGTTTGATTCAAAGTGGGTGTTATTAAATATTACTTATAGTACCTTTTGAAAGTTCATACTGAAATTTGATCACATTTGAAGTAGATTTGAGGTAATTGAGATCGAATCTTTCAGCTAAAAATCGAAGAACAAAGTTTTAAGGCCCAGTTAAAAATTTCCTAATGAATTAAGATTTTATAGTGCGCCAGCGGTATTTGGAAATAATGTATTTGAGTATTAAAGGAGACCTATGGAATATAGCCACATCATTTTAAAATGATAATATAAGTTTAAGGTGTGTTGGAACATACTAAGGAGTTTTATGAATGGCAAGAACTTGTGTGGAACAAGTTGGATATATTAAGTGGAAAGGATGTCCCAATTCGCACAACATCCTACTTCAAACACATGCTTCTACCAAACTATACAGCCTTAGGAGGTGATCTACCTATCAGATTAAATCCCTTCAAGTCTAGTTTCCAACACATCAAACTGTTCGTCATTTGGATATGTATACAGAAGTTATGGCCATTTTACTGTACCTGTGTCATATGCGCGCCCAGATGCGCGGCCACACATATTTGAGAGTTTCTGCCTCAGGTGCACGACCACTTTCCCAAGTGCACGGCCGTGCACGTAGGAGCCCATTAAATAACCCCAAGGACGGGTAGAGAGAGGGGCTAAGTCATTTCTTCAAGACTAGGGTTTTCTCTCCACTACCCATCCGGCCAAGGCTTCCAATACACACCTAAGGTGAGTTTTTAAGTGTGTTTTTAATGATGATTTCACTTCTCAATCACTAGTTATAACAAAGTTTTGTATTGGATTCCATAGGATTTCTTCAAAATCTCAAGAACACCCCAAAAGTTTACTTTCAAGATTTGGTCTACAAGAGGTAATCTTTTACCCATAATCCTACATGCATGAATTGTTAGTGAATAAATGAGTAAGGAATAAGTACTAACACGTATGAGATGGTGATTGGAAGCCATAAATACTTAAACTAGATTATTGAGTGTGGTAGAGATTTTGTAATGAGTTAATTAGTAAAATTTGGTAGATGTGAGTTCATTGATGATTATAATAGTGCTAAGAAGGTAGTTAGTGGGCAAATAATGTTGTAGTATCTCTTGTTGGTGGTAAGGAGGTATTGTTGGATAAAGAAATACCATTACTAGAGGCAGTTGAATGCAATGCACTCTAGATGTTTGATAAAATGCCAAAATGACCAAAAACCTGGAAATATTTACTAATATTGGTCCAATTGAATTATGTTGATGTAGATTGAAGTTGTAAGAGTAGTCTGTGGTTTTAATATTGCTAAAGAGCTTCATCAAGGTATGTTGGCTAAACTTTATCTCTAAGAATTGAATTCCATGATGTTCCCATAAGTTCCAAGTATGGTTGTCCCAAGTTCCTCATTCTATATTCCGAGTTGTCCCCAATAAATTCGATTGTCCCGAATATGCAAATTGTCGAGAATTATATTCAAAATGTGTTCCGAATGTTCCTATCACATTATGTTATCTTTTGGGAATGTGTTCAAGAATGATATGTGTATTAAAATGCTATGTCTTTGAGTTGTGTTTCAACTGAAGGTTATGATGCCAAATTGTGTGAGAAAACACAATATGCTTAAGACTTTTAATTGCTCATATGTGTACCTAAAGTCTTGATTGGAAATGTCTTATTGTTGATAATCAATAAAGATGGTTGAAAGTGAAATAAGTGAATTGGGATTATAAAGTGTGGCCAACGTGTCAAGAGTGAAAGTTATACTTATGTCCAATGGTGCCACTGAAAGTGAGATGATGTGATAAAGAATATGAAATGAGCCTCGACTCAACTGTTTTAAAATGAGTTCGAAAATAGAATTGCCTAAAAGCTTTTGTACTAAAGTCATGCCACATGTGGCTGTTTTAACAAATATTATGCTTTGTGAGTATTTTCAATGTATTTTGCATTCTTACATATTCGTAAGTGGAAATTGTGTATTGCCCTTTTTGGGAAAAAGTATTTCAAGAATAAATGGAATGTTACTAGTTGATGATTTTAACTTGCGCATCAATTGCCAATTATTTTACTCTATTTCCCGGAAAGAAATATATTGTGCTTAAATTGTTCATTTCTAATGAACTTAAAGTTATGATTTCCGGAATATTCTATATGTTTTTATTTGATGGTGATCTTTGAAATTGAAAAAGGTAAAAGTGTGGAATATAAAATACGGCCATTGTGCCAGGAATAAAGAATCTTGTGAATGGCGAAATGAGTCAAGGAAATATTGTCGTTGTGAATGACTAGAAATACTAATGAGAATTTATACAATGTGAAAGATGTTGAGGTGAGTACTATTGTATTTATGTTACCTCTGTGTGCAAATCAAATCAAAAATATTTTTGGGAGCATCATTAGCAAAACCGAGGAAGGGTGGGTCATAAGGCCCACACCTGAAACTACACGTGCCGGTGTAGGGGTGGATTGTGATTATTCCCCTTATTTGGGATGAAATTGAAATATTGGTAAAATTGTGATTACTCCCCTTAATTGGGATGAAACTGGTAATAACTGTGAATTAGAAAATTCAACCAACACGGCATATGTGGGAAGGCGGCCTAGCTGATCGGGTGGAGATCGGATGCCATGTTGCGCACATGGTGATACTACTCTTGGTAATAACTTTATTTCGCATCACATGTCAAACCACACTGTTTATGGGGATATGGCCTAGCCGATCGGGCGTGATCAGACTCCGTGCTAACAAAGACGGTGGTATATCAGTGTTAATGATCTCCCAACCAAAATTGTATATGAAGTTCGTATTTTGAAAATTATTGTGTTTTAACTGGACATTTGAATATTGTTGATTGTGGCTTGCTGTTTCTATGGGTTTACTTTTCTTATATGAACATTCCATTTTAAAAGAGGACATTAAGCTTTACATACTAGTACTATTCCATATGTACTAATGTCTCTTTTGCCGGGGGCGCTACATCTTCAATGGATGCAGGTGGTTCATCAGCGGGCAACTTTGGTCCTCGTTAGCAGTTACTCCCTATTCAGCAGGTTTTGGTGAGCCCTACTCTATTCCGGGCTTGATATCATTTGATGTTGTACTTTGTGTTTTGAGGTATAGCCGGGGCCTTGTTGCCGACATTTCCATATTACTCTTCTGTTGTACATAGAGGCTCTGTAGACAGGTTATGGGTGGTGTTTGATGTGGGGAATTTAATTAAATATTGGTATTTGGCAAACATGTTTTTCATTATATTTATAAACTTGTAATATTTTGGAAATTATGAACGAAGCTGCGAATGGAAATGAAATGGGAGTTGTTAAGGAAATCTTTTTAGTGTTTGATTAATGGAGTGGATCTCCTCTTTATTCATGGATGAGTTTGGGTAGAAGAAAATCTAACAGGATTGCTCAGCCGGGTTCACTTGGTTGAGCGCCGGTCGCGCTCCCCGAGTTTGGGCCGTGATAAACTTGGTATTAGAGCCTAAGGTTGTAAAGTGTCCTAGGATGTCTCGGAGCCGTGTCTAGTAGAGTCCTTCTTATCGGTGTGTTGTCGACCACATCCATAATGAGGAGGCTATTTGGACATTTTGGAAATTTCACACTTCTTTGATATTCCATATCGTGCGATAGAGCCCAAGATAAGGAGCTAATTTCCTCTACATGTCTCATTTTCCAGATGAGTAATCCACGAGTTCAGAGCAGCGGGGAGGGAATGAACCCACCATTGAATCTGGGGGAGATTACACAAGAGTTCGTTGGGAGAATGCATTGAGCCGTGGAGGAATTGGAGGAACTTGTTGCTAAGGGAAGTGTACTTGTTCCTACCAATATCACCGCACCATCAGATCGTATGGTGAGAGAATCTAAGAAACAAAAGAGGGTTGTTGGTGTTAATGAACCAGATTGTGTGATCTGCAGCAAACGACACTTGGGAACATGTTGGATGACCCTTGAAATATGTTATGGCTGTGGAAAGATGGGGCACAAGAAGAAAAAATTCCCTAGGTTGGGTACACCCATCCCGTTCTGCCCGACATGCGGGAAGGAACATTTGGCGTCGTGTTGTGAGTATGCCCAGCAACGCGTTAGGGGTGGTAGCTTTGGACAATTCCAAAGGCCCACACAGCAATCCGGTGCTGGAATTGTTACTCCCGCATTGGAAGCTTGGAGTAAGGATAAGGGGGATGCTTATGATGTATGCAAAAAGGGTAAATATCAGGTCAGTTGGATGAGTCAGTTTAGCGAACCTCATCCCCATTGTGTGAAGTGTGGGAGATATCATCCGGGAGTATGTCACTATGGTACCTATATATGTTATAAGTGTGGTATGAGGGGTTACATTCAGAGAGATTGTCATTCGTCTCGCCAGAGCATGGGCGGGGGAGCGACACAACCATCCAGTTCTATAGCTACTACATCCACAATACCTCCCCCAGTTAGAGGCACTATACCGCCCGCAGGGCTCGGAGCAGCTAGGGGTGGTATTCAGAGTTCGGGAGGACCCAACAGGTTTTATGCTATGAGGAAGCGTCAAAGGTTGGAGGCTTTTTCAGATGTGGTTATAGGTATATTGACTGTACAGTCTCATGATGTACATGCTTTTGTTGATCCCAGTTCCACTTTGTCATATATCACTACTTGTGTTACTATGGAAGTTGGGATAGAACCAGAACAACTTTATGAGTCGTTCTCTGTAGCTACTCTTTGAACGAGATGCAGTATTCGTGAAGCCTCTTTATCACAATTCCTTATATTTACAATCTCTTGAGAAATTGAGTTATATAATGAGTTCCTTGAATTGGGTTATAACCCTAGGTTAATACTTCCCACTGCTTCCCTAAATTCTCAACAAGGGACTATACTTGATGAATTTCTTACAGAACATTTTGATTCAAATGGATAACATCTGCTCACTTGTGCCTATGCACGCACCATCATAATATTTACCTACGTGATATCATATCTAATGTAAAGGAGCCTAGTGTTGAGATCTTTCTTGAGCCACTCTTTTTCTCTCTAGTGTATGTGGCTCATATGGTTTGAACAATCACTTCCCTCATTTGTGAATATTATCATGAATCTTTTTCACTGTCTAGTAACATGAGAGCATATCTCAGTACCTATCATATGTGTACCTGTCAATTGAAACGGGTCACTTGCCCGTATAAAAGTTTCTGGAAAATTTGAGATTTTCACAAATTCGTCACAGGAAGATATTTTTTTTTGCCCATTTCAGTATGACTTTCATGCCCACTTAGATCATGCCTTAGTGAGTAACTCACTTTGTTCCTAGTATTGTAGTTGCCCATGAAGTGGCCTGGTATTGCAGCTTGAGAGCTGTTATTGCAAAAATAAAAATAAAATATGTCTAGCTCAGAGCAAAGTGTTCATTCTCTCTAACCAATACATGATTTCATCCCAACATTTAGATGACATAGCTACATGGTTTTACTTATGTGTGGTTGAAAGTTAAGCAACCTTATCGCGAATTTTCCCTCCCCACTTCAGGTGGATGTTTCAGATTCTGGCACATATGATGAGTATATTGATTTGAAAGACAAGTTTGTCGTATCTCTAGTCCTCTCGTATAGGATCAACTATCAGGAAGGGTTAAGCTATCAGGATGATAATAATCTCACAAGTATTTAACATCTTTTTTCAACCTTGTGGCATAGATTCCTTGTGTCAAATACTGTTAAGAGCGTAATGCAACTACATGTATTTTGAAACCTATATCACATTTATGGTGCCAAAATATTCTCATTTCGAGTTAAACTGATTTTTCTTACATTATCAATGCCTACTAGGCAACTCCATGCCTCATTTGTCGAATCAATGATGTCATGAAAATGATTAACCATGTCAGCACTATTGGTAGTAACCTTCACTCTCTTAGGATATAACCTCCTGAAATGCCCTGCTCAGCACATTGATGGATTCTTGAAAAATTCCAGCCCAATCTCGGACCTCGTTATTCCTATTTATAGTAACCTATGGGGGTTGAAGGTTCAAACATGTCAAATAAGAAGCATCATCCCGTGATCAAATATATTTGATAGGAAACTTTATGGTCATATTTATGCTAGCACATCTTAGAGTAATTATTGGAGGTAGCCAAAGGTTTAGTTTGGGTGTTCGGAGTAGGGATTTAGAGTTGAAGGAAGTGAACGCATTATTCTCAAGATTTTCTCTATTAATATATTGGGTAAATTGTTAAAGAAGGTAAAGTATGTGTAGTCACATTAGGCCTTATGGAATATTGAAGGAAATAGGCCAAACTATGAGTATGATATTTTTCCATTGTTGTCCTCCATGCACCAGATGCATCATGTATCTAGGTTCCAGAAGGTTGTTGGAAATCCTTTGCCTATCGTTCCGTTGGAAACTACTGAAGGTGGAGTTAATGGGTAATTGGCTTATAAGAGGTACCTAGTTATCATCCCTGTTAGATAAGTCCGAAAATTGAGATCTGCCTCCGTCAAAGTAAAGGAAGTATTCTCACTTGCCTGTATAACCAAATGGTTGTAATTCAAAAGGGTACTTGTTATGTGTTATGATTTAAATATGTGCAACTCATGTCTAGATACCACTTATGTTAATGTAATGCCCTTAATGTTGAGATCAGTGTTGTTGATATATACTGTGATACTTTGTTGAGTTCTTGATATGTTGTTAGGAGTTGTTTTTGGATTCTCTGGCAGGTGGATAGGCCCCAATTACATGGGAGACTCTGGCGAAAGTTTTGGAAATTTAGGGAGTTAGTAAAAAATTTAGAACTGCTGGTGTGTGTTATAGCAACTGAGTCACATTGGGTGCTAATGGTGAATTTCGACCCTCATTTGAGGACGAATGATCCTAAGCGGGGGGAGAATATAAGGCCCCGTTAAAAATTTCTTAATGAATTAAGATTTTATAGTGCGCCAGTGGTATTTGGGAATAATGTATTTGAATATTAAAGGAGACCTATGGGATAGAGCGACATCATTTTGAAATGATAATGTATTTTTAAGGTGTGTTGGAACATACTAAGGAGTTTTGTGAATGGCAAGGACTTATGTGGAACAAGTTGGATACATTAAGTGAAAAGGATGTCCCAATTAGCACAACATCCTACTTCAAATGCATGCTTCTACCAAACTATACAGACTTAGGAGGTTATCTACCTATCAAATTAAATCCCTTCAAGTCTAGTTTCCAACGCATCAAACTGTTCGTCATTTGGATATGTATACAGAAAGTTATGGCTATTTTACTGGACCTGTATCATATGCGCGCCCAGATGCGCGACCGCGCATATTTGAGAGTTTCTGCCTCAGGTGAGCGGCCACTTGCCCAGGTGCGCGGCCGTGCGCGTAGGAGCCCATTAAACAACCCCAAGGACGGGTAGAGAGAGGGGCTAAGTCATTTCTTCAAGACTAGGGTTTTCTCTCTACCACCCATCCGGCCAAGGCTTCCAATACACACCTAAGGTGAGTTTTTAAGTGTGTTTTTATGATGATTTCACTTCTCAATCACTAGTTACAACAAGGTTTTGTATTGGATTCCATAGGATTTCTTCAAAATCTCAAGAACACCCCAAAAGTTGACTTTCAAGATTTGGTCTGCAAGAGGTAATCTTTCACCCTTAATCCTACATGCATGAATTGTTAGTGAATAAATGAGCAAGGAATAAGTACTAGCACTTATGAGATGGTGATTGGAAGCCATAAATACTTAAACTAGATTATTGGGTGTGGTAGAGATTTTGTAATGAGTTAATTAGTAAAATTTGGCAGATGTGAGTTCATTGATGATTATAATGGTGTTAAGAAGGTAGTTAGTAGACAAAGGATATTGGTGGTAAGGAGGTATTATTGGATGAAGAAATACCATTACTAGAGGCAGTTGAATGATATGCACTCTAGGTGTTTGATAAAATGCCAAAATGATCAAAAACCTAAAAATATTTACTAATATTGGTCCAATTGAATTATGTTGATGTAGATTGAAGTTGTAAGAGTAGTCTGTGGTTTTATTATTGCTAAGGAGCTTCATCAAGTTATGTTGGCTAAACTTTATCTCTAAGAATTGAATTCCATGATGTTCCCGTAAGTTCCAAGTATGGTTGTCCCAAGTTCCTTATTCTATGTTTCGAGTTTTCCCCAATAAATTCGATTGTCCGGAATAAGTAAAGTGTCTAGAATTATGTATTCAAAACGTGTTCCGAATGTTCCTATCACATTATATTATCTTTTGGGAATGTATTCAAGAATGATATGTGTATTAAAATGCTATGTCTTTGAGTTGTGTTTCAACTGAAGGTTATGATGCCAAATTGTGTAAGAAAACACAATATGCATAAGACTCTTAATTGCTCATATGTATACCTAAAGTCTTGATTGGAAATTTCTTATTGTTGATAATCAATAAAGATGGTTGGAAGTGAATTAAGTGAATTGGGGATATAAAGTATGGCCAACGTGCCAAGAGTAAAAGTTATACTTGTGGCCAATGGTGCCAATGAAGTGAGGTGATGTGATAAAGAATATGAAATGAGCCTCAACTCAACTGTTTTAAAATGACTTCGAAAATAGAATTTCCTAAAAGTTTTTGTACTCAAGTCATGCCATATGTGGTTGTTTTAACAAATACTATGCTTTGTGAGTATTTTCAATGTATTTTGCGTTCTTACATATTCGTGAGTGGAAATTATGTATTTCCCTTTTTGGGAAAAAGTATTTCAAGAATAAATGGTGTGTTACTAGTTGATGATTTTAAATTGCGCATCAATTACCAATTATTTTACTTTATTTCTCTGAAAGAAATCTATTGTGCTTAAATTGTTCATTTCTAATAAACTTAAAGTTGTGATTTATAGAATATTCTATATGTTGATATTTGATGGTGATCTTTGAAATTGAAAGAGGTAAAAATGTGGAATATGCAATACGGCCATCGTGCCAGAAATAAAGAATCTTGTGAATGGCGAAATGAGCCAAGGAAATATTGTCGTTGTGAATGACTAGAAATACTAATGAGAATTTATACAATGTGAAAGATGTTGAGGTGAGTACTATTGTATTTATGTTACCTCTGTGTGCAAATCAAATCAAATTTTTTTTTGAGAGTATCATTAGCAAAACCGAGGAAGGGTGGGTCATAAGGCCCACACCTGAAACTACACGTGCCGGTATAGGGGTGGATTGTGATTATTCCCCTTATTTGGGATGAAATTAAAATATTGGTGAAATTGTGATTATTCCCCTTAATTGGGATGAAATTGGTAATAATTGTGAATTGGAAAAGTCAACCCACACGACATATGTGGGAAGGCGGCCTAGCTAATCGGGTGGAGATCGGATGCCATGTTGTGCACATGGTGGTACTACTCTTGGTAACAACTTTATTTCACATCACGTGTCAAACCACATTGTTCGTGGGGAGATGGCCTAGCCGATCAGGCGTGATCGGACTCCATGCTAACAAAGACGGTGGTATATCGGTTCTAATGATCTCCCAACCAAAATTGTATATGAAGTTCGTATTTTGAAAATTATTGTGTTTTAACTGGACATTTGGATATTGTTGATTGTGGCTTGTTGTTTCTATGGTTTTCCTTTTCTTATATGGACATTCCATTTTAAAAGAGGACATTTAGCTTTACATACTAGTACTATTTCATATGTACTAACGCCCCTTTTGCTGGGGACGCTGCATCTTCAATGGATGCAGGTGGTTTATCAGCGGGCAACTTTGGTCCTCGTTAGCAATTACTCCCTATTCAGTAGGTTTTGGTGAGCCCTACTCTATTCCGGGCATGATATCATTTGATGTTGTACTTTGTGTTTTAAGGTATAGCCGGGGCCTTGTTGCCAGCATTTTCATATTACTCTTCTGTTGTACTTAGAGGCTCCATAGACAGGTTGTGGTGGTGTTTGATGTGGGGAATTTAACTAGAAATATTGGTATTTGGCAAATATGTTTTTCATTATATCTATAAACTTATAATATTTTAGAAATTATAAATGAAGCTGCTAATGGAAATGAAATGAGAGTTGTTAAGAAAATTTTTTCAGTGTTTGATTAATGGAGTGCATCTCCTCTTTATTCATGGATGAGTTTGGGTAGAAGGAAATCTAACAGGCTTGCTTGACCGGGTTCACTCGGTTGACGCCGGTCGCGCTCCCCGAGTTTGGGGCATGACAACAGTTACCTAATAGTATACTGTTACGGTATACAATATGTTGTAGGAGTATATAGCTATATTGCAATAATATACTATTATAGTATACAATATACTGCAACGATATATGGTAAAAATCGAAGAAGAACACAATTACCTAACAGTATACCCTTACGATATACAATATATTATAGGAGTATATAGCTATAATGCAACTGTATACTATTATAGTATATAATATACTGTAACAGTATATTGTAATAATGTGCAATATACTCGTAACAATATGCTGTAATAGTATACAATATATCATAATAGTATACTTTTTTAATGTAATAGTGTAATGTCAAATGAACATAAAATATCATTTTCATATATTGTATGTTATTTTGGTATATAATATATAATTCAATAGTATATAGTTTACTATAATAATATATTATTATAATATACAATATGATATTATATTTGGGTCATTTTTTATTTTTTTAAAATTTTTAACTGGATCCTTTTTAAATATTTTAACAAAGTTCTCATGCTTTTTACAATTTTGTTTTCTTAAAAGAGGTGTTAGATGGAATTCCATGGAGATGTTATTTATTGTATTAGAAGTAGATGATGAAAATAATAATTATTTCTCTCTTCTCGATACTTAAATTTTATGGGCAGCCTACGATTTCACCTGTTGTTGGCTTTCTCAGGTTCTCGCTTCCCTCCTCCTTATGTAATGTGTCAAGAATAAATTATGGTCACAATTTAATCTCACGGTTTAACAATAGCCTCTTATGACTTTCCATTTAATTTTATGAAAGCATAGCCCAATCACTATTCCCCGATCTCCTTTCATTAATAATATTACCTATAAAATCTACAATGGGTAGGAAGAGTAATTAGTTTGGTAGGAAAAAAAAAAATTAATGGGTAGGTAAAGATAATTAGTTTAGTTTTTGTGGGTAAAGCTATAAAATTCCCTATATTATAAATATGAAGGCCCTAATCTTATATACTACTCCCTCCGTTTCAATTTATGTGAACCAATTTGATTGGGCACGGAGTTTAAGAAAAAAGAGAAGACTTTTGAACTTGTGGTGTAAAATGAAGAAACATATATTTTGTGTGGCTATAAATTATTGTATAAAGGTAAATTGTTTCGAACTAGGGAAAGTGGTCATTCTTTTTTGCATGGACTAAAAACGAAATAGGTTCACATAAATTGAAACGGAAGAAGTATATTATAAGTATGGAGGCCCTAACTCTAATGTTAATTTATAAATTTACCGACTCAAAGTTGTATGACGATTTTCCCCTTTAATAAGCCTAAAATTAAGGTGTCTATCTTAATATCTCTATTATCTTGAACAAATTGCTAAACAACACAATATTTATGTATTGCAAAAACGAAGAGTCCTATTTGATGTCTTATATTTTAACTGTTTTGATGCATCTCTTCATCTCTTCACTATTCATATTTGACAACTCAAGAGTCCTCTTTGTTCATTCTTATATTATTACTTTTTTTTCTTGAAGTACGACGTAACTGGTTCAGTCATGCAACCTTTTCTTCTTCTTTTTTTCTAATCTTTTTGGTGCAGAATTGCTGGACTGCATCTGTAAAATCTTAAAGAGTCTGGGGATACTTTTTGGCTATATTTACAGTACCCCTTATTAAGTCACTTGCTTATCATTTCATTATGTAGACCAGAGGAGACAGATGATTTGGGTCACTCAGAAGCACGATAGCAGTTATATATGATTAGTAAAATTAAAATTATTCTCCGCTTCTGTATGATGTTATTTTAGTTTTGATAGAAACTACGAGTCCATCAAATAGTATCGAGAATCAGGCTCTCTATCTGTTCTTGCACAAGGGATTAAAAATCACGATCTATCCTAGTAGGATTTCAACTTCACTAAACTGAGCAAACCTCAAATTATAACCTATTCCAATCTAGGAATTAAACTCTTAATCTCTCACCCCTTACAATAATTTTATTGCAAGCTTTTTGTAACATCTCTATTACAAAGCAACATACTTTGAGTAACTCTAGTCAACACAACCAAAACAACAATAGTTGAATATTGTCCTACAAAGGTACTTCTCGAAAGTAGTGTAGGAATACAAGTAAAGAACATAAGACAAAGACACAACAAACTTAAGGATCTAAGACATCTTCAGTGTTGGGATCTGGTCCTTGTGTTTCTATAAGCTTTGTTCTTGAATGCACCTAGAGAACAGTGGCGGCTAGCACTTGAGAGAATATGTTTTTCAGATTTGCAAGTGTTAGGTCAAACCTTGTATCGTGTTCAATATATATGAAAGAGCATGTGAGAATAGATAGAGACAATATATCTTTTAGTTTGGCCTCTAGTAGTAACGGCTATTCCGCTGCACTGCTGCCAGTTGGTATTGTGAGACAACTTTTATAGCTGTAGAGTTGACTGTATGACGATTGGGGAGCTGATCACATTTGGTCCCTTATCTGATTCCTTGAGAGCATTTGTCTAGATATCAAAACATGAATAACATATCGCAACAAGCCCGAAAGAACTGATCACATCTGGTTCTTCAATAAAGTTTGGCAAATTATCAAAAATCAGAATAACATAACTTATTAATTTTTCCATTTTTGATGATGACAAACCCATAATTTATATTCCCCCTGAGAACCATCTCCCACATGTTCCCCATACGGATCATGCCTAATTAACATTTTATTAGTATAACAAACTTAGCTATTCCCCCTGCGGATCAACCACATCAACATGTTACTGTAATGACCGACCAATTGTTTTGAGCATTTTCATTCCACTCAGTCGTTAAAAGTCTTGATTAGATTCGTATGATGTATTATGACTTGTGTGAATCGTCGAATTTGGTTTGCAGGTGATTCAGAATTCAATTGGAAGAATTATTCTCAACTAGGAAGCTTTAAGTTGGAAGAGTTGACCAAGTATAACTTTTGAGTATTTAACCCTGAATTGGAGTTTTGATGGTCTCGTTAGGTCCGGATGGTGATTTTGGACATGAGCGTATGCCCGAATTTGTATTTGGATATTTCTAGAAGGTTTTGGCACTTATTGGCGAAAGTTAGAAATTTAAAAGTTTGGAATGTTCATGAGTTTGACCGGGAGTTGACTTTAATGATATCGAGTTCGGATTGTGGTTCCAGGAATTGAAAAAATCTTTGTTATGTCATTTGGAACTTGTGTGCAAATTTTGTGTCCATTACAGGTTGATTTGATAAGGTTCGGCATGAGTTTTGGAAGTTGAAAGGTTCAAAGTTCATTAAGTTCGATTTGAGGCGTAATTCGTGGTTTTGATAGTGTTAGGGGTTATTTGGAGCCTCGAGTAAGTCCGAGCTATGTTATGGAGCTTGTTGGTATGTTCAGACGGGGTCCCGAAGGGCTCGGGCGTGATTCAGATTGATTTCGGACCATTTTTCTTCATCTTTGCATTGCTGGTTTCTACTGATTTTTGATGCCTCGATTGTCCTTCGTGATCGTGAAGATAGGGATGCGATCGCGTAGGGGAATATCTAGAGCTGAGTATTTCTTCTTCGCATTTGCGAATATTCATCCGCGTTCGCGTAGGTTGCTGGAGATTGAGCATCGCATTCACGCAAGTGTGTACGCATTCGCACAATGTAGAGCAGAGCTGTGCAGGTCTTCATAACTTCTTAATCGCGTTCGCGGGCCTAGGGCCGCATTCGCGTAGAGACTTTTCGAGGCTGAGCATTTTGTGCTTCGCGATCGTGAAGCTTGTTCCGCGATCGCGTAGAGTATTTCTGGGGCAATGCATTTTTCTTCTTCGCGATCGCTATGGTATTTCCGTGATCGTTATTCATTAACTCGTCCAGTGATTATATTTAATCTATTTCGGAGGTTTCGGCCATTTTAACATATTTAGAGCTATGGAGCTCGGATTGAGATAATGTTTTAGGCAATTTTTATCATATGGATTGGAGTAAGTGTTCTCTACTATGTTTTGATTATATTTCACGAATCTATCTTCGTTTTGGCATTTGATTGATGATTTCAAGAGAGCAATTGGGGGTTTTCGTCTAAAATTTCATAAAGTGAATTTTTGAGTTTTAAACATCAATTCAGAGTCGGATTTGAGTGAAACTAGTATGGTTGGACTCGCAATTGGATGGGCTATCGAATTTTGTTAATTTTGTAAGTTTCCGAGGTGCGGGCCCAATTTTGACTTTTTGGTTGGCTTTGGGGCTTTTGATTAAAGATTTGACATTTATCGATTGGATTTGTTTCCTTAAGCATTATTTGATGTATTTGAGTTGTTTTTGGCTAGTTTCGAGCCGTTCAGAGGTTGATACGCACGGGGTGGCATTTTTAGAGTATTTTTCGGCTTGCTCGGTATTGGGTTCAGCTTGTTCTAGGTAAGTAACACTTCTAAACTAGGTGTTGAGGGTATGAGCCCCCGAATATATGCCTTATGTGTTTGTGGTTGAGGTGACACACATGCTAGGTGATGGGCGTGTGGGCATGCACCAGGTGAATTGTGACTCGGTTGATTCGGTGGTACTGTGTAGCTATCTATCTTATTTCTATCCATAAAATTCCTACGTGTTGGAGTAATTGAGATGTGATCCATGTTAAAAATCATGTTTATGTCATGTACTTATTTTGTTGGGACCCACTGAGTTAATTTTTATTATTGAGTTATTTGCTTCAATTGCAATCACATACTCAGTCATATTCATTCATTTGCATATCATATCTCAGTCTTTGTTATCATTTGTTATCACATCATGTTATCATTGTTTGGGATGATTGGCATGAGATTTGCGAGCCCGAGAGACTGATGACTGAGTGAGGTCGAGGGCCTGTTTGTGAGTGATATTGATGAGATTGGGCTGCGTGCCGTAGAGAGTACTATTGACTCATGATGTGATCGGTTTGCACGCAGCAACAAGTATTATTGATTCATGATGGGATCGAACTGTGCGCCGCTACAGGTTTTATTTGCGCTTGGGCAGGATCCGCCCTTCTGAAGTCTGACATACCAGCAATGAGCGCAGTATTTATTGATTCATGATGGGATCGTGTTGCGCGCCGCAGCAGGTACCATACGGTGCTGAGTGACTGAGTGTGCTGAGTGATTGAGCGTGATGAGTGGAAGTGTGAGGCAGTGATATTGAGTACTCTAAGAGTGTGAGTACATGATTTCATCAAATGTGATGCATTGCATTTGACATGCTTACTTGACATACATGAATAGAGATGCATTTCCTCATGTTACATGGTTTTGTGACATTTATGAGTTCACATGCACATTGACATATAGACATAGAGATGTACTTTCCTCATGCTATCTGAGATTGAAACATCTTATCTTACCGTACGATGTTATCTGTGTTTTTTGGGAAAAAACACAGATTTTTGACTTACTCATATTTTGGTGATTTCGGCGAAAGATTTGGGTGTTACTGTTATACATGAAAAGCATGCCTATTTTTTCCATAACTGTGAACGAGCTGAGCTTCATATCTTTGAGTTGTTTCTTGTACTACTTTTATTATATTGTTATGAGTTGTCGTTGCCTATTGGTGTTGGATTCTCACTGTTGTCCAAGCTCACCACTACTTTCAACCTAAGGTTAGGTTTGTTACTTATTAAGTACATGAGGTCGGTTGTACTCATACTACACTTCTGCACTTTGCGTGCAGATTTTGGATGTTGATGTTGCTGCGTATGGCGAAAGTTGGCATTGAAGACGTACTGTGTTCCGGTCATAGCTGCCTCTTGTTGTTGGTAGCTTTAGAATTGTTAATCTTTTGATGTATATTTCAATCAGATGATATATTTATTTCATACTAGTTTTGTAAACTCTAAATCTTAGCAGCTCATAATTTGTATTACCAGTCCTTGGGAAGTGTATAAAAGTTCAGTTGTTTCATCATATATTTTCTCAGTAAACGTCATTTGAATTGGATTGTTGCCAATTGACTTACCTAGTGGGTTGGATTTGGTGCCATCACGGCAAGTTGGATTTTAGGTCATGACAAGTTGGTATCAGAGCTCTAAGTTCATAGGTTCTACGAGACATGAGCAAGTGTCTAGTAGAGTCTTGCGGATCGATATGATGATGTCCATACCTATCTTTGATAGGCTACATAGGCTACATGGTATTTAGGATAAACTTCCATTCTTTCTTTCCTTATTGTGCGGCATTGCTTCAACTTGAAGCGTATCTCTTTGAGTTCCTTCCACTCACTCATATGCTCATATGAGCGCTCGGTATCAACTATACACCGACGGCTTGTGGATTCCATGGATGAGGTGCGAGTTGTGTGTTTTCTGTGTTTTGGTGATGGGCCATTCTGGAGGACTTGGGGCCCGGTTTGGATCGCATCTTAGGCTCGGTAGTTTTAGTTGTGTGATCATGTGCTTTTGGACTTCTATGTCTTGTAGTGTCCATATGAGTGGAACTTATGGCTCGGTGAATGGTTGGATGGCTATGTGATGAGTATGAAGTGATTGCGGTATGCGTTCAGATGGTTTGGATGTGGCGAGAAGAGGTTGCTTGTGATGTGAAAAGGACTATTGGGTGCTTGATTTATGTCTTGATGTGTTGTATTGTCTCGAGTTATGATCGTATTGAAGAATCTTTCATGTTGTTTATTTGTGGAGAGAAGTAGATTTTCAGGTCTTGTTGATGAGTTCAGACTCAGGAAGATTAAGTGATTGTGTAATAGTTATGGTTATGAAAGGGTATAGAGAGATGTCAGTTGAGGCTAAGCAGGTAGGTTATCACCTGCGGAGTAATCTACGGATGTGTGGTCCTTATGATATTGTGTGGAGGGTTTCTTTTCTACGAGTGGGTCATAGGTGTTGCAATTTGAGTTTGGATTGGTTGAGAAAATTTGCTTGACCGCCACGAGGCTGAATACGTGCTTAGCATATGATTGAGGTATTTTATGGATTGTGTTGCAGGAGCTTGTGAAGAATTTAGTTGAATCTCACTGCTAGATTATGGCAGTAATGGAGTATGAGCATTGTGCGTTATCGAGTGTTTTGAACTATGGCTTTGAGCCAAGTGGGGGAGTCTGCTATCGACGATTTGATTGCATAATTACATGTTGTATTGGTTTTGGTATGAGTCATACTTGTGTACCAGTTATGACTTGCAGAGGTTGGTTTTGAGGATGACTTAAGAAAGGAAATTTTTGGATGCATGGTGTATTATACTTTATGGGTATATGGGAGTCATGGAACGATTGAGCTGTTATTTGCGAAGGATGTTGTGAGCATGGAGTACGAATTTGCTCTATTGCGTTAAGGCGGGGTTACTTCCTTGGGTGTTGTCATGCTAATGGGGCACAAGTCGTTTAGTCCGTTTGGGTAGTGCAATTGAGATTTGAGCAGAGCGGATGACTCTCGAGAAGGTTCTAATGGATTCAAGATTTATATGTAGCAATTGAGAACTTTTTTTCGGATTTGTATATGGCTAGAATCTAAGATTTACATTGGATGGTGCCGAGACTTGCGGTATTTGTATATCATTATGGATTCTACATTCCAGTATCAGGAAGGTGAAGTAAACGACTTTAGATTCACAAAAGGTCTCTTCAGAGTGTGTATCTTGGTTGTGGTACTTTTGGGGTGCTTAAGAGGGAATATAGCGGCTTATGGGCCTTAGGGCGGTGTGGTTTGATGCTAGGATCTATTGTGGTGAGCTTTGAGTAAGGATCGTGGAGCTCTAGCAAGGAGGAGTGTCAACCTGAGGGTTTCAGAAAGAACTCGGAGAAATAGGATAGCTTGGTAGTAAGTTGGATCGGCATAGAAATAGATATGATCGGTTCTTTAGGTGCTTATGATGTGGTAAGTCTCTACATGTGTTTTGTGGCAATACTCTTAGATTTGGCGACCTGCGTGACTTGGTTGAGTTAGAGGGATTAAATTCTGATGTCTTGGTTATGAGCAAATGGGATTCAAAGAGTTCTCAATGATTTCTACCATGGCTTGAGATGGATATTTTCTACAGGCATGAGAGTTTGTTGTGCGTTGTGGTTTTCTCTTGAATAGGATCAGGTGAAAGGTTTCCAGCTAATTGAGTATGTAATCTTCTTGTGAATGAGAGTTGATTATGAGATTCTCATACTTTTCATATGATGGCAGGATAGACGCGGTGTGTCGTGTGGGATTGAGATTTGCACGTGCAAGGTCACAGTTCAGTTTTGAAGGGAAGGTCATGAATTCTTAGACAACATGGACAGTTTCAAATGACTAGATGAATGTTATTACTACTTGGTATTACCTGAGAATTGTGCGCATTTCACAAGGCGCACTGTGTTTAGACTTACAGATGCTTCATTGGTATTGCGGTACTCGCCTGGTTGATCGAATATTGATGTTCAGATTTTTGCTATGTGGCGTGGAATAATTATAGAAGTATTTTTCGTGGGGATGATTATGTATGATAGATGTGTTAGTCATTCGGGTGGCGGAGTTGGGATCGGCTATGGTGATTCATGTGTTATATGGATTTGGGGACTGGGAGATCTCACAAGCAGATTGTTTCGAGGTTGCTGACTGTGAAGATGTGGCCAAAGTTAGCTAATTGGTAGTACATGCTATGGTTAGGTCATTGTGGACTTTTGGAGGGCCATTTATCCATTTCGGGATGATCGGAGTTGATTTGGGGGCCCATTGGTAGGCCCGAGGAGGATGTGTATTCTACACAGGGTTGGATTTATTGACTCAGCACCATTATTGCTGAAAGGTGTGTCATTCGGTTAGAGTTGAGCTTGTTCGTATTATGATATGTTCTATGTGTTACTCTTCTATGCTACGAGGGGTTGTGATTTATTGGTTATATGCACACATGATGTGGTTTTGTTCGGGCCTTGTAGTGGAATTTGAGTGAGATGGTTATTGGGATGTTGAATGGTTGATTGCGCCTTGGTTATGTTCACTCCGGGCTGTGATATATTGTATTATTTGCTTCTCCATGGTTATGGTCATGAACTTCATGTACTTGATGTCGAATTGTGTGTAGTTGTTGATTTAGAGCACTATGGCTTGGGGTATTTCAAATCGACCGGTGTTTGGATGGGTCAGGCATTGTAGCGGGCTTTGTTGGGATATTATACTTTGTGTTAGATTCATGTGTCTTGGTTCTACTATGTATGATGGGTTCATAGCATGGCGGTTGTGGTGGTACTTGTTGAGCTTGCGGAACAATTCTCTCATTCAAGTCATTTTCCATGTTTGAGCACATTTGAATTGTTGCTTATTGGTGCATAGATTGCATAGTTGTGGCTTTAGGTTGTATTGGTGTGGCATGTCAATAGAATAGTTATGTTTGATGAGATAAGGTCATTGGACCTAGAATGGATATTATCGGATTTGATTACGGTATGTTTGGAAGAATAATCGGAAGTCAGCTTAGGATTTGGCTTTGGTTCTTGTTGGACGAGAGAAGGCTCCAGGACATGTTGATCTGATAAGTGATTATGAGTTTCTGCATGTTTCTTTCATCATCGGCAATGTACGAAGGCTTGGAATGAGGTTTTACTTGATATGAGGTTTATTACCGATATTGGGTTTGTTTTGAGCAGCTACCGTGATCGAGAATTATTGCTACGAGTATGGGAGTTGTGTGGTATATCATGTGATTACATATTGGTTTATGGATATGACTTGATACAGCTTGTTCAAACTTATACAGTGTGTAGATGCGAGATTCGAGTCTTACAAGGAATTCCGGATGTTGGAAATTGGGTTCTAAGGCTTATGAGCTAAGGTTGAATTAAGGATCTTCAATTATGTTGTGTTGTCAGACTTATATGGGTTGGGGTGACGTGGGATCACCCCTGGTTATGTCCATGGTAAGGTTACGCGGCGATTTGATGGCTTTGGGATGACTCTAGGCACGTATAAGGACGAACGTATGTTTAAGTGGGGGAGAATGTAATGACACGACCGGTCGTTTTGAGAATTTTCATTCCATTCAGACGATAGAAGTCTTGATTAGCTTTGTATGATGTATTATGACTTGTGTGAATCGTCGGATTTGGTCTTCAGATGATTCGGAATTTATTTGGAAGAATGATTCTCAACTAGGAAGTTTTAAGTTGGAAGAGTTGACCAAGTTTGACTTTTGAGTATATGACCCCGGATCGGAGTTTTGATGGTTCCGTTAGGTCCGGATGGTGATTTGGACTTGGGCATATGCCCGGATTTACATTTGGATATTTCTAAAAGGTTTCAGCACTTATTGGCGAAGGTTGAGAAATTTGAAGGTTTGGAATATTCATGAGTTTGACCGGGAGTTAACTTTGATGATATCGGATTCGGATAGTGGTTCCGAAAATTGGAAAAAGCTTCGTTATTCCATTTGGGACTTGTGTGCAAATTTTGAGTCCATTCCAAGTTGATTTGATAAAGTTCGACACGAGTTTTGGAAGTTCACAGATTCAGAGTTCATTAAGATCAATTTGAGGCGCGATTCATGGTTTAGATATTTACGGGTGATTTGGAGCCTCGAGTAGGTTAGGGTTATGTCATGGGACTTGTTGGTATGTTCGGATGGGGTACCGAGGGGCTTGGGCGTGATTCAGATCGATTTCGGACCCTTTTTCTTCATATTAGCATTGCTGGTTTCTGATGCCTCGATTGTCCTTCGCGATGGAGAAGATAGGGATGCGCTAGCGTAGCGGAATATCTTAAGCTGAGTATTTCTTCTTCGCATTCGCGAATATTCGTCCGCGTTCACGTAGGTTGCTGGAGATTGAGCATCACGTTCATGCAAGTGTGTACGTGTTCGCACAATGTAGAGCAGAGCTAGGCAGGTCTCATGACTTCTTCATCGCGTTTGCAGGCCTAGGGCCGCGTTCGCGTAGAGACTTTTCGTGGATGAGCATTTTGTGCTTCGCGATCACGAATCTTGTTCCGCGATCGCGTAGAGTATTTCTGGGGTAGTGCATTTTTCTTCTTCGCAATCGCGATGGTATTTCTGCGATCACGATTCATTAACTCGTCCAGTGATTATAAGTACTTTATTTCGGAGGTTTCGACCATTTTAACATATTTGGAGCTATGGAGCTCGGATTGAGACGCTATTTGAAGCGATTTTGCCTTATGGATTGGGGTAAGTGTTCTCTACTTAGTTTTGATTATATTTCATGAATCTACCTTCATTTTTGGCATTTGATTGATGATTTCAAGAGAGAAATTGAGGGGTTTTGTCTAAAATTTCATAAAGTGAATTTTAAGTTTTGAATATCGATTCGGAGTCGGATTTGAGTGAAACTAGTATGGTTGGACTCGTAATTGAATGGGTTGTCGGATTTTGTGAGTTTTTTAAGGTTCTGAGGTGCGAGCCCAGGTTTGACCCTTTGGTTGACTTTGGGGCTTTTGATTAAAGATTTGACCTTTATCGATTGGGTTTGTTTCCTTAGGCATTATTTGATGTATTTGAGTTATTTTTTGCTAGTTTTGAGTCGTTCGGAGGTTGATACGCGCATGATGGCATTTCTAGAGTATTGTTTGGCTTGCTAGATATTGGGTCCGGCGGTTCGAGTTAAGTAACACTTCTAAAATTGGTGCTGAGGGTATGAACCCCCGAATATACATGTTATGTGTTTGTGGTTGAGGTGACGCATATGCTAGGTGACGGGCGTGTGGGCATGCACTGGGTTAATTGTGACTCAGTTGATTCTGTGGTACTGTGTAGCTATCTATCTTATTTCTATGTTAGAGTAATTGAGTTGTGATCCATGATAGAAATCATGTTTCGTCCATGTACTTATTCTGTTGGGACCCACTGATGTCATTTCTACTGAAGAGTTATTTGTTTAAATTGCAATTACAAACTCAGTCATATTCATTCATTTGCATATCATATCTCTATCTCTGTTATCATTTGTTGTCATATCTTATTATCATTGTTTGGGCTGATTGGCATGAGATTTGCGAGACCGAGAGACTGGAAAGACTGATAACTGAGTGAGGCCGAGGGCCTTTTTGTGAGTGATATTGATGGGATCGGGCTGCGCGCTGCAGCAGATACTATTGACTCATGATAGGATCGGGTTGCAAGCCACAACATATATTATTTATTCATGATGGGATCGGGTTGTGCACCGCAGCAGGTTTTATTTGCGCTTGGGCAGGATCCACCCCTCCGGAGTCTAACATACCAACACTGAGCGCAGTATTTATTGATTCATGATGGGACCGGGCTGCGCGCCGCAGCAGGTATCGTACAGTGCTGAGTGACTAAGTGTGCTAAGTGATTGAGCGTGATGAGTGAGAGTGTGAGGCAGTGATATTGAGTACTCTGAGAGTATGAGTACATGATAGTGTGATGCATTGTATTTGACATGCATACTTGACCTACATGCATGGAGATGCATTTCCTTATGTTACACGGTTTTGAGATATTTATGACTTCACATGCGCATTGACATGTAGACATAGAGATGTACTTTCCTCATACTATCTGAGATTGAAACATCTTATCTGTTGTTGAAATTTTTTGGGAAAAATCACAGATTTCTAACTTACTTATAGTTTGGTGATTTGGGTGAAAGATTTGGGTGTCACTGTTATACATAAAAATCATGCCTATTTTTTCCGTAACTATGAATAAGCTGAGCTTCATATATCTTTGAGTTGTTTCTTGTACTACTTTTATTATATTGTTATGAGTTGTCGTTGCTTATTGGTGTTGGATTCTGACCGTTTTCCAAGCTCGTCACTGCTTTCAACCTAAGATTAGGTTTGTTACTTATTGAGTACATGGGGTCGGTTGTATTCATACTACACTTCTGCACCTTGCGTGCAGATTTTGGATGCTGATGTTGCTGCTTATGGCGAGAGTTAGCATTGAAGACGTACATGCGTTCTGGTCATAGCTGTCTCTTATTATTGGTAGCTTTAGAATTATTAATTTGTTCATGTATATTTCAAACAGATGATATATTTATTTCATACCAGCTTTGTAAACTCTAAATCTTAGCAGCTCATGATTTGTATTACCAGTCCTTGGGAAGTGTATAAAAGGTCAATTATTTCATCATTTATTTTCTCAGTAAACCTTATTTGAATTGGATTGTTGCCAATTGGCCTACCTAGCAGATTGGGTTAGGTACCATCACAACTAGTTGGATTTTGGGTCGTGACAATTACCAGTATAACAGACTTAAATGTTTCCCTTGCAAAAAGTAGACAAATACTCCCGTCTCAATTATCTTCCCCCTTTTGGCATCATTGAAAAGAATAATATAATTAGCAAAAGTAAAAAAGAAGTTCAACAACATTAACTCATGCCACTTGTGTGCACGCAACATAAACAATAACAAGAACACAAGAAAGTAACATTGCACAAAACAGATAGTGATTGCCCATAGAAGATAAATATTAAACAGAGGTGCAACACAGTCAACAATATCACTTATTACAATTTTAAACAGCCAAAATGCCAAAATCATTAAACAACAACATCAAAAGAGGATGGGATATGGATGGGATTGAAGAAGGGTTAAGATATGGATCACTAGGTAGGAGAAAAAAAGATTAAGGAGCAAAGGCCTTGAAGAGCTTTTCCATTCTTTTATTCGCAGTCCGATGATCAATGATCATCTATTCTTTCAGGTCCTCGACCTGTTTCATCAACCTTTCAATTCTCAGACTTCAACCGAGAGTTCTTCTCTTCAAGTGACCACTAGAACCAGGTTCCGTGCTTTTCTAAGTGAGCTTGGACCTCAAGATAGCATTCTCAGCCTGTAGCCGCTTAATCTCTGCAGTTGCTGTCTCTTGAGCCTCAATCAAATTGGAGATGGTTGAATTGCTGCATACTCCTCCTTTCTTCAACACACATTCACATTGCTCTTGGGTGCTCATAGTGATCATCTGCTTCCTGCTCCCTACAGTGGCTTTCTCCAACGGGACATCAAAGTGCTCAAAAACTCTTGTGAGGAAGAACCCATACGGAAGACCATGCTTGCCATCCTAATGTTTACAACTTTCATCATATGACCAATCATGAGTCCGAAAAGGCTGATGGATGTATAGGAAGCCAGCACTTTAATGAGAACCAGGTCTGCGATTGAAGCAATAGACCTCCTCTCAAACCGAAGCAGCAACACTTTATTCACCATTTCGAACATAAGCTGATACTCTGGCTTAAGTTCTTTATTATACATCCTGAGCCCGGACAAAGTATTCCTTTTCACAATGAGCTTCTTGAAAGCAGATGATGCAGTTCTCTCAACCATTCCGGAGTCGTCTACACAAAAGTCAAACTGCGGTGAAGTCTTTTCAACTTAAGCTTCAACCTTGGGACTAAGTGTCCCAATTCACTCTAAAATTATCCCGAATTCAATCTAACCACGCCCAACAAGTCACATAACCACAAATAAATATAGAAGAAGCAATAAATAGGGGAACGAGGCTACAGTATACAAAACAACTGCCCGAATAGTTACAAATCCGAACATCCACACAAGTATAATAACATCATACAAACTGGCTCGCTATCTCAAATCATTAAAATAACATCTAAAATTACAATTCGATCATCAAAGCTTAAGAGTTTAAAATCAATTTTTTTTCTAATTTTTCACATAATGCGCCGAAATGCGCTCGGGTCACTCGGGACCCTAACCAAACATACGTACAAGTCCAAAATATCATACGAACCTACTGGAATCGTCAAAACACCGATCCGAGATCTTTTACCTAAAATATTTACCGTGATCAACTCTAGTCATTTTTAAAGTAAAAAATCTCATTTTACTTTAAAAATTCACATTTATATTTTTCGAAAATCGACACGGACTACACACACAAGTTATAAATTATCAAATAGAGCTATGAAAAATCTCGTAACACAAAAACAAAACCCAGTACACAACACGACTGATCGGGTCGTTATAAGAAACTAATTAAATATGAACCTGAAGTACGAGACATGAGAGACAGATGGTTAAATTATTTGGTAAATATAATATGTTGGAAAATGTATTTTGTCCTATAAAATTAAGAGCTTTGGCTTTTGCTTCCAAGAAGAAGTTACAAATTTTTGTTTCCTCCTTGCATAAAAGTAATTGTTTCTGTTGCATAGTCACTTATGTTTTCAAGAGCTTGCACAAACACTTACTTAATACTTTTAATTTTTCATACGCTTGGCCAAACAGAGTATGAACCCTAATTTCCCACTCCTCTTTATTGGAAAATTTAAACATGAAGAAAAAGAGCTTATTACCAAAATACATGACTTTAATTATTTATTCCAAAACATTAGATGTTGAATATTGTGTTTCATATTCTTTATTTCGTTTATAGAATTCAAAATCATAAATTTCGTCTATAATAAAGCTTGCAGCCAATTTGATTTTGATTATTGTTATTATTATTATTATTATTAGTAGTAGTAGTAGTAGAAGTAGTATTAAAATAATTGAATGTTGAATAATTGATTTAGAGTTTATCAAATCTCTTTGGAGAAATATGTCGTCCTAATTGTAATTTAAATTTTGAACACACACTCATTATGATCGAGATTCAATAAAACTTGATCAAATGAAGTAGTGATAAGTTAATTTTATTCCAACTTTACTTTTGGGTAAATAAAATATTTATTACCAAGCAAGAAGTAAACTGATAGTTGGACATGCTCCCAACTACAATTGCACAGAAATTCAAGGTCAAAACATCAAACTAAACGTGGGAATTCAAGCTATATAACTTCCTAGCTAGTCTTGGTACTCGACTGCCTCTGCAAATTAAAATAAAGCTACGAACGATTGATACAATTCCTCGTTACTTCTTTGAAAATTCCCTTTGCTTTCTCTCAATGCAAATAGAGTAGATACCAATTTAATTCTGCACAAATGTGGGATTCTTTATATTGGAATTGAGGTGTCAGAATTTATGTTTGATGAAATTATGGTTAAATACGGGCAATCGTGCAATTAAAAGTTGATTGAAGCTTAATTGACATGAAAAGTGAGCACGACAAATATAAATTTAGCCCAAGCTTGATGAGGTGATCGCAAGAAAGAAGAGGAGCTAGGCAAAAATTATGATCGCCGCCCAATGTGTTGGGAATACAGAAGTTAAATTATCTACGTCCTTGTCGTCTTTTTGTTGATGATTTCCAACATGGTCAAATCCACCTTGTGAGTAAATGTCAGTCGCTGTTGGGTTAGAGATCACGAAAAAAAATCCTCGAATGTAGAATATACCTGTCATTACATGAAAGACGCTATATTTTTTTAAAGCCAAAAGTACAATTCTTTTTTTAAAACAAAGAAAAAATAAAGTCTTCTATAAACAACCCACTAAATTCCTTGGCGAAGAGTACGTCACTTGATTTTATTTGTATGTCCACAAATAAATTGCCATCTTTGCATTATCTACGTTCCTAATCATTAATTCATCTGAATATATATGGTGTTCGGCCAGAAATACGAATTTTTGTGTGCTAGTTGCCTCATATCTTAGCCTATTATTGGTGATTATAATGTTTGTTGTGATGAGTTGATCCTAAGTCTAATATTTATACGTATAGGAATCGATTGGGAGTGGAATGAAGTAAACACACACAAGTTTGAGCTAAAATTGACGGGAAATGAAAGAAGACCAATTTCAGTGCTCAGGCCATCGATTCTCGGTGACTGACCACTGGAAATAGAAAAGGAAATCAGAGGCTGAACCCAATATTTAGGCCACCGATTCTCGGTGCCTGGGGTGCTGAAGGCAGTGAAGAAATTTTGAGTCACAACGCCAACGTCCAAGCCACTGATCTCTCGGTACCGAGATGTGGTGCCCGGGCCCCCAAGTCTGGGAAATTATCCTAGCACTAAAATGAGAAGGTTGTTTTTTATCCTACACATCCCTAACACGTATAAAAGGTTCCCAAACCTAAATTTCGAGGGAGTTCGACAATTGGAGGCGCAAAACACAAGCGTGGAGCAACTTTGAAGTAAGGATCATCGAGTTCTCTTCCTTTCATATTCTCTCCTCGTAACTTTATTATTCTAAATAGTTGTGTAATTAGTATTATGACTATTCGTGGCTAAGTTCTCTGTTTCTAAGTTTGTGGTTAGCTATGAGCACTAATGTTTAACCGTAATTTCTCCTTTAATGCGAATTTCTATCATACTGTTTTTTCGTTAATTCTATGCATAATTACTTGATTGTCTGGTCACAGTTAAGTTTTATCAACTATCAAGGTTATGCTTGAGAAAGTCATTCTTAGACTAGAGATGAATTAAAGAAAGTCCAATCTTATCCTTAGGGTTAGGATTCAGATTTGTAGTTAAGATAGGAATATACCTAGTCACCTCGCTTAATTATATATTGTGATCGTAATGCATTCTTGATAGATTAATTCTATGGGAATATAGACATTAAACTATCCTAAGTAGGCTAGTGTAATGCGGGGGAATACTACAAGTAAATTTAGTTCGGTTAATTAGCAACCACATGTAATTCGAATTCAAGAGGAATAAATAAAACTCAATAGGATTGGTGAATGCACCACAACCCTAGAATACTCATCTATATCGAATTAAATTGATAAATAATAATTTTTCAGTGTTGTAGTATTGTTGCGTATTTAATTTTTGCTATAATAAATTAGTGTAAAAAACTCAATTTGGTGAACTTGAATAGATAATGCACTTTAGTTGAATTCGTAGGTAGTTAACGACAAGTATATTTAGGTTGAACTAAATCTAAGTTACTATATTACTTGTTGGCATATATACTTACTTTTGCATTTGGGAGCAACAAGTTTCTGGTGCCATTGCCGAAAATTTCGAAATTAAATGCATTACTAGATTTAGCTTTAATTACTTATTTAGTCAAGTCTAATATTTTTTGATTAAATGTCTACTTTTAAGGTATTTTGCTAGAATGCAATGAGTTAGGAGTCAAGACAGACTTGAAGACTTTGACCTAGAACATGAGAGAATATTTCGCAAGAGGTTGAGGGAAGCAAATAACATTCATGCACTTTCTCTACTACCTATTGAAGTGGCCACTGGCTATACATGAGGTGACTCACACTATTCTTGTTTTCTCTATTGGACGAGACGAAGAAGTATATAAAAGCTGAACCAGCTAACTCTATCACACGGTGAAATAATTTTGCTCGCAAATTCCTGGCAAGATTCTTCCCATCTAGTAATACTGCAAAGATCTAAAGTTAAATAGTTACTTTTAAACAGAGAGAGGGTGAGTCCCTATATTCAGGTTGGGAACGATTCCCTTTGGGACTGTCCGCACCATAACTAGACTAATATGGTATTAACTCACACTTTTATCGAGAGTCTTCATCCTAAGACAAAAATAGTGGTAAATGCTTCAACATGCGGTCAACTATTCGAAAATAGTTTTTATGAGATCTACGCACTCATGAATAAGTTCTTTAAGAGAAATACAGAATGACATAGAAAAGTAGGTAGACACACAGTTCATAAGGACGTCGGTGTACTTGAGTTGAATGCAACAAATGGCTTATTTGGTGAACTAATATAGTAAGATGACTATGGTTCTGAACAAACAACAATTTTTGCCAGCACAACAGATTCAGCTGATACAACAAGTGCAATCATTCTATATCATAAGGCTCCTATCAATGTTGTCATACTGAGAAATGGGAGAGAGTTAAAAGAAGTCTCATCCAAGAAGAGAAAGAAAATAACCTTTGATGAAAAACGAGCTACAATGAAAACTAAACCAAAAAGTACAAAGCAACTAGAGAAGTCAGAGAAAGAGGCCATAGCAAAGCTACCATAGCCTATAGTGGCCAAGCCACTACCTCCTTTCCCTCAAAAATTGCAAGAGTTAGAAAGATAATACATCATACAAGAAGTTCTTGGATATTTTGAAGCAGGAATAGATTACCATTACATTGATGGAAACTAAATATATCAAGGAGATTGTGGCGAATAAGCGTAAGTTGACTAAGTTCGAAACTAAGGTACCCATAGAAGAATGTAGTTTAATAATTCAGAGCAAGCTGTCTCTTAAACTGAAAGATCCAGGGAGCTTCATTATCTAGATTCTATTAATAAACATACAATTTGGATAGCCTTGTGCGATCTTGGGGTAAGCATCAACTTGATGTCCTTATTCGTGTTTCGATAGTTAGGTTTGGGAAATCCTCGACCCACTATGGAGATATTACAATTGGTAGAGAGATATCTAGCTAGTCTCGAGAGTGTGATTAAAGATGTGCTGGTCCAAGTGGGATCATTTACATTCCCAACTAATTTCATCATCTACAATTACGAGTCTAATCAAGAAGTCCCATTTATTTTGGGGTGACGTTTCTATGTCACGACCCAAACTGATGGGCCGCGACGGGCACCCGGTACCTTACTTAATTGAGTACCAACGTAACGTATATTTCATATCATACTATTATAGGTAAATGAACCGGAAAGGCTGTCATGATATAACTAGAATAAATTATGAGGGAATACTAGACATAGGATGACCCAACCTGATATAGAAAGTCATACATGTGACATACGGGCCTATAAGGCCAATGTGATCCATTATATACTTAAAATATAGGCCAACACGGCCATACAAGTATCTGTATACATTACATCTATCTACAAGCCTCTAAGAGTATATACTTATCATAAAGGTCGGGACAGGGCCCTGCCATACTAAATAATACACATCTAAATCATATTGACCAAACAAGCAACTCCGGAGCAAATGGAGCGCACCAACATCTTCAGCTGAGCTGATAGCCTACTTGAAGGACTCTCGACCTTCTAAGAATAAAGTATACAAAGCGGAAATGAAATAAATACATAGTCTGTTTGAATAATACATAAACAGAGCTTTTATAAATCTAAGGCTACCCTGAACAAGAGGCAGCTACAACAGGAACGCAGGTACATCTTCAAATCACGCAACCATCGAGCACAGCAACAACAACAACCAATATCTGCATGCAATGTGCAAAAGTGTAGTATCAGTGCAACCAACCCCATGTACTGAGTAAGTAACAAACCTAGCCGTAGGTTGAAAGTAGTGAAGAGCTTCCACCAAGGTCGGGTCCATAACCAATAGTCCACAACAATCCATAATAACATAAAGCAAATAATACCAGAAGTAACTCAGAGATAAAATGCTCAGACAAATCATGATTTCAAAAATAATAGTTCTTCCTTTCAAATACATCAGTAAAAACCCAAATCATTTGCCGAAGTTGCCAAAAATATGAATAGTTTGAAAGCAATAAATTTCTCCCAAAATCTTTTCAATAGTAAATAAGATATTTCATTTTCCTTCCGGATAACCCGTGTAAAACAAATGCATCACTATGCCCATCTGTCAAAATGTGTGAGAAATCATGAATGATGTGATGTTGTACAGCATGAGGAATATACATCTCTATGCATGTATGTCATGTGTGCATGCCAATGCGATGCAACTCAATGATAAAATCATAAACAACCCCTCGGGCAGAACATCACTCACATACAGCCCATCGGGCAAACCTCACAGTCACTCATGCCACTCGGGCATACCTCACAATCACGCATGCCTCCCAGTCACTCAGCACTCGGCACTCGCACTCAGTAGGTACCTGCGCTCACTGGGGGGTGTGTACAGACTCCGGAAGGGCTCCTTCAGCTCAAGCGCTATAATCTGCACGGACAACTCACGTGATGCACGGACAACTCACGTGCCATAATATCATATCAGAATCCGCACGGACAACTCACGTGCCATAATAAGCCAATAAGGCCTGCTGCAGGCGGGCAACCCCGATCCATATAATAGTAATAATATATATAAAGCCAACATGGCCTGCTGCCGCGTGCAGCCCGATCCCATAATAATCCTCACAATCAGGCCCTCGGCCACACTCAGTCATCAATCTCTCCAGTCTCTCGGGCTCACAATGTCATGAAAATAGTCCAAAAATGATGATATGATGTATCAATAAATAACACTAGAGACTGAGATATGATATGCAATGAAATGAATATGATTGAGTATGAATTTTTAATTTAAAACAAATAATTCATAGCAATCTGACCTCTATGGGTCCCAATAATACTGGCACATAGCCTCAACATGATTTTTAATATGCTTTTCAGCTCAATTTCTTTAACTCATAAAACCGCATGGAAAATGCCAAGATCATTTAACTATAAAATTTCACAGAAATAATTATGTCACAATTTCTATAGTGCACGCCCACATGCCCGTGACCTAGCATGTGCGTCACCTTCTAACAATTCACGAAATAAATATATTCGGGGTTCATACGCTCAACTCCAAGATTAGAAGAGTTACTTACCTCGAACAAACCGAATCCAATGTCGAGCAAGCTAAACAATGCTCCAGAAATCCCATTATGCGCGTATCAACTCCCGTACGGCTCGAATCTATCACAATTAATTTGATTCAGTCCACACAATTTATAGAAATTAATTCCATATCAAAATGCTAATATTTTCCATAAAATCCGAAATTAAGCCCCAAAAATCACCCGTGGGGACCATGTCTCGAAATCCGACGAAACTCAAAATATACGACAACCATCCAATTACAAGTTCAATAGTTTTAATTTCACTCTATTCCGACTCCGAATCAGTATTCAGACTCGAAAAATTCATTTTGTGACATTATAGAAATTTCCTTCTATTTTTCTTGAAGATTCGATAATATTACACCAAAAATGAAGATTAATTCATGAAATATAATCATAAGGAAGTTAAGAACACCTACCCCAAGTTGTGTGAAAAATTTTCTCTCCACAATCGCCCAACCCGAGCTCCAAAATCCGAAAATGGGTGAAAATATCGAACCCTCGAATTTAAGGTTCTGTCCCAGCGATTTTCGCATCTTCGGACAAGGGGTCGCATCTGCGACCTTCGCTTCTGCAAGAACAGCTTGGCCAGCCATAATCGCTTCTGCGATGCCAAGGACCGCACCTGCAGTCGCGTTTCTGCGTGCGTTGGGCCGCTCATGCACAAGCGCTTCTCTTGCTTCCGCTTCTGCGATGCCTTCCCAGCCAACACTCCCTCGCTTTTGCGACCGATTTCGCGCACATGCGGCTTCGCACCTGCGATCAAAACTTCGCAGGTGTGATCACACCAGTGGGCAGCAGATCCAGCATTTCCTTAAGTACAAAGTTTATCCGTTAACCATCCGAAACTCACCCGAGCCCCTCGGGACCCTGTCCGAACATACCAATAAGTCTCATAACATAACACGAACCTACTCAAGGCCTCAAAACCCACATAACAACATTGAAACGACGAATCACACCTAAATTCGAAATCATTGAACTTTGAAACTTTAAATTCTATATCTTGTGCCGAAACACATCGAATCACGTCCGATTGACCTCAAATTTGCACACAAGTCACATTTCAATTACAGACCAATTCAAATTTCCAGAATCGGATTCTGACCTCGATATCAAAAAGTCAACCCCCCGATCAAACTTCCCAAAAATTTATCTTTCTGCATTTCAAGTCTAATTCCACTACAGACCTCCAAATAATTTTCCAAAAACGCTCCTAAGTCCAAAATCACCATAAGGAACTATTGGAATTATCAGGATTTGAATCCGAGATCGTTTACACATAAGTCCACATCCGATCACTATTTTAACTTAAGCTTTAAACCTTGGAACTAAGTATTCCAATTCATCCAAAACCTCACCGAACCCGAACCAATTACCCCGGCAAGTCACACAACAACTGTAAAGTATAATTTGAGCAGAAAATGGGGAACCGGGGTTGTAATACTCAAAACGACCGGCCGGGTCGTTACATTCTCCCCCACATAAACATACGTTCGTCCTCGAACGTGCCAAGAATTGCTTCCAAGCCATCAAATCACTGTTTCATCTCACCACACCCGTACCCGGGGGTGAACCCACATCACCCCATTCCATATAAGCTTGACAACACAATACAATTGAAAACCATTAATTTAACCTTAGCCCAAAAACCTTGGAGTTTAATTTCCAGCCTTTAGAATTTCTTTCAAGACACAAATCTTACATTTACACACCGTATAAGTCCGAAAAAGTTGCATCGAGCTATAACTATAACCACGGATATAATCAACTAACATATTATACAACTCGCATGCTCGTAGCACCATTCCTGAGCGTAGTGACTACTCCAAAACTAACCACATATTAGTATTAAACCCATATCGAACCAAACCTCATCCCAAAACCTTCGTACACTGTTGATAATAAAAGAAACACGCGAAATTTCATGACCACTCACCAGATCAACAAGTCACAGAGCTCTCTCGCACCCAACCAGAACCGTAATCACTTTTTGAGCCGACTTTCAATATTATACTCCCGAATATACCGAAATTAAACCTGATAGTACCCATTCCAGGTCCAATGACCTTATATTACTAAACACAACTGTTCCACAGACATGCCGCACTAATATAACTTAGAGCCACAACCCGTGCCATCCGTGCACCCATACGCAACAATTCAAATGTACCCAGTCATGGAATATGACTCAAATGAGAGAACTGCCCCGCCAGATTAACAAGTACCGCCACAACGAAATGCTGAAAATTCATCATACACTGTAGAACCATCACCCGATTCTAGTACAAGGTTCATACCTTAACATAACTCCATTGCAATGCGTGACCCCATCCAAATGCTGGTCCATAATATACCTCGAGCCACCTCGCTCAAAATCAATAAACACAGAGAGGCAAATGACAAACATGCCACACAAAACCAGAAAGAACATAATCATTACGCAATCGATCATGCAATACCCAAATACTCATCACACTCAAATTCTGCTATAAGGTTCAAATAGAGCCGCACCATCTGTGCACATAACCAATGAATCACAACTCCTCGTAGCATAAAGAAGTAACTCACAGATTATTTCAGAACACGAATAAGTTCAACATCAACCGAATGACACATCCCTCAATAATAGCAGTATGGAGCCAACCATTCTATCTCGGTGTAGAATACACATCTTAATTGGGCCTACCTATGGACCCCCAAATCAACTCGGGTTACCCACAAATAGATAAAAACAAATCCCTCTGAAAATTCATAATGACTGAATCATAACATATTTTATCATCTGGCTAGCTCCGGCCACAACTTCACAGTCCACAACCATGAAACAATCTGCTCCCGAGAACTCCCAATCTCCAAATCCATAGATCACGCGAATCACCATATTTGATTCCATCTCCACCGCCCGAATGCCTAACATCTCTCTCATATACGATCATCCCACGAGAAATACTTTAAAAGTTCTTCCGTGCCACTTGGCAAAATTTGAATATCAGTAGTCTATCAACCATGTGAGTACCGCAATACTAATTTATACATCCGTAAGTTAAAATACAATGCGCCTTCTGAAGTCTGCCCCCTTCTCATACAACACCAAGTAGTAATAGTATCCATCTAGTTATTTGGAACCGTCCATGTTATCCAACATTCGTTACCTTCTCTTCAAGACTGTACTGCCACCTTGTACATGTAAATCTAACTTCCGCATAACACATAACATCTATCTTGCCATCATGTGAAAAGCACAAGAATCTTATTATAAATTTTGAATCACCAACAAATTACATACCCTATTAGTTAGAACCCTTTCTCTTGCTTCTTCCAGGAAAAAATCACAATACACAACACGTTCCCCATATCGGTAGAAAAGTATCCGGCTCAAATCATCCAGAGTACTTTGGAATCCATTTGCACATAATCAAGCCCTTAAAACTAAATTCCTCTAACTCGACTAAGCCTCGCAGGTCGCCAAACCCAAGAATATTGCCACCAAAACATCTGCAAAGTTTACCACATCATAATTACCCAAAGGACCGATCCTAACATTACCATACTAGTCCAGTCTATTACCCAGTTGTCATATTTTCTCCGAGTCCCTTCCGAATATGTCTTCATATTGATACTTCTCCTTGCTAAAATACCACGATCTTTAACCACAATTCACCCCACGAACCCTAGCATAGAACCACAATGCCCTACGTCCCTTAAGCAATTGTATTCTTCTTAAGCACCTCCAGAAACACCATAACTATAACACTCACTCTGAAAATACTTTATGTGAATATAAAATTGTTCTTCTTACCTTCCTTATACTAAAATATAGAATCCCTAGTCATACAGAACTTTCGTAAATTCAGGCACCATCAAATGCAAATCTCAGGTTTTATCCATACACAAGTCCGGAGAAATTCTCAATTGCTATATAAAATTCTCAAACCCATTAGAATTTTCTCGGAAGTCACCCATTTTGCTCAAATCTAAATTGCACTGCCCAAATGGGCCAAAAGACACGTGCCCCATTAGCACAACAACACTCAAAGAAGTAACTCTACTTTAATACCCCCAATCAAATTCATACTCCGTGCGTACTCTATATTTCGAAAATAACAACTCACTCATCCCATGAGTTTACTCATAAAGCACAACATAACCTGTATTCAAAAATTTCCTTATTCGAGTCATCCTCGATCTCAACTTCTGCAAGTCATAGCCAACCCACAAGTATGCCTCAGACCAAAATTAAAATTTAACACCTAACCATGAAATCAAATTGTTTATAGAAGACTCCCCCACTTGGCTCAAAGCCATAAATTTAAAATATTCCATAACTCACAATACCAATACTCTCTTACTGCCATAATGCCACAGTCAGTTCAACAAAACTTCTTCCCAAGTTCATACAACGCCAACCATAAAAATATCCCAAATCATCCGCTAAGCTCGCAATCATTCCCTTGACACTTAAGTCGACTTTCTCAGCCAGATTCAAATTCAAATCTCCACACATACGCCCTACTGGCAGAAAAGAAACCCTCCACTCACATTACAAGGAACACACCTACGTAGATTACTCTCCAGTAGATAACCCACCTCCCTAGCCTCAAATTGGCATCTTGTTATATCTTTTCGCAGCCACAATTTCTACACAATCACTAAATCTTTCTGAGTCCAAACTCATTAACCAGACATGAGAGTTTAATTTGTCCCAAAATTTATACACGTGAAAGATCTTTCAAAACATTCACACTCGAGATTGTACGTCACATCAAATCAAAAATCAAGCACCCAATGGCCTTCCTTTTACATTTCAAGGAAACACTTCTCGTTATCTTCAAATTGTCTTAACACATCTCGCAGTCACATCATACCTATCATACCGCCATTACACCGCTCATCGAGCCACAAATTCCACTGTAGGGTCATCACCGGACAAATGAGTCCAATTGTACAAGTTACAACTGAAGCTACCGAGCTTAAGATGCGGTCTAAACTTGGCCTCAAGTCCTCCACACTAGCCCATCACCAAAACACATAGTACACATCTCGAACCTCGTTCATAGAATTACAAGCCGGCGATGCACAACTGATACCAAGCGCTCATGTGCGCATACGAATACGTGGAAGGATGTCAAAGAGTTATGTCTCAAGCTAAATCAATCTCGCACGATAAGGAAAGAAAGATGGGAAGTATATATCCTAAATGCACTGTAGCCTCTCGAAGATAAGTATGGACGTCATCATACCGATCCACAAGACTCTACTAGACACTTGCTCATGACTTGTAGAACCTATGAACCTAGAGCTCTGATACCACCTTGTCACGACCCAAAGTACAACTAGCCGTGATGGTACCTAACCCAATCTGTTAGGTAAGCCAATTACTAACTATCCAATTTATTTAATAATTATTAAAGCAATTTAAATGAATAAAGGTATTAATCTTATACAATCCCCAAGAAATGGTAGTACAAATCATGATTTTCTAAGAATAGAGTATACAAAGCGGAAATGAAATAAATACATAGTCTGTTTGAATAATACATAATCATAGCTTTTATAAATCTAAGGCTACCCTAAACAAGAGGCAGCTACAACAGGAACACAGGTACATCTTCAAATCCCGCAACCATCGAGCACAGCAACAACAACAGCCAACATCTGTACGCAATGTGCAGAAGTGTAGTATCAGTACAACCGACCCCATGTACTGGGTAAGTAACAAACCTAGCCATAGGTTGAAAGTAGTGACAAACTTCCACCAAGGTCGGGTCCATAACCAATAGTCCACAACAATCCATAACAACATAAAGCAAATAATACCAGAAGTAACTCAGAGATAAAATACTCAGCCAAATCATGATTTCAAAAATAATAGTTCTTCCTTTCAAATACATCAGTGAAAACCCAAATCATTTGCCGAAGTTGTCAAAAATATGAATAGTTTGAAAACAATAAATTTCTCCCAAAATTTTTTCAAAAATAAATAAGATGTTTCATTTTCCTTCCGGATAACCCGTGTAAAACAGATGCATCACTATGCCCATCTGTCAAAATGTGTGAGAAATCATGAATGAGGTGATGTTGTACAGCATGAGGAAAATACATCTCTATGCATGTATGTCATGTGTGCATGCCAATGCGATGCAACTCAGTGATTAAATCATAAACAACCCCTCGTGTAGAACATCACTCATATACAGCCCCTCGAGAAAACCTCATAGTCACTCATGCCTCTCGGGCATACCTCACAGTCACTCATGCCTCCCAGTCATTCAGCACTCGGCACTCGCACTCAGTGGGTACCTGCGCTCACTGGGGTGTGTACAGACAGCGTGGGGGCTCCTTCAGCCCAAGCACTATAATCTTCACGGACAACTCACGTGTTGCACGGATAACTTACGTGCTATAATATCATATCAGAATCCGCAAGGACAACTCACGTGCCATAATAAGCCAATAAGGCCTGCTGCAGGCATGCAACCCCGATCCATATAATAGTAATAATATATATAAAGCCAACATGGCCTGCTGCGATGTGCAGCCCGATCCCATAATAATCCTCACAATCAGGCCCTAGGCCTCACTCAGTCATCAATCTCTCCAGTCTCTCGGGCTCACAATGTCATGAAAATAGCCCAAAAATGATGATATGATGTATCGATAAATAACACCAGAGACTGAGATATGATATGCAATAAAATGAATATGACTGAGTATGAATTTTTAATTTAAAACAAATAATTCACAGCAATATGACCTCTGTGGGTCCCAATAATACTGGCACATAGCCTCAACATGATTTTTAATATGCTTTTCAGCTCAATTTCTTTAACTCATAAAACCGCATGGAAAATGCCAAGATCATTTAACTACAAAATTCCACAGAAACAATTATGTCACAATTTCTATAGTGCACGCCCATACGCCCGTGACCTAGCATGTGCGTCACCTCCCAACAATTCACGAAATACATATATTCGGGGTTCATACCCTCAACTCCAAGATTAGAAGAGTTACTTACCTCGAACAAGCCGAATCTAATGTCGAGCAAGCTAAACAATGCTCCAGAAATCCCATTATGCGCGTATCAACTCCCGCACGACTCGAATCTACCACAATTAATTTGATTCGGTCCACACAATTTATAGAAATTAATTCTATATCAAAATGCTAATATTTTCCATAAAATCTGAAATTACACCCAAAAACTACCCGTGGGGCCCATGTATCGAAATCTAACAAAACTCACAAAATACGACAACTCATCCAATTACAAGTTCAAATGTACTAATTTCACTCTTTTCCGACTCCGAATCGGTATTCAAACTCAAAAATTTTGTTTTGTGACATTATAGAAATTTTCTTCTATTTCTCTTGAAGATTCGATAATATTACACCAAAAATGAAGATTAATTCATGGAATATAATCACAAGGGAGTTAAAAACACTTACCCCAAGTTGTGTAAAAAATTTCCTCTCCAAAATCGCCCAACCCGAACTCCAAAATCTGAAAATGGGTGAAAATGTCGAACCCTCGAATTTAAGGTTCTGTCCCAGCGATTTTCACATCTGCGGACACGGGGTCGTATCTGCGACCTTTGCTTCTGCGGGAAAAATCTCGCTTCTGCAGGAAAAATCTCGCTTCTGCGAGAACAGCTTGGCCAGCCATAATCGCTTCTGCGAGAACAGCTTGGCCAGCCATAATCGTTTCTGCGATGCCAAGGACCGCACCTGCGCAAGCGCTTCTGCGCGTGCTGGGCCGCTCCTGCGCAAGCGCTTCTACGCCCTTGATTCCGCTTCTGCGATGCCTTCCCAGCCAACACTCCCTTGCTTCTGCGAATGATTTCACGCACATGCGTCTTCGCACCTGCGATCAAAACTTCACAGGTGCGATCACACCGGTAGGCAGCAGATCCAGCATTTTCTTAAGTCCAAATTTGATCCGTTAACCATCAGAAACTCACCCGAGCCCCTCGGGACCCCAATAACATAATACGGACCTAACCAAGGCCTCAAAACCCACATAACAATATTGAAACGACGAATCACACCTAAATTCAAAATCATTGAACTTTAAAACTTCATATTTTATATCTTGTGCCGAAACACATCAAATCACGTCTGATTGACCTCAAATTTTGCACACAAGTAACATTTCACATTACATACCAATTCAAATTTCTAGAATTGGATTCCGACCTCGATATCAAAAAAGTCAACCACCGGTCAAACTTCCCAAAAATTCATCTTTCGACATTTCAAGCCTAATTTCACTATGGACCTCCAAATAATTTTCCGGATACGTTCCTAATTCCAAAATCACCATACAGAGCTATTGGAATTATCAGAATTCGAATCCGAGATCGTTTACACATAAGTCCACATCCGGTCACTATTTTAACTTAATCTTTAAACCTTGAAACTAAGTGTTCCAATTCATTCCAAAACCTCACCGGATCCGAACCAATTACCCCGGCAAGTTACACAACAACTATAAAGTATAATTTGAGCAGAAAATAGGGAACCAGGGTTGTAAAACTCAAAACGACCGGTCGGATCGTTACATAAAAAGATCTGGACCTTCTCGAACAGGTAAGGAATCACATTGCTAAATTGCAAAATTTCACAGGAGAAGAATGAAGGTTAGGAAAAGCACGGGTAAAACACCCACGGGGTTGTTTACTGAGATACCGCACCTGACAATTGGAAAAGAAAAGATAGGTAAGGGAAGGATAATTAAAGACCACAAGGAAGGAAGGTTCATTAATAGCCACAGGCAATTAGACAAATATTTTCGGAAACAATCATTGAACCAAAAGAATCAGAAAGGTTCATTAATAGCCACAGACAATTAGATAAATATTTTCGGAAACAATCATTGAACCAAAAGAATCAGAAGCCACGAGCTCAAATGCTGAAGAACTAGAAACTATTATTAACTTCCAAAATAGAAAGTTTCACGTTGGTCGAGACTCGACACCGATTTTAAAGATAATTTGATTGAATTTTTACATGCTAACGCAAATTGCTTTTCATGCCTCTATGCTAATATAACAGATATACCACTAGAGGTAATAGTTTATATGCTAAATATTGATCCGTGATATAATCCGATCAGAGAAAAAGAAGAAACTAGAGTCAAATAATAAAAGATAAAGTGACAAAATTTCGAAAGGTCTTTTTAGTCCGTAAATTCGAATCATTTGGACTAGCTAACTAACATCAACTCATCATTAATTTCAAAATTCCGAGGAGAAAGATGATTGCTGGTATAACAAATTGTCTCGGATGTCTCGGTAAATGTAATCTTTATAACGACCCCACCGGCCGTTTTGAGATCTAGTACGTCGTTCAGCAGTTTGAGGCCATGAGCAGCTTTACATCAGGTATTATGACTGGTACGCATGGTCGGAATTGAAATTTCGGAAGTTCAGTATTGATTTGAAAAGAAAAGTTCTCATTCGGAAGCTTTAAGTTGGAAGAATTGACTAAGGTTGTATTTTTGAGTAAACAATCTCGGAATTGGGATTTGAAGGTTCCGACGGGTTCGTATGATGAATTTGGACTTGCGCGTATGTCCGAATTGGGTTTTGGATGACCCGAGAGCGTTTCAGCACCTATCGTGGAAGTTGGCATTTTGGAAGAATTTCATAAATTTGGGTTTCAATGTTATCGATGTCTGTTTGGGATTCCGGTTCTAGGAATAGCTCTGTATGGTGATTCTGGTATTGGGAGCGCGTCCGAAAGTGGATTCGGAGGTCCGTAGGTCATTTTGGAGTCATTTAGCTAAAGCTAGAAATTTAAGGTTTTTTAGAAGTTTGACCGGAAGTGGACTTTTTGATATCGGGGTCGGAATCTGATTTCGGAAGTTGGAGTAGGTTCGTAATGTCAAATATGACTTGTGTGCAAAATTTGAGGTCAATCGGACATGATTTGATAAGTTTCGGCATCGATTGTAGAAGTTGAAGTTTCAAAGTTCATTAAGTTTGAATTGGGGTACGATTCATGATTTTGATATTGTTTGATGTGATTTGAGGTCTCGAGCAAGTTTGTGTTATGTTATAGGACTGGTTGGTATGATTAGAAGGGTTCTCGGGGGCCTTGGGTGTGTTTCGGGGTGGTTTCGGACCAAAACGGAATGATTTGTTGCTGCTGTATCTGGTATCTGGTTTCCTTCTTCGCGAACGCGAAGGGAGTCCCGCGTTCGCGAAGAGGAACTTTGAGGCTGCTGGGATTTGGCCTTCGTGAATGCGAAGGTTGAGACGCGAACGCGGTGAAAACTTTAGGAACCTACGCGAACGCGAGTGGGGAGTCGCGAACGCGTAGAAGGAACTGAGGACTGGGGCTGAGGATGTTTGGCCTACGCGAACGCGAGGCTGGGTATGCGAACGGGAAGCAGTGAGGGCGGAAAGCATCACGAACGCGTAGAGGAAATTTGGGGACACTGTGTCTTTGGCCTTTGCGATCGCGATGGTCTTTCCACGATCGCGAAGAAGGCCGGACCTGTGCAGTGAAGTTTTATATACGGGATTTGGCCATTTTCCTCCGCATTTTATTTTAGTTGGGCGATTTTTGGAGCCTTTGTAGAGGAGATTTCATCATCTATTATGAGGTAAGTAATTCCCGCACATTGTGAGTTAAATACATGATTTATATATGGATTTAGACATGGAAATTTGTAGAAATTGTGGGATTTTGGTAGGAAACCTAGAAATTGGTATTCTTGGATTTTGTTCACGAAATTGGGCATAAAATGGAGAATAAATTATATATTTGCGTTCGTAGGGTTATGAGTAAAGTTTATCTTCAAAAAATTTCGGAATCCGGGTACGTGGGCCCGAGGGTGATTTTATCGACTTTTCGAACGAAGTTGGAAATTGTTATAAAATGATTAACTATGAGTATTAGAGTATATTTTGATTTGGTTGCGTCATATTTGACTAGTTTTGGAGCAACGGACTTCAGTTTGAGTTGTTGGAGCGGCTTTGGAGCCGGTTATGGAATTTCGGAGCGAGGTAAGTCTCGTTTCTAACCTTGTAAGAGGGAATTTACCCCATAGGTGAAATAAATCACTGTGTGCTCCTATTTGTGAGGGCTACGTACGCACTAGGTAACGAGAGACCGTGCGTAACTACTATTATTCCTAAGTTCGGGTAGTCCAGGACCCAAAAGCATGCTTTACTTATAATATTTGAAATCTTGTTGTCAATTTAAAATGCTTAAATCATATCGAACTATGTTAATAAATTTTTAAAAGGCTAGACATCGTTTTCTTGACTTTTATAAGAGAAATTGCCTGTTTCTTGCATAATTTCCCCTTGATGAATTCTTGATTGATTATTTGAATGTGTTATCTTTTGTGGAACGGGCCGAATGCCTCGATAGATTAAATAGATGCATCTATGGTTCGCTCCATTCGACCATCTGGCAGTGTACATTTTAAATACTTGTTGGATCGGGCCGTACGACCTCGTCATGATTTGTGCATGCTTGTATGCCTTGAAATTTATAAATAATGATATTGTCTCCTCGGCCTGAGTTAAATTGTTAAATAATGGGAGATAAATTTAGAGATTTCTTTATTATGAAAGAACTGCTTACTTACTTCAAACTATTGAGCTTGCAACCGTTCATATGATCCATACTTAATTATATCATTGATATCCCATTTATAGCCCATAGTAAGTGTCGAAATCGACCCCTCGTCACTACTTTTTCGGGGTTAGGCGGGATACTTTGTAACGACCCGACCGGTCATTTTGAGTGTTACAACCCCGTTTTTCCATTTGCTGCTCAAATTGGGCTTTACAGTTGTTGTGTGACTTGCTGGGGCAATTGGTTCGGGTCCGGTGAGGTTTTGGAATGAATTGGAACACTTAGTTCCAAGGTTTAAAGCTTAAGTTAAAATAGTGGCCGGATGTCGACTTATGTGTAAACAACCTCGAAATTTAATTCTAATGAATCCAATAGCTCCGTATGGTGATTTTGGACTTAGGAGCGTGTCCGAAAAATTATTTGGAGGTCCGTAGTGGAATTAGACTTGAAATACCGAAAGTTGAATTTTTGAAAAGTTTGACCAGGGGTTGACTTTTTGATATCGAGGTCGAAATCCGATTTCTGGAAATTGGAATAGCTTTGTTATGTCATTTATGACTTGTATGCAAAATTTGAACTCATTCCGGATTGATTTGATGTATTTCGGCACAAGATATAGAATTTGAAAGTTCAAAGTTTATTAGGCTTGAATTGAGGTGCGATTCATAGTTTTAGCATTGTTTAATGTGATTCAAGGTTTCGACTAAGTTCGTATGATGTTTTAGGACTTGTTAGTATATTAGGTTGAGGTCCCGAGGGGCTCGGGTGAGTTTCGAGGTGGTTTCGGACCATTTCTATGCCATTCTTAGTTGCTAGTTTTTGGCCACAGAGGTATGCATCGCGATCGCGGACAAATGGTCGCGATCGTGAAGAGCAATTTTGTTGTTTGGGCACAGTGAATCGCGATCGCGGAAGCCTTTTCGCGATCGCGTAGAGGAAAATCCTGTTGTACTGACCCGACTTTGGAAGCTTATATCTCACAATCTATAAGGAATTTGGAGATGATCCAAAAATAAAAGTTGTAGCCCTTTGTGTCTAGTTTTCATAAATATAAACCATTTATTAGTTGGAGTTGTGTACCAAACGTTATGGTGGATATACTATAGGTTGTCCGAGAAGAGTTTGAAAATATCTGTTGCACAGGGCTAACTTTGGAAGCTTATATCTAGAAATATATAACTAATTGGGAGATAAGAAACAAATGAAAGTTGTAGCTCTTGGTGTCTAGTGTTCATAAAGTTAAGCCATTTGCAATTTGGAGTTTTGTACAAAACGTTATGACCAATATACTAGAGGCTGTCTGGAAGAGTTGGGGAAGTTTGTTCTTCGCGATTGATTTCCCGCGATCGTGAAGAGCAATTTTGGGGCTGAAAAATTTTGTGCTTCGCGATCGCGAAGAGTAAATGCCTGGACAGAAGATATATTTTGAGGTTTCGGCCATTTTAACACATTTGGAGCTATGGAGCTCGGATTGAAGCAGTTTTTTAGGTGATTTTCACCATATGGATTGGGGTAAGTGATTCTAACTCGGTTTTAGTTAAATTACACAAATCTATTATTATTTTTATCAATAAATTAATGTTTTGGGTTGAAAATAGTAGAAAAATTTATAGACTTTAATTGAGGATTTGAAGGCTGAGTTGTGGTCGGATTTGAGTAATTTTGGTATAGTTGGACTCATGGTTGAATGAGGATTCGTATTTTGTGAGTTTTATCGCAATTCCTAGATGTGGGCCCCACGGGTGATTTTTGAGCTAAATTTCGGATTTTTGGAAAATATTAATATTTTGATATGAAATTAATTCCTATAATTTTTGTGAGCTGAATCAAATTAATTGTGACTAGATTCGAGCCGTTTGGAAGTTGATACGCGCAGAATGGAATTTCTGGAGCATTGCTTAGCTTGCTCGACATTGGATTTGGCATGTTCGAGGTAAGTAACTCTTCTAATCTTGGAGCTGAGGGTATGAACCCTAAATATATGTATTATGTAAATCGTTGGGAGGTAACACACATGCTAGGTGACGGGCGTGTGGACGTGCACTATAGAAATTGTGACATAATTATTTCTGTGAAATTTTATAGTTAAATAATCTTGGCATTTTCCATGCAGTTTTATGTGTTAAAGAAAATTGAGCTGAAAAGCATATTAAATATCATGTTGAGGCTATGTGCCAGTATTATTGGGACCCACGAAGGTCATATTGCTGTGAATTATTTGTTTAAATTGAAAATTCATACCCAGTCATATTCATTTTATTGCATATCATATCTCAGTCTCTGTTGTTATTTATTGATACATCATATCATCATTTTTAGGCTATTCTCATGATATTGTGAGCCCATGAGAGAGAGACTAGAGAGATTGATGACAGAGGGAGGCCGAGGGCCTGCTTGTGAGGATATTTTTAGGATCGGGCTGCACGTCGCAGCAGACCATGTTGGCTTTATATATATTATTAATATTATATGGATCGGGGCTGCCCGCCTGCAGCAGGCCTTATTGGCTTATTATAACATGTGAGTTGTCCATGCGGATTCTGATATGATATTATAGCCCATGAGTTGTCCGTGCAGCACGTGAGTTGTCCGTGCAGATTATAGCACTTGGGCTGAAGGAGCCCATCCGGAGTCTGTACACACCCCCAGTGATCGCAGGTACCTACTGAGTGCGAGTGCCGAATACTGAGTGACTGGGAGGCATAAGAGATGGTGAGGCATGCCCGAGGGGCTGTTTACGAGTGATTGTGAGGTATGCCCGAGAGGCTGTTTATGAGTGATTGTGAGGTATGCCCGAGGGGCTGTTTACGAGTGATTGTGAGGTAAGCCCGAGGGGCTGTTTATGATTTTATCACTGAGTTGCATCGCATTGGCATGCACACATGACATACATGCATAGAGATGTATTTTTCTCATGCTGTACAACATCATATCATTCATGATTTCTCACACATTTTGACAGATGGGCATAGTGATGCATTTGTTTTTACACGGGTTATCTGGAAGGAAAATGAAACATCTCATTTATTATTGAAAGAAATTTTGGAAAAAATTATTGTTTTCAAACTTATTCATTTTTTTGACAACTTCGGAAAATGATTTGGGTTTTCACTGATGTACTTGAAAGGAATAACTATTATTTTTGAAATCATGATTTAGCTGAGCATTTAATCTCTGAGTTACTTCTAGTATTATTTGCTTTATGTTGTTATGGACTGTTGTGGACTAGTGGTTTTGGACCCGACCTTGGTAGAAGCTCGTCACAACTTTCAACCTAAGGCTAGGTTTGTTACTTACTCAGTACATGGGGTCGGTTGTACTGATACTATACTTCTGCACATTGCGTATAGATGTTGGGTGTTGTTGTTGCTGTGCTCGATGGTTGTGGGATTTGAAGATATACCTGTGTTTCTGTTGTAGCTGCCTCTTGTTCATGATAGCCTTAGATTTATAAAAGCTCTATTTATGTATTATTCAAATAGACTATGTATTTATTTTATTTTCACTTTGTATACTCTATTCTAAGAAGCTCATGATTTGTACTATCAGTTCTTGGGGGATGTATGAGATTAAGATTTTTATTCACTTAAATTGCTTTAATAATTGTTATTAGAATTGGATAATTAAAAGTTGGCTTACCTAGCGGGTTGGGTTAGGTGCCATCACGACTAGTTAGATTTTGGGCCGTGATATACTTACTGAATACGCGTTGATTTACGTACTCATATTACACTTGCTGCATATTTTTGTGCAAGTACACATATGTTTAGCGGCCATGTGGGCGCAGAGGCACGATCATGGCGGGGACTTAGGTGAGCTGCATTCTATACGACGCACCGCAGCCAGCAGAGTCTCCTTCAGTGAATTGTATTTTCTTTCCTGTCCGAGTTGTATTCCAGATAGTTATTGTATTTTATTTTAAATTTTTAGAAAAGGCTCATGCACTTGTGACACCGGGTTCTGGGATGATTATGGGATGTTCAGTATTAAAATTGGAAAATATTATTATTTATTCTGTAAATTCATCTTTTACTAGATAAATTGAAGTAAATTTACGATTTCAAAAGTATTAAAATGAGGATTTAATTAACTATTTAGTGTTGGCTTGCCTGACAGTGGAGTCCAGCGGTATACCAAATTGTCTCGGATGTCTCAGTAAATACAATCTTAATTCAAGAAGATAAAGGTACACATTCTCCTATCTATTATAAAATGCTCTTAGATACGGAAACTACATATCTAAATTTTGAGAAGTTGGCATTAATTGCAGCTGCCTTAAATCTAAGGCTTTATTTTCAATGTCATTCAATTTCCGTAGTCACTATATTTTTATTACGCAATATTTTGCATAAACGTGAAATGTCAGGAAGGCTAGCTAAATGAGTAGTCTAACTTAGGGAATATGATATTATTTATCAGCCATGTACGACTATAAAATCACAAGTTTAGCATATTTCATGACTAATCTTAGCTTGAACATATTACCCGAAGCTGAAAAGAAAGTACATGTTATTTTTGAAATAATTCTCGGGATCTGGACCTTCTACACAATTAGGTCCACAAGTATTAAAAGTCTCGGGTTAGAGACAATGCTTAATTCCTATCAGGGAAAGTAGTTAGATAATTAATAAAAGTTATTTTATTACTAACAACAAAGATGAGTATTAAGAACATGCTATAGGGCTTGAATCAGCTAGGGGACTCAGAGCAAAAATATTGGTTTAATGATTGATCAAATCCAAAAAAACTATGCAACCCAAGAAAATCGAGCCGAATGTGCTAGTCACGGATCTACTGCTAATATCACCGACTCCAAAAGCAACTCCGGGCTCTTATTGAGAAATATTATTTCTGGATCAAACAGTCTCGGGATCGAGTCATCCCTTATTTGGGCGATCCCTGATCTATCATCAACTAGAATGCAAATGAGGTAAGCTCGACTAATTTAATTTTGGCATAATAAATTCATTGATTACTTGCAGAATGGAACTTTACCCACAGACAAGCACGCTCTCGACAACTCTGAGTGCGTCTCATCCTGTACTGCCTTGTTGAAGGAGAGTTATATTTGAGAATATTCAAGGGTCCCAAAGCTAAAATGCCACATGGACCAGACAAACAAAATATATGATGCGAGAAATTTATAAAGAAAGCAGTAAAAATTACTCCAGTAATAAGGCTTTAAATCAAAAACTCATCAAAGCTTGTATGAATAGCTCAAATCAAGATATGGCATGATCCTCGACAACATTTTGGAACCTCCGTAGTTCCCGCCCAGAGTAAAATATATTTGATAAAAAGAACTCTGGTACCGTCCCTATGTTGGAACTGGGCCATTTGAAAGTCCATCAACATCGAAACTAGCTATCCTATCAGGTACTATTATAGTGGGGACTGTCCAATTATGATTCCAGTGTTTGAGTTCTCATACCTCATAACTCGAACACTAGGGATATTACTTATACTTGAACATTAGTCAATTGGACCTAATATTATAAGAAGTGATACAAAAAATCTATTACCTTGGGAGATCGAATTCCTAAGAGTATTCCGACATTATTTACCATAATCTCAACTCAGTTAGTTGTCTTACTCATATCAAGCATAAATACTTCAAACAGTGTTGTATGATTTCTTCAAAAATACATATACTACACGTACATAAAAAGGATCGAGAACTCTATGTCAGAGTCAAGAATCCCACGATAAAAACGAGAGTTTTATATTCAAGTCAAGATAAATATATGCAAATATGCCACCAGAATAAAGTTTACTTTGAATAAACACGTGATTTATATTCGGTCCAACAATGACTATTCAAGTTAAATATATAAGCCTTTCTTAATGGCTAATTGTATTATTACTTGGATCAATTATATTAATGAAAATCTCAAATATTATTTCGGACATGTGTCCCTCTCTACTTGAAAGTATGTTCATATACTCCAATTTGGATTCAAAATCCAATCAGATTAAATGTCTCTTCAGGACAAATCTACTAAGATATATATTTATTTGGGATCAATATTCCCTCAGACTCAATGTCTTGCCGGGATCAATACTCCCGTAAATCTTAATGGGGTCAATACTCCTGTAAATTCTATCGAGATTAATACTCCCTTAGACTAAAAGTCTACTCGGATCAATCGATCCTATTTTACGCCTGAATGAAAAGGAGACGTCCTCTTCATAGCGTTTAAAATATATAAAAGCCCCTCTTTTATTTAAATGTTAGACACCCAAAGGTGCAACTTTTAGACATCACACATGTAACAATGCATCCAAATATATATTTTAAGTCTACAAGACTAAATATGAGCACTCAAATAAATTTCTAAAGTGCCAAGAAAAATTAGTACTCAGATAAATTCCCTAAAGTACTAAATGATGTCTATACAAACATGATTACAGTACTTAAATTTGCAGTACTTATATCTTTCTCAAATTAGAGAACTCTCTCTATCATTCACCATGATAATGAAAATAACATCTAACTCGTAGACGAAACTGAGTAGGCTAAGGATTGGTTCGGGATTACTCTGACTATCCTCGGAAGCTCTTTCCTCCCCTTGTAAAATATTTTATTTGGAAGACGTGCAAGGACACTCTCTAGAATTAGTACCCATAGTACTCTTCTTCTAAAGTCAACCAATCAAATGGCTAACGACCAGATCTCCCGATCATAAAGTTAACTAGATGCATTAATTCCTAGACTTTATCCAAACCAAAAGTACAAATTTCCTGGTTATTAACATCCCCGGTCTCTAAGGCTGTGAGGTTATAAAAGTTTTGGGTACAACTAAAAATCCAAGAGTCAAAACTCAAAGATTAAAACTTCCGGATGAATGTTAAAAGTCCGAGATAAAGCTTTCTATGCTAGTGATACTTTTTTAGCACCAACCGATCATTGACGAAAGGAAAATAAGTGACGGAGTTGTCATCTGAATTTCTAAGTTCTGCACTCTTTTTTTCTTCGCCCGATTTTTGTCCCTAATGGGTTTTTCTGGCAAGGTTTTTAATGAGGCAGCGGCAAGGGTGGAAAAGATAAAATCTTCCACTTCCCGGTCACATCACATTAAGTAACCGCAAAGTGGGGGACTATCTGTATTAGTGAAAAATAGACTCGCCACGTGAGTCTATTAAATGTCGACACATGTCAGCAAAGTTATGAGAAAAGTGAAGAATGACATGTAGATATGATATGTGAAACAACCCCGGGACCGAGCATACTCGTACCGTGCCTGTTAGTCTTGGAACTGACCATCATAGAATAGTTCCGGATCAGTTACGAGAGAATAGCTCATAATTATATATGAGGAAAGAATCAATTAATCCCGGATTACATGGGATTTACCATCATTATGCCATCAGTTATAAATCAATTATGTAACGTACAATAAATGCGATAAATGGTTGTAACGGTCCGAACAGGGCAATCAATTACGAGATTGACTCAACGGATACGGGATTGACTGAACAAGCACCAAATTGACTCAATAGGCATGAGATTGACTCAACAGGCACAAGATTGACTTAACAGGCACGGGATTGACTCATCAGTTGTGGAATTAACTCATCAGTTATGGAATTAACTCATCAGTTACGAAATTAACTCATCAGTTACGGAATTCCAGCATTTACACAGCTGTTACAAGTCTTCCAAAAGTAACGGATAGATTGAGTAAATGCTCATAATGGACCCATAATTTAAGGAGAATGGTTATTTAGATTTAGCCCTATAAATAGACACACTTTTATCACCACCAGGAAATCTAATTTTCTTATCTACAATTATATACATTGTAAATCATAGCATCTTGCTCCCAAGTTAGCCATAGTTCGGCCCTTCAAGCTATGTTTGGCTCAACATCCTATCAAGGACATTAAATAAGAATTATTTTTTCTCTACTTTATTTTTATTATATTATCTGTCATTGAATTTATTTTTCACTTATCTATGACGTTGTATTAACGAAAATTTATATCTTTCGGATTGAATCAGTTGCTTGTGGCCCGTCATATAAAATTATTGCTTTGACCTTGAAAACTATTTTTTGGGTTAAACACCAATGAACACTACTAGAAATACAACATTTTTCCACGGACAAATTGTTAGTGGCAATTCCCACCGAATCTCAATGAGAAAAGTGAAATTTCTTTTCCAGGAAAAAACAATAACATTTCCCATTGATTATCCATGGGACCGTTTCGGCGCAAAAATACGCGTAATTTAGTTCTCTCTAATTCTGTGGGAAAAGTCATTAAAAATTAATTATATAAAACTAAAAAAAATTCCCAGGGAAAATAAAAATATATATTTTTAAATATTCCCACAGATTCCGTGCGAACGAAAAATCTTGAATTTTTTATTTTTGTATTTTATGAAAAGGTTTTCCCGCAGAGATTTCTCAGGGAAGTATTGGGAAAGTTTTATTATTATTCACATAACTTTTTAGTTTTCTTTCAGTCTATTTCGTGTTTTCCTCTATTTCGAAACTTAGGGATTTTCTGCTATTTCAAACCCTAGGTTTGAAAATTTTGTTTTTGTTCTCAAATGCATGTATAGTCTTATTAAACCTAAGTCTTTATTTGGTTCGTCTTAGAAACAATAAAATTTTTAAAAGACAATATTGGGTTGATTTATTCTTGTTAGTTTGGTCTATTTTTCAGATCCGTTTTTTATATGGGTTGGTGCTATGCATTTATAGGCTTTCTGTCACGACCTAAAATCCAACTAGTCGTGATGGCACCTAACACAACTCGTTAGGTAAGCCAATTACCAACTATCTGATTTCAATAAAATTTACGAGGCAGTTAATTAAAAGAAAGTATCTAAAACCAATACTTTTCTCTAAGAACTGGTAGTACAAATCATGAGCTTCTAAGAATAGAGTTTATAAAGCGGGTATGAAATAAATACATCATCTGTTTGAAAAGTACATAAACAGAGTTTTATGAATCTAAGGCTACCATGAACAAGAGGCAGCTACAACCGGAACGCAGATACATCTTCAAATTCAGCTCCCATCGAACACAACAACATCAACAGCCAATATCTACACGCAAGGTACAGAAGTGTAGTATCAGTACAACCGACCCCATGTACTGAGTAAGTAACAAACCTAACCTTAGGTTGAAAGCAGTGACGAGCTTTTACCAAGGTCGGGTCCAAAACCAATAGTTCACAATAATATCCAGAAATCAAATCTCATAACAAAAAAATTGAGGCAGCACAATGAATAATTCAATAATAAAATGCTCATTTCGTTCACAGTTCCAAAAAAATAAATAGTTTTCTTTTCAAATATAATAGTAAAACTCAATTCTTTTCACTAAAATCACCAAAATATGAGTAAGTCTAAAAATTGTGATTTTTCCAAAATTCTTTCAATAATAAATGGGATGTTTCATTTTCTTTCCAAATAACCCGTATAAAACAAATGCATCACTATGTCCATCTGTCAAAAATGTGTGAGAAATCATGAATGATGTGATGTTGTACAGCATAAGAAAAATACATCTCTATGCCTGTATGTCATGTGTGCATGCCAATGCGATGCAACTCAGTGATAAAATCATAAAGCCCCTCGGGCAGAACATCACTCATATACAGCCCCTCGAGCAAACCTCACAGTCACTCGTGCCACTCGGGCATACCTCACAATCACTCATGCCTCCCAGTCACTCAGCACTCGACACTCGCACTCAGTAGGTACCTGCGCTCACTGGGGGTGTGTACAGACTCCGGAGGGGCTCCTTCAGCCCAAGTGCTATAATCTGTACGGACAACTCACGTGCTGCACGGAAACCTCACGTGCTATAATATCATATTAGAATCTGCACGGACAACTCACGTGCCATAATAATAAAGTTTGCTACAGGCGGGCAGCCCCGATCCACACTCATCCTCACAATCAAGCCCTCGGCCTCACTCGGTCATCAATCTCTCCAGTCTTTCGGGCTCACGATGTCATGAAAAATAGCCCAACAACAATGATATGATGCACCAACAATAAATAAGAGAGACTGAGGTATGATATGAAATGAATAAACATGACTGAGTGAACAATTACAATTTGAACATATTATTCAACCACAAAAATGACCCCAATGGGTACCATCAATAACAACATATGCCTAAGCATGATTTTTAATACGAGTCTCAGCTCAATTTTCCCTAACACGTAGAGAATGTACGGATATCAACAGATAGTTCAACTATACAATCCCATAGAATTTGACCAAGTCACAATTCCTACGGTGCACGCCCACACGCCCGTCACCTCAACACCAATCACATAAAAACAATTCACATAATACGTATATTCAGGGTTCATACCCTCAACTCCAAGATTAGAAAAGTTACTTACCTCGAACAAGCCGAATCCAATGTCGAGCAAGTTAAACAATGCTTCCATAAATTCCATTATGCGCGTAACAACTTCCGAACGACTCGAATCTAGTCACAATTAATTTGATTCAGTCAATCCAAATTATAGGAATTTATTCCATATCAAAATACTAATTTTTCCACAAAATCCGAATTTACACTCAAAAATAGCTCATGGGACCCACGTCTCGGAACCCGACAAAAGTTATAAAATATGAACGCCCATACAACCACGAGTCCAACCATACAAATTTCACCAAATTCCGACATCAACTCGACCTTCAAATTTTCAATTAAAGTCTATGAAGATTTATACCATTTTCAACCCAATCCTTACCCATTTGAACTTAACAATCTTTCCACAACCTTATTGGTATGTATACATAATACTCTTACACCCAAGAATCATACTATTAATCACATATTTTTACTCCAAACCCGAAATTGAAGAATTGAGGAAAGAAATTCTTACCTCTATGAAGCCCTAGCAAGATCCTTGTGAAATATTCGAACATTGAACAAGAATTGATGGATAAATGACTAAGTCTTCACTTTCTCTCTCTAAAATTCTCTCACCTCTCTCTAAAATATCAGATAAAATCCTTCAAAATGACCCCTAATAGTGTTTTATAAGAATGGGGTCGGGTTTATAAAACCAGAAAAATGAAGCTCCAGAACAGGTTCTATGGTCGCATATGCGACCGCATAATGGTTATGCGGACCGCATATCGGTCGCATAATCGGTGTCCAATACTAGCAAATATTTGTCTGTGTATGCGGACCGCATATCGGTCCGTATCGGTCGCATAGTCGACCGCAGATTTCATCCAAACTGGCCCTCTTCTGCCTCACTTCTGCGACCGTTATGCGGCCCGCAGAGTGATTATGCGGTCGCATAATGGACCGCAGAAACATGTTTTTTCGCCAAAAATTTTCTTTACTTCCCGAAAAAATTTCTACAACCTTTGTACTAATTGATCTACCTCGACACCACAAAACCTTAATTTTTTTAGTAAAAAAAATTCTCCGGGTCACTACACATACGTCAACATCTGGTCAACCTTTTAAACTTAAGTTTTAAACCTTGGAACTAAGTGTTCCAATTTATTCCAAAACCTCACTAAACCTGAACCAATTACCCCGACAAGTCACACAACAATTGTAAAGCCCAAATTGAGTAGTAAAGGAGGAAACGGGGCTGTGATACTCAAAACGATCGGTCGGGTCGTTACACTTTCTTCACAAACATGGAAAAATTAGAAAGATTTCTAAGATGTCTTAATGGTGTTGATCAGAAAGAGTATATGAGATTTAAAGTAGTGCTCGTGTAGCAAGAGTTGTAGGAAATGTGTGTTATCCATTTTAGCATTTGGGAGATTGTTGATATATGCTCAAACATGAAACTATAATTGGATATGCATCTTTTGTGGCTTGTTTTGTAATAACTTATAGGTGTCAGTTTGGTAGTTTGGTGATTTCCTATGCGTTCAACTTTTAGCAAGAAACAACTTCTAGGGAGTGATAAATTATCTGTGAAAAAGAAAAAAAAAATGAGGGAGTAATGTTGGGTTGAAGTGTGATAAGAAGGGGTTTTGCATTTTGTGGTAAAAAGGAAGAAGTTGAGTGATCGAAATATGAAGTAGGGCTAAGATTTTAGAATTCTACTATTTGCAAAGAGTAGAGTTTATGTCCAAGCCATTGCTGTAATATATCTGAGGCTGACCATGTTGAAGAGAAGGAAGTGGCGATTTGCCTGTTAAGTTCTTTGTTCTGGTTGATTAGAATTTGAAATCGATTGATGCTAAAACCTACAAGGGAAGCTTTTGACATAGTAGAAGCTCCCTCCACTCTGTTCACATTTGGATTAAGTTGAAACATGAGTTTTTGTTCATCACTTGTGTGGCTTGTTTTTCTTCTTCCCTAAATATCAATTGTAGCAAATATTAACTCACTCGTTTCCTCTCATTTCTTATTTGCGGTTGTCTCCAATTTTAGTTTATCAAAAAGAAGTTTAAGATGTCAAAATGAAGAATATTTTCTTCCTTGAGAACTGTAAAATAATGTAGCCTTGTTAGACTTAGGAAGCCTTCTAGGTTTGTCATTTTTGCCAGCTTATACTACTGCTATTAGACATATTGATTATGTTTATTGTGTCTCTTAGAGTCATATTAGGCAAGAGGGTGTCAGCAAGTATATTTCTAGTCCAACATACACAAATAGAGTTAGAGATAATATGTTCCCTTACATATTTGGCACAGAAACTACTAAAAGTTGAAGAAGCAACGTCATTGGACTTTGTTGGAGGCTTCACTTTCTGTAAAAATAAAAAGTAAAAGAAGGCTGCAAATTGTTGCTAATAAATTTGCAACCAAATTGTTTCTCATTCTGACACATTGTTTATGTATAAGTGTTTGTGACACTATTGTTGCCAGTAAATTTTCAACCAAATTATTTCTCATTCTGACACACCGTTGATTTGCTTTGTTTTTGAAGGTTAAGTGTACACATTTAATGTTTTAGTCCCTGTTTCTTGCTCGTTGATTTTACGATTTACTTATATGTTGCTCATACTGAATACAATGAAAGAATTATAAACCTAATTAAATAAGCTTAAAGACGTTATATTGGAATATCATTTTAGAATGTCTAAGTTTATATTAGAATATCTTTTGGAATGTTTTTCAGATTCTTTTAAAAGTACATGAATGGGGTAGGTTTGGGTTTGTTCACAATAATCTAAAAATATAGCTTTTCTTTGAATTAAAAAAAAAACAAAGAAGAAAAAGAATAGTTACTAATATTTTTCAGAATTAAAGAGGAGAAATTAATGAGTTCATGGCTTATTTCATTAGGTGCTTCAATGTGTCTATTTGAGAATGATTTTATCATTTGAGTTCTTATCATAGCTTAACATTTTCATTTGATTTTCATTGTTTGTAGGTGTTTGTTTCTTTAACAGTTAAAGGTGATATAATCTGATTGACCCTTTTGCTACTTTGAAATCATTGCATAATTCTTGATTTTCCTTTAACATGTGATTCTTCCTCCTCCAGGTATGCTTGCTTTTGGGTTTCTTTAGCTCTTTTACTCCTGTTTTGTGTTAAGGTTGTAAACTTTTATATTTATTTACTTTATTTCAACAACCATCACCCAAATACTTGCCTTCCCTTTTGAGTTATTTAATCTATAATTATGGGTTTATGTGTTTTGATTCCTTGACAGAAAAACATAAAAAGTAAAAGATCATAAGAAAGCAATGGTACACTTGTTTTACATTTCATCCAAATTGATTGGACAATGTTAAAGAAGACTTTGTTAAATATAAAGATTTAGAACTTTTAAAGTTTAAGGATCAGTCTTGTTGTGCTAATGGAAATCTTTTAAGGTCCACTCAGTAGCTGGAGAAAGTATTAAGTTTTATTTGAATAATTCTAGCAAGTTGCATTTTGTTTATGGTAGCTTAATTACTTGTATGAAAATTAGAGATTAACAGTTCAAACATTCATGTTTTAGGTTGCCTGAAACAAACATTGTCAAATTAAACTCTCTGTTAAGTTGACACGTTGAGCACTAACCAAAGGATATATAAAATAACTATTTGGACTAGTAAAATATTCTCTAATTCCAAGTATTGAACTTCTCTTTTGTGTGATTCATGAGCATCTATATGCCGTAAGCAGATAATCTTTCTTAGATTTAATTCTCCTGCTTGAGACTCAAGTTTCTTTTTCTTTTTTTCATAACAAATTCATGTGTTATATAAAATTGAACAAGATTATATGCCTCCACCTGATATGAAGTTCATTCAGTATCACTCAGTGGCTAACATAATATCAAAATGAAAGTTATAACTTTAACACTTCTATTAAAGCTTCATATATTTGCAGATTGTAAGTAGTTGTGTGGAATTCCATTAAGTTGAGATTATATCTTTACTAATTTATTTGATTACAAGACATATATAATTTCTGTTGAGAGCCATGATATTGATACAAGATAAGTTTGTTAGAATCTTGGTTTGACTTACTATTTCTAAAAACGGATTCCAAGAAATTGTTGATTCACAAAAATTTGAACTACAACTATAGTTTTTTCTTGACTTAATAAAAATAAAGAATAAATGTGAGTTCTTAAAGGTTTAATCTTCAGATTAATTGTAAACTTCGAATAAAATAAATTATTCATTTCTTTATTTAATTATTTTATTTGTTATTGTGTAATGGATGGAACGAGATCGTAGATGGATGTACGATAGAAATCATCCTAATCTTGGGGGACTGAAGGAAGAATTTGTAGAAGGTGTTAAAGGATTATTGTTTATGCAAAAAAGCCTTCCTGAATTCCGTAATGAAGGAACGATTAGGTGTCCTTGTACTAAGTACAATTGTATAAAGGTATTGATACAAGAGGATGTTAAAGTTCATCTTTATAGAAAGGAGTTTAGAGAAAACTATTATGTGTGGACGGTTCATGGAGACAACACCCATAATTTAGCTGATGTTACCTTTCAGAATCTTACTGGTTGTGAGCGTAGTACATTCTTTGAGAATAATTATGAAAATTCTCAAATACATAAAATGGTGTCGAATGCTTTTGGGATACACCCAGGAGTTCAATTCCAACAAAATGTTGATGAGTCTCCCAATGATGAGGCAAAACTCTTTTATAAATTATTATCGGCGGCTAGTCGTCCACTGTATGAAGGCCCAATAAACTCGTAGTTATCTGTTACAATTAGATTACTAACTATCAAATCGGATTGAAATATTTCTCAAGCGGCCATGAATGGTATAATTGAGCTTATGGGTGAAGTTAGTCCGAACATTAACTTACCCGGTGATTACTATAAGGCTAAGAAGTTAGTTTCCAAGTTAGGACTTTCCTCAACAAAAATTGATTGTTGTGAAAAAGGTGTTATGTTATATTATAAAGATGATGCGGCTCTAGAAGCGTGCAAATTTTTTGGATTGTCTCGTTTTAAGGAAGTCACAAATTCCAAAGCGAAGAAAATTCCAATTAAGAGGATGCATTACTTACCTATTATTCCTAGGTTAAAGAGGTTGTATGCATCAATGCGTTTGGCTCCTCATATGAGATGGTACTATAAAAATAGAAGGGTGCCTGGTGTTTTGTGATATCCTTCAGATGGAGAAGCATGGAAGCATTTTGATAGGATGCATCCTGACTTCGCTAATGAACCAAGAAATGTTAGGTCGGGTTTGTGTGCAGATGGATTCACTTCTTTTTCTGTCTCTGCTGCACCATATTTGTTGTAACGACCCGGTCGGTCATTTTACTTTTTTGATCCCCGTTCCCCTAAATAAGACTCCCTGTATGTGATTTAACTATTTTATGACTTGCGGGAATGGTTAGTTAGGAATTTGGAAGGGTTCTGATTAAAATCGGAACACTTAGTTCCTTAATATTGGCTTTAAAGGGTTAAGTTTGACTTGGGTCAATATTTCTAGCAAATAAACTCAGAATCAGGATTTGACGGTCTTAATAGGTTCGTATGATAATTTTGGACTTGGGCGTGTGTCCGGATCGGGTTTTGGATGACCTAGGAACATTTCGGCGCATAAAGTTGAAAGTTGGCATATTGAAGGTTTTAAAGTTCTTTAAATTAGGTTGGGAGTAGGTTTTGGTATTATCGAGGTCCGTTTGGGATTTCGAGCCTTGGAATAGTTCCGTATGGTGATTTAAAGCTTGCACGTAAAATTTGATACCATTCCGAGTAGTTTAGGTACGATTCGGCACGTTCGGAGCAAGTTGGAAGAACTTGAAGTTCATAAGATGATCTGATTTGATTTGGGGTGTGATTCTTAGTTTTGGCGTTGCTTTCCCCGTTCTGATGGTTCGAGCAAGTCTGTCTCATAATTATAAACTTGTTGCTATGTTTGGATGGGGCCTCGGGGGCCCCAGATGCCATTCGGACAAGGCACGAAACTCATTTGGACTTGGAAAGAATAGCTGAAGCATGAGAGTTTCTGGTGCAATCGCACCTATGGAGGGCCAGCCACAGGTGCGAGCTCGCATAAGCGAGCCAACAGACGCAGAGGCAGCCCAGTGTGGGCTGCTCAGAGATCACAGATGCGGAGCATGGTGGGCACCTGCGAAAGTACAGGTGCGATGGAAGCAACCACAGAAACGGCCAAAGCCGCAGGTGCGGCATGTGCGTCACAGAAGCGGTCCCGCAGAAGCGGGCCAGTTGTCCGCAGATGCGGAAGTAGGCCAAATGGGGGAGAACTGCATCTGCGATGATCTTTCCGTCGATGCGGAGCCGCAAAAGCGGCCAATGAGCCACAGAAGCGGAAGTGCTAGAGGCAGAGAGGTTCATTTAATACGGGACTTACGCTATTTTTTACTCATTTCTTTCACTCCTTGGGCAATTTTGGAGCTTCTTAAAGAGAGGTTTTCACCTAGCTATTGAAGGAAAGTAATTTCTATCCCATGTAAGTTAAATAAATAGATTATGAGTAGATGTTAACATGTAAAATTGTGAAAATTATGGGTTTAGTTAAAAAACCTAGGTTTTAATAAAAATGGGATTTAACCACGAAAATGATTATGGAATTGAGTGAAAAATATATATTTGAGTTCGTGAGGTTATGAGTAACAATTATCTTCAAAAATTGTGGGCCCGGGGATAAATTTTAGGAATCTTCCAATTGGGATTGGGTAATTACTCTAATAGTTAAATTATGAACTTTTGAACACATATTGATTAATTTATATAACATTTGACTAGTTTCGGGTTGTTTGGCACCGAGTTGAGAATTTAAGCATACTTGTGGATTAAAAGTGAGCTTGAGAATGAGGTAAGTCTCTTGCCTAGCCTTGTAAGAGGGAACTCATCCCCTTATGGGTATTTTTTTATTGTGAATTACTTGTGAGGGGAGCAACGAACGTACTAGGTGATGAGAGTCCGTGCGTAGCGATATTCCACGAGATGTATGAGTAGCCTTAGATTTACATTATGCCTTGATTGTACTGTTATGTTTTTTATGCATATTAATTGTCTAAAATAAAGCTGAGATTAGGGATTGTAAAGTTGAAACTCTCCAATTTAAATTTCTTATTTTTGGGAAGAACTAAGGAATATATATAATAACTCTAAGAAATACATATCCACTCGCACCGCAAGTACTTCCGCGAGCGAGGTAAACTTCTCTATTCTCATGGGAGTGGGTTTTTTGCCTCGGTAGGTTAATAGATGCATCTATGGTTCATGTCGTTCAACCTTCGGCAGTGCACACAGTATATATATAAATATATTTTGGATCGGACGGTACGACCTCGGCATAAATCGTGTGTAATAATACTCGGAGCCTAATTATACTTGCTATTATTTTATGGCTTGAGATGTTACAATTATTTAATGACGAAAATTGACTTGGGATTTACTATTAGTGAAAGAATTATTTATTCACTGCTTGTTATTAAGTTTCATTATTATTTACATAACTCATGCTTATTTAGAATTTCGATATTTTATTGTTAGCCCATAGTAAGTATCGAAGTCGACCCCTCGTCACTACTTCTTCGAGATTAGACTAGATACTTACTGGGTACATGTTGTTTATGTACTCATGCAATACTTCTGCACTAACCGTGCAGGATCTGAAGCAGGTGCATCTGGTAGTCATCCGAGTGCGCACTCCTGATACTCCGAGACTTAGCGGTGAGCTGCCTTCCGAGTACGTTGTGCAGCACCCGAAGTCTCTCTTTTGTATTTACTTTCTGTATACTTTGTTTCAGACAGTAGTTAGTATTTTGTATATTCTACTAGTATCTCATACACTTGTAATACCAGGTCTTGGAATTTTGCTAGTAGACATTTGATGATTTTGAGTATTTATTTCACCACACCTATTCTTAAAATCGTTCACATTTTATTTTATTAAATTTCTCACCTCTTACTTATTTAATAATTAAAAATTAACCATTTCTAAAATATTAAAAGAATAAATACATGGCTAGTTCATCATTGGCTTGCCTAGCGGCGACGTTGGGCGCCATCACGGCCTATAGGAAAATTTGGTCGTGACATTCGTGTTGGCCTATTTTTGTTACACCGTATAATCTTCCGCTAGAGATGTGTATGACAAGTCCATATTTGTTCCTAACTGGCATAGTTCCGGGTCCAAGTAATCCAAAAAGTTTGATTGGTGTATATTTGCAGCCTTTGATTGATGAGCTAAAGTTATTGTGGCATGAAGGTGTTGAAACATACGACATATCAACTAAACAAAATTTCAAATTGTGTGCTACTTTGATGTGGACTATTAATGACTTTCCTGCTTATGGAATGTTATCTGGATGGTCGACTGCCGTAAAGTTAGCTTGTCCTTTCTGTATGGAAGATACAAAAGCATTCACTTTGAAACATGGAGGCAAGAGCACATGGTTTGATAGTCACCGTCGGTTTTTGCTAATGGATCATGAGTTTAGGAGAAATACTAGTGCATTTATGAAGAATCGAACTGATTATGATGAGCCACCAACAACTTGTCGGGGGAGGAAATTTGGGAGAGGGTTAAGAATTTACCTAAGGTAACAGAGTCTCCATTGCTTAAACTACATGGTTATGGTGTTGTGCATAATTGGACTAAACAGAGCATGTTTTGGGAGTTACCTTATTGGAAGCATAATCTTCTTCGATATAACTTGGATGTCATGCATATTGAAAAGAACTTCTTTGATAACCTGTTTCATACTGTAATGGATGACAAGAACAGGACAAAAGATAACTTGAAGGCCAGCATAGACTTACAGGAATACTGTAGGCAAAGAGAATTAGAACTATGGCAAGAAAATAACATGATGGTGAAGCCTAATACCAGTTATTCATTCAAAATGGATGACAAACGAAAGATCTATGATTGGGTTCAAATTTGAGAATGCCTCATGGGTATGCTTCAGACTTATCCAATTATTTTGACATGAAAGAAGGAAAGTTGGTGTATATGAAAAGCCATGATTGTCATATTTTCATGGAATACTTCCTATTGCATTTAGCGCATTGCCTGAGTGAATATGGAAACCCATCACAGAGATAAGCTTATTTTACAAAGACCTATGTTCTAATACATTGAGGGAGGAAAATCTAGTTTTGATGGAAAGTAAAATCCATTTAATCATAAACAAGCTGGCAAAAAATTTTCCATGAGATTTTTTCAATGTAATGGAATATCTCCCAATTCATCTTATAAGAGAAGCACGACTTAGAGGGCATGTTCAATGTAGATGGATGTATCCATTTGAGAGGTAATAACCATTAATTATTTTTCCTTTATGTTTTTTATTACACTTCTTCCCATCTAAAATTATGCTATGTAGGACTATTGGCAAATGTAAACGGATGGTGAAACAAAAATCCAAGATTGAGGGATCAATATGTGAAGCATATCTATTTAAAGAAACCTCTAATTTTTGTTCATATTATTTGAGCATCAGGTTTCATATTTGAGAAATAGGCCAAATCGGTATGACGATGAAGGTGATAATGATCCTTTGGCACTGCCTATATCCATATTCAATCAACTCAGTAGAAGTTCTAAAAAGTATCAAAAACAAATTGGACTGTGATGGAGAAAAAGTCAGCTACAACACATGTATTACTCAATTGCCCCGAAGTTCAACAATTTTACAAGTAGGTTTGAAATTATATTACTGACCTACTTGCATGATCTGTTCTTATTTTAACTACTAAACTTTATAAATATGTTAGACATTTATTTTGTGAGTGTGTTTGGCCAAGATGTTGTTTATCCAAGATTTTCAGAGTGGTTTAGAGATTATACAAGTGTTAACTAATATATTACCAAATTCTATTATTGCACAAGTTGTATTTTCTAACTTCTCAATTTTCTTCAACTCTATATAGGTTCATAATCCAGACAATGGTATAGGTGATCCATTTTTGCGTGATATAGCTTGGGGACTTATTCCTCAAGTCAAAACTATGTCCAAGTAATTTGTCAATGGAAAACTATTTTCCCACAAGTCATTTTTCCACCGAGCGTCTCCCCTGGTAATGTCGTGGGAATATTGAACTTTCACACAGATTTTTCACCGATTCTTCCGTGAAAAAAGTCTATATTTCTAGTAGTGGAACAATAACTCAAATATACCTAATGATGGAAAGAGAATGAAAATAAAGAAACTATCCCGCCGGCTCAACAGATACCATCACGAAGCGCAATGCTATCAATCCACAACACAAGGGAAAACATAACATACGAAATAAGCACAAAGGATCATATTCTAGCATAACGCCGCTGCGATGCATGACCTAATATGACACCGGTCCACCTGGAATACGTAGAGCCATGATACTCACAATCAACAACCATAAATATATTAACATCAAACACATGAAGCACGTGACCATAACTATGGAGATATGGATATCACTATATACCAAAAACAGGAAGACCATAACCAAGTCAAAATCAACCATTCAACACCCCAAGAGCCATCTCGCTCAAATTTCGCTACAAATCCCAAACATAACCTTATCGGTGTACAGATAATCAACAGATCACAACCCATCACAGCATAGGAAAGTAACACATGAGACATATCAGAACACGAATGTGATCCACCCTAACAAATAACATACCCCCTCCATAATAACTATGTTGAGTAGATAAATCTGACCCGATTTAGAACACACATCCTTATTAGACCTACTAGTAGCCTCTAAATCAATTACGATCCTTCAGAAGTAGGTAGATAGCCTCCGAAAAGCCCACAATAGCATATCTATAGTACATACCATAAATTTCCAACCTCTTAACATACCTTTACCATTCACAACCATGGAACAATCTGCGTCGAGAACCCTCTTAGTCTTCAGATCCCTAGAATACTAGAATCTCCATATCCGATCACAACTACACTACTCAAATAACGAACACATTCCTTACATACGGTCAGCCACGAGAAGTACTTCTATAATTCTTTCATGCCACAAAGAAAAATCTGGACATCAACATTTGATCAACCAGGCAATTACCGTAATACCAGGCAAGCATCCGCAAGTCAAAACATAGTGCGCCTTCTGGAGTGTACACCTGATGGTAGGCTATAATTGCATATTTTAGTCTTATTGCACTCTAATTTACTGCATTTTATTTGTGGTTGAGATCTAATTGGTAGTGTTTTGAACTTACTGTATTTTTTATGCCTCGTAAGAGTGATTCCAAGTGATATAGATGTTATGGAGATAATTCAAGATATTTGGAGCTTTGAAGTCTGAGTAAAAGCCCAAAGAATTAAGCCAGGATCGTGTTTGGGGATCGAGAACCACGTCTGGACTTCAAAAATCAAGCAAAAAAGCCAAGCTTTGAGAAATTTACAGAGCCACAGTGCGTGGTGCACCGCGGCTGTACAAATGCTGCATGTTGTCAATTGTGTAGCTCCCTGATAATCCCCACTACTGCCCCGCGTGGCCCGTCACCCAATGCGGTGCGCCTTTACAAAGTTTACAAAGTGAATTTCCTATTTCGGTTAGGAAAAGGTGGTTTCGTATGGGCTCGACCCTACTTGGTATAAATACATGGAAAAACATTATTTTCAGGTCTTTTGACACATATTCGACATAATGAGGCTAAGGAGGAGTTAGAAGAACACGAGCACAAGGATTTCATCATTCCTTCCTCACTTAAGAAACGAGTTTGGATTGAATTTATGTTTTCTTATACTTTAACTTTATTTGTGATGAATTTTTCTATATCTATTGTGTAGTTCTCTTTATGGTTTGATGGATTTGGTATATTAATGATTGTTTGTAGATTATAACTCTAGTTTTATGTATTAAATAGGTTTTGGTTGATTTAACTGTTGCATCTATATTCACTTGTTCATGTAATCGAGAGAGGCATAACTTGTGATATCTTTGCATTATATTGTTGGTTGAGTTCATTAATTCTTCTTAGTAATCGAAAGAGGCTAGTTGAATAATTTATTAAACCTAGTTAGGAGAATAATCGAAAGAGGTTTTCCTAAAGACCAATCCACTATGCATTCTTGCATATCTTCGCATGCTTAAATTGGTTCATCTCGTAAGGTTAAGACTTAATAGAGAGAGGAGTTTTTACTGAACGTTTGAACTAATGATTGAGTGAATTCGAGAAACTCACTTGAACATTAGAAGTGAATTTTCTAGAGTTAGATCCCATACAATTATCTTTCACCTATCCTATCAACCCTTATTTTCTCCTACCGATAAGTTCCTTGCTTATCTTTGTTTCGATTTCTATTAGTCAATAGCTTTACATCTTAGTTAATTTTAGTTAGAAATCATATAAATCTCAAGGGTTGATCAACTTGGATAACAATCAAGCTAGAAACTACAAGAATATTGTTTAAGTGTGTTCTAAGCTCATCAAATTTTGGTAAGCAAGCAGAATTTAAGTGTGTTCTAAGCTCATCAAATTTTGGCGTCATTTCCGGGGATTGGTAATCAATAGTGTTTGAAATAGTTTGTAGTGTTAATTCATATTTTTTTTATATTTTCCCTTTTTACGTTTAGTGTTCTTTGGTTGTGCACAAGTTATTGGTTAAGTTTCGTGCATGAATCGAGCTTCTGCGAAAGTAGTGCTACCATACGAGCTAGAGTTAGAAACAAAATTACGACAACTGAGTAAGGAAAAAGATCTCACTAAGAAGCTAGAAAAGGTTGGGCAATCCTTAAACTTTCTGACTTGCTCCTACGAAGCCAAGGTCGAAAAGATTGAAAAAATCAGTCATTCACAACCACTGATGAAGGATTCCTCGAAAAGAACCGAAGAAACTATGGCCGAAAATGGTGATGATAATGTAGATTTGGCTGCAAGAGATACAGCCCAACAACGAGAAAAAGCTGCACGGGATGCTGAGGAAGCAGCTATTATAGATGCGCAGAACATCTATGAAGAAGAGAGGGCACACAGACTTAATCAACATCAACCCTTGGCTGCAGACCAGTTCAGAAATATAGCTCCCAGTCTTGGGAGACCACTTGACAATTATGCTAGATCGGTCTACAATCAAGGATTATCCAGTGTTATACTACCTCCAATTGCAGCAAACAATTTCAAGTTAAAGCAAGGGTTGCTTCAAACCATTCAGAATTGTTGTGTCTTCAGAGTGAAGCCAAACGAAAATACAAACACACATCTAATAGACTTCGAGGAGATTTTGAACACCTTTCAATACAATGGGGTGTCACAAGATGCAGTGTACTTAAGGGCATTCCCCTTTTTACTTAAAGATAATACTATGGAGGGGCTTTAAAGTTTGCCCGGTGGATCGATCAGAACTTGGGAGGAGATGACCAGAAAATTCCTTAATAAATATTTCTCCTCGGCTAAGACAGGCAAGATTAGAAGAGAGATCCATACTTTTGCCAGAAAGAGACTGAAACAGTTTTTGAAGTATGTGAGAGGTTTAAGGAGATAGTTATAAAGTGTCAACATAGCGGAATTGAACTCTAGATGCAACTCCAGGATTTTTGGGAAGGATTGACACCGGCCTCGCGTAGAACATTAAGCAATGCAGTTGGAGTCCCTTTGATGAAGAAGACTTCAGAGGATATAGTTACAATTCTTGATAACTTATCTGAAGATGCTAATCAGTGGGCCTCTGAGAGTTCTAAAAGAAAAAGATCAACTGGTGTTCACCAAGTTGATACTAATACATTTTTGTAGGTACATCTTGATGCTATGGCTAAAGAAATACGAAAGATAACCTTAGCCTTGATACAAAACGAGCCTCACACAGCTTGTGATATATGCGGAAGAGGACACCCTACTCATGAGTGTCAAACCTCAACTGAGGAAGTAAATGTTGTGGGAAATTATAGTGCAATGGGTCAGAGGCACCTCGATTTTTCATGGAGTTCACCTGGGGGTACTACGAATGCATGGCAACAAAACAACCCCAGACCCCAGGGACAGGGGGCTCCTGGCTTTATGAATCAGCAGAGGTAACAATTTCAGCCTCAACAACCCATTCAGTCTGGCATAGAAGATCTCATGAAGGCCTTCATTCTGAAAACTGATAAGAGGCTTGAAACTCATAGTGCAGCTAAACGGGAACATGGAGCAACTAACAAATAACTGGGCACTGGTTTTCGAAACCTGAAAAGAAAGGTTGGGCAGCTAGCCACTCTATTGTCTGAGAAGATTCCAGGAACTCTCCCCGCTGATACTAAAATAAATCCCAAAGAAATAGTGAATGATATAACTTTGAGAAGTGGGCAAGTGTTGAAATATCTTACCCCAATCCAAAATAATGTGAGACTTGAAAAAGAAAGTGGGGAGTAGCTGGAAAGTGAAGTTGATAAGAAGAAGAAAGGCCAGATGAAAGTTGATAAGAAAAAGAAGGATGAAAAATCAATAAGGGAGAAACCCGAGGAGAGCAAGTATATGCCTGCTCTACCTTTTCCTCAAAAGCAAACTAGAGAAAAGCTGGACAAGCAGTTTGGAAGATTTCTGGATGTGCTAAAACAGGTTCATGTGAACTTACCATTCACAGAAGTGCTCTCACATATGCTTGCTTATGCCAAATTCTTGAAGGAGATCCTTACAAAGAAGAGGAAGATAGAAGATACCTCAGTGGTGAAGCTCACAGAGAATTGCAGCGCGATATTGTAAAACAAACTCCCACAAAAGTGTGGAGATCCAGGGAGTTTTACTATACCTTGCTCTTTAGGAACTATTAATTTAGATAAGTCTTTATGTGATTCTGGTGCCTCAATTAATTTAATGCCTTTATCTATTTATAGGAAACTGGAGAAGGAGATTGGAGAGATAAGGTCTGCACCCATATCTTTGTAGCTGGCTAACCATACAACTATAATAGCTGAGGGGATTTTGGAAAATGTGTTAGTTCGGGTGGATAAGTTAGTATTTCTTGTGAATTTTATAGTGGTGAATATGGACGAAAACAAGGAGGTCCCCCTCATCCTAGGAAAACCATTCTTAGAAATGGGTAGAGCGATACCTGATATACATGAGAGATCATGCTTAGAGTGGGTAAGGAAACTGCGACTTTTGAGATGAATATAGCAAAGGGGGCACAAAAGGACAAACCAGCTGCGAGTGTTGAGTGGAAAGTGAAGGGCTCGAAAGAGAAGGCTGTGGTGAACGAGAAAGATAAGTGTGGGGTATACCCAAAGAAGGCTAAGAAGAAATTGTTCGCATGAATGTGTGCATTAGTTCGGGCGCGAGGAATGGAGCCCGACTTTGACTCATACCCCGATTAGATATTCAGGGAAGTTTCTTTTACATTATGCTTTTTAATTGTATGTCATGAGGACATGCCACAACTTAAAGTGTGGTGTGGGGGATATATGTTTGTATGTATATTAGTTTTCTTTTTTCTTAGTTGTAGTAGTTAGAGATAGAAAAAAATTGAAGAAAAAACATAATTTTTTTATAAATTGGAAAAAAACATAAAAGTTTTAAAATTTTCGATTTTTCCCGACGATGGATATCATCGACAAGTTTCTTGAGGGATTAAAGTCGAAATAAAAAGACAAAAAGATTTTCTTTTGTTAGGTAGTGTAACAATTCCCCCTTGGTTTTTCTTTGTGCCGCGGTTCTTTTTCAAGGGTTTTGTTTGAACCGGGTGTAGTTAGTTTTTATTTGGTAGAGTAGTAGGAAACCTTGTGTTATGGTTTGAATTGGAGGCAATATCTCTTGACTTTATTATACCTTGATAATAGTGAGTATTTTAGTTCTGATGCTTAGGCTCAATTTTGACTCTTGTTTAAGTACCTTGAATTGTATGATCTTAACTTTGCTTAACTGCTTTGACTAGAGTGTCTTGATAGTCCGATCCTGAGTGAGTTATGTGCCATACGCGTGTGAGGTTTTGTGTTATTTTGTGCATTGCATTTGATGTGTAGAACTTGCCCCGTATGTTTGCAAAGCGGAATAGTAGTTCTATTCAGTCTTGAAAGTGATATAGGCATTTCTTTGTTGAGCCAGATATATGCTTTTACCTACCTAATTGTTATGTATCTTAGTTAACCCCGTTGAGCCTGTAATCCTGTTTCTTTGGCAACCTCATTACAAGCCCTATCCATTTGTTTGAATTGACCATCTATTTGAACACGCAATTGATTTTGTTATGAACTTTGTAAAAGTTGAAGTGTGGGGTGGTTGGTTTGGCTTTTGAGTGGAACTATGGAAATAAGGAGAAAGGTGCATGGTTTTGAAAAAAATAAGAGCCACTTGAATTGAAAAAGAAGGGAAAAATAGTTGTATTGTTGAGTAAAAAATATTCCATGATAGTGGTGACTCTTGATGTAATTGTGCTTAAAGAAGTTTGGAGTTGGTGTATATTTATGTGAAGGTAGAGTTATGGTTTGACATAGTGTGGGGTTTTGAATGGTTAATTGTATGTATTAAAGTTCTTAGAGAGGTGTAGCCACTCTTATATCCAAATATATCCTACTCGTCCTGCAGCCTACATAACAACCAAATGAAGTCCTACTTGATCCTTGACTGAATGAGCTCAATTGGCAGAGTAGTACACTACGGGCAAGCCTATAGTACGTCTTTTGTGGAACATGAATGTTGTTTCTGAGAGTGAGTGAATTCTTCCTATCTTGAGTTCCTAATTGTTCTTAAATTCTATTGTGTGTGGAACTACTATCTATTGTTGTATGAGGGCACTTAATTCATGAGGGAAAGGTAATATCGTTGACCTCTGTGTTAGAGCAAGTGAGCGGGTTATAAATAATGTGTGGTGCTTTGAGTCAAATTTTGAGGCTAGGATGTTACGGTATTATACTTAATCTGTTTTAAATATTCTTGGTGTGATGAGTGTGAGAGTTATTGAAAACGGTCGTGTCTATATAAAGTGTGGTTTGATTGCTCGAGGACGAGCAATGATTTAAGGGTGGGGGTGTTGATGGTAGGCTATAATTGCGTCTTTTAGTATCTTATGGCACTCTAAATCACTGCACTTTATTTGTGGTTGAGCTTTAATTGGTAGTGTTTTACACTTATTGTGTGTTTTATGCCTTGTAGGAGTGATTCCGAGTGATGCAGATGTTATGGAGCTAATTCGAGCTATTTGGAGCCTTGAAGTCTGAGTAAAAGCCTAAAGGATTAAGTCGGGATCGCGTTCGAGGGTCGAGAACCACGTCTGGACTTCAAAAACCAAGCAAAAAAGCCAAGATCTGAGAAATTTACACAGCCACGGCACGTGGTGCGCGGCGGCTGTACAAATGTTGCATGTTGTCAATTGTGTAGCTCCCTGATAATCCCCACTACTGCCCCGCATGGCGCGTCGCCCCATGCTTCACGCCTATACAAAGTTTACAGAGTGAATTTCCTATTTTGGCTAGGAAAAGGTGGTTTCGTCTGGGCCCAACCCTACTTGGTATAAATACATGAAAAAATGTTATTTTCAAGACTTTTGACACATATTCGACCTAAGGAGGCTAAGGAGGAGTTGGAAGAACACGAGCACAAGGATTTCATCATTCCTTCCTCACTCAAGACACGAGTTTGGATTGAATTTATGTTTTTCTATACTTTAACTTTATTTTTGCCATATCTATGGAGTAGTTCTCTTTAGGGTTTGATGCATTTGGTGTATTGATGATTGCTTATGGATTATAACTCTAGTTTTATGTATTAAAACGGTTTTGGGTGATTTAACTGTTGCATCTATATTCACTTGTTCATGTAATTAAGAGAGGCATAACTTGCGATATCTTTGTATTATATTGTTGGTTGAGTTCATTAATTCTTCTTAGTAATCGAAAGAGGCTAGTTAAATCATTGATTAAACCTAGTTAGGATAATAATCGAAAGAGATTTTCCTAAAGACCAATCCACTATGCATTCTTGCATATCTTCACATGCTTAAATTAGTTCATCTCGTAAGGTTAAGACTTAATCGAGAGAGGAGTTTTTACTGAACGTTTGAACTACTGATTGAGTGAATTCGAGAGACTCACTTGAACATTAGAAGTGAATTGTCTAGAGTTAGATTCCACACAATTATCTTTCACCTATCCTATCAACCCCTATTTTTTCCCACTGATAACTTCCTTGCTTATCTTTATTTCGATTTGCCATTAGTTAATAGCTTTAGACTCTTAGTTAATTTTAGTTAGAAATCATATAAATCTCAAGGGTTGATCATCTTGGATAGAAATCAAGCTAGAAATTATAAGAATACTATTTAAATCTAATCCCTGTGGATACAATATTATACTATACTATATTTGATTAGCGTGCCGAATTTAAGTGTGTTTTGAGCTCGTCAGCACCCGTCTTAGGTGGTATCAAATAATGCTAGCATTCTTCTAACCATCTGAAATCGTACATGCTATCTAGAACTCGTGACTCCATCCAGGCGAAAATCATAACACGCAACACGTTCCTTATGACGGTAGAAGACATCTAGCTCAAGGTGTGGTCGACACTATCAAAAACTCTTCGAGGCTAGTCCGTACATCACTAAGACATCAGAACTGAACTTCTCCAACTCAACCAAGTCACGCAAGCCATCAAACCTAAGAGTATGGCACAGAACGGTGGTGAAGCATTACCACACCAAAAGACCAGTTACCTTTGTTGTTATGCTAACCCAACACCACCAAGCTGACCTATTTCTTTTAATCCTCCTCGACTTGTCTTCAAGTCAATACTTTCCCTTATCGGTACACAATGATCCTAAGTCAAAGCTCGATGCGGAAGACCCTAGCATGAACCACGTCGCCTGAAAACCCATAAATCGTTGTATTTCCTTTGGAGTACCCAACAATGCTGCAACCAAGATACCCATTCTGAAGAGACCTTTGGTGAATCTGAAGATGTTTCTCTAACCTCCCTGATACAAGAATGTAGATTTAATAATGATACAGATATGCCGCAAGTTCCAGCACCATCCCATGAAAATCTCAGATCTTAGTCATGTACAATTCCGGGGAACCCCTCAACACTACATATATACCTCAGACCCAAGACTGATATGACACTTGCCCATGCAATCTGATTTGATAGTACACTCCCTCACTTGGCGCTGAGTCATATGGCACAACATCCGATGATCCACATTACCAACCTTCATAAGCTCGTACAACACCAATCAGATACACGAACTAGTTACATCCCACACTTGAACAACTGAAGATCTACCAACACATCTGTGTCCTTTGTCTGGACAATACCTCGAGACAATGATTGAGCATTTATGGCCCCCTCATAGCCCATCCATAGCATTACAAATCGTCGGAGCATAGTTGATACCAAGTGCGCAACATCATATACGAGTGGATGCAAAGGGATATAAGATATATGCTTTAAGATGAATCAATACCGCACGATAAGGATTGAAAAGAGTGGTTCCTAATAGTTTTGTAGCCTGTCGAAGATAAGTACAGACGTCTCTGTACCGATCCGCAAGACTCTACTAAACTTGCTTATGACTCGTAGCACCAATGAACCTAGAGCTATGATACTAACTTGTCACGACCCCAATTTCTCACCTTAGGATGTCGTGATGGAACCTAGTCTCTAATACTAGGTAAGCCTAACACATTGAATTGAACTATTTAATCATTTATCATAAACTATTAAATAACATATATAGCCGCAAGCGGCCAATAGTTATGCATTTCCCATAACCGTTAGTATGGAGTCATAAGCACTACTAAAACACACTAGAGTTTCTAAACACAATGCTGTTTTGAATTATAATTTAACAGTAGCATAATAGAGTAAGATGGTGACTCTGAGGCCTGCGAACGTCAAGCATGTATACCTTGAAGTCTCTCATTGCGCAGAAGCAACTCTCAACAACACTATTAGAATACCTGGATCTGTACAAAAATGTGCAGAAGCGTAGCATGAGTACACCACAACGGTACCCAGTAAGTACCAAGCCTAACCTCAGTGGAGTAGTGACGAGGCCAGGTCAAGACACCTACTAGACATAGAAACCTGTTCAAGATATACATAAGCTAACAATGGAAAGAACATCAATGTAAGACCAACGACAGAAAAAAATATTGATTTACAACCAATAATAAAGTAATAGAAACATAAATGGCAGTAAGTAGTAAACGAGTAACAAAGAAACAACATAATCAGAACATCAATGAGATGTAAATGAACTCAAATAAGAAAAAAATGGATGACAACTCAAATAATCAGATTGCTCCCAACGCATGGACTTACAACAAGAACTACCCCGAGGCACTACACCTCATAAACCACAAGTCATGAACCACGATTTTCAAATCTTACACACATGGCAACTCGTGCCCACAATAACAATCACCATCACATGGCAAAGCCCACGTGCTACCATATACTTTGCAACCGTGATAAATATTAATTTATATGAATGAAAGATATATTTAAATACCATAAAACATAATAACAATCTTAAATAAGGTAAGGTGTCAAATGAAATAATGAGTTTATTTTAGAAATCAAGTAAAGTAAAATAATATACAATTTATACGAAACAGGGTATAAGATGGGTTTAGTTTAGAAATCAATAAAATTGAGTAAAAGTATCATTTTTAAACAAAGCAAAACATAAGTTAAATTAATGAATTAAATATAGAATTTATTAAAGAAAAACATGATAACAATTTTAAGTAAGGTAAACATCTAACAGGGTGATAAGTATAATTTAAGAACCCAATTCCAGTGAAAGTGCATAACCATTTAGAATAATAAGGCACCAAGTGAGATAACAAGTTATATCTTAAGAGGCATATAGAATAAAGCATGTTAATAATTCTTTTACTTAAACCATTATATTACCAACAACTTAACAGAATATGATATAGTGACTCCACGCAATTAAATTTACATTGACAATCAATTCACCAAGTTATAACGGAGGCACAGATTGGCATTTAAAGCAACACAACAAATCACGTAGAATGCATGACTCATACAAGAAACCATAATCGTCCCAACACCAAGATAACAATGAATAACCAAAAACAATCAAAATGTGGATGAATGATTTAAGGAATAATAATGACCGTTTAAATTAATAAGTTGTTCCAACATGGAATGTACAATGAAAATCACAACTGAGGTACTGCCATGTATTCACATTTCACAATTTCAATCACAATCTTTCCTTATATTCGTAATGACCCGACTAGTAATTTTGAAAATATGCGTCCGGATTGGCAGTTTGAGGTCATGAGTAGCTTCACCTAGTATATTATGACTTGCGTACATCATCGTCTCGGGTTTCTGAGTGGTTCAAAAATGACTGTAAGGAGTGACTCTCATTTGAGAAGCTCGAAGTTGAAAGAATTGACCAAGATTTCACCTTTGAGTATTTGACCTTGGATCAGAGTTTTGATAGTTCTGATAGGTCCGAATGATATTTTTGGACTTGGGCGTATGCCCGTATTTGCATTTGGATGTTTCTAGAGGGTTTCGGCATCATTGGCGGAAGTTGGCAATTTAAAGGTATAAGATTTTTCTTGAGTTTGACCATGGTTTGACTTTAAGGCTATCAGGTTCAGATATTGGTTTCGGAACTTGGAATAGGTCAATTTTGTCATATGGAATTTGCCTGCAAAATTTGGCATCATTTGGAGTTGATTTGATATGGTTCGGACGCCTGGTTGTGATTCTAGAGGTTTTTGAAATTCATGGGGATTTCCATGCATTTTGGCATCCGATTCGTGATTCTAGAGGTTATTTTGATGTTGTGATTGTACGAGCAAGTTTGTGTAGTATTTTTGGACTGGTGTGGGTGTTTGGTTTGGAGCCTCGGGGGCTCGAGTGAGTTTCGGATTGGTTTCAGTATAATTTTAAATAATATTTGAGTGTTGGTACTGGTTCCATCGCATTTGCGATGTTTTTGTCGCAAATGCGACTATCGCATTTGCGAAGTAGCCCTCGCATTTGCGAAACTGGGCCGCTGGGGAAGAGTTCGCATTTGCGAAGATATTCCTCGTATTTGCGAGTGTGGGCTGTTCTCTTTTGCGAAGATTTCTGCCCTTTTTGCGATGGCAGTTGTCTTCTCATTTGTGATATCTTCGCATTTGCGATATTTTGGTCGCAAATGCGACTTTAGCAGAACTCCTCCTGGTTCGCTTTTTTGATGTCTTGTCCACTTTTGTAGGGTTCGCATTTGCAAACCCCATGTCACAAATGCGACATCTGCAGCCTGCATATAGCTGAGTAATTCTGAGACTTAGCTTCATTTTGATATATTTTGAACCCTAGCTTCGATGGGAGGCGATTTTGTGGAAGGATTTTCCTACCAAACTATCAGGTAAGTAATTTTAATCAACTTTCAATTATATATCGTGATTATACATTAGATTTAACATCAAATTCATGAGAATCTAAGGAAAAAATTTGGAGATTTTGTCAAAGTTTTGAAAAATAAAAATTTGGGATTTGAGAGTTGAATTTGACTCGGATTTGGAAACAAAACACGTATAGAGACTCGTGGGGCTATGGTAGTCAAGACTTACCCTTGGACCCGGGTTTTGACCGGGCGAGCCTGGAGTTGACTTTCATTGACTTTTTAGAAATTGTATAAAGATGATAACTTTATTAATTGAAATTGTTTTCTCTTGCTTTGTGTGATGTATTTAAGTTGTCTTTGGCTAGATTGAGCCGAGCAGAGGTGAATATTTAAAGAAAAAGCTAATTTGAGTATTGAGTTCGCAGAATTGAGGTAAGTGTCTTGTCTAACTTTGTTGAGGGAATTTTTCCTACTAATTGCCATTGTTTGCTACATGCGGGGGTGATGTATATATGAGGTGACGAGCATATATGCATGTGCCAGGGTTAATCATCCTTGGCGGTAGATTATACGATTAATTGTGCCTTGTAGAATTTTGTGTCCTTCTCGTTTCATGTCCTACTTGAATTATAGATTACCAAAAATATGAAATTAAATGCTAAAAACCAAGATTTAGCTCATTATAACTTGACTAAAATTTGACGGATTTTTGTGAAACCATTGATGTGTTAAGTTCGGTCATCATTATGTTTAATCATTAATACATCGCTACGACCGTTATTCTTGAGATATTAGATTCTATGCTTGAGTTAAAGATTATTTTTTAGACTTGTCAAAATACTTGAATAATAAAGTACTTGAGGTTTTTTGAATTGTTATTGGCTTGAAAGCTGTGATTGACGTTCATTTGGAATATTCGTTTAATCACTCTCCTTGATATTATTCATGCTTCCTACCTTGCTTGTCATTGATATACATATGCTTGGTGAGGAAGAGCGTAAAGCACAAAGGGTGATGTCGTGCCATTATATATACATTATCATGTGAGGAAGAGTGTAAAGCACGAAGGGTGATGTCGTGCCATTTTATTTACATTATCATGTGAGGATGAAAGTAAAAGCACGAAGGGTGATTTCATGTCATTTCATTTATATTACCGTGTTCTCATTTATATTAACATGTGAGGATGAGTGTAAAAGCACGAAGGGTGATGTCGTGCCATTTCATTTATATTATCATGGGTTCATGGCACGAAGGGTGTTTCCATGCAGGCGAGGACAAGGGACATACATTATGTTGTGATATTTTTTCCTTGTGTATACGTTCGTGCCTTTACCTTGAGTTGTTACTGTTGTACATATGGTTTCTATATGACTTGTCGTTGTTGTTTTGTTTTTCTTCTCTATCTCAATTGTTGTTGTGTTTCCCATGCCTTCTATTTGTTTAACTTGCAAATATCATGTTTTCCTTTTTGTTGTTATATCTACATCCATGCCGTTCCTCATTTGTGGCATTTTCGTATAAGCTTTCTATCATGTTAGTTATTCATGCCTTCTAGTTGTTAGCTCATAAAGATCATGCTTTCCCTCTTATTTGTTATATCTACACGTAGGCCTTCTACCATGCTAGTTAGTGAAATTTATATTCTTCTTTCCTAATTGATGTCATTATTTCTATGCCTTCTACATAGCCTACTACCATTGACCATATGTACTGCCTTGTTCGTTATTGCTACCTATGTATTTTTTCACTTTGTCATTACTGTTATTGGCATTTCTTTCACCCGGTTAGTACTGTTATACGTATATTTGGTGAGGATGAGATAAATGCACGAAGGGTGTTGCCGTGCCATTGATTTGATATCTTGAGTACATTTCTCACTTTGTCATTGATTTGCTAGTTTACTGTATAGGTTATATCAGTGAGTATCTTTTAACTAAAAAGACTCGTCACCACTTCACCGTGGTTAGTCAAGATACTTACTGAGTACATGGAGTTAGTTTTACTCATACTACACGTCTGCACCTTGCGTGCAGATTTTTGGAGTGGAGCTGCGGTGGATGACAGGGGCTGACTCTGAAGAGGTTCGTGCCTTCCGGATGTGGCTACCACTTGTCCCTGGGTAGTTCTAGAGTTGAATTCTGTTTATGTACATTTCAAGCAAAAGTTCTATTTGTTTCACATCCGTTTTTGCAATAATCCAGTCTTAGTAGCTTATGTCTTGTACTACCAGTCCTTGGGTTATTGTTTAGAATCCAGATATATCAATTGTTGATCACATTTATTTTATTAGAATTGTGTTAACTGTTAATTGGCTAGCCTAACGGATTGGGTTAGGTTCCATCACAACTTGTAGATTTTGGGTCATGACAATATCACCGCGTGAGCCTTACAGTTAATTTTATAAATCATTTTTCCCAAAATGGCTACACGCGTTTTAGCCCACCTTATCTCACCGCGTGGCTTCAGGTAGTTCCTCTACTAGTAACACGCGTATCAAGCCCACCTTCTCTCACCGCATGAGTATCAATTCCTATTATTATACCACCGCATGCCTATCAATATCACAACACAATCATAACTTGCACCACAAGTGCCCATATGCCACAACTTGCCACAAAGTCAACAACACCAATATTTCCGCAACAAATAGCCCATGGCTCAACCATAATGTGTACAAAAATTTCAACAATAACAAAATGAATGATAATGCTCAACAAGCAAAGGTATCTCAACAATTAACAACTTTGCCTCAATGTGATAACGGCTATTACAACTTCAACACCAATAACTCAACAAGATGATATTCCACGAAATAACAATTTCAATTAAAAGTGATTCAACAATTAAGAGGTAACAAGACAATAAGGAAGGCAATAACTTCAACTAAAGCATATAAGAGCAAAATAATGAGTAAGAGGTAGAACAAGTTCTAACAATGTCAAATAGAGCATGTAAGAGTAGATTAATAATGAGACATATAACATGTTATGACAATTCAATTAAAGGCATGGAAAGAGTCTAGATAATCTAAACCGGTCAAATACCACATATAGCTCATGTACGATACGGATATAATGGTTTAGTCAAAACACAAATCAAAGGTTGTTTGCTCAATATGGTAACCTTTATGCTCAAATCGACGTTGAAACCGAAAACAATCACCATACAACCTAAACTTATCCAAAATTCATCAAAATTTAACCAAACTTTGTGAAAATGTCCAAAATCATCATACAATCTTATAGGAATAATTAAAACCTGATTTTAAGTCTGTTTACCCAAAAGTCAAACCTTGGTCAATTTTTCCAACTTAAAACTTCTAAAACGAGAATCATTCTTCCAAATCAATCCTGAACCTCTCGAAAAACGAAACCAACCATACACGCAAGTTATAATATATAATATGAATCTACTCAAAATCTCAAAGCAACGAATGGACCGCTAAAGCTTAAAACGCTCTGATATAAGCAAATATTGTGATTGAAATTGTAAAATGTGAATACGAGGCGGTACCTCAGTTGTGATTTTTATTGCACATTCCATGTTGGAACAACTTGTTGATTTGAACGGTCATTATTCTTCCTTCAATAATTCATCCGCATTTTGATTGTGCTTGGTTATTCATTGTTATCTTGGTGTTGGAACGATTGTGGTTTCTTGTGAGAGTCATGCATTCTACGTGATTTGTTGTGTTGCTTTAACATGCCAATTTGTGCCTCCGTTATAAATTGGTGAATTGATTGTCAATATCAATTTAATTGCATGGAGTCATTATATCATATTCTGTTGAGTTATTGGTAACATAATGGTTTAAATAAAAAAATTATTAACATGCTTTATTATATGTGTCTCTTAATATATAACTTGTTATCTCACTCGATGCCTTATTATTCTAAATGGTTATCGCACTTTCACTATAATTGAGTTCTCAAATTATACTTATCACACTGTTAGATGTTTACCTTACTTAAAATTGTTATCATATTTTTCTTTAACAAATTCTATATTTAATTCGTTAATTTGACTTATGTTTTGCTTTGTTTAAAAATAATATTTTTACTCAATTTTATTGATTTCTAAACTAACCCATCTTATGGTTCATGACTTGTGGTTTATGAGGTATGGTCCCTCGGGGTAATTCTTGTTGTAAGTCTATGCGTTGCCTCGGGGTAATTCTTATTTGAGTTCATTTACATCTCATCGTTGTTCTGATTATGTTGTCTATTTATTACTCATTTACTACTTGCTGCCATTTATGATTCTATTATTTCATTATTGGTTGTAAATCAATAATTTTTCTGTTGTTGGTCTTACATTTATGTTCTTTCCATTGTTAGATTATGTATATCTTGGACAGGCTTCTATGTCATGTAGGTGTCTTGACCTGGCCTCGTCTACTCTACCGAGGTTAGGCTTGATATTTACTGGGTACCATTGTGGTGTACTCATGATATCCTTCTGCACATTTTTGTGCAAAGATCCAGGTATTCTGATTGTGTTGTTAAGAGTTGCGTCAGCATGGCGGGAGACATCAAGGTATACCTGCTTGACATTCGCAGGCCTCGGAGTCATTATATTACTTCATTATGCTACTGTTAAATTGTAATTCAAAACAGTATTGTGTTTAGAAATTTTAGTGTATTTTAGTAGTGCTTATGACTCCGTACTATCGATTTTGAGAAATATATAACTATTGACTGCTTGCGGCTATATATGTCATTTAATGGTTTATGACAAATGATTAAATAGTTCAATTCTATTATTAAATTAGCATGTGTTAGGCTTACTTAGTCTTAGAGAGTAGGTGCCATCACAACATCCTAAGGTGGGAAATTGGGGTCGTGACAAGTTCCTAGTGATGTCATTTGGTTTGACAAATGCCCCAGCGGCATTTATAGATTTGATGAATCGGGTATTTAAATCTTATTTATATTCTTTTGTGATCGTCTTCATTGATGATATTTTGATCTACTCCTGCAGTCGAGAGGAGCATGAGCAGCATCTTCGGGTTATACTTCAGACTCTGAGAGATAGTTAGTTATATGCCAAGTTTTCAAAGTGTAAGTTTTGTTTGGACTCAATTGACTTTTTGGGACATGTTGTATCTGTCGAAGGCATTAAAGTGGATCCTAAGAAGATTGAGGCAGTTCAGAACTGGCCTAGACCTACTTCAGCTACAGAGATTCAAAGCTTCCCGGGTTTGGCGAGTTATTATCGCCGATTTGTGAAGGGGTTTTCATCCATTGCATCCCCATTGACTAGATTAACCCAAAAGGGTGCCCCATTCAGGTGGTCCAATGAGTGTAAGCTAGTCTTTCAAAATCTCAATACTGCTTTGACTATAACCCTAGTGTTGGTTTTGTCCACAAGTTCAGGATCCTACACCGTGTATTATGATGCATCGCGTATTAGGCTTGGTGCAGTGTTGATGTAGGATGGCAGGGTGATTGCATACATGTCTCGGCAGTTGAAGGTTCATAAGAAGAATTACCATGTTCATGACTTAAAGTTAGCATCCATTGTTCATGCATTGAAGATTTGGAGGCATTACCTCAACAGCGTGTCGTGTGAGGTATTCACAGATCATCGGAGTCTACAGTACTTGTTTACGCAAAAGGATCTCAACTTGAGGCAGCGGAGGTGGTTGGAGCTGTTGAAAGACTATGATATTACCATTTTGTATCATCCCGGGAAGGCCAATGTGGTAGCCGATGCATTGAGTAGAAAGGCTGTGAGTATAGGTAGCCTTGCATATATTCTAGTTGGTGAGAGATCGCTAGCATCAAATGTTCAGGCCTTGGCCAATCAGTTTGTGAGGTTAGATGTTTTGGAGCCTAGCCGGGTTCTTGCTTGCACGGTCTCTCGGTCTTCGTTGTATGAGCTCATCAGAGAGTGTCAGAATGATGACACCCATTTGCTTGTCCTTAAGGACACGGTGCAGCACGGTGATGCCAAGAATATTTCTATTGGAGATTATGGGGTGTTGCGTATGTAGGGTCGGATTTGTGTGCCCACTGTGGATAGGCTTCGGGAATTGATTCTTGAGGAGGCCCACAATTCGCGGTATTTCATTCATTCAGGTGCCGCCTGATAAGTGCGGATTTTGACTGCTTATTAGCATCTTTTAGCTTTTGTTTTAGTCCGAAAGCATAGAATTATGTTCCTGGAACTAATGAAATTATGCAAAATTGCAGGAATGCTGGAAGTTTGGTCTCCCGAGATGAAATCCGTCTCAAAAAAGGAGTATTCCGAAGCACAAGACAATAAAGAGCGTGGAAGCACAAATGTGCGGTCCATAGAAGGAATTATGCGGCCGCAGTAGAAATAGCGAACCGCATAATTCCATCTGTGGACGCAAAACAAGAAAAAAAATGTAGCAAACCTTTCAGTAATGTGCGGATCGCACATGAACTGTGTGGCCGCAGAACTGGGCTAGGAATCAAAGATCAGAGAGTACGCAAAAAGACCAAGTCCATGAGCCTTTATAAATTGTGGACCGCACAAGAATTGTGCAACCGCAGTTCAGAAATGTGCGGCCACAGAACTCCACTTCTTGCCAGCTAAAGAAATCTGTGGACCGCACGTAATTGTGCGGCCGCAGAACCTCCCGAGGGGCAGTTTTGTTCAAGATTTTTGGCCCTGTATAAATAGACGAGTTTCATAAAATTAGGACAAGTTTGAACATCTAAAGTTGTTGAAGCAGTTTTTCTTTACTACTTTAGAAAGTTTTACATTATTTTGGTGTATTTACATTATATTTCATCATTTTAATCTTCCATTATGAGTATAATTAGCTTTTCTTCTTTATTTTCTTCAAAACCCATTATGAGTAACTAGACTCTTATTAGGGTTGTGACCCAACCCTAGTGTGTAAACCTTATGGGTATCTAATTTAGTGCTTGTTTAAGATTGAGTGTTGATTATTTAGCTTAGTTCATGCTTCAATTTTAGAATTAATAGTTAAAAATATTGATTCATGCCTATTTGACTTAGTCTCTACTTGAGAAAAAGGGACCTAGTCTAGGATAACTTAGCTAATAAGGAATTGGGTCAATTGAGAGATTGATTAACCCAATTAAAGGATTCAACTTAGAGATAGTAATAACCCGACTTGAGCTCTTACCAACTGTTTTGGTTGATACCCATTTGGTCTTGAGAAAGCCAAATTGGGGAAAACCACTCTCTGGCCGAGAGGTATTGAGTGGATAGTGTAGAGTTGTAAGAAATAATACACCCCAATCAACAAAATAAGCATTAACGTCTTTACCCCATTAGGCAAACACCTAGGTTATGGTCACAGCCTTAGGCCTTTTGCCTTTTACCCAATTGGAAAAACCTTAAAAATATTTATTTCTAGTCTATTTTCTTTATCTTGAAACCATTAGACTAACAGAAGTAGAAAACAAAATTGTGTTGTGGAAGTACAATCTAGATAACCCATTTGCTTGCTTCAAATATATACTCCTAACTCCCATCATAATTCCCAGTGGATTCGACCCCGACTCCTAGTTGGGTAGATATTATTGCATACGACCGTGCCATGTCTCTTATTGAGGTATGTTGTGGATGTGATCACCGCCAAGATGTATCAGGATTTGAGGCAGCATTATTTGTGGAGAAGAATGAAGAAGGATATAGCTGTGTATGTGGTTTGGTGTTTGAATTTTCAGCAGGTAAAGTACGAGCATCAGAGGCCTGGCGGTTTTCTACATACTCTTGAGATTCCTGAGTAGAAGTGGGAGCGTATTACCATGGACTTCGTTGTTGGGCTCCCAGGACTTCGAAGAAATTTGATGCAGTATGGGTCTGTAGATAGGTTGACCAAGTCAGCGCATTTCATTCCGGTGGAAGCTACTTATTCTTCAGAGTGGCTAGCTGAGATCTATATACGTGAGATTGTTCGTCTTCACGGTGTACCAGTGTCCATTATTTTTGACTGAGCTACGCAATTCACATCGTACTTCTGGAGGGCTATACAACATGAGTTAGGCATACGGGTTGAGTAAAGTATAGCATTTCACCCTCAGAAGGACGGACAGTTCGAGCGCACCATTCAGATATTGGAGGATATACTTCGCACATGTGTTATGGATTTCGGGGGTTCTTGGAATCCGTTTTTGCCACTTGTGGAGTTTTCCTACAACAAAAGCTACCAATCGAGTATTCAGATGGCTCCTTATGAGGCCTTATATGGGAGGCGGTGCTATTCGCCAGTTGGTTGGTTTGAGCCGGGAGAGGCTCGCTTGTTGGGTACCTGATCGCGTCCAAATGCACACCTCTAAACAAGGTATGAAACAGTCGATTGCTATTATAGTAACCCATTTCTTGAGCTAAAACTTGATGTTTTTAGAGTGAGAGAGTGCCCTAGAGTGGGAAAGTTTCCTCAACAATTTATTCATCAATTCTTGCTCAAATCTTGGAAGATTAACAAGGAAAACCCACAAGGTCTTCATCCTAAAGGTAAGATTCTACACCCTAACCCTCAATCTCGAATTTTATCTAGAATTGGGTAATTAGTAAGAAAGTTTTTGGGCTTGAGAGTTGTCCATCTTGCATGCATGTGTTATCAAAGAGTGTAGGAAGATTGTTGAGCCAAGAATGGCAGATAATGGATTTGGGATGATGGAATCCACCATAAAAAGGACCTTGCAACCTTAATGCATACCTAGTGTTTGATAAAATGCTCAAATGAGCTAGAGCCATGATCATCTTCCTAATTTTGGTTCAACTTGTTATATTTCTAAAATAGATTGAAGTTGCAAAGAATTCTGGAATATTTTAGAGTTTAAGGAAGCTCCATTGAGGTATGTTGACTAAACTCCTCTCCTAGAATTGAATCCCACGGTATTCATGTAATTTATATAAGTTCCGAGTTATTTTGTGAATATTGGAATCGTGAATGGTGGCATATTGGTACTAAAGACCTCCCAACTAAAAATATGGAAATTTATTTAAATATTGTCTTGATCATAATTTGAGGTTTGATGTTGTTTGGGCTTCCACTGATATTATGAATGTACTTGCTCGTATTATTTATCATTCTATTGAGAGGGTGTTCTGTTAGTCATACTAGTATTATTCCATATGTACTAACGTCCTTTTTACCGGGGGTGCTGCATCTTCAATGGATACAGGTGGTTTAACAGTAGGAGACACTGATAAGTGATAGCGGTACACCCTCTTCCCGGCAGACTTGGTGAGCCCCACTTCATTTCGGGGTCATGTATCTTTTGTTCCTTGTGTATTGTGTTTGAGGTATAGCTGGGGCCTTGTTGCCGGCATTATCATAATACTCTTTTGTATCAATAGAGGCTTCGTAGACAAAGTGTGGGTTGTATATTGTGTTGGGGAAGTCAAACAATGTTATGTTGTGTTTTAATTACTTGTTCCACTTTAGACCATGAAAATGTGTGTGAAATCTGAGACTCTAAAATGATGTAACTAATGGTAAGAAATGGGTATTACAGCATGATCACCTTATTGTCTAATTAACAAAAATATGTATTCTCTTTAGTCATGGATGAGTTTGGGTAGAAGGAAATCTAATAGGCTTGCTCGGCCGGGTTCACTCGATTGAGCGTCGGTCGTGCTCCCCGAGTTCGGAGCGTGACACCCATGGATTTCTATTCCTAAAACTTGGAATTTTAAAGTGAAATGTGGGTTTGTCTCCACAGGGAGCTAGATAAGAGTTAGGGGTATATATTCTAATGCGTGAAATTGAATTATCTTAATTTGCACTTCCACAAATAGGGTTTTGTTCCTATTTTTAATTTTATACTAAAGTTTGCAGATAACGAAATATGACTATGATTATTGTTTTTGATGTTTTTCAAATTGATAAAAAGCCTAAGGCTGTAACCATCACCTAGGTGTTTGACTAATGGGATAAAACCTTAATGTTTGTTTTGTTAATCGGGGTGTATTATAGCTATCAACTCTCAATTACCCACGCAATACCTCTCGGTCAGAGAGTTATTTTGCCCAATTTGGCTTTCTTAAGACCAAATTGGTATCACACAAAATAATTGATAAAAGCTCAAGTCGGGTTATTACTATCTCTAGGTTGAACCCTTTAATTAGGTTAATCAATCTCTTGATTGAGCCAATTCCTTATTAGCCAAGTTTTTCTAAACTAAGTCTCTCTTTCTCAAATAGATACTAAGTCAAATAGGCATGAACCAATGTTTGCAACCATTAATTCCATAAATTAAAGCATGAACTAGGCTAAATATTAAATAACAAACACCCAATCAATAACAAGCACTAATTTAATTACCCATAAGGTTAACACACTAGGGTTGGGTCACAACCCTAGTAAAACTCTATCTACTCATGGTTGGGTTTGAAGAAGAAAAAGAAGAAACACTAATTAAACTCATAATGTAAGCTTAAAATAATAAAATCTATTGTAAAATATACCAAAATATAGTAAACTTCCAAAAGAGGCAAAGAAAAATGGTTACAGTACTTGCTGATGTCAAAACTTGACCTAATTTTGTGAAACTCATCGGTTTATACAAGGTTAGATATTTCGGACAAAAATGCCCTTCGGGAGGTTTTGCGGCTGCACAATTTCATGTGCGGTCAGCAAAATTCTTCATCTGGTAGGAGCTGGTATTCTACGGCCGCACAATTCTGAACTGTGGTCGCGAGACAATATTTTTGCGGTTCGCAGATTTAGCACTGCGGCCGCAAGGCCCTCTTCTGCGGTCCGCAATAGTATGATTGCGGCCGCAAGACAATCTTCTGCGGCCGCACAAATCTTATGCGGACTGCAATTCAATGAAGCTTTAGACTTGGTTGTTTTGTCATCTCTTTGATCTTGGTCTTAAGCCCTTCTTTTGTGGCTACACAATTCATGTGCGGTCCGCAATTTGCTAAAACATCTGCTGAGTTTTCCTTCATTATTTGCGGCCGCAGATGGAATTCTGCGGATCGTAATTTCATCTGCGGACCGCACTTTGTATGCTTCTATGCCCTTTTATTGCATTGTGCTCGGACTACTCCTCTTTGAGCCGGATTTCATTTTGGGAGTTCAACTTCCAACATTCCTGCAATTTTGCACATTTCATTAGTTTCGGGAACACAATTCAATGCTTTTAGACTAAAACAAAAGTTAGAAGGCAATAATAAGTAGTCAAAACTCCCACTTATCAGTACCGATTTGGTTTGGGATGCCTTGGAAAAAGTCAAGATGATTCAGGATCAACTTCATACAGCACAGTCTAGGTAGAAGAGTTATGCCGATCGGAGAGTTTCTGATGTTTCATTCATGGTTAGAGAGAGGGTGTTTCTCCGGGTTTCACCCATGAAGGGTGTGATGAGGTTCGAGAAGAAGGGAAAGTTGATCCCTAGGTACATCAGACCTTTTGAGATTCTTGAGAGAGTTGGTGAGGTGGCCTACAAGCTTGCATTGCCACCTAGCTTATTAGCAGTTCACCTAGTGTTACTTGTCTCCATGCTCCGAAAGTATCACGATGATCCATCCCATGTATTAGATTTTAGCTCAATCCAATTGGACGAGGATTTGACTTACGAGGAGGAGCCAATGGCCATTCTAGCACGGCAGGTCCGGAAGTTGAGGTCTAAGAGTTAACCTTCTGTTAGAGTGTAGTGGAGAGGTATGCCGATCGATGCAGCTACATGGGATTTCAAGTCCGATATGCAAATTAGATACCCACACCTTTTCACCAGTCCAGGTACCTTTCTATGTCCGTTCGAGGACAAACGTTTGATTTAGAGGTGGAGAATATGATGATCCGAAAGGTTATTCTGAGTTCTAGCACTTATTTCATTGTTCCAAGAACTCAATTAGCTCCGTTTATTATTTTTCAATTTGCATGTGCAATCCGTGTCTTTTTTCGAAAAGTTTTTATGTGAAAAATTGAAGAAAATATGAATTTTAGCTTTAAAAATAATTTGAGTTAACTACGGACAATATTTTGTGTAAACAATCCCTAATCGGTATTTTTGACGATCCCGATGGATGCGTATCATGATTTTGGACTTGGGCGTATGCCCGGAGTTGAATTCGAAAGTCCCTAACTTGATTTGACGTGATTTGTTGAAAACTATAAATTCGAAGGTTTAAAGAATTCTTAAGTTTGACTATAGGTTAATTTTATTGCTAACGGGTTCGGATTTTTGTTTCAGAGCTTGGTATACGTTCATTTTACTATTTAAAACTTGTCTGCAAAATTTGGTGCAAAACAGAGTTGATTTAATAGGATTCAGATGCTCAGTTGTGAATTTGAAAGCTCTTGAGTTTCTTTGAAAATTTCATGCATTTTGATGTCTGATTCATAGTTCTAAGTGTTATCTTGGTGTTTTTATTACGTGAGCGAGTTCGTATGATGTTATTACATTTGTGTGCATGTTTGGTTTGGATCCCGAGGGGCTCCGGTGAGTTTCGGATATGTTTCGGATGAGTTTGAATAGTGCAAAGATTGTTGGTGCAATGCCAGTTCTGGTGTCTGCTGCAGATCTCGCATTTGCGAGCATGGACTGGGCTGGGTGAACCTCACATTTGCGAGGCAAATATGTGCATTTGCGAACAGACAGTGGTCGCATTTGCGATCTCAAAATCAAATTTGCGACTCAATATACTCTTAACTTATCTTCGCATTTGCGAAGGAGATGTCTGCATTTGTGAAGGTGGGTCTGTTCGTAATTGCGAACCTTTTGTCGCAATTGCGACTTCTGGGCTTCTGTGGCAGGGTTCACATTTGCGACCCTTGTGTCGCATTTGCGGTGTTCGCAATTGCTGCATCTGCAGCTAGGTAAAAGAGGAAAAAATCGAGACTAAGCTCATTTTACACCATTTCTCAACCCTAAGGCCTAAACACACTAGAGGCAATTTTCCAAGAGAATTTTCTTTCCAAAATTATTGGTAAGCAACTTTAATCCATTTCTTTTCATTTATTTTCAACATCAAATCTAGGGTTTTCATGGTAGAAATTAAGGATTTTGGTAGAAATTGGGGATTTATAAAATTGAGATTTAACCTCAAATTGAGGTCGGATTTCGAAACAAATCACATAACCGGGATCCGGGGTGAATTGGTAATCAGGTTTTGGTCCAAACCTCGGGTTTTGACCAAGGGGGTCGGGGTTGAGTTTTATTGACTTTTTCAAAAATGATCAAAATTGGACCGTTTTCATTGATGAGTAGTTTCTAAAACTTATTTTGAACCATTTAATCGATAATTTTCTAGATTTGATTGGTTTGGATGCTTGTTCAAAAGGCAAAGGCGTGGTTGGTTGATTTCTTTGATTGCGGAAGTGAGGTAAGTATTGTGGTTAACCTTGACTTGAGGGATTAGGACTTGTTAGTCTATTTGCTATGTGTTTTAGGAATGGGGACAATGTATATGTGAGGTGACAAGTACTTATACATTTTCATTGGGTTAAAGCAGACGGGTGCAACTTGTTTCTTTGTATTATATTATTCCTTTAATTGTGTTATACATGCTTAGATTTTTTTTTGGCAACTCCACTAGGAATGGTGCCTAGGGATTGTTTTTATATATATAATTAAAGTCAAAACAAAAACAATGTCGGGGGTCTTACAATGTGAAAGAAATAAACTTTGCCAGAAACATAGCTTCTATTTTCAAGGTTGAGCACCGGACCCAACAATGATTTTACATAATGAAATATACAAGAATTCTGCTCATAAGATCTAAAAGATATCGATTGTAATTGATTGCCGCCGAAGCTCATTTGATTAACTTTTTTGTTGCACGTTCTGTTTTGATCATGTTATTCATTTTGATATGCCCATCGTGTTTGATCCTTTGCCCTGCTATTACTTTCCCAATAATCAGCTATAATTGCGTTGCAGTACCTCTTTTTGTTGGCTATCAATTGTGGAGAGAGTGTTCCAGTAAGATCAGTTGTATCGTTAGTATCATCTAAGTTCCATAATTCTTGCTCTTCTGTTGAGTGGCACTATTTTTTCCAAGTTTCATGTTCTTTTCAACTAGCAGTCATTGCCCTTGCTTCATGATTCCAAGACTCTGTAGTGGTGTTTTTGTATTGCATGTTGTATTGATGCTGCATTGCATTATTTGTACCCAAATTGTACCAGTCCAAGTCAGTAGTTCTTTTCAGCCAATTCCTTTTGTTATTTGTCATATGTACTGCTGTTGCTCGGCTTTTTGTTTGTGCTGTTTTCATCACTAAATCAAATTGAAGCTCCATCATTCCTTTCCTGTATGTGCCGACCAACATAATGTTGTACAAATGTTGCTCCTCCTTATGCTTAGTGGCTGCTGAGTTTGTTTCCATATTTCTGCCTATCAGTGAGTAGGGCAGATTCACATTAACTTGAATCGTTCCTTCCTCATCCCTTGTGGTCATATTTCCTCGCCAAAACCTTATCATCAACTGCACTTTATATCGTACCAATAAAATGGTTTTGCAGCAAATTTCATATGATCTTTCTGTGAACTTTCATGGACCCTTTACATGTAGTACCTCATTATGTAAGTGTTGCATTAGTACTATATTCCAACTTCCATCCATTATGCCCAGATTGTCTCGCCATAAAGTGTACATCAAATGGCATGCCCAGCCTCCTGCATTACTAGCATGCTTGTGCTTATCAATAACTCTTCTCCAAGTGAATTGAAGTTGAGTTATTTGATAATGCATGTTCACAGTAACTTTCCATTGCCACATACAAAATACGTTGATTCCACTGTCCACAATCAGCTCTTTTTTGTTCAAATTTGTGTGAGTCCTCCTAGAATCATCTGTCACCATCGTTGGATGAATCTTCTCCTGAGCTATGATATTTCTACAGTACATTGAGGTTAGGTTCTCCATGAAATCCTTATTTGATCTCAAAAGACCGTGCATAACTTCACACTTATACACCAACCGGGCAGTAATGTTTCCAGTTATTATATTTAGTGTGATGTAGTTACTGGCAATATTCATATTGACAAGTAGAGTGTTAGGGTGTTTAAGGCTAATCTCATCTAAGATCAGCATATCAGTTCTTGTCCCTAGTCTCTTGATAAACCTTCTTGGTTCCATGTTTGTGCCTACACCAGCTTCTCTTCCAGTAGAATGAGTAGCAAGTACTAATACCACCATATGGAAGTTATTTAAGGAGCTGGACATGTACACAGTAAGTTCTCCTGCTAAAAAGAACACCATGTTAGTATAAAACAATGTCACTATGCTCTCCTCCTCAAGGATTTGAATATGGTGATCAAGTGTAGAGTCTCCAGTTATCTTCAATAGTCCATTAGTCCTTGGAGTTCGTTCCATCACAGCAATTCTGGGTATTTGATTAACCCAATCATTTGTCTTCCTTTCTCTGTGAAATGAAGTATCATGAGCTGGTGATTTTAGACCAACCTGCCAAGTCCTCTCCTTAGTTAACATGCTTGTGCTTACCAATGATTCTTCCCCACGGGAATGAGCACTAGGTGCTAATATCACCCATTGGAGTTGAGCCATTAGATAAGGCATGTTCACAATAATTATTCCTGCACAGATTATTACTCCTATGATTATTCATTTTGTATTTATTTCTTATTTTAAATATGTTGGATATTTTGAAAGTTGAAGTTTGATATTTTGGCACCATATTTGAAGTTAAATTATTCCCTGCATTGTTTATTATTCGGATTTATATTATTACACGGTGAGGATGAGAGTAAAAGCACGAAGGGTGATGCCGTGTTATTTCATTCATATTATTACATGGTGAGGATGAGAGTAAAAGCACGAAAGGTGATGTTGTGCCATTTCATTCATATAATTGTATGGTGAGGACGAGAGTAAAAGCACGAAGGGTGATGTCGTGCCATTATATTCATATTATTGCATGGTGAGGACGAGTGTAAAAGCACAAAGGGTAATGTCGTGCTATTTATATACCATTGATTTAACTGATTTTCCGTTTTGATGATTTACTTAGTTATTTCGTGATTTCATACTTGCCCTATTTACTATATCTTTCCCTTTTCGCATGTCCCCTCCTAGTTAGAATTTTATCACTATTCTTGTTATTTTGCTGCTTTATATACACTTGTACAGGTTTAATTACGTAGGTATCTTGTCATAGCCTCGTCACTACCTCGTCGAGATTAGGCTCGATACTTACGGAGTATATTGGGTCGATTGTACTCATACTACACTTCTGCACTTCTTGTGCAGATACTGGTAATGATCCCAACGGTGCTTGGGGTGCGTTATCTCGGATCATTTTACACAAAGACTCGAGGTAGATCTGCTGGCGTCCACACACCTTGAAGCCCCCTTCTATTTCTCACTTTTACTGTTTATCTCTTTCGAACAGTTGTATTTATTTCAGACTTTGTTTTAGACATCTAGTTGCTCGTGTACTCGTGACTCCGAATTTCTGGGAGTAGATATTATCATATGGTTTATATTAGCACTGTATTAGACTTGGCTTTTATTTCTGGTTGAATATCATTATTGTAATTTTAACTATTAAAATTGGTTAACAAAATGAAGGAACAACCAATCAATTTCATGCAATGAACAAAACTACAAACACAAAAATCTACTTCTTCCTTGTCCGAGCCAATTTTGCATCATTTTCTTTAACCCTTTTCAGCAAACCATGAATGGTCCTCTTAGCTTGATCGGGAAAATCTTCGTCATACTATCTAAAGTACTCGCAAGCACCTCGATCCATCAAAACAAGATGAAACTGATTTTTTTTAACAAACTGAAACCAAGAATTCAAAAGTTAAGTGCAAATAGATGGACGACTTACTTTGTCCAATTTACACCATAAAACCATCGACCTGGATTTCTAAGGAACCATGAAATTATCAGTTTCACGTTAAAACCACAACAACAGATATCCAATCCCTTTTGAGAACTCTATGCTCTTTCCAACATGGCTACTATGGCTATTGAATTAGCTCAAAGTCAGGGAACAAGAAGAAGTAACTAACAATGCTAGTATAATAGGGTTCACTTTCCTATTAATATTAACTATAGTTTCGACAAATTATAGAAAGAAAGCAGTCTTTGAATATGCATAGAGATGGAGCTTTTGAGAATTAGGGTTTTTTTACATCTGATAATGAAGAAAGGGTAAGAAAAGTCAGGTATAAATAGGACTCCAACGATAATATTTAATACTATTAAAAGGGGAGTGATTTCACAGCCTCACGCGACTTGGGTGACGAAGCTCACTCAATCTGACAATCAGTGTTTGTATTTAAATACCACATGAGGTAAGGAGTTGGAGCGTCAAAATAAAAAAGGTTTGAGTAAAGGTGTCAAAATGAAAAGGAGAGCCAACTTAAAGGAGCCGCTTATGGGTTTGGCCAAATCTTTAACAAACATGAAAAAGCTAAATATTCTTACAAGAAGGGCAAATGTATCATGTTGCCCTTTTTGATTTTCGTATCATATTCCTTTCTTTCTATTTTTTGTTTTTTCTTTCTCTTTCTATTATAAAGAAGCTATATTTTGAGGGGATTTAAAGGGTTGAAGTATAATTTAAGGCAGTTGGGCGACGACTTTACGATAAAGAAAAAGGTGGTTATCTATAGTAGTGTAAGAATTAAACGGTTCACATGGTGGTTATGTTAATAAACTTAGTGGTGCTTTTTAATGGAGAGATGCGGCTGTTTTTTAGAGGAAGAAGATGATGATGAAGAAGATCAATGGTTTATGATGGAGATAAAAAAATAAAGAATGATGGTAACTCTTTGACGGAGGTGAGTTACGAGTTAGGATGGTACTATGGCATCTCACACGGTAATTTGTTGTGTCGTATATTTATGTATTTTAATTTTTATGAAGAAGATGAAGTTGTGCGTGTGATGAAGATCGATTTGCCTTTGTCTTCCCCGTGCATGTGATGTGTGTGTTAATGGAGGAGAGTAATTTTTCATTAATGGTGTTTTAATCCAAGTGAGTGAGTGTAATGAGCAGGAGTGTCAATGCTTTGGTTCGGCCAGTTCTTTTATTAAATTTATACCATATCAATTTTTCGGTTACTTTATTCGTATAATCAAAATTAAATTTTTTTAAAACCGTGCTAATCATCTTAGTTTTTTTTCGATACCGGTATGGTTCTATTTATTTTTTAAAATGTTATATAAGACTCACTAGTAGTAGAACGCGATAACATACGTACTTGCATAGAAGATTGAAAACCTCTATAAGTATTTTTATTATTTAAAAATACAAGAAAACTTGAATAAGAAAAGATGAAAGATAGTCAGAATAAAGATTCATTCGACTATTCTATAACAACATAAAATAGATTAAGCAAAGATAAGGAGATATAAATCACCTGAGTGGATAGATATTAATCAAGTTGGACTCAAGAATAGAGTCTTTTAGGATATTAATTATCCAACAAGAGAAATCTAAATCATACAAGAGGAAAGATACCCAATATCTTATTGCTTGCTACTCAAGATCGTTGGAATACCTTGTGACTTGTTACCAGATGCAGTAACTAATTTAGTTTGAATGGAAGTGGCAAAATAATTTGGGGAGTTGGGACTTTGGATGTTAATTACCTGTTGACTTGTAGTTGTTTCTATAATCCCAAGACGTTAAGGAAAAAATATTAATGGTTTATTATTTTTAAATTTAATATATGAAATATATTTCTTATATAAAAATATTGGTACAGTTCGTTACTTTTTCGATTTATTTTTATAAAATTAAAAACCTATGCTATTATTTGATATGATTATAAATGTATATAAAAACCTACAATTTTGTTGAAAGAAACCTAATTCTGTTCGATACGGTTTGATTCAATCAATTTAATCCCCTTAGCTTATTCACGTGTTTACTTTTTTTATTTTTTGAATCCCCTTGGTGAAAAAAAATCATGCTTTCGCCATTGGGACTGTAGCCATTTTAATATTTGATTCACGAGGGAAACATTAAAGCTATGGTGGTGTCACGACCCAAAATCCACTAGTCGCGATGGCACCTAACCCAATCCACTAGGTACACCAACTAACAGTCAACATATTCCAAATGAGATTTAATGAGAAATAAATGATGAAATAACTCAACCTTTATACAACAACCCAAGGACTGGTAGTACAAGTCATGAGTCACTAAGACTTAGATCTACAAAACTAAATTGAAACAATTACAATATCTGTTTGGAATATACATAAACATAATTCGAATCTAAAGCTACCAAGGACAAGTGATAGACATAACTGGAACACAAGTACATCTTCAATGCCAGCTCCCGCCATACACAGCAACAACAACTCCAAGATCTGCACGCAAGGTACAAAAGTGTAGTATAAGTACAACTGACCCCTGTACCCAGTAAGTATCTTGACTAACCTCGATGAAGTAGTGACGAGGATTTTTAGTTAAAAGATACTAACTGATATAACATATGCAATAGAATAGCAATAGAAACAATACTAAAACATAACAGAGAAGAGTACAAGGACAAATATGCGAAGCAGTAAATGATTACTAGAAGAAATTACGATCAATATATATATCAATATCACAACCAATTATTTCCTTAAAGCGATGACCATCAAACCACGGTATTAAATCCAGAGCTTTCATGGAGTCAGAAATGAACTCAAGATATCGAATCAAATGGCACGGCAACACCTTTCGTGCATTTATCTCATCCCTACCGAACATTCGTATAACAGTACCAATCAGGTGAAAAAAATGCCAATAACAGTAACGACAAAATGGGAGATACACAGGTAGTAATAACGAACAAGGCAGTGCATATGGACAACGATAACAGACTAGGTAGAAGGCATAGAAGTAATGACAACAATTAAGATAAAAGAACATAAATTTCACTAACTAACATGGTAGAAGGCTTAGATGTAGATATAACAAACAAGAGGGAAAGCATGGTCTTTTTAAGCTAAATAACTAGAAGGTATCAATAACTAATATGGTAGAAGGCTTATACGAAAGTGCAACAAATGAGAAACGTCATAGATGTAGATATGACAAACAAGAAGGAAAGTATGATATTTGCAAGTTAAACAGATAGAAGCATGGATAATACAGCAACAATTGAGGTTAACGGACACAGACAAAACAACAACGACAAGTCACATAAAAAATATAGGTGCAACAGTAACAGCTCAAGATAAAGGTATGAATATATACACAAGAAAAAGATATCACAATATAATGCATGTCTCTCGTCCTTGCCTGCCTTTCGTGCCATGAGCACATGATAATACGAAAGCAATAGCACGGCATTACCCTTCGTGCTTTTACTCTCATCCTCACATGATAATGTAAATAAAATGGCACGGCATCACCCTTCGTTCTTAACTCACATGTCACGACATCACCTTTCGTGCTTTACACTCTTCCTCTCATGGTAATGTATATGAAATGGTATGACATCACCTATCATGCTTTACACTCTTCCTCATCAAACACATGTATATTAATAAGAAGCAAGGTAGGAAGCATGAATAATATCAAGGAGGCGAATATTCCAAATGAACATAAATCACAGCTTTCAAGCCAATAACAATTCAACAAACCTCAAGAACCTCATTGTTTAAGTATCTCAACCAATCTCAAAAAACTATCTTCAACTCAAGTATAGAATCCAATATCTCAAGAACAACGGTCGTAGCGATGTATTTGTAATTAAGTATAGTGATGACCAAATTTAGCACATTAATAGTTTCACAAAAATCCGTCAAATTTTAATCAAGTTTTAATAAGCTAAATCATGGTTTCTTGCATTTAACTTTATATTCATATTAATCTAGACATCAAGTAAAACATGAAGCAAGAAGGTCACATATTCCAACTAGGCACAAATACTCATATAATCTACCCCCCGAGCATGATTAACCCTAGCATATGCATATACGCTCGTCACCTCATATATGCATCACCGCCACATGTAGCAAATAATATTAATTAGAAGAAAAAATTCTCTCAACAAAGTTAGGCAAGACACTTACCTCAAACAAGCCAAATCGATACACTAGAAGTGACATCCCGCTCAAATCGACCTTAGAATGGCTCGAAACTAGCCAAAAGCAACTCAACATCATCAAATAATGCCATAGGAAGCAAATCCAAACGATAAAGGTTGAATCTATAATCAAATACTGAAAGTCAACCAAAAATTCAAACCGAGGCCCGTACCTCGAAACCCCACAAAACTCACAAAATTCGATAACTCATTCAATTACGAGTCCAACCATACTATTTTTCCTCAATTCCGACTCTGAATAGATGATCAAAACTTAAAATTCAGTTTAGAAAAGTTTAGATAAAAAAAACCCCAATTTCTCTTTTGAAATCATTAATCAAATGCCAAAAACGAAGATGGAATCACAGAATATAATCAAAATCGGGTACAAAATACTTACCCCAAGCCATGTGGTGAAAACCGCCTCCATAATCGCCCAAATCTGAGCTCCATAGCGCAAAATTTGATAAAATGTCTGGAACCTTCGGTGCCCAGGGATACTCATCGCAATCGCGGGAAAAGCTTCGCGATCGCGGAGAACAAATGCCACTGCAACACAAAAGCTCTACGTGTTTGCGACACTTCCAATATGCACGCGAAGCACACAAACGCCCAAGCTTCCGCGAATGCGACCAAGCTTACGCGAACGCGGTGAAGATCCTCCATCTCCCAGCTCCCACTCAGCACTACGCGAACGCGAACAGTAACCAAACCAAACCTCAGTGAATGCAAACTCTGAGTCGCCTCCGCGATGAATAAACCACCAATAGCCAAAACACACTTCGCGATCGCGGCTGGACCTTTGCGATCGTGAAGAATACCAGAAGCAACAAGTAACAGCAGAAAATCAGCAATATCAACATGGCCCAAAATGGTCCGAAATCCGTCTAAAACTCACCCGAGCCCTTCGGGACCCTGTCCATATATATCCAATAAGTTCCAAAACACAACACGAACCTGCTCAAGGCCTAAAATCACACATACCAATATCAAAACCACGAATCGCACCTCAAATCAAACTTGATGAACTTTTAAACGTTCAACTTCCAAAACTCGTGCCGAACCATATCAAATCAACTCCGAATGACCTCAAATTTTGCGCACAAATCCCTAATGACATAACGAAGCTATTCCAATTCCCGAAACCACAATCTGAACCCGATATCATCAAAGCCAACTCTCGGTCAAACCTATGAACTTTCAAATTGTCAACTTTCATCAATTAACGCCAAAACCTTCAAGAAACATCCAAATGCAAATCCGAGCATACGCCCAAGTCCAAAATCACCATCCGGACCTAGTGAAACCATCAAGGCTCCGATCTGAGGTCAAATACACAAAAGTCAAACTTGGTCAACTCTTTCAACTTAAAGCTTCTAACATGAGATTCATTCTTTCAAATCAATTCCGAATCACCTAAAAATCAAAATCGACGAATCACACATATGAAGCTACTCAAGACTTCAAACGGCTAAACGGAATGCAATTGCTCAAAACGACTGATTGGGTCGTCACATGTGGAGATCGGTGGTTATGGCGGTTGCTGTACATGGTAGAAAGAGGTGGTGGTGACAGATTATTGTTTTGTGAGATCAGAATTGTCCCTGAATAATACGACATAGAACACTTTTGCCCCTTTTCATAAGTTGATTTTTTTTTTAAGATTCTGTTTGATGGATTTGAAAGTAAGGGCAAATGTGTGCCACTTTTATAACAGTAACGACACAAATGACCTTAACCATTAACCGAGGGCAAAAGTGCCCCGTAACGTATAGTGCAAAGGCAAATTTGATCATTTTCCACTAAATAGTAAACTGCTATCCATTAAAATTTGTTAGAAATATTCAAATAAATTGTGCGTAAATATATTTTGCACTTCGCTCTTAAAATATTCTTATCCATCATTTGAGGATATAACAAGAATTTTTGGAATTTCTCGGAAATTCTTGGCATAGCTAACTGTAGTACAAAGCCAAATTTACTATAAAATCCAACAAGTTTATCGCTCTTAAAGTGCAGATTCATAATAGACATAAGTAGAATTATTGCACATTAAATAACATCAAATACGTTGGGTTTAAAAGATAGAATGTTGCGAGCAGACCAATGCGGTGCGCTTTAGAAGAAGCGTCAATTAGATTAGGCATCAGAATGCACCGGACACTATGATATATCATTAAGACTACAAAAAGGGGAGAAGTGATGTGCATTCTAAATAAAAATTTAAAAAAGCGAAAGAAAACTATAAATGGAGTGACAAATCAAGCTTCTGATCTCTATCCCTTTCATGGTCCTTAACAAAAGCTGGTACGTTCAGATCATCTTCACATTCTTGAAAGAAATCATTATTGTTGCATCTTTGACTAATACTCCTTTGCCATTTTGGGAAACCTTGTTCGTCCCCTTCATACACATACGGATTACTATTACTCAAATAATTCCCATTTCGATAGACCATTGCATTATTTTCAAATCTTGGTGCGCCATTTGATCCAAATCTACTAGTAGAAAATTGCTGCTGCTGAGCAGCTGGAAACTGACAAAAGTTGGCTGCATGAGCAGTTATGTAAAGAGAAGGATGATTTATAAGACCAATTGGATGGTTAGGTGCAAAAACAAGAGGTGCTTGTGGAAGTACTGAAGAGAAGTTAGCAGCATAATGATCATGATGAGATGACATAATTCTCTTGTTTTTTCTTGCTGCTGTCCTTTCTTTCTTGTGAGCATTTTGATGGCCTCCTAAAGCTTGTGAACTATGAAACTTTCTTGAACAATATAAGCATGGAAATGACCTTGTGTTGTTGTCTTCTGAATTATTTGGTTGGACATGGCTTACTTTCTCACTCTCCATATCTGTAAAGTAAATGTCACAATAAAACCTAGTTAGGGATATAAATGAAGAATTAGGAATGACTAGGTTCTGGAATAGTGAAAGAAACAACAACTACTTCTGCATTACAATCCCTAATCATGAGTTGAAGTCAACATATAAAAAATAAAAATAAAAATTAGTAGAATTTTTTGTTATCTTCAAACTTGGATATAAATCTTGGATAGGACTAAAAGGTTCCTGTAAAACATAGGACCAGTAATCTCGGAGGGAGAAATTTAAGATATGAATCTATTTCAAGAAGATTCAACAATTTATATATATATATATAAAGATTATTTTATCCGTATAATTTTTCGGGATTTAATTAAACTCCTTCACTTCAGGTAGCTTTGCCCTTGCATATATATGATTTTTAAAGTAAACGTACTAGCTTGACTAAAAATATACTTCCAAATAAAAGTGGAATAATGAAATAAAGTTATGGTGAAGTACATACAAACCTTGAGAAAAATGAAGACGACTTGCTTTAAGTTGGAGGAGAAGAGCAGAGAGGAAGAAATTAAGGAGAACAGAAAGAAACAAGAATAGAGACTTTTTGAACTTGAGGGTTATGAGTTATGACTACTTATGAAATGATCAAAGAAAGAGGTGGGAAGAGATACACTTTAAGTTCAGAAACTGAGCTTGGGAAATGTGAAGACAGAAATAATGAAGTGGAGTATTAAAAAGTGTGCAAATGGACAGGCACAAGAGGGGTGTATGGGCTTGGGGAACTGAATATAGAGAAGAGATATAAGAGAGAGAGAATTTGAGTAGTAGTAGTAGTAGTAGTAAAAGAAGAGGATAAGTGGGGAGAAAGCAAAGTGTCCTCCAATATGATGATTCTGCATGCTGAGGCAATGGAAGAGATTGGTTAGATCAGAACTCAGCAGACTTATGTTGTATGGGTTGGTTAATTGAATCTTGCCTCCCACCCCTTCTGACAACTTCTACTGCAGGTGCTCTTCAATTAGCTTCACTTCTTTGTCTTTTTTTTCTCACCCAAAAAAATATGAAACTCTCTTAAAAAAGTCTCCTAAATTTTGCAAGTATCTATGCTTTTCTATTCAATAAAATTAGTAAACTTTGCCCTTTTTGTGGGGAAGAGCTTAGTTTTAAAGAAAAAACAATCTTATATAGCCCCATAGAATTGCTCAAGTGATGCTCAATATCGCAAATAGGCGCATAAAGCTTGCTGTGTAAAGTACATTCTTGATAAAGAATTGACTTTTTTGGTTCTCCTGTAAGTACAGCTTGTGTTAGCCTGACAAATAAAAGATACTTTTGTATCAAAAAACAATGGCCAATTCAATATGAATTTTGCTCTTTATATTTGTGCTAATTTTGTACACGTAAATAGAACCTGAGCTATTCATATAGAGTTCGAATTAGATGTTATGAGTTCTGTCTTGTGTTTAGTCTAGATTCACTACTACTGTTCCAAAGTAATAGTATTAAGTTATTACTATGCCCAAAAGCTAGTGCTGCTTGTTCTCTCCAATGGTTTCCTAGCTGACAAAAGCTAGCCACACTAGAGGATTGGGTCAGAATTATGGTCGTTGCCTTCTTTTTTTGATTTATCATCTCTCTTGTTTTTGAATAATGGCCTACGACTGCCCTAAAACTGCTTTTTTCAATAAATAGTGATGGGGAAAAAAAGAGCAACTAGTTCTTCTCTTTGTTTCCCTGCATCACTATCTGACATCCACCGCCAATGGCTATATATGCAACTTGTCCTCCTTCCATCCATTGGCTGCATGTCTTGGGATTTCACGTATATGTCAGCACCCACATACACAAACAATAAAAACAGTGGTCCATGTGTTCACGGACGTGGCGGTTCTCAAAAGTTTTTTCAGCCAACAAATTAAAGTCATATAGTTATTACAAGTGCGTTGACAGTTGTCCACCTTCGCACCGGTGCCGAAATGATAAAATTATACTGTGTAAATAAGAAGGAAAAATAATTCAAATACAAGTGCAACTCTCTCTATTAAATGCTGCAACAAGCCAACAACTGAAAGCTAGTTCGCAGAGCTTTGGGAATAACAAATACAGGATAGTTACGGAACCCCTCCTTGTCGTCATCGTTACTTTTCTGGAAATTGTACTTTCTCGATGGCATGCTGCTATAAATTTTACAACAAACTAAGCCCACCTGAGCAACCAGAAAATCTTGCAAAGGAAACTGTTTTCCAGATTCAGATCAGGAGGGTAAAAAAACATAAACACACTCTAATTTTGGAAAAGACATTCTCCTAAAATGCAAGGACATCCCATGATAAGAAGTCTTAAAACATTACTAGGACAATTTAAAACTGTCATTTACAACATTGATTCATCTTATGATGAACAGGAAATTGAGTGTGTTATATGGAACAATAACAGGTTCTGGCTAGGAGAGGCCAATTGGGTGTATATAAAAATATTCTATAATTACAGGAACAAGGTATAGCTAATAGTGACAGAGAGCCAATTTCATATCTTTATCCACTTTGAGATCTAGGAACAACCGAAGCATCTTCTTATAGAAAACAAACTTGGTGCTGCAGCTATTTGATCAGGGTCAAGCTTTTTGCGTGGAAGATGCTTAAAGAAGGCTTTTACTGCTCCAGTGACCCCATCTTCATTCTCCATCGCCTTAGCCAGCTCAACTGCACGCTCCTTTACCTGTGCGTTATCTCACTAGTTCATTTCGAGAAACAATTCCACCTTCTCAAGTTTCCAAAACATCCAAAATTCTTCAAAATAAAAAAAATAATAGAAAGGAACAAATTTTCAATTCGGTAAACAAGGAATATCCATTTGAATTGATAACCTCACCATTACTCTCAAGTTTCTAGTTATCTAGAGGATAATGCAGTAAGAAACTAAGACCCAAAAGGCCCTTTGAACATAACTTTGGCAAATTAAACTCCAGGATATGGGCTAACTTCATAGTAAAATACTTTTGCTCTTCAATAACTTCAGCAAGCAATTCAGTACATGCGACAAAAATAAATAGCAAAGTACCTTAGGATCAAGCATGAAATTAATTGCATCAACCAGCTTAGGAAGTGAAAATTCATCAATAGGTATAGGTGGAGGGCCTACACCTCTAGCGTGCACCCTTTCCCCCCAAAATGGCTGGTCACCAAAGAAGGGGACAACAGTTGTTGGACACTGTAATCCAAAAATACTGATAAGATACGGTTAGCCAAATAAGCACAAGGAAACGAGAGTAAACAGAAGTAGCTGGAAACATCACCGCAGCCTTAAGACCAGCAGCCGTTGTTCCAGCACCCCCATGGTGCACCTGGAAAGAAAGAGAAAACCGGCCATGTCACTTATCATATGCATGCTAAGCTTGGATAATTCGAATACAAAGCACATAAAAGGGAGTTTGTTAAAGCTTTCAATTGAATGAGGACTAGTGAGAGTGGCCCTTATGAAGCAATAGTGTATTTGGCAGTTGCAAAAAAGTACCAAGCCACCAATTTCCCCACCCAACTGCAACTCCAAGCAGCATAAAATCTTCACTTGAACTGAACTTACAAAGAAGTAACCTATCTTTTTATAATAGACAGGACACCGGGAAAGAGGCAGCACTTCAATCTCGGATCTTGACAAGAGTAAAATAGTTGTGATGAGAGAAAACAGCTAATCAAATTGCTCTTTTTAGCACAAACATCATAAACAAAATTACTTAGTCTAACGCAGCCACCAGGCTTACTAAACATTCTAATCCAAACAATTGTTGTTACATTAACGTTGCATGTTGGCACCACTTGGTCCTGGATCTAACCAATATTTTCCAACTGATGGCTGGAACATCCCAGTGTGGGATTATGTTTGGTCAATAAACCCACCAAACCGACACATACTCACACATCTATAAGTACAAAGGGAGGGAAAGCGGGAAACATATGGAACATAATCAGAGAACTACGCGTGGTCAAAAGCTGTAGACACTATGAAAAAGTGGGCAAGGACGCACACAAGCCCAAAGTCATGTCACAGCATCTTATGTCTCAAGCCCAGGCCATTCCACTCTAATAGTCAAGAATTCATGACGCATACAGTATTAACTAATTAATAACATGATACCATGGGTAATCGATGAATAAAACCAAAGTCCTTATCGATAATCCCACATAAAAACTATGGATAACCAATGAATAAAACTAAGTCAATATTGAAAATCACTTGTCAGTCCTCCGTTTTGCAGTCCGCCTCAACCCTCACCCTCTGCCCCAAGTTTTGTCCTTTGGCCTTATCCTATATTCCTTGAACTTCGTATCCTTATTGGTGCAGAGCTAAAAGTAACAGGAAAGATGTAAACGTAGCAAAAGGCTCACCACTGCAGAACATTGTAAGAAAAGCCAATCATGGGGACAATTATCGAGCAAGTATACAGAATCCTTTGGTTCAGCCACTGGGTACAGAACAAAAAAAGGTATTAGCTGAGTTCCACCTATAAAATTACATGAGTTACATACACAAAAGTAAATAAAAAGATAAATAAATAAACTGCCTATTCTTACACTAGAATAATAAACAGAATTCCTAAATCCAGAAATGGAACTTACAATTGCCAAGGCCACCCCAGCCTTTGTTGATGATCCCCCTTTGTCCAGTGAGTTCTAATGCTTCAACAATTACTTGGGTCATTTTCTCTGGCTCTTGAACAGGCTGAGATTGTACAAATAAGTTAAAGTTAGAGATGGATACTAAAGAAATCTAAAGCTTGGACTCTGGGATATCAAAACATTAAGTATATCAAATGCAGCACTACTATAGTTTGACCAATATTTAGCATTATCTAAATTATATCTGAAGACAACGAATGTAATTTGTATGTACATGCTAACACAGATCCCTTCCTAGAGAATTTGCAATTGTTTTAAATAGCTTTTGATATAACACTTGTTAGGATAACATTTGACAGGAATTTGATGTTTCAGACAAAAAATGAGTTCAAAGAGTAGAGCATAGAATAGGACATTCTACATATAGCTATTTTAGCAGTCACAGGTACAAAAATTGCTTCACAGGTACAAAATTTGACAATGATAACTAATCATCAGGTGCAAACTGCAAGGGTACTAGAAACAAGGAGACACCGTTCCGCTTTTTTCTCAAAATTCTCAGGGACAAGCAAAGAAGGAATCTATGGTTACATGGAGAGAAACTTTTAGTTTCTTTATTTTACTTCTCTTTTAAAGCGAAGATGAGGAGGAAGAGGAGAAGATGAATGAGCAGAAAGCAAATATGGTCAAAAATGAGGATCCGGTAACTCACAAGACTACCAAACCCAATGTAAATAGGTTTCTGACCAGCTTTCAGCCAATTTACTAGTGATTCTGGAGGTTCATAACCCGATGCAAGATCGAGGAAGCAAAATCCCACCACATCAACCTTAGGTCCCCAATCTGCAAAAGTGGAACTATATAAAGAAAAAGTTGCAACTTTTAAAACAAGAATGCATCTGATAAGACTTAGGGAATACAAATTTCTTCTAAGTTAATGCCGGGAAGCTAAAGGACTTCCTCTATCAGATTAACAGACATCTGAATAATTACCTTTTGGTTTAGGTACAAGGTGAGGACTCCAAATATATCCATGCGGGATATCCAACTCAGAGCCTTGGGAACCGCTTAAATATGTGACTGGTCTTAGTTTCAGTTTTCTTTTCCTGGTATCATTTATCATATCACGTATTCCTAGCCAAATCAAGGAGTCAACAATCTGATACGACAGCTGCACAATTCAAAAAAGAGCAAATATAAACAAAAAACAACCTTCGTTTTTTATCTTTTTAGTCGGGTGGGGTGGGAAAGGGGAGGGAGCAAGGCAATGTCAAAGGAAAAGGCAACACTAGATGCAAAGTGCAGATGTTAGAATCCAACTCACCCTATATCCAGCAGGTTGTTTAACGCGGGACAATGGATGAGGAAATTCGCTAGTTGGCCTGGTACAAAAAGATAATAGCGTTTACTTACTAACATAAAGTCCAGATCTAACATTTCAATAGGACATGTAAATAGAAATGAATAGAATGAATAACGAAATAGCTTCGTAATTCTCCATTACCCAAGCAAGACTTACGTCCATGGCATTGTAAAGAAAATATGAATTGGGATTTTCAGTGCTTCTGCAACATGTGTATGCCCTGAAATTAAGATTTCCAGGTTAGCAATAGAAACTATTATTTCACCATTCCCACAAGCACGTACATCCAACGTATTTGATTAGCATAAAAGCTTTGAGAAGAACCTCAATCAAAGTCCGAAATGAACTTGACAAGCCATTACTAACAGAAATTTGACTGGAGTTGAGTCCTCCAAGACAAGTTGAAATGGTATTTTATGAGGCAAGAAAACTAAGCCAAGCATACAGAACACATCTAGCACATCCTAGTAAAATTGGAAACTGTTTCCTTTTCACTTGTAAGATCATGCCCGACAAGCATGAACGTCGAATATCAAACTAGAATCAACTCTATTAGCCGAAAACCAACACAACCACCCTCAAGATCCATTCCAAAACCTTTAGTGAGCTGGCTAAAATTCGTGCAGGTCAATTGTGAAAGTAACCATTCAACAACTACGCTTCAAACAAAATGACACAGAGTCGACAGCTTTTCTGGTCCTTAAATAGAATTGCTATATTTACGGATCTGAAAGTAAAATATATTATAGTATATGCTTGAATAAAGAAAAATTTCCAAGTTTAAATGAATTTGCACATATCTAACTACACTTCATGGGTCATCAAAGTTACTAACCAAAACCAATTGCCAGATAATATGAATGGTGCTTTTTCTATATATCAAAATAGACTCTAAATGAACACTAATGGAGCATAAAAATCTGGTCACAATCTCCTACGTCCTGCTAACAATTTTAATATACACGATACAGTGCAAGAAATAACTCAATTCATTGAGATAGTAAGTTATAGTAAAAGATTTCCCAATGAAGTAGGAGTCAGTCTCTTCTCCACTGACTACATTATACAAATAAGAAACACTCTCTGAATTTGTTTTCCGCACATGGCAAAGTAAGGCTGCGTACATCATACCCTCAATTCTTTGAGATAGTAAGTTATAGTAAAAGATTTCCCAATGAAGTTGGAGTCAGTCTCTTCTCCACTGACTACATTATACAAATAAGAAATACTCTCTGAAATTTTTTCCCGCACATGGCAAAGTAAGGCTGCGTACATCATACCCTCCCCAGACCCCACTTGTGGGATTATACTGGGTTGTTGTTGTTGTTGTTGTCGTACATGGCAAAGTAAAAGGCAGACCACAAGCTTGACTACAGGAGCAGAGCTCACTACTACGTAAGGTAATATAATTAGGATTCTCTCTGAGAATTATCTTATTTCCCCTTGCCAAAGTTGAGAAAAGCACAATGTTTTCTGAGACTATGTGGCTGAAAATACTAGCCTAATCTGTAAAGTGCTGGAGCAAAATCTTCCATTTCATTTCTGGGTTTCGTTTCATTTATGGTTTATAAAGACTCGGATTTTCTAAAGAAATCGTGCACGATGTGGATAGACGCTCTCTTCTCTCTTACGAGCTTATATCTATTTCTCTCTCTTCGACACTTTTTTTTGACCGTTACTTCCAGCGCCGGCTCCGGCGTGACGGGCAGTCCAGGTAAGCCCCACACCCCCCTATCTCTCCTCTCTCTCTATTATAACTCTCTACCCCCTCTCTTTATTCCCCTTTCCTCTTCTCCCCCTTCTTAACCTAGCAGCAGATTTCCGGCGAGCCCTCCAGCACCGGCAAACTCCTCCCACGCCGGCGCCGTTCCTTCTGTCTTCTCTTCTTTATACCTTTCTCTGCCCGTTGTGTCTCTGCTCCGTCGCTGTTCTCCGATGACATTAGTCCGGTCCGGCGAGTTCAATTGGGCCACCACTAGATCCGTGTACCACCAGTGGTGAAGGTGACAGCCCTACCATCATCTATTTTTTTGGTCCCATGGTGTGTTGTGAGTGCTGCAGGTACCATTTTTGTGGCTGTTTGGTGACGGGAGGGAGGCGCACGCGCAAAAGCAGCATAGCAGGTCGGTTGGCAGGAACAACGGCAGAACATCGGGTTCCACAGCATCGGGAGTATACCAAGTCGAAAGTCCAGGTTATATTTGCGGGAATTGGTACCTCCCGGCTCTTGTATCTCTCTCTCTCCTGTGTTAGTTGATCTGTTGCCGTAGTAGTACGTAATTAGTATAGTCATTTTAGTAGTGGACCTATATTCCTATTTTTTCATAGACTTCCGTAGGTATAGCGGTTGTGGTTTGTAATAGCAGTGTAGGGTCATGTCCTCGGGGAGGGCGGGTGGCCGGGCAGGGGTTAGGGCAAGGGTCAGGGGGTGTAACGGGGCCAAAGGGGATAAGGGGAACAAGGGAGCCTATAGGTTGAGAATTGGATCGTGGAATATAGGAACATTGACGGGTAAGTCTATAAAGCTGGCGACGATTCTCCAAAAAAGGAAGGTCAGTATAGCTTGTGCTCATGAGACTAGGTGGGTAGGATCGAAAGCGAGGAATGCCGACGGGTATAAGTTGTGGTACTCCGGAGCCGTGAAGGGCAAGAACGGAGTGGGTATTTTGATGGATAGGGAGCTTAGAGAGTCAGTGGTAGAGGTTAGGCGTGTGAGTGACAGATTGATGACGATTAAGTTAGTAGTTGGAGGCTCTGAATGTCATTAGCGCTTACGCGCCGCAAGCGGGCTTGGACGAGGAGGTTAAAAGGCGCTTTTGGGAGGCGTTGGATGAGGTGGTGCGGGGTACTCCGCTTACGGAGAAGTTATTTATAGGAGGGGATTTCAATGGGCATATTGGGTTGTCTGCTGGTGGCTATGGTGAGGTGCACGGTGGCTTCGGCTTTGGGGTTAGGAACGGAGGAGGTACTTCACTGTTGGATTTCGCTAGAGCTTTTGAGTTGGTGATCGTGAACACTATTTTTCCAAAGAGGGAGGAGCATTTGATTACTTTCCGGGGTATGGTGGCTAAGACTCAGATTGATTATCTTTTCCTCAGGAGGTGCGATAAGGGGTTGTGCGAGGATTGTAAGGTGATCCCGAGTGAGAACCTCGAGACACAGCATAGGCTATTGGTGATGGACGTCGGTATTTTGATAAAGAGGAAAAAGAGGTTTGTACGGGGTCAACCGAGGATCAGGTGGGGAGTCTTGACTAAGGATAATGCGCAGGAGTTGGAGGGGAGGTTGGCGGCTATGGGAGCCTGGAAGAATGGTGGGGATACCAGCGTTATGTGGACAGCGTCGGCGGACTGTATAAGGGAGGCGGTGAGAGAGGTGTTAGGCGTTTCGAACGAATACTCAAGCGGGCACCGAGGCGACTGGCGGTGGAATGACGTGGTCCAGAGTAAAGTGGAAGCAAAGAAAGCGGCTTACCTTAAGTTAGTGGAGAGCACCGACGAGGAGCAGAGGAGAGCGAACAGAGAAAGATATAAGGAAGCTAGGAGGGAGGCGAAATTAGCGGTCAAGTTGGTTAAGACTGCTACGTTTGGGTGGTTGTATGAGGAACTGGGGGTAATGGTGGGGACAAGAAGTTATTTCGGCTGGCCAAAACGAGAGAGAGGAAGGCCCGTGATCTGGATCAAGTGAGGTGCATCAAAGATGAGGAAGGTCGTGTATTGATGGAAGAGGCCCAGATTAAACAGAGATGGCAGTCGTACTTTCATAGACTTCTGAATCAAGAGGGGGACGAAAACATCGTGTTAGGGGAATTGGGGCACTCTGAGAGTCACCAAGACTTTAGGTACTGTAGGCGTATTAAGGTGGAGGAGGTCGTGGGAGCAATGCGTTAGATGAGCCGGGGCAAAGCGACCGGACCAGACGAGATTCCAGTATAATTTTGGAGGTATGTGGGTAGAGAAGGCTTGGAGTGGTTGACTGAGCTATTTAATGTTATTTTCAGGACGAAATGGATGCCAGATGAGTGGAAGTGGAGTAAGATGATCCCGCTGTACAAGAACAAAGGGGATATCCAAAATTGTAACAACTATAGGGGTATTAAGTTACTAAGCCATACCATGAAAGTTTGGGAGAGGGTGGTGGAAGGGAGGGTAAGGAGGGCGGTGTCTATATCAGAAAATCAGTTCGGGTTCATGCCGGATCGTTCTACTACGGAAGCTATCCACCTTATCAGGAGGTTGGTGGAACAGTACAGAGATAGGAAGAGGGATTTGCACATGGTGTTTATTGATCTAGAGAATGAGTATGACAAGGTCCCTAGGAACGTTCTTTGGAGATGCCTGGAGGTGAAAGGTGTGCCGGTAGCTTATATTAGGGCGATAAAGGATTTGTATGATGGAGCTAAGACTCGGGTTAGAATTGTGGGAGATAATTCAAAGCCTTTTTCGATGGTTATGGGGTTACACCAAAGATGTGCGCTCAGCCCGTTCTTATTTGCCCTGATGATGGACGCACTGATACACCATATTCAAGGGGAGGTGCCATGGTGTATGTTGTTCGCTGATGATATAGTTCTGATTGATGAGACGAGAGGCGACGTTAATGAGAGACCGGAGGTATGGAGGCAGGTCCTGGAGTCTAAAGATTTCAAGTTGAGTAGGACCAAGGCGAAATATTTGGAGTGCAAGTTCAGCGATGTGTCGGGGGAAGCGAACGTGGAGGTGAGACTTGACTCGCAAGTCATCCCTAAGAGAGAGAGTTTCAAGTACCTAGGGTCAATTATCTAAGGAGATGGGGAGATCGACGGGGATGTCACGCACCGTATCGGGGTGGGGTGGATGAAATGGAGGTTAGCGTCTGGAGTCCGGTGTGACAAGAAGGTGCCACTGAAACTTTAAGGTAAGTTCTATAGAGCGGTGGTTAGACCGGCCATGCTGTATGGGACCGAGTGTTGGCCAGTCAAGAATTCTCATATCCAGAAAATGAAAGTAGCCGAAATAAGAATGTTGAGATGGATGTGCGGGCACACTAGGCTGGATAAGATTAGAAATGAAGATATTCGAGAGAGGGTAGGCGTGGCTCCCATGAACTGAGGGTGGGCGTGGCTCCCATAGACGACAAGATGCGGGAAGCGAGGCTTAGATGGCTCGGGCACGTGCGGAGGAGGAGTCTAGATGCCCCGATTAGGAGGTGTGAACGGTTGGCTTTGATAGGTACGAGGAGAGGTAGAGGGGCAGCCTAAGAAGTATTGGGGCGAGGTGATCAGGCAGGCAGAACATGGCGCAACTTCAGATTTCCGAGGACATGGCCCTGGATAGGGAGGTGTGGAGGTCGAGCATTAGGGTTGTAGGTTAGGGGGTAGTTGAGCGTTTTTTTTCCTCGTTGTTCCGGCTAGTCTGATAGTGTTTTGTCTAGGACTGCTAGCGGTTTTTGTTTCATCACACTATTTTTATTTTTATTTTCAATTTTTATTATTACCATAATTATTGCCCTTCCACTTATTTGTTGTCTCTTACGGTGTTGATATTATTTGCCTGGTTTCTGTTGTTAATACAGATCTTTTGTCTCTGAGCCGAGGGTCTCCCGGAAACAGCCTCTCTACCCCTCCGGGGTAGGGGTAAGGTCTGCGTACACTCTACCCTCCCCAAACCCCACTAGTATGATTATTACTGGGTTGTTGTTGTTGTAGTATTTTCTAAAGAAATCTTCATGCAAATCACATCACAAAACAATCAGCAAAAAGTTAAAATTGGCTATTATGAGAATAGGAATGAAAAGCATCTAATATGCGTATTAACAAGGAAATGAGTAAGTAAAATGGTACAGAATGAACAAATTACTAATCTTACCATATGCTGGAGGATTAGCAATAATAGCATCTGCTTTAAAGGGTACCCCAGTATCCTTATCAGGTTCTATGCAAGGTGAGTGTAGAGAATTTATAATATCCTTCAACTGGTTTCTCTGAACAGGAATTTCTGAGGGTCCAGAAGGTAAGAATCCCTTGTTTTTAACCATATCTACAATCAAGAGAAAGAAAATTGAGTCAAATCAAAAAAGAACTTTTGAACTTAATGACTATTACGAATAAATGCTCCCATCGCTAGTGATGAAATTTGAAGCGACCAGTAACTAGTGATATTCAAGCATCTAAAAACATTCTTTGCAACAGCTTAGAGAGAAACCACATATTCTCATGTATCTACAAACCCAGAGAACAAAGCACTTCAGCTGATGTGCAAGATGCATGGAAACAATTCTTATACTCTTCTATAATACTAATCCTCAATGTATGCCCCAATAGCATTCACAAAACAAGATTCTTACAGGCAAAGTAATCTAAGTGCAAGTATGAAGTCTTTCAATCTTCAGTTGTACAAGGAAAAAGTGATTATCCAATAGAGCAAATGACTTTTTAGCAAGTATAAGAAACAATGAACGATGGACTTCTTCTTTCAGATTGTTTCTTCTTTTTTTTCCTTTCTTTTTTGTGTTTTGGTTTCAAATTGGAGATTTAAAGCCCTTTGCAGCAGGTAGCCAAGTTTAACATATGATCCTTAAAAATGCAAAAGGAATCACACTAGTTAACCCCATCACTATTAATAGGCAACAAGAATTGAAGCGCTTCCAAGCAATTCAGATGTAGTCTTTCGACATTAACCAATGAATGCATATACGTAATGAATTTTCTCTTATGACAATTAAACATCAAAGTTTTCCACAACTATGTTAACCAATCACACGTTGGTTATCCCGCACTTGTTTCAGGTTAACTGAGTTACAAAGATAATGATGACTGTATCACACACAATGTTTTGCAAACATTTAAAAGAGTAAACATCCATCTAGAAATGCAGAGTATTAGATAAAGTACAAGCAAGACACTAAACCCACATGAGATTGTTCAGTTTCAGAACAAACAGGAACTTAGGAACATACATCCAGCCAAAACTTTTGGATCACCCCCAAGAGGATAGAACTCCAACCCAGCGGTTAGGACAAACTCCTTGAAATTTGCATGGGTTGCCAGCCTCACTCGATGACCAAAATCCTGCATCAGCAGTTCTGTCAACAAACTAGCATAGACCAAAAGAAACGCTTTTAGCTATGACAATGAACAATCATAGACAAGTATAAAGCAAGAGATAAATCATCATAAGATCCGGCTTCTTAGAGAAGATTAGCATATTATAAGAAGCAAAGGTTTGCAACTGCAAAGGAAACAACTACTCTTCTAATCCATTGACCACCAAAAGTGGAACACCATTAATTCAAGACCTATCAAAGAGAAAGGGTTCTCAAGAGAAAATCAAAATAACCGTCCTAATACAAGTCAGAGGGAACACTGGCATTTACAGGTATCAAGGGTGCCCATCGACATCGTAATAAAGTGTAGCTTCGTAACTCCATGGCTTTAAGATTTAGAGTTACAAACTACAGCTACAAGCGCAAATGTTCCATCAGCGAAAAGACAATGCCATCTCAATTTCAGCTCCTACTTTTAGCAGAGCATCTCATAGCAAGAAGAGCATAATTTGAGACATAATCCATTTAATAAGAAAGAAAATGGCCTGGTCTTATAAATCATCCGTAATAATTTACTAGAATGAAACAAGAAAAATCAGAAAGAGGGAAGGTAACATCACAAACTGAGTCATTGAGTTCTTGATCACTGGTTTTCTCCAGCTTTGGGAAAATTCTAGTTTTATTCACCAAATGATTAGAGGCATTACAAATTAAAACTGTAAAAGTGAAATGACTAGGACTGTAACACATAACAAAAAGAGGATACTGGAAAGTTAAAGAAAAAAGTGGCCTTATAGGTTTCCAATGTAGAAGTCAAGTCAAAGAGAAAAAGACACACTGCTCAAAGAGTTGCAAGCCTGTTTCACCAATTTAACATGACAAAGTACATATGTAAATAGTGTAAAATGTGGAAACAGCTTGCAGATATAAAATCTGAGATTGCAAATTGATGTCAGGTACCTGCAAACGTTTGCCAATTGCAATAAAAGGTTGCACATCGCCACGTGTTCCAACAATAAGCATTACAATCTGTATTGGGGGAATATATTGTAGTTCTGTTGCATCAAGAGGCTCATCGTCAACTTCATTAGAGACACTTTCAGATTCAACTCCAAGCACTCTGGATTCTACGTCACCTGGAATCTCAAATTCTACAGTTCCATCATCTTTGACAGTAGCTATTCTCTTCAACAATTTGAGCTGCAGTATTTTTACGTGGGTAACAAGCATCGATATAATGTAAATTAGGTGAACAGTTTATCCATCCTTGGGTGATAAAAAAATTCAACAATATGAAACATCAACAATGACTAAACCAAATGGTATGATTTTCTAGAGGTGCCAAATCTAGCCCAAAGAGGTAATCCCCCAACTCGCCTAAGTTTGGACAAGTTGCGTTAAGAATATATTCATCGGTCAAATAGAGTAATGTGCAAATTGACCTACCTAATAGCTTGTGTCAATTTGGGCAACCAAGTCCCATAAGAAAACTTTACCAAAACTGTACCTTCTTTTCATTGTTTACTTTGTTATATATGTTTTTCTACTCTCCACTTTCACACGCTTTATCTTTCTATAAGAAAAGAATAGATCTTTTTGGGTTTTTAATTAATAAAAGTATAGAAAATGACAGAATGGTTTTGAGTTGCACGGTGTTGGGTTATGACCCATTGTTTTGCCCAAATTGACTCGACGCATCTTGATGCAAATAATCTGGACGGGGTTAGATCACGGCCATTTATTGACTAAACCCATTTTGACCTATCCAAATTTAGCCTAACATGCCCATTTGACACCCCATATATGTTACTTGGAGATGATAACAAAACATGCTTTTCACTGAAAATGAAAATTTATCAAGATAGGTAAATCTTATCAGGTGATTTAGATAGAAAGTGAAACTAATTTCCACGAAGAGATAACAGAAAAAAGTAAAAAATTGTAGAATTAACAAGTTTTATTAAATGTAATGGAGAGCAGAGAGAAAGGATTACCAGAAGCCAAAACCAAAACAAAAAAAAATTATAAATATGAAACATGACGTGATAGGATGATTTCATCATGAATTATACCTTCTGCTGTTCACTAATTTTGTCATCAAAAATTTTTGCTGTGTCTTGAGCAAATTGACTGTTATGTCTAGATGTCTCGGTTTTTGATCTCCCCAACTTAAGATGACCTGAATGTGATTCTGATTTATCAGAACTAAAAATTCCGCGAGGCGTTGTATTTACTCTTGCAACTTCCATCCCAGCAGTTCCTAGCATTATATATCACACACTTACAGTTAGCATACAGGACGGCCTGCTTCAAAAGCATCCGAATTCACTTTAAATCAATAGCATTTTACGTCTATTACATGCATACAGTCAGTCTAGTGTGTTTATACATAAAACAGAAGTAGAATGTTGGTACTACGAATTTTTGTTGTTTCCGCTGAGTTGATTTGATGACAACACTTAAGTTCAATTATTCAAACTGTTCAAACTTGCTCCACATTGTTTGCTTATCACTGATAAAGTTGACAATTCCAGAACTAAGTTAATATTTTTTGTATTAAAATGTAACTCAGAAACTGTACGAAAAATATTTTTAAAAAACATTTAAATATTGATCAAAATTCAAAAGACTGAAACATTTTGGAACTGGCCGAATTTATTTACTTCAAATCCTGTTCAGACAGCATCTCGGTAAACTACACAATTTCCGTTAGAAAGAAAAACAAAACCTGAAGAGTCACTGACGCCATTGGAAACTGAACCGCCAGCTACTTTTCCGCTATCCAGCTCAGCAACAGCAACAGCACCACAACCATTACCATCGCCATTTTCATCTACAGTATCTTTCTCTAGGGACACGGATACTTCGCCGGAACTAGAAGATGAGCTCGCCGAACCTAAATTCAGCGAAGACTCCGCCATCTGTGGCTTCACCACCTCTGGCGAACTCTGTTTCTTCTGATCCAGTCTCGCAACTTTTCCAAACTCTAATATCTGCTAGCAAACAGAGAGAATCTAGCACAAAGAGATTAATTGCTGAATTGAAGGGTTGGAGAGAAGAGAGAGGAGAGAAAGAGAAGCCAAGTTGGGAGGAATTAGAATCGAGCGCAGAGGATTTAATCACATCAAACAGCAACGGGCGAATAGGAAATGAATGAGAGATATTTTGAAAAATGGTCTCTTCTTCTGCAAGAAGCAAGGGCCGACCCGTAAACCGTAATGTATGTTCCTCGTGAGTAGTGGGACGCCTGGAATCCCGTTACTGTCAGAAATCGTAGTCTAAAGTTCCAAGTGTCCGGCGCGTTTTCTAGATTTATGGTCAATTATACCCCTCTATTATTCTGTCCACCTAGTTTCTTGTCAACTCTCTTCTTCTCCCTTACTTAAAAGTTAAAGGCAGAATAGCGTGACAAATACTTGTAATTGGTGGTATTTGTCATCTCGATCTCTGTGTTCAAAGTAGTTTTATTCGGATATGAACTCAGTCAAAAATATGTGTACTTATGTCATTTATTTTGCTGAGTCAAAAAAATAAATGGTTACACGCTCTAAAAATGAGAGTGAATATATTAATTTTGATTTAAAAATATTAAAAATCATTAAAAAAAATAATCATAAAAAGAAAAAAAGCAAAATAATAAAAAGAGTAAAATAATTGTCCAACCCAAGCAGATCCCAACACCTTCCTTGTCCCTGTTCTTTCCATCTTCTTCTCCCCCTCCTCCTTCCTATCATAACCCCTCCCCCCCCCCCCTTTCCCTTCTGCCCTTTGTGGATAATAGTATAAGAAGGAGAAGAATTTTCTTTTAGGACAGCTAAATAAACAAATTTGTTAAAGGGGTTAGATTTTCTAAAGATATCAAGAAGTCATGAAAATGTGAAGTAATTTTTCTATGATTTTTTCTACGACCGTGACTATCAGTCCATGGTAGTCATGGGTTTTCCAAAAGAGTTTGCTCGTTGGTTGTTTCCCCTTTTGTATCTTTGTACTTGAGAGTTACTTTATGGAAGCCTATAAATTTCAACATTACTATGGTGATATGAATTTTACCTGTAATAGTGAGAGCAAGGACATAGAGCAAGATATAATTTTTTTATGAAAATTGAAGAGTTTTATATATGAGTTAGGGTTTAAGATTGTGCTTGGCAATAAGGAAAGAGAGCAAAACGGTAGAGGCGACCCTAAGATTTTTCGGTTGTTTCCGGTGATAAGGGTCGCCGACAGCATAGGAAGATGGGGATAGATTTAAAATATTTTTTAAAAAGTAATATTTATATATATGTGTGTGTGTGTGTGTGTGTGTGTGTCTTTTTCAGGACCCGAGGAAGGGGGGATCCTTGGGAGTGGACGTGAGGACAAGGGGCTCTACAAAACATCCTTGAGTCCGACTCAAGCGAGTGAGTGGAAGGCGTGGCAAGAGAGCGAGTTCGACTCGCGAACGATCAGCTATGGCATTAATTTATCTAGTGCGGACATGAAATTTTCTCCACGTTAGGTGAGTGAGCAACACTTAATGCTGGAGGGTTTAAAATATATATTTTGACTGAGTTCAAGTGTCTAAATGAAACTTCATTGAATACAGAGATGGGGATGACAAACACGAACAAATACAGATGTCTATCAAGCTATTCTGATAGAAACCCAACTTTGCAATATTCTTCATTCCTTTTGTAAAATATATTCTTTATTGCTAAAGTATTCAGAGTCCATTTCGAAAGACAATTAATAATCTCTCAAACTCTACATTTATATGGGATAAAAATACGGACCTGTCAGTTGTACCAATAGGAATGTGACACGTGAGAGTGTGTACCTAAGAAAATTCTAGCACTTATGGTATCGTAGCTGGTGGATTTGATATTGTGATAACCAGTTATTCGGAGTGACGGTGCCACCTCAAAGTGATTAAGGCCTTCGTGGACCGGTGGCCCGTTGGCCCTGGATCCAACAAATCTTTTTCCTTTGACCCTGACTCCGAGGCAAGCTGGAGCATATTCGCACTAACTCTCTGACATCAGCCAGCGAGCTTCGTGCTGAACCAGAAACGCATTTTCAATAGTCCTTTTTGCACTGTCGAAAGATGTTATCATAGAAAAAGCTTTTGCTTGTCTTCTATAGATAGCTTCTCAAGGAAGCTAAGGATCATGCCCAGTACACTCAAACACCCTTCTCTCTCTCCATTTCTCTATGTTGTTCTATGAAAGAAATAACTTTTGGGATGATATTTAGAACGTCGTCTTGTTGATTCATTATATTTTTTGTCTTAAACTTTTATACGGCTCGCACGATTCAAACTAGCTCATGTAGGGTTTTGGATTATCTTTTGATTCACTTGCCTTTAACCCCCTTTTTTCTATATAAAAACAACTATTAAAAAGAGCAAGCAAATTTTAGGATAAACAACATCAACTTCCAAAACATGTTTGGAAAGCCACCTAAAACTTAGATTTATGTGTAATTGTGTATAGATTTATGTGTAATTGTGTATAATTATATAGTTTAATATGTCTGTTTGAACAATTAATAGCTTAGTCGTCATGGAATTCAGTGTAATAAAGGATGCAGTTATACCTCTGATTCTCAAGGAAGAGATGAAAGTTGATGATAATTATACTATAATTATAAGTTAAGGTAACTAATTTAATTTTTATTTTATTTTTTTGTCAAATATATTACTATCTTTTTTATGCTATTCTCTTTCATTTCTCTTATTCTCATTTACCAAGCTTTCAAATATATTACTTATGATGTGCTTTCATCTAAATGTGCAGCTTCTCATAATTAAATTGCTTCTTCCTTTTTTTTTCTTAGCCGTTAACGCAATTCATATTTTAATAGCTTTATTTTCTAATCATTAATTTAAATATTTATTATTAAAAAAATACCTTCTAAGTTCACATTTATCTTTTTTTAAAAGTAAAAGAAATCATATTTCATTTTTATTGATAAAGGTTGTCGAAAATAATTTATATTCATTTAAGATTTGAAACTTATTTTGGCAAACAAATGCTAAAAATGAAAAATTAAAATAATTTGTATTCTTAATAGATTTTAAAGTTATATAAAAAAGATTAGTTTTAGTGCTAAGCATTTTGAGGTGTAGGTCTGATGATCACGTCGAAGTATAAGCTAGCGTCTTTGACGAGCAATTCAAAACCCATCAAGCTCGTAAAATCTTGCATCGTTCGGTCCTCCCGTTTACCTTTAAAACGAATAACAATTAAATTTGTACACGGTTTTAAGGATACGCAGATTGATTCAACATAAGTAATCAAGAATGTTAGATAAACGAATGAGAGATAAAATGAATAAACAAACCAGTTGTAACGTTTAGGCCGAGCTCAGATTTAAGCTGAACAATAATCTTGTCCTCGACCGGGCCCTCGATTCGAAGCCAAATATATATATAAAGAATAGTGATTAAAATAAGAACTTTTCAATAGATAGAAAGCAGAGAAATAAATTTGTATTGCCTTGATATGCATGTTACAATGTGTCTATTGAATAAAAATCTTCCACTTTACATAATAGGAGAGTTTCACCCTAGTATAATTCTAAAAAATGTAAAAATACTCATTTATCGTCAATTACTGATACACTACTGTCATCGGGCGAGATCTGCGCCGTGATATCCGGTTGGGTGCGGATATTATGACCCTCTATTAGTTGTGTGCAACCGTTTGTAGTGCTTTCCGAGAGCTTGGAGCTCGTTCTGGGTGCGGGGAGTGTTGTCTCATCAGGCCTGTTGGCGAGTATCCTGTTCCAGCCTCAATTCAAAGAGTTCCCAGATTCGATCTCACACATTCATACTCTTACTTCGTTTGACTTACCAGGAAGTCGGGGTGTGCACTAACCCCGAGTTCACCCGTATACAGATAGTCCCCTCGTTTCTCAGAGAGTGGAAAAAGATAAATGAACCTCGGTTCTTTCCTTCGTACGTTACAACCGAGATGATGAGCCGAAACATCCCATCAGTCGAGTCGTTCTGACTTCGAACACGTGTCGATCATTGACTGGTCACCTCCGAATGTGAAACGTCGCGTATTGATTACATTTTCTCCTACAAAAACTTCGACCTTTTGTACTTCTTCTACTTTCCGATCCTAGCTTTTTTTTTCTTCGAATTCTCTAGCAGCTATCAACTCTTTCAAATCTTCATATCTTCATCTTTGATCTTCAAATCTTCATAATTGTTCTTAGGTTTCTACCCAAATCTTCATCCTACCTTCAAACCTTCATACTCTTTTCTTCAACCTTCATACTTGTTCCTTCAAACCTTCATATTTTTCCTTCAAATATTCATACTTTCTAGATCACGATGGCCAAGACTTCCAAATCAGCTCCTCGGCAGGCTGCCTCTTCATCTTTTCACCCGGCCACAGAGGCCGAGGTAGCTATTCCCGAGGTTGCTGCTCCCGAGGTGACTGCTCCCGAAACGGCCCTAGAGCCCAGCCTCCCATGAAAAGCTTTATACCGGGGGGTTTTTCAATCGGAGATGGCTTCAAGGTCGAGAAGGCCTCATCCAAACAAGACCGAGGTGAAGGAGCATGGAGATACATATGCTCCATTACCGAAGATATACTTCCCACAGTCCGAAAGGACTGTAAATGGGAAGGCAAGGACGTGGTAGTCCTCGGGCCTAAGTACGATATCACTACTCATGTGGACGTGTATTTAAGTGTTTACACTTACCCATTCACGCTCGGCCCGGTAAACCTAGTAGTTTTGACCTTTTGTAAGAGGTACAAGGTGTGCCTCAGGCAAATCCACCGGTCTCTTTGGAGGATCGTGATCCTTCTACGTTATTTTGTGAACAACATCGAATCTCCTCAGTTCACCCTCGACCACCTACTCCGTCTATACAGTCCCTGAATTTTCCAATGGAGACTAATCATGCTCGTTCGCTGGGCCAGCAAGGCTCCCTTTTTTAGCATCGATGAGGATCGAGACCAAGGCTAGCAGGGGCACTTTGTTTGGGTAAAAACTGAAGATCCGGTCCCTCCCGAGTTCCTGCCATTTTCCGAGAAGTGGAATGCATCTCGTAAGTGTTGTCTTTTCTTAAGTGTTAATTTTCCTTTATTTCCTTTCTAATCATCGGTATTTGTGGTCGTGCAGCTATTGTCCGGGTTCCCAATGTGGTCCCCCAAATCAAGGAGTAGATCGAAGGAATATGCAAGCGGATGTCATACTTCGAGCGCGTATGGCGCAAACTTTTGAAGGGCAGATGGGAGTCCCGTTATCATGGTAAGGCTCTCCTCTAAATATTTATTACTATGCCCCCAAACTTACATAATGCTGACCTTTTCTCTTTCTTTTGCAGGTTTGCCTAAGACCACCGAACTTAGACCGCTGGAAGGGGACGAGGATGCATCCTTATCCATTGATCCCTCCGTTATGGAACAGCTCGTGGCTGCCGCGGGGGAGAAGAAGAGGAAAAGAAAGTCCTCAGGCTCCCCAGGACCCGAGGTGAAGCCAAAAAAGAGGGCGGCCTCCTCGGCTCATGAGCCCAAGAAGAATATTAAGTCTCGGGTACCGGACTCTGACTGGCTTCATTGGCTCAGGGGTGAGTCTGAATAAGACGACATCTTTGTCGCTCCTGGATCGACCCCTGCCGAGGAGCAGGCGGCAACCGAGGAAAGGAGCCACGAGGCTGATCCCCTTCTGACTCAAGAGACTGAAGTGGAGACAGGGGTTGTGACCTCCAGTAAAGCCGTTTTTGTTCTGAATGAGGAGATCGGTGTGATAATAATCATCAAGACACCCTCTTATACCAAGTCCATTCTTGAAGAGGCCCAAGCGGGCAAGGAAAAGTCAAGCGAGGCGGTTCACGGTGCATACGACCAGAGGCGGAGCTAGGAATTGAAGTGTGTGGGTTCTAAATTTAAAATAAAACACTGCTTTCAGCTGGAATTGAACCACCATCTTTCCCAGTGAACGCACAGCCCTTACCGTTGAACCAAGACCCTTTTTATTACTGGATTCGGCAGTATATATTTATATAGATTTAGTAAATATTTTAATATAAATACAGGGTTCCGAAAAAAATCACTGGATTCGCCCGCACCCACTACTGTAGCTCCGCCCTTGCATACGACCCTCTCCACTCCTTCTTCAATGGCGTGGACATGTCCACTTTGAAAGATTTTTCTGGGATGGGCAACCTAGAGATCCCAAAAAAGGACGTTTCCTTAGAAGCTGGCGGGCCAAGCTCAAGCCCAAAACTGGTTAAGCAGTTTCCCGCACCGATCGTGGACCACGGCCGCAAGAGAATAGTCATTCTTATGGTCCCGGAGAATGCTCGGGTTCTATTCGCTCCAGTAGGAATAGCCAGCTACCTCCGATGCCTTGTCACCGAGGAGGACCAGACAAAGATGAACGAGGTGGGCATGTCGAGTCTCTTCAACGAGGCTCAGCATGCACTGAACCGAGCAAGATATCAACATATTTACACTCCCTAATGAATTCCGCTTAAGTTTTGGTGTCTCTTACTGCTTTTGTTTTTTTGCAGGCCCCGGTGCTTCACCTTGAGAGCTTCCTCCGGTATCACTTTGAAATCAACCAGCTCGAGTTCGAGCTCAATAATCAGGTCCAGAAGAAGGACATGTACAAGCTTCTCTGTGAGCAATAGGACGGGGCCATCAAGGACCTTCAGGCCGAGCTGGACAGGGCTCAGAAGGAAGCTTCGACCCTAAAACGGGAACATGCTGACCTGGTTGAAAAGGTAAAGGTATTTGAAGCTAAAAATGAGGTGCTAGTCGTGGTGACTAACAACACAAACTTGAAGGTCCAACAGAATATCGACTTGATCGACCAGCTACGAGCTGAGATGAACGAGGTCCAGGCCATGGCGGATGGGTGGAAAAGCAAAATGGACTTGCTGGCTTCGGAAAAGGAAACCGCTAAGGTGGAGCTGACATCTGTTGAGAACCAACTCTGGGTGGCGAAGGACAAAGCTGACAAATAGTCTCAACTGAATGATGATCTCCGAGCATAGTTGAGCTCGGTCGTCGCAGAGCGAGACGCCCTCGTTAGAGAATACGAGGCTATGAAGTCCAAATTGGACACAACCTCCACCGATGCCGAAGAAATGGTGGCCCAATACAAGGCCGATGTAGAGCCAACCAAGACCCGCTTGAAGGCAAAAGCCGAATATATGAAGCGGTTTTCCCGAAGGGAGACCCTCGAAGAGATTCACGCCCGAGGTTTTGACCTGTCGGCTAAAATTGAGGAATCCAAAAATCTCAAGTCCAAGGCGAATGAGCTTTACAAGCCTAAAGGTGCTGAAGGCTCCGAGGGTTCTGGCGACGAGTAGGGCCCCTGTGAAGACCATGCATAGATGCCTTACTACTTTTTTAGTTTTTGTCTCATATATATATATATATATATATATATATATATATATATATATATATATATATATATATATATATATATATATATATATATATATATATTCTTTTATTTTGAGGCCATTTTTATTGGGCCTTTGTAAATATATTTCTAAATATATATATGAAAATTTCCCTTTCTGGCAATATTGTGTCTTTACTTTTCCAGCATCATTTCATAATTTCTATTCATGTAATGTTTTTAATGTCTTAGCATAGAATCAGATGTAGTCATGGGGCGTTCATTTTTCATAGGTCCGAACGGAGCCCGTCCTCGATATAACTTTGTTTGCTCGAGGCTTTGAAAACTCGGTGTGACCGAAAGATTTTTCAAGATGCTTAAGTAATTTTAGACGATGCTTTTGCCGAGGGTAATATTTTAGCACGTTTCGAGTTCTTATAAAGGCCTTACTTTCTGATTACGGACTTCGAACGTCTTCGAGCCATTTTTAGGGTAGCTATAGCCTTTTGTATTTGGGCACCGCCTAATAGGTTTGGTGCCTCTGGGATTTGGTAGCCCGGGTTGTCCGAACTTTCTTCGGACGACAGTCCCCGAATAAGGGTATCCCTTCTACTCGTTAGTCCCCGAGTAGGGGTAGCCCGTGGGCTCTTAGGATCTGGAATTTAAGAGGCAAGAAAATGTGTAATAGTAAGGCGAAACTTTCTTTCATTTCTCAGTGTGTAAAGTACATTATCAAAAGAGCATAAAAACTTGTATCACGGCTAGGGTGGACTATGTGAGCACGGTTCATATGACCGTTTGGCCCTTACAGTAAATCCTAACCACCAAGCCTTAGCTTCTAGCTTACAAAGTGTTTCCTTTATCCTTGATAAAAACCTTAATCCGAAGGTAATGGCCCCCAGTATTTGAGGTCGAGCTTGAGAGGGCTCGGATACTGTTGACATGAAGTGAACAATCATTGACTCTAGTTTGATACCGGTCTTCGAATCTAAGTTAGCACATTTTACTGTTGCCTCGTTAAAAACATTGCCGAAAAATCCATTTTGGGACAAAACCGGTTCAAGGAAAAAAGAGTGCAACGCATGCTTCCAGACCCAATAGCCACGTCCATCCTCGGTCATTGCCTGCAAGTGTTAGTCTGATTCATAACATGGTTAAAAAGTAATTAAGATCGTACCTTAGCAGCAGTACTGCTTTAAGTGTGTCACGTTCTAGTTGTTCGATAATTGCACACCATTTTCTGCTTCGAGTTTATATGAGCCTTTGCCGGTAATTCTGATGACTCGATATAGTCCTTCCCAATTCGGTCCCAGCTTCCCCTCGTTCGGGTTCCGGGTGTGTAATGTTACTTTCCTCAACACAAAGTCTCTGATCTTGAAGTTTCGGAGGTTGGCTCTTCGGTTGTAGTATCTTTCTATCCGTTGTTTCTGGGCGGCCAACCGGACTAAAGCGACCTCACGCCTTTCATCCAATAGTTCCAGGCTCATGATCATGGCCTTGCCATTTGACTCTTCGGTTTCATATTGGAACCTGAGGCTCGGTTCTCTCACCTCGGCTAGTATTAAGGCTTTAGCTCAGTATACCAATGAAAATGGAGTGGCCCCGATACTAGACTTCGAGGTTGTACGATATGCCCATAGGACTTCGGGTAGAATGTCCTTCCATTTCCCTTTGGCATCGGTCAACCTCTTTTTTAGGTTTTGAAGTATGGTCTTGTTTGTTGATTTCGCTTGTCCATTCCCACTAGGGTGGTAAGGTGTTGATAGTATCTTCTTAATCTTATGATCTTCGAAAAATTTATTTACCTTGCTGCCGATGAATTGTTTACCATTATCGCACACGACCTCGGTCGATATCCCAAATTGACATATTATGTGGTCCCAGATGAAGTCAATGACTTCTTTCTCAAATCGGTCATGAATAGTATAAATTGAGCTTTACCAGGTGCTCACGGTAGAGTACCGATGATGTTCATTCCCCACTTCATAAACGGCCATGGAGACAGGACCGGATGGAGTAATTCTCCCGATTGATAAATCATCGGCGCGTGTCTCTGATAGTCATCGCATTTTCTTCACATCTTTTTCCTTTCGGTCCAATAATAGTCCGCCTTGATGAATTTCTGCATCAAAGATTCTGCCCCCAAATGGTTTTCGCAAGTGCCTTCATGAACTTCTATCAAGGCGTATTCAGTATCTTTCGGTCCCAAGCATCTAGCTAGCGGGCCATCGAACGTTCTCCTGAACAATGCCCCTAGAGCAAGCTAAATCTTACAGCCTTGGTACGCAGGGCTCTCAATTCTTTGGGATTTGAGGGCAATTTCCCAGTCTTCAAGTAGTCTATGTACTTGTTCCTACAATCCCAGGTTAAACTTGTTGAGTTTACTTTGGCGTGGATTTCTTCTATCACCGATTTCATGAGCTGTACGACTGTTCTCGAAAAGAATTCATCGCCATTAACCGATGACCCCAAGTTAGCCAGAGCATCGACGTCGCTGTTCTGATCTCGGGGCACGTGTTATAGGGTCCATTCCTTTAATTGATGCAACGTTACCTGTAACTTGTCTAAATACCTTCGCATTCATTCCTCTTTCACTTCGAACGTCCCATTGACTTGATTTACCACGATGAAGGGATCGCACTTAGCTTCGATCACCTCGATCCCAAGGATTTTAGCCAATTTAAGACTTGCAACCATGGCCTCATACTCGGCCTCATTGTTAGTCAATTTCACAATTTTAATAGACTGTCTAACTATATTCCCCGTAGGTGGTTTCAACACGATGCCGATCCCGGACCCATTTGCGTTTGAGGCACCGTCCATAAAAAGGGTCAAAATTCCTGAGGTAGTCCTCGAGTTCAACAATAATTCCTTTTCGACTTTGGGCACTAAGGCCGGTGTAAAGTTGGCCACGAATTCTGCCAAAATTTGAGATTTTATTGCGGTTCGGGGTCGATACTCAATATTATACCCGCTGATTTCGACGGCCCATCTGGCTAACCGGCCCGATAACTAAGGTTTGTACATGATGTTCCTCAGTTGGTAAGAGGTTACGACACATATGGGGTGGGATTGAAAGTACGATTTTAACTTTCTAGAGGCGCTTAGCAAATCGAGCGCCAAATTTTCCAAGTGAGGATACCTTGTTTCGGCCTCGTCTAAAGTTCTCTTAACACAGTAAATAGGAAATTGCGTACCTTCCTCTTCTCGGACCAGGACTTCACTTACCGCAACCTCGGAAACCGTCAAGTAAAGGTACATGTGTTCATCCACCTCCGAAGTGTGGAGCAAGGGCGGACTCGAAAGGTACCGTTTGAGTTCTTCCAAATCTTGTTGGCATTTCGGAGTCCAGGAAAAGTTATTATTCTTCTTCAACAGTGAGAATAACCGATGACTTTTGTCCGAGGACCTTGATATGAACCGGCCCAGGGCGGCTATATGCCCGGTCAGCCTCTAAACGGCCTTGACATTGTCCACCACAGTGATGTCTTCTATGGCTTTGATTTTGTTGGGATTAATCTCGATACCTTGATTAGATACCATGAACCCGAGGAATTTTCCGGATCCGACCCCGAATGCGCACTTTTTCGGGTTCAGCTTCATATTGTATTTCTTCAATATGTCAAAGATTTCCTGCAAATATTTCAAATGGTCCTCTACTCGCAGGGACTTGACTAACATGTCGTCAATGTAAACTGCCATTGATTTTTCTATCTGTTCTTCGAACATCCGATTTTGCTAGGCATTGATAGGTGGCCTCGGCGTTCATTAATCCGAATGGCATCACGTTATAACAATAGGTGCCGAATTTAGTGATAAAGGAAGTCTTTTCTTGATTGCCTGGGTCCATCCGAATTCGGTTGATCCCGAAATAGGCATCGAGAAAACTGAGTATCTCGTGCCCGGCTATCGCGTCGATCATCCAATCGATGTTAGGCAAAGTAAAAGAATCCTTAGGGCATCCCTTGTTCAGATCTTTATAATCCACACACATTCTTAACTTATTTCCTTTTTTAGGTACTACCACTATGTTAGCTAAGTAGTCCGGGAATTTAACTTCCTAAATGGACCTTATTTTAAGGAGTTTAGATACATCGTCCTTGATGAATGTATGTTTGACCTCAGATTGCAGTCTCTTTTGCTGCTTAACCGGATGGAACTTCGGGTCCAAGCTTAGTTTCTGAGTGGTTACCTCCGGCGGGATCCCTATTATGTCGAGATGGGACTAAGCAAAACAATCTATGTTAGCTATAAGAAATTCAATGAGTCTTTTCCTGAGCTCGGGAATTAACCCAGTGCCCAGGTATACCTTCCGATCGGGTAAGTGTTCGATCAATATGATTGTTCCAGCTCCTCGACCGTCGATTTGGTGGCATCGGAATCATCAGGATATATGATATATCTAAGAACTCCGTAATCATCCTCCCCATCTACTCCTCATCCTTCCAGTTCGGTCGAGACCGGTATCGGTAATTCCTATTTAATTTCTTCCTTCCTTGTCGGCTCCGTGTTCTTTGATGTCGAGACCACAGACACCGGGATCACTTCGTCGACTGCGAACATTTCCTTTGCGGTCGGCTGCTCTCCGTCGACCGTCTTGACTCCTCCCGGTGTAGGGATATTCAGTGCCTGGTGTAAGGTTGAGGGTACCGCGCTCATGTTATGAACCCATGGCCTTCCGAATAGGGCATTGTATCTCATGTCCCTTCGATCACATAGAATTTTGTATCTTGGATTGTTCTGGCAGTGTTCACTAGTAGGGTTATCTCTCCTTTAGTAGTTTCGCATGACATGTTAAATTCGGTCAACACCGGGACCACCAACACTATTTGGTCTTGTAACCCCAACTACTCTACGACCCTCGATTTGATGATGTTGGCTGAGCTGCCTGGATCAATCAATACACGTTTAACTCGTGATTTATTGATAAGTACAGATATCACCAGTGCATCAATATGAGGTTGTACGATGCCCTCGGTATCCTCGTCGCTGAACGAAATGGTTCCCTCTAGGACGTAATCTCGGGTGCACTTTTTTCTCGTGATGGATACTTTAGTGCGCTTTATCATTGGCCCCTAGGGGACATCGACCCCTCCAATGATCATGTTGATGATGTGCTAAGGTTCTTCTTGTTCGGTCTGTTTATTGGAGTCCCTATTCCTGAAGTGGTTCTTGGCTCGATCACTCAGAAATTCTCAGAGGTGCCCGTTGTCAAACAACCGAGCTACTTCTTCTCTCAATTGTCAGCAGTCCTCGATCCTGTGGCTATGAGTTCCATGATACTTACACGTCAGGTTAGGATCTCTTTGGGTAGGGTCAGACTGCAATGGTCGGGACCACTTGGTTTCCTTGATGCGCCCAATGGATGATATGATGTTGGTTGCATCAACGTTGAAGTTATACTCTTATAATCTTGGTTCTTCCCTTCCCCCGAGCGGCTTGTCGAAACCATTTTTGCTCATCAGACCTCTGCTATTGGGCCTTCGATCACTTCTCTTTTTGTTCCTTGTAGAGTTGCACCCGGACCCATTTCCCCTTCGATCTATGTTGTGTGGTTGATACCGATGGTGGACCGGCCTTGGTTCATGATCGACGACTCTCTTAGGCCTGTCGTCGGTTCTGATAGGATAAACGGACCCAAAAGGGGCTCCGAGTTGGTCATCTTCAAATCTGATATTTGAATGGTACCTATTATGGATGTCGGCCCAAGTTACCGCCGGGTGCTCTACCAAATTTTGTTTTAGATGCTGTGAAGCCAAGAAGCTTCCGGGGTTAAGTCCTTGAGTGAATGCCTGAACGACCCAATCATCCGCAACCGAAGGCAAGTCCATTCGTTCCATTTGAAACTTTGACACGAACTCCCTGAGCATATCGTTGTCTCTTTTCTTAACCTTGAAAAGGTCCAATTTTCTGGTCTCGACCTTGATTGCCCCGGCATGAGCCTTCCCAAAATCATCTGCGAGCATAGCGAATGAGTTAATGGAATATGGGGGTAAGTTGTGATACCATATTATTGCTCATTTTGAAAGAGTTTTCCCTAACTTCTTTAGTAACACCGACTCGATTTCATCATCTTTCAAGTTGTTGCCTTTGATGGCGCATGTGCAGGAGGTCACATGCTCATTTAGATCCGTGGTTCTATTATATTTTGGAATATTGGGCATACGTAACCTATTTGGGATTGGCTTTGGTGTCGCGCTTGAAGGGAAAGGCTTTTGGACAAATTTCTTAGAATCCGGTCCTTTCAATATCGGGGGTGCTTCCGAGATTTGATCGACCCTGAAATTGTATGTCTCCATCTTCTTGTCATTTGCCTCAATTTTCTTTTCACCTGATTCCACCCGTTTTGTTAATGCTTCCAGGATCATCATCACTTTGGGACTGACACCGAACTCAGCTTCACTCGGTCTTTTGGTGATCTGGTCATTTCTTCGGGTGTTTTCTTGGGACGGTTTGGGCTCAACTCTATTGGGTGCGCAGCTTTGATTTTGCAGCTGTGCTTTCTTAGCCAGTTGAGCCTGCAACATTTAAAAGATTAACCATAGGCTAACCCCATCGCCTTCGCCTTCGGGCGCTCCTCGAGCCGTTGGCCGAGCTCCTCCGCAAACGTTGTTCTCGGTAGGGGTGGGCGTTCGGTACTTCGGTATGGTATTTAATAACTATGGTTCGGTACTTCGGTACTTCGGTATTCGATATATCAATTGTGCAGACCAAATACCATACCAAAGTACTTCGGTATGGTTCGGTATTTTCTTAATTGGTTCGATACAGTTTCGGTACGGTTTCGGTATCATACCAAAGTCTTTCAAATCTCCCAAGACTATGCAATGCCTATTGCCTAACGTCTCTTCTGACTTCTACTGAGAATTCAACCACTCAAAGGCAAACTCAAAGCCATTTTTCAAGAATAATTAGTTCGCTAACGCTGTTTTGATTTGCCAAATCAGAGAAGAGAAATGGAATTGATTGTGTATATAGAGTTATCCCCCAAAACAATGATTCTTTAAATGCTCAAAAACTGATTATTGTCAATATTAGAAACTAATTGAAATATAACAAGTTGAAACTAACATAAAACCTCAAGATTAGGGAATGAAGAATAAAGAAGTTATGAACATGTTGAAGACTTGAAGATTGTAGAATGAAGGTCAACAATGAGCAAACAAGCAGTCGCCGAGGAGAGGAGTCGTTGCTCGCCAAGGTCGTGAAGTTGCCGTCGCCCTCTACTATTGTACTCATGAATCAGCAGGAGCCAAGCAATGTTGATGTTGTAATTTTTTAGAGAAGTCTAGGGTTAGAAAATAGAAAATGGAAAGAGGGTAAGCAGAAGAAGGCAAGAAGCTGCTGCCCGTAGGTCTTTAAGCTTAAAGAGGCTGCTAGGCACGCTAAGGGATTAGGGAATTAAGATTTGGGGGCCTTGGGGTGTTGGGCTTAGGCTTATTAGGCTGGAAAATAGAAATATAGCTCACCTTGGACTTAAATATTTCAGTATTTCGATATTTCGGTATACCAAAATATCAAAAACTTGATACCGAATACCGTACCGAAATACTAAAATACTGTAATTTTTGTACCAAAGTATACCGAAATACCAAAAAAAAACCGATACCGAAATACCAAATTAATTCGGTTCGGTTCGGTTTGGAATTCGGTTTTTTGGATTTTATGCCCACCCCTAGTTCTCGGGATCGGTAGGCATGTTGGCGTCGATGGCCACTTGCGAGTTAGTATCGACTGGGTCTGCAACTGGGACTCTATTAGGATCAGCAGGGGGAACCTCGTTGCTAGGCATTAGATTGTGGTTTTCACCATGATGGCCAGACTCAGCCTCAACGTTCAAGTGAGCAGACTAAAAATTTGACATTTTAAGGTGACAGACCTCAAAGAACAAGTGTAAAATAGAGTGTGATATGGAGATTTTGTGTCAAACCACCACTATTATTCTTAGTCCTACGGTGGGCATCTAACTGTTTACCCTTAAAATGGATAACAATTGAATTTGTACACGATTTTAAGGATACGCGGATTGATTCAACACAAGTAATTAAGAATGTTAGATAAACGACTGAAAGATAAAATGAATAAACAAACCAGTTGTAACGTTAAGGCCGGGCTCAGATTTAAGCTGAACAATAATCTTGTCCTCGACTGGGCCCTCGATTCGAAGCCCAAGATATATTGTCACAACCCAAAATCCAAACCGTCGTGATGGCGTCTATCGTTGAACTAGGCAAGCCAACTACTCAACCATTTCAATACATCAAAAGCTTTGAAAATACGAAAAACAAATAATATTTAGGGAAAACCTTTTAAAAATAGAATAAAATTCGCAACTCAGTACAAATCTCTCCCAAAATCGGGGTGTCACTGAGAACATGAGCATCTATATACAGGGATAAAGTCTAATACAACGTCTAGAGGACAAGAACTGAAACATAAATAAAGATAAGGAAGGAAAGTCAAGGTCTACGAACGCCATGCAACTACCTCGATAATCTCCAAGGATCCCGACTCCACCACTCAACAGCCGCTGTGACCGAAAGTACCTGGATCTGCACACGAGGTGCAGGAAATAGCGTGAGTACAACCAACTCAATAAGTAAGAAATCCAAACTTTGGACTGAAAGTAGTGACGAACTCAACCGATACGGTTCAATATAGAAATAACAGTGCAGAAACGTAGACATGCTTGCAAGTTCAGCAGTTAAACTCAATACAGTAAGGTATATCAATTTCTAAATAATATGAAGAATATAACTTCTCTACTTCTACATGTCAATGCACATGTTGTATGTGATGCACCATGCTGAAAGCCTCGTGTGCTCACACTCTCAAAATGCTCAATCACTCAGTACTGTATATGACCGATCTAGCCTAGGGAAGATCCATCCCAGAACATATACATCAACTGACCATCAGTCACTCAGTACTGGGGAGGGTCAATCCAGCCCGTGAGGAAGATCCATCCCCATGTATAAATGTTTCGGACAAGATCCATGTCTAGGGAAGATCCATCCCTCAATATAATCAATCGCGCTCACTGGGGGTGAGTGCAGACTCCGGAGGGGCTCTTTCAGCACAAGCGCTATCATAAATAAATAAAACCCGCTGCGGCATGCAGCCCGATCCCATAAATATCACTCATAATTAGGTCCTCGGCCTCACTCAGTCATCAGTCTTTCCAGTCTCTCTTTCACGGCCTCACAATGTCATGAAACTCGCCCGAAAATAATGATATGATGTATCAATAAATAACAACACAGACTAAGATATGATATGTAATGAATGAATATGACTGAGTACGAAATTGCAATGAAATCAATAAGTCAACAGCAAGAAATGACCACTATAGGTCCCAATAGTATCAGCATATAGCCTAAGCATGATCTCTAGCATGATTGACAGCTCAATTACTTTATCACATGATGAAAACACGGATATCAACACAATAAGTCCACTATACAGTGCCATGGACTTTACCAGGTCACAATTCTCACATTGTACGCCCGCACGCCTGTCACGTGGCATGTGCGTCACCTCAACACCAATCATATAACACTTAATTCGGGGTTTCGAACCCTCAGAGCCAAGTTTAGAAGTGTTACTTACCTCAATCCGAGCACAACTCTACTCCAACACACCTTTTCCTCGCAAGTCAACGTCCAAATGTCCCGAATCTAGCCACAAACAGTACGATATGATCAATACTGGCTAAAGGAAATAATTCCACAAGAAAATACGAAGTTATTAATCAAAATCCGAAATCGGCTCAAAGCCGGCCCCCAGGACCATGTTTTGAAATCCGATAAAAGTCACAAAACCCGAAAGCCCATTCAATCATGAGTCCAACCATAAATATTTTATCAAAATCCGACACCAAATCGCCACCCAAATCCCAAAATCAACTCTCCAAATCCCTAGTCTCAAACTCCCAAAATTCACCTCAAAACCACACAATCTAGGTGGGAAAATTAATGGGGAAACAAGATTATTGATCAAAAACGAGCACAAGGAGCTTAACTCAAGAATCCCTTCGAAAATCCTCTCAAAAATCGCCAAAACCCGAGCTCAAAATGTTAGAAATTGTGAAATTCCCGGAACCCTCGTTTTAAATAGTTTGCCCAGCAATCTCACTTTTGCGGCCAACTTAGCCGCTTCTGCGGCTGCGCAGGAGCGACTCAACGCCCGCTTCTGCGGCTTCTTCCGTACATGCGGCCCAATCTTCCGCTCCTGCGGACTCACTTCGGTGAGCAACCCTCCGCTTCTATGGAACCCAGCTCCACTGTCCTATTCTGCTTCTGCGGTCCTCCTGCCTTATCTGTGGTCACGCAAGTACGGGAAAGCCTTCCCACCTAGGACCTCCTGCTCACCACCCTTCAAACTACGCATCTGCAGACCTCACTCCGCACCTGCGAGCTCGCACCTGCAATGAGACTTCCGCAGGTGCAATTACACCAGCAGCTGCCAATTTGAGCAATTCACCAAGTTCAATTCCAAATCTGTTAACCACCCGAAATCAACTCGAGGCCCCCGGGACCTCAACCATACATACCAACAAGTCTTAAAACATCATATGCACTTAGTCGAGCCTTCAAATTACATCATACAACATCAAAAACATGAATCGCACATAGATTCAAGCCTAATGAACTAAGAAATTTCCAATATCTACAAACGGCGTCGAAACCTATCAAATCACATCGAATTGGCCCCAAAATTTGCACACAAGTTACAAATGACGCCACAGACCTACTCCAACTTTTGGAACTCCAATCTGACCCCAATATCAAAAAGTCTACTCCCGGTTAAACTTTTTAAAAATCCAACTTTCGCCATTTCAAGCCTGATTCAACTACGGACCTCCAAATCACAATCCGGACATGCGCATAAGACCAAAATACCTAACAGAACCATCAAAACTCCATTTCGGAGTCGTTTACACATAAGTCAACATCCAGTCAATCTTTCCAACTCAAGCTTCCAACTTTGAGACTAAGTGTCTCAATTCATTCCTAAATCTCTCCAGACCTGAACCGACTACCCCGGTAAGTCACAGAGCAGCTATAAAGTACACAATGAGCAGTAAAATGGGGGAACGAGGCTACAACTCTCAAAACGACCAGCCAGGTCATTACATCCTCCCCCTCTTAAACAAACACTCGTCCTCGAACGGGTCTAGAAATATACCTGGAGTCTAAAATAGGTGTGGATATCTGCTATGCATCTCCCGCTCGGTCTCTCAAGTGTCCTCCTCAACTGGCTAACCTCTCCACTGCACCTTCACTCAAGCTATATTCTTTGACCTTAACTTTCGAACCTACCGATCCAAAATGGCCACCGGTTCCACATCATAAGTCAAATCACCATCCAACTGAACCGTGCTGAAATCCAAAACATGAGACGGATCACCGACATACTTTCGAAGCATAGAAACATGAAATATTGGATGCACGCTCGACAAACTAGTTGGTAAGGCAAGCTTGTAAGCCACCTCTCCAATCCTCTAAAGTACCTCAAACGGCCCAATATACTGAGGGCTCAACTTTTCCTTCTTTCCGAACCTCATAACACCCTTCATGGGTGAAACCTTGAGCATAACCTTCTCCCCAACCATGTAAGCAACATCACGGACCTTCCTATCGGCATAACTCTTATGTCTAGAGTGCGCCATACGAAGCCGCTCCTGAATCAATTTAACCTTGTCCAAAGCATCCTGAACCAAGTCAATACCCAATAGCCTAGACTCACCCGGCTCAAACCATCCCACCGGAGATCTACACCGTCTTCTATACAAAGCCTCATATGGTGCCATCTGAATGCTTGACTGGTAACTGTTGTTGTAGACAAACTCCGCGAGTGGCAGAAACGGATCCCATGAACCCCCGAAATCAATGACACAAATGCGTAGCATATCCTCCAATATCTGAATAGTGCGCTCGGACTGTCCGTCCGTCCAAGGGTGAAATGTTGTGTTCAACTCAACCTGGGTGCCCACCTCTCACTGCACGGCTCTCCAAAACTGTGATGTAAACTGCGTGCCCCAATCTGAAATGATGGACACTGGCACACCGTGAAGGCAAACAATCTCTCGGATGTAAATCTCACCCAACCACTCTGAAGAATAAGTAGTCCCAACTGGAATGAAGTGCGGACTTGGTCAGCCGATCCACAACCACCCAATTAGCATCAAACTTCCTCGAAGTCCGTGGAAGCCCAACTTCAAAATCCATGGTGATCCGCTCCCACTTCAACTCTGGAATCTCGATCCTCTAAAGCATTCCACCCGGTCTCGGATGCTCATACTTTACCTGCTGGCAATTAAGGCACCGAGCTACAAACACCACTATATCCTTCTTAATTCTTCTCCACCAATAGTGATGTCTCAAGTCCTGGTACATCTTTGCGGCACCCGGATGAATAGAATACCGCGAACTGTGGGACTCTTCAAGAATCAACTCCCGTAACCCATCTACATTAGGCACACATAACTGGAACTGCATCCTCAACACTCCATCATCCCCAATAGTAACATCTTTGGCATCAGCGTGCTGATCCTTGTCCTTGAGGAAGATCCATCCCCAGGTATAAATGCTTCGGACAAGATCCATGTCTAGGGAAGATCCATCCCTCAATATAATCAACCGCGCTCATTGGGGTGTGTGCAGACTCCAGAGGGGCTCCTTCAGTCCAAGCGCTATCACAAATCAATAAAACCACTGCGACGTGCAACCCGATCCCATAAATGTCATTCATAATCAGGCCCTCGGCCTCACTCAATCATGAATCTCTCCAGTCTCTCTCTTACGGGCTCACAATGTCATGAAGCTCGCCCAAAAATAATGATATGATGTATCAATAAATAAAAATAGAGACTGAGATATGATATGTAATGAATGAATATGACTTAGTACGAAATTTCAATGGAATCAATAAGTCAACAGCAAGAAACGACCTCTATGGATCCCAACAATACCAGCATATAGCCTAAGCATGATCTCTAGCATGATTGACAGCTTAATTACTTTATCACATGATGAAAATACGGATATCAACATGATAAGTCCACTATACAGTGCTATGGAATCGACTAGGTCACAATTCTCACGGTGTACGCCCGTACGCCCGTCACTCGGCATGTGCATCACCTCAGCACCAATTATATAACACATAATTCGGGGTTTCGAACCCTCAGAGCCAAGTTTAGAAGTGTTACTTACCTCAATCCGAGTACAACTCTACTCCAACACACCTTTGTCTCTCAAATCGGCTATCAAATATCCTGAATCTAGCCACAAATAGTACGATACAATCAATATGGGCTAAAGAAAACAATTCCATAAGAAAATACGAAGTTATTAATGAAAATCCGAAATCGGCTCAAAGCCGGGCCCCGGGCCCATGTCTCGAAATCTGAAAAAAGTCACAAAACCCGAAAGACCATTCAACCACGAGTCCAAAAATATAATTTTTATCAAATTCCGACACCAAATCATCACCCAAATTCCCAAATCAACTCTCGAAATTCCTAGCCTCAAACTCCCGAATTTCACCTCAAAACCATACAATCTAGGTGAAAAAATTATTGGGGAAACAAGATTATTGATAAAAAAAACGAGCACAAGGAGCTTACCTCAAGAATCCCCTAGAAAATCCTCTCAAAAGGCGCCAAAACCGGAGCTCAAAATGTTAGAAATGGTGAAATTCTCAGAACCCTCGTTTTAAATAGTCTGCCCAGCAACCTCGCTTATGCGGCCAACTTAGCCGCTTTTGCAGCTTCACAAGAGCGACTCAACGCCGGCTTCTGCGGCTTATTCCGCACCTGCGGCCCAACCTTCTGCTCCTGCGGACTCGCTTCGGCGAGCAACCCCCCGCTTCTGTGGAACCCAGCTCCACTGCCCTATTCTGCTTCTGCGGTCCTCCTCATCTGCGGTCTCTCAGGTACGGGAATGCCTTTGCACCTGCGACCACCTGCTCACCACCCTTCAAACTCCGTATTTGCGGACCTCACCCCGCACCTGCAATGAGACTTCCACAGGTGCGATTACACCAGCAGTTGCCAACTTCAGCAATTCACCAAGTTCAATTCCAAATCTGTTAACCATCCGAAATCAACCCGATTCCCCCGAGACCTCAACCAAACATACCAACAAGTCTTAAAACATCATACGAACTTAGTCGAGCCTTCAAATTACGTCAAACAAAATCAAAAACACGAATCGCACATAGATTCAAGCCTAATGAACTAAGAAATTTCTAATATCTACAAACGGTGCTGAAACCTATCAAATGACATCCAATTGGCCCCAAATTTTGCACACAAAGTTACAAAATGATGCCACAGACCTACTCTAACTTCCGAAACTCCAATCCGACCCCGATATCAAAAAGTTCACTCCCGGTCAAACTTTTCAAAAATTCAACTTTCGCCATTTTAAGCCCAATTCTACTACGGAGATCCAAATCACAATCTGGACACGCTCCTAAGTCCAAAATCACCCAACAGACCTAACAGAACCATCAAAACTCCATTCCGGAGTCGTTTACACATAAGTCAACATTCGGTCAACCTTTCCAACTTAAGCTTCCAACTTTAAGACTAAGTGTCTCAATTCATTTCGAAATCCATCCGGACCCGAACCGACTATCCCGGTAAGTCACATAGCAACTATAAAGTATTAAATGAGCAGTAACTGGGGGAACGAGGCTACAACTCTTAAAACGACCGGCTGAGTCGTTACATATATAAAAAATAATGATTAAAATAAGAATTTTTTAATAGCTAGAAAGTAGAGAAATAAATTTGTATTGCCTTGATATGCGTGTTACAATGTGTTTATTGAATTAAAAAAAACTTTCCTTTTATATAGTAGGAGAGTTTTATCCCTAGTACAATTCTAAAAAGAGTAAAAATCCTCCTTTCTCGTCAATTACTAATATACTACCGACATTGGACGAGATCCGCGTCGTGATATCCGGTTGGGTGCGGATATTACAGCCCTCTGTTAGTCGTGTGCAACTGTTTGTAGTACTTTCCGGGGTCTTTAAGCTCGTTCTGGGTTCGGGGAGTGTTGTCTCGTCAGGCCCGTTGGCGAGTACCCCGTTCCAGCCTCAATTCAAAGAGTTCCCAAATTCGGTCTCGATCTCATACATTCATACTCTTACTTCATTTGACTTATCGGGAAGTCGAGGTGTGCACTAACCCGGAGTTCACCCGTATACACCTCCATTCATTCAACTGGAGGTAGGAATAATGAATTCACATTTATAAGCTTTTCTCTTATATCTCTATGTTAGAATAAAGTAAAAAAGCTATGTTTGAGTTGCATTTCGAAAAGAAAAAACATGTTATTATATAAATTAATTAGAGCTAGTTGAATATATGTTAAAAATCTTCTTTCTGCATAACTATCTTTATATTATGTAGTAATTAAGGTGAAACTTTCATTTATCTCTCCTAGAATTAATAGGCTTGCATCCATCAGTTTTATTAAAATGACATTTTCCAAAAGGAACATACCAATGAAACAAAATAAATTATAACGTCAAGAGAATGAGGGGTAAATGCTTGCTTTTTAAGAAAAATAAAAATCAAAACTTGTACGACTATCTTTTGTTTTTTGGCCCTGATTGACAAGATTATTAAAGGGTGGATCGAGAATAGAAATAAAGAGCAACAATAGCATATGATTAGGAAAGAAAGGCCATTCCACTTCGAAAATATAAGGAAGGAAAAGCGGTAAAGAACATGTTGTTTAATAAGAAGTTATTGACTCGACTTATTTTAGAGTAGTAAAAGAAAATTATTTCTTAACACTAATGTTTTTCATTTTCAAAATTCGAATTTGGAATATTTAATTACAAGTAAAGGAATCTCATTCGCATTCTTAGCAATCTAAACTAGAAGGACATGAGTTTCGAACGTAAGGGTGCAAGGAATTAGTAAGCAAATTCATCGAGTAGGGTACATAGGCCGGGTTGGTTCGGATTTTAAATTACCAAACCAAGCCAATGATGTCGAGTTTTTAAATTTATAAAACCAAACCAAACCAACAAAATCGGGTTTTTCAGTCTTGGATTTTTCGGTAAAGTCTTCATAGCACAAAATATGTAACTTGTGCTCTAAATATTTCTTTAGTCATAGTAAGATACAACTATATAATGTATTTTCTAAGAAAATAACACAATAATATGAGATAAGTCATGGCATTATACTAAAATATCCAATAACAAAAGATAATAAAATTGGATAAAGCAAATATTGCTAATTAATAAATCATAATAAAAATTAACATAATCTACAAATACTATATAGGTCATGCTAAAATAAGTATAGCTAATAAGTACTATTAATTATATAACTAAGCACTACAGAAAAAGATAAATCAAGTTATGCATTTTCATTATAAAAATGTAAAACTAAAAAATAGATATTCAACACCATCATCATTTCTAGTGTTGAATTGAATTTCCTTTTTTACCATTAGTATTGATTTGAACTTTGTTTGAGTCACTACATTTATGGGCTATAAAATTTATTTACTGCTCAAGAATGTTAAGTCCAAACTTGAAATAATACGTTAAAAGATTACTGTGAAAACGTTTAAGAAATATTTATAAATTATATTACAATAAATATTTATATGTATAAAATATTTTTAAAAATTATATAAATATACTATCGGGTTAGTTTGGTTTCGGTTTGACGATATTTAGTTAAAACTAAATCAATTATGGTCAGATATTCTTTTCAATGCCAAACCAAATTAAACCAAACTATAATCGGATTTTTTTCGGCTTTAACTCGGATTATCGAATTGGTGCGACTTATTGATTTTCTACCCCGGCATCAAGTCTGTTAACAAGACAACTATGTTTTGTCATTTTCGTGACAATCTATTATGTTCGTTGTTTCAATCCAAGTTACAACCTAGAAAGAAATTTAAAGAAAAATCGAATTAGAATAATGAAAGTTGCTTAAACCACCAATGCCGACAAAATTTGTTAGCATATTTTTACGCAATCCCGTGGCATTTTTTGATTCAAAAAGTTTCATTGTGTGTGTTTTTAATCATTGTTTAAACTTTGTCTTCGTTTCAAAAAGCTTTATAATTACAGATCCAGCACCAGTTATCGCTTTCATTTCCGCGATCTTCTTATCCTCCATCCTCCTCCTTCTTCGTCATGTATATTACGAAATAGATTCCAATATTTATTCGATATTCGTTATTTACGAAAAGAATACGAGTAATACTTGTACTATAGCATACAGGCAGACAAAGTACCGTAATCAGGCAAACTTCTCTTGTCCAATTGTCGCTTTCTCCATTAACTCTGACTTGCTAACTACAGGCACTTCAAGTTGTTTAGATGTGTATCATCAAAGTTGTTTTTGCAAACTTCCGAGTTAAATAATTTTTCATTAAATATTTTTATTTATTTTATTATTGTCATTTCTTACAGTATTATTTTTTCAAAATTTAAAATATACAAATTTTATTTTTAAAAAATTAAAGAAATGATGTTTGATTAAGACCAAACTTATTTAATTATAAGACAATGTTTGATTTGTCGCAAAATTTTAAAAATAGTAAAAAAAACTTAACGCATAAACTAAATGTTTAGTATTTTATATCAAAGGAACTCTTAGAATCAGGGACAGGTGCACACTAGACACGACGAGTTCGGTCGAACGCAGTAGTTTTGACTTAAATCTTGTATATGCGTTAAAAATCTATCAAATTTGTACAAATATTAAATTTTTAAACCGAGTAAGTGGGTTTAGTGAAATTATGAATCCATAAAATTCAAATTCTAAATCTGCCCCTGCTTATAATTTTATAGTTTTGGATATGTCAAACCAACATTCTTATAAAAATATGTCATTAAAAATAAATTGAGAATATTAATATTAAAAAGTAATCAAATAAAAATTCGTTTAGAACACACAAGAAAGTGTCATTCATATTCACGAACCACTAAATTTTGCTTTTTGGTATCCCAAGACACAAGACATGAGCCAAGAAAGTGTGCCATACCTGAGGTGTTCTTTCTATCTACAAAAAAAACCTGCATAGTCAGCATCAACTTATCACACTAGATTGAAATTACTACCTTTTGGATACCATAGAGAGATATCAGTGGTGCCTTTTAGATATCTCAAAATTCTCTTGACAGCAGTCAAGTGAGACACCTTTGGATTTGCCTGAAATCTTGCACAAAGGCCTACACCGAAAACAATGTCAGGTCTACTAGCAGTGAGATACAACAATGAGCCAATCATTCCCCTATACAACTTCTGATCAACCGATGAACCAGGTTCATCTATATATAAATTTGTAGCTATTGCAATAGGAGTATCAATTTCTTTTGAATCTTCCATATTAAACCTTTTAAGCAAATCTTTTACATATTTCTGCTGATGGATCATAGTTCCATTTGAATTTTGTTTAATTTGTAAGTCAAAAAAGAAATTAAGCTCACCCATCATGCTCATTTCAAATTCACTTCCCATTAGTTTAGCAAATTCTTTACTTAACTTATCAGTAGTTTCTCTAAAGATTATATCATCAACATATATCTGAAGTACCAAGAGATCTTTACCTTTTTCTTTCAAGAACAAAGTATTGTCAATTTTACCTCTCTTGTAGTCATGCTCAAGTAAAAACTTTGATAATATTTCATACCATGCTCTTGGAGCCTGCTTGATCCTATAAAGTGCTTTGTCAAGTTTGTACACATGATTAGGACTCTCCTTGCTTTCAAACCCCAGAGGTTGCTTGACAAATACTTCTTCCTTTAGATAGCCATTGAGGAAGGCACTCTTGACATCCATCTGGTGAAGGGTGAACTCTATGTAAGCAACAAAGGCTATGAGGAGTCTTATTGCTTCCAACCTTGCAACTGGAGCAAAGGTTTCATTATAGTCTATGCCCTCCTCTTGGCTATATTCTTGAACCATCAATGTTGCCTTGTTCCTTGTAACTGTTCCATCTTCATCAAGTTTGTTTCTGAAGACCCATTTTGTGCCAATTACTGATTTGTCCTTGGGTCTTGGTACTAGATGCCAAACTTGACTCCTTTCAAATTGGTTGAGTTCATCTTGCATTGCATTTACCCAGTCTGCATCCTGCAAAGCCTCAACAATATTTTTAGGTTCAATAAGAGATAAGAAGGCATCAAAAGCACAAAGATTTTTTAATGAAGATATGGTTTTGATTCCAGAGGTTGGATCAGTGATTATGTTCTCAATGGGATGAGAACTTTGATACTTGTAAGATTTTACAACCAACTGGTTTCCCCTTGATGTTCCTTCAATGCTTTGTTGTTGTAGAACAGGTTCATGGACAGGTTCCCTTGAGGTTTGAGAATCATTTCCTCTTTATTATATTCCCTCTGTCATGTTGCCCTGGGTGGAAGAACTTATTCCATCACCTATTCCTTCTTCTAGTGCAGCTTCAGTCTGGGTTGTGGTTTCATTTGAGTTTCTTACCAGCCCAATTGCTTCATCATCATGTTCCTGCCTCTTAGAAAGAATGTTAGTTTCATCAAAAACTACATGAACACTTTTTTCTATACACATAGTTCTTTTGTTATAGACCTTATAAGATTTGTTATGTGAAGATATCCCAAGAATACTCCCTTATCACTTCTGGGATCAAACTTACCTAGGGAGTCTTTACCATTGTTGTGCACAAAGCACTTGCATCCAAATGCCCTAAGATGGGATATGTTTGGTTTTCTCCCTTTAAGTAACTCGTAGGGAGTCTTCTCTACAAGAGGTCTAGTCATGCACCTATTTATAATATAGCATGCAGTATTTACAGCTTCTGCCTAGAAGCTCTAGGGCAGTTTACTATGGTGTTTATAGTGCGAACGTCAAATATATAGAGTAATCTTTTAAAGTAAATAATTGACGTTCGCACCATAAATACCAGAGTTCTTTGCTGGAACAACGCAAGTAGAAATTTTGTTTGATTGATTAAAAAAAATATTTTATTTGCACTATATTGCATTATATAATAAAAATAATAATTTAAATCATAATATTAAGAATTACAAATATTTTAAAATTTTAGAAGATTGCATAAGAAGATTGTTTAATAATAGCGGCAGTGAATCACGCCGAATCAATCATATACCATTTGACCTTATTTTGTACAAGAGACGGTTTCTACGCAACGAGACATAAGGAGTACCATGTTAAAAAATCTCCTCTTGAGAACATGGCCATGTAATGAGGTGAAACTTTGATTTTGGTTTTCTGTTTGTTTATAATAATAACGACTCTAGCCTTCAGTTTATTAAAATTTGCATCTTCCAAGTTTTAGCAGATTTATGTTTTGGCAATGGGTAAGAGAATTAATCATTTAAGAGGTCCAAATTGGATTTTTTGTTCCTAGACAAGTCAAGTTAAAAGAGTGAAGGTCCAAACTTATGTTGTTAATCTGTGTTCATTTCTGCAAAAATAGAACAAAAATAGAATGGAAATAGAAGAATTAAAAGTTCCGAGCCCAGCAGAAAACTGTGTCTCCTTAAGGAATTTAATCCCCTCCATGTTGCCCAAGGTTATTGGAATAATTTCTCCTAGGATAGAACGGAACAATTATTATGTTATACCGGCAATGAAAATTACAGAATTTCGTCGAACTCAACAAACGGCAGTAAACTACAATGATGCTTACGTTTGAAAAAAGAATGCGGAAATGCGAAAGAGAGAGGGGAATATTTGCAGATTTTCGGTGGTGAAATTATTTGTTCTTTTCTTTACTCACGACCGAGCTTGTACCGAGGGTCTGATCGAGGACGAATTCCACTATTCAATCTAAGATCAGACTTAGTCATCATATGGCAATTGGTTTGATCCTTTATTTTATCTTTAATTCATTTATCTATTATTCTTACTTATTCGTATTGAATTAAATCACGTATCCTTTAAACCGTATACAAATTTAATTGTTACTCATTTTTGGGATAAACAGTTTGGTGCCCACCGTGGGGCTAAGGATAATAGTGGTGATTTGGTACGAATCTTCATAACACACCCTATTCTATGCTAGTTCTTTGAAATCTTAATTCTAGGACAGCCTAAAAATGTCAAACTCTCACTCTGCTCACTTGAACGTTGATGCTGAGTCAGGACATCACAACAAAAATAATAATGTGGTTCCCAGTAATGATGTGCTTCCTGTCGATCGCAATGGTATCCCAGCCACCGACCTGATCAATGCTAACTCTCAGGTGGCCATCAACATCAATTTGCCAATTGATCTAGAAAATAGTGTTCGCCAGGGACCCCGACCAACGGCTCGAGAAGCGCCTGAAGGCGAAGGTGATGAGGTGAGCCTACCACTTATTTTTGAAATGTTGCAAGCTCAAAAAGCGGCACTAGCACAGCTATAGAATCAAAGCCACGCCCTCAATAGGGTCGAGCCCGAACAATCGTGGGAAAGTACTCGGAGAGAGGAACAAATTATCGAGAGACCGAGTGAAGCCGAGCCTAGAGAAACTTCAGAGGTAATGAAGATGCTCGAAGCGTTAAAAAATGGGTAAAGTTAGGTGAGAAATAGATTGAGGCCAACAACAATAAGGTGGAAACATACAACTCCAGGATCGATCAGATCCCGAGAGCAGCTCTCATATTGAAGGGACCGGACTCCAAAACATTTTATCCAAAAGCCCTTTCCTCCGAATGCGGTACCAAGACCGATCCCGAAGAGGTTTCGAATTCCCGACATTCCCAAATATAATAGGACCACGAATCCAAATGAGCATGTAGCCTCCTATACATGCGCGATCAAAGGGAACGAATTGGAAGATGACGAAATCGAATCGGTGTTGCTGAAAACATTTGGGGAAACTTTGCCCAAGGAGCCCAAAGAGGCAATGGTATGGTACACAACTTGCCTCCAAATTTCATTAACTCGTTTGCTATGCTTGCAGATGCTTTCGTAAAGGCCCATCCCAGAGCCATCAAGGTCGAGACCATAAAGTCAGATCTTTTCAAGGTCAAACAAAGGGATAACGAGATGCTTAGGGAGATCGTGTCAAGATTCCAGATGTAGCGGATGGATCTGTCACCAGTTGCCGATGATTGGGCCGTCTAGGCATTTACTCTGGGGCTCAACCCCCGAAGTTCCGTGGCCTATCAACAGCTATAACAAAATTTGGTGGAGTACCCGGCGATAAACTGGTCCGACGTCCATAACAGGTACCAGTCGAAGAACAGGGTCAAGGATGACCAACTCGGGGCCCCTTATGGATCTGTTTACCCCATCAAGACCGATGATAGATCTAAGAGAGCCATTGATCAGGAGCCACGACCGGTTTGATATCAATATCAACCATAAAATGCAGATCGAAGGGGAAATAGATCTGAGCGTCACCCAGTAAGGAACGAGAAGAGAAGTGTCCGAGGGTCGGGTGGTCGGGGCTTGATGAGCGAGAATGGGTTCGAACAAGTCGCTCGAGAGTAGGGAAGCACCAAGATTATGCGAGTGTAACTTCAATGTAGACGCTGCAAGCATCGTGTCGGCTATAAGGCTCATCAAAGGGACCAAGTGGCCCCGACCATTACAGTCCTACCCAGCCCATAGAGATTCTAACTTGATGTGTAAGTATCACAGCTAAGAGATTGCCGATGGCTAAGAGAGGAAGTTTCTCGATTGTTCATATGAAGTGATCCCGTGCCCGCAGTTTCAACATCGAGGAGCGCATAACCGACCAAAAAAGAAGAGATTAAATAGCAATAAATAATACTGGCCTCAGCCAAACCAAAGAAACATGAAGAATAAGGAGCGAAGGAAGAGGACGATTACAGCGTCCCGAGATCATTCATAGCTTCTGATGACACTGATGCCAACAAATCAACGGTCGAGGAGTTGGAGCAAGTTATACTAATCGAGCATCTATCGAATCAAAAGGTATACCTGGGCATGGGATTAACCCCCGAGCTCAGGAAAAACTTATTGATTTTCTTAAAACTAACAACGACTGTTTTGCTTAGTCCCATCTTGATAGGATAGGGATTCCACCGAAGGTAACCACTCACAAGATGAGTTTGGATCCGAAGTTCCATCCGGATAAGCAGAAGAGAAGGCCACAATCCGGGATCAAACACGCGTTCATCAAGGATAAGGTATCCAAACTTCTAAAAATAGGTTCCATCCGAGAAGTTAAATACCTGGATTGGTTAGCTAACATAGTGGTAGTACCTAAAAAAGGAAATAAACTAAGGATGTGTGTAGATTATAAGGATCTAAACAAAGCATGTCCAAATGATTCTTTCCCTTTGCCTAACATCGATCGAATGATCAATGTGACGGCCGGGCACGAGATACTCAGTTTTCTCGACGCCTACTCCGGGTACAACAAAATTCAGATGGACTCGGAAGATCAAGAAAAGACTTCTTTTATAACAAAATTTGGCACCTACTACTATAATATAATGTCGTTCAGATTAAAGAACGTCGGTGCCACTTACCAAAGGCTAGTAAATCGGATGTTTGAAAAATAAATAGGAAAATCAATGAAAGTTTATATTGACGATATGTTGGTCAAGTCCTTGCGAACAGAGGACTATTTGAAGCATTTACAGGAAACCTTCGACATATTAAGGAAGTACAACATGAAGCTAAACCCGAAAAAGTGTGCATTTGGGGTCGGTTCGGGCAGGTTTCTCGTGTTCATGGTATCTAATCGGAAATAGAGATCAACCCTGACAAAATAAAGGCCATAAAGGATATCACCGTAGTTGACAACGTCAAGGTAGTTCAAACACTAACCGGGAGGATAGCCGCATTGGGCTGTTCATCTCGAGATAGTCGGATAAGATCCATCGGGTTTTCTCACTATTGAAAAAGAAGAACAATTTTCTTAGACTCTGGAATGCCAGCAAGCTTTGGAAGAACTCAAGCAATACCTGTTGAGTCCCCCTTTGTTGCACACTTTGATGGCACACGAACAAATGTACCTTTACTTGGCAGTTTTCGAGGTAGCGGTAAGTGGTGTCCTAGTCAGGGAGGAAGAATGTACAAACCTTCCTATTTATTATGTTAGTAGAACCCTAGGTGATACCGAAATAAGGTATCCTCACCTAGAAAAGTTAGCGCTCGCCCTATTAAGCACTTCTAGGAAACTAAACCCGTACTTTCAATGCCACCTCATATGTGTCGTGACCTCTTACCCGCTGAGGCATGTCATGCATAAGCCCGAGCTCTCGGGCCGGCTGGCCAAATGGGTCGTGGAGATTAGCGGGTACGATATCGAGTACCGACCTTGGACTGCCATAAAATCTCATATTTTGGTAGACTTCGTGGCCGACTTTACGTCGGCCATGATACCCAAAGTCGAAAAGGAATTACTGCTCACTTCAGGGACTAATTCGGGGATTTAGATCCTTTTCACGAACAGTGCATCCAAAGTGAAAGGGTATGGCTCGGTATTGTACTAAAACCGTCGGCGGGTAAGATAATTAGACACTCTATTAGAATTGTAAAATTGACTAACAATCAAGCCGGGTACGAAGCTATGATTGCAGGTCTGGAACTATCTAAGAGCCTCGGGGCTGAAGTGATCGAAGCCAAATGTGACTCCCTCCTCATCGTAAATCAAGTCAACGAAAGGTTCGAAGTAAAAAAGGAACGGATGCGGAGGTACTTGGACAAATTGCAGGTAACCCTGCACCAATTCAAGGAATGGACTCTGCAGCACGTACCTCGAGATCAAAACATTGAGGCCGATGCACTGGCCAACTTGGGTTCATCTGATGACTCCGATGAATTCAGCTCGGGTATAGTGGTGCAGCTGATGAACTCGGTGGTAGAAGAAGGTCATGCCGAAGTAAACTCGACAAGTTTGACTTGGGATTGGAGAAACAAATACATAGACTACCTGAAGATAGGAAAATTACCATCGGATCCCAAGGAATCGAGAGCCCTGCGCACCAAAGCTGCCACATTTAGCTTAGTCGAATGAGCATTGTTCAGAAGATCCTTCTTCAGCCCACTAGCTAGATACTAAGGTCCGGGAGAGACCGAATACGCCATGAGAGAAGTTCACGAAGTCACTTGCGGGAACCATTCGGGGGTAGAATACTTGGTTCGGAACTAATCAGAGCCGGCTACTACTGGAATGAAATGGAGAAGGATGCAAAAGACTTAGTACGGAAATGTAACGAGTGCCAATGACATGCCCCGATGATTCATCAACCGGGAGAGATTCTCCACCCGGTCCTGTCACTATGGTTGTTTATGAAGTGAGGAATTGACATCGTCGGTCCCCTACCATGGGCACCCGGTAAGGTCCAATACATACTATTCATGACCGATTATTTTTCTAAATGAGAGGCTCAATCATTCAAGAAGATCTAGGAGAAACAAGTCATCGACTTCATCTGGGATCACATAGTATGTCGACTTAGGATACTGGACGAGATCGTTTGCGACAATGGAAAATAGTTCATCGGCTGTAAGGTAAATAAGTTTTTCGAAGACCACAAGATCAAGAAGATATTATCAATGCCTTACTACTCTAGTGGGAACGGGCAAGCAGAATTGAGGAACAAAACTATACTCCAAAACCTAATAAAGAGAATGACCGGTTCGAAGGGAAAGTGGAAGGAAATCTTGCCCGAAGTCCTGTGGGCATACCGTATGACTTCGAAGTCGAGTACCGGGGAAACCCCATTCTCTCTAGTCTATGGAGTGGGACCTTAATACCAGTCGAGGTAGGGGAACCGAGCCTCAAGTTCCAGTATGCCACTGAAGTGTCAAACGACGAGGCCATGACCACGAGCCTGAAATTATAGGATGAAAGGAGGGAAGCCATCGTGGTTCGATTGACCACCAAGAAGCAACGGATAAGGAGGTACTACAACCGAAGAGCCAACCTCCGATATTTTCAAGTTAGGGATTTGGTATTGAGAAAGGTAACACCAAATACCAGGAACCCAAACGAAGAGAAACTAGGCCTGAATTGGGAAGTATAGAGTTGGCAGAATAACCGGCAAAGACTCATATAAATTCGAATCGGGAAGCGGTGTACAACTACCGAACAACTGGAACGTGGCACACTTAAAGTGGTACTACTGCTAAGGTACGAACTCAATTCCCCTTTTTAATTTTGTTATATTACGGACTAACTTATGCAGGTACTCAGCCAAGGGAAAACGTGACTATTAGGTCTAAAAGTAGGTGTTGTACTATGTTTCCCTTGAACCGATTTTGTCTCGAAGTAGGTTTTTCGACAAGGTTTTTAACGAGGCAAAAATAAAACGTGCTACCTTAGTTTTTAAGACCGTCCTTAAACCTTAATTGATGATCGTTTGCAACAAATCAACAGATCCGAGCCCTCACAAGTTTGGCCTCAAATGCTGAGGCCATTAACCCTACGTTAAGATCCTTAGAAAGGGAAAATTTTATATGTCAAAAGCCAAGGCTTGGTGATTAGGATTCATTGTAAGATTCAAACGGTCATGCGAACCATACCCATGTAGTTCACTCTAGCCACGACACAAGGCATATACGCCTCCAATTATGTACCCTACATATAAAACAATGAAAGAAATCTTTGCTTTCCTCATACTTTATTACTACGCATTTCGCTTCTTCGATGCTTCACAATGGATCCTAGATTCTAAAGTCCACGGGCTACCCCTACTCGGGGACTGTGGTCCGATAAAAAATTCGAATGACCCGAGCTATCGAATCCCGGAGGCACCAAGCCTATTAGGCAGTGCCCAAATAAGAAAGGCTACGGCCACCCTAAAAATGGCTCGGAGACGTCCGAAGTTCGTATTGAGAAAGTAAGGCCCTTACGTATAATCAAAACCTATTAAAAGGTTACCCTCAGCAAAAACATCATCGTATATGACTAAAAAACTTTAAGCATCTTAAAGGCCTTTGATTTTATCGACATCTCGAAGCAACGAGTAATACGGAGTTGCCATCAAAATCGGGCCCCATTCGGGCCTCTGAAGAATATTATGTTTGATTCTATGCTAAGGCATTAAGAACGATACACAAATAAAAAATTGCAAATAGATGCTGAAAAGTAAAAACATGGTATTGCCAAAGGGGAAATTTTTATATATTTCAAAAAATATTTACAAAGGCACGATAAAACGGCTTTAAAATAAACAAAAAATATATAAGGGAAAACCAAAAAAGAACTAAGGCATCTACGCCTAGTCCTCATCAGGGCTCGATTCAGCACCGGAACCGTCGGAACCTTCAGAGCCTTCGGGACCTTCGGGCTCATAAAGTTCCTTTGCCTCGGCCTCGAGCCTCTTGGCTTCTTCGATCTCGGCCGACAGGTCAAATCCTTGGGTGTGAATCTCCTTGATGGTCTCCTTCTGGGATAGCCGCTGTCACGCCCCAAACCGAGGAGCGCGACCGGTGCTCAACTGAGTGAACCCGACTGAACAAGCCTGTTATATTTCATTCTACCCAAATTCATTCGTGAATAAAGAGGAGATGTACTACGTTAATGAAATACTGAAGAGATTTCATTAACCGATTCCATTTCATTCCCACTAACATCATCATTTAATATTTCCAAAATAGTACGAGTTTATATATTTAATGAAAAGCATGTTGCCAAATATCAACAGTTCTAATCCAATTCCCAACATCAAACAACCTATCTACGGAGCTTCTAAGTACAACTGAAGAGTAATATGGAAATGCCGGCAACAAGGCCCCGGCTATACCTCAACCACAAAGTACATGAGAAACAAACGATACATGACCCCGAAATGAAGTGGGGCTCACCAAATCAGCTGAAATGAGTGTACTGCTATCAGTGATCAATGACACCTGTTGTAGAACCACCTGCATCCATTAAAGATGCAGCGCCCCCGGCAAAAAGGATGTTAGTACTGTCGAATAGCACTAGTATATATAGCTAGAAATCCTCTTTTAAAATAGAATGCCCATATGATCTATACGTGGAACACATAATATAATGTAATTGAAATAACCTGTACAAACAAGGATAGCAAAAGGGGCACCTATTGTCTGCATTAATAATGTGTCTCATTAGACCGTCCTTAGTGTTCACATATCATATTATACACTTATGCGTTTCATAGACCGTCCATAGTGTTTATTCATACCGTACATCTATACCTCTTATACACAATGCACCTATGCGTTTCATAGACCATCCACAGGATTTTATATCATAATGGATTACATACCACAATGTACCTTATGCGTTCATAGACCGTCCACAGGATTTCATATCACAATGGATTTCATAACACAATATACTTATGCGTTCATAGACCGTCCACAGGATTTCATATCACAATGTATCTATGCGTTCATAGACCGTCCACAGGATTTCATAACACAATGTATTTCATAACACAATATACCTATGCGTTTCATAGACCGTCCATAGGGTTTCATAACACAATACACCTATGCGTTTCATAGACCGTCCATAGGGTTTCATAATGCAATATACCTATGCATTTCATAGACCGTCCATAGAGTTTCATAACACATTGGAAATAAAAGTACAAATATGTACATCTCATAACCTTTCACACCACATATCACCTAATCCGTACTTTCAACCACTTACAACATTATTATTTTATTGGCTCTCTTGGACATACATATGATTCTTTATTCATGGCGCAATGGCCGTATTTCATATTCCACACTTTCATTTCTTCCCTTTCATAGATCATCATCATAATTATCAACAAGTAGAATATTCCGGAAATCACAACTTTAAATTCATTAGTAATGAAGGCTTTAAACACAATCGCTTTCTTTCCAATAAACAGAGTAAAATGATTGGCAATCAAAGTACAAGTTAAAATCATTCATAATTTCCACTCACGAATATGTAAGAACGCAAAACACATTGAAAATTACTTACAAAGCATAGCATTAGCTAAAACAGTCGCATATGAGCATCACTTGAGTTCATAAACTTTTAGCTGATTATATTGTCGAAGTCAATTTTGGAATAGTTGAGTCAAAGCTCATTTCATAATCTTTCTCACATTATTTCATTTCATTGGCACCATTGATCACAAGTATAACTTTCACTATTGGCACATTGGCCACACTTTATATTCCCAATTTACTGATTTCACTTCCAACCATCTTTATAGGTTATCAATAATAAGAGATTCCCAATCAAGACTTTAGGTACACATATGAACAATTAAGATTCTTAAGAATATTGAGATTTTCTCACACAATTTGGCATACTAGCTTTCATTGAAATACGATTCAAGCCACCACATTTTAGTACGCAACCCATACTTTGAAACTCATGGAAACATTATGGAATTCAATTCCAAGAGAGAAAGTTTAGCCAGCATACCTCAATTGAGCTTTTCTTAAATTAATACAACGTTCCGTAAATTCTAGCAATCCCAATCTATTTGAGACATAACAAAATTGAACCATAATTAGGAAGATATTCATGGTCTCAGCTCATTTGAGTATTTTATCAAACACTAAGTGTGGATTAAGGTTCAAGGTCCTTTTATGGAGGATTTCATCATTCCACAGCCCAATCTTTACCATATTTAGCTCAACAATCTTTCTACACCCTTTGATAACACATGCATGTAAAATAAACAACCCTTTTGCCCAGAAATTATCTTGCCTATTATCCATTTCTAGACAAAAATCGAAATTGAGGGTTAGGGTGTAGAATCTTACCTCTAGGATGAAGACCTAGTGAGTTTCCCTCCTTAATCTTCCAAAACTTGAGCAAGAATTGAAGAATTAATTATTGAGGAACACCTTCTCACTCTAGGTCACTCTCTCTCACTCTAAAATATCATATTATACCTCAAAAATGACCCAAAGAGTGTATTTAACAAAATAGGGTCGGGTTTTAAAAACCCAAAAATGAAGCTCCGGAACAGGTTCTGCGGTCGCATATGCGACCGCATAATGGTTATGCGGACCGCATATCGGTCGCATAATTGGTGTCCAAAATGATCAAAAATCTGCCTGAGTCTACGGTCACATAGTACACCGCATAACAGTTATGCGGTCGCATAGTCGACCGCATAATTGCTTCTAACTGATCCAATCAATTGCCTCAATCTGCGGCCATTATGCAGTCCGCAGAGTGATTCTGCGGTCGCATAATGAACCGCAGAAATGCACTTTTCTGCCAAAAATTTTCCTTTACTTTTTCGTGCATTGTTCAACCCAAAAGGTCCGAGCCTCGAAATTTCTAATATCCTCAAACACGTAATCCTATTCTCACACCATGAAATATTATTTTCTTTGCAAAATTTACCGGGCTTTACACTTAAGTTCTTCAAAAATTTTTGGGGTGTTACAGCCGCTTTACATACTCGGTCTTCGTATTTAAGCGGGCCTCGACTATCTCCACATTAGCCTTATACTAGGCTAGCATTTCCTCAACTTCAGAGGAATCAATTGAAGTTACCTCCAATTTGGACTTCAGCGTAGTGTATTCCTGGATTAGGGCATCCCGTTCTGTGACGGTCGAGTTCAGATGTGCCCGGAGTTCATCATTTATCCGTGACCACTTGTCGGCCTTATCGTTTGCCACCCGGAGATGGTCCTTGACCGATGCCAGCTCCTTTTTTGTAGCCTCTTTTTTCGACGCCAATATGTCCATCCTGCCCCTCAACGCCTTAGTCGTGGCCTTGACCTCATCCATCTCGGTCTGAAGTTGGTCAATCAAGTCTACCTTTTCTTGGACCTGCGAAGTTGCGTCGTTAATCATCATGAGTAGCTTCTTATTTTTAGCCTCAATGATCCTTACCTTGTCGACCAGATGAGCATGCTCCTATTTGACAGGTGAGGCCTCCTTCTGTGCCTTTTCCATCTTGGCCCGGAGACTTGGAAGATCCTTAAGAGCCTCGTCTTGTTGTTCACTGAGAGCTATGTACATATCCTTCTTTCGAACCTGCTCCTTGAGTTCGAACTCGAGCTGACTGATTTCCAAGCGAGACCAAAGGAAGCTTTCATGATGGAGCACCGAAGCTTGAAAAAGAATGAGGTCAGTAGAACATGCTAAAACTAAGCAAAATTCGCAAAGGATGTAAGGAGTAGACGCCTTACTCGGTTCAATGCCAGTTACGCCTCGTTAAAGAGGCTTGATGTGCCTACTTCATTCATCTTTGCCTGATCCTCCTCGGTCACTAGGCAACGAAGGTAGCTGGCCACACCCATCAGAGCGGACAATGCCTGGGCATCCGCTGGGATAGTAAGAACGATCGTTCCTTTACTGTCGGGATCCACACTCGGGGTAGAGAACTACTTCACTAGCTTCAGGCTCAAGCTCGACTCGCCGCTCCCGATGGCACATCCTTTTTTGGGACCTCCAGGTGACCAACCCCGGAGTAGTCCTTCAACGCGCTCATATCCATGTCGTCGAAGAACATGTTGAGGGCATCATCTGGGACCGATGCCATCTCATTTGATTTCTCTTTATCGGCTTGAGCCTCTTCGAACATGGACTCTGTGTGGAACACCGTCTCCGCGATGTCTATGAAATCGGCTACCTCCTTCGGGATCTCGAACTAGAGGAGGATCGACCTCTTGTCCACCTTTTCCGGTTCCCGCCTACTCCCCCTCATCGATGGTCGACCCGTGAGCATGAACTCAAGGTCGTCATCCTCGGGGTAATCCCTAAGCCGAAAGAGAGAATCAGGGTCCGGTACCCTAGCTTTGGTGTTCTTTTTGTTTCTTTTTCGAACCCGGATAACTATCCTCTTCTTCTTCACTTCGGCATCCGGGAGCACAAGGATTTCCTCTTTTTTCTTCTTTTTCTCCTCCTTTGCATCAGCTCCGGGCTGTCCCGAAGTGGAGGGCTCACCGGGCGAGGACGGGGCCTTGTCCTCATCTAACGGCCTAAGCTCGGTGGTCTTGGGAAAACCTGTGAGAAGTAAAGAGACATAGTAAAAATACAAGTCAAGTACGTGAGTATAATTATTCGAGAGGAAGTCTCACCATGGGAACGGGCCTACCACTTTTCCTTATAGAGCTTGTGCCATTTGCGCTCGAAGTAAGATATTTGTTTGCAGATCCCCTCGATCCACTCCTTGAAGCGGGAGGACTACACTAGGAACCTAGGGCGACTGCTGCACAATAGTAAACACGGGCAATTAGAGAACGAACAAAAGAAATCGCTAAGTACTCAAGAAGGAAAATACTTACGGGATGAGTTCCACATTTCAGGGAACGGTAGAAATTTACGGGGAATGAGGTCTTCAGTTTTTACCCGAACGAATCTTCCCTGCCAACCTCGATATCGATCTTCATCGATGCTCGAGAATGGAGATTTACTTGCTCGATGAATGAGCTTGATCAACTCCGCTCAGAAGATTCATGAACTGTAGAGACGAAGTAGATGGTCGAGGGTGAACCCAGGTGCTTCAGTGTTGTTTACAAAGTGGCAGAGAAGGATTACAATCCTCCAAAAACACGAGTGAATCTGCCCAAGGCAAACATCGTACCTTTTGCATAAGCCGAGGATTATAGTGCGAGCGTGAAGGTGTAAGTGCAAACACTTAGGTACCCCTCCGCGTGAGTGGTGATGTCTTCGCTGGGCCCGGGAACGACCACCTCCTTGCCCCCCAGTTGCAGTCCACCCGAACTGTGGGGAGTATGTCCTCGTTAACAGAGCATATATACCTCCATACTCCCTCGCCTCGGTTCTGCTGACTGGAGGCATTCTCGACTTTGAAGTCATTTTCGATAAAGCGGTCCCCAGGAACGAAACTCTTCAAGGGAGGCTCCGGGACCACCTCGGGAATGGACACCTCAGCATCCATAGCCGGCTTGGAAGTCGAAGGGCGGTTTGCTGAGGCACGAATTTGGAAGTTTTTGCCATCAGAATCTAGAAAATATGAAGGCTTGAAGAAAAATATGGAGGTTTGAATATGAGAATGAAGATTTGAAGATGAAGATGAAGATATGAAGATCTAAGAAGCAATATATGAAGATTTTAAGAGGATAGAGTTAAGTGGAGAATTTGAGGGTAAATCAAAGAGCTCTGGAATCGAAAAGTGAGAAAAATGAAAAAAGGGATCGGAGTTTTTATAGAGAAAAGTTAATCAATGTGTGATGTTTCTGTCATGACCCAACTCCATGTCTGGCCGTGATGGCGTCCAACACCGTTGCTGGACAAGTAAACAGTGAACAACTTAGTAATTTTTCATTTTTTGTTTATTAAGAAATTTCAACATTTAGCTTTACTTATATTCAAAGCATTTGATAAATAAAGGATTTTTTAAGGCAAACAAACGGAAACATCTAAAAGCAGTTATAACTATTGAATTACAACCCAAAAATCAAAGTCTACTAACACGTGCCAAGATCTGGTATCACAAGTGTGTGGGCAACTAGTAGAATATACACAAGATGACTATCCTACTGTCTGAAACAGAATAGACAGATAAAAATAAAAGAGAAACTCTGGCATGCTGCTGAACGGCTCAGAAGGGGCAGCTCACCGTAAAGTCTCGGTCCAAGATCAGGTATGCGCGCCGGGAGGGTATCCAAATGCACCTGCCTCAGATCCTGCACAGTTAAGTGCAAAAGTGTAGCGTGAGTACATAAAACAACATGTACCCAGTAAGTATCCCGCCTAACCTCGAAGAAGTAGTGACGAGGGGTCGACTTCGACACTTACTAGGGCCAATAACATGATAATATAAGATTCTAATTAAGTATGGTACACAACAATAAGACTTAGAACAAGAATTTAACTAGTCAAGAGATCACCATATTTAAGAACTTAATTCACTTGTTTCCTTTAAAACATATGATCACACAGACAATGAATCCATATTAATTATGAAAGAAACTTTCAGTTCTACTGTCACACACAATGCCACCGAGGACGTTCGGCCCGATTCAATATAAATATAAAACGTGCAATGCCGAGGGTCGAATAGTGCGAACCATAGATGCATCTATTCCCCCGCTCGCGAATCATACATGCGACGCGGTCAAACATAAATTTAAGGAATTACCCCGCTCACGAATCATACATGCGACGCGGTTACACAAAGATGTATTAAATTATTATAGTACTCTCCCATTCTTTTCAAAATACAACATTCAAATGAAAAGTTTCAATATCTCATTATTTTTCCTCAAAATCCAATTTCCTCTTGAAACATTTGATAAGCACACTCCATTCCGCCCTTCTCAAGGCAAACAATATAGGTAAAGCAATAACAATATCAACAAGGCATGGTGTAAGCCTAAGACTACCCGGACATAACATGAATAGTAGCTACGTATGGACTCTCGTCACTGCGTGCGTACGTGGCCCCCCACAAACAACAACATATATTAATTTAGTTCAACTATGGGGTAATTTCCCTGTTACAAAGTTAGAAAAGAGCCTTACCTCATCTCAAAGCCTACTTCCCAATTCAAGAACACGCTCAAACCTCCAAATTTGACGCCAAACGACTCAAAGCTAGTCAAACATTACATAAACTAATCAATCTATGCTCAAAATTCATAATCCCACCATTTAAGTGATTACCCAAGCTAAATTGCAAGATTCCTAAAATTTACCCCCGGGCCCACATACTCGGATTCCGGAAATTTTTAAAGAAAGTCGTTACCAATAACCTTAGGAACATAAATATATGATTTTTACTAAATTCCATAATAAATTTCGTGGTTAAATCTCATTTTTATCAAAAACCTAGGTCTTCACCTAAACCCATGATTTTCACTAATTTACATGTTATAATCTACCCATAAACTATGTATTTAACTCACATTATGTAGAAAATACTTACCTCAAAGTGCTAAGTGAAATCTCCTCTCTAAGAGCTCAAAGAATCGCCCAACAATGGAAGAAATGAGCAAAAATAGCCTAAGTCCCGTTTTTAAAAGTTTCTGCCCAGGTCTGCCTTCATCGCGATCGCGGAAAAAGCCTCGCGATTGCAAAGGCAAATGGCCCAGGTCCAGGAAAAGTTTACCCATCGCAAACGCGATAGGAGCAATGTGAACGCGGAGGCTCGCTTGGCCTACCCTACGCGAATGCAAGGGCTTCTTCGCGAATGCGAAGAACGAACAGCGGCCACCCAGCTCAGCCTCTTCTACGTGAATGCGGGCCAGGTCACGCGAAGGCTAGAGGACCCAGACCTCCGCGAACGTGGTCTTGCGCACGCGAATGCGAAGGGCAAAAACTCCCCAGCCCACAGTACCCCAAATCCTTCATCGTGAACGCGTGGGTCTGACTGCATTCACGAAGAAGGAAACCAGAAGTAGAAATCTAGTGTGTTTCAACTCAACTCCGGGCGGTCAGAAACGCACCTGAGCCCCTCGGGACCCCATCCAACTACTCCAACAAGTCTATAAACATAATACAGACTTGCTCGAACTCTTGAAATGCATAAAAAAATAACAAAACCAAGAATTACACCCCAAAACCAAGTTGAATCAAACTCTGAACTTCAAGTTTCTAAATCGCTCCGAACGCGTCGAATCATACTTAAACTATTCGGATTGACACCAAATTTTGCGTGCAAGTATTAAATGACATTACAAAACTATTCCCGGTCTCAGAATTCCATTCGGACCTCGATATCATCAAAACCTACTCCAAACCAAATTTAAAGAACTTCAAAACATTTCAAGAACCAACTTTCACTATTAGGCGTCGAAATGCACCCGGGTCATCCAAAATCCGATCCGAACATACACCCAAGTCTGAAATCATCATACGAATCTATTAAAATTATCAAATCCCGATTCTGAGGTCGTTTACTCAAAATATTGACCGAAGTCAAACTTGACTTTTTTAAGCCAACCTTAAGGAACAAAGTATTCCGATTTCAACTCAAACTCTTCCAAATCCCGAACCAACCATCCCTGCAAGTCATAAATCAGTAAAAGCAAGTACGGGAAGTCTTATTTAGGGGAATGGGGTTTTAGAAAGCAAAATGACATGTTGGGTCGTTATAGTTTCGCATTCGAAGACAACCAATCGGTGACTAACACGTGTCCGAAGTCTGAACGATGCGACTGATGGGACGTTTTGCTAATCCGTCAACTCGGTTATAACGTACGAAGGAAGGAACCGGGTTTAAGTTATGCTTCCCGTCGCTTCGATAAATCTACTCTCCAGGAAACGAGGGGACTATATGTGTATGGGTAAAATCGAGGGCAAAGTTTTTCCCGGTTCCCCGATGAGAGAACGGAGGGGAAGCGTGGATCGACGTGATTATATTTATGGCCAGAATCCCCTCATATAGAGAACCGAGAGGAATGAACGATGTATCTAAGACTCGGATCGAGTATAACTTCTGAACCTCGGGAGACACAGTGAACAGTTATGCATGACAGATAGAGGGCCTTAATATTCGCCCTCAACCGGATATTACGATGCTAATCCCGTTCAGTATCAATTATGGATCAACAATTACCGGAAAGAGAAGATTTTTACCCTTTTTAGACTTATACTAGGACTGAAATTCTCTTATTATATAAAGCGAAAGTTTTTCTTTAGTCCGACACATGGTAACACGCAATTCAAAGCAATAAAAGTTTACTTTTGTCTTTTAGCTACTGTTCACGGCATTACTTGTTTGTTCTTTTCTTTACTCACGATCGAGCTTGTAACGAGGGTCCGATCGAGAACGAATTTCACTATTCAATCTAAAATCATGCTTGGTCATCATATTGCAACTGATTTGATCCTTTATTTTATTTTTAATTCATTTATATGTTATTCTTAATTATTCGTATTGAATTAAATTACGTATCCTTTAAATTACGTATAAATTTAATTGTTACTCGTTTTTTTTGGTAAACAGTGAAGTTGGCCAACAAGCTCACCATTGGTGAAATTGAGCTCATATCCCATGCGAATTGCGCAGATGAAGTACTAATAGAGGGATTGAGCTTAGTGCTTTTGGTCGATATGAGGGTCCCTGGCATTTTGAAAAATAGGGCTTGTTTTGGATTGCTTTACAGTGAAATGTGGAGGCAAATGAATTGGAGTACTCATTTCATAGACGTTGATATTTGATTTCGCAAAAGTATTAGTATTAGATTTTACTGGATAGTCATCTAATATGGTGGATTATCAATTTCAATTCAATAATAGAGTACTCTTTTGCTCTATCCCCATGTTAAAATCGTTTAATGCATAAACTAGTAAAACTGGCCTTTTTTCTTTCTTTTTTTGGGCAGCGGAGATGAATCTTACAATTTGAATGTGGTTTGGCCAATGAGTGGGAGACCACCAATGCCAATCAGAAGGCGTAGGTGTGGCCTACAGCCTGGGCTTTCGAGGCCTTAGCCAACGCCGTCCCGCGACGTGCACGCAGTGCTTATTTATGCGCACATGTTTTGGTGGGTCATGCCCTTATTTTATACTAATCGAAATTCCTCTTTAAGAGAAAAAGGAAATTAAAGTTCTTATTTGGTTGTTTGCAATAAAAATCTCCCCTAATAAGTATAAAATTTTGATTTTCGATATAAAATTTGCATGGCAAAAGTAATACACTAACTGACATAATACTCTACATTACAAATTATGTACTATTTTATGAGAATATAATAGTATGAAATAAGAATTGTATATTAGTAATATCTTGATAAAATACCTAAAGAAAAATACTTTTAATGTAGGTCGCGTTTGCATATCAATTTATGCAATTCATTTTAGGCGGTACTATTACTATTTGTAAAGTTACAGAAATCTCTTTTACTTTTTTTTTTTTTGTAATATTTTTAAATCTATAAAAATATTAATTATTACAACTTGTAGTATTTTTTATACAGTTTATAAATATGTAAACTTTATTTTAAATTCTTGAAGAACCTATCTTCAAATTTTCACAAAAAATAAAATACTTTCATCATCGTACACTAAATCACTCTTATGTAAAATGGAACATAGAGAGTATTATTGTGCTTCATTACATAGCAAATCTCTACAACACTATTCTCAATAAATAATTTTTATATTACTCCAACACTATTCTCTTTTACTAGTTTTTACTCCACCCCCCACCCCCAGACTCCTTTATTGATTTTCAATTATATATGCATCTTTTCCAGCCAAAAATTCTTTTTTATACAAAAATAAAATTTTCCTTTTACTTGTCTATTTTAACAACAACAACAATCCAGCATAATCCCATTAGTGGGGTCTGAGGAGGGTAGTGTGTACGCAGATCTTACCCCTACCCTTGGGTAGAGAGCCTGTTTCCGATAGACCCTCCTCGGTTCCCTCCCTCCAAGAACTCCCACATTGCTCTTGGGGTGACTCGAACTCACAACCTCTTGATTGGAAGTAGAACGTGCTCACCACTAGAGCAACCTACTCTTATCTATTTTAACAATCAAGAGAGATTTATTATTTTTTTAATATTACTCTTAATATTATTTACCCACACTCTCTAAATTTATTGGACTTACAACTTTAATAACTATTAAAAGGGATAATTCGGTAAAATAAACCCTTAATAAGAAATTTTTAAGTGATATGTCAAATTAATAGAAGACTAGTAAAAAGAAACGAAGGAAGTATTATTCCTTGCACAATCATGTTTGTGTTATAATCTCACGTTTCAACATAATTGATGCGTACACCAAAAAATGGATGTTATCTTTTGGAGTTAAACTCACAACATAAGTCGAAGATTGTCTCATTATATCAATAACACGATATGTTAAATTAAAATATAAAGGATAATACAAAAAAAATCAGGTACTAACGGTTATAGTAGACGAATTCCACATGGAACAAGTAATAATATCTATTCATAGGGTTTCATTAAACTCTAGAAGGTTAGAACACGTCTTGCACTAAAAAACTAAGACCTCCGACTTAAAAAGGGATGTCTGCTTTCTAGTTATTGGTGCTTGTAATTTTTAAAAAATTGAAGGCAAGCTTTAGATTTCAAGAACCCCCAGTTGGCGCCAATGTACCTGCCTCGGGAAATACATAAACACTTTTTCGGCTTTTATTTAAGAATTAGCGAACTAATTTTATTTTAAATATTTAAATTAAAAATTTTAATTTTAAAATAATTTAGAATATTTATAATCCAAAAAATTAAATCAACAAACTAAAATTTAGGATATATTGACTAATTTTTAAATATTTGTGATTTCAACACCTCCACCATCACGCTAATAAAGGCAATGGGGCCTTGTCTTTCAAGTTCCAATCATACTACCACCAGTATTCTGAATATTTTATTGTAAGATCCCATAAGGTTTTAGTATTTTACTACTATCTGTCTATTTTTTTTCTTTTCAAATAATCAACTGAAAAATAAAGAAGATCAAAATTGGACAAAAAGAGCAAAAAGAATTACCAGTATACCCTTTTACATTTCTACTACATGTCCTCAGAGGACTTGTCTTCAAACATTCAATAGAGGGAAAGTAAAGTAAGCTAGCATTTAGATGTCGATTTGGTTGAAATTCGGAATAATGAGTTTTTGAAGATGAGATGAAAAATTATTTTTGAAAGTCGAAATTATGTTTGAACCTGCATTTTACTTGAAAATAATTTAAAGTTTTGTTAATAGAAAACTTCAAAAACTAATCTAGAGTTATTTTTGTGATTTGAAGATATTATTTTCAAAATCTGCTAAAAGATAGTTAAAATATATAAACAAATAGATATTTGAAAATAAAATTTGAAAAAAAGCCTCCAAAATTTATGGCCAAATGAGAGCTAAGTTAAGTCTTTATATACCGACAATCTGTCGACTTTTTACATTATTTTAGGTTATTAAATAAGTCACTATTTATAATAAAGAGTATTGTAGATAATTTGAAAGTAAATCCGTTACAATATAACACTAGTACACCAATTACTCGTCGCCACTGTTTTGGTTCGAATCATATATTGTTTTTCTATATAAACTTCAATCACTTAATCATAATTAAACAATATGTAATATCACTTTAATTTGAAATTTTTCCATCACTTAATTATATTTTCTAATAAAAGCTTTTTCACACTTAAATGTAAAAATAATCGCTTGGATCGTTCTAGATATTTTTATTTTCAGCAATCATCGTAGATTCACGAGTAAAGAATATGAGACAACACAGGTTGTGGTAGAGTGATAAATACTTATTTATCCTTAATCATATATTTCGGGTTCGAGCTATGGGCATAGAGTTTCCTTATTAAAGAGCACTCTACCCCGATATAGAACTTTTTAGCGTGATTTCGGGATTTAATCAGGCCCCAATGCGGGTACCGGTATCGGGTGAAAAAAAAAAAGAAAAAAAGAAAGAGTAAAGAAGATGGGTCTATACTCTACAGTTTAAATTGGAGCAGAATAGCTGATAGGTCCTTATGGCTGACAGACACTCTGACGTCAAACCATAACAGTCCACGTAAGACAAAGAAACGCGCCAAAAGAAATATTTATATATACTCATTTTAAACTTAATTAATGGACCAGTAAAAGCACTTTTAAGGTTAATTAACAATGGCTAATAGTAGTCCAACACCATATGTGTAGAAATTGAATTGTATATACAAACAAACAGTCAGTCCCCTTCGCCTATTTCTGTAAAATACAATGTCTCTCTCTCCGTTGCTTCAGATTTGGAACTTCGGGCGTAGGCCGCTCTCTCTCACACTTTCCTAATTTTTCTCATTTGATCTGTTAAATTCATTTATCCAATTGATTAAACCCTTAATTCATTCCCCGAACCTTCCAAATTCATGCGTTTCAGTGAGCTATGGGCTTCAGCTACACGAGTGAAGAAGAGTGATTATACAAGTATGTATCTACTTTTTTTTTTTTTAATTTCTAGGTTTTGATAATTCGATTGTTGAATTTTAACTCTGATGCTCGGGTATCTGATTAGTAACAGTTTCTATACCCTAACTTTGATCGCGTCGCATAATTAGATTATAGTTTTTTGTTTTTTTAAGCTTTTCTGATTGGTCTGTTAGTTTATGTTTTATCTCTTAATTTTGATTTTCTATTGATTCGTTACTGGAAATATAATTTTCAGATTGATTGTTTGATGATCGGGATGAGAGATATTGAAGGAAAAAGCAAATTTGTCTGATTTGTTTTACTGTTTATTTTTTTCAGTTTTAAAGCGGAGTGGTTGCTGGGCAGCTCAAGGATTGCTATTTTCGTGTGCATATATTGTAGTGAAGAAGTTAATAAAATCTAATTAGTTTTCTGTAGAGAGTGTAAAGCATTTTTGCCTGTTTCATGTTCCGGGGACTTCTGATGCTAAATTCATCCAAGGATTTAGCTGAAACTATGATCACCAGGGTGGCCGGCCCTTCTGGTCAATGGATCCAGCAAGAATCATCTCAGCCGCTTATCTTGAGTGATGGCATATCTTTACACAATAATGTAAATAACCATATACCTGTACAGACTAGTGAGGTATTTTCTATGGAATTTCTTCAGGATCCTTCTTCCAGAATAGTTCCTACTGTGTCTGGCTTTACTGAGAAGCATGATAAGAGAGCTGGACCTCAAAGTAAGCTAAGCCAACATCCGGGTTATGAGGAGCTCACAGGACTACTTGGGTTGACAAGAATAGATTCTGAATGTGCTTCTGACATAACTGAATTTGCTTCTGCAAGAGGGTCTATCACAGAAATCGAAAATGGGGGTTTTGTGGAGAATGAGCATACATATAATCAGAAAGTTAGCTCTTGTGGGCATGTTGCTGGGGGAGCTACTACAGAGTTATGCCATGATCAAGCTACTTCAGGGCCAACTGCTCCACCCTCATCTAAATCTGAATCTTCACAGTCACTAAAATCTTCTGGATTAGGAACTTCAGATTGTTCCCAGACAGGAAAAATAAAATTCCTATGCAGTTTTGGTGGTAGAATATTGCCTCGACCCAGTGATGGAAAACTCAGATACGTTGGTGGAGATACACGTATCATTTCCATACGGAAGAATATTTCATGGGAAGAACTTATGAAGAAAACATTGGCCATCTGTAATCAGCCTCACACTTTCAAATACCAGCTTCCAGGAGAGGATCTTGACGCCCTTATATCCGTCTCTTCTGATGAAGATCTTCAAAATATGATAGAGGAATATTATGGCCTCGAGAAGCTCGGGGGCTCCCAAAGGCTTCGAATATTTTTGGTTCCTTTGACTGAATCTGATAACTCATGCCCTGTAGATGCTGCTGTTGTTCAACCAAGTGATCCCGATTATCAATATGTTGCTGCTGTTAATGGCATTGTTCGGACTTCCGCTCAGGAGAATTATCATGAGCAGTGTGTGGGCCATGAAGTCAGCAAGGTGATACCTAAAGTAGACCATGGTAATGGTCTTTATGTCCCACCTCCTGCTCAATTGATTGGTGAATCTCAGAATCAGGTTAGGTTTCCCAATCAATCTACTCCTTTTTCTCCTGTGCTTGTTCAACAGGGAGATTACAAGAACGACCCAGGGAACACATACAAGAACAAGTCGCCACATGGTAGTATTGAATGTCCGGTGTCGTTTAGCAGCACCCAATCATTACCTGAAAACCCGAGTGGATGCATTAATGTTGGTTATTATGCCCCACAGGTAAACCTGATGAATTTGCAGAGTCCTAACAAAAAAGATGATGTTGCCCTGCCAAGCCAATCTAGTGAATTGATTTCACATCACCATGGTCCCAACAGAGACTTTGTTGCTCCAACAATGGAACAATGTGATGCAAGCTTTCAACAGTACTCTTCTGAAAGAACAGAACCCAAGGAAAGGGCAGTTCTCTCTGAAAAGCCGAATGATGAAATGGATCTATTACTGGGATACACTTCAACTGTTACTCAAAATGGAATTCCGCATGCCTTTTCGGATTCAAAACTTCAGGAACATGGAAAAAGATCAGCTTACTGCTCACAAGAGGGAATAAGCTCATTTTCCTCTTTGAACTTTGCACCAGCTCAGTTATCTTCATATGGAGTGTCTGCTGCTCAGCAAGAGAACCTAGGGTCTCTGCATCAGAATACATACCCAGTCAGTTCTCTGCCTCATATTAGGGTATTGAATGGGGAATTAACTGTGGCCAATGGCATGGCGCAAGAGTTGCTTTTCGACTCAAATTCAGTGAGTAGATGTGGACCCGTGCAAAGAAATGTTAATGGTACTGACAGTAGACGCAACCCATCTGAAGCAGATTTGGAAAATTACCATCCCGTTTTGAAAAACTATATGGACAAAAATACAATTTGTGAAATGGTGAATGCATGTGATGTCAATAACGCACTTTTATGTCATGATGTTAAATCACCTGATAACAAGTCATCCAGAACAGCTGTGGTTTCGAGGAAAAAAATGCCTGACGTAAACTCTGTTATGCTGTCTAATAATGGAGGTGATATACCGGGTGAAGAATCACAAAATTTTGACATGAATTTCCTTGCATCAGCATCTTTAATAAGTACAATAAATGAGCGGTCCCAAAGAAATCAATTTGAGAATGCCTCAGCAGGGATAGAAAAGGATGAACCTGAGAACAATATATCCCGGGTCAAGAGCTCTGAAGTTGCTGGGAGGATTTCAAATTCTGAGACGCAGTCTCATGGTGCAGAAACTCTGACTGATCTACTGCCTGAGTTGTCTGATGGCCAAAATTCCTATCATTCCCCCATGCCAGCAGTTGTTGCATGTCCTCAAGATATTTTTGCCAAAGAACCCTTGCTAATATTCTCCGAGGAATTGTCATCATCATCAGTTGGTGGTGATGGAGACCAGTTGATGTCCTCGCATTACTCAGCTTTCAGGCAAAACCCAACCAAGGATGTTGTTTTTATGAGAGAACTTTCTTTAATTGATGAAGAATTTACCAGTTACAGTGATCAAAGAGTTGTGACTTCTGGCATTGGTGAATTTTCTAGTGAAAAGCAAAAGATAGAAGATGCCCAAGTTAGGAAGAGTATCAAAGAAAGTCAGCAGGATCCGAAGGCAAATGGAAGAGATATTAGATCACCCAGCGGTGACTTATATACTGCAAATCTCCTAGGGTTGGACACCATTGGTGGTGCAGTCATATCTTTCAGTGCAACAGACGGGGTGGCATTTCCCCATGACTTGGGGTTGGAGGTGAAATTCTATTTCATTTTGATGGGTTAGTTTATGATTTAGTTTATAAATGCTCTCACTTATGCTCATAAAGTTTTACATTGATGACCTGGCTTGGCGCAGGATGCCAACCCCAGTGATAGAGATAAGGATAATTTAATCACTGATGCTATGATGGTTGAACTGGAAGCTGATTTGTATGGTTTGCAGGTAAAGGATCATTTCCTTTCGTATTTTAAACCTTGTGGGAATTGCTCATGATAACAGCTTCATTTCTCCCCTTTTCAACTATGACGGCTTACGCTCTAATCTTGCGTAAGAGTCTGAAAGACTCAAAGGGCATTGCCCTCTTACGGCCATAGTACCAGAGGCAGACTTATAATATATACAAAGGAGTGGGATAAACTGTACAAGGCTTTGTCCTTCACTACATACTCCCCCTCCTGCAATACCTTTATCCTTTTATCATGGGTTGTTTTATGAATAATATCTTTGATTTATTGTCATCCTGAAAGATTTTGCGGTTCAGTCCTTAGCTGTGATAATGGTCTGCTATTTCTACTGTTGGAGTGCCCCTCAGAGGTTATGGAATGATTTTATTGCTTATCAACTATGTTCCTCTACTGCTTGCTGATATTGAATTTAGAATTAGGTAAATCCAACAATCTACTACAGTAAGTTGTTCTCTCAAATAGGCGGCACTAGCTATTACGAGTTGTATTAAAGGAGCTTCTAGTCAATCATGAGGCTGCTACAACATCTGGTATACAGAAATATGGATTGTACAACTATTAATATCGATCTTTCAATTTGATATAGAATAACAAAGCTGATGAGGTTAGACATTGTCAAAAGTAAAGTTTTGATTGAGTGGCTGATAATACTTGGATTCCCTGTTAATAAATATTCATATATTTCTCAAAAAACTACTCATTGAATACTCTACATGTACTAGATTGGCTGCAAGTAATTGTCCTTCAAAAGTATAACTCTACCCGCAAAGTCTCCAAATATGTTATCTACTCAGCGGAAGATCCATTCCTGCACTGATGCTTGATCTCCGTTCAGATATGTGGTGAAATGCGGAATTGAAGCACAAATGTATATCAACCGGTGTTACGTGGTGCATTGCTTCAATTTGTGGAATGGGAAGAAATCCAATGTGCTCAATAATATCTAAACCTAAAAAAAAGCTTGTTGGGTTCTGACTTGTGTATATCATATCATAACACTAACGAAAATATCTTAATTCTGTCAAAAGAACGAAGTAACAACAACAACAACAATAACAACCCAGTATAATCCCACAAGTGGGGTCTGGGGAGGGTAGTGTGTGCACAGACCTTACCCCTACCCTGGGGGTAGAGAGGCAGAGAGGCTGTTTCGGAAAGACCCTCGGCACAAGGAGTAAAAGAATGAAGTAACCCTTCTTAAATTTGAAAAGTATGAGAAAGTATATATTTCTGGTGTATAATGAAACTATGTAATGATAAACATTCTTTTGTTTTACACATTAATTTGGTTGAGTCATGTCTAGACAGTTTATGACATGCATTATAATACAAAAAGGTAATAATTTGTTAACTAAATTAGCATACCAAAATTTCCAGCCTGTTGTGTTTCAGAACACCCTAGGTACACTAGTCCTTGGCAGACTATGCACTCCCTGGGTATAACAAAATAGGCAGTGATTTCGTTCACCAACCTTCTGCTTTGCCAATCTGCCCAAGTTGACAACTGATGTTAATAGTTAAACCACATAGTATATGTATCATGTATGCTTTGCCATTAACTTATTCTGTGTTGGTTATCAGTTGCCATTGTCTTGACTAGGTTTGATCTTTGGCTATGTATCAGTTGTCACTACGTTGCCAAGTTTAATCTGTTGATTTCAGCTGCTTATTCATCCTTTTTTTTAAGCACATCTACTCTGTCTGTCTACCCAGCCTTTCCTCTGTGCATAGTGGTGGCAAAATGAAAAAAAAATAGTTATCCATCCATATTATCCACTAAAAAATGGGTTGGGTGATGAACGTTTTAAAAATGGGTCAAATATGGATAAGAACCATATTATCCACTTTAAATATGGATAACCAATGGGTTTAACTTTTACATTTGCAAAGGCTCTAAGTTGGGGGTTCCTCAAGTTTGGGAGGCTAGGAGTTCTCCCAAAAGTGATCATATTCAGGAAGCCATGGATAATATCGGTTAACCCATTTTCTATCCGTATTAAATATGGGTCGGGTCAGATAATTTATCTATTTTTTGCATTATCCATTTTCTACCCGTCTACATCCGCCCCGCCCCGCCCCGTTTGCCACCCCTATCTGTGCGTGTATTATTTCTATTGTTGAGGCTTTTCGATGCTTCAAAAGTTCTGCTTTTTGCTGAGTGACATAGGCTGAAGGTTATCTCTTGGAGAATCTTCCCTGAGAAATTAGTTCGTAACTAGTTCATGTTTTACCCTTCTTTTCTGCTTTTACGAAAGAATGCAAACTTATATCTCTTTTCTTAGAGTTTAAATACGTTTGCTTTCTTTAAGAGTTCATTAATTCATACTTAAGCAGTAAGCTACAGCTGTTGTTAGTCTGCAGATCATAAAAAATGCTGACCTAGAAGAATTGAGGGAGTTGGGCTCTGGGACATATGGTACTGTTTACCATGGAAAATGGAGAGGAACAGATGTTGCTATAAAGAGACTCAAGAAAGCATGTTTTTCTGGGAGATCATCACAGGAAGAAAGGCTGGTTGGTTTACTGTAACATATTTTCCAAGCATATAATTTTTTCCTAGATTAGCAGCAGCGTTTATGACCCTTATTGTGAAACTCACAATAGAATTGTCTTTTTTCCAGATCAAGGACTTCTGGAGAGAGGCACAGATCCTTTCAAACCTTCATCATCCTAATGTGGTTGCATTTTATGGAGTAGTACCTGATGGGTCAGGGGGAACTTTGGCAACCGTGACTGAATTCATGGCTAATGGATCACTTAGAAATGTTCTTATTAAAAAGGACAGGTGAAGTTGCTTTCTATCTGTCTATTAGTTCTACGTGTTCCCTCTAATTCATAACTTAATATCATCTGCTGAAGTCCTTGTGTAGGTCACTTGATAGTTACAAGAAACTTCTAATTGCCATGGATGCTGCTTTTGGGATGGAGTATTTGCACTCAAAAAATATCGTCCACTTTGATCTAAAATGTGACAATTTGTTAGTCAGTCTGAGGGATCCACAGCGACCCATATGCAAGGTATCTTCAACCATTGCGTCAGGAAAACATGCACTTCTGAGTATACAAGAATAATCCATAATGAATCATGAGAGTGCATCTTCTGACATAGAAGCATGAGTTCCAATGATTTAGCTTTTGTTGATGTTGGAATATTATTGGACTGACTTCTGGTCAGATAACCTTTCTGTTTCCAGAAGCACATTACTTTTATCTAGCGAGCCAAAAGTTTTTAGCCAATTTGAATGAATGATGAAAGATATTGGAACAGAGTGTACTGCCACGCCAAATAAGGTTTCTATGGTAAAATTTAAGACCATTAAAGACTGCTTATAATGAAACAAAGATTACCACACCACCACGTAGGAGAGCTACTATATGAGAACAATGCATTCTTGCATGCTTATTTTGTAGGGCGAATCCTGCTAGCTCTACTGATAAATTTTCATAGGCTAATTTAAGCCAATCTGAATTTAAGTAAAGAAGCTTATGTTGCCACAATGAGTTATTTGTAAGATAACTAATGCAGGTTGGAGATTTTGGACTGTCAAGAATTAAACGCAATACTCTCGTATCTGGAGGTGTACGAGGTACTCTTCCCTGGATGGCACCTGAACTGTTAAATGGTAGCAGTAACCGAGTATCTGAGAAGGTTAGACTAATTACTGTAATTTACTACTATCATATGAAGTAAGCCGTGAAAGTATGTCATAAAGCAATAAACTGGATGGTTTGGTTTCCGACAGGTTGATGTTTTTTCATTTGGCATAGCAATGTGGGAGATCTTGACTGGGGAAGAACCCTACGCAAACATGCATTGTGGGGCAATCATTGGTAAGGCTCTGGTTACCTGTTAAACCGAGTGAATATTTTCTGCTTTGTAACTGTGACGGGAGTTGTATATAAGGTATATGGAAACAAGTGGTTTATACTTGCATGACCAATTCTGTACTTACATCCTGTTGAGGTCCATAAACAATTCAAAAGGGGATGATTTCATATTAAAAAACCAGACTGTTGTGGCATTAAATTTTTCTGTGCTATAAATCAGCGACTTGACCACTTCTCAGCTAAATTATATTTTAGATTATACCTTTTTTAAAAATAAATCATATAATTCAATGATTTTTAACATTTGTTTCCCTTCAGTCTTGTTTCTAATACTCTTGCTCTAGCCTGTTTAATTGTTGCTACTGCGAATATGCTTGAGAATTCGCCATTCTTCCTTTTATACATGTGAAACTCGGAAACATGAGGCAAAGGCCAAAGCGTCTGGCCAAGTTAAAGCTTAGTCTTCCAAAATTTTGACAAATTGACTTTATGTCCTTATTTTTGCAAGTGTTAATCCTTCTAAATGATTTCTATATCTGATGTTGCCAAAATTTACTCATGCATCCGAACAACTATTTTTGTCCAGTAATCCAATATAGCTCCGCAAGTTCACGGTCTTTCCTCAATGCTGAATTCCAGTCAAAATCATTAATCTTGCTCTCTGGGAGCTCCAGAAACATAGTAGTTGAAGAAATTTAACCACTTGACTGCAACATTTTAAGGTGTTTATGAGATTGTGATGTATTCAGTCTGAGGGAAAATAGGACTGCTAGTACACCTATTTCGTTTTGGTTCGATCATATTAATGCTCAAAAATGATGACTGTGTAGGCCACCAATTCTAACCTAATTGGGCCAGAAGCTATAAAAAGAGCGGTTAAGCTACGTGCTATTTTCAATAAGTTTTCTTTGTTAATTAAGAGTTTCCCTTTCCTTTTGAGGCAGTGGAAAGAAAAGAAGTGCATCTTTTTGATTTCCCAACCCTTTTCAATTTGGCCTTGTTTGATTTGTTGATAATGGTTGTAGGGGGGATTTTGAAGAATACTCTTCGGCCTCCAATGCCAGAGCGGTGTGATCCCGAGTGGAGGAAATTGATGGAACAGTGCTGGTCTGCTGACCCTGAAGCTCGGCCATCATTCACGGAGATTAGAAACAGGTTGAGGTCTATGGCTGCTGCACTCCAGGCAAAGGGGAATAGCAATTCAGCCGGACGTGCCAACGCAAACACCCCTGTGTAAGTCATAAGGATAACGCACCTGCTTTTGTACTTTCGGTCAACTTGGTGGAAGCATTGGGAAATGGATGGTTTTCTTTATTTTGCTAATAGAGCAACCTGGCTTTCTCTCTTTCTTTGCTCTTAAGTGATTATAATTTTGTATCATTTTATTCATTCTTTGCAATGGAACGCTTCTAGTCATAGAATTAGGCGTAAACTGTGATAGTGTGATGAAGTTACTGAGCTTGCTTTTTCTTCTTCTTGGAAATCAGGTGTATATAGACGTTTGCTCAAGGAAAAAATTGTGTCTTTTTGTTCCTGCCACAGACTTGGAATCTTCTATATATGAGTCGGTCGTACAGTTTAATTACCACTTCACTTATATAGCCGGGAAAACTTTTAGATGAATATCAACAAATCTATTAATGCATAGATATAACTGATTCCTGAAAGTAAAACTTGCGCGTTTGTATTGCGCGCTAACAAATTTTAGTGTTATTAAATGTTTTTGCTGAAACGCCTAAAAATGAAACCCCTTCAAAAAAAGAAGAATAAAGAAGAAAAGAAAAACTGATATGGTATCAAAGGAAGAGGGAAGTATTTTCGGGCTATATGATAACTACCGTGGAGGAACTGAGGAAGACAAAGCTTTCAAATAATCAGAGGCACTGGGAAATTGCTTTCCCTTAATGGGATTACCTAAATAACCTTTTTTGGGGGGGTGAAATCGGGCCCCTTGTACATTTATGAAAACTTCACCACTCCTCCGGAAATGGTTACTGGTCTACGCTTCAACAAAATAAAATACAATTCACCCTGTTAGATAAAAATGCAGTTATAATCTGTCATTCCACATTTGCACTTTTTGTTCTCTGTTAGCCAATTTTGGTATTTATTTAACCTTTAATTTGTAGAAGTTACTGGTAGATTTACTCCATTCTCAATAGGTCTAGAGCACACTAAAAAGAAATGCTAGACATGTATCTATTTATCATTTATTCATGGTTAAGTAATAGGGATTTTCATTTTAATTTTTACTAATATAATTAAGTTGTTTAATTTGATATAAGCATTCGATGTAAATAAGTAGTTATCAAACGGGTACCTTCACCTTTTCGTTAATGCTACGGTGCATGTCCTTTTCTTGAGGGGTACGTCCCTTCTCAAGACGAGACGGTAGTAGATTCACGTATTTTTCTTTAAAGGTACGAAACCTCAAAGATAAATATGTCCCTTTTGAAAGAAGCATGCCCCCATAGGTTTGGAGGGGTTTATAATGAGGGAATGCCATAGCCTTTCAATGGCAGAATAGTTCGGGGCACCCCGAATTTGACAACTTTTGTTTAGTTCCCCTTTAAACTTCACGTGATCTTTAATATCATTATGAACTTGGTAATTTTATTGCCTCGACTCCAATCCATGAGAGTGTGATACATGCGCTGCCACATAGATTTTTTTGTCCATGTGGCATTTTTCACAATAATATATATATTTTTATCTTTTTAAATCCAACAACTATTTAAATTACTTTTTTCGTGCCACAATCTATATAAAATAAACTTGAAACAACATTATTTTGACATAATTTTTTATTTGGCGAAAGATAATGATATTTTAATCAAGTTACTTTTACACATTTATCATAAAAAGAAGGAATACACAGTTAGAACATATTATCATTGCATCTAAAAAATAAAAATAAAAACGTTGTTGGAACTCCATATATTGGCTAAAAAATTTTTTTAGCTAAGAATATTAAAATTCCGAACAAATATTTGCAAATTTGACTCGAAAAAAATGCATGGTTTAAATAAATAGTCATTGCATGAAAATAAAAATAAAAATACATAGTACTTTTTTCTTTTTGTAGAAAATACCATTTGAATTTTATTACTTTGGCTACATGTTTTTTTTTAATTGGCTAGATAAATGGAGTTTCAACTAACTTTTGTGGATTTGGACCGGAAAAATAGATAAGAAATACATCGTTCAAACATATATTCATTGTATTTTTAAAAAAAGTACAATTGGAAAAAAGAATATACAATGTATATTAAGAAAAAACAACGAGAACTACAATTGGAACAAAAAAATCATTATATTTGATTATGTGACAATTAATATTTGAAAATATACCCCATTTGGAAGCTAATTTTTCTATTTTTCTTCTCTTCCAAGAGCCTAGAAGAGTGTATTCACGCTCTTGCCACATCAGGATCTAGGAGGGTCAAGACTATCAAATTTTCAAGTTCAAAGGGTATTAAAGACCATATAAATTTTAAGGGAGAACTAAATAAAAGTTGCCAAGTCTAAGGGGATCCCGAATATTTCTGCCGCCTTTCAATTGCATTTATATATGTATTTTTTTAATGGATCAGTTTACATCGATATTAAGAGAAGAAAAATTGAAAATTAAAAGTTTTATATGTAATGAGAGGACACATAGTCTTACACATTGACAGTTTATTGTATTGATATTTTCTTCATGAAAGAATAGTGAAAATTTTTATGGAAAAGAGTGGAATTGGATATCAACTAATTTCTTATGAATTATAAAATACAGTGCAAAACAATATGATTCGTCTTTCTATCGTACGAGTCATATAGAGGTAAATTAAAACGACAGAGAAAAAAAGAATATAAATTCTGTACATTGACGCTGCAATCTTTTTTTATAAATAATTGCTTATAAAGTAATTAGATAAGGATTTCTATTATAGTATAAGCTTGAACGGATAACTTGGTAAAAATGGTAAATAATCTGTTATCAAATGTTAAATTACATAGTCCCATTTGTTTGTAAGGTATGAATCCGAATGATTCCTACCTTAGACTATTAAGTGCATTTTCTTAAATGATTAAACCAATTAATAAATCTGAATGTAATCTAATATTATTAAGAGGCTATATAGTTACATACTTTTTGAGAGGATGATTCAAACCACCACCATAAACTACTACTATACAATTATAATTGTCGGCCACCAACACCATAATTATTACAACGACCAGCAACTGCCACGACAATCGCTATTATCTACCACCTTCACCATGACAACTAGTATTATCGTCGCTGCCAACCACCTGCATCACCACAACTATTACTATTGTCAATCACCACCACCATCACACCCACTAATAGCCACCACTACGATACAATTATAATTATTAGCCACCAACACCATCATTATTACCGACAATGACCAGCAACTGCCACGACAACCATTATTATCTACCACCTTCACCATAACAACTAGTGCTATCGTCGCTGCCAACCACCCGCATCACCACAACTATTACTATTGTCAATCACCACCACCATCACACCCACTACTAGCCACCACTACTATACAATTATAATTGTTAGCCACCAACACCATCATTATTACCGACAACGACCAGCAACTGCCACGACAACCACTACTATCTACCACCTTTACCATGACAAATAGTGCTATCGTCGCTGCCAACCACCTGCATCACCACAACTATTACTATTGTCAATCACCACCACCATCACACCCACTACTAGCCACCACTACTATACAATTATAATTGTTAGCCACCAACATCATTATTATTACCGACAACGACCAGCAACTGCCACGACAACTACTACTATCTACCACCTTTACCATGACAAATAGTGCTATCGTCGCTGCCAACCACCTGCATCACCACAACTATTACTATTGTCAATCACCACCACCATCACACCCACTACTAGCCACCACTACTATACAATTATAATTGTTAGCCACCAACATCATTATTATTACCGACAACGACCAACAACTGCCACGACAACCACTACTATCTACCACCTTCACCATGACAACTAGTGCTATCGTCGCTGCCAACCACCTACATCACCACAACTATTACTATTGTTAATCACCACCACCATCACACCCACTACTAGCCACCGCTACTATACAATTATAATTGTTAGCCACCAACACCATCATTATTACCGACAACGACTAGCAACTGCCACGACAATCGCTATTATCTACCACCTTCACCATGACAACTAGTATTATCGTCGCTGCCAACCACCTGCATCACCACAACTATTACTATTGTCAATCACCACCACCATCACACCCACTAATAGCCACAACTACTATTATCAACTATCACCATCGTCGCTAATATTTACAACATCACGACTATCACTATTATCAACCATCACCGCCAATCACGCCCACTATAATAGCTATCCCTACGGTTAACCACCACCACCATCACTAACATAGGCGTATCTATAGGTATGGATATGTGTTCACTTGAATCCATGCCCCTTCCTAGTTGACGTATAATTATGCTATATTTTTTCAAAGTTACTTAAATATATATGTGTTCACCCAATCTCAAAGAATCCTATGATGCAATAATATTGGGTTCACCTTTACAAATGAAGTTAACACTTCAAATCATATTATCTATCTTGTTGTTTTTTCCTTTCTTTCTTTTTTATAAAGTTGAGCTCTGAGGTTTAAATCTCATGTCTGCCGTGTTTTTTTTTCCTTTCTTTTTCTAGAATTTGGTCCACCCGTGGGGATGAACATGTCTTGTGTTCCTCCTTTTACATTTTAATTAAGTATTTTTTTCCTTTTTGTTTCTTTCTTTGTTTTTGGTTTATTCATTCAAAATTCTCAAGTCTGAATACTCAAATCCTTATTCTTCTTCTGTCATATCATTAAATTTTATGTTTTTAAAAAAGGGCACATCGGCATATTAAATTTAGCAATAGCGAAGAATGTAGTTGTGGATTTAGTTAATCTCAATATTTTTCACATAGTATAGATACATATGTGAAAAGTTACAAAAATTGAAAAAAATAAATAAATTAAATCTATAATTTTAAAAGAGTAATTCATGAAGAAAACCTAATGGTTGAACTCGTCAAATATTAATTCCGTATCCACCTCGTTATAATATGCATACATCCTCTTAAAATTATGGATACGCCTCTTATCACTAATACCCTAGTCAACCACCACCAACATATCCATCATCACAACTAACACATACAACTCCTATATCGTCAATCAATCACTGCTAATATTTATCGATATAATCTTTAAATTAATATTTTATTTACATTGACGAGAAAAGAAGAATTTAATTGGGATCCATCGGCATATTATTTTATTTAATTGGGAATTAATTGTCAAATATTAATTCCGGATCCACCTCGTTAAATGTATATTCAAATCAAATATTTAATCTTAAAAAATAAATACCCCCAATAGAGAAAAGAAAAAAGTTTACGCCATTAGTATATATAACTTAAAAGAAAAATATTGCAGGAACCATTTACATACTTCTTCGGAGTTCCTGCAATTGTTGGCATCCAATTAATGTGTACATATAGACTGGAGTCAACGCTAAAAAGAATCTAGTAGGAACTAGATGATGCCAAGCCCGTGCTGAGCACAGGCCCAACGTTGTACTTATGAAGTAGCAGCTTACAAATAAATTTAAATTACTGCAAATTAAGCTAACTCAAATGGACCTACCAGAGCTTAGCGCTCTCCTTTTTTATTTTATTATTTTATCAAAGTAGAACATTTTCAAGTTTGTAATTAAGTTTAAAGACTCTTGGATAGAGATAGTACACTTTTATTTTACAAGATGAAGTTTAGTAGATTTGGTGCCTATAATCTGAGCATTGGAGTTAGCACAATAAATAATATCGTATCCAAGTTATCAGTTCGCATAAACAATGATCTTTAGAAAATAAAACTACTTTCAGATGCCTTTTCACTTTCTAGGCTCTAGCGGACCAAGGTCATCCCTACAACCATCATTGATCGGGTATGACAGATTTTGAGACCAATATAATATCAAGATAGTCTAATTTTCCCTTTAGCTCGATTTTGTATGGAGCTAACTCATCTCGAGCATCCAACAAAGATATATGCGCTCCATTCTGCGAACATGGAAGTTTTAAATTATTAGCCAATAGATCATTACAATAATGCGTTAAAACTTTCATCATACAAAGAAACATCCTACTTATGCTGCTTGATAATTGAGCTTCTCCACTAAGTACACAAACGAAAGAACTACAACAAATTCAGTGTAATCCCACAAGTGGGGGTCTGGAGAGGGTAGTGTGTACACTGACCTTACCCCTACCTTTACGAAGGCAGAAAGGTTTCTTCTGGTAGACCCTCGACTCATGAAAGATTTAAAAAAAGGGGCAACAACACAAGCAAACCAATCGAAAAATACAAATGAAGCATTGATGTAAATTCACGAGGCCCCTCTTATGGCCTACTGACCAAATCTAGTAGAATTTAGCTAATATTAACATCGAAAGTAGAAAAAGAATAATAGTCAACATTAATTTAAATCAAGATAAAAACAATGATGTTTCATTTTCTATATTTCAGATAGGGGATTTTACTTGTAACAACATCAATTAAAGTACTTACCTTTTTGATATATTCACATTAGTTATAATTACAACAATTGATACCTAATTTAAAACTTGATGATGATAATGATTTACATTTTGAGCTTGTAAAATTTTTGAGTGGCTCCAACAACAAATTCAAAGTATTTGGTTTCTTTTCTCGAATGAAGCGCATGAATTTGGAGAATCTATTTTATTTTAATTCTTGAAGCCTGTTGTATAACAACCTTTAATCCCTTGGATGTCTTAGACATGCATAGTAAAAGGAGGAGCAGGGTAGTTTTGCAAGAAGTAGCATAAACTATTACCTCATCTTGAGTTTCATAAACCTATCAACTTTTCCTAATCCCCCTCCACATACCTAATATTCTAGAATTTGTTAAGGTTCTTGTTTCAACTTTTATTCATGACAATATGACACTTTTGTGATAATACCTCAACATATAATTAAACATACATGATTCAGAATTACAAGCTTTTTCACTTCAATCTTTTTCTTAATCGGCTATTTTTCCCGCCAACTTAATGGAACTTCTAAAGCTTCAACCTAGTAAAAATCCAATACAACAGAATAAACTTCTAAAAATTAAAGAAAAAGTCACCATAAATTTTCAGTTGAACATAAGAGCCACCAAATCCAAGCAAGCTCTTATTTTATTTTATAAGCACAGAACTTTTAGCTCTACGTGTGTTTTTTTTTTTCGTCAACAAGTGAGATTCTAGATATCAGAATACGAAAAGTCATAATAAAATGAAATAAAAAAAACACAAAATAGTTGAAAAGGAATTAAAAAGCTAAATATAAATACCTTATTAGATAGGATAATCTTTAAAATACACATAAAAATGACTACCAACATAATAAAATGATCTTTTAGGAGTAAATTACTGTAGAAATACTCCATAAAAAAAGTTTAACTCTTTCCGGGTATCACTCTTCTACGACATTAAATAAGATTGAGGGAAATCTCAAAATACAATAAGATGAACATATGACCTACTTTTGAGAATATAACATAATGCATCTGACACTACAGAGACAAAAACATTGCAGCTACAAGCTAGTAGCCATTCCTTGAAGAACTTGAGAAGAGAACCTTCAGAATAGAGGTCGGAGTATACCCATATTTAATATGGAATTAACTGAGAAGTTTCTTCTAAGAAAATATTTTCTAAAGGAATTTGTCCAATAGAGTTATGAGAAATCAAATATAACATACATTCAATTACTCAATAATAGATTTTCTAACATGGAACGGTAACAGCCTAAAAAAAGGAGGATTCATTTCCAGTTAATCACGAAATCACAAATTTAGTAAGTCATGTTTAAAGATAGGTCAAACTATAAGAAGTCATATGTAAGATCTTAAATTTATCAGAGAGTATAGTCGAAAGAAAGGAAAAAAAGGCTTAACCAACTCTTAACCGGAAGCTATAAAAGGCCTTTCAAAACATAACAGAAATGGAACGTCATTGTCACTTGAACATGTAAGCATTTCCAGTCAAATTTACTTTACAATAATTTCATTTTCTATTCAAATTCTCTTCGATGAAAGGCAATAAAAAAGTTATTGCTATTAATTGTAGGCTAACCTATCCTCTTTGAATAAAAGAAAAATCATTCATATCCAAGTTGTGGCGAAAGAAATAACGTAGTAATTTTATGGAGCATCAAATTGTTGCCATTTGCATTCCAGTACTAATATACTACTATTGTAACATCTGAGTTAACAAAACTCCGTTTCAGTTAGCGAAAATTTTTATTCATGAACGAAAAACATAAACATAGGCTTAGATAATTTTTCAAACTAAGGATTAAAGGAGGAAAATAACAAATTCAAGCTTAACAAATAGATGAAGCATCCAAACAAATAAGATCTTGTCCAGTAAGTGTTAATGCCAGTAAATAGACTTCAAAAGGGAGAAAACACTCTCCTTAATTTTGATTATACAGCGAATAACACAAAATCCTAAACCTGAAAGCCTTGTTTCAAGAAACTACCTGAAACGATAGATTTTGCTAGCCTGATTATATGAAATACTGATGTGTATTTGACATACTTTCCCTACTCTGGTGAATGGTGATCTTCCCCTGCCATTACATATAGCAGAAAGGAAAAAGGTTTAAAACAAAGAGGTGTTAGAGGAAAACTCAAAATTAGCTAATTCCAGATAGAGGAGAGGATTTTAGCGTATATAATATGAAAAAATCTAACTAAATATGCTATCTATTTTTCACACATCTGAAAGAGTATTCTCTGTGAAAGTGTGAAGATGGAGAATATTTTTTTTTTTTACGGAAGGAGGAGAACAGGAGTAAAAGCGATGGAAGGGTCGATGTTTCTAGACTGAGGTTTTTGTGCGTTGTGGGCTGTGGGAAAGAAAATATATAATGTCTGAAATGACGGGTTTGCCCTTGGTCGACCATGATGGCTTTTCTATATAATAGAAAATCTTTTAACAACCAAAGTGGAGCAAAAACTTAACAACCAACTAAAAATAAATACAGTCAAGAACTAATTAATGACTAACAGGAAAGGAAGAAATAGTAAATAAATTGTTTACTCGAGCATCAACTGTGTGTAATATGGTCTGTAACAATATGGTCAAGTGGGAAATTATAATGTTTGGTTTTGGCAATTTACTAACTACTCTAATAAGTATTTTGGCAATTTCCTCGCCTCTATTTTGTTTGACACTATTTTTTTATTAATCGATTTAAAAAATTAACACATTTTATAGTTTTTAATAAGAAACTTTTATATTGACATAAATATTATATTATGTTTAAGACCATAAATTTTAAATATTTATAATTACACAAAAATTATATACTTAACATGTTTAAAGTTACAAATTTTAAAATTATTCATTTTTTCCTTAAATTTTATAGCCAAATAAATTTAAAAAAATGTTTTTCTTTGAACTTTCCGTGGCATTTCTTGTTATTGAATACATCTGAAAAACGTTGAAAGAAGTATGTGAAAGCAGCTATTCTTTTCTTTGAACTTTCTGTTCACATGTGCATTATACTACCACCAATTACCCCACATATTCCACTAAATTTCGTGCAGGTCTATTTCTTGGTCCTCTTTAACTAATAATTTGGTAGTAGTACTACTATATACTATATATGATGGGAGTAATCCACTAGCAATAACACCCCATTTCCATCTCTGTGTAAAGGAAGAAGAAGAAGAAAGAAAAATGGAAAAAGCTATTGAAAGGCAGAGAGTTCTATTGGAGCACCTTCAGCCCATTCGTTCTTCTTCTCATCACACTCATGATCAGTCTTCTTCTCTCACTGTAAGTTTTTTTTTTCTTTCTCATTTCTATAATTCCTAAAGAATTGTTATTGGACTGAGATGGATTTAAATAGAGTGACACGGATGGTGAAGATTCATATAGTTAATCTCAACTTGACTGAGATTGAGACTTAGTTGTTCTTGTCGTTAATTTCTATAATTCTTGTTTTTTCTTTCAACAAATGGGAAAAATAAAGAATAAAGAACTTTGAAAATATGAATTGTCTTTTTTGGTGGTTTTGTTCATGGTAAGATGCAGAAGAGCTACCAACAAGGGTTGTTGTGGTGAGGTAAGTATTACTTCATTTTAGTCTCGGGTTCGAGCCCGACAGAGGCGGCTCAATGGTGCTGGAGGCCTAAAGACAAACCATAGGCCTTAACCTTATTTAATAGCTTTAGATATTTTTGTTTAAAGTTTATATTTTTTACTTTTTGAGATGCAATTTAATCTTGATGATATAACCAACCCATTTAATCTTTGTTGAAACATTACTAACTTTTGATAATATTTTCTTAAGTTTAATTTTTTTTTTTTCACTTGACCGTCAACATAACTCACTATATATCATTGCCTCCCAAAGTAACAATCACGTGGGAATTGTATTTACAAAGATGATAAACAAATCAACTATAATTTTTTACAATCTAATTAGCTTGAAGAGTACCTACAAAGACCTTGAAAGAAAATATCTTACAAAGTTAGAGTTGTAAATTAAATTTGTTCAAGTTGGAATGAGGAGATATAAGAAGAGTAGCTTTTGGGGCCTCTAATTTTGTGAGGCCTAAAGCGACCGCTTTAGTGGCCTGGGGGTTAAGCCGCTCGAGTTCATGAGTATGGAGTCGCCTTTGTTAGGAAGGAATTTACCCCCAATGTGTAGAACTTTTCGGTGCAACTCCAGATTTAGTTGATCCCCAATGTGGGTACCGGACACCGGGTAGGAAACCAAAAAAATAATGTAAAAGAGCTAACTTATTACGGGTTTTTTGTTTGATGAAATTCTTTTCTAGATAGTAGCTGATCCCTCGAAACCAAAAAAAGAAAGTATATGGAAAGAAAAAGAGAAAAAGGAAAAATTACGTTGTAAGCATTTTAATGACTATAGTACTTTTCCTGGGAGTCTACTATACCATATGATTGTTGTTGCAGTATCCATTGGAGGCACATATGAAGGAACACAACTTAATTTTTTTTAATAGCCAAATACTTGAATATATTTTTTGCTTTTTGAGTAGTGAGATTTGAACCCTCTTGGCTATGTTGATACCTTGTTGAGGCGTGTTACTATCTCATCTAAAAGATTAAACTGTTGACAACACACTGTTATTTATTTAATTATGTCTTCAATACAACGCGATTTTCAAAATTGTGAAAACCTTAAGAGTTAAAATTTGTGTAGTTGCCAAAATAGCTCAAAGAGCCTATGTTGACATAGACTTTACGGGCAAGCTAGTCCGGACACCACGGTTATCAAAAAGAAATTGAGAGACTTTAGCTTCACAGTGAGGCAACTAAAATGTGTTGATGATTATTCTTATTGTTTTTGTTTCTCTTCAATGTGGTCAATCTTTGTTTTTTTCTTTTCCTTTTGGACAGCCATCAATTTGTTTAGCTGGTGACAGTGCTGCATATCGAAGGACGGCTGCTTTTGATGATGATGTTGTCATTGTTGCGTAAGTTGTCTCACTTAATTAGATCATCAAGATTTCTTAAACTGTTTGACTTCCTCTATTAAAATGGTTGGTAATTTGATGTTTTGCAGAGCTTACCGTACTGCTATTTGTAAAGCGAAACGTGGAGGTTTTAAAGACACCCTAGCAGATGATTTACTTGCTCCAGTTCTGAAGGTATATTGTTTGTCTATATTTCAGCTTTCACACTCTTGAATGTTTGATTAACCTATGCTGGAATTGGGCATTTATATCCTAATCAATCAATAAAATGAAGGAAACAAAGAAGAAGAGACAATGTAATTATAAAAACAATACTTAGGTAGGGGATTTCTCCCCATCTACCTAAGTCTCCTATGGTGGACAGAGTTTACCTGATATCTATACTAGTGGGAGCTAATAGATACTAGGTGGAATAGTCGAGATACATGAAAGCTGGTCCTGACACCAATATTACTTGAAAGAAGAAAAGAAAAAGAAAAATGTAATTTTTGTGGAGGTCACACATTCTTTGTCCTCAGATTTTTATTTTCTCCATTGAGGTTTTTTATGAGTGCAAATATTGTACTGCAGGCAGTAGTAGAGAAAACCAACCTGAGTCCGAATGAGGTGGGAGATATTGTTGTTGGTACGGTTCTGGCACCAGGCTCTCTAAGAGCAATGGAGTGCCGGATGGCTGCATTTTATGCAGGTTTCCCAGGTATTTATTTTCTTCCCTTTCTTCTCTTTTGTATGAAGTTTTACAAGATTATCTATAAGGAAGAATACCAAGCAACATATGGTGTTTTTTGTTGTCATAATACTCATAACTAAGACTGGCGCATTTGGTTTAAATTAAATATGGGTTAATCGAAATGAATAGATCCCTTTTGATACAAAGTCTGACGTGCTCTAACCTTTTCAAAATATATAGCATCTAACTTGATCGTTTTTCGCAGAAACTGTGCCAATCAGAACTGTGAACAGGCAATGTTCTTCTGGCCTCCAGGCTGTTGCTGATGTAGCTGCATCAATAAAAGCAGGATTCTATGACATAGGTATACAAGTTCGTCAACATACATAGAGAAACACCACTTGCTACATTTGTGCTTTCCTTCTGAGCTCTAACAATTTTGTGCGTGCAGGCATTGGTGCTGGACTAGAGTTAATGACAGTTGACAATATTGGAAGAGTTCAACAAGTTAATCCGAAAGTATGCTCAAACTCAGATTTTGTGCATCATTGTACCTGAAACCTCTTTTCATAGTTTAGTGTTTTAATCTGGACTTATTTTTTAACAGGTAGATGCTTTTGCACAAGCCCGTGACTGCCTTCTTCCTATGGGCATTACTTCTGAGAATGTCGCACAACGATTTGGAGTGACACGGCTAGAACAAGACCAGGCTGCTGTAAGATTTTTGGGCTCTATTAAAATGTCTATTGCTATAGGAAGTGCAGCTAGAGTTCTGATCCCATCATTTTGCTGCTATAGGTTATTTCTCACCAGCGAGCTGCTGCAGCAACTGCATCTGGAAAGTTCAAAGATGAGATTATCCCAGTATTGACAAAGGTAGACATGCTGCTAAGAACGACCTTTTGTTCTGTGTGATCTAATAGACTTCTGACTTTTATGACTAATGTTTACGATGAAAGATCGTGGACCCACAAACTCGAAGGGAGAAGCCCGTTGTGATTTCTGTAGATGATGGCATTCGGCCAAACACAAATTTGACAAACCTGGCAAAGCTGAAACCTGCATTCAAAAGCGACGGAACCACAACTGCAGGTACTAGTTTATACTATCATAAACTGTTTGTTCTACTTAAAAAGGTTGAATCTAATGCTGTTTTCATGAACTTTTTAGGGACTGCTAGCCAGGTCAGTGATGGTGCGGCTGCAGTGCTTCTTATGAAGAGAAGTGTAGCTATGCAGAAGGGACTTCCAATTCTTGGCGTATTCAGGTCAGTGATATCCTTTTTCTATGAATGGGAGTTTTTACATGAAAGCTTAGAGTATATTCCTCAGAAAAGGTTATTTTGACTCGAGAGTATAACAAGCGAGGTTATGAGTTTCAGCTCTTAATTTTGGTTCCCATGAATCTTTCTTAGCCTGTGTAAAGTGTCTCTTGTGCAATGTCGCTTCTGTCATTTCTAAAACTCTTGGTTCTTCACTTTACCAGATTTACTCTTTCAAAAACGGAAACACCAAATTTTATGAGTATTTTATAATGATGTTCACTTTAGTACTCATCAGTTGCAGTTGCTAAGGCAGAGAACTGCATAGAGTCCAAGTGGATCTTTGTACTTTTATCATGTAGTTTCTTATGTTTCTTGAAAGGCACGAAAATACAGTTATTCTTGAATTAGAGACAATGTTTAAGTGAAATGTAAAGTGACGAACGTACTTCCTGGAAACTAGATTATTTGGTAAATAGCAATAAATGACAGAATTGCAGACTGAAAGTTGCCTTGGATTTAGCAACACATGTAAAGTGAATTTAGAGACAATGTTTAAGTGAATGGAAAGTATGCAAGTGAAGCTTGGATTTTGGATTTAGAATTTCTCTTGATAAACAAAGTTGCCTTTTTTAAAATTCGCCCATGTACTGCAGGAGTTATTCACTAGGATTATGTCAAATAACCAAACAGTCTAAGTTGTCTTTAACATACAACATTTCCAATGCGTGGTTTGTAAGTACAAATTGTAATTTTCTTCAAAATGCAGGAGCTTTGCTGCTGTTGGTGTGGATCCTGCTGTAATGGGAATTGGCCCAGCCGTTGCGATACCAGCTGCTGTTAAGTCTGCTGGTCTTGAGCTTGACAATATTGACCTGTTTGAAATAAACGAGGTAATATGTCGAATCAATGGGAACTGCTTCATGATCAAACTGTAAGACATTTTGTCTCAGCAATTATATGTTGCCTTGACAGGCATTTGCATCCCAGTTTGTGTATTGCCGCAAGAAACTCAATCTTGACTCTGAAAAGGTTAATGTGAATGGAGGGGCAATGGCTCTTGGGCATCCTCTGGGTGCTACAGGTAATTATTTGATAATATCATTTTACAGTTATATGGTATTTAACTTCATTTCTGCCATTGTGATATATAAGTACTCTATCAAATTTTAGATTTAGTATTTGAATCTTGGATGTTGACACATTAGACTTATATTTCATAGGTTGCTTAGTATATTTTAAGGAAAATATTGAAATTGTGGAAGCTAACAATAACGCCTGAAAACTTTTATATTCTTTCCTGGCCCATTTTTCTGATGAAACGTCCGATTGAATGTCATCACCTACTGTCATTCAATATGTGTTCCTAAGCAAACAAGTAAGTCATGTGAAAACATTAATAATTTGTAGAAGTGACATTTCTTGAATTGTCTTCTGAAAGAGAGGACACAGTTTTTATTACAGACGTCCGTCCTTCCTTTTTCAGGTGCACGTTGCGTGGCAACTCTGCTTCATGAGATGAAGCGTCGTGGCAAAGACTGCCGCTTTGGTGTGATTTCCATGTGCATAGGTGTGGCACTTTTTCTGAAAAATTATAAGTATGATGTTTAGATCCGTACAATCTTATATTTGTATGGTTATCATTATGTTGCAGGTTCTGGGATGGGGGCTGCTGCAGTGTTTGAAAGAGGGGATGCTGTAGACGACTTATGCAATGCTCGGGTCAACAATAACAACAATTTCTTGTCCAAGGATGCCAAATGAGCACGCGAATAATATCCAAAGTTTGGTTTTGTTTTTGAGATAAGAGAATGTGATGCAGTAATGTAATACGTAAAGAGTAAACACAGCTGGATTTTTTAAATTGAGATCAAAATGTATCATTTATTGGATTCATGAGATAATAAAACGAGAGGAAATGAACACATGGTAGTTTTCGAAGTCGTATGAACCAGTTTGGAGTTCAACTCGCAACAAACACCTCATGTATCTCCCTTTTGCGTCATGCACAAAGTAGTAGGAATCAAGTTTCATCTCTAAGAATTTATGAATTTACGCATATATTTTACATTAAGAATAATTATATGTTGGTCGCTATTGTTAAAAGATTGATCAAAATTAAAAGTCATCTACTAAGGCTTTAAAGTCAAATGGGTTTATATGACGTCTTCCTAAAGTATGAGGTCTTGTGTGTAGATATAATTTCTAATTTAATGATGGGCTAAATTAGAAATACATAAACTTGTAATGATCCGCAAATTAGATGTAGGGTTTTCTTTTCTGATATCCATGTCTTGGTTTGAAAGACAGATAACCACAAGTCTAAAGGTTTTTCGGTCGTTCTCATGGATATAAGTATGCTTTTGCATCTAGTTTTTGTTCTCGATGATTTGACATGATAGATCTAGGAATAAGATGATGTTGATCTTTAAAATATCTTGGTTCTAATAATTGGTATCAATAATGTAAGATATGGCCTAAATTTGTCCTTAGCAAACTTGAAGCCAAAGTATTCAAACTTGGAGCCAAAGAATTCTAGCTTCCAAGAACTTTTATTCTTTTTTCTTTACTTGGGGACCGAGAACTTTGCCCTGTAAATATAGGTCATCTTACTTCATTTGAATCATCCCATATTTTGATTAGAAACTCATTTTGAGTATTCTTGTAATAGAGAGTTTTATTATGTTCTATAGAGTTAGTGTTAGGAAACACTTTGAGTGAACCTCTTCTTTGTGAGTGATTGTAGCGAGGTTATTCTCTTGAGATATATTTTGGTATAATTAGAGTTTCATCTCTAATTTTGTACTCTCTTTTGTGTGCCGGTTGTTATAGTGAAATTGTTCCTCTCCGTTTGTGGACGTAGGTTACCTTGACCGAACCACGTTAAATTTTGTGCCTCTTTTATATGCTTTAATTATCGTTATTATCAACTTGCATTATCTTTGTATTGTCATTAACTTTGTTTGGCAAAATTTCGCACTACCCGAATTTCCGATCCTAGCATATTAGTATCAGAGCTGGATCTAACCGGATTAGTTTAAGTAGCCAATATGACTCTAACAAAGACTTATGTTAAGAAATTTGAGTGAAGTGCAAACTTCGGGATGTGACAATTAAAGATGGAAGCTATCCTAATTCAGGATGGCTTAGACTTGGCATTGCAAGAAAAGGAAAAAAAGTCGGATAAAATAACGGACGAGGAGTTTGCTATCATAGACAAAAAGGCAAAATCAGGTATCATCTTAAATCTCTCAAATGAGTTTTTACGTGAAGTTTCTGTAGAAACCACAATCAAAGGTATGTAGAAAAAATTAAAAATCTTGTATAAGAAGAGAACAGTGAAAAATAGACTTTACCTGAAGCAAAAGCTTTATACAATTCGTATGGGTGAAGGTACCTCTATTCTCTCTCATCTTGACACCTTTCATTCCATTCGTATGGATCTGAGTAATATAGACGCAGGAATTAAAGATGATGATCAAGCCATATTACTGCTTTGTTCTTTACCCTCATCTTTTAAGCATATAAGAGATACTATACTTTATGTAAAAGATAATATCTCTTATAGGGATATTAATTCTATCTTAAAATCAAAAGAACAAATATATAGTGATATTACTGGGGAAGCTAGTGGAACTCAAGCAGAAGTTGGCTTGTTCGTTAGGGGTAAATCCGATTCAACATTCAGATACTATAATTTAGAGTATCGCTATTGTCATAAGAAATGTCACATTATCTCCGAATGCTATAAGTTAAAAAATAAAGAAAAGAATAAGAAAAGAAAAAATGAGCACAAAGATACTGACACCGCCGAAGCTAGTTTAGCAACTGATGAGATTGAGGGAACTATATTTTTAGCAACTGAAACTAGTTTCAAATCTGACAATGACTGGATTTTAGATTCCGGTAGTTCGTATCATATGTGTCCCAACGGGGACTTGTTTTCTATATATGATTCGGTTGAAAGCGGAGTTATCCAATTGGGTAACAATGCTACTTGTAATGTTATTGATAAATGTACAATTCGAATCAAAATGCACGATGGTGTGGTGAGAACTCTCACCGATGTTACATATGTTCCTGAGTTGAAAAAAAATCTCTTTGGGCACTTTAGAATCTCTTGGGTGCAAATTCACTGGTGAAGGTGAAGTTCTGAATTTTTTTGAAGGTGTTCTTGTGATCATGAAAGCACACAGATCTGATTCATTGTATACTTTATTGGGATCTACTATTATAGGCACTACTACAGTTTCGATATCAGACAACTTGTCTGATTTTGATGGCATTAAATTTTGACATAAGCCCATTGAGACTTTTCTGGAGGTGGAGGAAAATAATTATATCATCCAATTTAGGCCAAAGTTGAGATTTGTAAAATATGGCCTAAATTTGTCCATAGCAAACTTGGAGCCAAAGTATTCAAACTTGGAGCCAAAGAATTCTAGCTTGGAGCCAAAGAATAAAAGTATTTACTTTTATTCTTTTTTCTTTACTTGGGGACCAAAACTTTGCCCTATAAATATAGGTCATCTTACTTCATTTGAATCATCCCATATTTTGATTAGAAACTCATTTTGAGTATTCTTGTAATAGAGAGTTTTATTATATTCCATAGAGTTAGTGTTGGGAAACATTTTGAGTGAACCTCTTCTTTGTGAGTGATTATAGCGAGATTATTCTCTTGGGATATATTTTGGTATAATTAGAGTTTCATCTCTAATTTTGTACACTCTTTTGTGTGCTGGTTGTTATAGTGAAATTGTTCCTCTTTGCTTGTGGACGTAGGTCACCTTGACCGAACCACGTTAAATTTTGGGCCTATTTTATATGCTTTAATTGTCGTTATTATCAACTTACATTGTCTTGTATTGTCATTATAACTTTGTTTGGCTAAATTCCACACTACCCGAATTCCCGATCCTAACAAATAACCTATATCATGTTAAATTATTGGGATAATTGTTTAAAGTATTGTTTTATAACGAAAAGAAAAAGTGGCTGGTTTAAGCCGTCGTTGCGGCAATAAGATTTCGGTTTGTATGCCACTTTAAGGATATATTCTAAGTAAAAAAAAAGTTCTTCAATGAAAAACGCACATAAATAAAAAAGAGAGGATCCAGTTCTTTGCCGCAATAACGGCGTGCAAATTGGTTAAGTTTTGAAGGTTAGACTCCTTTTATGGGCTATCAAAATACTCCATTGAAGTTCTTTTCTAAGTTCTTTGGTGATGAATTAATTTTGGTTTGATTTAGTGCAATATTAAATTTCGTAAAGCGAATGGAACATGAATTTGAGTAAAATCGTTTTCTGTTCGTAAAAGGAGAGTGATTATAGATTTGTATCTTATGTAAAAGCAAGTTTGGGATATTTCGTGTAGCGAAAATTGCATCGTAGGTAGTGTTGTTGTTTTGGTTCCCAAGCTTTTGACTTCAAAAGTTTAATTTTTTTTTCTCAGCAAATAAAAAAGCATTGAATTACTTATATACGCCCCTACTGCTTGTGGCATTACAGAGAAAGGAGTTTGCCCTCCTTTATATATTTGGTTGTTTTAAATTCTTTTTGAGAGATACTATATTAATAAAGGGTTGAGAGCAAATGGTTGTTTTGTTTCTGGAATTTGGACGCCGCTCACGGCAATAAAGGTTAAACGGAGGTTTTGTCCTCCTCAATTGCTGCAAGAACAGTTAATTTAAGAGTTATTTACATAATATTCTTTTGCTGTAATTTTGAATACACTCGTAGAACCTTTAGAATAAATTTTGTGCTCATCATTAATTATTTTGGCTTGAAATTTAAATTTGGATAATAGTATGTTTATATATATTTTGAGATGTCACAGTGACCTCTCTTGTGGAGATTTATTTGTTTTAAAATATAAAAGGTTTTGTGTGTGTAAATTATGTGAATATTGATCGGCTCAAAGGAAGATTATTGTTTAACAGAATTATATGTGCATTTTTATGGTAATAAACACGTGATGCTTATTTAGTTGTACGTGTGAATAATAAATCGACCCAAAGGAAGATTTACAATTCAATATGTTCTTTATTATCAGTGTTTGATTACTACACCAAAATATCACTTATAAGTTATTATTCTATCCAAATATAAAATAATATGGAGTGCCAATACCTTGAGATGATGTTTACCTTTATTCAAATTTACATTTTGGTTTTAAGTATTATGTGAGCTTATTTTGTTATTTATTTTTCTCTAATTCAGTTGAAATTACTCTTGCAAATATTATCGCCAACATCAATTCAATCCCTATATTAAATGGCACTAACTTTAAGTCATGGCAAGAGAACTTTAACATAGTTCTCGGAGTCATGAATCTCGACCTTGTGTTAAGGGTTGATTCTCCGTTATCTCTTACAGATACGAGTACTCTAATGAAAAGAGCGATATGGAAAGGTGAAAAAGATCAAATCGCATGTGTAGGATGATCATGAAGAAAGTTATTCCATAAATATTAAGGGGCACTATGTCCGACAATGTTAAGATGACTAAGAAATTTATGGCTAAAATTGAGAAAAGTCTTCTCCAAGAGTGAAAAGGCTAAGAATTGTATACTCTTGACAAGTCTGATTTCAATGAAGTATCAAGGCAAAGGTAATATCAAGGAGTACATCCTGCAAATGTCTTATCTTACTTCTAAGTTGAAAGTACTTAAGTTACCTTTCTGTGGATTTGCTAGTGCATTTGGTTTTGATATCTCTTCCACCATAGTTTAGCCAGTTCAAGGTGAGCTATAATTATCAGAAAGAGACTTGATATCTAAATGAGTTCATCTCACTGTGTTTAGGAAGATGAATGATTGAAGTAGGAAAAAAAGGTACACACTTAGCCGATGTCCCTAAGGACAAAAGGAAAGACAAGAAGAGAAAGAATAAGGAAGCATCGAATACAACACATAAAAGAAACAACATCAGGAACCAACTACAAATTGTTGTTTCTTTTGTAAAGCTAGAGGTCATAAGAAAAAGGATTGTACCAACTATCACACATGGCGTACAAAGAAAGGTCACCTCTTAATTTTATTTTTTCTAAGGTTAATTTAACTTCGGTACTAAGACACACATGATGGATAGATTCTGGTGGAACAACTCATATCACCGTGTCTATGCAGGATTGTCTGAAATGTCGAAAGCCTAATAATAGTGAAAGATACATCTATGATGGTGATAGCAAGTCGGTGGAACTAGAAGTAATTGGAACTTTTAGATTATTATTAAGAACTAATTTATTTGGATTTGAATGAGAATTATGTTGCACTGCTTTTAGATGGAATTTGATTTCTTGTGATGACCCGATATGTCATTTTAAGTTTTAACCTTTATTTATGTGTTTCGAAACCTTGAATAGCTCCATTTAGTATTCCTTGATTTGCATGTATAACCCGTATCTTTTTCTAGAAAATGTTTATGTGAAAAATTAAAAAAAATGTGAATCTTAACCTAAAAATGATTTGAGTTGACTATGCTTAATATTTTAGGTAAACGGACCCGAATCAGTATTTTGACGGTCCCGGTGGGTCCGTATCGTAACTTGAGACTTGAGTGTATGTCCGAAATTGAATTCGGAAGTCCCTAACTTAATTTAACGTGATTTGTTGAAAACTAGTAATTTGAAGGTTTAAAGAATTCCTAAGTTTCGGTTCCGAAATTTGGAATAGGTTCATTTCACTATTTATGACTTGTCATCAAAATTTGGTGCAAAAGGGAGTTGATTTGACGTGATTCGGACGTACAGTTGTAAATTTGAAAGTTCTTAAATTTTTTTGAAAATTTCATATATTTTGGTGTCCGATTCATTGTTCTAGGTGTTATTTTGGTATTTTGATCGCGCAAGTGAGTTTGCATGATGTTATTACACTTGTGTGCATATTTAGTTTGGAGCCCGAGGGGCTCGGGTAAGTTCGGATAGGCTACAGACCATTTCGGACTTAGAAGGATTGCTGGTTTTTCACTGTTTATGATATCTGGTGTGTTGTTCTTCGCGATTGTGAAGCTACTCTCGCGATCGCATAACTGGGGACTGGGGAGGTTTCTTCTTCACGAATGTGGATAAGGACTCGCAAACGCGGAGCAATGGAGGGATCACCCTTCGTGAACGCGATGAGTAAGGGATTCAGGGGGAATGTTGGGGCTTGCTCTACGCTAACGCGAGCCCAGACTTGCGAACACGGTGGTCAGGGGGGACAGACCATTGCGAACGCGTGAGGTCCCTCGCGAACGCGAAGCTCATTTTGGCCGCTGCACTTCGCGATCGCGTTCGACCCTTTGCGAACGCGAAGAAGGCCTAACGCCCAGTCAATTAAATATTCCAAAGTCGGGATTTTCTTTATTTTCACCATCTCCACATTTAAGCTCGACCTAGAGGAGATTTTGAAGAGGAATTTCATCCCCATTTCATAGGTTAGTAGATTTTAACTCATTTTCAGATTTTAACTCATTTTCTTTCATTCCCTATGCTTGTTCATGGTAGAAATTAGGAATTTAGGTAGAAATTGAAGATTTTGAGAAATTGAGATTTAGACCTCAAATTGAGGCCGGATTTCAAAACTAATCATATAATCGGGCTCGGGGGTGAATGTGTAATTGGGTTTTGGTCTGAATCTCGAGTTTTGACCTAGTGGGTCCGGGGTTGACTTTTGTTGACCTTTTTCAAAATCATTAAAGATTGAATCTTTTTCACTCACGGGCAGTTTTTAAAGCTTATTTTAAATTGTTTGAACTATATTTGGTTAGATTCGATTAGTTTGGAGGCGAATTTCAGAGGAAAGGCCCTGGTTGAGCTTTGATTTGATTGCAGAGCGAGGTAAGTATCGTGGTTAACCTTGACTTGAGGGATTAGGATTTGTTAGTCTATTTGCTACGTGTTTTGTGTGTGGGAACAACGTATATATAAAATGACGAGTACTTATACGTTGTAATTGGGTTAAAGCATGCGGGTGGAACTTGTTTAATTATATTTTGTTGCATCGTTACTTATGATATCCGTACTTAGGTTAGGTTATTACTTCTTTGATTACTCGTTGCATAATTATTGCTTATTTCATAGTTGTTGAATATTTTTGGAAGTTGAAGTTCGGTATCTCGACACCATATTAGACGCTAAATATATTATCTGCATTATTTACTTCTTGAATTCATTTATTCATTATCACATGGTAAGGAAGAGAGTAAAAGCACGAAGGGTGATGCCGTGCCATTTATCTAAATTATTCATTATCACATGGTGAGGAAGAGAGTAGAAGAACGAAGGGTGATGCCGTGCCATTTATCTCAATTATTCATTATTACATGGTGAGGAAGAGAGTAAAAGCACGAAAGGTGATGCCGTGCCATTTTTTATATCATTGGTTTAAACGCGTAAACCTGCACAATAAGTGCATAAGTGTAGTATGAGTACGTAAATCAACGCGTACCTAGTAAGTATCTAGCCTAACCCCGAAAAAGTAGTGACGAGGGGTCGACATCGATACTTACTAGTGGTCCAATAAATCATGTATAGTAAGAAGTAAACAAGTATGAGTAAGAATAAATAAACGATATAAACCAATATAAACACGAGGTACATTCCTCCTGTGAACGGTAAACTCAAGCTCTCAATTAGCAGTTACCTCCTCAACCGGGGTATATATAAAATGGACCTCACCAGATAGGTCATCACAACTATAATCAGGAAAAAAACACATGGATACATTGATTTCTTATCAAATATTATGCACGATGCTGCCGAGGTGAACGACCAGGTCCATAAGAGTGTTTTATAGAAATGTCGCGGCAAACGACCCGATCCCATCATAATGTGTGAACTGCTGAGGGTCGAACGACACAAATTATAGATGCATCTATTATACTGCCGAGACGAACGGCCCGCTACCATAAGAGTGTGGTACATAATCCTGCCGAGGAGAACGACCCTATCCCATTAGAATAAGAAGCTTTAACGGATCCCTGACCCCACTCACGAATAAACGTGTGACTTATCAATTTTAAGGAAAACCTTGTGATGAATACGCACAACACAAGAGAAATTCATAACGGAAGCACAAATTATTCTGCGGATTATCACGTAGCTCGTCACATCTCTACAATAGCGAGTCTATCACCCTATGCAAGTCTAGTCTCAAGTTATAACGTGAAATAAAGGAATTTAAACGAGCAAATATAACTCAAATAGTACAATTATAGCATGACGTGAACCTAAGTCTACCCGGACATAATAAGGAATTCTAGCATATGCACGGACACTCGTCACCTCATACGTGTGTAGCTCCCACAACATGTAGGACATAAGAATATAACACCTACGGGGTAATTTTCCCCTCACAAAGTTAGACAGGAGACTTACCATGCTTCGAAGTTCCATAACTGGCTCCAACGCTTCTCTAACACCTCAAATCAAATGCCCATCGATTTGAACTAATCAAACAATCATGAAAAAAACAATAAAAATATACTCCAACATCATAATTAATTTATTTATATCAATTCCCAACTCCGCTCGAAAAGTCAATAAAGCCAACCCTCAAGCCCACGTGCTCGAATTTCGAAAATTATTGAAAATAAATATTATCCATAACTCATATGGTCTATATCCTGAAAATCATCCAATTTCGTCCATGAATCGACCCTCAAATCAAGGATTTACCATTTCTCAACTTTGGGGCTCAAAATCCAATGTCTACAACCCAAACACCGATAAAAATAATAACCAACGAAAATAATAATGTAAAAACATAAAAATAAAGGTCATATATTTACCCCTTGTTAAGACGAGAATAACACCGCAAAAATCACCTCAAACGGAGCTCTAAAACTCAAGATATGCCCAAAATACTAAAATTCTCTGTTTAAAACACTGTCTAGATGATTTTTCTTCACTGCCTTCGTGGGAGACCTTCGCGTTCGCAAAGAGCAATTTTTCTCGTTGACCGGTCAACCCAAAAATCATTCTTCATGTTCGCGGAACCTCTCTCGCGTTCGCGAAGAACAATGCTTCGCACCAGAAACCAATAATTTTGTCCGACACGGAAATGGGCTTAACTTTCTCATACGACATTGGAATTCGACGATTCTTGTTGCTATAGATCCTTAATTACAATACAAATCTAATGGTTTAATATATTCACAAATCAAAGGTCGTTTGATAAATATAGTTCCCTTTATGCCCAAAGAAACGACGCCGAAACATCCAATAAGAGCGCGATACCATCCAAACACATCTGAAACACACGCGAGGCCCCCAGGACCCCGTTCAATCACAGAAACCAGTCCCAAAACTTATAAAGAACCTACTCGAGGCCTCAAATCACACCAAATAACATCAAAATCATGAATCGACAATCGAAACCTTCTTTAAACTTTCAAACATTCAAACTTCGACGAACGCGTCTGATTCATACTTAAACATTCCGGAATGACACTAAACTTTGCGTGCAAGTCGCAAATCATGATACGAACCTATTCCAAGGTCCGGAACCTCAAACGGACATAACATCAAAATCCACTTCAAACCAAACTTATGAAATTCTAAAACCTTCAAAATGCCAAGTTTACTCAACCCAAACACGTGCCCAAGTCCGAAATCATCATATGAACCTATTGGAACCTTCAAATCCCGATTCCGAGGTCATTTACTCAAAAGTCAAACCTTAGTTAATTCTCCCAACTTAAAGCTTCCAAAATTAGAATTTTCCATCCGAATCAACTCTGAACTTCCCGAAATTCAATTCCGACTACGCGTACAAGTCATAAAACACGAAGTGAAGCTACTCAAGGCCTCAAATCGCTGAGCGACGCGCTAGAGCTCAAAACGACCGGTCAGGTCGTTACATTTTCACCTACTTAAACATACGTTCATCCTCAAACGTGCCAAGGACCATTCCGGAGTTGTCCAAAATCACTGTTTAACACCTCGTGCACCTGCCCTTGCCACCACAACCCATGTGAGCACATTAGCTCGAGCCAGACTGAAGATCCTCTCTATAACCTTAGCTAACAACCCTTAGAACCAAATTCCAACATCTGAAATTCTCCACGAGACCCAATTCTAACATACAAACAGCACATCAATCCCTACACACTGTACTAAAACCTAATCATACATCTATGCTGAAATCACACCATGCACCACATAAGTCGTCTGCCCATAATAACATCTTCCGACCACACTAGCTGAAATTCCACGAATTCGATGCCCGCAATACACCTCATGGCACATATAATCCCTGTTCTAACTCTCACAATGCTGCCATGACGAAAGAGATGCGTAGAAACTCATTATCACCTGCAAAATAAATAAATCATGGGGGTCTCTCCACCTGACAAGAATCATTGCCTCATTCTGAACTGAATAACGATATTTTCTATTTAATATACCCTACATTAATCCGATCGCAATGACCTCAGGTACAATAACCTCGTCTCACCTAGTACAAGCTGTTCGGGTAATAAGCCACTTGACACAATGTCTAAAATCTCATACAGCATCATCGAAGTGCCAACAAACTACAACTCGAATATGATACATAAGGAAGAACGAACTCTGGAAAAGAACTACCCAGCCCGCTTAACGAATAAAACAACTGAAAAGTTTCTATGAACCTTTCTTAGATAATGAGAAACAAAATACACAAAAATAAGTATAGGGAACCATACTTAATATCTCACTGTTGCGGCGTATAACCCGATCCAAGAATGACATCGTTGCGGCGTGCAAACTGATCCAAACATGATACCATTGCGGCGTGCAACCCGATCCAAATAATATACCCGTGGCGGTGTGCCACTCAATCCACACATAACAATAAACAAGGAAGTGCCCATCGATCCATAATGCTTATTCCTACGAAATACCCAAATATCGACCACAAGCATGCCAAGTGCAAAAATACAACCCTGGGGAGACGGATAGCGCCATACGCTACAAAACCCAAGCATAACTAAGGTCCGATAAATGACCTGCATCTCGAGAGCTATCCTGCTCATATAACACCTCAAGCTACACGGGATCACAACACATGTGCGAATAATCAAGCCGTTTCATAACCCACATGGCACAATAGACTATTACATGGAATAGATGACGACGGGAATAACATCCAACGCCCGAAGACTCCTCCGCTATCAATGCTATGCCAAACGAACACATTCGACCTGATGTAGAGCACACATTCACATTAGACCCACCAACGGACCCAAGCCAATTCCCATCATCCCATACTGGGCCAACAACCTTTCAAGGATCCACAATGGCCCTATTCATGACACACACGAGCAGCCGTCCCAATCTAGAACAAACTCCCACAGTTCACATCCAAAGGAATAGAGCGCCTTCCAGGCATAAACTCTCACATTAACGATAGTACCATAATCTCTATGCTTGGTTTTAATCTTTAACAATCAAGTGACTAATATATCATACTTATACAATTTTCCTGTGGGATACGCTCCCATGACCTTCTGCACCAGGTAGCAAAGTCTGCACCTACACACCACCAACCGTACTAATTTTATAAAACTAACCAAGTGTCCGCAAATCAATACACAGCCTCTTACACAGGACACCGTTCTTAGATGACACTGAAAAAAATGCCAGCTTACTCTGAACATCTGAATTCTTCCCTGCTCATCCAAGCTCATGACATTCTTGTCAACACCGAACCGCAACCTTGATCCTCAACTTCCAATTCCCATGACACTCACTGCACCTATCGCGCCGCTATGCGAGAGTACTATAATTCATCATAACCTCTGAACTACTAGTAGAATAAACACTTCATTGGCTAGAATCCTTTTCACTCAACTCATTTCAGAAGAACCATTGCAACACGCAACTGAATTCCCATAACCACAGAAAATACAAACCTCGAGTTGTGGCCTAAACCGTCATAACTCTTACGGGATCCATTTACACACAACAAGGCCATTAGAATAAAATACCTCCCAAATCAATCAAATTATGGTGGCTGTCAAGCTCATACGTACAACCACCAACCACCTGTATAACCTAACGCGCCGAAGGAGCTGATCATTGTCACAATCATGCTGATTCAAACCATTACTAACCGACCCAACTTCCTCCAATTTACTCTTGACCTGCCTTAGAAATAATAATAGGTCCATTCAAAAACATAACGAAACTCGATCAATACTCATCCCAATTGACTCAAATCACGAGATCACATTGTCTCAATACCCACTGTAAAAACTCGATCCTTAACCACACAACGGACCCAAAATCCTTAGACACCGTGCTTATATCTTTGAACCCATTAGAACCACTAGTGAGAGTCACCCACTCTAACCTGGTCCTGAGTATAATCAAGCTCCAATGCTCTGTTAGCACAGAACACTCCCAAAGAAGCAACCAGATGAATTCTTTTCCTTGCACATCGCGTCCACAAGAAGCATAAACTCTGAGTCTTCCCATAACCTGCACATGAATCGATAAGGCAAAATATAGCACACATTCATCAAGTTCTTTGCTCGAATTACCCCTGATGTTTTCTTTTCTTAGTCATAATTAATTCACCAATGCACCGATAACTAGAAACCGCACAAGTAGACAACCACACGATCCAATCGTAGGTGATGGGCTCCCCCACTTAGCTTTAAGCTACAATCATATAAAGCTAGAGCCCACAAAGATTCATCCTTCTCAATTACCATGATCTCGCACCGTTAACTCGTCACATTTCTAGTAATCTCTTGTTAAACTTCTCATGAACATTTCAAATTATCAACGACGATCGCATATTTGACCTTCTTCCAGGTAGTAAGTAGAACTCCTCGTAGCGATGATCGTATGGTGGATTTCGATGTTATTTTGGTCATGGACTGGTTGTCGCCCTATCACTCTATCATTGATTATCACTTCAAGATGGTGACATTGGTTATGCCAGGTCTACCGCGGCTAGAGTGGAGAAGTACCTTAGATCATATTCCTAGTAGGGCTGTCTCATTTCTTAAGGCTCAGCAAATGGTTGAGAAGGGTTATGATGCATATCTGGCATATGTGAGGGATGTTAGTGTTGATTCTCCTACCGCCGAGTCAGTTCCGGTAGTAAGGGACTATTCAAATATATTACCGTCGGATCTTCCAGGCATGCCGCCTGACAGGGATATCGACTTTGGCATTGATTTGTTACCGAGTACTCAGCCAATTTTTATTCTACCTTATCATATGGACCCAACAGAGTTGAAATAATTAAAGGAATAATTGCAAGAGTTGCTCGATAAGGGCTTCATTCGGCCCAGTGTGTCGCCTTGAGGTGCCCCTGTCTTGTTTGTAAAGAAGAAGGATGGTTCTATGTGAATGTGTATTGATTATCGCCAGTTGAACAAGGTTACAGTGAAGAACAGGTACCCATTGCCACGTATTGATGACCTATTTGATCAGCTTCAGGGTGCCAGAGTGTTCTCTAAGATCGACTTGCATTCAGGCTATCATCAGCTAAAGATTCGGGAGCGAGATATCCCGAAGATTGCTTTCAGGACTCGGTATGGTCATTACGAGTTCCTTGTGATGTTGTTTGAGCTGACCAACGCCCCTGCATCATTCATGCACTTGATGAACAGTGTATTTCAGCCCTATATTGACTCTTTCATCTTTGGGTTTATTGATGACATTCTGTTGTACTCCTGGAGTTGGGAAGATCATGAGCAATACCTGAGGACTGTGCTTCAGACCTTGAGAGAAAAGAAGTTGTATACACAATTTTCGAAGTGTGAATTCTAGCTAGAGTTAGTGGCATTTTTGGGTCATGTAGTATCGAGTGAGGGGATCAAGGTAGATCTGAAGAAGATTGAAGCAGTGCAGAGTTGGCCCAGACCGTCCTCAGCTACGGAGATCCGGAGTTTTCTTGTCTTGGCAGGGTATTACCGTCGATTTCTTGTCAGTGCAGGATCTTAACTTGCGGCAATAGAGGTAGTAGGAGTTGCTTAAGGATTATGATATCACCATCCTCTATCATCCCGGGAAGGCCAATGTGGTGGCCGATACCTTGAGTCGTAAGGCGGAGAGTTTGGGCAGTTTAGCATATCTACCAGTAGCAAAGAGGCCTTTAGCCTTGGATGTTCAGGCCTTGGCCAACCAGTTTGTTAGATTGGATGTTTCCGAACTGAGTCTCATTTTGGCTTGTTTTGGTTTCTCAGTCCTTTCTTTATGATCGTATTAGAGAGCGTCAGTATGATGACCCCCATCTGTTTGTCCTTAAGGACACGGTTCAACACGGTGATGCTAAGGAGGTCACTATTGGAGATGATGGTGTATTACAAATGCAGGGCAAGCTATGTGTGCCTAATGTAGATGGCTTGCGTGAGTTGATTCTCTAGAAGGCTCACAGTCCGCGGTACTCCATTCATCCAGGTGCCGCGAAGATGTATCAGGACTTGAGAAAGCATTATTGGTGGAGGAGAATGAAGAAGGACATATTGGAATATGTGGCTCGGTGGCTAAAGTTTCATGAGGTGAAGTATGAGCATCAACGGCTAGGTGGATTGCTTCAGAAGCTAGAGATTCCGGAGTGGAAATGGGAGCGAATCACTATGGATTTCGTTGTTAGGCTCCCACGGACTCAGAGGAAGTTCGATGCAGTTTGGGTGATTGTGGATAGATTGACAAAGTCAGCTCATTTCATTCCTGTGGTTACTACTTACTCTTCGGAGTAGCTAACTCAGGTTTACATTCGCGAGATTGTCAGGCTTCATGGCGTACCAGCATCTATCATCTCTGACCGGGGTACGCAGTTTACGTCACGATTCTGGAGAGCTGTACAACATGAGTAGGGTACTCGGGTGGAGTTGAGTACAACATTTCACCCTCAGACGGACGGACAAACTAAGCGCACTATTCAGATGATAGAGTCGAGAGCCCACAACGTCCATATTCAAGATTGAAAATCACTATGGTTCGACTAAACCACTCGATGATTGCCTAAGTCAATACAAGAGTCAAAAGGTCACTAACTAGAGCTATTTCTTTCCAAATAAACCTTGTTTTAACCATAAGCATGTAGTTAAGTGTGTTGGTACCAAGTGAAGCATGTTTGACTCTTCGAGCATGACTCAATTAGGTCTTTTTATTCATTATTACTACTATTCTTACCTTATCATGCCCCAACCTCGGGGAGCGCGACCGGTGCTCAACCGAGTGAACCCGGTCGAGCAAGCCTATTAAACCTTTCCTACCCAACTCATTCATAATCCAAAAAGGGATTGCATCACCATTTGTAAAATAGGGGAGAGATCAGTTATATAAATATATATAAACATTACTAGTTCATTTTTTCTTATATACATTATGTCATAGTTGAGTTTTCAAAATACAACTCGATCCAACGACCACCCCAACATACATACATGACCCACATAAACGTCTACGGAGCCTCTAAGGATACAAAAGAGCAACATGACAATGCCGGCAACAAGGCCCAGGCTATACCTCAAAATATGAAAAACTCATACAAAAGAAGGACTGCATGACCCCTGGGAGAAATGGGGCTCACCAAGACCACTGTGAGGAGAGAAAGAGAGCACCACTATCTGTGATCGGCACTATCTGCGATGGAACCACCTATATCCATTCAAAGATGTAGCGCCCCCGGTAAAAGGGACGTTAGTACTGTCGAATAGTACTAGTATGTAAGGCAAACACCAATCTTAGTAGAATGAACAGTGAAACAAAGAGAAGGCAGTCATAATAATCAATAAGAACTTCACAGAAATACAAAGAAATACCAAGTAAGGATGACATAGTTTCCTATTCAATATTTCCATCTTTTTAGGTTAATAAGCTTTAGTGCCAAAGCCACAACTCTCAATGCCACCGTGTTTTTACACGGAGTTCGGTCTCGGCCCGACCGGATAAGCCATCTCAAGTGAGACATTTCCATATCCACAATGTAAATCAATAATTCCAACACAAATGCCACCATGTGTACAACATGGCGTCCGATCTTTGCCTGATCGGCTAAGCTATCTCACTTGAGACATAACCTCTTTCAATTGTTCACTCAATTCACATTTCTTTCCCATCTTTCTTTACGTGGCACAAACAACCTCATTTATTAAGTAGTTCTTGGCACTTGGGAACATTTTACAATTCAAGTTTTTCCCCTTTTCATCCATTCAAATAACATTATCATTCATGTCAATAAGTACCATCACATAAAGTATTGCACATATAAGTGAAGGAATTTGGAAAAAATCATAATAACGTTCTCAAGTATCAAGATGACATAGTAAATATCTAAAACAATTAGGGAACATGAATCTTTCAACCCAACACACTAAGGCAAACAAATCTGGTATGATCATGTCGGAACTTACACCAATTATTCAGACACCAGGAGTTCGATTCTAAGAAGAAGAGAGTTAGCCATACCTACCTCTATTGCTCTTCTTTAGACTCTACAATTATCCGGAACCCTTAGCAACCTCAATCTATTTTAGCAATATACAAATTGAACTCAAAATTAGGAAAACGTTCATGGTTCTAGTTCACTTTTTATTTTTCCCACACTCTTTATCACATGCATGCAAGATGAACCACCCTCATACCCATGAAGTATCACACTAATACCCCATTATAGCTATGTTTGAAATTAAGAGTTGGGGTGATGAAGTCTTACCTTTTTGGATGAAGAATTTGGTGCTCTACTTGAATATTTCCAAAGCTTTAAGTGATGGTTGAAGATCAATTTGATGAAAAATTAGGCCCTTCCTCTAGAACCCTCTCTCTCACTCTAGAAATATTAGAAATGAGCTTCAAAATAAACTAAAGGGGTGTTTTAACGGAATAGGGGTCGGGTTTTAAATTAAGAAAATGGGTGCCCCGACACAGGTCTGCTGTCGCATATGCGACCGCATAAAGATTATGCGGTCGGCAAAGTGACCGCATAAATGGCCCTCAGGGGCCTGAACTTTCGCCCCAGGTATGCGACCAGTATGCGGCCCGCATACTTGTTCTGCCATCGCATAATGCACCGTAGAACTCCCTTTGGAAAAACCCAAGAGGGATTATGCGACTGATATGCGGTCTGCATAGTGATTATGCGGTCGCATAATCAACCAGAAAACTGACCTCAAATTGGCCAAACTTTCTGCTTCACTCTGCGGCCATTATGCAGTACGCAAAGTGATTATACGGCCGCATAATGGGCCACAAAAACGTGTTCTTCTGCGAAATATTTTCCTCTCAGTCCGTAGGGTACTGTTCAATCCAAAAAGTCCGAACCTTAAGAAGGTTGTCACGCCATCCATCATTGGGAAGGGTCACCCGGTTCACACAAAATACCTTTGGAAAGAACCGTGGCATTAAGAAAACCAAAGGCTTATTATCCACTAAATCATAAAAAGAAACTATTAAAGCAAAAAGAATCTACTAATTCAAAAAGAAAATCCAAAAGAAGCTACTAAGTCAAAAGGAAGACAAACAAAAAGAAGCTATAAAACAAAAACTAGTGAAAGCTAAACGAATATACATAATAAGGGAATAGAGAGAATATATACATAATGATAAAGAAGAAAAAAATAGTAATAAGTTAATTACAGGCCAAATGTGTCATAGTTATCAAGATACAGTATTAGAATCATCAAAATGTCAAAGAAACTCCACCCCTTGAATAAAAATAAGCATTGTCCCCAATGCTTAACAAAATAAGAGTATAAGAAGGGTGAAAGTGAAGAAAACTCCATATGGCTCTGTGGCCATCTTTGTGTCCCCCAACAGTGGCACCGACCTCAGTCTCCAATTGGATCTCATCATCCTCAAGTCCGGGAGTAGCTGGGTTGATGAACATCTGACGGACTGCCTCAGCAGTGTCAGTAGCAAGGTCTGGCTCCTCAGACCGGCCAGCTGCTATGGTGAGCTCTGTGGGATCTGGGCCTGGGTGGTGCGGGTCTATCAATATGTCGAATGGAATGTCTCCGGCTATTGCAAGCTTGATGACTTGTTGCCGGAGCTTATCCACCGATTTTTTTGAAGTCTGTGACTTCCGCATCTTCTTTACTTCTTTGCTCAATTCTTCAATCACGGACCCATGCTGTACCAGAGTAGCCATGATAGTGTTCTGGTTGTCCAGGATCTTTTTCAATATTTATTCGATTGTGGGAGGAATCTGGGGTGCCGGAGAGGATGACTGTGCTGCAACATGACTGGTTATATCAGTCAGCTTTGCAGTAGCTGTCTGCATCCAGTTGTTGAGGCTCACCAGTGTCTGGGAGACTCGCAGTGCAGAGAGTGGAGCAGATGGCATCGGTACCGACTTCAAAGTCGAGGTAGGAGGTACTGAGGCTGAAGGTAGAAGCATAGCAACTACATTGATAGAAGGTTCTACTGAAGTGGATGGTATATCAACTGTCTCTGTACCCACCACCGATGGCTCATCAGAATGGCCTACGGTGGTAGTCGGCTGACCCTTTCTCTTTGGGTTGTGTTCATCCATCAGAGAATACCAAGAGAAGGGCTTCTTCACCCGAACCTTCGTGTCATAGTCTCTGGGCTCTACCTGTGCATCTGTAAGGTACTTAGTGATGGTGTTGGGATACAGGTAGGAAGTATCAGCCTACTTGGCGACTACTGACATGTTGGCCGATATCACGGCACCCACATTGATCGGGTACCTGGCCATAATAGAGGCGACTAGAACTGCTCGTGGAATAGGGAAGTTTATCTCATTCTGGAATAGGTCTAGTCCACTGTATACGAAGGCCTGCCATCCCTTCGCCTCGAAATTTAGGGCATTCGGCTGAATAGGAACCCCTATAATGATGCATGGTGGTGGCGGCCCCGGGGCTGCAAGAAGCTCAGCTAGCCAAGGGCGATATGCATCACTCATCACCAGCTTCTCCAAGTACTGCACTGGCTCCACATCCTCAAACCCCAAGTAGGAGCTCAGTGTGATCTGGTCGAACCGCACCTTCAGATTTCACACTTTTGTAACTTTGGTCCCTTTCTTGATATGTGCCACATTGGCATAGAACTCCCGGACCAAATACTCTTTGGCGTCCACAATTGACTGGGTGAACCACATCCACCCTTTTCTCTCTCAGAACTGCCTCAACACTTCTGGATTGTACTTGTCAAGATCTTTGAGTTGGAATTGTTGCTCTACGATGAGCGATCTCACCGGCCACCACTCACGAAAGCTGGTGAAGGAAGTTAGGCTCACAAAACGGTCCTCCCAGACCTCTTTCTTCTTCGACCTCTCAAGGCCGGCAACTATAGTATCGCCCCCTCGACCATCGTCCGGAATGTCATCAACAGCAGTTGCTGGTGCCTCAGGGACATATGTAGTAGAGGGCTCTGAAGCCTGACTTGCACTCTCTGAACCCTCGGAAGTGCTATGTGAGGAGGAATGTTCGTCTCTAAGTTGGTACCTTCCTTGTGGCTATTGTGGCTGTGATTGAACAGCAGGCTGCTCTTGCACTGAGTCACCCTCCAATGCTTCCCGAGATGTGGCCCATGAACTAGATTCGGTGGGCTCAGCTATCGTCCTCGTCCTATTATAGCTTTCTTGCTGATTACCCTTTGGAGGACGAGGGGTAAATTGCTTTTTTCTCTGCCTCTGGAAGGCTCATCCCTCCCCTTTAAAGTGTCACCACGACCTCGAGATCTGACCATTTTCTGTAACAAGCAACAGCAGAAGTCAGTTGTAATTCAGTTGAACACAGAGAGTATATCACATTGCAGAACATGAGTGCAGGTGGGGAAGTGCGGTCCGCACAATTACAAGTGCGGCCACAGACGGGGTTGTGCGAACCGCATAATTTGGAAGTGCAACCGCAGATATGGAACTGCGGTCCGCACAATTTGGAGTGTGACCACAGAATTGAAGTGCAGTCTGCACTTTTCTCATTGCGGCTGCACATTAGAATTCCCAAAAGTGCCAAATCTCTGATGACAGAGATTGGCCTGATCTACGTCCGCACACACCTTTCTGCAGTCGCGGTGGAATTTCTGCGGTACACACAATTTCAAGTGCGGCCGCAAAATCTTACTTGACCAAGGACCCTAGATCTCAACTCTGCGGACCGCACAATTGCTTGTGCGACCGCAGATTTCAAAATCAACTCGATCAGACCTCTAAGGTTTTCAAGTTTTTGCACAGTTTCAACATGGTATTAACAATTGCACATGCAAATCAAGTTATCCAGTCCCCATAAAGCAATTAGCAATTTTCCCTACAGAGATTAACCCCCACATGGTAGTAAAATTGAAATCTATTGACAAACGACCTAAAACTATCTAACAAATTATAAATTTAACTAAAAAGTGAAGTATTCTATGAGAAATTAAACTTACCAGATATGAAAGAGTGCAACTAAGTGATCACAAATGTGTTTGGAGTGTGGCAGTTGATTGAACAAATAATTTCTAAGTTTTAGAATTTAGAGTGCTTAGAGAGGGAAAAACTTGTACATTAGCCCAAGGTTACTATTTATACTTAGACGCAGACTTGTAGAATCAAAGGAGGAGTGCGGCCGTAGAATTCCTTCTGCGGTCCACACTCTGTTACCTGAAAACTCAATAGCCTTGTTGATCTGTGGTCCGCACAATTTGTGGCGCGACCGCAGATTTTGGCTGCGGACCGTATAATTCGATGTGTGGCCGCAGATTTTGGCTGCAGATCGCATAATTCGATGTGCGGACGCAAAATGGCCAATTCTCTAACATACCAAACTTCAAAGAGTTTGCAATTTCCCATCTCTGTTTGTGTAGTCCGCACAAGAATTTTGTGGCTGCAGTTACCTTATGTTGTAGCATTCAAAATTGTGTGGTCCACACTTTCTCCACACTTAACCAATTTTTCTAAGCACAGTTCCTATAAAGCACAATCATTCCTGCAACACACTTTAAATCCAGTTAGCACAAAATAACACCTATCTACAAAAGAAGAAAAGAAAAAAAAGAAAAAGAAAATATGGGGTGTCTCCCAAGAAGCGCCTGATTTAACATCGCGGCACAACGCAGATTACCATCACTTCAAATGAATAACTGCCACCATGTGCTCATCATCAGCTTGTCCCAAATAATGCTTCACCCGGTGGCCATTGACACGGAATACCTCATCATTTTTGTTTTGTAAGTCCAATGCACCAAAAGGTGTCACACCCATAATTTCAAAGGGACCACTCCATTTGGATTTCAGCTTTCCGGGAAATATCTTCAATCGTGAGTTGAACAATAAAAAACGATCGCCCACCTTGAACTCCTTGTTTTGGATGTAATTTTCATGAAGGTACTTCATTCTATCTTTGTACAAGGATGAACTTGCATATGCATGGTACCAGAACTCATCCAATGCATTTAAATGTGCAACCCGCAAGTTAGCGGTTGCATCCCAATCTAGATTCAACTTCTTTAAAGCCTACATGGCTTTGTACTCAAGTTCCACCGAAAGATGACAAGCTTTGCCAAACACCAACCGGTATGGAGACATCCCGATAAGAGTTTTGAAAGCAGTCCGATAAGCCCATAATGCATCATCAAGCTTCTTCGACCAATCCATCCGGTTAGAATTCACTGTTTTGGACAAGATACTCTTTATCTCCCTGTTGAAGACTTCCACTTGACTGCTAGCTTGTGGATGATAGGGAGTCATAACTTTATGAGTGACACCATACTTGACAAGCAAGGTGTCAAAAGCCTTGTTACAAAAATGCGACCCCCCATCGCTTATGATAGCCCGTGGCGTACCAAATCTTGTGAAAATATTCTTCTTCAAATATGCCACCACACTTCTCACTTCATTGTTCGGTAGAGAAACATCCTCAACCCATTTAGACACATAATCAACCGCGACTAAGATGTAGGTGTTTCCACAAAAACTCACAAAAGGACCGATAAAGTCAATACCCTACGCGTCAAAGATATCAATCTCCAATATGGTAATAAGAGGTATTTCATTCTTCTTCGAGATTCCACCGGCCTGTTGGCATTCATCACATCTTTTCACTATATCACCTGCATCTTTATAAAGAGTGAGCCAATAGAAACCACAACTTAGCACTTTAGCCGCCATTCTCGCTCTGCCATGGTGACCACCATAAGGCGAAGAACGACAAGCCTCAAGAATAACATTTTGCTCTTCATCTGGTACACATCTTCTAATTACCCTATCCGTGCAAATCTGGAAGAGGTAAGGCTCGTCCCAATAATAGTCTTGACAATCCCGTTTGATCTTCTTCCTTTGATTTGAAGAGAATTCATTTGGGATGATTCCACACACAAGGAAGTTTTCTAGATCGGCGAAGCATGTCACCTCCTTCATTGAAATATCCAAGAGTTGCTCATCGGGGAAGGAGTCATCGATTTCAAGGCCATCATGCGGCCTCCCTTCCTCCTCCAAACGAGACAAGTGGTCCGCCACTTGATTTTCACTCCTTTTTCGATCTTGGATGTCAATATCAAACTCTTTAAACAATATCAACCGCATGATCCGTATGAACAATAACCTTTGCACCCATCAAGTATGGGCAGAACTTCTCAATAGCAAACACAATGGCAAGGATCTCTTTTTCAGTAACAGTGTAATTGACTTGGGCATCATTCATGGTCTAACTAGGATAGTAGACCGGATGAAAAATCTTGTTGATATATTGCCCCAAAATCGCTCCATCCGCTACATCACTAGCATCCGACATGAGCTCAAAAGATATACTCCAATTAGGAGCGGTGATAATGGGAGTTGTTGTCAACTTGGAGGTGGAAGTTTAGAAATCACCTCTATTTTCGCCTTGTCGACCTCAATGCCCTTCTTTGAAATTTTGTGGCCAAGGACAATGCCCTCATCAACCATGAAATGGCATTTCTCCTAATTCAACGCCAAGTTCATTTCTTCACACCTTGCCAATACTTTATCCAAATTGCCAAGCAATCATCAAAGGAATCCCCGACTACCGAAAAGTTATCCATGAATACTTCAATGTAGTCCTCTACCATATCCGTAAAGATCGCCATCATACACCGTTGAAAAGTGGCTAGTACATTGCATAAGCCAAATAGCATCCGCTTGAAAGAGAAAGTGCCATAGGGACAAGTGAAAGTTGTTTTCTCTTGATCTTCTGGGGAAGTAAGGATTTGGTTGTAGCCCGAATATCCATATAGAAAGCAATAGTAAGCACGACCGGCCAACTTATCAAGCATTTGGTCAAGAAAGGGGAGCGGAAAATGGTCTTTCCTTGTGACTTTGTTTAGCTTCAGATAGTCCATACACACTCTCCACCCGGTCACCGTTCTTGTGGTAATCAACTCGTTCTTGTCATTAGTGACCATAGTTATGCCCCCCTTCTTCGGGACACATTACACCAGAGAAGTCCACGAACTGTCGAAAATAGGGTAGACCACCCTGGCATCCAAACATTTGATAATCTCCCTTTTGACCACGTCTGGCATGGCTTCATTGAATCTCCTTTGATGTTCAATGGATGGTTTGGCATCATCCTCCAAGTTAATCTTGTGCATGAAAAATGCGGGGCTTATTCCCGAATATCTGCCAAAGTCCACATAATAGCTTTCTTCCTCTTATGGAGCACCGCCAATGTAGAGTCAACATGCACGTTAGTCAAACAAGAGGAAAGAATAATTGGTAAAGTAGAACAAGGGCCAAGGAATTCATACCTGAGATATGGAGTCAATGGCTTCAACTCCAAGATAGGAGGCTCTTCAATTGAAGTCTTTGTAGGAGGAGTTTTCCTATTCTAAAGATTCAAGGAAAGATTCCGGGGTGCATAGTCGTACGACCCCATTCCTTGCAAAGAATTAACACATTCCATGAAGCCATCCATTTCGTCATCATCAAAATTTAGCAAGACAGCCTCCAACATGTCACCCAGATTAATCGTGGCACTTGTATCATCAATAATCACATCGGTCACCAAGTCCATGAACGAACATACTTCATTGCTATTCGGTTGCCTCATAGATTTGCACACGTGGAACACTACCTTTTCATCACCCGCCCGGAAAATGAGTTCACCTGCTTCCACATCAACAAGAGCCCTCCCCATAGCAAGAAAGATATACCAAGAATAATTGGGACCTCATAGTCCACTTCACAATCAAAAATAACAAAATCTGCCGGGAGAATGAACTTGTCAACTCTAACTAATACATCCTCAATCACCCCCAACGGTCTCTTCATTGTACGATCAGCCATTTGTAATCTCATAGATGTGGGTCTTGGTTTCCCAATTCCCAAAGTCTTGAAAACTGAATAGGGCATCAAATTGATACTCGCCCCAAGATCACAAAGAGCTTTTGCAAACTCGGCACTTCCAATGGTATAAGGGATTGTGAAAGCACCAGGATCTTCCAACTTAGGAGCTATCGAATGCACAATTGCACTCACTTGGTGAGTGACTTTGATAGTTTCAAATTTCATCGACTGCTTCTTTGTCACCAATTCCTTCATAAACGTATTTTATCCAAGGCTTCAACTAATGGCACATTTATCGAGAGACTCTTCATCATATCAATAAACTTTTTGGTAATATTAAGATCAATAGTTTGGTTGAAGCTTATTAATCTGATATCTCGCTGGTGTTCAGTGATATAAACTCAACTTCACATTTATCATTTTATTTTGGTATTGTTGCTTGGATACAACTTTGAATATCTTTAGGTTTGAAGACCTTTTCTTTTGGGGAAAATGTCCAAATATACCCCTCTACTTTGGTATATTGTTTACATGTACCCTATGTTATACTATAGGGCCATATCCTGTCATGCCCCGACCTCGGGGAGTGCGACCGGCGCTCAATCGAGATACCTCGGTCAAGCAAGCCTTTACAATACCTTCTACCCAACTCACCCATGAATAAAGAGAAGAATACATTTTATTAATTAGATAGTAAGAGGTCATGTGAAAAACACCAGTTCATTTCCATTAGTTACGTCATTAACAAGTCTCCAAAACAGTACATTGTACAATCATAGTTAAAGTGGAACAAATGATACGATTACAACATTCTTAGTTTAACCTTCACAAAAAACAGATACAACCCATACTATGTCTATAGAGCCCCTAACAGGAACAAAATAATGCTATGACAGTGCCGGCAACAAGGCCCCGGCTATACCTCAAAACGCTATGTACAAAGGATAAAAGATACAGGATCCCGAAATGAAGTGGGGCTCACCAAGTCAGCTGAGGATAGGGTGTGCTGCTATCACTGATCAATACCACCTGCTATGGAACCACCTGTATCCATTAAAGATGCAATGCCCCCGACAAAAGGGACGTTAGTATATATGGAATAATACTAGTATGTAAAACTAAATACCCTCTCAATAGAACGAGTAATAGTAAACGGAGAATAAAATATGAAATCAATAAAAGACTCAAACAATATCAAGGTGTCAAGTTAGGGAAAGGTAAATTTCAAGTAAGTTTCAGTAATTTAAGTTGGGAGATCTTTAGCACCGATACACCACCATATTTTAGCACGGAGTCTGATCTCAACCCGACTGGCTAAGTTGTCCCACCCCGAGACATACACTCACAATACCACCATATGCGCGGCATGGCGTCCGATCTCAGCTCGATTGGCTAAGCCGTCTCACCACAATACATGTCATTCATTTTATTGGCACCATTGGCCATAGCGCAATATCATTCTTGGAACGTTGGCCGTACTTTATAATTCATGTCACTATTCCACTTTCAAACATTATCATGGATTGTCAACAACAAACATTTTTATTCAAGACTTTAAGCACATTTGAGCAAGTTAGGGTCTTAGGCACATGTGATTTCTTACACAATTTGATGTGATCACTTTCATTTGGGCTTGACTTAAAGTCACAACATTTTAATACATACTCATACTTTGAACATGCTCCCGGAGAATAACATAATATGATAAGAATATTCTGGAACACATTTTGAACATATTCATATATATATATATATATATATATATATATATATATATATATATATATATATATATATATATATACACACATTCGACACCAAACATATTCATAAAAGTCAATTCATAATGGATAACTCGAGACTTACAAGAACATCGTGGAAATTCAATTCTAAGAGAGAAGTTTAGCCAACATACCTCGCCATGAGATTTTTTTAAATTTCTACAATGTTCCGGAAATCTTAGCCACTTCGATCTATTTAGAGATATAGCAAAATTGAACACAAGTTAGGAAGGAGTTCATAGTTCCAGCTCACTTGAGCATTTTATCAAACACTAGGTGTGCATTAAGGTTTCAAGGTCATCCTATGGTGGATTCTTTCATCCCACTACCCAAAGTTTACCCAAATGAGATTAACAATCTTCCCACTACCCTTGATGGTACATGCATGCTTAATGAACAACTCCCATCCCCAAAAATTGCCTTACTCATTACCTATTTCTAATTAAATCCTGGAATTGAGGGCTAGGGAGTAGAATCTTACCTCTAAGATGAAGACCTAGTGAATTCTTCAACTTTGAGCAAGAATTGATGAATGATAAGCTTAGGAACTTCCCCTTTCACTCTATGTCACCCCCCTCTATAGAAATATAAGTTTTAACCTTCTAAAATGATCCCTAAGACTGTTTTATATGAATGGGGTCGAGTTTAAAAATTAGAAAAAAATGAAGCTCTGATGCAGAACTATGGTCGCATATATGACCACATAACGCTTCTGCGGTCCGCAAAATGGGCCGCATAACTGCCCTCTAGAACTGGGAACTTCTGCCTCACTCTGCGACCGGTCTGCGGTCCGCAGACCTATTCTGCTGTCGCATAATGCGCCGCAGAACCTCCCTCCGAAATATTTTATGCTGGGTCTGCAGTGGGTTATGCCGCCCGCATAATGATTATGCGGCGTCATAATGGACCGCATAATGGTACGGATATTTGCCTAAATTTCTGCCTCAGTCTGTGGTAGATCTGCGGTCCATAGATCAGTTTTGCGACCGCAAAAATGCCCTGCACTTCCTAAACTTTTCTTCAACGCATTGTTCAACCCAAAAAGTCTGAACCGCGGCGAGCAAGCTCGATGTGAAGAACCTCTACAATCATCAACGAATAAGTTTACTTCAGCACCACGAAACCCCGGGTTTTGGGTAAAACTTTCGGGGCCTTACATCCTCTCCCACTTAGGATCATTCGTCCTCGAATGAGGGTCAAAATTCACCATTAGCACCCAATGTGACTCAGCTGCCATAACACACACCAGCAGTTCTAAATTTTTGACTAACTCTCTAGATTTCCAAATATTTTGCCATAGTCTCCCCTATAATTGGGGCAAATCCACCTGCGAGAGAACCCCAAAACCAGTCCTAACAACATAACCACAACACGACGATATAAACAACATGGAAACAATACCGGCCACAATGCCATTAACCATTACATTACCAAGGAGGAGCAACCTCAACATAAACTGCACAGGGGAAACATAGTTTATAGAAAGTTATCTTTCAACATCATGAACACAATTAAATAGTTATTCAAATATATTAGGATACTTCTTTTTCATCTCTTCCTCGGCTTCCCATGTGGCCTCTTCAATTTGTTAGCTTTGCCATAACACTTTCACAGAGGCAATTTCTTTGTTCCTCAATTTTCGAACTTGCCTATCAAGAATGGCAACTGGAGTTTCTTCATTCGACAATTCTTCATTAATCTCAATAGTCTCGACCAGAACAATAAGCGACGGATCTCCAACCACCTTCTTCAACATGGATACTTGAAACACCTGGTGCACTAAAGACATCTCTAGAGGTAGTTCTAGCCTGTAAGCCACCTAACCAATCCTCCGAATGATTCTGTACGGTCTGACATACCTCAGACTCAATTTCCCTTTCTTACCGAACCGCATTATACCCATCATAGAAGAAAACTTCAAGAATACACAATCATCTTCTTTGAACTCTAAATCCCTACGACAAACATCTGAATAAGACTTCTGACGACTTTGAGTAGTTTTCAACCGCTCCTTAATAATATTAACCTTTTCCATAGCTTGATGTATGAGTTCTGGCCCTATCAACTCCACTTCCCCAATCTCGAACCACCCAATGGGAGATCAACATCTCCTACATATAAAGCCTCAAATGGTGCCATCTGAATGCTAACAGGATAACTGTTGTTGTAGGCAAACTCTATGAGAGGCAAATGATCATCCCATATACCTTTGAAGTCAAGAGCACAAGCACGCAACATATCCTCAAGCGTCTGAATAGTTCGCTCTGCCTGTCCGTCAGTCTGCGGGTAAAAGGTTGTACTGAGATGCACCTGAATACCCAAACCTTGCTGAAACTTCTTTAAAAATTAGCCGTGAACTATGCCCCTTGATCTGAGATAATAAAAACTGGAGTGCCAAGAAACCTGACTATTTCCTTGAAATACAACTGAGCATACTGTTTGCTGTGTCAGTAGCCTTAACAGGTAAGAAGTGAGCTGATTTTGTGAGTCGATCCACAATCACCCAAATCGAGTCATACTTACGAGGCATGCAAGGTAGTCCCACCACAAAGTCCATATTGATCATTTCCCATTTCCACCGAGCTGTTGGTGTTCGGCCTCTACTTGTTGACAATTTGGGCATCTCGCCACAAAGTCCGCTACACTCCTCTTTATATCATTCCACTAGTAGACTTCCTTAAGATCATGATACATCTTTGTAAATCCTAGGTGCACGGAGTACCTAGAAGTGTGAGCCTCGGTAATGATTCTTTCCCGGAGACCATCCACATTTGGAACACATAGTCGCCCTTGGTACCTTATATTGTTCCTTCTTTAAATCATGCATTGCTCTAATTTTTATTATATGGCATCTAGGAAGAAGGCAAGAACTAGCTAAGGAGCCAATGCCACCCCAGGAGTGGCAGTTGATTCTTTACTTGATGATACAGGTGAGTACTCGTGGGGTGAGAATATTCCCCCGACTACTACACTACCTGATTCTGCTACACCTGATTAGACTACACCTGTCCTTACACCTACTGAGGGTGCAACAATCCCTCAAACTGATATTCCAGTTCCACCTCCAGCCTCAGCTTTCAGTCCCGGTGTGTCTGATGGTGATCTTCGGGGAGCCATACAGATGTTGGCTCAGATAGTAGCTTCCCAGGCCCAGAGATCAAATGTTGCACCCAGTTCTTCTAGTCAGCCAGGGGATTCCGCTAGTTCTAGGGTGAACAGATTTCTCCAGTTGGACCCTCCAGTGTTCATAGGTACTGATCCTGAGGAGGACCCCAGGAATTTATTGATGAGATACACAAGACCCTCCGAGTTATGCGTGCTACTGAGATGGAGGGAGTGGAGTTGGCCTCCTACCACCTGAAGGGGGTGGCCTATTATTGGTCTGAGATATGGGAGGACTCCCATGAGGAGGGGAGCCCTCCAATGAGGTGGAGTGAGTTTACCGATGCTTTAATGGATCATTTCTTGCCTGCCGAGACTAAGGCAGCCCATGCCTCCGAGTTTAAGTGCCAGAAACAAGGTAACATAAGTGTGTGGGAATATCATATGTGATTCGCGTGCCTGTCCAAATATGACATCTACATGTTGCCCACTATGGAGGCAAGAGTGCGCCGGTTTATGCAGAGCCTTAGCCGCTTGGTTTTTAGTGAGACCAGTACAGTCGCCTTGAATTCTGATATGAACTATGGTAAGATTGTGGTATTTTCTCAAGCCATAGAGACCCGCAAATTGAAGAATAGAATGGAGTGTGAGAGAAGCAACAAGGACCGGTCCGCGGGCAACTTTGGTGGTGGTGGTGGTGGTGGTGGTAGGTCAGCATTCATGGTAGGGTCATCAGGTCCATCCCAGTCTTTTGCTCAGTCTTCAGTTAGTGCACCGCCATCGGGGCCCAGTCAGAAGTAAGGGAGTCGTTTTAGGCCTAGCTAAGGCAACTGGGGATCCTACCAGCAGGGTCGATCTGGTGGGAGATTTCAGTAATAGCGGAGGCCCCCATGCCTTAGGTGCGGGAAGATGAACTTTGGGGCCTGCTTTATGGACCAGCCCATATGTTATGGGTGTGGTATGAGGGGTCACATTCATAGATATTGTCGTTCGTCTCACCAGAGCATGGGCAAGAGTGCAGTACAACCATATAGTTCTGCAGCTACTACATCCGCAGCACCTCCTCCAGATCGAGGCATCCCAACACCCACAGGGCGTGGTGCAGTCAGGGGTGGCACACAGAGTTCGGGAGGACCCAGTCGTTTCTATACCATGAAGGGTCACCAAAGTTCAGAGGCTTATCCAGATGTTGTCACATGTATATTGACTATCCAATCTCATGATGTGTATACCCTTTTTGATCCCGGTTCTAGTTTGTCCTATGTCACTCCCTATGTTGCTACAGAATTTGGCATAGAACTGGAATACCTACATGAGCCGTTATCTGTATCTACTCCGGTTGGTAAGTCTATTGTGGCTGCATGGGTTTATAGGGATTGTGTTGTCATGGCGCGTGGTCGGGATACCATGGCCGATCTAATTGAATTGGGGATGATTGATTTTGATGTAATAATGGGGATGGATTGGCTTTATTCATGTTTCGCTAAAGCTTGATTGCCGAACTAGAACCGTTAGGTTTGAATTTCCAAATGAGTCAGTGATTGAATGGAAGGGGGAGGATGTGGTGTCGAAGGGTAGGTTTATATCTTACCTTAAGGCCACGAAGATGAATAACAAGGGGTGTATTTACTATTTGGTCCAGGTTACGGACACCGATGTTGAGGCACCTACACTTGAGTCTGTGCCGGTTGTGAATGAATTTTCAGAGGTCTTTGCGGATGAGCTCCCTGGGATTCCACCAGACAGGGAGATTGATTTCGGGATTGATGTGATGCCGTGCATGCAACCTATATCTATTCCACCCTATAGAATGGCACCGACAGAATTGAAGGAGCTAAAAGAATAATTGAAGGATTTGTTAGAGAAGGGTTTCATCCGGCCGAGTGTGTCACCTTGGGGCGCACTGGTCCTCTTTGTAAGAAAGAAAGATGGGTCATTAAGGATGTGTATTGACTATCGGTAGCTCAACAAGGTTATGATCAAGAATAAATACCCACTGCACTATGGCACCGGTGTTGACCCTACCAGAAGGTACATGTGGGTTTGTGGTATATTGTGATGCTTCAAGAATCGGACTTGGGTATGTATTAATGCAACATGGCAAGGTTATAGCTTATGCTTCTAAGCAACTCAAGAATCATGAAAAGAACTATCCAACATATGACTTAGAGCTTGCAGCGATGGTATTTGCATTGAAGATTTGGCGTCATTATCTGTATGGGGTCCATGTGGATATATTCACGGACCATAAGAGTCTTCAATATTTTTTCAAACCAAAGGAATTGAATCTAAGGCAGAGAAGGTGGCTTGGGTTACTCAAGGATTACAACATTGATATTCTATATCATCTGGGGAAGGCTAATATTGTAGCGGATGCTCTTTGCCAGAAATCTATGGGTTGTTTGGGTCACTTGGAGGCATATCAAAGGCCAATGGCCAAGGAGGTTCATCGGTTGGCTAGTTTGGGAGTTCGCCTTGCAGATTCTAGTGATGGAGGAGTGATTGTGCAAAATAGGGCTGAATCATCATTTGTTGTGGAAGTCAAGAAAAAGCAGTACAACGACCCATTGTTGGTACAATTGAAAGAGATGATTCATAAACATAAGACCATGGCCTTCTCTCTTGGTATGGATGATGGTACACATTCTGGAGACTAATGGCATCTCATTTACTACTTTCCAGTTGTCGAGGGCAGCCTTTAGATGGTGGGAGGCCTATGAGTTGAGCAGGCAGCCGGCGCTGCACCATTTACGTGGAATGAGTTCTCAGTTCTCTTCTTAGAGAAGTTTGTTCCACAGACCCGCCAGGAGGAGCTGCGTAGGCAGTTTGACTAGCTACGCCATGAGGGTATGTCAGTAATCTAGTATGAGATGAGATTTTCAGAGTTGGCTCGTTATGCGATATGGTTAGTCCCCACCGAGAGAGAACTGATTAGGAGGTTCATTGATGGCCTCAATTATGGATTGTGCTTCGTCATGACTCAGGAGATTGCATTAGGTGCTAGGTTTGACGAGGTGGTTGAAATTGCTAGGTGCGTAGAGCAGGTTCGTATTTAGGAGCATGAGGAGAGGGAAGCCAAGAGGCCTCGTGGTTCAAGTGGTTTCAATAGTGCCTCACCCGGAGGACAGTCCCACCACAACAGGGGTCGTCCTTATAGGCCCACTCAGATGGCTCATTTGGTTCATCATGGTGTATCAGCTAGCCGTGGTTCATATAGTGCTCATCCGGGTCAGTCATCTCTTAGTTCCCTCTAGCTCAGAGTTCATCGTGTACTCCATCGGTTCAGGGTTCATGGGTACTGGGTCCTTCTAGCAGTTATTCTTGTTCTCAGGTTTGATTCAATCTCCACCGCCATTGACGGATCGGAATTGCGTCGAGTGTGGAGAATTTGGACATGTGAGGAGGCATTGTCCCATCTCTTGGGAGGTCCAGTTTAGCAGAGGGGTCAAGTTCTGACTTCCGCACTAGTTACTTTATCACCCGCTCAGCTATCTCAGGGTAGGGCTCATGCAGCTAGATATTGCCCTAGAGGGGGAGACTGATCAGGTGGCGGTCAGGCTCCATGCTATCTTTTCCCGCCAGGACAGAGGCCGTTGCTTCAGACGTAGTGATCACATGTATTGTTTTAGTGTACCACATGGATGCTTCCATATTATTTGATCCTGGTTCTACTTATTCATATGCATCATCGTATTTTGCTCATTATTTGGATATGCCATGTGAGTCTTTAGTTATGCCTGTTCAAGTATCTATGCCGGTAGGCGATTCTATTATTGTGGACTTTGTGTATCGGTCGTGTGTGGTGACCATCAGAGGGTTGGAGATGAGAGTTGATATTATATTTCTTAGTATAGTTGATTTTGATGTGATTCTGGGCATGGATTGGTTGCCCCTATGTCATGCTATTCTGGATTGTCACGCTAGGACCGTGACGTTGGTGATGCCGAGATTACCTAGGATCGAGTGGAGAGGTTCTCTGGACTATGTTCCCAGTAGGGTGATCTCATATTTGAAGGCCCAACTGATGGTTGGGAAGGGGTGTTTGGCATACTTGGCCTTTGTGAGGGATGTTGGGGTTGATACCCCTACCATTGATTTTGTTCCGGTTGTGCGAGACTTTCCGGATATGTTCCCTGCTAACCTGTCGGGCATGTCACCCAACAGGGACATTGATTTTGGTATTGACTTGGTGTCGGGCGCTCAGCCCATTTCTATTCCTCCATATCATATGGCACCAGCAGAGTTGAAGGAATTGCAAGAGCAGCTTCAGGAGCTTCTTGATTAGGGGTTCATTAGGCCAAGCGTGTCAACTTGGGGTGCACCGATTCTGTTTGTGAAGAAGAAAGATGGTACTATGCAGATGTGCATTGATTATAGGCAGTTAAACAAAGTTACAATTAAGAATAACAATAAGTATCCTTTGTCGCGCACTGATGACTTATTTGACCAGCTTCAGGGAGCTAGAGTATTCTCTAAGATTGACTTGAGGTCTGGGTATCACCAGTTGAAGATTTGGGACTCTGATATTCTGAAGACGGCATTCAAGACCCGCTATGGTCACTACGAGTTCCTTGTGATGTCTTTTGGGTTGACCAATGCCCCAGCAACATTCATGCATCTGATGAACAGTGTATTCCAGCCATATCTTGATTCGTTTGTCATAGTATTTGTTGATGATAGATTGATGTACTCACATAGCCAGGAGGAGCATGCACATCATTTGAGGATTGCACTACAGACGTTGAAGGAGGAGAAGCTTTATGCTAAATTCTCCAAGTGTGAGTTCTGGCTCAACTTGGTGGAGTTCTTGGGGAACGTGGTATTTAGTGAGGGTATCAAAGTAGATCCGAAGAAGATTGAAGCAGTTCATAGTTAGCCCAGACCGTCTTCAGCTACTGAGATACGAAGTTTTCTTGGCTTGGCTGGATATTATCGCCGCTTCGTGGAAGATTTCTCGTTCATTCCTACAACTTTGACTAGATTGACCTAGAAGGGTGCCCCATTCAAGTGGTCTGATAAGTGTGAGAAGATCTTTCAGAAGTTCAAGACTACCTTGACCACAACTCCAGTTCTAGTTTTGCCTTCAACATCTGGTTCATATATAACTTATTGTGATGCTTCTCGGATTGATATTATGTGTGTCTTGATGCAAGAGGGTATAGTGAATACTTATGCTTCACGCCAATTAAAGCCCTATGAGATAAACTACCACATTCATGATTTAGAGTTGGCAGCCATTGTCTATGCATTGAGGATTTTGCATTATCTCTACGGCGTATCTTGTGAGGTATTTACAGATCATCAGAGCCTTCAAAACTTGTTCAAGCAAAAGTATCTAAATTTGAGGCAGCGGAGATGGTTAGAGCTGTTAAAAGACAATGATATTACCATTTTATATCATCCCGAGAAGGCCAATATGGTGGCCGATGCCTTGAGTAGAAAGGCAGTGAGCATGGGTAGCCTTGCATATATTCCTGTTAGTGAGATACCGCTTGCATCAGATGTTCAAGCCTTGGCCAAGCAGTTCGTGAGGTTAGATGTTTCGGAGCCTAGTCGAGTTCTAGCTTGTGTGGTTTCTCGGTCTTCTTTATATGATCACATCAGAGAGCGTCAGTATGACAACCCCCATTTGCTAGTCCTTAAGGACATGGTTTGGCACGGTAATGCCAATGAGGTTTCTATTGGAGATGATGGGGTGTTGCAGATGCAGGGTCGGATTTGTGTGCCTAATGTGGATGGGTTGCGTGAGTTGATTTTTGAGGAGGCCCATAGTTCGCGATATTCCATTCATCCAGGTGCAGCAGAGATATATCAGGACTTGAGACAACATTATTGGTGGAGGAGAATGAAGAAAGATATAAAGGAGTATATAGCTCGGTGCTTGAATTGTCAGTAGGTGAAGTACATGCATCAGAGACCTGGCGGATTGCTTCAGAGGCTTGAGATTCATGAGTGGAAATGGTAGCGTATCACCATGGACTTCGTAATTGGGCTCCCATGGACTTTGAAGGAATCTGATGCTATTTGGGTGATTGTGTACCGGTTGACTAAGTCTGCATATTTCATTCTAGTTAGGACTACTTATTCTTCAAAGCAGTTGGCTGAGATCTATATCCACGAGATTGTTCGCCTTCACGGTGTGTCGATGTCCGTTATTTCGTATTGGGGCACGCAGTTCACATCGCAATTTTAGAGAGTAGTGCAGCGAGAGTTAGCCACACAGGTTGAATTGAGTACAACATTCCACCCTCAGAGGGACGGATAGTCCGAGCGCACCATCCAGATATTAGGAGATATGCTACGCGCTTGTGTCATAGATTTCGGGGGTTCTTGGGATCAGTTTCTACCGCTTGCAGAGTTTGCCTACAACAACAGCCCAATCGAGTATTCAGATGGCTCTGTGTGAGGACTTATATGGGAGGCGGTGTCGATCTTTAGTTGGGTGGTTTGAACCGGGGAGGCTAGGCTGTTGGGTATTGATTTGGTTCAGGATTCTTTGGACAAGGTCAAGTTGATTCAGAATCGGCTTCACACAACACAGTCTAGATAGAAGAGTTACGCCGATCGGAAGGTTCGTGATGTTTCCTACATGGTAGGAGAGAAGGTATTTCTTAGAGTTTCACACCATGAAGGGTGTTATGAGGTTTGTGAAGAAAGGCAAGTTGAGCCCTTAGTATGTTGGTCCTTTTGAGGTGCTTGAGAGGATTGGGGAGGTGGCTTACAAGGCATGGACCTTAACTTACCGAAATCAAGTGGGAATCGCCATCTTGATGACGAATTCCACGATAACAAGAAATCAAAATTAATCGTTCGATGTCTGCTCGTTCTCCCCTCTTCAATTCCCAATGAACAACATGATCTTGACTTGCATTGCCACCTAGTCTATCGATTGTTGACCGAGTGTTTCATGTTTCCATGCTCCAGAAGTATTTTGGTGATCCGTCTCATGTTTTGGATTTTAGCACGGTTCAATAGATAGAGATTTGACTTATGATGTGAAGCCGGTGGCCATTTTGGATCGGCAGATTCAAAAGTTGAGATCAAAGAATATAGCTTCAATAAAAGTATAGTGGAGAGGTCAGCCAGTCGAGGAGGCTACTTGGGAGACCGAGCAGGAGATGTGAAGCATCCATCCACACCTATTTGAGGCTACATGTATGATTTTAGACCCATTCCAGGATGAATATTTGTTTAAGAGGGGGAGAATGTAATGATCTAGCCGGTCGTTTTGAGTATTGTAGCCCTGTTCCCCCATTTATTTCTTATTTTATGTTCATTTGTGGTTATCTGACTTGCCAGGGTGGTTAGTTTGTTTTCGGGGATGCTTCAAAATGAATTGGGACACTTAGTCCCAAGGTTGGAAGCCTAAGTTGAAAGAGTTGACCGGATGTTGACTTATGTATAAACAACGACTCCAGAATAGAGTTTTGATAGCTTCGTATGGAGATTTTGGACTTAGGAGTGTGTCCGGATATCGATTTGGAGGTCCGTAGGTGATTTTTTCTTGAATTGGCGAAAGTTGGAATAATTGAAGGTTAGAGAGTTGAGAAGTTTAACTGAGAGTTAATTTTGTTGATATCAGAAGTTGGAATAGGTTTGTTATGTCATTTATGACTTGTGAGAAATCTTTGAGGTCAATCAGAGTTGATTTGATAAGCTTCGGCATCGATTGTAGAAGTTAAAAATCCATTAGTTTCAATAGGCTTGAATTGGGGTGCGATTCATGTTTTTGATATTATTTGATGTGACTTGAAGCCTCGACTAAGTTCATATAATGTTTTAGGATGGGTTGGTATGTTTGGATGGGGTCCTGGGGGCCTCGGGTGTGATTCAGATTGAATTTTGGATTTGTGTAGTTGTTGGTGTGTCAGTTCTGGTGCCACCGCACCTGCGTGAATTTGGCCACAGAAGCAGCCAAGGGGTCTTTGATGCGACTCTGAGTGAGGTTGGGGAGGTGCGCATGTGCGAGGGGATTTCCTCACCTATGGGCTCACAGATGCGGGATGGTGGTCACAGATGCGGTTAGGCGAAGGGCATGAGCTTTCCGTAGAAGCGGAGTGTTGGGCACAGGTGCGCCTCCGCAAGAGCGAAGTGTGGTCCGCAGAAGTGAAAGTGGGGGGCCTTAACGTAAACCGGAGAAGAAGAATTGTGGCCGCACCTGTGGGACCACAGAAGCGGTTAAGTGAACCGCAGGTGCGAGATGCCTGGCAGAATACATATAAACGAGAGTTAGAGTATTTTCTTCACTTTTGGTCTTTTGGAGCTCAGATTGAGGCAATATTTGGAGCGGTTTTTACCTAGATTGAAGAGGTAAGTGATTTTTGATCACTTTTGTCCATGTATTTTGAATAACCATTGATTATTTCACCTATTTATCATGAATCTAAGTTAGAATTTGGCGATTTTTGATTCATGTATTGGAGAGTAAAATTTGAGGGTTTGAGGGTTGATTTGTGGTCGAAATTGGATGATTTTTTGTATGGATGGACTCGTTATTGAATGGATGTTCAGATTTCGTAAATTTTGTCAAGTTTCAAGGCGTGGGTTTGGGGTTGACTTTTTGAATTTGGTTAAAGAACTTAGTTTTATCGTATGGGATCGATTCCTATAGCTTGTATTGATTATATTAAGTTGTTAGTGGCTAGATTCGAGTCATTACGGAGGCTGATTCGTGAGGCAAGTATTTGTTGGAGCATTGAGTTGCGCACTTTGAGGTAAGTAACACTTCTAAACTTGGTACTAAGAGTATGAATCATTGGATTACGTGTTATATGGTTGATGTTGAGGTGACGCCCATGCTAGGTGACGGGCGTGTGGACGTGCACCATGGTGTTTATGACTTGGTTGATTATGTGGTAATGTGTAGTTACCTAATCGTATTTCTATCCATGTAAATCATACGTGTTAGAATAATTGAGTTGTGATTCATGTTAGAAATCCTGTTTAGGCTATGTGCTTATTCTGTTAGGATCCACCGAGGTCATTACTGTTGTTGAGTTAATTGCTTAAGTTGCCATTTTGTACTCAGTCATATTTATTTATTTTCATATTATATATTAGTCTCTATTATCATTCATTGTTACATTGCATTATCATTGTTGGGGCTGAGTGACATGAGATATGCAAGCACATGAGACTGGAGATATTGATGACTGAGTAGGGGCCTGAGAGCCGTATTGTGAGTAATGTTGTGGATCGGGTTGCACGCCTCAGCAAGCCTTATAGGCTTTATCTATTATTATGGGATTGGGCTGCATGCCGCAGCAGGCCATATTGGCTTCATATTAGCGCTTGGGCAGGATCCGCCCCTTCGGAGTCTGACATACCATATAGTGCTTAGTGATTGAGCGTGCTGAGTGATTGAGCGTGCTGAGTGACTAAGACTGATGAGTTGGAGTGTGAGACAGTGACATTGAGTACTCTGAGAGTGTGAGTACATGAGTCTATCATTGTGATGCATTACATGTGACATGCATATTTGACATGTAGACATAGAGATGTAATATTCCTCATGCTAGATATACTTGGCATATTTTATCAGTATTGAGCCTAAATTGTTGAACTTGAAAGCATGTCTATATTTATGTCATTTCTCATTTTTAGACTTTTGAAGCTCGGTTGGGGGCAATGTTTGAGAGATGTTTCGTGATATTTCTTGAGGTAAGCCACTTTTGATCATTTTTAGTCATTAATATTGAATACCCATTGAATTTCCCACCTTGTTTACGTGTTTTTAAGCTAGAATTTTGGGAATTTTGGGCTAGGGATTGGAGAGTAGAATTAGTAATTTGAGCGGCGATTTGGTGTCGGATTTGAGTAATTTTGGTATGGTTGGACTCGTGGTTGAATGGGTGTTTGGATTTTATAACTTTTGTTGAATTCTGAGATATGGGCCCGGGGTTGACTTTTTAAGTAGTCCTTTTGACTTTTGATTAAGAACATAGATTTTTCATATAGAATTGATTCCTATAGGTCGTGTTGATTGTATTGAGTTGTTTATGGTTAGATTCGAGTCTTACGGAGGCCAATTCGCAAGGCGAGGACTTATTGGAGTAGAGATTTGCATGGTTTGAGGTAAGTAACCTTCTAAACTTGGTTTTGAGGATATGAATCCCTGAATTACATATTATGTGATCGGTGTTGAGGTGACTCACATGCTAGGTGACGGGTATGTGGGCGTACACAAATTATGACTCGGTCGATTCTGTGGAACTGTGTAGTCATCTTATCTGAATATTATTACTATACTCTATGTGTTAGAGAATTTGAGCTATGATTTATGTTAGAAACCATGTTTAGGCTATGTGCTAGTACAATTGGGACCCACATCGGTCGTTCTTTTGCTGTTGATTTATTTGTTTAATTTGCAATTATGTACTCAGTTGCATTCATCATTGCATATCATATCTCAGACTCTGTTATTATTTGTTGTCACATCCTGTATTATTGTTTTGGGCTGATTGGCATGAGTATTGTAAGCCCGTGAGTCTGGAGATATTAATGACTGAGTAAAATCGAGGGCCTGTTTGTGAGTGATATTGATGGGATCGGGTTGCACGCCGCAGCGGGTACTATTAACTCATGATGGGATCAGGTTGTACGCTGCATCAGGTATTATTGACTCATGATGGGATTGGGTTGCACGCTGCAGCAGGTATTATTAGCGCTTGGGCAGGATCTGCCCCTCCGGATTCTGACATACCAATAGTGAGTGCAGGTACCGTACAGTGCTGAGTGACTGAGTATGATGAGCGAGAATTGAGACAGTCAGATTGAGTACTCTGAGAGTGTGAATACGTGAGGTTTTCATTATGTTGTATCACATATGATATGCACATTGGCATGTAGATATAGAGATGTAATATTCTTCGTATCATTCATACTTGGCATATTTTATCTGTATTGAGCTAAATTGTTAAACTTAGAAGCATGTCTACATTTCCTGTACTGTGTACCAACAAATTATGAGTTTTTTGAGATATTATTGTCATATTTTCTGTCATTTCTGTACTGTTAAACCTTGTATTTGGACTATATTGGTTGAGCTCGTCACTGCTTTCAGCCCAAAATTTAGTCTTGTTACTTATTGAGTACATTGGTCGGTTGTACTCATACTACACTCTGCACTTCGTGTGTAGATCCAGGTACTTCTAGGCATGGAGGTTGCTAGTGTTCGAGCTTATTGAATTCAGAGACTCGAGGTAGCTGCCTTGGCGTCCGCAGACCTTGACTCTCCTCCTTTATCTTTTAGTTTTATTTATACTGTTATACCTTCCTAGACTATGTTTCAGCAGTCGGACCATATTATTGTATAGATGTTCATGTACCAGTGACACCCGAATTTTGAAAAATTTTGTATTGAGTAGCGGTGTTTTCATTCAGTATTTATGCGCTTTTTCTCTTGAACTTATATTACTGTGTTTTTCAAATTTAAAGATGTGTAGTTTTATTGTGGATGTCGGCTTGCTTAATATTGCGATAGGCACTATCACGACATATGAAATTTGGATCGTGATATGCCCGCAGACCTCGACTCTCCTTCTTGGTGCCATCACGACATGTGAGATTTGGATCGTGACACGCCCGCAGACCTCAACTTTCCTTCTTTTCAGCTTATTCAGTGCTATTCTATTTTCCAGACAGTTGTATTAGAGATTTAGACTGTATTGATACTTAGTAGCTCATGTACTCGGTAACACGTGGATTTTTGGGAATTTGTAGTTGAGTCGTAGTTATTCTTATCGGTTATTATGAGATTTTCACTGTTAAACTTATTACATCATGCTTTTAATTTAAAATGCATAGTTCTTTTGTAATTGTCAGCTTGCCTAGTAGTGTGATAGGCGCCATAACAACATGTTGAGATTTGGGACGTGATAAGGGCATACAAATGTTGTTTTCTCCTGATCTCCTCGGATATGACAATCTGATTGTGACCCGAATATCCATCAAGGAAAAATAATACTCGTGTCCTACTAGCTTGTCCAAGATCTGATCAATAAAAAATAGGGGAAAGTTATCCTTTCATGTAGCCATGTTGAGCTTTCTATAATCAATACATACCCTCCAATCCATCACTGTTCAAGTGGGTCTTAACTCATTCTGCTCGTTTGGTATAATCCTCATTCCACACTCCTTCGTCACATAGAGCATTGGATTCACCCAATTACTATCCTAGATTGAAAAAATAATTCCAGCGTCAAGCCACTAGATAATTTCCTTTTTAATACTTCTTTCATGATATGATTCAACCTTCTCTACTGCTCAACACTTGGTCGGTGTCCATCTTCTGGAAAATTTATGCATGGAGAATGATGGACTAATTCCTTTAATATCTACAATGGTCCACCTTATGGCTCGTTTATACTCTCCGACTACTCGCAACAACTTGTCTTCTTCCATATGAGATAGCCTAGATGAAATTATAACCGATAAAGTTTTAGAATTAGCCAAGTAGGCATAGTGCAAGTGTGATGGTGAAGGGTGGTGTTAGTACTAATGGTCTATCAATCTTCTCAAATTTTCCTAACCCGTGAACATACTAACATGTCATGTTGAGGACTTATCCACTGACTCATCTTGGCTCTCCTCTTCATTACCCAATAAAGCTCTTTCTAAGGGGTCTTCTAAGATCATGTATGGCACCATACTGGTAGCATTGCCTTCCACAACTAAAATCATGGCTAAGTCTTCATAGCGAGCTGGTAACTTGAGTGCTCTAACACATTAAAAACCTCTACTTTATCACCACTCTCATAGTCGTTTGGCCTTCGCAAACATCAATAATTGCTCGGCCCATGGCTAGAATGTTATATCCTGTATTTCCGTATGTTAAAGTTCCGTCGTAAGTTAATCGACGTAAGTTCGGGAATGAGATTATTTTGAGATTATAAGCATTATGCTATTTATAATAAGTGATTAGTAAAGTCGTGAAGATTATAGGGTAAACGAATCGAAGAAAATGAGTTTCGTCGAAGTTTGACATTTTGGGATGAAAAGAAAAACGGCATAAGCTATACTACCCTATATTTATGGACTGGTGCTATACCACATGACCATAATAGTAAGGTATAAGAAATCTATTAGTATTTAAGTGAAAGAAGACCTAGAAATTATTGTGTGACTAATTGGTTAAATATTGGTATAAAGTTTGAGAATATGAAATTAGTATAAGTGGATAAGTGTAAAAACATTGTGTTGTTCACGTGAGACCATGGCAACTAAAGAAAGATATGACTAATAGGTATTAAAGGGTGACATTTATCGGATAAGTCATGATTTTCAAAGTGGTAGCAAATGGGGTGGACCCCATTGTCCACTAACTACAACTATTACATTTACTTTTTGTTGGAGATATATATATATATATATATATATATATATATATATATATATATATATATATATATGATTTGAACTACTAGTTCTTGGGGATTGTATAAGATTAAGACCTTTAATCACTTAAATTGCTTTAGTAATTATTATTGGAATTGGATAGTCGGTAATTGGCTTACCTAACGGGTTAGGTTAGGTGCCATCACGACTAGTTGGATTGTGGGTCGTGATATTTTAAGCCCGTGAAGGAAATCCTGTATCTCTTTGGTCGGATCTGTTTTTTAGATTTTTGCGTTTAGATTCGGATCACCCAAGAACCACCTCTATTTGGTCTTCAAACCTATTTTTGACTTTCAATTGTATCTTCGTGCCTTCATCTATTTGAAGCCCGGTGCTGTAACAGTTATGCATATCATTCTCGTGGGATAGTTGGGAATTCCCGGAGGTGTTCTATCCGCTCGTTCTGTTTCTTGATTTATTTCTGTAAAGTTAGAACTAAATTTTACAAATTAAAATTACCTGATGTATCTGAACCTCTTGTTCCAGAACTGTTTTGCACAGATTCGTTATAATCAATTCTAGTACTAATAGTTGTGGTACCAATATACGGATGTACATTCTCAATTTTTCTTTGTTTGTTGCTTAACTGTCATTATCATGGCTATTATTCCCTTTTATCATGGTAAAGCCATCTCCAGCTTGGTTGTCCTCAACTGTGTTGATTGGCAAATTTCTTCCATGAAGAAGGTTTAAACTTAAAACAAGCGAATATTTACAAAACTTGTTAGTATCTTTGGATGAATAGCAAATTTGCTTGAGTTTCCGGTAACGGAACCAAACTGTTTAACCCAAAAAATAGTTTTCAAGGTCAAAGCAATAATTTTATATGACGGGCCACAAGCAACCAATTCAATCCGAAAGATACCAATTTTCGTTAATACAACGTCATAGAGAAGTGGAAAATAAATTCAATGACAGATAATATAATAAAAATAATGCAGAGAATAAATAATTCTTATTGAATGATCCTTGATAGGATGTTGAGCCGAACATAGCTTGAAGGGCCGAACTATGGCTAACTTGGGAGCAAGATGCTATGATTTACATGTATATAATTGTAGATAAGAAAATTAGATTCCCTGGTGGTGATAAAAGTGTGTCTATTTATAGGGCTAAATCTAAATAACCTTTCTCCTTGAATTATGGGTCCATTATGAGCATTTACTCAATCCATCCATTACTTTTGGAAGACTTGTAACAGTTGTATAAATGCTGGAATTTCGTAACTAGAGGTGTTTAACGGGTGGGCTGGGACGGGTTGTACACAAAATAAACCAGCCTGTCCGTTTAACGTTTCGGGCTGTTACCTTGCTGAATTAGCGGGCTGTTAGCGGGTTGTACTTTTTCGGATTTTTTTTGTCCGTCCGGGTTCAGGCTTAGTGGGCTGGACCGGGCCGGGCTAATTTTTTTTTTTGTTAAAGTAAATTTTATTTTTCTTATTCAATGTTATTGATACTTAAGTGTTTGCAAACTTTTAAGGCTTAGAATTAAACTTTGAAGTTTAAAGTTTTAAATTTGAAATTTGAATTTTAAAATTTTAAAATTGAAATTTGAAAGTAAGTGGCTGCAAAAAATTATTTAATAAGAACAATAGACAATATGTAAGGATCAAGCTCTGAAGACTTTCATTTGATATTTTTATTGAATAATATATAATACTTCAAATTAAGTTGCAAGTTCTTTTTTGATTTTTTTATTTTTGAACTTTCAAATTAAAAGTTTACAACAATTATAAAAAATAACAAATAGTACATTAAAAACTGAACTTGAAGAAATATTTGCATCTACAGCAGAAGAAGCATCAACAATGTTAGCATAATAATTATATAATGTTTCTAAATGTTTGTGTAGATCAGAAATACAAGTGTCAATATCAGGAGTTTCAGTTGGTCCAATATCTATATAAGAATATAAAGCAGTGATTAATTGGCGACAAGTGGTCATTTTGATAGAATGGTTTAAAATAGCACCAATTAGGTAAATACGGGGAATTGGGTAAAAATATTTTTTAAACTTATCTAGCATAGATTCAACAACAGAAGTATATCCTTCTTTCTTCTTCAAATTATGTAGTAAAAGAGAAATTTCAGTAATATGAACTAAACCATTTGCAATAGTAGGATAATAAGCTCAAGAAAACTCAAGTGTAGCCACATAAATATTTTGTAAAAACTTTACAACATCTTCAATGACATCCTAAGTTCTAGATGTTAACAAACGGCTAGGATTGGTACAATGAGAATTAGCAACTTCAGTTATAGGCATTCTATATTTATAATAATATTTTAAGAATAAATAAATATAATTCCACCTAGTAACTATTTCTTCAGGCATGAGTCTTGGTTTTAGTCCATAGTGTACACATTTTTCTTTAAATGTATTTAATCTAGTACTTCTATTATCTCCTTGATACCGGGCTGTAGCGCGTTAAAACCCCACTAACAGGTTAGCGGGCTTAGCGGGTTCCGGTGCACCCTTGGTTTTAGTCCATAGTGTACATATTTTTCTTTAAATGTATTTAATCTTGCACTTCTGTTATCTCCTTGATACTGGGTTGAACCGGGCTGTAGCCCGTTAAAATCCCGTTAAGGGGTTAGCGGGTTCCGATGCACCCGGTGCACCGGTATGAAAAATCTTTTCGTTTGAAACTCGCTTCCCGCCCAACCCGTTCTAGCCCGTCCCCAATTCTACAGTATCGGGCTGACCCAGGATGAACCTGGTTGTAAACAGGTCAGCCTGGCCCGATTAACAGGTATATCCGTAACTGATGAGTTAATTCCGTAATTGATGAGTTAATTCCATAACTAATGAGTTAATTTCGTAACTGATGAGTCAATCCCGTGCCTGTTGAGTCAATCTTGTGCCTGTTGAGTCAATCTCGTGCTTGTTCAGTCAATCCCATACCAGTTGAGTCAATCTCATAATTGATTGCCCTGTTCTGACCGTTACAACTATTTATCGCATTTATTGTACGTTACGTAATTGATTTGTAACTGATGGCATAATGATGGTAAATCCCATGTAATCCGGGATTAATTGATTCTTTCCTCATATATAATTATGAGCTATTCTCCTGTAACTGATCCAGAGCTATTCTATGATGGTCAGTTCCGAGACTAACATGCATGGTCCTAGTATGCTCGGTCCCGGGGGTGTTTCACATGTCATTCATCACTTTTCTCATAACTTTGCTAACATGTGTCGACATTTAATAGACTCACGTGGCGAGTCTATTTTTCACTAATACAGATAGTCCCCCACTTTGCGGTTACTCAATGTGATGTGACCGGGAAGTGGAAGATTTTATCTTTTCCACCCTTGCCGCTGCCTCATTAAAAACCTTGCCAGAAAAACCCAGTAGGGACAAAAATCGGGCCAAGGAAAAAAGAGTGCAGAACTTAGGAATTCAGATGACAACTCCGTCACTTATTTTCCTTTCGTCAATGATCGGTTGGTGCTGAAAAAGTATCACTACCATAGAAAGCTTGATCTCGAACTTTTAACGTTCATCCGGAAGTTTTAATCTTTGAGTTTTGACTCTTGGATTTTTAGTTGTACCCAAAAATTTTATAACCTCACAGCCTTAGAGATTGGGGATGTTAAGAACCAGGAAATTTGTACTTCTGGGTTGGATAAAGTCTAGGAATTAATGCATCTGATTAACTTTATGATCGGGACATCTGGTCGTTAGCCATTTGATTGGTTGACTTTAGAAGAAGAGTACTATGGGTACTGATTCTTGAGAGTATCCTTGCACGTCTTCCAAATAAAATATTTTACAAAGGGAGGAAAGTGCTTCCAAGGATAGTCAGAGTAATCTCGATCCAATCCTCAACCTACTCAATTTTGTCTCCAAGCTAAATGTTATTTTCATTATCATGGCGGATGATAGAGAGAGTTCTTTGATTTGAGAAAGATATAAGTACTGTAAATTTAAGTACTGTAATCACGTTTGTATAGACATCATTTAGTACTTTAGGGAATTTATCTGAGTACTAATTTTTCTTGGCACTTTAGAAATTTATTTGAATGCTCATATTTAGTCTTGTAGACTTAAAATATATATTTGGATGCATTGTTACATGTGCAATGTCTAAAAGTTGCACCTTTGGGTGTCTAACATTTAAATAAAAGAGGGCCCTTTTATTTATTTTAAACGCTATGAAGAGGACGTCTCCTTTTCATTCAGGCGTCAAATAGGATCGATTGATCCGAGTAGACTTTTAGTCTGAGGGAGTATTAATCTCGATAGAATTTACAGGAGTATTGACCCCATTAAGATTTACGGGAGTATTGATCCCGGCAAGACATTGAGTCTGAGGGAATATTGATCCCAAATAAATATATATCTTAGTAGATTTGTCCTAAAGAGACATTTAATCTGATTGGATTTTGAATCCAAATTGGAGTATATGAACATACTTCCAAGTAGTATTTGAGATTTTTATTAATATACACGGGATAATTGATCCGAGTAATAATACAATTAGCCATTAAGAAAGGCTTATATATTTAACTTGCATGGTCATTGTTGGATCGAATATAAGTCACGTGTTTGTTGAAAGTGAGCTTTATTCTGGTGGCATATTTGCATACATTTATCTTGACTTGGATATAAAACTCTCATTTTTTATCGTGGGATTCTTGACTCTGAATACATTTGGTGCATGGATTGCATGGTACGTGGCTCTAAGTAGGATTTGAGTGACAGGTCGGCCGTGTAGCTTGTACTGGATGAGGTGAGGTTATTGGGCCTGAAATGAGTGCCATCGGATTTTATTAAGGTATGTTTGCAAGAATTGTGTCACTAGTCGGCTTAGATTTTGGCTATTGTTATTATCGAGCAAGAGAGCTCCACGACTTGTTAATCTGATGGGTGGTTATGAGTTTTTATATATTTCTTTCATCATTGGTAGTGTACGAAGGTTCAAAATAAGGTTTTAGTTGATATGAGGTTTATTACCGGTGTCAGGTTGGTTATCGAGCAGCTATTGCGGTCAGAAGTTATTGCTATGTGTATTTGAATTATGTGGTATATCATGTGAATATGTCTTGAGATATAGTTATAGATTGATACAGCTTGTTCAGAGTTATACGGTGCATAGATGCAAGAATCGGGTCATATAATGTATTCCGGATGCTGGGGATTTGGATTTTAAGGTTTATGGACTAAGGTTGAAGTAAGGATCCTCTGTTAGGTGGTATTGTCGGGATTATATGGATTGGGATGATGTGGGATCACCCATGGTTATGTGTATGGTGAGGGTATATGGCAATTTGATGGCTTTGGAATGACTCTTGGCACGTTCGAGGAAGAACGTCTGTTTAAGTGGGGGAGAATATAACGACCCGACCGGTCATTTTGAGCTTTGTCATGACTTTGAGTAGACTCATATTATGTATTATGACTTGCGTGTATGGTTGATTTCGGTTTTCAAGTGGTTCGGAATTGATTTGGAAGAATGATTCTCGTTTTAGAAGCTTTAAGCTGGAAGAGTTCACCAAGGTTTGAATTTTGGGTAAACGGACTTGAAATCGGGTTTTAATTATTCCAATAAGTTTGTATGATGATTTTGGACATGTCCACAAAGTTTGGTTAAATTCTGATGAATTCTGGATAAGTTTGGGTTGTATAGTGATTGTTTTCGGTTTCCACGTCTATTTGAGCATAAAGGTTACCATATTGAGCAAACGGCCTTTGATTTATTTTTCGACTAAACCATTATATCTGTATCATAATTTTGGAACCATAGAAACTGAAATCATCAAGTTTCGACATTGTATGAGGAATTTATGGTCATTTTACTAAGAATTGGGCTGCCAGATCTTTCATATTAATTATGAAATTGCCATTGAATTCTTATTTAAAAATTTGCACTATTTTCAAATATTGAAACCAACATATCTCCTTCATTATAAGTTCAAATAGAGTGATTCAAAATCCTAACTCTATCGCAAAGAACTGAAGCATCTCTATGGCAAACTGGAGCAATACCTATGATGACGGCGTCAGATGACTCAGCCTCAGGTCTAGCTGGGAATGCATAACAACGGGGCTGGGCCCCACCACTCTGACCTCCGCCTCTCGAACGACCTCTAGCTGGCTGGCTTCCACCTCTAATCACCTAACCTCTACCTCTAATGGTCTGACCTCCACCTCTGGCAGCCTGACCCCCGTCTTTAGTTGGCTAAGCGAGCGGTGAAGCAACCAGCGCCGGAACCATGGCACAAGAACTCTGTTGTGGCATGCCACCCTGTGACCTGGGGAAAAATCTAGAGAGGTTCCTCGGATCTCCACAAGTATAACAAGCCCTTGGCTGCTGTGGATGCTGACCCTGGAACTGTCCCTGTCGACCAGGATAACCACCCTGATAATTGTGGATCAGAGGTGCAGTAATAGGAGTTGATGGTGTACTGTAGGCTAACTTCTCGGGATGAGATACATAAGGACCAGGAGTACCCGAAGCACCGTGGGATGCATGAAGTGCTGACTGAAACGGCCTGGGAGGATGGCCTCTACCAAAAGTACCCATGTCTCCAGTTGAGGCATCACTGAAACCTCCAAAGACGAGGCCTCTTATCATATACCACCCCATCTCCTAATCACGAACCATCTCGATCCATCTAGAAATCTTTATGGTCCTCTGAAAATAAATATCATCCCTAGTCTCCTTGGCCATATGTAGCCTAATATTGAAAGTAAGTCCATCAATGAATCTCATCACTCTCTCCCTCTTAGTAGGGAGTAATATAATTGCATGGCAAGCTAGGTCCACAAATCAGGTTTCATACTGGGTAACAGTCATGCTACCCTGCTGCAGGCGCTCAAACTGCCTTCGATACTCCTCTCTCAGAGTGAAAAGAATAAACTTATCCAGAAATATCTATAAGAACTAATCTCAGGTAAGTGAAGGTGAACCAACTGGTCTGGTCAACACATAATCCCGCCACCATCTCTTGGCAGAACATGTCATCTGGAACACTACAAAGTCAACCACATTGGTCTCAACAATACTCATGTTGCACAATACCTCGTGGCAACGGTCCAAGTAGCCATGTGGGATCTCCGAAGGTGCACCACTGAAGTAAATGGGGAAGAGCTTTGTAAACACATCTAATCTCATTAATTCCTCAGTAGGCATAACAGGCATCTCCCCGGTCTGTACAACAACAATCGGCTGAACTACCCTAACTGGCTGGACTACTAGAGTCTGATATATGGGAGCCATCTGCTCCGGTGTGTGAGTAGCGGAAGTCTATGCTCCTCCCCAGCCTATAAGACGACTAATGCCACCATAAATGCACCGGTCTGGGCCACACTCTCCATAAGACCCACCAAGAGCACTAGTGTGTCTTGAAGCACCGAAGTGGCTATGAATCCCTCCGGGAACTGAGAGGGTCCGACTGGTGCAGTCTGAGCTGGGATCTCCTCCTCATGATCAATCTCAGGCTCCAATGTGGATGTTGTTGCTCGAGCTCTAGGCTGAGCTCTGCCTCAGCCTCGGCCTCTAGCTCGACCTCAGCCTTGGCCTCTACCCTTGGTAGAGGCTGCAAAGGGGGGCTCCGGCTCCTGTCCACCTGCAGATGTTGTGCGTGTTCTCACCATCTGCGAGAGAACAAGAATGAAATAATTCAAGCATCAATGATAGAATGAAATCGCACAATAGGGGAAAGAAAGAAGTGAATTTATTTTCCTAAAACTCCATAGCCTTTAGAAAATAAGTACAAACGTCTCTGTACCGATCCTCCAGACTCTACTAAGTTTGCTCATGACTTGTGAAACCTAAGAAACCTAGTGCTCTGATACCAACTTGTCACGACCCGGAATCCCAACCTCGGGGTCGTGATAGCGACTAACATCCACTTCCTAGGCAAGCCGACGTGAAATAATTAATTAACCAATTTTACCAGTTAAAATCACAATAATGACATTCAACGAGAAATAAAAGCCAAGACTAACACAATGCTAATATAAACCACGTGATAATATCTACTCTAAAAAATCTGGAGTTATGAGTACACAGTCTACAAAAAAAGTCTGAAATAAATACAATTGTTCGAAAGAGATAAACATTAAAGTGGGAAATGGAAGGGACTTCAAGGTGTTGGAACGCCAGCAGATCTACCTCGAGTCTCCGTGTGAAATGATCCGAGCTGACGCACCTCAATCACTGCCGGGACCAATACCAGTATCTTCATAAGAAGTGCAGAAGTGTAGTATGAGTACAACCGACCCGATGTACTCTGTAAGTGTCGAGCATAACCTCGACGAGGTAATGACGAGGCTATAATAAGACACCTACATAATTAAACTTGTACAAGTGTATATAAAGCAGCAAAATAACAAGAAGAGTGATAAAATTCTAACTGGGGGAACATGCGAAAAAGGGAAGATATAGTAAATAGGGCAAGTATGAAATCACGAAAATAACTAAGTAAATCACCAAAATCGGAAATCAGTTAAATCAATGATATAAAATGGCACGACATCACCCTCCGTGCTTTTACTCTCGTCCTTCCATGCAATAATATGAATATAATGGCACGACATCACCCTTCATGCTTTTACTCTAGTCCTCATCATGCAATAATATGAATGAAATGGCACGGCATCACCCTTCGTGCTTTTACTCCCATCCTCACTATGTAATAATATGAATGAAATGGTACTGCATCACCATTCATGTTTTTACTCTCATCCTCACTATGTAATAATATGAATTCGAATAATAAACAATATGGGGAATAATTTTAACTTCAAATATAGGACCAAGATATCAAACTACAACTTCCAAAATATTAAACATCTTTAGAATAAGCAATAAATACGAAATGAATAATCATAGGAGTAATAATCCAACCTAAGCATGGATAACATAATTAACGGAACAATATAATACAAAGAAACAAGTTTCACCTGCATGCTTTAACCCAATGACAATGCATAACTACTCGTTACCTCACATATACGTTGTCCTCACACCTAAAACACGTAGCAAATAGACCAACAAGTCTTAATCCCTCAAGTCAATGTTAACCACAATACTTACCTCACTTTCGCAGTCAAATAAATCAACCAACCATGGCTTTGCCTTTTGAACAAGCCTCCAAATAAACTAAATCTAGCAAATTATCGATCAAATCATTCAAAATAAGCTTTAAAAACTACTCATCAATGAAAAAGGTCAAATTTTGATCATTTTTGAAAAAGTCAACAAAAGTCAACTCTGGGCTCGCTTGGTCAAAACCCGAGGTTTGTACCAAAACCCGATTACCCAATCACCCCCGAGCCCAGTTATGTGATTTATTTCAAAATCCGACCTCAATTTGAGATCTAAATCTCAATTTTACAAAATTTCCACTTTCTACCTAAATCCCTAATTTCTACCATGGGAATCCTAGATTTGATGTTGAAAATACATGAAGTGTAATGGGTAATTGAAAAGATATGGATTAAAGTTGCTTAGCAATGATTTAAGGAAGGAAATTCTCTTGGAAAATCGCATCTAGAGTGTTTAGGGTTGAGAAATGGTGTAAAATGAGGTAAGTCCCGATTTTCCCTCTTTTACTCGATTGCAGATATCGCAATTGTAAAGTCTTGTTCGCAATTATGAACATCGCAAATGCGAGATAAGGGTTGAAAATGCGAACCCTGTCATAGAAGCCCAGAAGTCGCAATTGCGACAAAAGGTTCGCAATTGCGAACAGACCCACTTTCACAAATGGGGATATCTCCTTCGCAAATGCGAAGATAAGTCAAGAGTATACTAAGTCGCAAATGCGACCACTATCTATTCGCAAATGCAGACATTTTCCTTGCAAATGCGAGGTTTATCCAGCCCAGCCCATGCTTGCAAATGCGAGCTCCTATTCGCAAAAGCGAGGCGCACAAATACGAGCCAGACCTCACAAATGCAAGATCTGCAACAGACACCAGAATTTGTATTGCACTAGCAACCTTTGAACTATTCAAACTCATCTGAAACACGTCTGAAACTCACTAGAGCCCCTCGGTCTCCAAACCAAACATGCACACAAGTGTAATAACACCATACGAACTCTCTCGCGCAATAAAAATACCAAGATAACACTTATAACTATGAATCAGACATCAAAATGCATGAAATTTTTAAAGAAACTCAAGAACTTTCAAATTCACAACCGAGCGTTCGAATCCTAGCAAATCAACTCCGTTTTGCACCAAATTTTGCATTCAAATTTTAAATAGTAAAATGAACCCATACCAAGTTCTGGAATCAAAATCCGAACCCGGTAGCAATAAAATAAACCTACAGTCAAACTTAGGAATTCTTTAAACCTTCGAATTTCTTGTTTTCAACAAATCACATCAAATTAAGTTAGGGACTTTCGAATTCCATTTCGGGAATATGCCCAAATCCAAAATCACGACACGGACCCACCAAGATCGTCAAAATACTGATCCGAGGTTGTTTACATAAAATGTTGAACATAGTCAACTCAAATTATTTTTAAAGCTAAAATGCGTATTTTTTTCAATTTTCACATAAAAACATTTAAGAAAAAAGACACAGACTGCGCACACAAATTGATAAATACTAAATGGATCTAATCAAGGTCTCAAAATACTGAAATAAGTTCTAGAACTCAGAATGACCTATCGGGTCATCACAGTGCATCAGGCTGCACAATACTAAAATTTGCAGTTGATATGTAAAAGAAAGAAACATAGGTATAGAACCATCTTACATTCAATATAGTTCTTCTAGTCATTATGTCTTGATAAGTGCCAAAACCTGACTGTCTAGGCCTTTTATACCTTGCTACCTATGGAGCCCTCGGTATATTGCTTTGCCACCTAGTCTATCAGGTGTTCATCTAGTGTTTCACGTATCTATTCTTCGAAAGTATGTCGAGGATTCGTCTCATATTCTGTATTTTAGTACAGTGCAATTGGACGGTAATTTGACTTATGATATGGAGTCGGTGGCTGTTTTAGACCTACAGGTTCGAAAGATGAGGTCAAAAAACATAGCATTAGTAAAGGTACAGTGCAGAGGCCAGCCAGTCGGAGAAGCTACTTGGGAGATTAAGCAGGAGATGTGGAGCAGATATCCACACCTATTTGAGACTCCAAGTATGATTCTAAACCCGTTCGAGGACGAACGTTTGTTTAAGAAGGGGATAATATAACGACTCGGCCGGTCATTTTGAGTATTATAATCATGTTCCCCCATTTACTGCTCATTTTATGCTTTACAGTTATTTTATAATTTACTGGGTTAGTTGGTTCGGGTCCGGATAGATTTCGAAGTGAAATGAGACACTTAGTCTCATAATTGAAAACTTAAGTTGGAAAAGTTAACTGGATATTGAATTATGTATAAACGACCTCGGATTTGAATTCTGATGATTCCAATAGCTCTGTATGATTATTTTGAACTTGGGAGCGTGTCCGGAAAATTATTTGGAGGTCTGTAGTGGAATTAGGCTTGAAATGTCGAAAGTCAAATTTTTTGAAAGTTTGACTGGGGTTGACTTTTTGATATCGGGGTCGGAATCCAGTTCTGAAAATTTTCATAGCTCCGTGATGTTATTTATGACTTGTGTGAAAAATTTGAGGTCAATCGGACGTAATTTAATATGTTCCGATGTCGTTTGTAGAAATTGAAAGTATCAAAGAGAACTTAGGCTTGAATCTATGTGTGATTCATGGTTTTAGCGTTCTTTGATGTGATTTGAAGGCTCGACTAAGTTCGTATGATGTTTTAGGATATGTTGGTGTATTTCGTTAAGGTCCCGAGGGTCTCAGGTGAGTTTCGGATTGTTAACGGATCAAATTCGGACTTAGAAGAAATTTGGGAAATTTCTGTCTCCTGCTATGATCGCACCTGCGAGACATTAGCCGCAGGTGCGATGCCGCAGATGCGGCTCATGTTGCGCAGAAGCGGCTCACGCAGGCGTGAGTGAAGGTGTGCAGATGCGGCTCTGCAGGCGCGGGAGATGGAGCGCAGGTGCGGAGTTTGGGAAACCAATTTACTTCCGCGGATGAGGAAATTTCACCGCAGAAGTGGTTCCGCAGGTGCGGATAGGGGGTCACAAGTGCCAAAATCCTGAGCAGAATATTTAAAATAGAGGAGTCCGAGATTTTTGTCATTTCTAACATTTCCAACACGGGTTGAGGCGATGTTTTAGCGAGAAATCACGGGGAATCTTAAGGTAAGTCACTTGTGATCATTGCTACTCCATAATATTGAATTATCATCGAATAATCCGCCTAGATTAAGTGTTTTTGAGGTGTAAATCGGGAATTTGGGCCTAGGGATTTGGAAATAAGATTTGATAATTTGGAGGTCGGTTTGATGTCAGAATTTGGTAAAATTGGTATGGTTAGACTCGTGGTTGAATGGGCTTTCGGATTTTGTAACTTTTGTTGGGTTACGAGACGTGGACCCCACGGGCGATTATTTTTAGCTAAATTTTGGATTTTGATGAAAAATTAATATTTTCTTACGAAATTAATTCCAATTAATTTTATTGATTGAATCGAATTATTTGTGGCTAGATTCGAGGCGTTTGGAGGCTAATTTACGATATAAAGGCATAGCGGAATAAAGAATTACACGGTTTGAGGTAAGTAACAATTCTAAATTTGGTCCTAAGGGTATGAAACCCCGGATTATGTGTCATGTGATTGGTTTTAAGGTGACGCACATGCTAAATGATGGGCGTGTGGGCATGCACCATAGGAATTGTGACTTGGTCAAATTCCATGGAACTGTGTAGTTGGAAAAATCTGTTGATACCAGTACCTTAGACATATGTTGCTATTATTGGTACCCGCAGGGGTCATTTCTGTGGTTGAATTATATGTTCAAATTGTAATTTCACACTCAGTCATGTTCATTCATTTCATATCATATCTCAGTCTCTGTTGCTATTTATTAATACATCATATTATCATTTTTGGGATGATTTGCATGACATCTTGAGCTTGAGAGACTGAAGAGGTTGATGATTGAGTGAGGCCGAGGGCCTGGTTGTGAGGATATTTATGGATCGAGCTGCACGCTGCATCATGTTTCATTGATTTATGCCATGATTGGCTTGATATAGCGCTTGGGCTGAAGGAGCCCCTCCAGAGTCTGTACACACCCCCAGTGAGCGCAGGTACCAACTGAGTGCGAGTGCCGAGTGTGAGTGCCGAGTGCCGAGTGATGAGTGACTGTGAGGAAAGAGTGACTGTGAGGTTGGAGTGAAATGGAGGATTGAGTGATTGTTACTCTGAGGGGATGCATTGATTTCATTAATTGCTACATTTCAGCTGTCATATCACTGTTTTGGAAATTTCAAAAAAATATTATTTTCTGTTTCAGTCAAATTTGATATGAAATTACTGTGAAATTTTAAATGGTGAACTTGAGAGCATGCCTGCCCTTTTTTGTTGGAAAGTATTGTATTTGGACTTAGCCGAGAAGCTCGTCACTACTTTCAGTTCCTTATTTATTATTGTTACTTACTGAGTTGGTTGTACTCACACTACACCCTGCACTTCGTATGCAGATCCAGGTGATCCCGGACACAGTGGGTGTCAATTCTTTTACACGGTTGATTTTTCGGATATTCAAAGGTAGCTGCTATATTTCGCAGACCTTGTCTCTCCTTCCCTATCCTTTTGTTAATTGTATTTGGTCTCGGATTATTATAGATCGGGTTTCCCAAACTTGTAATGTATAGATGCTCATGTACTCAGTGACACCAGATTTTGGGAGTGTATTTATATTAGTATGTGTGGGGTTTTTTATTAAATTTAGATATTATATTGTCAAGCTTAAAAGAAATTGTAATTTATTGAGGTTGTTGGCTTGCCTAGTATCAAGATAGGCGCCATCATGACAGATATGATTTTGGGTCGTGACAAGTTGGTATCAGAGCATAGGTTACATAGGTCTCACGAGTCATGAGCAGGTTTAGTCGAGTCTTGCGGATCGGTACGGAGACGTTTGTACTTATCTTCGAGAGGCTACCGAACCCTTAGGAAAAAATTTCACTTTCATGTATTCTGTCATGCGAATTGTTGATTCCGAAAATGTAAAATTCTGCTATTCTATTCTCTCATAGATGATGAGAACACGTACTACCGGATCGGACGGTCAGCCACCAGTGCCACGAATTAGGGCCGTGAGAGGCCGGGGCCGTGGTAGAGGTCGGGGCCGAGGTGTAACTTGTACAACAGTTGGAGCAGCAACTGTAGCACCACCAGTTGCTCCAGCTCAGGAGTAGATTCCATATATAGCTGAGCCGATAGGACCAACTCAGGCACCAGCTGTGCCCATTGAGATTCCATGCCTTCAGGAGACTTTGGCCCAGATATCGACAGTTTGCACTGGCCTTGCTCAGGTGGTTTCAGCTCAGGCCGCACCTGCCACTTCTCAGGCCGGGAGAGGTACTTATACCCTAGTTGCCCATACTCCAGATCAGGTAGTACATGGACTTCAGATATTGAGGGCACTACCAGCCCAGCCGGCTGCAGCTGTTCAGGCCCTGGTAGTCCCCGTTATCGCAGATGATGAGCAGAGGAGACTTGAGAGATTTGGAAGACTTCGACCTCCATCATTTAGCGGTGCTGAGTCAGAGGATGCTCAGGTATTTCTAGATAAGTGCCAGCAGATGCTGCGGACAACGGGTATTCTGGAGACCAATGGGGTCTCATTCACTACCTTTCAGTTTTCTGGGGTTGCCTTCAGATGGTGGGAGGCTTATGAGAGGCGCAGGCCAGTTGGTGCAGTACCACTTATATGGCAGGAATTCTCTGTTCTCTTTTTAGAGAAGTTTGTGCCGCAGTCTCGCAGAGAGGAGCTGCGTAGACAGTTTGAACAGTTACGTCAGGATGGCATGTCTGTGATGCAGTACGAGATGAGATTTTCTGAGTTGGCTCGTCACACAGTTTTGTTGGTTCCCACTAATAGGGAAAGGATTAGGAGGTTCATTAATGGCCTCACATATCAGCTTCGGTTACTTATGACTCGGGAGAGGGTATCTAGTGCTAGTTTTGATGAGGTAGTTGACATTTATCGACAGATAGAGATGGTCCGTAGCTAGGAGCGTGGAGAGAGGAAGGCCAACAGGCCTCGTGGACCAGGTGATTTCAGCGATGTTCCTTCAGGGGGTCAGTGGCAGGGGTCGTCCTTACAGACACGCACAGACGGGTCGTCCAGTTCACCGTGGTGCATCATCCAGTCATGGTTCATACAGTTCTCATCAAGGTCAGCCATCTCTCGATGCCCTTCCCGCCCAGAGTTCATCCTGTGCCCCTTCAGTTCAATGTTTATTTGCATCGGGTGCTTCTAGCAGTTATTCAGGTTCTCGAGGCCCGATTCAGTCCGCACCACCATAAGTACCGAGGAGCTGCTTTAAGTGCAGGGAATTTGGACATATGTGGATATAGTTTCCTCATCGCTCGGAAGGTCCAGTGCAGCAGAGAAGTCAGACTACGAATTCAGCACCACTTACTTCACCACCCGCCCAGCCAGCTCGGGGTTGGGGTCAGTCAGCTAGGGGTCACCCAAGAGGGGGAGGCCGATCAGGTGGCGGTCATGCCCGATTCTATACTTTTCCTGCCAGGCCAGATGTCGTTGCTTCAGATGCAGTGATCATAGGTATTTTCTCAGTATGCCACAAGGAAGCTTCTATATTATTTGACCCTGATTCTACTTATCCGTATGTATCATCATACTTTACTCATTATCTAGATATGCCCCGTGAGTCCTTAGTTTCACCTGTTCGTGTATCTACACTGGTGGGCGATACTATTACTGTGGACTATGTGTATCAGTCGTGTGTGGTAACTATTGGAGGACTCGAGACTAGAATTGATCTTTTATTGCTCAGTATGGTTGATTTTGATGTAATCTTGGGTATGGATTGGTTGTCTCCATGTCATGCTATTCTGGACTGTCACGTAAAAACCGTGATGTTGTCAATGCCGGAGTTGCCGAAGGTCGAATGGAGAGGTTCTCTAGATCATGTTACTAGTAGGTTAATTTCTTATTTGAAGGCTCAATGCATGGTTGGGAAGGGGCGTTTGTCGTATTTGGCCTTTGTCAGAGATGTTGATGCAGATACTCCTACTATTGATTCAGTACCGGTAGTGCGAGACTTTCCGGATGTAATTCCTGCAAACCTGTCGGGTATGCCACCTGATAGGGATATTGATTTCGGTATTGACTTGGTGTCGGGCACTCAGCCCATTTCTATTCCTCCATATCGTATGGCACCAGCTGAGTTAAAAGAATTGAAAGAGAAACTTCAAGAACTTATTTATAAGGGGTTTATTAGGCCTAGTGTATCGCCTTGGGGTGCACTGGTTCTGTTTGTGAAAAATAAAGATGGTACTATGCAGATGTGCATTGATTACAGATAGCTGAACAAAGTTACAATCAAGAACAAATATCCTTTGCCGCGTATTAATGATTTATTTGACCAACTTCAGGGAGCGAGGGTATTCTCCAAAATTGATTTGAGATCAGGGTATCACTAGTTTAAAATTCGGGATTCGGATATTCTAAAGACGGCATTCAGGACTCGTTATGGTCAATATGAATTTCTTGTGATGTCATTTGGGCTAACCAATGCTCCAGCAACATTTATGCACTTGATGAATAGTGTGTTTCAGCCATATCTTGATTCATTTGTCATAGTATTTATTGATGATATCTTGTGTACTCACGTAGCTAGGAGGAACATGTACATCACTTGGGTATTGTATTACAGAGGCTGAGAGAGGAGAGATTGTATGCCAAATTCTCTAAGTGTGAATTCTAGCTTAGTTCGATGGCATTATTGGGACACATAGTGTCCAGTGAAGGGATTAAGGTGGATCTGAAGAAAATAGAGGCAGTTCAGAGTTGGCCCAGGCCATCTTCAGTTACTGAGATTCGGAGTTTTCTCGTCTTTGCTGGTTATTATCGTCGCTTCGTGGAGGGTTTCTCGTCTATATTGGTGCCTATGACTAAATTGACCTAGAAAGGTGCTCCGTTCAGGTGGTCGGATGAATGTAACGAGAGATTTCAGAAGCTTAAGATAACTTTGACTACAACCCCAGTATTGGTGTTACCTACAGGTTCAGGGTCTTATACTCTATATTGTGATGCGTCGCGTATTGGTCTCGGCGCAGTGCTGATGCAAGACAGTATGGTGATTGCCTATGTATCTAGACAGTTAAAGGTACATTAAAAGAATTATCCGGTCCACGACCTTGAGTTAGAAACTATTGTTCATGCCTTGAAGATTTGGCGACATTATTTGTATGATGTCCATTGTGAGGTTTATATTGATCACCGGAGTCTACAACATTTGTTTAAACAGAAGGATCTTAATTTGCGGAAGCGGAGGTGGTTGGAGTTGCTTAAGAATTATGATATCGCCATTCTTTATCATCCTGGAAAGGCCAATGTGGTGGTCGATGCCTTGAGTCGTAAGGCGGAGAGTTTGGGTAGCTTAGCATACTTACCGATAGCAGAGAGGCCTTTAGCCTTGGATGTTCAGACGTTGGCCAACCAGTTTGTAAGATTGGATGTTTCCGAGCCGAATCGAGTTTTGGCTTGTGTGGTTTCTCGATCTTCTTTATATGATCGCATCAGAGAACGTCAGTATGATGACCCTCATCTGCTTGTCCTTAAGGACACGGTTCAACACGGTGATGCCAAGGAAGTCACTGTTAGGGATGACGGTGTATTACAGATGCAGGACAGGCTATGTGTGCCTAATGTAGATGGTTTGCGTGAGTTGATTCTCCAGTAAGCTCACAGTTTGCGGTACTCCATTCATCTAGGTGCCGCGAAGATGTATCAGGATTTGAGGCAACACTATTGGTGGAGGCGAATGAAGAAAGATATAGTTAGGTTTGTAGCTCGGTGTTTAAATTGTCAACAGGTGAAGTATGAGCATTAGAGACCAGGCGGATTGCTTCAGAAACTTGAAATTCCAGAGTGAGAGTGGGAGTGTATTACCATGGACTTCGTAGTTGGGCTCCCACGGACTTTGAGGAAGTTTGATGTTGTTTCGATGATGGTAGATTGGTTGACTAAGTTCGCACATTTTATTCCAGTTGGTACTAATTACTCTTCGGAGCGGCTGGATGAGATTTATATCCACAAGATTGTTCACCTACATAGTGTGCCAGTGTCCATCATTTCAGATCGGGGCACGCAGTTTACATCACAGTTTTGGAGGGCAGTGCAACGAGAATTGGGCACATAAGTTTAGTTGAGTACAACATTTCACCCTCAGACGGACGGACAGTCCGAGCGCACTATTTAGATATTGGAGGATATGTTACGCGCTTGTGTCATTGATTTTGGGGGTTCTTGGGATCAATTTCTGCCACTCGCGGAGTTTTCTTACAATAACAGCTACCAATCGAGCGTTCAGATGGCTCCGCATGAGGCTTTATATGGGAGACGGTGTCGGTCTCCGATGGGTTGATTTGAGCCGAGTGAGGCTAGGCTATTAGGTACTGACTTAGTTCAGGATGCTTTGGAAAAGGTTAAATTGATCCAGGAGCGGCTTCACATGACACAGTTTAGATAGAAAAGTTATGCTGACAGGAAGGTCCGTGATGTTGCTTACACAGTTAGGAAAAAGGTTCTGCTCAAGATTTCACCTATGAAAGGTGTGTTGAGATTCGGGAAGAAGGGCAAGTTGAGCCCTTGGTATATTGCTTTGCCACCTAGTCTATCGGGTGTTCATCCAGTGTTTCACGTATCTATGCTTTGGAAGTATGTCGGGGATCCGTCTCATATTTTGTATTTCAGTACAGTGCAGTTGGACGATAATTTGACTTATGATGTGGAGTCGGTGGCTATTTTAGACCTGCAGGTTCGAAAGCTGAGGTCAAAGAACTTCGCATCAGTGAAGGTACAGTGGAGAGGTCAGCCAGTCGGAGAAGCTACTTGGGAGATTGAGTAGGAGATGTGGGGCAAATATCCACACATATTTAAGACTCCAGGTATGATTCTAAACCCGTTCGAGGACGAACGTTTGTTTAAGAAAGGGAGAATGTAATGACCCGGCCGGTCATTTTGAGTATTATAACCATGTTCCCCCATTTACTACTCAATTTATGCTTTACAGTTGTTTTATGATTTACCAGGTTAGTTGATTTGGGTCTGGAAGGATTTCGGAGTGAAATGTGACACTTAGTCTCATAATTGAAAACTTAAGTTGGAAATGTTAACCGGATGTTGACTTATGTGTAAACGACCTCTGATTTAAATTCTGATGATTCCAATAGCTCTGTACGGTTATTTTAAACTTAGGAGCGTATCCAGAAAATTATTTGGAGGTCTGTAGTGGAATTAGGCTTGAAATGGCGAAAGTCGAAATTTTGGAGAGTTTGATCGGAGGGTTGACTTTTTGATATCAGGGTCGAAATCCAGCTCTAAAAATTTTCATAGCTCTGTTATGTCATTTATGACTTGTGTGCAAAATTGGAGGTCAATCGGACGTGATTTGATAGGTTCCGGCATCGTTTGTAGAAATTGGAAGTTTCAAAGTTCATTAGGCTTGAATCTATGTGTGATTCGTGATTTTAGTGTTGTTTGATGTGATTTGAAGGCTCGACTAAGTTCGTATGATGTTTTAGGATATATTGGTGTATTTGGTTAAGGTCCCGAAGGTCTTGGGTGAGTTTCGGATGGTTAACGGACCAAATTCGCACTTAGGAGAAATCTGGGAAATTTCTGTCTTCTGGTGTGATCGCACATACGAGAAATTGACCGCAGATGCGGCTCATGTTGCATAGAAATGGCTCACTCAGGCGCGGGCGAAGGTGCGTAGAAGCGGCTCACGCAGACACGGGAGAAGGTGCACAAATACGGCTCTGCAGGCGCGGGAGATGGAGCACAGGTGCGGAGTTTGGGAAACCAACTGGCTTCCATAGAAGCGGCAATTTCGCAGGTGCGGATAGGGGGTCGCAGGTGCGAAAATCCTGGGCAGAATGTTTAAAACAGGGGAGTCCGAGATTTTTGTCATTTCTAATAATTCCAACACGGGTTGAGACGATATTTGATCGAGAAATCATAGAGAATCTTGAGATAAGTCACTTGTGATTATTTCAACTCCATAATATTGGATTATCATCGAATAATCCGACTAGATTACGTGTTTTTGAGGTGTAAATCGGGAATTTGGGCCTAGGGATTTGGAAATAAGATTTGATGATTTGGAGGTCTAGTTGATGTCGGATTTTGGCAAAATTGGTATGGTTAGACTCGTGGTTGAATGAGCTTTCGGATTTTTATAACTTTTAACGGTTTCCGAGACGTGGGCCCCACGGGCGATGTTTTTGAGCTAAATTTTGGATTTTGATGGAAAAGTAATATTTTCTTATGGAATTAATTCCAATAAATGTTATTGACTGAATCGAATTATTTATGGCTAGATTCGAGGCGTTTGGAGGCCAATTCACAAGGCAAATGCATAGCGGAATAAAGAATTAGACGGTTTGAGGTAAGTAACAGTTCTAAATTTGGTCCTGAGGGTATGAAACCCTGGATTATGTGTTATGTGATTGGTTTTGAGGTGACGCACATACTAGGTTACGGGCGTGTGGGCGTGCACCGTAGGAATTGTGACTTGGTCAAATTCTATGGAACTGTGTAGTTGAATAATCTGTTGATATCCGTATATTCTCTCTATGTGTTAGAGAAAAATTGAGCTGAGTCTCGTGTTAAAAATCATGCTTAGACATATGTTGTTATTATTGGTACCCACTGGGGCCATTTCTGTGGTTGAATTATATGTTCAAATTGTAATTTCACACTCAGTCACGTTCATTCATTTCATATCATATCTCAGTCTCTGTTGCTATTTATTAATACAACATATTATCATTTTTGGGCTAATTTTCATGACATCTTGAGCCCGAGAGACTGAAGAGGTTGATGACTGAGTGAGGCTGAGGGCCTAATTGTGAGGATATTTATGGATCGGGTTGCATGCTGCATCATATTTCATTGATTTATGCCATGATTGGCTTGATATAGCACTTGGGCTGAAGGAGCCCCTCCGGAATCTGTACACACCCCCATTGAGCGCAGGTACCTACTGAGTGCAAGTGTTGAGTGCCGAGTGATGAGTGACTATAAGGAATGAGTGACTGTGAGGAAAGAGTGATTGTGAGAAAAGAGTGACTGTGAGGTTGGAGTGAATGGGAGGACTGAGTGACTGTTACTCTAAGAGGATGCATTGATTTCATTATTTGCTGCATTTCAGCTGTCATATATCACTGTTTTGGAAATTTCGGAAAAACATTATTTTCTATTTCAGTCATATTTGATATGAAATTACTGTGAAATTTTAAATGTTGAACTTGAGAGCATGCCTACCCTTTTATGTTGGAAAGTACTGTATTTGGACTTAGCTGAGAAGCTCGTCGCTACTTTCAGTTCCTTATTTATTATTGTTACTTACTAAGTTAGTTGTACTCATACTATACCATGCACTTCGTGTACAGATCCAGGTGATCCCAGACATAGTGGGTGTTGATTCTTTCACACGGTTGATTTTTCAGGAGATTCAGAGGTAGCTGTTATGTTTCACAAACCTTGTATCTCCTTCCCTATCCTTTTATTTATTGTATTTGATCTCGGATTATTATAGACCGGGTTTCCCAGACTTATAATGTATAGATGCCCGTGTACTCAGTGACACGGGGTTTTGGGAGTGTATTTATATTAGTATGTATGGGGTTTTCTATTAAATTTAGATATTATATTTTCAAGCTTAAAATAAATTGTGATTTATTGAGGTTGTCGGCTTACCTAGTATCAAGATAGGCGATATCACGACAGGTGTAATTTTGGGTCATGACACTTGGTCTTTCATTGCTAGTGCCCCTTCCTCCAATAGCAGCGGCATCAGATCTAAAATGCCCCCTTCCTTGGTCTAGTCATCTGCCTCTTTCTCTTGATGTAAAACTAGACTGCCTCTGACCACTTCTTCTTACAGTAGGTATATCTTCACAAATTGAAGATGGAATGCTAGGCATGGTTGTTGCACTAGTAGTTAGCTGACTCCTTTGAGTTGGCTGACTTCTTGAGTTGGATTACATGCTTGAGTTGCATATCTCATTGTAATTAAAAGCATATACAATAGTCAGTGTGCGTTAGAGAATGCTAATAAGACTCCAAATAAATTAATCTTACCCAGGTTTGCAAGTAGATTTGTTATGGCCTAACTGGTGATATTTTGAACAATTCATCTTCACTTATTTCTTTGACAACTTGCCATATTTTTTTCTTGGCTTATCATTTGCCCTTCTCCTATATCTTTTAGGTCTCCATGACATTGGTTTTGGTTCAGGTGGCTCAATAGAGGAATTTTCTGATTTTGGCCATATCTTTATTTTGGGCATAGGTTGTATAAAGTACTGGTAAACTTTCATGAAAGTGGCCTTCCTGTACCAATGCTTAACCAAATCATCTGGATTTTGGCCTAAGTGATAGAATGCACAGACAGCATGAAGATATGGGATTCCTCTCAACATCCAAGTTCTACAAGTGAAAGTCTCCATTTCAGAGCAACAATATGCCTAATATCACCATCATTAATCTCAAATCCACCATCCATATTCCAAATAACTTTACACCTCATAGAGGCCTCTTTAGTTTCTTCTAATGTCACTCTTGCTATTGCGGATATATTTGTTATCCATATCTCGACAAATTTCCTCATATCAACATGTCTAGTCATGATTTTGCACCTGATTTCTTCTAACATAGATGATTTCGCACCTGATTTCTTCTAACATATATATAATTGACTTTGCCAAGGTCCTACTATCCAGGAATTAAATATTTCACATATATTATTTTCAACATCACACTTAGACACATCACTAAAATAAGCCCGTACCCATACCTTTTTGTTGTAATCTAGCACATCCTCATATATGTTTCTCCCTAGCATTGACAACCTTGCTAGCTCATCTTTAAACTGGACAACAAGTGCTGACTTGGGACATCTACAGAATTGTATCTTTCTTTCTTCATCTTTCCATTTTTAGCCAGTTAGACCATATATGTCAAGCACATATTCTGTGCTCTGTCATGGGTCGACAGTCCTGAAATGTTGGGATTAACCCCTGCAACAAAAAAAAGATTTAGTTTCAATATCATATATTAATACAAAATAATAGACATAATTATGATAAACAAATAAAGTAATCAAATAGAATGTACCTTTTGACTATCTAACATTACTGTTAAGTTTGTACCATCTCCTAGCTCCAAGTCAACAGTCAGATATTGTATTAACCAAGTCCAAGAATGTTTTGTTTCTTGGTCCACAACTGGCCATGCTATTGGAAACATCTGATTGATCCCATTTTTTTTCCAACTGCTATCAATAACTCACCTTTACATAACCCCTTCAAGAAGCATACATCAAAACCAATGATTTTCCTATACCATTCTAACCATCCCTTTTGAAGAGCATTAAAACATACATAAAAGTAGACAAACAAGTGCTTCTCTGGTACATTATCCCTATCAGTTCTGATCCAGCAAGAACTCTATGAATTTGCCCTCCTAATTATGTCAGCATACTCATCTAATTTGGAAAATTCTACCTTTCAGTCTCCATGAACTCCTGCATTACAATAGACTTAGCTTTGTATGTTGTAGTCCTCCTATTATACAAATCCAACTTCTTCCTAACCCATTCCTAAATCTCTCACAGTTTAATATTTGGCTGTAAAGCTATTCTATCCTTAAATTTATGAACAATGTATTTAGAAGTTCATAACTTATTTTTATTTTTGGTGGTAGACTTATACCATGGATGAAACTTTTTCACCATAAAATCCCTAGAATCTGTAACGACCCGACCGGTTGTTTAGAGCTCTAATACGTCGTTCGGCAGTTTGAGTCCTTGAGTAGTTTCACTTCATATTTTATGACTGGTACGTGTAGTCAAAATCGAATTTCGGAAAGTTCGGAGTTGATTCGCATGGAAAATTCTCAATTCGGAAGTTTTAAGTTGGAAGAATTAACCAAAGTTTGACTTTTGAGTAAATAACCTCGGAATCACTATTCGAAGGTTCCAATATATTTGTATGATAATTTTGAACTTGGGCATATGTTCGGGTTGAGTATCGGGGGGTCCGGAAGTATTTCGGCGCTTCTTATGGAAATTTGACATTTTGAAGGCTTTAGAATTTTCTAAGATTGATTTGAAGTGAACTTTGATTTTATTGATGTCCGTTTGGGATTCTGACCCTTGGAATAGGTTCGTATCATAATTTTTGACTTGCACGTAAAATTTGGCGTCATTCCGGAATGTTTAAGTGTAATTCGGACGCGTTCGACAAAGTTTGAAAGTTGAAAGAAGGGTTTTGATCATCGATTCGTAGTTTGGATGTTGTTTGGTGTGATTTGAGTCCTCGAGCAAGTTTGTATCATGTTTTTGGAATGGTTGGTATGATTGGACGGGGTCCCTGATGCCTCAGTTGTGTTTCAGATGTGCTACGGGTCATTTTGCCATGTTTGAGCTGCTATTTTTAAGATCTGGTGTATCCTTCTTCGCAATCGCGAAGAAAGGGCCGTGTCACGAAGAGCAAAGTATTTTTCCAGGCCTTGTGAATCGCGATCGCTGAAGGAAATTTGCGATCGCGTAAAAGGAATTTCTGCTGTCAGTGGTCTGACTTCGGGAGTTTATATCTTGCAATTTATAAGGAATTTGGGAATGATTTGTAGTCCTTTGAATCTAGTTGTCGGAAAATCAAATCGTTTCTTATTTGGAATTTTGTACAAAACGCTATGGCCATTATATCGAAGGGTGTCTGTGAAGAGGAAACAAAATTTGTACATCGCGATTGCGATGTTTTGGCCACAATCGCGACGAAGGAAACAATGTTGGAACTTTTGTTAATCGCGGTCGCATGGATAATGATTGCGATCGCAAAGAAGGAGATCCAGAAGGTGTATTAAATATCTAATTTCGGTATTTTGAGCTCATTTTATCACTTTTAAGTTCTTGGAGCTCATGTGGGGCGATTTAGGGTGATTCTTGAAGATCGTTTTCACCATATATCATAAGATAAGTTATTCCTACTTGTTTTAAGTTAAATACATGGGTTATATATGGATTTTAACATGGAAAGTTGATAGAAACTATGGAATTTTTGGAAGAAAACCTAGAAATAGTATTTTTAGATTTTGACCACGAAATTGAACATGGAATTAGGAATAAATTATATATTTAAGTTCGTGGTATTATGGATAATGTTTATCTTTGAAAAAATTAGAATCCGGGCACGTGGGACCGAGGGTTGACTTGGTTGACTTTTTGAGCGGAGTTGAAAATTATTATAAATTGATTATTATGAGTATGGGAGTATATTTTTATTGGTTTGCACGTTATTTGATTAGTTTCGGATCAATGGGCATTGGTTTGAGGTGTTAGAGAGGCGTTGGAGCTGGTTATGGAATTTTGTTGCGAGGTAAGTCTTATGTCTAACTTTGTGAGGGAGAATCTGCCCTGCAGGTATTAAAATTGTTATGTGCTACTCGTTGTGGGTGCTGCATACGCACGAGGTGACGAGAGTCTGTACGTAGCTAAACGCACATTTATGTCCGGGTAGACTTAGGACTTTATCACATAATATTTAGATTATTTGAACTCATTTTACTAGCTTAATTAAGTGAATTTATAATTAAAATTGATTTGGGAATATATTAGGCCGAGCTTTATCACCTTGAGTTATTTGGCGAGATATTTGATAAACGGTAAAAGTCATGTTTACTTTATGCTCCTGCACCTGTGTTGTAAGCACGTGACTAGTACGACCTCGGCATAATTGTGCTTCATATTTGTTATGTGTTATCATATTAATTTATTGAGCCACTAGTAAGTGTCGATGTCGACCCCTCGTCACTGCTTCTCTGGGGTTAGGCTAGATACTTACTGGGTGCGCATTGATTTACGTACTCATCCTATACTTCTGCACTAAATGTGCATGATCCGACATGTTCATTTGGTGGACATCTTGGTGCGTAGGCGCAACTGCTGAGGGGACTTTATGGTAAGCTGCTATCTATGCAACACATCACAGGCCACAGAGTCTCCATCTTATTTATTTATTTTATCCTGTCTATTTTATATTTCAGACAGATGTTGTATTATTATTGCACTATTTAGTAAATGCTCATGCACTTGTGACACTGGGCTTTGGGATGTTCTAGATGTTGTTTGTGGTTTTGCTTAGCATTTACACACTTTTATTATCTATTTGATTTAAATTGTAAGTTTCTATGATTTTAATGCGTTGATTCTTTATCTAATAAAATTCACGATTTCGAAAGTAATAAAATGCATAATTAAGTTGGTAATTCACCGTTGGCTTACCTAACGGCAACGTTGGGGCGCCAACACGACCTATGGTGGGTTTTGGGTTGTGACAGAATCTCTATTTGTGCTTGCATATAGCTCCCATTTGCAAAAACACTTGTTTTTGCACTTAACTCTAACTCTATATTTCTCATTAGGCTTAAGTGTGAGCTGCAATTTGTTCTCAACAACATAAGATTGAACAGCCTTCCTAAACCAAACAACAACTTCAAAGACCATACTAAGTTAAAAAAAAATAGCCAACCAACATTCCGGGTCAAACCTGAGCTTCTTACTACTCCTTCTAGTTGTTAAGTCAACACCAGGTTCAGCTAGCACATCTAGATCATCTTGACTATCATCACTTCCTATATCATTACTATCTGTCACGACCCAAACTAAGCCCTGTCGTAATGGCACCTATCGTGGAACTAGGCAAGCCGACTCATTTCCAAAACAAACTGATATTTTTATTTCAAAGATAATTTCAATGTTATTTAACATAAAAACCTTCGTAAAGGAGTTCCAATCAAAATAAAAGTGCGAAAGAAAAAGTCCGACATCGGAGTGTCACTAGTCATGAGCATCTACTACAATATGTCTAACAATATCAAGGCTAACTCAGCCTGAAAAATAACTAAATACAACTAGAGGAAGATAAGAGGGAGAAGAGCAGGGGCTGCGATCGCCAAACAACTACCTTGCTATCTCCAAGAAAATCTGCCACCAGAACAATCAATAACCGCTACCGTGTCCAACTACACCTGAATCTGCACACAAGGTGCAAGGAGTAACGTGAGTATGCCAACTCAGTAAGTAACAACAATAAATAAAGACTGAGCAGTAGTGACGAGCAATAAAGCATATAACGTTTATATCAGAAAATATCAGTAAAATACCACATGCTTTTAAAAATCAGGATTTGAATCAAACATCTCGCTTAAACCCAGTTCCAGTAAAAATCATTTAAAGATGTTTTTCAACAGTTTTCAAACAGAGAGAAATGCAAAGGTGAGCAAAAATTATAAAATCATAAATAGCCCCCGGGCAAAACATCACTCATATACAACCCTTCGAGCAAACCTCACAATCACTTTTGCCACCCGGGCATACCTCACAATCAATCTTGCCACTCGGGCATACCTCACAATCACTCATGCCTCCCAGTAACTCAGAATTCGGCACTCGCACTCAGTAGGTACATGCGCTCACTAGGGGTGTGTACAGACTCCGCAGGGGCTCCTTCAGCCCAAGCGCTATAATCTGCACAGACAACTCACGTGCTATAATAATAAAGTATGATGCAGGCGGGCAGCCCGATCCACACTCATCCTCACTAATTAGGCCCTCGGCCTCACTCAGTCATAAACCTCTCAATCCCCTCGGGCATTTCAGTAAAATAGGGCATTCGGCCTAAAATATTTATATGCATCAAAATAGAGTCATAAAACTGAGTTATGCGGTAAACAAGTATAAACATGACGGAGTATAGTTTTTTCAATCGAAGACAATGAGAGGATAGTAAGAAAAGCCCCTAAGGGTCCAAACAGCACTAGCGCAAGGCCCAAACATGGAATTCAGCCCAATTTACAGAAACTCTTTCTAAAACATATAAGTATCATATAGTTTCAACAAAGTATGCAACTTTACAGTTGCTACGGGACGGACCAAGTCACAATCTCCAACAGTGCACGCCCACACGCCCGTCCCCTAGCATGTGCGTCACTAAAAATAGTAGAATGATACAAAATTTGGGGTTTCGTACCCTCAGGACTAGACTTACAATCGTTACTTACCTCAAACCGGTCAAATCTCTACCCCGCAATGCTCTTGCCTCTGGACTCGGCCTCCAAATGCTCCAAATCTATCCACAATCAGTACAATTCCATCAATATACGCTAATGGAATGAATTCCACAAGAAAAGCTACAAAATTAGACCAAAATCCAAAATTTGCTCAAACTTGGGCCCCGGGCCCACGTCTCGAAATCCGACAAAATTTACAAAACTAGAAAGCTCATTCACTCACGAGTCTAACCATACCACGTTCGAAAAACCTCAAATTTTGCACACACATCACAAATGACACTACGAACCTACTCTAACTTCCGGAATTCTATTCCGACCCCGATATCAAATTTTCCACTGCCGACCGAAATCGCCAAATTTCCAATTTCGCCAATTCAAGCCTAATTCTACCACGGACCTCCAAATCATATTCCGGACACACTCCTTAGTCCAAAATCACCTAACAGAGCTAACGGAACCATCAGATTTCAAATCCGAGATCGTATACACATAGGTCAACATCTGGTTGACTTTTCCAACTTAAGTTTCTACTTAAGAGACTAAGTGTCTCAATTCACTCTGAAACCACTCCGGTCCCGAACCAACTAACCCGATATAACTAATATAGCTGAATAAAATAAAAAGAAGTAGAAATAGGAAAAACAGGGCTATAACTCTCAAAACGACCGGCCGGGTCATTACATCCTCCCCCTCTTAAACATCCGTTCATCCTCGAACGGGTCTAGAAACATACCTGGAGTCTCGAATAAGCATGGATACCTGCTCTGCATCTCCCGGTCGGTCTCCCAGGTGGCCTCCTCCACAGGCTGACCTCTCCATTGCACCTTCACTGAAGTTATATCCTTTGATCTCAACCTTCGAACCTGCCGATCAAAAATAGCCACCGGGTCCACATCATAAGTCATATCACCCTCCAACTGAACCGTGCTGAAATCAAAAATATGGGACGGATCTCCAATATACTTCCGGAGCATGGAAACATGAAACACTGGATGCACACTCGACAAGCTGGGTGGCAAGGCAAGCTTATAAGCCACCTCCCCTACCCTCTGAAGCACCTCAAAAGGCCCAATAAACCGGGGGCTCAACTTGCCCCTCTTCCCAAACCTCATAACACCCTTCATGGGTGATACCTTCAGCAAAACCTTCTCCCTAACCATAAAAGACACATCACGGACCTTCCTATCAGTGTAGCTCTTCTGCCTAGACTGCGCCGTGCGAAACCGCTCCTAAATCAGTTTCACCTTATCTAATGCGTCCTGGACCAAATCTATACCTAAGAGCCTAGCCTCACCTAGCTCAAAACCATCCAACCGGAGATCTACACCTCCTCCCATATAAAGCCTCGTACGGAGCCATCTGAATGCTCGACTGATAACTGTTGTTATATGCAAACTCCGCGAGTGGCAGGAACTGGTCCCATGAACCCCCAAAGTCAATGACACAAGTACGCAACATGTCCTCCAATATCTGAATAGTGAACTCGGACTGCCCGTCCGTCTGAGGGTGAAAAGTTGTGCTCAACTCAACCTGAGTACCCAACTCTCGCTGCACGGCCCTCCAAAACTGCGATGTGAACTGAGTACCCCTATTTGAAATGATGGAAACTGGGACACCATACAGGCGAATGATCTCTCGGATGTAAATCTCAGCCAACTACTCTGAAGAGTAAGTAGTACCAACTGGAATGAAGTGTGCGGACTTGGTCAGTCGATCCACAATAACCCAAATAGCATCAAACTTCCTCGAAGTCCGTGGGAGCCCAACTACAAAGTCCATGGTGATCCGCTCCCACTTCTACTCTAGGATCTCCAATCTCTGAAGCAAGCCACCCGGTCTCTGATGCTCATACTTAACCTGCTGACAGTTGAGACATCGAGCTACAAACCCAACTATATCCTTCTTCATCTGCCTCCACCAATAGTGCTGCCTCAAATCCTGGTACTTCTTCGCGGCACCCGGATGGATGGAATACCGCGAGTTGTGGACCTCCTCGAGAATCAACTCTCAAAGCCCATCTACATTAGGCACACATATCCGGCCCTGCATTCTCAACACGCCGTCATCACCAATAGTCACATCCCTAGCATCACCTCTCTGAACCTTGTCCTGAAGAACGAGCAGGTGGGGGTTATTATACTGACGCTCCCTGATACGGTCATAAAGAGAAGACCTGGAGACCACACAAGCCAATACCCGACCAGGCTCCGAAATATCCAATCTGACAAGCTGGCCCGCTAAGGCCTGAACATCTAATGCCAAAGGTCTCTCTGCTGCTGGAAGGTATGCTAAACTCCCCAAACTCTCTGCCCAGCGACTCAAAGCATCGGCCACCATATTGGCCTTCCCCGGATGGTACAGGATAGTGATATCATAGTCCTTAAAAAGCTCCAACCATCTCTGCTGATACAAATTAAGATCATCCTGCTTTAACAGATATTGCAGACTCCAGTGATCAATATACATCTCACAATGAATCCCAAACAAATAATGACGCCAAATCTTCAAGGCGTGAACAATGGCTGCTAACTCAAGATCATGGACAGGATAGTTCTTCTCATGGGTCTTCAACTGGCGCGAGGCATAGGCAATCACCCTACCCTCCTGCATCAAAACACAACCAATGCCTATCCTCGAGGCATCACAATACACGGTGTAAGAACCTGAAGCTGATGGCAGAACTAACACTGGAGCTGTGGTCAAAGCAGTCTTGAGCTTCTGAAAGCTCTCCTCACACTCATCTGACCACCTGAATGGAGCACCCTTTTGGGTCAATTTGGTCAAGGATGATGCAATAGATGAAACTCCCTCCACAAAGCGATGGTAATAACCTGCCAGACCAAGAAAGCTCCTAATCTCCGTGGCTGAGGACGGTCTAGGACAATTCTGCACCACCTCTATCTTTTTTGGATTCCACCTGAATACCCTCGTTGGACATCACGTGTCCCAAGAATGCTACTGAACAGAGCCAAAACTCACACTTGGAGAACTTTGCATAAAGTTTCTCCTCCCTCAATCTCTGTAATACAATCCTCAAATGCTGAGCGTGCTCCTCCTGGCTACGAGAGTACACCAGGATGTCATCAATGAATACAACAACGAATGAGTCCAAATAGGGCTGGAATACACTGTTCATCAAATGCATGAATGCTGCTGGGGCATTGGTCAGCCCAAAAGACATCACCAGGAACTCATAATGGCCATATCGGGTCCTGAAAGCTGTCTTAAGAATATCTGAATCCCGAATCTTCAGCTGGTGATAACCAGACCTCAAATCAATCTTGGAGAACACTCTCGCTCCCTGAAGCTGGTCAAATAAATCATCAATACGAGGCAAAGGATACTTGTTCTTGACTATGACCTTATTCAACTACCTGTAATCAATACACATTCTCATGGAACCATCCTTCTTCTTCACAAATAGAACCGGTGCACCCCAAGGTAACATACTAGGCCGAATAAACCCCTTATCAAGGAGTTCCTGAAGTTGTTCCTTCAATTCCTTCAACTCCGTCGGTGCCATACAATACGGTGGAATAGAAATGGGTTGAGTGCCCGGCACCAAATCAATACCAAAGTCGATATCCTTGTCAGGCGGCATGCCCGGCAGGTCTGCAGGAAACACATCCAGAAAATCACGTACCACCAGAATAAAATCAATGACAGGAGTCTCTGCACTAACATCCCTCACAAAAGACAAACAAGATAGGCAACCCTTCTCAACCATGCGCTGAGCCTTCAAATATGAAATCACCCTACTTGGTACATAATCTACAGAACCGCTCCACTCAACCCTTGGAATTCCCGGCATAGTCAACGTCACCGTCTTAGCGTGACAATCTAGAACATCATGACATGGAGATAACCAATCCATACCCAATATCACATCAAAGTCGACTATACTGAGCAGCAAAAGGTCCACTTGGGCCTCCAGACCCCCAATAGACACCACATATGATCGATATACGCGGTCCACAATAATAATATCACCCATAGGAGTAGATACATGTACAGATGAAACTAAAGACTCATGGGGCATATCCAGAAAATAGGCAAAATACGAGAAAACATATGAATATGTGGAACCAGGGTCAAATAATACTGAGGCATCTCTGTGACAAATTGAGACAATACCTGTAATCACAGCATCTGAAGCAATAGCATCTGGTCTGGCATGGAGGGCATAGAAACGGGCTTGGCCACCCCCTGATCTTTCTCCCCCTCTAGGGCGACCCCTAGCTGACTGACCTCCACCCCGAGCTGACTGGGCGGGTAGTGAGGTAACTGGTGCTGTAGTCAGAGGCTGACTCCTCTGCTGAGATAGACCTTCATGACGATGAGGACACTGCCTCCATATATGCCCAAGCTCCCCACACTCAAAACAACTCCCTTGTGCTGGCGGCGGAAACTGAAGGGAACCTCTAGCACTAGGATGACTGGTAGAAGAACCTGGCATGGAAGATCCCTGAACAGGTGGAGCACGGGACAAACTCTGAGCTGGAAGGGCACTAAGTGATGAGTGGCCCTGATGAGAACTGTGAGAACCATGGTCAGATGATGCATCCCGATAAAATGGCCGAGCTGACTGAGCCTGTCTGAAATGACGACCTCTTCCGTGCTGGAACTGACCCCCAAAAGGAGCACCACTGAATTCACCCTAACCAAGAGGCATCTTGGCCTCCCTCTCAACCCTCTCCTGACTGCGAACCATCTCAATCTATCAAGCAATGTCGACAATCATCAAAAGTAGCACCTAAAACCCTCTCTCTGGTCATGAGCAATTGTAGCTGATAAGTGAGAAAATCAATAAACCTCATGATCCTCTCTTTGTCCGTGGGAACCAACCAGATCGCATGACGGGCCAACTCGGAGAACCACATCTCATACTGTGTCACAGACATATCACCCTAGCGAAGCCGCTCAAATTGTCTACGCAGCTCCTCTCTGCGGGATCGAGGCACGAACTTCTCCAAAAAGACCATGGAGAACTGTTTCCAAGTAAGGGGTGTTGCGCCAACAGGCCTACGCCTCTCGTAAGTCTTCCACCATCTGAGTGCAGCCCAGAAAACTGAAAAATAGTGAATGAGGCATCACAAGTCTCCAAAATACCAGCAGTACGGAGTATCCTCTGACATCTGTCCAAGAAGTCCTGAGCATCCTCTCTCTCTGTGCCACTGAAAGGTGGTGGATGGAGTCTCCCAAACCTCTCCAACCTACGCTGATCATCCTCAGGCATAGCAGGAACCACATAATCCTGAGCAACAGCAATCGGCTGGGCTGATGGTGCCTCCGGTGTCTGCAGTCTCTGAATAACCTGCTCGGGTGTGCGAGCGACGGAAGTCTGAGTGCCTCCCCTGGCCTGAGAAGTGGATGCGGCCGTCGAGATAGAGACCTCCTGAGCAAGGCCAGTACACGCTGTCAGAATCTGAGCTAGGGCCTCTTGAAGGCCTGGAATCATAATAGGCACGGGTGGTACCTGAGTTGGTGCATCAACAACTGGAACCTAGTCCTGATCTGGGACAACCGATGGATCTGCAGGTACTGCCCCAGCTGTTGTACGGGCTGCACCTCTACCCCTACCACGGCCTCTACCGCGGCCTCGGCCTCTCGCGGCCCTGGCTGGTGGCACTGGTGGCTGGCCCTCCTGACCGGTAGTACGAGTCCTCACCATCTGTGAGAGAATGAAACAACAGATGTTTAGTTACTAGAATTAACAGATTCGCACGACAAAAATTCAAGAATGTGGAGTTTTCTAAAGGTTTTGCAGCCTCCTGAAGATAAGTATAGACGTCTCCGTACCGATCCGCAAGATTCTACTAAACCCGCTCATGACTCATGAGACCTATGTAACCTAGGCTCTTGATACCAATCTGTCACGACCCAAACTAACCCCTGTCGTGATGGCACCTATCGTGGAACTAGGCAAGCCGACTCATTTCCAAAAAAAATCGATATTTTCATTTCAAAGATAATTTCAATGTTATTTAACATAAAAACCTCTGTAAAGGAGTTCCAATCAAAATAAAAGTGCGGAAGGAAAAGCCCGACATCAGGGTGTCACTAGTCATGAGTATCTACTACAATCTGTCTAACAATATCAAGGCTAACTTAGCCTGGAAAATAGCTAAATACAACTAGAGGAAGATAAGAGGGAGAAGAGCAGGGGATGTGATCGCCAAACAGCTACCTTGCTATCTCCAAGAAAATCTGCCACCAGAACAATCAATAATCGCTACCGTGTTTAACTACACCTGAATCTGCACACAAGGTGCAGGGAGTAACGTAAGTACGCCAACTCAGTAAGTAACAATAATAAATAAAGATCGAGCAGTAGTGACGAGCAATAAAGCATATAACGTTCATATTGGGAAATCTCAGTAAAATACCACATGCTTTTAAAAATCAGGATTTGAATCAAACATCTCGTTTAAACCCAGTTTCAGTAAAAATTATTTAAAGATGTTTTTCAACAGTTTTCAAACAGAGAGAAATGCAAAGGTGAGCAAAAATGATGAAATCATAAACAACCCTCGGGCAAAACATCACTCATATACAGCCCCTCGGGCAAACCTCACAATCACTCTTGCCACTCGGGTATACCTCACAATCACTCTTGCCACTCGGGCATACCTCACAATCACTCATGCCTCCCAGTCACTCAGCACTCAGCACTCGCACTCAGTAGGTACCTGCGCTCACTAGGGGTGTGTACAGACTCCGGAGGGGCTCCTTCAGCCCAAGCGTTATAATCTGCACGGACAACTCACGTGCTATAATAATAAAGTATGATGCAGGCGGGCAGCCCCGATCCACACTCATCCTCACAAATCAGGCCCTCGGCCTCACTCAGTCATAAACCTCTCAAGCCCCTCGGGCATTTCAGTAAAATAGGGCATCCGGCCTAAAACATTTATATGCATCAAAATAGAGTCATAAAACTGAGTTATGTGGTAAACAAGTATAAACATGACTGAGTATAGTTTTTTCAATCGAAGACAATGAGAGGATAGTAAGAAAAGCCCCTAAGGGTCCAAACAGTACTAGCGCAAGGCCCAAACATGAAATTCAGCCCAATTTACAGAAACTCTTTCTAAACACATATAAGTATCATATAGTTTCAACAAAGTATGCAACTTTATAGTTGCTACGGGACCGACCAAGTCACAATCCCCAACAGTGCATTCCCACACGCCTGTCCCCTAGCATGTGCGTCACTAAAAATAGTAGAATGATACAAAATCTGGGGTTTCGTACCCTCACGACTAGATTTACAATCGTTACTTACCTCAAACCGGTCAAATCTCTACCCCGCAATGCTCTTGCCTCTGGACTTGGCCTCCAAATGCTCCAAATCTATCCACAGTCAGTACAATTCCATCAATATACACTAATGGAATGAATTACACCAGAAAAGCTACAAAATTAGACCAAAATCCGAAATTTGCTCAAACCCGGCCCACGGGCCCACGTCTCGAAATCCGACAAAATTTACAAAACTAGAAAGCTCATTCACTCACGAGTCTAACCATACCACGTCCGAATGACCTCAAATTTTGCACATACGTCAAAAATGACACTACGAACCTACTCTAACTTTCGGAATTCTATTCTAACCCCGATATCAAATTTTTCACTGCCGACCGAAATCGCCAAATTTCCAATTTTGCCAATTCAAGCCTAATTCTACCACGGACCTCCAAATCACCTTTCGGACACACTCCTAAGTCTAAAATTACCTAACGGAGCTAACAAAATCATCAGAATTCAAATCCAAGATTATTTATACATAGGTCAACATCCGGTTGACTTTTACAACTTAAGTTTCTACTTAAGAGACTAAGTGTCTCAATTCACTCTGAAACTACTCCAGTCCTGAACCAACTAATCAGATATAACATAATATAGCTGAATAACACAAAAAGAAGTAGAAATGGAGAAAACGTGGCTATAACTCTCGAAACGACTGGCCGGGTCGTTACACTATCATAGTAATCTTTACCCCTCCCCTCTTTTTCCAACATACTTATCTCTCTTACTTGGCCTTTAATGTCATCAAAATCTTTGTCTGCTCCAGCTTCCCCTAGCTCAATTTCCTCAGTTGGAGTAGGTTTTTTCTTCCTCTTTAGCCTTTCTTTTACCTTTTCTTTCTGCAGAATCTGCCATCTTCTTTCTTTCCTTAATGCTAGTAACTCCCCATCTAACTCACTATCATCTTCCTCAGTTAGATCATCTAAATCAGTGTCACTAGATAGGAAATCTGATAAATCTACCTCTGTGTTTTCACCACCAGCATCTAAATCAGTCTCACCATTTTCAACTTGAGTGTTTTTTTATAGTTTTATTTACTACAGCCTTCACAACCTCTTCAATATAGTTTTCTGCATTTATATCAGCTAAATTACCATCTAAAATTACCCCTAGATTTATTATGCAATGAATTATTAGTGGTTTCAACCACCTATGGCCCACAAATAAGAGCAGTTAACACCACCTCCAAATGAAGGTCCTTAATAACATGGCAAACAAATAAGTCCAATATCCCCTCTTTACAAGGACAACCAATATTATACAATTGTTCATCATTTTCAATTAGTACAAATTTTAGTGAGCTAGAGTTAAAAACATAAAAAGTCCTAACATTAACATACATCATACTTCTCGTATAATACTCAAGCTCAAATAAGGATAAGTGGTCCTTATCTATATATAGGAAACTCTTTTACCTTACTTTCACCAACATATTTGGCAACATGAGCTTCAATAGAAACTCCACCATGGTAATAACGAAAAAGAATATATTCTGACATGTCTTCGATTTTACCCTACAATGAAAAGGAAAAAAGCAAAAGAAAGGCACATTGTAATGAAATGAAAACCCTAATTTTTCGTCTGAAATTTCAAAAATACCATTGTAATAGCAAAACTCATAATAAATTACAGAAAAAATTATTAAAATAGGTAAATTGACACTTACCAGTATTGCAACCACGAACAAAAACATTGGTGGTATGTAAAGCAAACAATTAAATTCAAGTGTAAGAATCGATCCAAACTATAACCGAACGCGATGAAATATAGATGAAATTTTAGACGATATTTGGATTATCTAGCCTTCAAACGAACGTACAAACACTGAGAATCCATAGTTTTATCTCCTAGGGCTTGGGATTTTGGTTAGCGGGGTGAGAGACGATGTGTGTAATTTGAAAATTAGGTAAAAACTGAAAAGATTTATTTTACTTTAATTGGGTGTGCGTTATTTTCACGGTCGTTGCTTAATATTTTCTAGTATGGAACTACGTGGATAATAAATCCAAGTGGCAGCAAATAATTCGTTAACTTTACATGTGGGCAGCGCTTATGAATACGCGCCTGAGTTATAAGTATAAGTCAGTGTTTTGTGTTTAAATGGCACATGAGGTAAGGGATTGGAGTGTCAAAATAAAAAATGTCTGAGTAGAGGTGCCAAAATGAAAAGCGGAGCCAACTTAAAGGGGCTGCTTAAGGGTTTAGCCTAAAGATTTCATTTGGTGAATTTGAAAATAAGCGCAAATATGTGCCATTTTTGCAATACCGATAACACGGATAATACCAATTATTAATGGACGAAAAAAATATCCATATCATATACGGCGATAATTTTGGCCCTTTTTCATATTATTAGCTAGTTTTTTTTTATATCATTTTTATTTTATAACTGAATCCTTTTAGATTTTTGAGTTGCGCTCTCGAGCAATTTGCATTGGCAGAGTTAGCATAGAAAGTGGGGTTTCGAAAAAATTCAATAGCTATGGCCAGATCTTGTATATTTGTTAAAGGATTTATTAAATATATACATATAATAAATTTCAGAACTCATAAACATTAAATATTGTATCCGCCCTCGATATTGAGTCTTGAATATTTATATTTAAGCATACCAAGAATAGATGAGAAATCACTTTGAATCTTCTTTGTTTGTTTATAATTATTTTGGTCAATACATTATGCTCATCTCATATTTTGATCTTATTCGACATGATCTTCTTAAATAAGTAGGCTGGTAAGTAAATAGAAGAAAAGTCTTGTGAACAAAATTGATAAAATCTCACTAGAAAACACAAAAAATAAGCGAAAGTTGAACGAGTGAAGTTGAAAATGTACAAAGCCCTAATTTCGAACAACCGAGAATGGATTGCTGGAATAATCCGCCAGAGACAGCCGTCAAGAGCAGGATAAGAGAGTTAATACTGAGGACTATCCAGTTTTAAGCTCTAATACCATATTAGGGGCGCTAAATTAATGGATCTCCATCAAAGAAGAAGAGTTGACTAAACCCTAGTTATTTGAACAAAAGAAATAAGAAAAAAGGAGAATATATTTTGATTTTATTTCTGTGAAAATGAATCTAAATCTATTACATTATCAAGAATATATATTTAACAATATTTATATTTACATAAAAAATAATGATAAAAATTACTCTGGACGATCTATTTGGTCGCCCCTGTTTAATCTATATCCATTTTTAGAAAAAGTTTAACTGGTACTAAAAGTACAGGTAACTTCAGACAAGCTGCTTCTTCTCTTTAATTTTCTTCTTAGTTGCTATAAAATATAGGTGACTTCGGGTTTGTACGGTATTTGTGAGCAAGTTTTAAGGTGATTTATGGTATTTTACGGTTGAGAGCTGCTGCAACGCTCCTTTCTTTGCTACTTTTAGAGTTTCTTCTTCTTCCTTCTTCTTAGTTGCAAAATTGATTTGTCAGATTTGTTGTTATTTTAATAAATTAATGATTGATGTTTATTCTTTATGATATTTAAAACTTATATTTTAATTTTGAGCTTATTTTGAGTAAATTTGGGCATTGAATCGTATGTTGGATTAATAAAATTCAAAAAATAAGTTAATATTTCTGGGCAATCGAACTTGAGACGAAAACATCTTAAGTGTATGTGAAAAATTGTTGCATTTCAAACACATGTCTTAAGTGCATTTTTAAGTATAATTTTCGCATTTAAGATGCTTTACACTTAAGATGCACATGTCTTAATGAACTTCAGACGCACAACATCTTAAGTGTAAATTTTGCACTTAAGACCTATGTATCTGGAGTGCAATCAATTTTTTGCATGCACTTAAAACATATGTGTTTGAAATCACAACGTATAATTATGACTTTCCAACTTAAGACAAAATTCATAAATTCGTATGTGGATTGTGCTACTACAATCGCATACGTCTGAAGTGTTAGACAATCACCTAAAGACTACGGACACGTGACTTATCCTAGTCAGCAGTTGTATGAGTAGTTTGTAGGTGTAAGTGTTTATGTAAGTTTCAAACTCTATTATTGAGAATGTTGAGGCAAATATACCTCTATGTAGATAAGGACGGAAGGGTTAGTAGGACTCTCCTATATAGTGTATAAATATCTCATCATATGCACCGTTGACACAGTGAAAGAAATAGAGTTCCAAATATTCTTCATTTTATTGAATTTCTTCATGGTATTAGAGCTTAGGCTCTATTGAACGCAGATCCTGAAAGTTTCCCAACCAAACATTCATCATGTTTACCTCTGCAAATGCAAATGGAACCCTGACCCTTTCACCATCTTCATTACACCAACTCATTACTATTTGTTCTATTAAACTTAAACCCACAAACTATCCTATTTGGAGAACACAAATTCTCCAACTCATCCAAACTCTAAAAGTTACAAGTATTATCAAAGACGAAGCCCCAGAAGAAACTCTAGAAAGGAAAAACTAGTCCAAACCCAAATTTCATTGAATGGGAAGAACGTGATGTTCTAATTAGGAGTTGGTTATCCGGAACAATGACAGAAGAGTCAATGTTTCTCATTATCGGGTGCACAACGGCCAAGCAGATATGGTCTTTCCTTGAGGATACCTACCTACAAGCAAGCAAAGACAAGGAATTTCAGTTGAAGTAACAGTTACAAGCTATCAAACTGAGAACAAAGTCTATAGATGAATATATAAGAGAATTCAAAGGGATATGTGATAGTCTTATGGCTATACATAAGCCCTTGGATGAAGATAGCAAAGTTATCAACTTTGCTAGAGGCCTTGGGAGTAAATACAGAACTCTTTGAACTGTTATGTTAGGGAAACCTCCATACCCAACATTCACACAGTTTGTAAATGCTCTTAGGGGATTTGAAATGAGAGAGGACTCTGATGAACAATCAGGACAAACACATGTTGACACTAACATGGCATTTATAGCTCAAAAATCCCAAGGAAGAGGTCGTGGCAACTTTGTTAGAGGAAGAGGACAACAAAGAGGAAGAGGCAATAGACCACCAAATCAGAGATACTTTGGTGGAAATAATTACAATGGAAATAATCAACAAAAGGATTCAAAACCAAATCCATGTCAAATATGTGGCAGAAATAACCATACTGCACTTTCCTGTTTTTACAGGCGGGACTACTCTTATCAGGCGCAACAAGAAGTACCAAAAGCATTAGCTGTTATGTCATTCAATGATCAAACTAATCACAATCTTTATATGGACTCGGGCGCTACTAATCATATGGTACAAACACCAGGTATTCTCACAAATCCATCTCCTTTTCAAGGATGTGATTCGGTAATAGTAGGAAATGGAGAAAAACTACCCATAACACATGTAGGAGATAAGTATATTGGTAAGAACCTACATCTAAAGGAAGTCTTTGTTGTGCCTAATCTCAAGAAGAATCTCATTTTTATTAGCAAGTTGGTAGAAGACAATCCATGCTCTTTGAAATTTACTGACAAGGGTTTTATTGTTAAGGACTTGAGAACGAGGATCACTCTAGCAAAAGGGAATAAAAAGGCCGGTTTGTATACTTTGGAAGGGAACCTACATGAAGCATTAACAACTACAAAGGAAGGAAAGAATTCAGACACATTGTGGCATCAAAGATTGGGACACCCAAATTCAAGAATACTTAAATTTTTGGATAAAAATAAATTGATTGATGTTAGAAGTTGGAATAAAAATGTCTCAGTTTGTACTAGTTGTCAAATGGGAAAGAGTTGTAAGTTACCTTTTCAAGTGTCAAATAAAAGAGAAGTTGAACCACTCGCAAAAATTCACAGTGATTTATGGGGTCCAGCCCCCGTATCTTCCTCTCAAGGTATTAAGTACTATGTCATTTTTTTGGATGATTGCACGAGATTTACTTGGTTATATCCTTTAAAGAAGAAATCAGACTTCTTGCCTATTTTTATAACCTTTCACAAGTTGGTGGAAAATCAATTGTCCAAGAAACTCAAAGTGTTTCAATGTGATGGTGGAGGACAATTTAATTGCATGGAGTTCATAAATTACTTGGCTCAGAATAGGATTAGCAGACAAATTTCTTGTCCTCATACACCCGAGCAAAATGGAGTGGCAGAAAGAAAGCACAGACATATTGTTGAAACAAGTCTTACTTTGATTTTTAATGCTAATGTACCAATATTTCTTTGGGTTGAAGCTTTTATGTCTGCCGTATTTCTCATCAACAGAATGCATACTCCAACTTTGGGTATGAACTCTCCGTTTACTAAGTTATATGGGCAAGAACCCGATTACAATACTATGAAAGTTTTTAGATGTCATTGTTTTCCCTATCTCAAAGGACAAAATAAAAATAAATTTCAACCAAAAACATTTCCATGTATTTTTATAGGGTACAAAATTCTCCATAAAGGTTATAGGTGTTATCATCCTCAATCTAGGAGGGTTTATATTTCAAGGCATGTTATTTTTGATGAGTTAAAATTGCCATATGTGCCTCCTAGTTCTACTGTACATGAAGAATCGAACTCTTCACAGTTTGTTACTTACAGTAAAATCTTAAAGAAGGGTAGAAGTGCACATACTCTACTTGATCAATGTATACAACAAACAACTGAACTTGTGGATGCTCCTATTCAGCTCCTTGATGAATCCGACGCCATACCATTGCATAAGTTGCAGCAACAACTTGCTCAATCTCCTCCACACTCACAAATTCAGCAACCAACCGATACTGCAACCAGTACTTCATCAAGTACTTCAAATACCATACTTCCAGTATCTCCTCTTCAAAGTTCAGAACAGCATTCCTCAAGCTCCATGGATAATATTGATACAACTTTCTTATCCAGTATCTCCTCATTAAATCCATCAGATTTTAAAGGTATTCAAATATTTGTTGACCTCCCTCCTATACAACCCACAATAGCCTTGCCTACTTCTTCGCCTCCCTCTCCACCACATAGTCCGCCTAATACCCATCACATGCTTACTAGAAACAAAACCAAGTCCATCTCCAATCCTACATTTCATACCTTTTTCATTGCTACAACAAATCCAGATCTGAAAGAACCACGGACTATAAAGGATGCAATGTCCAAACCACACTGGAAGGAAGCTATGGATAAAGAACTGCGTGCTTTAAAATTAAATGATACTTGGGAGTTGTTTCCTCGTCGACCATATATGAACGTTGTAGGATCAAAATGGGTCTTCAAAATCAAAGTCAATACAGATGGCTCTATGGAACGATTCAAAGCGCGTCTTGTCGCCAAAGGATACAACCAAATTGAGGGGATTGATTTTGAGGATACTTTTAGTCCAGTCGTCAAGGCTACGACGATTAGAATTGTTCTATCTATTGCTACAACCCGCAACTAGCCACTCAAACAACTTGATGTAAAGAATGCCTTCTTACATGGCGAGCTCAAAGAACTGGTTTTTATGGAGCAACCTCCGGGATACAAGAATCTACTCTTCTCTGATCATGTGTGCTTGTTTAAAAAGGCTCTCTATGGCCTCAAACATGCACCCAAAGCATGGTTTCACAAATTCAGCACATATTTAGCTCATCTTGGTTTTAAATGTAGCAAGGCTGATTCATCCTTGTTCGTTTTCCACTCTCATAGAGGTATATCTTGCTCCTCCTCTATGTTGACGACATTATTTTGACAGGTAGTAGTGTTGTGTTGCTTGATCAGCTTATCTCCAACTTGAAATCCACATTTGCTATGAAAGACATGGGCAGTCTCCATTACTTCCTTGGTATAGCTGTTTCTCTAAGTTCCGATGGCTTATTTCTTAGCCAAAGAAAATATGCCGAGGACATTCTTGAGCGCACAAACATGCTTGCTGCTCGTGCTCATCAGACGCCTCTATCTCAAAAGCATGGTCTTCATGAATCAGTTGGTCCATCAGTTGATCCGTCTGAATTTCGAAGTGTGGTGGGTGCTCTTCAATACCTTACACTTACTCGCCCAGAAATAAGTCACGCGGTGAATCTGTTATGCCAGTTTATGCAGAGTCCAGCAGAAAATCATTGGACGGGGTTAAGCGAATTTTGAGGTACATCGCTGGAACACTACATCTTGGCCTTCGCATCACATCAAAGTCATCTCTACATCTCGTGGGTTTCTCCGACGCAAATTGGGCAGGTTGCCCGCTCACTCGTCGATCCACAACTGGTATGTGCATTTTTTTGGGTTCGAACTGTGTGTCTTGGTCCTCAGAGAAGCAAAATACAGTCGCAAAGTCGAGTGCAGAGGCTGAGTATAGAGCGCTGGCCTCATTAGCTGCAGAATTAACTTGGATTACATATATTCTCAAGGATATTGGTGTCTCTCTTCTAAGTCCACCAGTTATGCTTACTGATAATCTAAGTGCACTTCACCTTACAGCTAATCCAGTTCTTCATGCTCGCACAAAACATATAGAACTTGACTATCATTTTGTGCGAGAGAAGGTCGTCCAAGGAGCCATGATAACTAAATTTGTTCCTTCAGCTGAACAGGTTGCCGATGTCTTCACAAAGGCACTGACGAAGTCCCAATTTTGCTTCATGCGATCCAAGCTTGGAGTTGTGTCTATCCCCGCCTCCAGCTTGAAGGGGATGTTAGACAATCACCTAAAGACCACGGACACGTGACTTATCCTAGCCGGCAGTTGTATGAGTAGTTTGTAGGTGTAAGTGTTTATGTAAGTCTTAAACTCTATTATTGAGAATGTTGAGGCAAATATACCTCTGTGTAGATAAGGATGGAAGAGTTAGTAGGACTCTCCTATATAGTGTATAAATATCTCATCATATGCACCGTTGACACAGTGAAAGAAATAGAGTTCCAAATATTCTTCATTTTATTGAATATCTTCATGAAGTTGTATTTGAAGTGGATAAATTCGGGGTCGTTTGGTTTGAATACGACTTATGCTTGGAAGTTATGCTGTGATTAGTTATGATGAGATTAGTTATCCTGGTATTGTTTTTTATCCACTGTTTGATATGTTGTATTAAAAATGATCATTGCATAATTTCTAAAAAGAAGGTATAAGTTATCTCAGCACTAATTACTCCACCCCCTACAAGGTATAAGTTATCCCGATACTAATTTTAATCACGGGATAACTTATACCGAGTTTGCTAACCAAACAAAGTATTAAGTTGGTATTAAAACTTTATACCAGCACTATATCTACTTATACCTCATACCAAACCACAGTATAATGACTCGGGTATTTGTACACTTCCCCCGAAATAATGAAACACAAATGACTTAAACAAAATGTACAGTATAATGACTCGGGTCGTCTGGAGACAAGACTGGGGTCAGAGGGAATAAGGGAAGGAGATTCTTTTTCTTTTTTCTTCCAATAAATGTCGTTACCTATTAAGCCTCCTCGTCTATTCGTATCATACTTAAAAGATGAACTCTTTCATATTCTCTTTCAGAATGTTGCAAGTATTGTTTACTGATAATTGCCCTTAAGTTTAAAAGAAAAAGGAAAAGAAGTTTAACGGTATAAGATGCTGTAAATCTTACCGAGGAAAAAGAATAAGTACTTGCTGAATTTTCCTATCATTCACGGCTGAAATTTATCAATGACCTATCTAATTTGTGAATTATATCTATGATCTAACCAATAGAGTTTTAATTACAATATTGTGTCTCTTTCTCTCTCAGATAATTAGCCTTAATTTGTTTTCATAAAGGAAAGTGAATCTATTTCCAATTACTTCATTGTCCTCTTAAATGACCTTAACATATTCTCTAACAAACAACTTTAAATGTCTTAAGTTAACTTATAGGTGAGATTTATCACGTTTTCGCATGATATTCCACTTAAATCCTTTTTATACTTTAAGTCCTTTTTTAACTTTTGAGAACAATGGTAGGTGATTAGTAAATGATTTGCAAGAAAATGAATTAAAAAAGTAAGTTTACTATAAATAATTCATGGTGGAACTTCATAATTTTGGCATTCAAGATCAACTTAAAGCAGTTAATTTGAGGTGAAGGAAAAAAGCTAGTACTAACATAGGATTGAGAGAGCAGTTAATAACAAAATGCGACAGAAATTTTGTTCATCTAGATTATGAAATTTTAATAGTTTGCATAAGTTATTACTAATTCTTAGGTTACCCTCTAAACTATTCCTTGAAAACTTTTTGTTAATTTATTGGGCAAAATACAAAATTGATCAGTAATCCAAAACTAATTGCATTTGCTAGTAAAAAAGTGGATTTTTGGATGTGTGTGTGTGTGTGTGTGTGTGTATATATATATATATATATATATATATATATATATATATATATATATATATATATATATATATATATATATTATCGACTATTATTTTTAGGAGCGCTTAAATATATATTTTCTAAAATAATTTCAATTTAAATTAAAAATCCTGTTAAATTCTGGACACAAGTTTTTTCTTTAAACTTTCATGTGAGATCTGGATCAAAACAAAGTTTGTTTGGGCTAAACAAAAATGCATCACAATAGGCCAATAGCCCTATCCTTTTTGTGGGCTATAATGGTTAGTAAAAATTAAAGGTCTGGTTATAAATTTGCCCAAAGCCCATTGTGAACCCAACCGTTCTCTGCAACCAAAACGGACTGCAATTATCTCCTCGACCCATAGCTTGTATGCCATATAATTCTTAATAGGACGAACCCCGTTTGAGATTTTCAAATGGGAAAGTCTTAGGAATACCTAAAAAAACAAAAACATTTACTCGTTTCCACTGATAAAGACTCCCTATCCACTAATATTTACATTATATATCTATTATAGTTGAAAGAAATTCTTGCTCGAATATACTGGACATGTTATTATTGTAGTTAAAATAAGCTGAAATCAGCAATAACTTCAAAGGAACCAAACAAAACCTTACCATATTTCATATAAGCACAACAAAAATTTAAATTGGAGACCGAGTGCAACTGGGGGAGATCTTTAACTTTAATTTTTCGACCAAAGCTACTTCAAATCAGCTTTAAATGAACAAAAACTTTATATTCAAATTCATACAAATATTTGCAACAAGTCTTTAATAATATCCACCTGAATTTTAAGTTCATACAACTATTAAGTTTTCAATTCTCAAATCAAAAGCTTCAAAGCTCCTTTAATAGTGGACCAATTTTATTTTTCTTCAATTATCAGCCACCAAATCATGACTATAACCATGATTTTAGCTTTGCACAATAGCACCCAGATGATACAAGAATAGCTGTTGAAGTATATTGTTATAGTATGTTATATACTATTATAGTACACTGTTTCAGTATGTTGTATATTATTACAGTATATTGTTGCAATATAGCTGTATATTCTTATTGTATCTTGTATATCGTAATAGTATATGATTAGGTAACTGTGTTCTTCAATTTTCAGCTGAAAAGTTCTATCCCAATCATCTTAATTCCGCCCCAAATGCGATCAAATTTTAGTATGAATTTTTTCAAAGTACTATAAGCAATATTTAGTAATACCCACTTTGAATTAACCAATAAAATATTCTAGTTAAAATTTTAGATTAAAGAGCTTCAAGCTTTACAATGGTGGGTCTTAAAATTCAATCCTAAGCACCTCAAAATTAGTTGTGGAAGCTACGGACAAAAAAAAATAATTTCTTTTGGAACCTCACACCAAAAGAATTTTTTTTCTACAAAGTCTGCTTATCAAGGCATCTCCACTACTAAATTCATTACAGTAGGAACATTTGATTTAGAAAATATTTGCACTAACTCGTAGAGTGGATCACCAATAAGGTAGGCCAGTGATGATGGGAATAAGGAGGAAATTAGGAGTTGGGATACTGTAGAGAGAAATGAATGCGTAGACGAGTAATTAATTTGGGAAGGATAGGCATAATTGAAACAAGTTTTAAGGTCGGGCAAAAACGTATAATATTGTCTAATAGGCACTTAGTATAATTTCCTCTTTCAAATGAGGAAGTATGGAGATTTTCATGGATAGTCACTGAATTTCAATTAATTATATCAAAGTCATAAAATTAATTTTGTGATAGAAAAAGTGACTCAACTATGTCTATATATCAAAAAATGTATGCAAATGCTAAATTCAGTCTCGAAAAATACAAGTACGCAGCACTGTAGCATGTGTAAAATTACCATATAAATATAGTTATATCAACAACTCAGTTTACATGATTTTGGCGTCACCAATATCTTTCACCATATGCATCCGGATATGTTTTTTTATTCAAGTGGTGCCACATGAATTTAGCATTGTTTTTTGCACCTTTTATTGTCTTTTGATATATAAACACGGTCGACTTATTTTTTCTATTTAAAAAAAAAAAAAAAAAAAAACTTACTATGATGCAATAAATTTAAATTTTGATTACCATCCAATAAATTAACTAGGAAATTTCATGGAGTGTCTTTCCACCCCCTCATTTAACTTTTGTCCTTGTTTCTTAAAATACTTAAATATAGATATACCGTTAGAACTTCTCCTTTTCCACCTTCTTCATCTGTGATGTAGAAGTTGAAGATCCATTTATTAATCAATTTATAGTTTGAGTTGAGTATGTAATGTTCCATCGAGCTTACATTAGCTATTCCAAATAATTTGAACTAGTTTGGTTGAAAAAATTATTAAAACCATTGTTAGGACAATTAAAGTAGGTCTACTAACTTTGGAAGGTTTGTGTTGAGTTTAATTTACCATTGAAAATTGTTAGGATTGATATTAGAATGTAGACTATTAAATTTGATGTCATTTTGCAGTTGATTTGGACGACCAATGGGCATAAATCTTTAAATAAAAACGTATTGGTGAAATTTCTATAAATATAAATCTTAACAATCTGTCAGAATTTGTGAACAATTTGTATTAAAGTTTTAATACAATTTTTATTGAAGTCCTAGTAATCTATGAGGAATTGTAGCAAGGCAAGTGTTGCTCATCCATCGAAACTTGTGACAATTCATTAGATTTTTTTAATTTGATGCAATAAATTTAAATTTTAATTACCATCCAATAAATTAAATATGAAAATTCATGGAATGTTTTTCCACCTCCGCCTATTTAAATTTTGTCCTCGTTTCTTAAAATACTCAAATATGAATATGCCATCAAAACTTCTCCTACTTCTCCATATAGAAATTGAAGATACTTTTCTTAATTAATTTGTGATTTGAATTGAGTAGGTACATCGAGCTTACATTGGCCATTCCGAATACTTTGGGTTAGTTTGGTTGAAATTTTTGAAAATACCATTGTTAGGTCAATGAATGGCACAGTTACCCACAAAAATTAAACTATTTACCCTTACCTATTCATTTATTTTTTTACCCATCAAACTAATTACATTTCCTACCCGTAGTAGTTTTTATGGGGAATTTTCTCTTTTTTCTCCAATTCTTTTTTATTTCTATGCTTCTTTTCTTTTTTCCTTTTTTCTTTCTTTTCTCCTTTTCTTCTTTCTCGTTTTCTTCTTATTTTTTTCTATTTTCTCTTTTATTCATTTATTTTTGCCCAAATCGTATTATTGTTATTTTTACCATAACTTATTTCACACACAAATTTGACTCCTTCTTTATTTTTTTTCTTTATTTCTTATTCCTTTTCTAATTCTATGTGATTGCCATGCAAATCTTGATCTCCTTCCCTACAAATATCAGTAAAACAACCAGTTATGAAGCAAAAAAATATAATCTACGACGACCAAATTTTCATATATACTAGTTAGAATAGAAATCATAATAAAATATTGGAAAATGCAATAAAAATATAAGTAGCAAAAAAGACTTCTAGTACCATATGATACCAATATGGTATACATGTATACCAACAGAGTATATGATTTCTCTAGAATATTGCTACAACTATCTGCGACTATACTATTGTACCAAAACATTAAAGGATGCAATAAAAGTATGAGAAAATTGCATGCTCACATTGCAAGCTAAACATTCGCAAAGCAACTTGCTCATTACGTATACTAACATGGTATATAGTTGTATGGGGTCATTCCAATAATTGCCTATAACTATAAAAACTATTACATAATACACATAATCTATGTCCATCGGCACAAAAAAATTCCAGTACTGCAAATCATGTTTATATAAATAATTTCAGAATAGAATTTACTTAAAATGCAGCTAAAACAACAACAACAAAAAAAAAATTCAAACTACCATATGATACCAATATAGCATATAACTATACCAACATGGTATACAGTTTTACTAGTTAATTCCTGGCAACTATATGACTATACTACTATTACATAACACACATGCATAAAGAGAAAAATAAAAAAAATAGTGTACCACATATTAATATAATAAAGTATTTCAAGATATTGTACTATATTACTATTATTAAAAGAAAATCAAATAGTATACCAATTAAATGCAGCTAATATAACCAAAAAGGGATTCAACTAGCATATGATACCAATATAGTATATAACTATACTAATAGGGTATATAGTTGTACGGGGTCGTTCCAATAACTGCATATAACTATAAAAAGTATTACATAATACACAAAATCTATGTCTATAGGTACAAGAAAATCCAACACAGCAAAACATATCATATCAACCATTTCAGAATAGAATTCATTTAAAAATATAGCCAAAACAATCAAAAAATATTTTAACTAAACATTCATTAGTCCTCTATGATACCCACATGATATATATCATATGGCGTTAGGATATCTTAGAGGACTGGTTCACTCCTTCAAAAAATACTTTAGCTTAAATTTAATATTTTAATTTTTATAATATTCTTAGTGTCACACCTCCTTTTTTCCGCGGGGGATAGGGGAGTTTTTCCAATTCAAGTGACATTAATCGAAATGAGATTATTTATTTATATCAGAGTCGCCACTTGGAATAATTTATGGTGTCCCAAGTCACCGGTTTATTTTAAATCCCAAATCAAGGAAATTTGACTCTATTTATGATCCGCGAACACAGAAGACCGAGTAAGGAATTCTGTTAACCCGAGAGAAGGTGTGAGGCACTCCCGAGTTCCGTGGTTTTAGCATGGTCGCTCAACTATTAATAATTGACCTAATTATATGATTTAATACATATTTAAAAACTTACGGTACATTATTTATCTTGTAACCGATTTTAATTATTTATGGAATTATTTTTGGAACAAGTCACGATGTCGTACACTTGTCATTTTGGCACACGTTGCAAACCGCGCCACATGAAATGTACCCGCGATTTACGACATGCTTATTTTTATTATTGTTTGAAGTTGTGGTCGAGTCACGTGAAACGCACACTCGAATTGGGGTTACGTATCATAACTATGCCACGGAAACCGTACCCACAGTCACGATAATTTATTAATCGCGCCTAAAGCAAACTGCGAATGTTTATAATTCTGTTATCCTAAAGTTTGAGATTTGTATGTGAGGTTCAAATATTATGGTAACATACATGTGGGGCTCAGCTAGTTCTTTTTAATTTAAACAAAGTTCTATTAGGGAAGAATTGGAAGCAATTATTTTACCGATATCGATTCCATGTATGTCCAGTTATAACCCATGCGAATTAAAGAGCTAAATGAAACATGGGTTTAAAACGAAAACAATCCGAATTGCAATTTCCATTACTAGCTTAGGGTCTCTCATAAGAGTTAATCTCTTGATCAATTCAAATTAACAAATAACAGAAAGGCACTGAACAAGTGACTATCCCAATTAAAGTTTCCTTACACTAGGATCAGTGATTGGTTCAATAAGTGAACTGGGCCGAATCTAAATCGGCTCAAAAAGAACACACGCTGGATTTTAAGCTCAATTTTAAAGGAAGTTCCTTTTACAAACTTAATCAAATGCTTGCAACATTATTACTAGTCCAACTACACCAAAATTACATTCAGTATATATCATAAAGATTATTCATTTTCATAGAGGCTACTGAGATATACAACATACTCCAAAGACACACTTCATCAAACAATTAACATCAACTTGCAAACTACATGGTTAACAAACAAAAATCATCTGACGAAGTACTGAAATGAAAACGTATATGCAGATTTTATAGCACTTTGAACATCCAGCAGTAATCATTTTATATAAAAAAAAAAAACCGCAAACATATACCGTGACAGCAAAAATACAACTCAAAATTTAAATAGCTTACCCTAACTCAAAAATTTAATCAAAATATTTAACATTACATATTCGACCAAGGACTGGACAGAATAAAACCGAAACTGAAGTTTAAACAAACAACGTATGCATCAATGTGAGGTCCAACAACCATTTTCGAGCTTCATGTATACAACCAATAGAAGAACAAATGCTCAAGCTACATACCTGAGGATAGCCAAAATATACAAAGAAAATAAATCTCTGAATATTGAAGAGAATATCAGCAAAATACAGCAGAAAATAGCAAAAACAGCAACAGTAACAGCAACAGCATCACAGAATCAATATGAACTCTGAATTTCCAAAGCGAAGTTTAACAACTTTTCATAATGGAATTCTGGATTTTCTCAGAGGATTAATCTAAAAAAACAGTGTGTGTTCTTGAGTGTATTTTTAGAGAAATGCTGAGTCAAAAATACGCCCCTCCCCCTCCTCCCCCCCCCCCTCGTCTCTGTGTGAAGGGTGTATATATAGACTATCTAAAATCAGAGAAGGTCTGTTGGGAGAGGGAATATGTCAGCGTGAATTCAAGAAAAATAGCCGAGGGGAGGGATCTTTTTCCAACTGAAAAATGCCAGCTGCCACTTCTAGAAGCAGACTATCTGCTTAGGTTTGGGCCAAATACTATGACCTAAATGGCCCAAGACCAAGCCCAGATCCGACCTTAAAGAAAAGAGCCCACAAAGAGAAATGAAACAACTCATGCCATATTTGAATTTCAATTATAAAAGACTTCACTGAACACTGACTTTTAATTAAACTAAATCTACCTATAAACTATTCTAAATGATCATGCAAACAAAATTTAACACTTAGTTAATCAATCAAATAAAAACACAATCAATCCAGAAAATAGGAAAGAATGAGTAGGAATATCGATTGAACCTTAAGAAACAAAGATTGAAGAACATGGCAAACAAAACAGTGGCGAAATTCTGGACGGAGTCCGGTTAATATTTCGAAATGGATCAAAACTGACCCAAAACGATTGCTCTTGTCAAGAGCAATCGATTTGGGTGAGCTTCAACCCAAAAAGAATGCAAATAGTGCAGAAATCCACAAAGTGCAAAGTTGATTTTTTTTATTTATTTATTTTGAGATTTGAAATTGAGGGAAATGGGTGAGGATTTTTGGGAAAATTGATAAAGGGTATGATTTAGGAGGGTCTGGGGGTTGTGTGGTCAAAATTCGGGGGTGATTGGAGTAGCGCCGTCGGTGTGGAATTTTTGGGCGGCTAGGGTTCCGAGGGAGTTTGAGAGAGAGAGATGAGGGGTTTGGGGGCGGCTAGGGTTTGGGTAAGTGAAAGAGAAAGAGAGGGAAATGAGAGGGGTCTGAAGGGTTTTGGGGGGGGGGGAGTTACGACAGATATAAGGGTTAGAGGGGGGAGTTGCGGGCCGTTCGATCAAAGAAAATCAACGGCTGAGATCGCCGTTAACGAAATGACGTCATTTTGGTTAAATGACGAGGCTGGGCCGGGTGAGGGGGTTTGTAGGTGTTGGGTTGGGCGGATTTGGGGTAATTGTTTGGGCCAGAAATTGTTTTGGCCCAAATTCGAGACCAAACATATTTTTCTTTCTTTTCTTTTCTTTTTCTTGATTTTAAATCCTAATAAAATTAATTAATTAAAAACCTAAATTAAGTCCTAAATCAATCTAATTTGTAGAAATAAACCTAGTTATCTATTTTACCATAATTAATAAATTTAGACTAATAAAAGAAGAATTACTAATTTGCAATTTAAAGCTAAAAATGTAAAAACGACTCATATTTTTTGTGATTTTCGTTTAATAATGCATTTAACTCATGCAATTAAATCCTAAATGCAACTAGACCAAAAATGTTATGCACGAAATACTTCAGACATTTTGATTTTTTTTTATGATTTTAGAATATTAAATATGCAACTAAATGCAAGCAACTTTTAACCAAAATTCCTACAAATTCTATAAAACTAAAAACAATTAAGAAAAATCTATTTGTGAATTTCTATAGGAATATTTTAGTCGGGCAAAAATCACGTGCTCACAACTGCCCCTCTTTGCTTGAAAACACGAAGAGTTTTCGGGCAAAGATACATTGAGCAAATACGAGCGATCTTTTGCCCGTTTAGATATTCCATGGGAAACATTTTAAAAAATGTTTGACCGAACCTTGCTTTCGAGGTTGCCTACATATCCTCGGCTATGGAGGAATCAGGTCAGTGTAGTTCTGGAAGTTTTGGTAGCTGAGACTACCGAGAAGCTGTGATTTCACTGCTGCTGCTGCTGCTCTTTCTTGCTGAGCTCCCTATTACACCAAAGTCAAAATGAAAAAGAAACTAACTAAGCCTATCAGCTACGAGTTACAAGATTCCTATCTATGAGTCTTCTGAAGCTTGTTCTTGAGTCTTGAATGTTTCTTCATGCGGACTTTTGATTTGAACCTTGATGCTTGCTAGTTGCAGGTGCTAGTTCTTTCTTCTTCAGCTTTTCGGATCAAGACGAGACATGCAAAGCTTGTGACTTCAGCCATGTCTTGAGCAGTTCACATCTTTCATTGGCTTCTGCATTTTGGATTCACTTCTCTTCTTCTTTTTTCTTTAATTCTGGATTGAGACTTCTTCCTTTGGTCATCTCGGACTGTCGGCTCTCATTCTTGAGGCGAGCTTCTACTACTTCTAACTTGAATTGAATTCTGAAAATGACTTCCCTCGTTCTCCAGGTGGGCGCCTGATTTTGACTTAAAACTGAAATGAATTCCCTCGTTCTCCAGGTGGGCGCCTGATTTTGACTTAAAACTGAAATGAATTTCCTCGTTCTCCAGGTGGGAACTTGATGACTTAAAACTTGAAATAAATTCCCTCGTTCTCCAGGTGGGCGCCTGATTTTGACTTAAAACTGAAATGAATTCCCTCGTTCTCCAGATGGGCGCCTGATGACTTAAAACTTGAAATAAATTCCCTCGTTCTCCAGGTGGGCGCCTGATTTTGACTTAAAGCTAAAATGAATTCCCTCGTTCTCCAGGTGGGCGCCTGATGACTTAAAGCTAAAATGAATTCCCTCGTTCTCCAGGTGGGCACCTGATGACTTAAAACTTGAAATAAATTCCCTCGTTCTCCAGGTGGGCTGAAATAAATTCCCTCGTTCTCCAGGTGGGTGCCTGATTTTGACTTAAAACTGAAATGAATTCCCTCGTTCTCTAGGTGGGCGCCTGCAATCATGACAACACAGACAAAACAGAGAAAATTTTCTGCCCCAGTTTATGCCAGGAACATTCTTGAGTGTTAGTTGAATCCCATTATCCAGGAGGGTCCTGAAAATTTAAAACTAGATCCCATTATCCAGGAGGGTTCTAAAAACTTGAAATTAAATTCCATTATCCAGGAGGGTCCTGAACAATTAAAACTGAACTTATCTGGAACATGCTTTCCTCATGGGGGATTCCTAGCAAAGCAAACAAGATTTCTTTCCCCTGCTTAAAACAAAGAAAATTTTGTCAGTTTGAAAATATGGTGGTTAGTTTGTGGCATCCTTGCTGAAAGTGTCTGCATCTGCCACTACCCCGCTTCTTTTTGATTAGCTGCTTCGGGCTACAAAGAATTGTTTGACCTTTTGATCGGACCTCGACCACAAAACCTCTGAATGACTTGAATCTCTTACACTCAACTCGTCGTATGGCACTTTCATTCTGACAACTGTTGAACCTTTGCATTTCCTACAAATTCACGAATCACTTGACCACTAACCTTTAGTTACCACTGCATTGCTCATTCTAAATCATGTCACTTGTGATGTGCCTGGCCGAATTTCACTTGATGTAAATAAAAAGCTGGTAATGAGCTTTGAAGTCCTTTCTTGTTTGCTTAACAAAGACTCATTTGACAAAGACTTAGAAAAATAGACCCAAAAGAGACGAAGCGAAGTGACTTCGAGAATTAAGAATAAAAAGGAAAAAACTGAGATGACTATTTGAAGAAAAATGGAAAAGAGACTTATCTGAATGAATCAACTGGCTCTAATGATTATGACATGCATTTCGGATTGATCAGCCTAATCCATCCAACTAATCACATTTCAGTTCATGTCATGTCTTCATACTTCAAAAGCCGGGCTTTCAACGATCCAACTTTTCTGTAAAGTCACCAACCTCTTTCGACTTGTAGTGCCTCGAAGGGTTTTCACCAACAAGCCTCTCTCATTTGTTCATCTCTCAACTCACCGCCGCCTTACGGTACCTGTGAGGGTTTTCACCAATAAGACTCTCTCATTTTAAATTTTCCCTCAGCTCACCACCGCCTTACGATGCCCGTGAGGGTTTTCACCAATAAGACTCTCTCATTTTATTTATTTTCCTTGTACCCAATGAACAAAGTGTTACCCATGATGGAAATCATACCTCTATCTCACTTGACTTGGCATCCTCAAAGATTGATCGGAAGGTCTTTCTTTGGACCGTAGTGTAGGCTTTTGGAAAGGGTTAGAAAGAAAAGGTGGTATAAGGCTCAACATGACTTAAGATGAAAGGGTTCAAAATTACAACTTTTGGAATCAGACCTATTGCAAAACTAAAACTTCTGCCCCAGTTCTTTTTTGAATCTAGGGAATTTTGAATTTTTTTATTTGATGGGACTGAACCTCAGAGTAAGGCTGCCTACGTATCCTTAAAATGAATCAAGTCTAACGTAGTTCCAACATAAGAGTTTTGTTTTTGTTACTTTGCTTTTCTTTTTCTCCTTTCTTTTCTCTTTTCTTTCTTTGCTTTTCTCTTTTCCTTCTCTTTTTTTTCTTTTTTTTTTCTTTTTTTTTCTTTTCTTTTATATTTCTAACTCTGCTTCTGATTCCAAAAGAGGGGTATGAAAGAAAATAAATAAGGCTCAAAAAGGGGTAACAAATGATAAATGTGTTTGGGATAGCAGAATAAAATGCCTTCGTCATTCCAACTTTGAACATGCCTAGTATAAAATGCGATTAAAGATAAAGAAATCATACATAATATCTCTTGACTGCATTAGAATTGATAGCCATATCCACACATTTACCTTCTATGTCTGTTTAATACAAAGCACTATTGGGCAACACCTTTGTCACAATGAAAGGCCCCTTCCAGTTTGGGGCGAACTTGCCTTTAACTTCAGCCTGATGTGGAAGGATGCGTTGCAATACCAGCTGACCCACTTCAAATTTTCGGGGACGGACCTTCTTGTTGTATGCTCTTGCCATTCTTTTTTGATACAATTGACCATGACATACTGCTGCCAATCTTTTTTCATTAATCAAACTCAATTGCTCTAGCCGGGTTTTGACCCACTCATCATCATCAATTTCAGCTTCAACAACGATCCGCAGGAATGGAATCTCAACTTTCGCAGGTATAACTGCCTCGGTTCCATATACCAGAAAATAGGGAGTTGCACCTATTGAAGTGTGAACAGTAGTGCGATAACCCAGTAAAGCAAAAGGTAACTTTTCATGCCATTGCCTCGAACCTTGCACCATCTTACGAAGTATCTTCTTTATGTTCTTATTAGCAGCCTCAACAGCTCTGTTTGCCTTAGGACGATACGGAGTGGAGTTTCGATGCATGATCTTGAACTGCTGGCAAACCTCTTTCATCAAATGACTGTTGAGGTTGGAAGCATTATCTGTGATGATTATCTTGGGAATTCCGAACCGGCAAATTATATTCGAATGGACAAAATCCACCATCGCCTTCTTGGTCACAGACTTGAAAGTTACGGCTTCGACCCACTTGATAAAATAATCAATGGCCACAAGAATAAACCTATGCCCGTTTGACGCTGCCGGCTCAATCGGTCCAATGACATCCATGCCCCAAGCAACAAAGAGCCAAGGCGCCGACATTAAGTGCAGCTCAGATGGCAGGGAATGAATCAAATCACCGTGCACCTGGCATTGATGACATTTGCAAACAAAGCTAATGCAATCACGTTCCATGGTGAGCCAATAATAACCTGCTCGAAGAATCTTCTTCGCCAAGACATACCTACTCATATGTGGCCCACAAACCCCGGAATGCACTTCGGCCACGATAGTCGAAGCTTGTTTAGCATTTATGCACCTTAGTAGTCCTAAATCTGGAGTTCTCTTGTACAATATTCCCCTACTTAGGAAGAATCCACTAGCCAGATGTCGAATGGTTCTCTTTTGATCACCTGTGGCATGTACCGGATATACCCCCGATTTGATGTATTCCTTGACGTCATGGAACCAAGGCTCACCATCGGGTTCCTCCTCAACCATATTGCAATAGGCATGCTGATCACGGATTTGGATATGCAGAGGGTCGACATAAGTCTTATCCGGATGGTGTAACATTGATGCCAGAGTAGCCAAGGCGTCGGCAATCTCATTATGAATCCTGGGAATATGCCTGAATTCTACCGACCTCAACTGTTGACAAAGATCATGCAGACACTGTCGATACGGTATGAGCTTCAAATCCCGAGTTTCCCATTCTCCCTGAATCTGATGAACTAACAAATCTGAATCTCCCAAAACCAATATTTCTTGAACTCCTAAGTTTATGGCTAGCCTCAAACCCAGGATGTATGCCTCGTATTCAGCCATGTTGTTAGTGCAATAAAATCGAAGCTGAGCTGTTACGGGGTAGTGACGCCTTGTTTCAGAAATGAGTACAGCCCCTATTCCGACACCTTTCATGTTAGCAGCTCCATCAAATAAGAGTTTCCAACCTGGCTTTTCATCCTGATCAGCCTCATCAACATACATCACTTCTTCATCAGGAAAATAAGTCTTCAGTGGCTCATATACTTCATCCACCGGATTCTCGGCCAAGTGATCGGCTAGGGCTTGGGCTTTCATCGCGGTCCGAGTCACATAGATGATGTCAAATTCTGTGAGTAAAATCTGCCACTTTGCCAACCTCCTAGTGGGCATAGGCTTCTGAAAGATATACCTTAGAGGATCCATGCGAGAAATGAGGTAAGTAGTGTAGGATGACAGATAATGTTTCAACTTTTGTTCCACCCAAGTCAGGGCGCAACATGTCCTTTTAAGAAGAGTATACTTAACCTCATAAGGAGTGAAGTTCTTGCTGAGATAATAAATGGCTTGCTCTTTCTTGCCCGTGATGTCGTGTTGACCCAACACACAACCAAAAGAATTATCCATGACCGTCAAATAGAGAATTAAAGGTCTCCCAGGTTCTGGCGGGACCAACACAGGGGGGTTTAACAGGTAATTCTTGATCTTATCAAATTCTTCCTGACACTCTTCAGTCCACTTAACCGCAGCATTCTTCTTCAGCAACTTAAAGATGGGCTCACAAGTTGTCATGAGTTGAGCAATAAACCTGCTGATGTAGTTTAACCTCCCGAACAGGCTCATCACCTCAATTTTATTCTTTGGCGGTGGTAATTCCTGGATGGCCTTGATCTTTGATAAGTCCAACTCAATACTGCATCGACTGACTATGAATCCCAACAGTTTCCCAGACGGGATACCAAATGCACATTTCGCCGAATTGAGCTTGAGGTTGTACCTACGGAGCCTTTGGAAAAACTTCCTCAAATCCCCAACATGGTCGGACTGCTTCTTTGACTTTATGATCACATCATCTACATAAACCTCAATTTCCTTGTGTATCATGTCATGAAATATGGTAGTCATTGCCCTCATGTAAGTTTCCCCAGCATTCTTTAAACCGAATGGCATTACCCGGTAGCAATACGTCCCCCATGACGTGATGAATGCTGTCTTTTCTGCGTCTTCCTCGTCCATCAGGATCTGGTGATATCCCGCATAACAATCCACAAAAGACCCGATCTCATGCTTGGCACAATTATCAATCAGAATGTGGATGTTCGGCAATGGAAAGTTATCCTTTGGACTTGCCTTGTTGAGATCACGATAATCAACACACACCCTCGTCTTACCATCCTTCTTTGGTACTGGCACCACATTAGCTAACCAAATGGGATACTGAGTAACCCGAATGACTTTTGCCTCCAGTTGCTTTGTGATTTCTTCTTTAATCTTCACACTCATGTCAGTCTTGAACTTTCTTAACTTTTGCTTGACAGGAGGGAATGTAGGGTCAGTTGGAAATTTATGAACTACCAAATCAGTGCTCAAGCCCGGCATGTCGTCATACGACCATGCAAAGACATCTTTGTATGCAAACAGTGTTTTGATTATTTCTTCCTTGATTTGCGGTTCCAGATGCATACTTATCTTGGTTTCCCTGACATTATTTTGATCTCCTAAATTGATTGCTTCGGTTTCATTCAAATTAGGCTTGGATTTTTCTTCGAAGTGTTTTAGTTCTCTACTGACTTCCTCAAATGCTGCTTCTTCATCGTATTCTGTTTCATCATCACCCTCTACTTCTTGGATCGTTATTTCAGAATTGGATTGGCTTTTAAGATTTGGCTAAAAATTCCTCATGCATGTCATGTCATTGAAACCAGCATAAAAAGAACTGTACAGAGAGAAAAAGCAAAAAACAAAAATGAAACGCTATCAGGACTAATGGAAAATAGGAAATTGTATTTCATTGAAAATAAGAGGATAGAAGGGTTTGTACATCGAAACAAGCAAAACTAAGAAAAATCTGGATTACAACCCTGGAATAACCCAGATAACAGAAAGGAAAACAAAGCAAACTACCAAAACTCCTTTCGGATGGGGAGAGGAGTAGCTTTCCAATTGCTAAGCTTCACATTTGGCCCAACAAGCTGCACATCGGCATTACTGGAACCTTCCCCGATTTTGACCATATTAACCTCATCAAACAGACTCTGGAACCTCTTGATCAACTCTTCATCAAAGTCGACCACAGGTTTTGGGACCACTGATATTGGGCGTTTGGCGACCCCTGACTTGACGAAAGACTTAGAGATATGTGGAACAGGTTTAGGGAGTGACCATGCCTTTCCTTTCAAACTTTTAGCCTTTTTCGCGTCCTTCACTATGAGTGTGAATCCCAAACCAAATGTACCAAAACTTTCACGTGGATACACCGGATGCACAATACCCTGCAGAGATGAACCCAGACCTTTGCCCTGCAGAAAACCATTCTTCAACATTTCATTTGCTACCATGACGGACGCGGATGGTATCTTCGGACCTGGAATGCATTCTCCTTCGGGAATTTTCTCGACAGACACTGTTTCGAACATTTGGTAAACCCAAGGCCCTTTATCATCTTCAACTTCAATAAATGGAACAATTGTGTCATTGTAAGCAGATAAGTTCTCATCACCGTGCACAACTATTTCCTGCCTGTCCCATTCGAACTTTACCATTTGATGCAGAGAAGACGGGATTGCCTTGGCAGCATGTATCCAGGGCCTGCCCAACAACAAGTTGTAGGAGACAGCCACATCTAGCACTTGGAACTCTATAGTGAACTCTACTGGCCCTATTGACAATCTGAGCATTATATCACCAACAGAATCTTTCCCTCCTCCATCGAAGCCTCAAACGCATACATTATTAATGTGGATCCTTTCAGTGCCAATTTTCAACTTTTGCAAAGTGGACAGAGGGCAAATATTTGCACTGGAACCGTTATCCACCAGTACCCTTAAGACAGCGGAATCCTTGCACTTCACTGTGAGATAAAGAGCTCGATTGTGTTCTGTACCCTCTATAGGAAGTTCATCATCTGAGAAAGTGATCCTGTTTGCTTCGAAAATCTTGTTAGCAATCTTTTCCAAGTGGTTCACCGTGATCTTATCAGGAACATGGGCCTCATTCAAAATCTTCATCAGGGCTTTGCGGTGTTCATCTGAATGTATCAGCAGAGACAAAAGACAGATCTGAGCTGGTGTTTTCCTCAACTGTTCCACAATGGAATAGTCTTGCATTTTCATCTTTTTCAGGAATTCCTCAGCCTCTTCTTCGGTGACCGGCTTTTTTACTGGGATGTGGCCATCCTTGAATGGCTTGGTTTTCCTCAGTTCTTCTGGGGTAAAACATTTCCCAGAACGAGTCAGTCCTCCGGTTTCATTGACTTCTTCCTCTACTTCTTTCCCTTTGTATGTTACTATCACTTGTTTGTAATTCCACGGGACGGCCTTTGTGTCAACCATTGGTAACTGGGTCACTGGCTTAATAATAACGGGGGTAATACGATCCCCTTCCATGATTATGACAGGCTTGCCCGGGACCCCTGGCACAACCACTTTTTGCTTTTCCGGGTTCGCTTTAACATCAATCGGAGGCCCTTTCACAACCAATACAGATGGCTTCACGTTGAGCGTGCTTGGCTTCTCCGACACCCCTTTAACTGTCAAGGGCATTGCTTTTGCAGAATCTATAGCTTTGATTGGATTACTTTCGCTAGCCCGGATCATCATGACAGACTTGGAAGAGGTTTTGAGCTCCCCATCCTTATGAACTATCTCGATCATATATGTCTCTGCATGGGCCGGCAAAGGATTTTGGTTGATGTTTGGCGCCTCCGGGCTCTGAACCACAATTTGATTTGTATCGATAAGCTCTTGGATCGCCCTCTTCAAATGCCAGCACTTCTCCGTGTCGTGCCCCGGGGCATCAGAACAATACGCACATCTGAGGGAGTAATCAAGGTTCCTTGGAGGCGGATTTGGTATCTTTGGCTCAATTGGGCTCAAAACGTCCAGCTGCCTCAACCTCTGAAACAAACTAGTATAGGACTCTCCAAGAGGGGTGAAGGTTTCTTTCCGCTGCTGCCTCTCTTTTCTGTAATCTGGCCTTGGTCGAAAACTTGGACCAGTAGGGTTTTGGTGTGGTTGTGGGGGCGTATAAGGATTTTGTGGAGTTGGAGCATGCCATTGCGGGTAAGGAGGGGGTTGAACATATGACTGTGCGTGGTGAACATGGTATTGGGGTAGCTCGACAGAATATCGAGGGTCTTGTGGCGGGAGATAGTGCTGAGATGGATTATATGGAGCTTGGGTGTAGGCTTGAGGTTGGGGTCGAGTTTGGGTGTACTGGTGAGGCGGACCCCTTGGGCCACGCCACGATCCAGAGACAAACATAGCGACATCTTCTTTCTTCTTTTTGCCTAACAGGCTTCCGGTGCCACTTTGAATTGCCTGTGTGGTCGCTTTTATGGCAGAGTAGCTCATGATCTTGCTTGACTTGAGTCCCTCTTCCACCATTCCTCCCATCTTTACCACATCGTTGAAGGACTTACCTATGGCTGAGATCAAATGGCCAAAGTAAGTGGGCTCTAGGGCTTGAAGAAAGTACTCAACCATCTCATCTTCCTCCATTGGAGGGTAGACTCGTTCAGCTTGTTCTCTCCATCTGAAACCATATTCCCTAAAGCTTTCATTGGGCCTCTTCTCTACCTTGGTCAAAGATAGGCGATCCGGGACAATGTCTATATTGTACTGAAAGTGCTGAGAAAGGCCTGAGCTAAGTCATCCCATGTGTACCACCTGCTAGTGTCTTGGCGGGTGTACCATTCTAAAGCTACCCCACTCAGACTCTGATTGAAATACGCGATTAATAATTCATCTTTCCCACCGGCGCCTCTCATATTGCTGCAAAAGCCTCTCAAATGGGCCACGGGATCTCCATGTCCGTCGTACGGGTCAAACTTGGGCATCTTGAACCCAGCGGGCAGTTGGACATCCGGAAATAAGCATAAATCCTTGTAAGCCACACTTACTTGGCTTCCTATCCCTTGCATGTTCTTCAAAGATTGCTCTAGACTCTTCACTTTCCTGAATATCTTGTCCTGCTCCACGTTCCGGGATAGTTTCTCAGTTTTGACAGGAGGTTCAAAGTGAGGGGTATGGGAATAAGGATCCGCGACTTTGAAAGTTGGTTCCGAGACATGATATTGGATATCTGGAGCTTGGAACGCGGGTTCACTAGAAGATCTGTGAAGAGCAGCTCGCGGAGGGGCTACGAAAATAGGAGCGGATGTCGGAGCATGGTATACGGTTGTTTTGGCTGGTGGAGCGTGAAAGGTTTGGGATGAGGTGCCAGGGTAATGGTGATAAGGGGTAAAGCCTGGTGCGTGCTGAGGGGAAAGATCAATGGTAGTGGGATCTTGGGCTTGTGATAGTGGTGGGATGAAAGCAGGATTTTCTGTGTAGTTAGCGGGGAATGAAGGTGGAGGATGCCCCCTGATCCAGGCTTGATACATTTCTTCCATTTGATGGTTCAACCTGTAGACCTCTTCTTTCAATTCAGACTCCGATTCTACAATCTCCCTTGGCGGGTCGACAACACCCGTGTCCGATTCTTTGCTAGTCATGACTGCCTTGCACTTTGATCTGGTGTTATAGGGGTGACTTGCCAGGATGCCAACAAACTAACCACCTAAAACAGAACCTGTCTTTATGCACACACAACAACTTGGTCAGTTTTAAAATAATTTACAGATAGGTAATCGCATATTGGGGATGCAATGCACCTGAGCAGTTAAACGTTTCTAAATGCTTTGCGACAGCTCATGTGTTTCATCCCGGCTTTCCCAAATTCTCAAATCCTGACTTTTCCATCTCTCCTTCTGCTGTGTTTCGCTCTTTTAATTCTTATTCTTTCCTCTTTTCTTTAGTTTGGCCCCTCTTTTCTTTCTTCCCTCATTTTCTCTCTTTTTCTCTCTCTTTTTTTCTATTTTCTTTTAAGATTATGATCCAATCCTATGGGGATTGCCTACGTATCATGACGCCGCATGAATCAGATCATTACGTAGTTCAGAGAAATAGATACGAAATAATTTATTTCATTAATAAAAGACATCTTTTTGGATTTTCTATTATAAGGACTAAAAGTAGCGATGACTACAAAAGGAAAATCTACAGACTCGAAATAAAGTAATAGACAACCTTGACAAAGACGAACAAGACTCGGAGAAAGTAAAATACAGACTACTAAAGGGAATCAAAAATACATAAGAGCCTCCACTGGTACTCCGGAGGCTTGCGGGACATCAGCCGGTCTCTGCACGGGCCTGCGGGCAATATCTTCTTGAAGGCGGTCTAGGTCAACCATCACCTATCTGACGAATGTCATTACATAAGCAAAAAATATAGACTTGGTCATGTCTTCACATTCATGGCATTTCATTACAACATAATCAGCTATCTCTTTAATCCTCATTCGGATGACACCCTTTTCTTGAAGCAAATGTCCAATCTGCTGGGCCCGAGCCTCTAACACTTGTGTATCTGTGTTGTTTTGATCTTGTAACTGCTTCAGGCTTTCTTGTAGTTGGTAAATCAGTGCATAGCAATGCTCTCTTTCTGTCTTGAAATCCTTTGTTTACTTGACCATTTCATTTTCCTGGGCAACCAGCTTTTTCTGTAAAATTACTACTTCTTTGTCATATTTCTGCTTCAACTGGTGGGCTAATCTAGCGTGTTCTTCCGCACCTTTGGCCAGCTTTTCTTGAGCATTGAACAAGTCCCTTTCGGCCTTTGTCAAGTCAAAACCGTGATCATGCACTTTCCGCCTCAGGTTGGTTATAATTTTCTCATCTCTCTCACTTCTTACTGGTGTCTCGGCGGCTATTTTCATTCTCTGGATTTGGGCTCGAAGGGCTTCATTTTCCTTGGCCAACCTCTTCTTTTCCCCTTCATCTTCAGCTGCCTACAAACTACTATCAAATTTGATTTTTTCAATTTGTTCTATCTAGCTTGTTTATAGTAGTTCGGTATTCCTTTTCTTTAGCCAAACAAACCCATTGCTCTCGTGCTCCATCGGTGAATTGTTGGACATGGGGCCTTTTGGCGGGCTGTTCTGGCTCTTGACCGACCCAACTTCTTTTCCTGTACCACATGGCGTAGTTGGATCCTACTTCACCTATGGACAAATCTCGTACTTGAGTCTGTGGTTCCAGGAACCTACATTGGTGCCAAATCTGGCGAACCCTTTCTTCTGGCAACGTGGCTTTCGGGCATATTTCAATAACCTGTGGACTCAAATCTTCGTCATATGGGGATTGTTTGGTATCTACCCAACTGGCGTAGGACCCGATGTGGGGCATATGGCTGAATACTCCGAAGACCCATTAATAAAAGAAAGCACACTCCGGCGGACATGTAGATAACTTCGTCGACCGGGAGCCAACCGAAAGTCCATTCAATTTGATTTGCGTTTAAAGAACCCAAATACGCGAACCATGCCTCAGTACCTTCTGGCAACTCATGGCCGTTTACTCGGTTTTCATATTGTTTGATGCAATTGAGTCCGGTCAGTCCGTAGTTCATGTAACCTGGGCGATGACGAAGATGTTCTACTAACCACATTTGTAAAAGCAAGTTGCAACCCTCGAAAAACTTTGTCCCGGCTCGACAAGCGGTTAAAGCTCGGTAAATTTCTGCGAGAATCATTGTTATGATAGTGCCATTGGCCTTTTTGACCATAAAGTCGGCCAATCCTGCGAGCCCCAATTCTATATGTCCATCACTTCTTGGGCATATCAGAGTACCTAAAAATGCCACCACAAAGGCCAGACCCCTACGTGCTTCCCATTTGTCTTTATTCCCCTGATGATTCAAACCAGTGTCCGGAGCCTCAAATCCGTGGGGGTCTCCATACCGGCTGTATAAGAAACGGAATGTGCAGAATCCTCCGGCTAAATTTTTATTTTTAACCTGCCGGCTAATACTGAGGAGGTCCAAAAACTTATGAGGGGTTACAGTTCTTGGTGCTACTAGATATTGATGCCTTAACTTCCCTTCGAAACCAGCGTAACCTGCTACCTCCTCTAGTGTAGGGGTCAACTCGAAATCAGAGAAGTGGAAAACGTTATGTGCAGGGTCCCAAAACGGTATCAAAGCTTCGATTATATCAACCCTTGGTTTAATTTCCGAAAGACCAGTGAGCCCACCTAAAGCCTTTGTCACAGAACTCTTGCTGACATCCCCCAGGTCATTCCACCACATATGGAGTCCTAGCGGAATCTCGTCTACGACTCGAAAAGCTATATTCACAACAGTGCTCATCCTGCACATTTTTATTTAAGGCGACTGGTGAAAAACAAGTGACTTTTTTTTTTAATATGTTTTTTTATTTATTTTTTGACCCCAAAAGAAAGATTATTTGTGCAAAATAAAACTCAAACAACTCAAAACCACCTTTGCAAATACGGCCCTTCAGCCCTTCAGAAATGAAAATTTTAAAACTGTGCTTGCTAAGTGGTCAGAATTAAGAAAAGAGCCATAGGTGGCTATTTTTGCAAAACAAGCCTTTCGGTGTCCCGTCGAGACGCTTCTGGCTATTTGGACAGAAAATGGCACCCCCTAAATTTATTTATGACAAAATGACGCATTTTCATATGTTTTGGTTATTATTTTTTTTTGCAAAAACGGGGCCGGACCCGATGAGGGTTGCCTACGTATCTCACATCCGGTGAGAATCAAACCCGCGTAATTCGATCAATTTTGATGCACAGAAAGATATGATTTGTTTTGAAATGATTTTCTTTTTTTCTCTTTTTTTTTGCAGAGCAACGGGATTTTTTGAATATCAGGATTATCAAAACCGGGCATTTTTCTATCCTACCTCACTCTTGGTTTTTCTTTCTTTTTTTTTCTTAATTTTCTTTCCTTACTCTAGAAACCGGTCAACATACAAGCCAAGAAAATTAATGCACAAGTAGCACGTAAAGGATGCATCAGGATGGTCTTTTAATTTTTGGGTGCACCTATCCTAGACGGACCCAACCCTTGTGTTGAGTCCCCTAAGTCAAATGCACGTGACGTAAGCAAACGTACCTACTAGGGATCCGGTATGAGGCTGTATTATTCTAAGTTTAAATCTTGGGTGTATTGTTCTAGACCTGGCTTACCCGAGAAGACAACTCGAGCCGGGGAGGGGGGAGGGGGAGGGGCAGCGTACCGGGAATACAGAAGCTTCACCGGCTTTGCAACTTGTTCGAATATCGTCCTAAAATTAGGATATGACTCTAACAGAACAGAAGCCACGCGAAGCACACGCTCCCCAGAAGATTTAGAAGACTCAGAGAGAAGGAGGGTTTCGTAGCAGTTTATCTGATTTAATACATATTTAAAAACGTATGGTACATTATTTATCTTCTAACCGCTTTTAATTATTTATGAAATTATTTTTGGAACAAGTCATGATGTCGTACACTTGTCATTTTGGCACACGTTGCAAACCGCGCCACATGAAATGTACCCGCGATTTACGACATGCTTATTTTTATTATTGTTTGATGTTGTGGTCGAGTCACGTGAAACGCGCACTCGAATTGGGGTTATGTATCATAACTATGCCACGGGAATCGTACCCATAGTCACGATAATTTATTAATCGCGCCTAAAGCAAACTGCGAATGTTTATAATTCTGTTATCCTAAAGTTTTAGATTTGCATGTGAGGTTCAAATATTATGGTAACATACATGTGGGACTCAGCTAGTTCTTTTTAATTTAAACAAAGTTCTATTAGGGAAGAATTGGAAGCAATTATTTTACCGATATCGATTCCATGTCTGTCCAGTTATAACCCATGCGAATTAAAGAGCTAAATGAAACATGGGTTTGAAACGAAAACAATCCGAATTGCAATTTCCATTAATAGCTTAGGGTCTCTCATAAGAGTTAATCTCTTGATCAATTCAAATTAATAAATTACAGAAAGGCACTGAACAAGTGACTATCCCAATTAAAGTTTTCTTACACTAGGATCAGTGATGGGTTCAATAAGTGAACTGGGCCGAATCTAAATCGGCTCAAAAAGAACACACGCTGGATTTTAAGCTCAATTTTAAAGGAAGTTCCTTTTACAAACTTAATCAAATGCTTGCAACATTATTACTAGTCCAACTACACCAAAATTACATTTAGTATATATCATAAAGATTATTCATTTTCATAGAGGCTACTGAGATATACAACATACTCCAAAGACACACTTCATCAAGCAATTAATATCAACTTGCAAACTACATGGTTAACAAACAAAAATCATCTGACGAAGTACTGAAATGAAAACGTATATGCAGATTTCATAGCACTTTGAACATCCAGCAGTAATCATTTTGTATAAAAAAAAAACTGCAAACATATACCTTGACAGCAAAAATACAACTCAAAATTTAAATAGCTTACCCTAACTCAAAAATTTAATCAAAATATTTAACATTACATATTCGACCAAGGACTGGACAGAATAAAACCGAAACTGAAGTTTAAACAAACAACGTATGCATCAATGTGAGGTCCAACAATCATTTTCGAGCTTCATGTATACAGCCAATAGAAGAACAAATGCTCAAGCTACATACCTGAGGATAGCCAAAATACACAAAGAAAATAAATCTCTGAATATTGAAGAGAATATCAGTAAGATACAACAGAAAATAGCAAAAACAGCAACAGTAACAGCAACAGCATCACAGAATCAATATGAACTCTGAATTTCCAAAGCGAAGTTTAACAACTTTTCATAATGGAATTCTGAATTTTCTCAGAGGATTAATCTAAAAAAAAAACAGTGTGTGTTCTTGAGTGCATTTTTAGAGAAATATTGAGAGGAATAAAACTCAGTCTAAAAAAATCCACCCTTCGTCTCTATGTGAAGGGTGTATATATAGGCTATCTAAAATCAGAGAAGGTCTGCTGGGAGAGGGAATATGTCAACGTGAATTTAGGGAAAATAGCCGAGGGGAGGGAATCTTTTTCCAACTGAAAAATGCCAGCTGCCACTTCTAGAAGCAGACTATCTGCTTAGGTTTGGGCCAAATGCTTTGACCTAAATGGCCCAAGACCAAGCCCAGATCCGACCTTAAAGAAAACAGCCCACAAAGAGAAATGAAACAACCCATGCCATATTTGAATTTCAATTATAAAAGACTTCACTAAACACTGACTTTTAATTAAACTAAATCTACCTATAAACTATTCTAAATGATCATGCAAACAAAATTTAACACTTAGTTAATCAATCAAAGAAAATCACAATCAATCCAGAAAATAGGAAAGAATAAGTAGGAATATCGATTGAACCTTAAGAAATAAAGATTGAAGAACATGGCAAACAAAACAGTGGCGAAATTCTAGACGGAGTCCGGTTAATATTTCGAAATGGATCAAAACTGACCCAAAACGATTGCTCTTGTCAAGAGCAATCGATTTGGGTGAGCTTCAACCAAAAAAGAACGCAAATAGTGCAGAAATCCACAAAGTGCAAAGTTGATTTTTTTATTTATTTATTTCCAGATTTGAAATTGAGCAAAATGGGTGAGGATTTTTGGGAAAATTGATAAAGGGGTATGATTTAGGAGGGTCTGGGGGTTGTGTGGTAAAAATTAGGGGGTGATTGGAGTAGCGCCGCCGGTGTGGAAATTTTGGGCGGCAAATGACACAGACAAAGTGAGAGTTTGAGAGAGGGAGATGAGGGGTTTGGGGGCGGCTAGGGTTTGGGTGAGTGAAAGAGAAAGAGAGGGAAATGAGAGGGGTCTGAAGGGTTTTGGGGGGGGGGGGGGAGTTACGATAGATATAAGGGTTAGAGGGGGGAGTTGCGGGCCGTTCGATCAAAAGAAATCAATGGCTGAGATCGCCGTTAACGAAACGACGTCGTTTTGGTTCAGTGACGAGGCTGGGCCGGGTGAGGGGGTTTGTAGGTGTTGGGTTGGGCGGATTTGGGGTAATTGTTTGGGCCAAAAATTGTTTTGGCCCAAATTCGAGACCAAACAGATTTTTTTTTCTTTTCTTTTCTTTTTCTGGATTTTAAATCCTAATAAAATTAATTAATTAAAAACCTAAATTAAGTTCTAAATCAATCTAATTTATAGAAATAAACCTAGTTATCTATTTTACCATAATTAATGAATTTAGACTAATAAAAGAAGAATTACTAATTTACAATTTAAAGATAAAAATGTAAAAACGACTCATAATTTTTGTGGTTTTCGTTTAATAATGCATTTAACTCATGCAATTAAATCCTAAATGCAACTAGACCAAAAATGTTATGCACGAAATACTTCGGACATTTTGATATTTTTCTTATGATTTTAGAATGTTAAATATGCAACTAAATGCAAGCAACTTTTAACCAAAATTCCTACAAATTCTATAAAACTAAAAACAATTAAGAAAAATCTATTTGTGAATTTCTATAGGAATATTTTAGTCGGGGCAAAAATCACGTGCTCACACTTAAAAAATTTTACTTGTGAAAAAAATAAAAAAAATAGATTTATTTTTTAGATATAAATATAAAGTATCTTTTGCGAAGTTCATATTGATTTGCTTAGCTTATCATCAAACCATATCAAATTCTAGGCACCGAAATCATAATCAAATTTTGAAAAATGACTCGAGCAATGACAAAGAGTTACGAGAAAATATGAAATTTGTAGGGAGGGAGAGAGTGTTTTGTGGCGATGAAAGACATTCAATAGGTGATAATTTCATTCAACAAGAGAAAATTAAACTACATGCACGTAGTGAGTTAATTGAATTGTAATTTGTACATATTGAGCAAACCTCTTTTGTTGTATACACAAAATCATCACATAACTAAATAATAGCTATTCCTTATCCATTAATTTATCAATATTTTAATTTGTGAATATCATAAAAATATTGCCTATCAGATAAACAATTTAACTTATAAAAATAAAAGCAAGAACAAAGAGAGAAAATTGATGAAGAGAGAAATGAAAATGTTTCTTACCTTGGATTGAAATAAGGAGGATTACGTGTGGGTTGGGTATATGTTTATTTCCCCCAAAGCCTTTAGAGACTTCCTTTATGGCTAGACGGGTAATAATTTTATATGGAATAAGTATATTTAGTAATTACTATTCAAATAGGTAAAATCGGGTAATTAGTTTAAGTTTAATATGTAGTCCCCGTAAATTCCTCCAAATTAAAGTAGGTTTACTAATTTTGCAAGGTTTGGGTTGAGTCTAGCTAACCAATGACAATTTTTAGGATTGGTATTAGAATGTAGGCTATTAAATTTGATATCATTTGCAGTTGATTTGGGCCGATGAAAATCAATCCTAAAGTAAAAACGTGTTGGTGAAATTTCTGCAAAGGTAGGTCCTAACGATCCATCAGGATTTGTGAACAAAATTATATACAACTTTTATTGAAGTCCTGGTAACCCATTAGGACTTGTGGCCTCTATTTTAAAAGGCGTTTCTGGGGCGAGCTCCGGAGCGAGGCGTACCAAAAATATCCCGAGGCGATGGTGTGGGGCGAAAGTCTCAAGAGGCGTACGCCCCACAATTTGGGGCGTATGCCCGGGTATTCGGGGCGCATTTTTTTAGTAAGGAGTAAGCCCTAGAGACTTTTTCAAATTAAAACAAAATTTGTTGAATAATTCCTTCATATAATACCCAAATTCTCAAAAGTCAGTTTGGTAATAACTCAAAAGGTTTAAAAAGGAACTCAAAAGTATTAAATTTAAAAGTAAAGACCTTTTTTTTATTGATTTAAGCCCTAATTCATGATTTTTCCAATTTTTTATCTTGTCCGCTACTCTTCTAATATCTCCCAAAAGCAACGAATATTTAAATTTTTTTACAAATACAAAGAGAACTACATTCTTCTTCATAGCAGCAAATTCAAAGTTCAAATTGCAAGTTAATCATCCTTTTTGTTCCTCCATATAGAAAACTTTATTCTTTGACTCAAATTACTTGTGCTCGTAAGTAACGTATAATAGATTATTTTGATTAGTTTTTTGTGGGGATGAAGTACACATATATATAGTTTTCCTCAATATTTATGAAATTTTACCTGTTTATAAATATTTACTATCATTATATTATTTTATAAAATATTAAAAACTAAATACATATGGGGCTTACGCTCTATGCCTCGGGGTTTACGTTCCGTTGAAGCATATGTAAAACGCCTCGCCTTACGCCCCACGCCTTTTAAAACACAGTTGTGGCAATGCAAGTCTTGCTCTTCCATTGAAACTTGTAACTATTCTTTAGAACTTGTGAACAATTTGTTCTAAAGTTATATCACAATTTGTACTTAAGTCTTGACGATTCGTCGGGACTTGTGACAAGACAAATTTATCCATCTACCTTAACTCATGGCGACCTATCAAGATTTCTGGTGAGTTTTTGACCCACAAGCTATTTTTGCAAAATTTATCGGAACTAGGTCAAAACTTAAATAGTAACACAAACTAGCCTATTTGTGCAAATGGCCCTAAATTAACACAGAAGTATAAATAAGAGACTTTGTAGTATTATTCGTTCACATTTTTCTCCAATTGTTTTTTCCCATTTACGAAAAGTGATGATAGTAAATTATTAACTTTCATTACAAAAATAAATAATATGTTCGCGGGTGCCCTTAATGTTGCATATTAATTAGCTCTGATGAATGCATCATTTTTCAGATTAAATTATTAAAATAACATAGCTTTTCTTCATTAGTAGAAGGTCAACTAATAAGGTCCTATTCTTCCTTAAAAAAGATAATATTAGAGAAATCATTTAACGCCGCAGATGGTTCATGGAACTAGTGAGGCTTCTCTTTTCTAATTTATATGAAAGTAATATAAACAAAATAGACCTGTATAACAGAAATAGTGTGTTTTATTTATTCGTTTATGTTAGACTTAATTACATGATCGATCATGGAGATATAAAGGACAGGAAAGCAAATTAACATTGAACCAAACTCTCACATGGAGGCTTGTGTTAGCAATTATATGCCAAATTGGAGCACATGATAATCTAGTTTCTGGTATTCAAGATGCACTCCCTCCCCCCCCCCCCCCTAAAATTGGCCATTTCTCATTTGTAATTCCAAGTTGGATGAAACGATATATGATAAAATTAATATTTTTTTACTAGGGATGTACAAACCGAACGAAAAACTGCACAAAACTGAAAAATCAAACCAAACCGGTTAAAAAACCCGACTAGGTTTGGTATTGAGTAAAAAAATCCGAACCAAACCGACATATAAATATATAATTTTAATATGCACTTTTAAGATTATATATATAATTTTCTTTAAAATGTCTAGAAATATTTGGGATTCTCTTACGTGATATAGTATTTAATAAAATATGAAGCGTTTCATATTTATTAATCTTAAATAATGAGTTGTATGATCACTATCTTATCACGTGTTACTTAAATGCGTCAATCTCTTTGTTCTTCCATATTCATATGTCAAGATCTATTAAATTCTTATATCTTTTTTGAATTTAAAGTTGTTATTATTATTTAGGTATCATATTAATTTTTATGTTTAATTACTAAATTCGGTTAATCTTGAAAGTATACATCAACGAAAAATTATTGTCAGACGACTAAAAAAATAACTATCATGTGTTACTAAGTAAATTCTCCCATAAGAATAATTAATAGATAATATATTTGTCAATATTTTAAGTTTTTACTAAACATATATTTACTTATAAAAATTTAACAAAGTAAGATTGAAATAATATTTAAGTAATAAAAAATCCAAAAAATCCGCCAAAACCGAACCAATCCAAACCGATATAGTTGGTTTGGTTTGGTTTTGATAAAAGCCGAACCAACCCGGTCCATGTACACCCCTATTTTTTATTATCTTAAATTAGAGGCATATTCAAAATTTAAAATCTATAAATTCAACCTTTAAGGTTCTAATCAGCATTGAACCTATTATACTTTAAATGGTCATGAAGAGTTACCTAGAGCCTCATATTCCAACTTCTCAAAAATATTACAATTTTAAATCACTTTTATACAATTTTTCTATTGAAAATCTCTATAATTACCACAAAATTATTATAGGTTATGTAAATTAGTTTAATGTTGAGACCTTACCGTTTAGACTACACATTTGTTATTAGACTATAGAGCCCATCGGCTAATCTATCCAACTTGACTTGCTAAAATGAATAAGATAAAACTTGCTAAAATGAATAAGATAAAACTTGAAGTCAAGTAATATATACTTCTTCTTCTTCTTTTCGTCTTGACAAAAAGATACTCACAACTTCATCCATTTTAAAGCTTAATGGCACCTAAAACTCAAATAGTAGGTCCAAAAATCAACAATGTATTATTATTTCAGAATGCCAAACTACAAGTCTACAAGAAAGAGAGTGGATTGTGCCGCGTAGTTATGCCCCAATGGCCAATGGGACTAGTCTAATCGTAGAATTTTTAGGATAATGCAATTTTTTGCAAATGTTTCAGTACTTATAGGATAATCCAAATTTTTGCTGTGGTGCTGGATTTGATATTGAGGAAAATAATTTTCTGTGGAAAATATTTTACAATAAAAAGTTATTCTGTGGAGCATCTTTTAGTGTTTGTTCAGTATAACATGTCGTGACACATGATACTCGTACAAAGAATAGGATGGAGTATAAGGGCAGTTTTGTTTTTTGAAGATACTTTTTAGTATAAAAGGTTTACTATAATGTTAATGTTTACTTAGACGAGTGGACGACCATCAGAGCATGACATATATACACGCTGACTATTAAGTTGATCATGACTAATATGGGTCGTGGTGCGATGAATAGAATCCCTTTGCCCTTAATAAGAGGTCTTGGATTCGAGTCTTGGGTATGAAAAAAATCATGTTAGGAAACGTTTCACTCTTAAATAGGCCTTATGCGGTACGGTGCGAATCTGGATATAATTAGGCTCCAATGTGAGTACCAGACACCGGACGTGTAAAACCCAACAAAAAAAAAGTTCATCATGGAGAGAAATCCCGCACTTTCATCCGAAATCAAACATCACTCTATCAATTATAATACTTCTTAGTTTGATCGATCTCCACATTTCTTATAGTGCTGCCTTTTTTTAACCTGATCATTTAGCAGTTAACATTTGGAATTACACTTGTTGGAGATTCAGCTTAATGTTATTGAAAATCGCCTTAATTGAAGTTTGAACATAACACGTTATTTGGTTAATGAGTTTCATTTCCTGGAGATTGAAAGCGAAACAAGGAAAATCAACTGCCAAAGCGCCTTCAACTAATATGTGGAGTTGAAAGTGGAGACTCCAATCTCTTCTCCATTCACACTAAATGATTGAAGCAGCACTTCAATCATGAAAGTTTTTACGCGCATTTAAATGTTTTCGTTGAGAGTTTAGTTAAAGATTAATTATGCTAATTAATCGAGTAATACGAATATCAAAACCAAAATAATGCAATAATTCAGGGATCAAAATTGTTTTTTTTTCCCGCATAAATGTTGTAGTATAACATTTGAAGAAAACAAAAACTACTACAATTTCAACAGGACCTTACTTTCTGTTTGTGAAAAAAAAAGATAGTCTAGCTAATTTAATGGCTAATCCTAGTCTTTCTAGGAACACTGTAGACATGTGGCTGCTTTTAATTTATGTTTTTTTAAAGAATCTAGAATTGTACTAACGACATTTGAAGCATGGGATAAATCGAATATTCATAAAATCTTTTGATATAGTATTAATCAGCAGGACTTAGGCTAATTATCTTTGTATAATCTATCCTGAAAAAAAAATTGTGTATTATCTATAGATATAGTAATGAAAATCAGAATAGAGGTCTGATTCTAATAACTTTGATTAGGCATTAAGATGGTATCCATGTGAGGTTAGCACGTGAAAATTATTAAGTTCGTGTAAATGAATAATTAGAGTTGGGCGGCCTAAAATCAGATTCCCTCTAATGAATGCACAGATGGCAAGCAATGAATGAGAAGACCTAATAGGAATCCTATTTTAATAGAATTTAATATTTCAAAACAAATACTATAGGAAGAATATCTATCAAGTAATAAGAAAAAATATCTTGGTGGGATTGGAGCGCTGCATCTCATTGATCAATAGTATAATTACAATAACGACTACAACTGTAATCCCCAAATTATTGATCTTATGCCATGACTTAAGCTTACAACAGCAACAACAAACCCGGTAGTTTCTCACAAGTGAGGTCTGGGGAGGGTAAGATGTATGCAGTCTTACCCCTAACCCTGGAAGAGCAGAGAGGTTGTTTCCGATAGACCCTCGGCTAGAGAACGACTGAAAAAGAAAAGGTAATTGCAAACAAGTAGGAATAACAGCAAGATGAAATAAGATCGAATCCAAGAATGCAGTCAAACTCTAGGTAGTAACAACCATCTATGGATAAAAGATATCATACTAACACTAATGCTAGCAAACTGATTAAGACAAAGAGAAATGCTCGATTACCTACGAACCTTCTACCCTAATCTTTGACCTCCACACCCTCCTATTTAAGGCCATGTCCTCAGTCAGCTCCAGTTGCGCCATGTCCCGCCTAATAACCTCTCCCCAAGACTTCTTAGGCCTACCTCTACCTCTCCTGCTACCCACCAAGGCTAACCGCTCGCACCTTCTAACTGGGGCTTCTATACTTCTCCTCTTAACATGCCCGAACCATCTCAACCTCGCCTCCTCCACAGAGGCCACTCCCACCTTTTTTCAAATAACTTCATTCCTAATCTTATCCAACCGGGTATGCCCACACATCCACCCCAACATCCTCATCTCAACTACTTAGCTTCTGGGTATGAGAGTTTTTGACCGGCCAACACTCTGCTCCATACAACATAGTTGGTCTAACTACAACCTTGTAGAACTTACCTTTAAGTCTCAGCGGCACATTCTTATCACACAAGACACCGGAAGCTATCCTCCACTTCATCCATCCTGCTCTGATACGATGCGTGACATCTTCACCAATCTCCCTGTTACCTTATATTATAGATTTAAGATACTTGAAACTACCTCTTTTGGGGATGACTTATGTATCAAGCCTCACCTCCATATCCCCTTCATGGTATCGTTGCTGAACTTGCACTCCAAGTATTCCTTCTTAGTCCTGCTCAACTTGAAACCCTTAGACTCTAGGGTCTGCCTCCAAACCTCCAGTCTCTCGTTAACACTACCCCGTGTCTCGTCAATTAAAACTATGTCATCAGTAAATAACATACACCATGGCACCTCACCTTGAATGTGTCTCGTCAATGTGTCCATCGCCAAGGAAAATAGGAATGGACTAAGAGCCGATCCCTGGTGCAATCCCATCATAATCGGAAAGTGTTCCGAGTCTCCTCCCGCTGCCCTAACCCGAGTCTTAGTTTCATCATACATGTCCTTAATCACCGTAATGTAGGCTACTAGGACCCCTTTAGCCTCCAAGTATCGCCAGAGCACCTCTCTCGGGACTTTGTCATATGCTTTCTCTAGGTCAATGAACACCATGTGCAAGTGCTTCTTCAACTCCCTATACCGCTCCACCAATCTCCTCACAATGTGAATGGCTTCCATAGTCGAATGCCCCGGCATGAAATCGAACTGGTTCTCAAAAATGGACACACTGGTCCTCACCCTCACTTCAACCACCCTCTCCCAAACTTTCATAGTATGACTTAGCAGCTTAATCCCCCTATAATTATTGCAATTTTGGATATCGCCTTTGTTTTTATACAGAGGAGTTTATGGAAATATGTCTGCCATCTTCGTTTAATCTGAGCATCTTCCATCAAAATTCTACCTTCTTCATCTTTGATACACTTAACTTGATCCAGATCACGGGCCTTCCTCTCTCTCACTTTGGCTAGCATGTATAGCTTTTTATCCTGGCCTTTGGCCCCAAGTTCTTCATATAAACGCCCAAATGTAGTAGTCTTAGCCGCAGTAACCACTAACTTCGCCTCCTTCTTAGCCCTCCTATACCCTTCTCTGTTCATCCTCTTTGCCTCCTCATCCATGCTCTCTATAAGCATCAAGTACGCCGCTTGCTTGGTTTCCACTTTCTCTTGTGCCTCCTCACTCTACCACCAGTCACCTTTGTGGCCGCCAGAGAAACCCGTCGAGACCCTTAACACTTTTCTTGCAGCTACTCTAATACACTCTGTTGTCGTGGACCACATATAACTCCTATGCTCCCATAGCCAACAACTCCCTCCCCCCCCCCCCCAACTCTTGCACTTTGTCACTAGTCAAAACACTCCACCTGATCCTGGGTTGACCATACACGACCCTCTTCCTCCCCTTCCTCACGATCTCTAAGTCCATCACCAATAATCTATGTTGAGTCGTGAGATTCTCGCTTGGTATAACCTTGCAATCCATGCACAGACTCCTATCGCACTTCCGAAGGAGTAGATAATCAATTTGAGTCTTGGCCATCAAACTCTGAAATGTAACCAAGTGCTCCTCCCTTTTCGGAAAACATGAGTTGGCAATCACCAAATCAAAGGCTTTAGCACAATCCAATAACAAAATACCTCCTCCGTTCCTAACTTCAAAGCCAAAGCCGTCATGAACGCCGTCATACCCCCCAGATGTCCCCCCAATGTGACCATTGAAGTTCCCTCCTATGAATAACTTCTCAGTGAGCAGAATGCCACGTATCAACCCATCAAATTCTTCCCAGAAGAGCCTATTAATCTCCTCGTCCAAACCCACTTGAGGTGCATAAACACTAATCACATTTAAAGTAGACCCTCCCACAACCAACTTAATAGCCACTAGCCTATCGTTCACCCTCCTAACTTCTACCACTAGCTTCCTAAGCTCCCTGTCAACTAAGAAACCTACCCCATTACTTAAGCTTAAATATAGAAATATGGTTAGTGAAAATTTATATAATTGACCTTGTTTGGTATTGAAGCGTAATTGTTATTATTTATCTGTAAATTGCACTCCTTTACGGTTTAGTAATTAACTTTCGGTAAACTACAAATAATAAGAAGATCTTTTTGAATTTAAATAAATATTATTCCTAAATAGATATCTATTTATCTGGAAAAAAATACAAATCAACTATCAAAAGATTCACCAAGGAATAGTTTGTCCGACAATAATGTCTAATTTGTTTCTTATTGTCATGAACTATTACCATTTACATTTCTGAATTAGTTAATAGGAGTAGAAAATAGCTAAACCAAGATTAGATAGGAATTAATGAGGATAAAGGGCTCTGATCGAGCCACGTCAACCGGCTTCCAATTCAGCTGCCAACACTGATAAAGGCTAACAACCTGGAGAGAGAAGGCATAAATAAATTCAGTATTTCCTCCTCCAAAATTCCTTTTCTCTTCTCTACTTTTCTTCTTCTTCTTCTCTCCTTTTCTAATTCATTCTTATCTTCCTCTTTGCAACTATGGTCTATTGATGAAGTCGCAGTAGAATTAGTTTCCATTTCGGTTAATTCAATTTCTATATTGTAATTTTGTCATTTCATTTATAGTAATCATAAACCCAGGAAATTGTCCCAAACATTCGTGTCAATTTACTTTAATTTGCTGGATATTGGTTATATTGATAGTCAGGTTCTGACATTTGGTGTCAAAGCTTCGATTCGTGCGATCTGTATGGTCAAAATAGTGGACGGAACTCGTTCTAAGGTAGTGGATGATAGGCTCACTCAACATGACGAAGTATTGGAAGAAGTGCTAAATAGTCAGCAGGCATTTCGCACTACGCAAACAGGGATTCAAGGAACTCTAAAACTTATTCTAGAGAGGTTGACGCTTCTAGAAAGGGTACCAAACATAGCCGGTGGTAACCAACCACAAGAAGATGAACTGCTGCCCATTCTAGCTCGGGACATGAGGCTAAACAAGCTCCAAATGGTTCCAATACCCCCTCCTAAATGGGAATTGCCCAGTTACAAAGGTTATGAACCCAAGGTATGGATCCGCAAATGTGAAAGATATTTTAACTTATATAGCACTCCTAATAATCAAAAGGTAAAAGCGGATGCGCTTTACTTGAATGGTTTAGCTGAAAATTGGTATAACTCCTTAGTATTGAGCTGAGGAGTAATAGGTTGAGTTGAGTTCAAGGAAGAACTGTGTAGCAGATTTGGTGGAGAATTTCTGGAATATATAGTGGATGAGTTTAATAAGTTGACGCATACAGGTACTGTGAATGAGTTTTTGGGAAGATATGAGGATCTAAAGGCCTAAATACTTGTGAAGAACCCTGTGCTGAATGAGTCACACTTCTTATCCAGCTTTATGGGAGCCTTGAAGGAGGAAATCATATTTGATGTAAAGCTATTCAAGCCTACAACTCTGAAGTTTGCGATCAAACAAGCAAGGTTGCAGGAGAAGGCCATTGAGGTAGCCAAAAAGAAAAACAAACCCAGTTACAAATATTCTCCTGTATTGGGTAACCCTTCCACTTTCAGAAGTACACCAACTCCAACAACAGTAAGGCCAAATACCTTTAAGCTTAGCCCTTAAGTGTATGAGTACAGAAAAAATAATCACCTATATTGCAGGTATGGCGAGAAATATGTATCAGGCCATCAGTGTCAGAAGAAGCAACTTAATTGCTTGGTGAGAGAAATTGAGGCTAGTATAGATACTACTAAAGTACTAACTGAGATAGTCATAGAAGGGGAAATTGAGCGAGAAGTTCAGGAAGCCGTATGTATGAGTGCACTATCTGGTAGTAATCCATGAGTAAGCTCTATACTGGTCAAGGAAAATGTGAAGAATAGGAACCTGACTATGTTGATAGATTCGGGTAGCACGTATAGTTTCATCGATGAAAACATTATCAAAGAGACCGGTTATCAATCCAACCATTGCCCCTCAGTAAGAGTTACTGTAGCTGATGGTAACTATGTTATGTGCATTTTCATCTGCAAAGGGTTCTTGTGGAAAATGCAGGGCCAGTCCTTCCAAGAAGATTTGCTAATCATTCCACTTGGTGGTTGTGATATTGTCTTAGGGAATGATTGGATGAAGAAGTATAACTCAACCAAATTTGATCATGAAAACAAGTGTGTCACCATTGGGAGGAAGGGTAACAAACTGGCACTTCACGGCATCCCCGATGAAGGATGGATGAGCATGATTTCGAGTGGTTTATTGGGAAGAATGATCAAGAATGGTCATGCTATCATTTCTCAGTTGTTCATGCTGAGCACAAGTTCAGTGAGCAATCAAGAACCAGTGGTAGAAGTTGTCACAAGGGTGTTAGATTAGATATTTTTGCTAAGCCTTAATCATTGCCTTCTATCGGGTCTTTGGACCATGCAATTTCACTCAAACCTAGAACAATGCCTATTAGTTTGAGGCCTTACAGATACAAATATTACCAGAAGGAGGAGTTAGAAAAGCAGGTAAAGGAAATGCTTACTAATGGCATAATTCAACAAAGTTAATCTCTTTTTTCATCACCAGCTTTGCTTGTTAAATAGAAAGATGGCACTTGGAGATTTTGTGTGGATTACAGAGGGTTAAATGACATCACTGTTAAAGACAAGTACCCAATTTCCATTGTGGATGACTTGTTAGATGAACTTTATGGCTCTATGGTATTTACGAAGGTGGATCTAAGGACTGGATATCATCAAATAAGAATGAGGGTTGAGGATGTGCACAAGACTACTTTCAGAACTCACTTTGGCCATTATGAGTTCAAGGTGATGCTATTTGGGTTAACCAATGCACCTGCAACATTCTAAGCATTGATGAATCAGGTTTTTCAGCCCTTCATTAGGAAATTTGTCCTAGTTTTCTTTGATGACATATACATTTACAGCTTATCACTATATGAGCACATTCAGCATCTCACTACTGTGTTTGACATATTGAGGGAACATTCTTTATTTGCAAAAAGGTCAAAGTACTCTTTTGCACAGTATAAGGTGGAATACCTAGGGCATATTATCACTAATGATGGGGTTTCCACTGACCCTACCAAAATTCAAGCTTTGATGGATTGGCCTAGGCCTAATTCAATTAAGGCTCTCAGAGGGTTCTTAGGTTTAACAGGTTACTATAGAAAATATGTGGCAAATTATGGCACTATATGCAGGCCTCTCGCTGATCTGCTAAAAAGGACTCCTTCAAGTGGAATACTGAAGCTGATATGGCATTTTGATCCCTCAATACAACCATGACCTCCACTTTGGTGTTAGCACTACCTGAGTATTATAAGGAATTCATAGTTGAGACTGATGCCAGTCACAGTAGTATTGGGACTGTCCTAATGCAAGAAGGCAGGCTTATTGCTTATTTCAGCAAGGTATTAGCAAAGAAATACATGGGCAAATCCATATATAAGAAGGAATACATGGCCTTATTGAATGCAGTTGACAAATCGAGACACTATTTACAATTCAAGCATTTTGTGGTAAGAATAGATCACCATAGTTTAAAATACATCTTGGAGCAAAAGGTAACTTCAGCTATTCAACAAAAAAGACTGACTAAATTTCTAGGGTTAGATTATGAGGTCCAATACAAGAGGGGCGCTGAGAACAGAGTGGATGATGCACTCTCTAGGCAGCATGAGAAGCCAGATGATTACACAGATCATGGCACTGGACAATTGCTAACTATCAGTGTCTTAGTTCCTATGTGGATGCAAAAAATATGAGCTAGCTATGTAGATGATGCACAAGCTCAAGGGCTCATTGTTCAACTCATAGTGCACTTGAATGTTCTTAACATATGGCACTACTCATCTAGGGTTCTAAGAAGAAAGGGCAAGATCTATGTGGGAGCTACTGGAAGACTAAGACAACATCTAGTATCCACTTTTCATGACTCTTCTATTGGAGGACACTCTGGATAATTGGGAACCTTTAAGAGGTTGGCTTTAATGTTCTACTGGCCAGCAATGAAACAAATGGTGGTGCAACATGTTACTAGTTGTGATGTGTGTCACAGAAACAAAGAGAAGAATGTGGCATATCCTGGACTTTTACAACCTCTGCCTATTCCTAACCAAGTTTGGAGCTATGTCAGCATAGATTTTATTGAGGGCTTACCCAAATCCAAGAACAAGGATGCTATACTTGTGGTGGTGAACAGGATGTCAAAGTATGCTCACTTCATAGCCCTCACCCATCCCTTTACTACCGCAACAGTAGTTGACAAGTTTTGAAAAAGGATCCACAGTCTGCATGGCACCTCAGAATCCATTGTCACTGACAGAGATAGGATCTTTTTGAATAGCTTTTGGCAGTCATTGTTTAAATTATAGGGAACTCAGTTGAATTATAGCACTCCTTATCATCCTCAGAGTGATGGGCAGACTGAGAGGGTGAACATATGCATTGAGAATTACCTCAGATGCATGTCTGTTAGCAGGCCTACTCAGTGGAAATAATGGCTTTCCTCAGTAGAGTAGTGGTACAACACAAACTTCCACACAGGATTATAGTGTACTCCCTTTGAAGCACTCTATGATTATTCTCCTCCACAGCTATCTATTGGCCCTTTACTTGAGACTATAGTGCCAGGTACTGAAGATGCAATCATGAAGAGGCAACAGATGCTACAGTTGCTTAAGGATAATCTATGCAAAGCCCAGGAAAGGATGAAACTATATGCTGACAAGAGAAGGACTGACAAAGAGTTTCAGGTTGGCGACATCGTCTACTTGAAACTACAGTCGTACAGGCAAACATCTATTGCTTTTAGAAAGAAATTGAAGTTATGTTCTAAAGTATGGCCCTTATAAAATCATTGCTAGGATTGGCAATGTAGCTTATAAGCTCTAATTGCCCTCTGAATCAAAGGTGCATACTATGTTCCATGTGTCGTTGCTTAAGAAGAAGAAAGGCAACAAAGTTATAGCTCAAACTACTCTGCCTCTCACGGGTGAAGAAGGTCAGTTCCAGGTTAAGCCCATAGCTATTCTACAGAGGCAGATGGTCAAGAAGAACAATATGGATGTTGTTAAGGTGTTAGTTCAATGGTCTAACCTTCCAACTGAAGATGCCACTTGGGAAGACTACCATTTCCTTAAAGCAACATTTTCAGAATTCGATTCTTAATCCTTGAGGTCAAGGATTATTTTTAGGGGAAGGAATTGTGAATTGTCATGAACCATTACCATTTGCATTTCAGAATTAGTTAGTAGGAGTAGAAAATAGCTCAATAGAAGCGACAACCAAGACTAGATGGGAATTAATGAACATCAACGGCTCTAATCGAGCCACGCCAACCGACTTCCCATTCAGATGCCAACACAGATAAAGGCTAACAACCAGGAGAGAAGGCATAATTGAATTCGGTATTTCCTCTTCCAAAATTCCTTTTCTCTTCTCTGCTTTTCTTCTTCTTCTCTCCTCCTCTAATTCATTCTTATCTTCCTTTTTGCAGCTAGTCTATCGACGAAGTCCCACTAGAATTAGTTTTCATTTCGGTTAATTCAATTTCTTTATTATAATTTTGTTATTTCATTTACCGTAATCATAAACCCTGCAGACACTTATATATGAGGCATAGTTGATTGATAGATGTTGTTTCAAGAGATGAAAAAATAACTTTGATGGAATGAAATTTTGGCATAGATATTGCGATATGGTTAAATTTTCTGGAAAATACATTGGGAAATATATTGTAAAATGAGGAGAAAGAAAAAAGAAATTAAGTAGCATCAGGCTTACGAAAGTTTTGATGCAAGTATTTACTAGTGATAAATGAAGACTAAAACGTGAGGTGCATATGAACAGCTATTTTTCAAGAATAAAATGATATTTACTTTCATTTGACCTAACAAATCCTAACTTCTATGAAGTTGGTTCTTTAACAAGGCCACAATCGCGAGGGTCAGTTTCAACAACTAAACTATCTCATGATTTGTCCAAATAATTCCTAAATCACATTATTTTATTATTCTGTGTGAGACATTTTGTCGTTCATTTACTAATTAACTGTTCTATCAACTAAATAAGTTAACCATCACCTTTTTTGTTCTGCTTTGATAATGATTGATATATGCGAATGCATTATTTTTGGGATTTTTCAAGCCAGATAAGAATAAGATAAGCTTTTCATTGATGAGATGATATATTACAATTCTGACTACAAGTCTAGTCACTTTCTTAATTGACTAATTGCTTTGGCAAGTAAAACCAGTGGAGTGGATCACCCACCAAGCCCACATATGATGTATTCTCTCGTCTAGAAATTTTTCAATATTTTCACTATAAAATTTGCAAGAACCATATAGAATGAAGTCCCTAATGTCGAATCCTGGCTGAAGCTAAACGTCTAATCAGAATTATAATACATGGGATCGGAGACATTTTTAGGTCAAAATGTTTTAGTGAAAGTCACTACAAAAAATTAAAAAGAGCTTTTTCGTGGTGATTTTACGTAACGACTCCTTTATTTACCAAACATAATAAGGCTATGTGACAACACTTAGGAATTTTAGCGAGTAACTTTCAGTGACTAGATTATTCTCAGCGATCCTCAAGTCGCCGTGAAAAAAATTTCATATCAACTTTTTCGCTTTTTGTAGCGATTTCAATGGCCGCAAAGACCATATTTCTTGTAGTGAGTGTTGCTCTAATTAGGATTTAACATTCCAAATTGATATTGGGTGGAAAATATTAAATGCTGAATAAAAGTTTTCAGCTATTACTAATTGGTTTTGTGTTAATTAGAGAGTGAATTTAGGTAGGAACCTTGTTTGGGGTACTTTGTAGGGCGTCAAATTATGTATGGAGTTCAAACATAATCCTTCAAAGCATTTAGTGACTAAATCACATGCTTTTAGATTCTTTTTCATCATAAGTGTAACTTTTTAAAATTATATTTTAATACATTTTGTCTTCTAATAACCATTTCTCACATTAAAATTTTGATGCTTCTAGGCATATATTTGACATTATTATTGACTCATAATACTTTTTTCACCTTAATTTTATTGGTTTCTCACCTGGTGATCGATATCCGCATAGGAGCTCGACTAATTCGAATTCACATTGCGTAAGGCCCATTAAAAACGAAACCGCATCCTACCATGATTTTTTCTACTCTCAGGAATCGGGGCGAAACATCAGAAAGACATTATCCATTTCACCACAATCCTGGTTGATTTTTTTCTTCGCCTTATTGCCAAACTAGGAGTTATTGGAGTCATGCTATCGTTCAACCCGTTTAACTGTGGCATCGAGCTTCATGCGCTTCAATCAAATTACGACTCCTTCATAGATGCTGCTACAGTGTTAGAAAGCCTTTCTTAAATTATGGATTTCATATGTATTTGTCATTCGCTTTCAGTTTTTTTTCCCGTTAGCCTTTTTTATTCAACATAATTGCTAATCGAACCAAAATTGAATGCTTAAAATCTATATATATACACCTCTACTTTCGAAAATGGTTTAAGAATATCCCTCGTTATACTATTGGGTTATCTATACCCCTGCAGTTATACTTTGGGTTCAAATATACCCCTCATTTAAACGGAGGGACATGTATCATCGTCCTGTTGGTCAGTTCTAAATATCTCCTGATTAATTAAAAAGACTCATTACCCATACCCGAAAAATAATTTTTTAAAGCAATTTTTTTAAAAAAAAAAACTGGAAAAACTGAAATTATTTTAACTAAAAACTGAAAAAAAACGAATTTTTTTTCCTTCAGTTTTTACAAAAAAAACTGCTTTAGAAAAAACTGAAAAAGAAAAGTTAAAAATTAATTTTATAAAGCAATATTTTTTGTAAAACCTGAAAAAAACTGAATTATTTTTACTAAAAACTGAAAAAAATAAAAATATTTTTTTTCCAGTTTTTACAAAAAAACTGCTTTAAAAAAAGCTGAAAAATATTTTCTAAAATAATATTTTTGTAAAAACTGAAAAAAACTAAAAAGTAATTTTCTAAAGCAATGTTTTTTGTAAAAACTGAAAAAATAATATTTACTTTTTTTCAGTTTTTAGTTAAAAATATTTCAGTTTTTTCTAGTTTTTAATTGCTTTAGAAAATTATTTTTTAGTTTTTTTTTTCAGTTTTTACAAAAATATTATTTTAAAAATATTTTTCAGTTTTTAAAACAGTTTTTTTGTAAAAACTGGAAAAAAAAAATATTTCAGTTTTTTCAGTTTTTAGTAAAAATTTATTTTTAGTTTTTTCCAGTTTTTTACAAAAAATATTATTTTTCGGGTATGGGTAATGGGTCTTTTTAATTAATTAAGAGATATTTAGAATTGACCAACATGACGATGACACGTGTCCCTCCGTTTAAATGAGGGGTATATTTGAACCCAAAGTATGACTGCATCGGTATAGATAACCCAATAGTATAACGAGAGGTATTCTTAGACCATTTTCGAAAGTAAAGAGGTATATTTGACCCTTTGTCGTTCTTAAATTATGGATTTCATATGTGTTTGTCATTCGCTTTCAGTTTTTTTTTCCGTTAGCCTTTTTTATTCAACATAATTGCTAATCGAACCAAAATTGAGCATAAAATCTTTATATATATATATATATATATATATATATATATATATATAACAGATGATAACTTTCTTCTTTCTTTGTTTTTATTTTTTATTGGCAACTTACACATATAACCGTTCTTCCAAAAATAATTACAGACGCTATCCAAATATTAAAAAAAAAGAAGATACATTGATTATGTATAAAATATATGTTGAGGTTTTGTTTTTAAGATGAAATATTCTTAAAATGAGGGTGAATGGGAAATGGAGGAAAAATAAAATTTTGAGTAAAATTTTAAGTTTCCCCCTCTTGACAATGAGACATTGTCCCATATTGGAAGAGGAAGACATTTTTGGTGGGTATATATATAATTGCTCTTCTTGTAGCTCTTAAAGAGCGGCTACGGCTTCGGCTTCGGCTTCGGATTTGGATTTGGATTTGGTCAAATGATCGATTGATTGATTAATTTTTTGGACCAAATTTATTTGTTAATAGTAAATATTAACGTAAGATTATCCGCATTTGTAACGGATATTTTTCAATCCGTGTATTGACCATTTGGCAGCCGCCTAATGCTCTTCCCACCATGAAGTGCTTGCTCCACAAACATGAAGTGCTTGCTCTACAAACATGTAATGCTTGCTCTACCACGGAGGGTGGACGTTTGGTCTTCTTCAACATTTTGCTGCTATATATATGTGCAGCAGATGTTGAAGAAAGACACTCAACACACAACATACAATTCGCTCAACAAATTGGCTATACATTGCACTCCTTCCTCTCAGCATTTCCATACGATTTTCTGAGTATATACTCCTTCGTTCTGCATTGTTTTTAACTTCAAACAAAGCAACTGTAAGTGTGATTTGCTACCGAACTTTGTGTTCGCTGAAATACTGGGGTTTGAAGTACCGCTACACCAGTGTGTTATTCGTTCTATCCTAGGAGGAAATAATCCATTACCTTGGGTACTAGGAGGGGATTAAATTCCTTAAGGAAACACTGTGAATTCAGTGGGCTCGAATTTATTATTGTTCATAACGTTAACTTATATTTTGCAGAATTATTATTTACAAATACAACAATATTGGCGGGAATAACAATCTTAAGGAATTTAATATTTATTTCTATATTTGTGTTATTCTTATTATTCTGCAAACTAAAACCTTTGTGGTTTGTGTACTCCCGTTTTGGAGAGTTAAGCCTTCGTGGCGTTTTGTTGGATATTAAAATCTACGTGATTTTTACTCCAGTTTGAAAACGTGTATTAAACGTTTGTTTGTGTCATTCTTTTACAGAAAAAAATGATGACTGAAAGCGAAAACCAAGCTGTGCCGATGGTAACTGCCAACGCATCGACAAGCCGAACACCGGCGTTGGCACCGGCAGAAAAACCCGGAAGATTTTTCGGGATTGATTTCAAGCGCTGGCAGCAGAAGATGTTCTTCTACTTAACTACGTTATATCTACAGAAGTTCATCAAGGAAGATGTTCCTGATCTGCCAGAAAAAACTCCAGATAATGAACGCTTTCTCGTGATTGAAGCGTGGAAGCATTCTGATTTTTTATGCAAGAATTATATTCTTAGCGGACTGGATGATAATCTGTATAATGTATACAGTAGAGTGGAGACGTCAAAAGAATTGTAGAATGCGCTTGAAAAGAAATATAAAACTGAAGATGCCGGGATGAAGAAATTCGTTGTCGCAAAATTTTTGGACTACAAAATGGTAGATAGCAAATCTGTTATTACCCAAGTCCAGGAATTGCAAGTGATTATTCATGATCTACTTGCTGAAGGTCTTGTCATCAACAAAGCATTCCAAGTAGCAGCAATGATTGAGAAGTTGCCTCCATTGTGGAAGGACTTCAAAAATTATTTGAAACACAAATGAAAGGAAATGTCCCTTGAAGATCTCATTGTTCGGTTGAGAATCGAAGAGGACAATAAAGCTGCTGAAAGGAGAGGCCGTGAAAATTCAACAATAATGGGAGCAAATATTGTTGAAGATAACAAAAAGAGAAAGAAGGCTTCTGGTCCGAAATACAACCCAAGCAAGAAGCGGTTCAGTGGAAACTGCTACAACTGTGGGAAAACCGGACACAAATCTATGGAGTGTCATGCTCCGAAGAAAGACAAGAAAAGGGGTCAAGCAAACATGGTAGTAAACCATGATGATGTTGATAACTTGTGTGCCATGCTTTCTGAATGTAACTTGGTGGAAAATCCTAAACTGTGGTGGTTTGATTCAGGAGCCACTCGCCATGTTTGTGCAGTTAGAGAAACTTTTGCTACTTATGCTCCTGCTGGACCCGGAGAGACAGTTTATATGGGAAATGCTTTAACAGCAAAAGTTGAAGGATATGGGAAGATATTTCTGAAAATGACTTCTGGCAAGGTCATGACTTTGAACAATGTCCTTCATGTTCCCGAAATGAGAAAGAATTTAGTCTCTACTGGACTTCTTGTTAAGCACGGTTTTAAGTGTATTTTTGTGTCCAACAAGGTTGTCATTAGTAAGAATGAAATATTTGTAGGAAAAGGTTACCTCACTGAGGGCCTTTTCAATCTGAATGTAATGGTTGTGGAAAACAATAATAATATTTCAGCTTCTTCTTACTTACTTGAGTCAAATGATTTATGGCATGTACGTTTGGGTCATGTCAATTATAAAACCTTGCAGAAAATGATTAACTTGGAAGTACTGCCTAAGTTTGAATGCGAAAAATCAAAATGTCAAACATGTGTGGAATCTAAGTATGTTAAACATCCTTATAAGTCAGTTGAAAGGAATTCAAATCCTTTAGACTTAATTCACACAGATATTTGTGACATGAAGTCAATACCATTTCACGGTGGAAAGAAGTATTTCATAACTTTTATTGATGATGGTACTCGATATTGCTATGTTTACTTACTGAATAGTAAAGATGAAGCAATAGACGCATTCAGGCAATACAAAAATGAAGTTGAAACGCAACTTAACAAGAAAGTAAAAATGATAAGAAGTGATAGGGGTGGTGAATATGAATCTCCTTTTGAAGAAATATGTTTAGAATATGGAATTATTCATCAAACAACGGCCCCTTACACGCCCCAATCTAATGGGATTGCGGAAAGAAAGAATCGCACATTAAAGGAGATGATGAATGCATTGTTGATAAGTTCTGGTTTGCCACAGAACTTGTGGGGGAAGCCATTCTTACGGCTAATCGAATATTAAATCGAGTGCCCCATAGCAAAACACAATCCATTCCATATGAAAAATGGAAAGGAAGGAAGCCCAACTTGAATTATTTTAAAGTGTGAGGGTGTTTGGCAAAAGTGCAAGTTCCTAAACCCAAAAGGGTAAAGATAGGACCGAAAACCGTTGATTGTGTTTTCATAGGATATGCGACAAATAGTAAAGCATATCGATTTCTGGTTCATAAATCAGAAAATCCCGATATTCATAATAATACGGTTATAGAATTAGATAATGCTGAGTTCTTTGAAAATATATATCCGTATAAAAAGGAATGTGAGTCGTTTGGTGAAAGATCTAAACGACCTCGGGAAGAAACAAAAGAAAGTACATGTAATCAGGAGAATCCAAGACGTAGTAAACGTCAAAGAACGTCTACTTCATTTGGACCAGATTTTGTGACTTTCTTATTGGAGAATGAGCCTCAAACATTTAAAGAAGCTATGACTTCTTCGGAATTATTGTTTTGGAAAGAGGCAGTCAATAGTGAAATAGAATCCATATTGAACAACCATATATGGGAATTGGTTGATCTTCCTCCTGGAAATAAACTTTTGGGTTCTAAATAGATTTTTAAGAGAAAAATCAAAGATGATGGCACTATTGATAAATTCAAGGCAATGCTCGTAGTCAAAGGGTATAGACAACGAGAAGGTCTAGACTACTTTGATACATACTCTCCCGTTACAAGAATTACGTCCATACGAATGTTGGTAGCATTAGCTGCAATGTATGGTCTTGAAATTCATCAAATGGATGTTAAGACGGCCTTCTTAAATGGAGAGTTGGAGGAAGAAATTTACATGGAACAACCTGAAGGATTTGTGGTTCCAGGTAAAGAAAAGAAGGTATGTAGACTTGTTAAGTCTCTTTACGGACTAAAACAAGCACCCAAACAATGGCATGCGAAATTTGACCAGACAATGTTGTCAAATGGTTTTAAGATAAATGAATGTGATAAATGTGTGTACATTAAAAATGTTTCAAATCACATAGTCATTGTTTGCCTATATGTGGATGATATGCTGATAATGAGTAATGACATTGCCAACATAAATGCTACTAAGCGTATGCTCAATAGCAAGTTTGATATGAAAGACTTGGGAGTTGCTGATTTAATTCTGGGAATTAAGATCCATAAGACTCCTCAAGGTCTGGCATTGTCACAATCTCATTATATTAAGACAGTACTTGAAAAATTCAAGCACTTGGGCTTTAAAGTTGCAAAGACTCCAATTGACGTGAATCTTGCATTAGCAAAGAACAAAGGCCAAAGCATATCACAATTGGATTATGCTCGTGTGTTGGGATGCTTAATGTATATCATGAATTGTACACGACCAGATATAGCTTGTGCTATAAGTAAACTGAGTCGATATACGAGCAATCCAGGCCAATCTCATTGGATGGCAATAAAACGGGTTTTAGGATATTTAGAACATACCCAGAACTTTGAATTGCACTACAGTAATTTCCCTGCGGTGATTGAGGGATACTGTGATGCAAATTGGATCACCGGTTCAACTGATTCTAAGTCCACGAGTGGATATGTATTCACTATTGGTGGAGGAGCGGTATCTTGGAAGTCATCCAAACAAACATGTATTGCCCGCTCTACAATGGAGGCTGAATTCATAGCCTTAGATAAAGCCGGTGAAGAAGCTGAATGGCTCCGGAATTTCTTGGAAGATATTCTATTTTGGCCCAAACCGTTGGCACCAATATGCATACATTGTGATAGTCAAGCGGCAATTGGAAGGGCTGGGAGCGTTATGTATAACGGTAAATCTCGTCATATACGACGAAGACATAAAACCGTTAGGCAATTACTCTCTAGAGGAATTATCACGATTGACTATGTAAAGTCAAGTGATAATATGTCGGATCCACTTACAAAAGGCCTAACTAGAGAGGTAGTTGAGAAATCATCAAGGGGAATGGGGCTATGGCCGAGAACAAGTCATTGTGGCGGTAACTCTACCTAGAAGACTGGAGATCCCAAGATCTAGGTTCAAGGAGATCAAACAAAGTCATTAATGACGGTTCAACATTGTCAAATAAAATTTTAGTCCGTTCTCATGATGAGACAATGTTCAGTACCAAGGATAAAGCAGTAAGGCTTTTTAATGATTTCTAAATTTGATACGGGGTATATCAAATAGTGTATCTACAGGATGACACGTTTAGGAATCACCTATGTAAGTGTGAAGTGTTAGCCGCTTCAAGGAGAACTTTGTAAGGCCAGTTCTCTACGCACTTATGAAACCAGGCGGTGTTCATGGCTGAAACGAACACAACAATGAGAACCAAAGACGGTTAAGGGTTGATTGTGTGACTTATGGTTGTCTAGGTATACACCAAAGATCGACGGTTCAAAGATACCAAATCTACCGATTGACCGAGTATAACCGACATAAGTTTACTACGGAAAGTTCAAAGGGAAACCTACTTATCCAGATGCGATTAATCTTTACTTGTAAATCACACAGTTTTTTCATGCATACTTCCGTGATATAGCCATTCCATATTCATGTGGGGGATTGTTGAGGTTTTGTTTTTAAGATGAAATATTCTTAAAATGAGGGTGAATGGGAAATGGAGGAAAAATGAAATTTTGAGTAAAATTTTAAGTTTCCCCCACTTGACAATGAGACATTGTCCCATATTGGAAGAGGAAGACATTTTTGGTGGGTATATATATAATTTCTCTTCTTGTAGCTCTTAAAGAGTTAAGAAGAAAGCAAGTCTCGCGCCGTCGTCGTTGTCGCTCGCTCGGCTCGGCTTCGGCTTCGGCTTCGGATTTGGATTTGGATTTGGTCAAATGATCGATCGATTGATTAATTTTTTGGACCAAATTTATTTGTTAATAGTAAATATTAACGTAAGATTATCCGCATTTGTAACGGATATTTTCCAATCCGTGTATTGACCATTTGGCAGCCGCCTAATGCTCTTCCCACCATGAAGTGCTTGCTCCACAAACATGAAGTGCTTGCTCCACAAACATGTAATGCTTGCTCCACCATGGAGGGTGGACGTTTGGTCTTCTTCAATATTTTGCTGCTATATATATGTGCAGCAGATGTTGAAGAAAGACACTCAACACACAACATACAATTCGCTCAAGAAATTGGCTATAAATTGCACTCCTTCCTCTCAGCATTTCCATACGATTTTCTGAGTATATACTCCTTCGTTCTGCATTGTTTTTTAACTTCAAACAAAGCAACTGTAAGTGTGATTTGCTACCGAACTTTGTGTTCGCTGAAACACTGGGGTTTGAAGTACCGCTACACCAGTGTGTTATTCGTTCTATCCTAGGAGGAAATAATCCATTACCTTGGGTACTAGGAGGGGATTAAATTCCTTAAGGAAACACTGTGAATTCAGTGGGCTCGAATTTATTATTGTTCATAACGTTAACTTATATTTTGCAGAATTATTATTTACAAATACAGCAATATTGGCGGGAATAACAATCTTAAGGAATTTAATATTTATTTCTGTATTTGTGTTATTCTTATTATTCTGCAAACTAAAACCTTTGTGGTTTGTGTACTCCCGTTTTGGAGAGTTAAGCCTTCGTGGCGTTTTATTGGATATTAAAATCTACGTGATTTTTACTCCAGTTTGAAAACGTATATTAAACATTTGTTTGTGTCATTCTTTTACAGAAAAAAATGATGACTGAAAGCGAAAACCAAGCTGTGCCGATGGTAACTGCCAACGCATCGACAAGCCGAACACCGGTGTTGGCACTGGCAGAAAAACCCAAAAAATTTTCCGAGATTGATTTCAAGCGCTGGCAGCAGAAGATGTTCTTCTACTTAACTACGTTATGTCTACAGAAGTTCATCAAGGAAGATGTTCCTGATCTGCCAGATAAAACTCCAGATAATGAACGCTTTCTCGTGATTGAAGCGTGGAAGCATTCTGATTTTTTATGCAAGAATTATATTCTTAGCGGACTGGATGATAATCTGTATAATGTATACAGTAGCGTGGAGACGTCAAAAGAATTGTGGAATGCGCTTGAAAAGAAATATAAAACTGAAGATGCCGGGATGAAGAAATTCGTTGCCGCAAAATTTTTGGACTACAAAATGGTAGATAGCAAATCTGTTATTACCCAAGTCCAGGAATTGTAAGTGATTATTCATGATCTACTTGCTGAAGGTCTTGTCATCAACGAAGCATTCCAAGTAGCAGCAATGATTGAGAAGTTGCCTCCATTGTGGAAGGACTTCAAAAATTATTTGAAACACAAACGAAAGAAAATGTCCCTTGAAGATCTCATTGTTCGGTTGAGAATCGACGAGGACAATAAAGCTGCTGAAAGGAGAGGCCGTGGAAATTCAACAATAATGGGAGCAAATATTGTTGAAGATAACAAAAAGAGAAAGAAGGCTTCTGGTCCGAAATACAACCCAAGCAAGAAGCGGTTCAGTGGAAACTGCTACAACTGTGGAAAAACCGGACACAAATCTACGGAGTGTCGTGCTCCGAAGAAAGACAAGAAAAGGGGTCAAGCAAACATGGTAGTAAACCATGATGATGTTGATAACTTGTGTGCCATGCTTTCTGAATGTAACTTGGTGGGAAATCCTAAACTGTGGTGGTTTGATTCAGGAGCCACTCGCCATGTTTGTGCAGTTAGAGAAGCTTTTGCTACTTATGCTCCTGCTGGACCCGGAGAGACAGTTTATATGGGAAATGCTTCAACAGCAAAAGTTGAAGGATATGGGAAGATATTTCTGAAAATGACTTCTGGCAAGGTCATGACTTTGAACAATGTCCTTCATGTTCCCGAAATGAGAAAGAATTTAGTCTCTACTGGACTTCTTGTTAAGCACGGTTTTAAGTGCGTTTTTGTGTCCAACAAGGTTGTCATTAGTAAGAATGAAATATTTGTAGGAAAAGGTTACCTCACTGAGGGCCTTTTCAATCTGAATGTAATGGTTGTGGAAAACAATAATAATATTTCAGCTTCTTCTTACTTACTTGAGTCAAATGATTTATGGCATGTACGTTTGGGTCATGTCAATTATAAAACCTTGCGGAAAATGATTAACTTGGAAGTACTGCCTAAGTTTGAATGTGAAAAATCAAAATGTCAAACATGTGTGGAATCTAAGTATGTTAAACATCCTTATAAGTCAGTTGAAAGGAATTCAAATCCTTTAGACTTAATTCACACAGATATTTGTGACATGAAGTCAATACCATCTCGCGGTGGAAAGAAGTATTTCATAACTTTTATTGATGATGATACTCGATATTGCTATGTTTACTTACTGAATAGTAAAGATGAAGCAATAGACGCATTCAGGCAATACAAAAATGAAGTTGAAACGCAACTTAACAAGAAAGTAAAAATGATAAGAAGTGATAGGGGTGGTGAATATGAATCTCCTTTTGAAGAAATATGTTTAGAATATGGAATTATTCATCAAACAACGGCCCCTTACATGCCCCAATCTAATGGGATTGCGGAAAGAAAGAATCGCACATTAAAGGAGATGATGAATGCGTTGTTGATAAGTTCTGGTTTGCCACAGAACTTGTGGGGGGGGAAGCCATTCTTACGGCTAATCGAATATTAAATCGAGTGCCCCATAGCAAAACACAATCCATTCCATATGAAAAATGGAAAGGAAGGAAGCCCAACTTGAATTATTTTAAAGTGTGGGGGTGTTTGGCAAAAGTACAAGTTCCTAAACCCAAAAGGGTAAAGATAGGACCGAAAACCGTTGATTGTGTTTTCATAGGATATGCGACAAATAGTAAAGCATATCGATTTCTGGTTCATAAATCAGAAAATCCTGATATTCATAATAATACGGTTATAGAATCAGATAGTGCTGAGTTCTTTGAAAATATATATCCGTATAAAAAGGAATGTGAGTCGTTTGGTGAAGGATCTAAACGACCTCGGGAAGAAACAAAAGAAAGTACATGTAATCAGGAGAATCCAAGACGTAGTAAACGTCAAAAAACGTCTACTTCATTTGGATCAGATTTTGTGACTTTCTTATTGGAGAATGAGCCTCAAACATTTAAAGAAGCTATGACTTCTTCGGAATCATTGTTTTGGAAAGAGGCAGTCAATAGTGAAATAGAATCCATATTGAACAACCATACATGGGAATTGGTTGATCTTCCTCCTGGAAATAAACCTTTGGGTTCTAAATGGATTTTTAAGAAAAAAAATTAAAGATGATGGAACTATTGATAAATTCAAGGCAAGGCTCGTAGTCAAAGGGTATAGACAACGAGAAGGTCTAGACTACTTTGATACATACTCTCCCGTTACAAGAATTACGTCCATACGAATGTTGGTAGCATTAGCTGCAGTGTATGGTCTTGAAATTCATCAAATGGATGTTAAGACGGCCTTCTTAAATGGAGAGTTGGAGGAAGAAATTTACATGGAACAACCTGAAGGGTTTGTGGTTCCAGGTAAAGAAAAGAAGGTATGTAGACTTGTTAAGTCTCTTTACGGACTAAAACAAGCACCCAAACAATGGCATGCGAAATTTGACCAGACAATGTTTTCAAATGGTTTTAAGATAAATGAATGTGATAAATGTGTGTACATTAAAAATGTTCCAAATCACATAGTCATTGTTTGCCTATATGTGGATGATATGCTGATAATGAGTAATGACATTGCCAACATAAATGCTACTAAGCGTATGCTCAATAGCAAGTTTGATATGAAAGACTTGGGAGTTGCTGATTTAATTCTGGGAATTAAGATCCATAAGACTCCTCAAGGTCTGGCATTGTCACAATCTCATTATATTAAGACAGTACTTGAAAAATTCAAGCACTTGGGCTTTAAAGTTGCAAAGACTCCAATTGACGTGAATCTTGCATTAGCAAAGAACAAAGGCCAAAGCATATCACAATTGGATTATGCTCGTGTGTTGGGATGCTTAATGTATATCATGAATTGTACACGACCAGATATAGCTTGTGCTATAAGTAAACTGAGTCGATATACGAGCAATCCAGGCCAATCTCATTGGATGGCAATGAAACGAGTTTTGGGATATTTAGAACATACCCAGAACTTTGAATTGCACTCCAGTAATTTCCCTACGGTGATTGAGGGATACTGTGATGCAAATTGGATCACCGGTTCAACTGATTCTAAGTCCACGAGTGGATATGTATTCACTATTGGTGGAGGAGCGGTATCTTGGAAGTCGTCCAAACAAACATGTATTGCCCGCTCTACAATGGAGGCTGAATTCATAGCCTTAGATAAAGCCGGTGAAGAAGCTGAATGGCTCCGGAATTTCTTGGAAGACATTCCATTTTGGCCCAAACCGTTGGCACCAATATGCATACATTGTGATAGTCAAGCGGCAATTGGAAGGGCTGGGAGCGTTATGTATAACGGTAAATCTCGTCATATACGACGAAGACATAAAACCGTTAGGCAATTACTCTCTAGATGAATTATCACGATTGACTATGTAAAGTCAAGTGATTATGTGTCGGATCCACTTACAAAAGGCCTAACTAGAGAGGTAGTTGAGAAATCATCAAGGGGAATGGGGCTATGGCCGAGAACAAGTCATTGTGGCGGTAACTCTACCTAGAAGACTGGAGATCCCAAGATCTAGGTTCAAGGAGATCAAACAAAGTCATTAATGACGGTTCAACATTGTCAAATAAAATTTTAGTCCGTTCTCATGATGAGACAATGTTCAGTACCAAGGATAAAGCAGTAAGGCTTTTTAATGATTTCTAAATTTGATACGGGGTATATCAAATAGTGTATCTACAGGATGACACGTTTAGGAATCACCTATGTAAGTGTGAAGTGTTAGCCGCTTCAAGGAGAACTTTGTAAGGCCAGTTCTCTATGCACTTATGAAACCAGGCGGTGTTCATGGCTGAAACGAACACAACAATGAGAACCAAAGACGGTTAAGGGTTGATTGTGTGACTTATGGTTGTCTAGGTATACACCAAAGATCGACGGTTCAAAGATATCAAATCTACCGATTGACCGAGTATATCCGACATAAGTTTACTACGGAAAGTTTAAAGGGAAACCTACTTATCTAAATACGATTAATCCTTACTTGTAAATCACACAATTTTTCCATGCATACTTCCGTGATATAGCCATTCCCCATTCATGTGGGGAATTGTTGAGGTTTTGTTTTTAAGATGAAATATTCTTAAAATGAGGGTGAATGAGAAATGAGGGAAAATGAAATTTTGAGTAAAATTTTAAGTTTCCCCCTCTTGATAATGAGACATTGTCCCATATTGGAAGAGGAAGACATTTTTGGTGGGTATATATATAATTGCTCTTCTTGTAGCTCTTAAAGAGTTAAGAAGAAAGCAAGCCTCGCGCCGTCGTCGTTGTCGCTCGCTCGGCTCGGCTTCGGCTACGGCTACGGCTTCGGCTTCGGCTTCGGCTTCGGATTTGGATTTGGTCAAATGATCGATTGATTGATTAATTTTTTGGACCAAATTTATTTGTTAATAGTAAATATTAACGTAAGATTATCCGCATTTATAACGGATATTTTCCAATCCGTGTATTGACCATTTGGCAGCCGCCTAATGCTCTTCCCGCCATGAAGTGCTTGCTCCACAAACATGAAGTGCTTGCTCCACAAACATGTAATGCTTGCTCCACCATGGAGGGTGGACGTTTGGTCTTTTTCAATATTTTGCTGCTATATATATGTGCAGCAGATGTTGAAGAAAGACACTCAACACATAACATACAATTCGCTCAACAAATTGGCTATAAATTGCACTCCTTCCTCTCAGCATTTCCATACGATTTTCTGAGTATATACTCCTTCGTTCTGCATTGTTTTTTAACTTCAAACAAAGCAACTGTAAGTGTGATTTGCTACCGAACTTTGTGTTCGCTGAAACACTGGGGTTTGAAGTACCGCTACACCAGTGTGTTATTCGTTCTATCCTGGGATGAAATAATCCATTACCTTGGGTACTAGGAGGGGATTAAATTCCTTAAGGAAACACTGTGAATTCAGTGGGCTCGAATTTATTATTGTTCATAACGTTAACTTATATTTTGCAGAATTATTATTTACAAATACAGCAATATTGGCGGGAATAACAATATATATAGCATACATTAATATATCAAATTATATATTTTATCAGTTATTACTTTTTTGAAACAGATATGCAATGTAGTTTAATTTTCCCTTTTCTTATTCACTTCTAGTGCAAACTAGGTTGAATTACAAGAATTTAAAATCGAGTAGATTAGGTAATTGCGATATGGGGTATAATGATTTTTAAATGTGAGAATCAGAGCTGCAAACCTCCTCCTCCTCCTCCCCTTCCCTCTACGTATAATTAAAATAAAATTAAAGAAAAAAAGTTCAAATTTGATGATCAAGCTGTAGTTTATTAGTAACCATTCTGTTGCATTTTAGAGGCGGACAATTCTACTTTTGCCGAACTCTTTTAGTATACTAGTCCTGACCTCCTTATATCAGGTTAATTAGTGATGAATTAGGAGAATAGTTAGAGAACGAGGTCCTCCATCCCCTTCTTTATGAACTATGTAATATAATAATGGAAACATGTTAATATTTGCCCCTGCATTACATGAAATTGCTTAATTTTACACTCTGTTACACTTTTGGTTCATTCATACTTTTATTGTTAGCAAATTGTTTCATATTTATCTTTATCATTAACAGAACTCCAGCGTAAAATGGGTGAACTCAACCCGTCCAGATTCTTTAAGAAAATAATATTTCAATTTATCCCTCAACTTTTGAAAATTACCCGTTAGTTTAGAATTCCATTAGGGATTAAGGGTAAAACAAGATTGCTTCTAATAAACACCGAACCAAAAGATCAATAAATGATAAAATTGCTCAATTTCAAACAGAAACGAGTTGACCATATTCCCCTATAATAAATTAGTTGAAAGTTACAACTCCACTCTAAATGTAAAGTTTCAATTTTATCGCAATATTTTTGTCTTTTACCTTTCCATCTTTCATTATTCACGTACTTATTATTACAAGAACATAATAAACTAATTAGATAAATGTCCGAAGTAGTTGTCCATTGTAGCAAAGGAGTAGGAATTATTTGGACTCCCTTTACCTTTCGTTAGGCACCAAAAATCAGAGTTTCTTTGGAAAAGGCAAACAAGCTTGAAAAAGCATCAGAAAAGTAGCCATCACCGAATTAAAAACTCCAAGAACGAAAAGTATTGAAAGCTAAAATATCCAAGAATTCAATGGCTAGTTTAGGGACATGATAGACGGGGGAATTTAAGACTATAGCTACTTCAGTCAAAACAGATAAACCTAATTCAACCAATGAATATGATAAACAAAAACAAGGACTTATCATCCAAACATTAGTGCTGACTTTGGTCTGGTCTGGATTGGAAGTAAGAATGCGATTGCCTTTTATTTCATATCCTTAACTTAAAACTATTTACTTATTTAAGTAACCGTAAATCACTCCATAAGCAATTCAGCGTTGAGTATATTGGTTGTTGAGCTCTAAACCCTCCTTGATTTGCGCTAATTAACCATTACAAAACCATGTGACTTTGGTTGTTAATTTGGTGTCCGCCCTATAATGCCTCTCATTGCCTAATGAATCAAAATTGTGAATGCCACCTATTTTATATTTCTTAATTCTCTAGGATGTTTAAACATAGTTACCTGTGCTTTAAATGGTGTAAATTTTACTTACATTATCATGTCACCTTAATAGTAATTAAAAGTAATTACTCCACTTTCAAAAATATCAGAAGATAAAGTGAAAAAAAGAATTCATGCGACTTAATATCAAGAGAATTAATCATAAGATATTCTCTCTCATTCATGAGTGGCAACCTCTTCGATCGGTCAACTCCTAATCTTAGACAAACTTATTGGAAAAAAGGTACCCTTTTCTAGTTTGTTGTATCATTCTCATTGTAGAAGAGACTGCAATGATGTGTTTATTTTACACCTCCTAGATGGGCGTCCAAATTAGACTGATGGATTAAAATATCGATTTCTAGATTGATATTTGATAATATCAACCGCCATAATAAAGGAATAATTAAATTTATTATGTGGGAAATAACCCTCGTAAGGCCTCATTGCTATGTATATGTATTCTGAGCCTTTACACTGTAGTTTGGTTGACTCTTATATATAAACTACATTTTAGGTTATCTCCTCATACTAGCTTTTAAGTATTTTGTATTGTGCAAATATCCTAAGGGAATAAATTATAATTCAAACAGTAAATGTTTATAATTTCCAAAAGTGTTGCTTCCTAGGTTCATGGGTGATGGTTATGGGCTCCTAGTTTCGTAGTCGAGTTGACAAATACTGAATATGTCGATATTCATAATGTAAACAATTATTGGCGAAATTGTGAAACTTTTTGATGGATGGCTAGATTGTTCTCTGTCTCGTTCACAATCCTTTCCCTTTAATAAGGAACTGTGAAGAGAATACAAATATATTCGATCTCCAACTTTTTCAAAGGTTGAACTTGAAATGTTTCAAGTACTGACATATTTTGTATAAATAATGTATTTTTACCCTCGTTGAATATTAAAACTTAAAAAACTGCAGTTTACTGATCACACAATGTCTCATTGGAAAGTTAACTGTGGAGACAAAATAAAAAGAAAGTGGGTAATAGATATCAGATTTTATTGCAGGGTGATTGTACGTAAATCTTATATACCCACAATATGTGTTTTTATACACATATTGATCACTTAGCTACGATATTTAATTAAGTAAAGTATTCTTCAGCTTTAATTTTTAACTATTAAAGTTAAATTGCTTGATTTGATCTTTTTACATTAACGTTATATATATGACAAATATCCGAATTAGTCGGGTCACTAAATTTCAAACAATAAATGGTTAGATTTCCTAACTGATTTTCTTTTAATGTTCAACTAAACTATTTACGTACGTGAAAAAGGAGAAAAGTAGCATACCTTTTTATTTTTTATTCTATAAACTGAGTCTCAAAGTTGCCAAGAGCATCTGATTATTTACATATTTCTTCTCTATATATTAGGTGCTATGAATTATGGTACAGGTGAGTTCTACAAAGCGTTTTAACAAGGACATTAAACTTATTTTCGTAAGATTATGAATTAATAGATCAGTAGAATTTAGTTTTGGATGTCCTCAATTCATGGCTAGAGTTCCATTCAATGTTTGAAAATTGGAGAAGTAGCTTTTAAGAGTCCTAAAGTAGGCAAAGTCAATTCTTAGTCGATCGGAGCTCCTCTTTCCTTGTCGGTCATCACTCCGTTGGAAAAGAAAATAGAGAGATACAAGTACGGAATTCTTTTTCTTTCTTTTGTCCAAGTCATGTTTTAGTTTTTCCTTTTTTTGCCTCTTCATTTTGCTGAGGAGAAGACATAAATCTTTTTATTTTTTGTATATCTTTTTCTGCTTAGTTTCAAAGCAGAGCATATACAACCAACTCACCGTGGGGATCATTAATTATGAAGGTACGTATTAGTAATTTAGTACTATCACTTCTCTACATTATTATAGAGGAGCATATAAATAAGAAGATTACTTTTTGGGTTATGAAAAAATTGGTGCAACGTGAGCTTTCATAGGGACAACCAAACGGATATAGTTGGGCTTTTTAAGACAAACGGATATTTGGGGTTCATTAGGCAATCTGGTTGTACTTTTATTTATTAATTATTAGAGAGAGATAAGAGATTAGATAAAAGAGATTAGAGATGTTGTGGGGTGTTAAGTAGAGTGAATTATAAGAATGGATGGAAAGATTATTAAAAAATGGAGATAAAAGCAGCTCAGGTTACCTCTGATGAAGGCCTTGAAATCTTATGCTTCAATTATCATATTATCAACAATAAGAATAAAAATCCAGCTAATCCTATTCCCTAATCATGATTAACGAAAAAAACAAACTTTTTTTCAGAATAGCTATTTCGCGTATGGACATTCACCGGGAAAACAGGTTACGTAGTGGGCTGGCAACCTGTTGCAAAACCGTACGCAACCGACACGTGTCAATTGGCCCAGAAATTTCAAAGTCAAGGAATCAATAACAGAGACAATGCCGTACGGGTTCCGCGAAATTTAGGAAGTTCGTCAACACCTCCCACGTATTTGAGCGAGTACAGAACAGCACCGTCCTCCGCGAGTGAAACAGCTATTGCTGAGGTGGAAAACGTGGTCCCTACATATGCGGTGAATAAATTCAGCTAAAAACGTTTGTAGGTGGTTGAATTTAATTTCAGACAGAGAAGAAGAGAAGAGAAGAGAAATGGAACTATTAAAGAGTGTGGCACGTGAGTAACCGACGCAGGTTGGCACGAGTGAGCGAAAACTGAAAACGAAGTGGAATTATGTAGAGAAGCGACGTCTGTGTGAGTCAGCGGCAGTTTAGTTAGGTATAAGGTGTTAAGTGGGTTGATTTAACCTAAAACACTATGACCACTGATTTATTTTTATTAGTACGAAATGGATATTGAAGTGGATGAAAAAATAAAATACTATACATTTCTAATTCCTTAACTTTTATACACGTAAAAAATTTTACATTATCATATCACCTATAACATTTGATACAAATAGCTGCTCATAATAAATATTTTTTTTTAAATTGTCAGCTTAATTAAGTTGTTTTAACACAACTTGTTATCATTTGTAGGCTCTCCAAATAAGAAGTGGTTATCCTAACTATTTTCTCTTAGAGTATGGGAATAAGTGAATTCATTTTTTTTAATTTGCAAAAAGACAATTGGGTAGTCAGTAGTAATTCACAAATTAAATTCTAATAGTAACATTAGTTCAAAGGTTAACAAGACAGCAAGAAATTAGGCAATTCCTATTTCTCTGTTTATTTTGAAAGCAAAACGCTTTAATAAGCAGTTTTAGTTGAATTTAACCTAACCCCAATCATAGATGGTAAACCCGGGTTAAGTATAATGAACAGTGTCAAAGTTAGGCAACCACAGCACCTCCCGCTATTTATCTCTCTCTTCTTATTTCTCCTATAAAAAGGTTTCCTCCATTGAAGCTTTATCTCGGGCTCAATTTCCTCCACCATTTCCTTCAATTTTCTGAAAGAGAATCACATACATTGCAAAAGCAGTGCTTTTGGAGACTATTGAGATATTTCTCCAATGGCGGTCTCTTGGAGATCATGTCTATCATTGCTAGTTGTGACAATGCTAGTCATCAATGTCAGTGCCAGTAACAGGTAATTGAAGTGGTTTCATTGTTTCAGAAGCTCATTTTCGGCAATGTCAAAGCAAATGAATTGATTTCTTTGTTTATTGGATGGAAGTTCTGCATTTGCTAGATAATTTCTTAATTTGAGTGTGCTGAATACTCTCATCTGCTCTTTAACGACTTGATTTCTGTTTCTCAACTAGTTCTTATGAATAGAAACAATTAAGGAGCTAAACTCCACTAATTACTATTTGCTCATTGGATTTCGTTTTTTGTTTCATTTGCAGTCCTGAAGAAGCAAAGCAATTTCAGAGCTTAAACAACTCGACAATGGCGAAAGGGTAGATTTTCGATTCTCTTCGTACACTATACTGGTGCATGTAGAATCAGTTAAAAATCAATCTGCATAGTAGAATCTAGAACACGATATTGATCGCATAGATTGGATCTGGAAAATTTTGGTTCAATAACTCCGTACGTTAAGACTTAAGCCCGTTCGTCCAGTGACTCCAAATTCCAGGACAATAACTGCGCACCATAAATGTTCTGCTCTACCGCCACATTAGGCGCTCAAATTCATTATCTCTACTTCTTCCACGTATGAATTTTATATCAGAAGAGCTTTAGAAGAATTAAATTCCCTCAGTCCACTCTCCAACCGGTATCTTCCAAGTTGTGATTCTCAATGTAGATTCACACCAAGTCTTAATGTAGAATATCATATTACGAACAAGTCAAAACTCAAATTTAATGTCATTTTTATGAAGTGAAAGACTCAAGTTGCTCTGTTCCTAACATTCAATTTGCTTAATATCATTACAGGTTAAGTGAAGAAAACGTACCAAACCATGAAAAACATGCTGTAGATGATCCAGAAATGATTGCTTCCATGGTAGACATGTAAGTTCTCTCTGCTTTCTCTATCATCAAGATGCTAATATTTTATCACTAGTATAGTATTTAAAATTCATAATTTGTTTTAAATTTATTTCCCACTACCCTTCCTATCAGCATTCATGTGTTTACAGTTAATGAACTGTACTAGGATATGAAATAATTGAACCCTCACATGATCCGTACATACATCAATACCACAAAATGAAATGCATTGTCACAGTTACTCTTTAATGTACAGCATTTCCTACCTAACTTAATTTTCCCCAGTCCAATTCCCGCTGCTTGCAAGGGCATTCCCTGCCCAAATTCATCCCCTGCTCTCATTTTGACAGTAAAAGAGATTACTGAACATGACTCTGTCTTAAAGAATATACTGCACATGCAATGCGCCAAAACCGCCCTATGGCAGCCTTTATGAGCATGATTAGTTTAATTAATCATGTTACTAAATTAATCAGAAAAATCAGTTTGGACAAATTAAAATTTTTGCTTTGGGTAACGTGAAAATATATTTAGGCATCCAATCCGGTATTAGTACGGAACTCGAAATACCTTTTTGGAGAATTTAATCATTGATTAGCATAAGGCCATGTTAGTCATAAGTTGTAGTATCTCCTTTTTTCCCTTTTTGTTTTCACATGCTCTTGTTGCCAGATCCGCGCATCACGCAACATTTTGATTAGTTTCATGTGTCTTTTTCTTTCCTGTTATCCATCTATCATGTAGAGAGAGAGAGAGCAGAGAAGGTGCCTTTACATATCAGTGCACATTGGTTTTGGGTTTAACTTATCTTTCTATCACGTTCCTCTCTTAAATATGCTTTTATTAAAATGTAAAGCCTCATGCATGTGTGTGTTAATGTCTCCCCTTGTGCCCATCTTATACGGAAATCACAGGCCAAAAACCATTCCCATTTTGCTTTATCACGTGGCCAGGTGACAAACCAAACTAATTCCCCGCTAAGCATTAAAGAGATCGAACACCCCAAACAAGAAAGGACTTATGGCCCATGCATCTCTTCCCCTGTTTTTGAGTACTTATAAGTTAGCATCTGAAACCATTTTTAGCTGCAAATTTTAGATCCTTTGTTGAAAATCACTATCTTATCTGCACTTTAGTTCTTGCAAATGTTAATTAGTTTCATGTAACCATCCACAAAAGATATGATTAATTAGTAACCTGGAAAAATAAGACAATTTAGTTATATGTTATAACAAGTTAAACAACATTATTGTTTTAAGAAAAAAAATTACATTATCAGTGTATATAAGTTCAAGGTGCGACCGTTTGAAGTAAAAGGATCCGACGGCCTAATTAAATGGCACACTTATCTTAAATCACCAATTTGTAGATCAAACTCTTGGTAGTTATGTATGTAGCAAAAGAGGAACCACAGTGATTTTTACAAGAGGGATCTGCATTCCCACAAATAGTAAGCCACGTAAATATGGCGTTGGCTCTGTACTTTGTGGCGTCTCCCAGCCTGTCAAAGGGCATGAGCTCAAAAACGATCAGATCTGGGCTCACACCGGCAAATCCAAGATCCAAGCAGCTGGCTGTACTGACATAACCCCATCCCCATATTAAATGACACTTGTCTGTTAATAAAGACTTACCCTACCGACACTTGGATGCATTTATCAGCCCACCTTATAGATTTAATTTGAATATATTTGTTAATTATTGTACAAGGAAAAATTGAAGAGTACCGTTCCGTATGGACCGTATTACTCTACCCACTTTTATCACTTCACTAACTAACTTGACCTCAAAAGATATTTCTATTTTTGTCCATGTCCAATCGGCCAATTTTAATTTTGTTACTTACTTCCCTTTGATAATTCACTACTTAGCTTATCGAATAAAAATAAAAAAGGCAACCTAGTGCATTGAGCTCCCATCAGCTAGAACCCTTGTGTGTCAACTTTTACTGTTGCGCCGTAACTCTTCTATGCTTATCAAAAAGTATATACTAGAACTACTCACGACTAAATTGGTAAACACTTGTAGTAAATGAATAAGTGAGGAATTCTTACCATGGTTCTTGATTTTGCCACGAAGAAGTTGGAACTATTTGATGGGTGGCGTTATACTAGCCATTGTATCAGGTTTAGCTATTTCTTACCTTTAATTACAAATTCTTGATTCTTGATTATACAGGAGCATTCGGAATAGTACAGAAAGGAGGAAATTGGGTTTTTTCTCATGTGGAACTGGAAATCCTATTGACGATTGCTGGCGCTGTGACCGCAATTGGCAACGTAACCGCAAGCGCCTAGCTGATTGTGCTATTGGATTTGGACGCAATGCCATTGGTGGCCGCGATGGCAAGTACTACGTTGTCACTGACCCAGGTGACGATGACCCCGTAAATCCCAGACCTGGAACACTTCGTCATGCTGTAATTCAGGACAGGCCATTGTGGATTGTGTTTAAACGGGACATGGTCATTACCCTTAAGCAAGAATTGATTATGAACAGTTTCAAGACAATTGATGGACGCGGTGTCAATGTCCACATTGCCAATGGGGCTTGCATAACTGTCCAATTTGTTACTAATATCATTATTCATGGCATCAATATTCATGATTGTAAACCAACTGGTAATGCCATGGTTCGTAGCTCGCCAAGTCATTATGGTTGGAGGACAATGGCTGATGGTGATGCCATTTCCATCTTTGGGTCCAGCCACGTTTGGGTTGATCACAACTCTCTCGCTAACTGTGCTGATGGCCTCATTGATGCTATCATGGGATCGACTGCGATTACCATCTCCAACAATTATTTTACCCACCACAATGAGGTTAATTAATTTCTTTTTTACCCGTGTGCAGTAACTTTAGTCGATTCAAATGATCGACGTTTTCGGTCAAAGACTAACTATTGGTTAATAAACAGGTGATGCTATTGGGTCACAGCGACTCCTATGTTAGAGACAAGATTATGCAAGTGACTATTGCCTACAACCATTTTGGTGAGGGTCTCATTCAGAGAATGCCAAGGTACATGTGTGGTAAAATTTGTTCTGTTCCACTTAAACATTTTTTGTCATCTCTTCTTAGCTAAAAGTATTACAAAATGATGGATATGCAGGTGTAGACATGGTTATTTCCATGTGGTGAACAATGACTATACACACTGGGAGATGTATGCTATTGGTGGCAGTGCTTCTCCTACAATTAACAGCCAAGGCAACAGATACCTTGCCCCAGCCAACCCTTTTGCCAAACAGGCTTGTTTCTAACTTTTGCTGCTTTTTTGGTAATTAGGTTAGCATAAGTCGAAGGGGCTAAAAGTCTTAAAACTGAAATGTTTTTAGTTTAGACAGAAGTTATTGAAGTTGGGTGGAATTTTGGTTGGCAGGTGACACATAGAGTGGAGCCATCAGAAGGAACGTGGAAGAGTTGGAACTGGAGATCAGATGGAGACCTTATGCTTAATGGAGCCTACTTTACCCCATCCGGACGTGGCGCTGGAGCCAGTTATGCTAGGGCATCAAGCTTAGCAGCCAAGTCCTCTTCACTAGTTGGCACTCTTACCTCAAATGCTGGTGCACTTACCTGCCGCAGGGGCCGCCAATGTTAATGTCTAAGACATTGAACATTTGGTGATGAACACAATCACATATTTACTTTTACCTGTCCAGTGAAATTGTCACGTAATCTAGCCAATTTTCTCCAATTCTAATTCCTTCTCTACCTAAACATCACCAGCAAGAAATATATTTTTATTTTACACATTTGAATCCCCTTGTCCATTGTTCCACCTGTCTAATGTACCAGTGCAGCAGGCGTTCAACCTCGCCCTGCTTCAACGGGAAAATAAACTCGAGGATCTATGGAGCAGGTGCTGAAGTGTTGTCCTTCTCTCCTTGGAATCATTTATCCTTCTCTTCTACCAAGCTTGCTTTACAATCTTGATCAGCAAACTACATATCTTGCATATGGTTGATAGGAAATGGACTACTTTTTTTCCTTATCCTCTCAATATGGACCATTTAGAAGCATAGTATTAATGATTGCAGACACATATGAAAAAGAAACCAAAAAAAAAAATATTAAAGTTAATTTTCTGGTTTATTGTTAAAAATGTTTAGCTTTAATTGCTGAAACTGTCATCCTATATAATGTAATTATTTTATAGTTTTGCTTCATAATTCAAGTTATTGCTGCCTATTTCTTTTTTACTTTCCCACCTATTGTAAATGTCAAGGAATGAATGTTGAGTTATTATGATGGTAATTGCAGTTTTCCTTGGCCTTAATAGTGAGTATTGCAGTAAAGTGAGTTGTTGTGCCAAACATGGTTTGGAAGATATGGATGCCACAAGGATTGCATGTGATTAGGCAGCATAGTACAAAACATGCCAATTTCTTGCCCACAAGTATCTTGCTGGCTTCCCAGCCTCTACTGCTCACTGCCATGTGAAGTACTTCACCATTAATGCACTGGAGCAACCATAACTTGAAACTCCTAAGGTATCCTTACTTACCAATTGAAGATAGCGTACTTACAAATTAAAGGGGGGGAACAACTCTCTGTGTACGAACGAGTTGAAGAGTTTGCCTGAAAAAAGAAAAAAGTGACAAGGGAGCAAAAGAGCGAGTGAGGCCTACTTCACGTAGCCAAATCTACAACGAATGGAATGACATTGCTCCATTGATAAATTGGAGCAGTAATCAAGCTCTCCGCCAGCTTGAATTCATTAAAATTGGCTTCCCTTGAAACAAAATGAGAGGAAAATTCAGAATCAAATGGAGGCGGGACAGATACAGACTTATTGAATGGGCCATGCTGTCTTCTGAGTACTGATGAAAGCAAGCCAAGGTAAAGTTGAGGATCTGTCTGTTTAACCTTTTCCCGGATATTTAAAGGCAAAAATGAAAGGCAATCATCCCAATGAACTAACCTACCCCAAATTGACAACTAGAGTATATTAAGGCACTTGGTACATCACAGAAATGAGGGAATCTACATTCATAAGTTCATCCTCACATTAAACTCTTGAATTCACGTCCTCTTACCAATTCACCTACTTCTCTACTTACACCTGGGTTCAATTTCGATCGGTTTTTCCCTAAAAAGAAACCAAGCCAATTAAGTCGTTTTTTAAAATATTGGAACCAAACCAAACCAATTAAGTTAATTTTTTATCGATTCAGTTTATGTCGGTTTTTCGGTTATTTATCGGTTGTTTCTTAGATATGAGACATATACTACCAAACACATATTCCGGCGACTACATTTTCAACATAACACTATCAAACCAATTGCTATTTGAGAAATCTATCATTTACCAAGATATATTAATGATAATTGAACCACATAGTGATGAATAATTTTAGGACTCAGTTGAAAGTAGATTATTTTTAACATGAAATAGATTCTTAAAACTACTAATCAAACTAGAATGTAACTAGAATGTAAAGGCAAAGAACTAGACTAAAAGTGCAAACTATTAAAATGTAACATAAAATTTTAGAAACTTTGTATAAAAATATACATATATATAGATATAATAATAAATTTTAAATCGCTACTTCTATATTCGATTTGATTCAATTTTTTCGGTTATTTTTTTATTAAAACTAAATCAAACTAAATTTGGTAGGTTTTTAAAAAAATAAAAACCAAACCAAATTTGATCGGTTTTTAAAATTCAAAACCAAACAAAATAAAAAAAGTATCAATTTGTTTGGTTGGTTTGGTTCTATTTTTTGGATTTTATGAACACCCCTACTTACACCTCGTACGTAGAGAAGAAGAAGTGGAGAACATTTAAACTCCAAACATGACTAATTTATTCTCTTACTGGGCTTTTGCTCAGTACCCGATTATCTCGTTGAAGTAGGTCCATTACCACCAGCGTAAGGACCAGTCCATCAGTGGCCCTTTACTGTCTATGAATCTAGTTGTGTTGGGCTTCAATAACTTTTGTGGTGGTTTCCTAAGAAGCTTAAAATCGTCAGCTTTATGTTTAGCTTGCTTACCGGACTATCATTATTCCATAGAAATGATTGAGAAAATTAAATCTTTTTTGACCCCACACAATCTAAAATTTGGAGCACATTGAAGTTCCTTTTGTATCATTATCTTACTGAAGATGGCTTAGTTTCAGGGACAAATTGAAAGAAATAAAAGCACACTTATAATATCCAATTTGATGCCTAATGTGACACATTGTCTATTGTCAATTTGTCTAATAAAATATCTTCCTAACAATGAAAAGCCAAGGGTAAATAGTTGAAAGAGTAAGAAAGCTATAACCATTTAGCCCTCTCCTTTAGGAGAAAAAAAGAGGCATAATATGAGACAATATTCATTACTAAAATCACAACATGAGCTTAAAAGGGAGTACCACTTCCACTCCCAGTTTCAGCAGGGCTGTACAAAGCTGACCGGTTTCTCGGTCTGTTCTCCTCTAACTGCCTTACTACTTCTTCCATCGACGGCCTAACAGTAGACACAGGAGCACAACAACCCATTGCAAGTCTCAAGGCTTGTACCAAACCTTCTTCCATTGGATTCCTAATTCCCTTCAGAAGCTCCACGTCGAATACCTCCATCGTCGTTTCCTCCAAAACGGCTACTTTCACTAGTGCAGGCAAATCAACGTTGTCGCCATTTCT